>NW_027472580.1:20151882-21441049 GCF_030347505.1 Rhynchophorus ferrugineus
TCCGCTGTGAGATTTAGAGCCATCGGTGTTCAATTGTTGAATGTTTTTTATAAAGTTCAAATAATGTGTAGATGAAGGTTTCTCCACTCTGTAATGAAAAATGTAGTCAGGAATAACGCCAAAACATTTTCCATTAATTACAGCAAAAAAAAAGTAATAACAATATCTCAGCCAGGAAGTTTGGAGTTAACAGGTGTACCTCAAGACAGTGTTTTGGGTCCTGTTCTTTTCCAACTTTATACATGCGAGATAGGACTAACAGAAAATGGTGCTATAGTTACATTTGCCAATGGTACTTACTATTGAAGACAGTAGCGAAGAAGCAACCAGAAAAATCCAACAGCAAGTAATAATATAAATAAATGGACCCAGAAATGGTAAGTAAAAATCAACGACAGTAAGTCAGAGCATATTGAATATATTTACAACCAAACTGTTCATATAAATGCAAATAAATAAAACTATTTTCCCATACAGTAGCAGTACCAAACAAAGTACCTTCGTATTAATCTTCATGCACAACTTCGTTGGAAGGATCATATCAAAAAGATAAGAAAAGAAAACGATTTGAAATTTAAAAAAATATATTTTTTATTTGAAGGAAAATCTAAATAATTTCTTACATAAGTTGTGGCCTTACAAGTAAATACTAAAACATATATGGACCTGTGGAATGCAGTTATTAGAGTTCAGTTAAAGACGTCTATAATTTTAAACACCTCTTCAATTGTGGAATGTTTGTTTATAAAGTCAAAATAATGTGTAGATAGTAGGTTTTTCCTCTTTGTAATCGGTAATGTAGTCAGGAATAACGCCAAAACATTTTCCATAAATTACTGTAAAATTATTTTCGTAAAACACTAAACAATAAACATTATAAGGAGAAACTTAACAAAAAAATATTGAAAAAATAAAAGATATTAACAAAGAAGAGGATAATTATTCATGAATACTAGTTTTAATTTGTAATTTGCAGGCTCTGTACATCTTTATGAAAATTGTGCTTCATTGAAAGAAAAAGAGAAACAATAACAATATGTCCATATTAAATTATAACCAATAATGATAAATAATAGGAGCCAATGGTAATATAATCTCTTCTCTTAATACTATGCGCAACATACAATCTGAAAAGTACAAAGGGACCATCGAATATAGTTGATTAAAGATTAAAAGATACATATAGTCTATAGCCTATTCAAAATTTCTTTGTACATACGTCATCAAGATGTTTAATGTATTGCCTGCCGCAATGTGTAAATTCGTTTCAAAATCAAACAATATTTCCTTCTCATTTTATTCTAGTTAACAAGAGGCACGCTGTTGTCTGTTTAGTTCGAACAAGTAAACGAATGAGCCCGTCCAAAGTCGTCCAGCTGTATACGTCTGTACAAAATTCTTGAAAAAAAAACAAAAAAAACTGTAACCTATAAAGTATTGTGGCTGCATAATTAACTGTACTTTTTAAATGTACTATAATGTTAAAATAAATTATATTTCATAACAATTTTAATCAATTATTTTATTTAGACTAGAATTCTGTTGTACCAAACTGAACCAAACCGAACTAAAACTCAGAATAAAACTCGTCGTCACATATTTAGATGACTTATGTATAAAATAACATTCAATAGTCTATATCTACAGCAGCGTAATAATACTTTTATTTTTATAAATCCTGCAAATATTTACCTTATTTATTGATTACCTTATCCTGTTCCTATTGATTTACTTGAAAACTAATTACGAACAAGTAGCACATGGCTTACGACAAAAATTTACCTATAAAATAGAAGGTGAACTAATTAGATTCTAAAAAGAGCGAAGAAATATATACAAAAGGTTACACATTGAGTACAAGGTGAAATTTCAACTATGTTAGAAATAATATAAATTCAGGGTTAAGGTTAAACTTATTTATGTTAATGTGTGTGGTAAAAAGAACGATTACCGTTGATTTAGCAAGACGTATAACTTATCTTTCTTAAATTTTAAAAATAAAATATTAAGCAAATGTATTGTCGATTTTTATCTAGACAGCGTTAACGTCACTCATCTCAGACAATGTCAAACTACCACTTTTAAATATCGTTTGAATCTTACTGAAATTGTGCTATTTGTTTTCTGATAATTTTATTAAGCTATTTAGTTTTAGAGTTCTTATGTGAAATAAATTATCTTTATTTTAAAATAAAAACAATACAACATAATTTAGTTAGCTCTGCATAATGATGTTATGTTGTTAATGTTGCATATTGCTTGCTATTTTATGATTTATTTCATGTATACTTCTATTATTAAAACAATATAACCTTACGTTGAGATATATTACTCAAGGTTGATCTAATTTTTAACCGACTTCAAAACAGGAGGAGGTTCTATGTTCAACTGTATATATATTTTTATTAATGGATGTTTGCTGACTTGCCGATTTTCAAAATTCCTTTTTTATTCCAAAGGTTGGGCTTCCGAGGTGATCCCATTAGAACTGATGGTGGAAGCCTGGGAAATCACATATTCACATATTTTTTTATCTAATATAATCAGATATTTGTGTATAATGCTATTGCTGAGCTGATGTGACGGAAAATCGGAAGTAGTATAGTGTAAAAGCCATTCAGTTTTTTTAAGCACTAACCATATATGAAAAGTCGTGAAAATATCGCCAGGCAACTGCTTCTATGGTGCAATGGTTAGAGCGTTCAGCTACGCGGAGTTTGTGGGTTCGATTCTCGGCGGGGGCAACAACTTCTTGTTGTGCTAGTTTGATTAAAACATTTGTCAAATCACTTAGACTAGGTAGCGGAACCCGGGACCTGAAGCTTTCCTTATTTTCAATCAATGTTTCTTTATTCCTGATTTTTCCTCATATAGGCGGCACCTTTGTGTTATTTATTGAGTATACTGTAGTAATCTTCTACATGTTAGGATGGTTTTATTATATAACTGGAATCATATAATAATACTTATTGCCCACGGGCAGATTATTGACGTTCTAGGAGATCAATTAAAAAAAATAATGAGTAAATATCTAACACCACAAGGAGAAAAATAAAATATTTAACAAAAAAATTGAACCGACTTTAAAAAATAAATAAGGTTCTCACTAAAAAGTAAAAAATAATCAAACTTATATTTTTAACACAAAAAAAAAGGTTTTAAAATAAAATATGTACATAACAATCGTTGTTGTAAGTCAGTGCCGAGCAACGAATTAGATTTGTTTTGATCGTAATTTAATTTTGTGTACATCTCACAAAATTATATTACTATTTTTGTATTATTTAGGCTCGGCACCGACTTCAAATTGATCAATTGGTAGTAGTTAAAATAATATTCTAAATAGATAGGTTTAGGTAGGTATTAAGCTAAATTGTGTGTATATAGTAGAATATAAAATAGGTGTAGTAGACAGATTAAATAACTTTTCTGTTTATTTTTATTTAGTTATTAGAACGATTATTATAAACGTATTTTATTTTAAAACGTTTTTTTATGTTAAAAATCTAAGTTTGATTATTTTTTAAATTTTAGTGAGACTCTTATTTATTTTTTGAAGTCGGTTCAATTTCTTTGTTAAAAATATTTTATAACTATTCTTTTTCTTTAATACTAATATCTTTCACTGAATATTATTTATTTATTAATTTATTTTGGGTTAAAACCAATAAACTTCAAACTATTGCTAAACGCCAAACGCAGTTTAAAAAAACCGAATATAAATTCAAGAGAAGATTATAGAAATGAAAAATGATAATATATATACAATAATATAACAGCTCATAAAAGACAAACCTTACATTGTCTATGTTCTTGGTTGTAGCAGAGAATAATTTTACTATCTCCAATATTCCTAAGATTAACCTTGTAATCGATTGTCCATTATTTTGGGTCTGTCAAGAGATCGATCAAGTTCAACCACTTGATTATTCATAATTGAGTCGACGTTACTAATTAAATTAGATCGTTGCGATTATTATTTTTTAGTAATTGATACATTTAAAGCATCATTTTTATATATAATGATGTCACTTTATATTAGTTTGTTATTGTTCAAGGTTGATCTATTTTAAATTATATCTTCGACGCAAAAATTCAAGAAAAAAATCGATGTAATTTAAATATTTCGTCTTTTATAATAACATAACCAACATTAATTTTTGGATCTGTCAATTCATTCTATTTTTAACAATAAAAAAGCTGAACATCATGGATCACACTTTAATATTTTTTATCGGAATCACGTGATTTGAATGAAGCGTGAAGCTCTTTGAAGTCAAAAACCTAGTTCAAGTAGCTCACAACTAAATTCGAGCAAATGAACTCCGAAAAGTAGTGTAGACTGTTTGTTTGATATGCTGTTCCATATATAGTTCTGTTTTATCTACTTTATAATGTAGTAAAGAAGATACAAGTAGAATTAATACTTATGATGTGTATGATCATATTTGAGCTATTAACTTGCGAAAACGTTCAACGATCAACAAAGCGATCAACTGATAAGGAGTCTGCTTTTTCAAGATACTTTGCTTAATTAAAAATCGACCGGATGCACAATGTATTTTATTCAATATATTATTCAACGATAGCAACTACTTTTTCAGGCAATCTACGGATTTCATCTCGAGAGAACGACGATGTTTATATGTCTTCATATGCCCATCACCCTAGTACAGTCTCTCAAGGCACAGCAAGAATCCTTGATTTCTTTATTCTTCAAGACATAAATCGCCATTCCGAAGTTCGAGTCCTTGACGAACTAGATTCTGATCATCGTCCGGTCCTTCTCAAACTCGAAAACTGCACCACCACTCAAGTCCCACTAACAAGATTCAGGAAAAAAACCGACTGGAAAAACTACCAATCTCTTCTCCTGAAATCCGATCCAATTCCGAAAATTAACACACCAGAACAGTTCGAGGAAGCCGTACTCAAGCTAACTCGCGATATTCAGTCTGCTCACGAATCTGCCACAGTCAAAATTTCATCACAACCCCAGCCATGGAAAAACAACCTTCCAGCTTCTCTTAAACGTGAAATTCGCATCAAAAACGGTTTATGCAGATTAGCTCGATTCACCCTTAATGCTGCAGACAAAAGGGAGGCAAACAGAGCATGCAAGAGGGTAAGGGCGGCCGTCTCGACTTGGCGAGCAATGAAATGGAACTCATTTCTCGCGGACCAAAGGCTGGATGGCCCCCCTTCCTTCTGGCGTGTCTACAAATGCCTCGTGGGGAAGACGCACAATGTCATCCCCCCCCTGAAGTCAACGGTCACAGGAAATTTCGCGGTCACTGACCAAGAAAATGTCAAGCTTCTTGCAGAAACCTACGAAGCTCAAATGAAATGCCTCCCACCCGCACAGAACACTAAAGCTAAAGACATTGACACTGTCATCAACGAATCCAACTCCGTCAAAAGACCAGTAAACCCAGCCTTTCTTCTCAACCATTTCGTGTCTCCAAAGTCTCTACAGACTATGATCGGCAAACTTCAAACCAGAAAATATCCAGGTTTCGATGGAATATCCATTACCCAGTTAAAAAAGCTCCCGCATAAGCAGCTCGCAGAACTGGCAAACATCATTAACTCCATCATGAGGCTGCAACACTTCCCGGCGTCTTGGAAACACGCACATATAGCGGTTACACCCAAGAAAGGAGCAAAATCATCTCCATCTGATTACAGGCCTATCAGCCTTCTCAGCGCCACTCTTTCACAAAGGAAAACAACATCATTCCAGATGAACAATTCGGCTTTCGCGCTCACCACTCATCCGTCCATCAAGCTTCCCGTCTGGCTGCACACATCCATCATGCTCTTGACCAACGTAAAAAGCTTGGAGCAGTTCTTCTGGACCTAACCAAAGCCTTCGACAAGGTCTGGCACGACGAATTGATCGCAAAGTGCGTGCGGTTAGGCCTCCCAGAAGACCTAACCGCTCTCATCAAGTCCTATCTCTCGGACAGATCTTTCCAGGTCAAGATCAGGGAATCGCTTTCCAGTCGTAAACAAATCGATGCTGGCGTACCTCAAGGTTCCCCGCTGGCCCCAGCCTTATTTAACCTCTTTATTTCAGATCTGCCGAGAAAAGAGCACATTAGCACATTGACGTCGCATTTTACGCTGACGGCACGGCCGTTTGACCTGGTTGGGTGTAACAAACTTGAAATAGACATTAGATCCGTAGAGGAGTACGGACCGAATTAACATCTTGTAAAATAAACATTTGATTGAGATGGGAAGTCTGCTAGAAGGGCAGATCAGAAAAGATAGCAGGTTGGCTATCCCCGAACCTTTCTGGATTTGAGAATGCCAACCGAACCGTCAGTCGATGTGAAGATCTAGGTATGTGACGTTATCCAGCCATGGAATTCTTGCGATGTCGATCTTAAATTGCGAGACGCGCAGTGCGTAAAGCTTCTTATGGAAAATGATAGCTTGGGTTTTCATGGGGTTGATTTGCAACCTCCAGAATTTCAAAAACCAATTGACCGCCTGCGAGTGATGATCTCGAGCCTGGAGGCCGTGAAAAAAGCAGTGTCGTCAGCGCAAAACGCGACGTCAATGTGCTCTTTTCTCGGCAGATCTGAAAAAAGAGGTTAAATAAGGCTGGGGCCAGCGGGGACCTTGAGGTACACCAGCATCGATTTGTTTTCGACCGGAAAGTGTCAAATTCGAACTGTATTCACAGGTACAAAATAAACACCAAAAAAAATGATACAGGAAGTGGTCTAGCTAGCCAGTCAAAGTCGTCCGGTTATCAAACTATGCAAAATTCTTCAAAACAATAGTGACAGGAGGTTATAAATCTGTAAACGTTGTTTTAATGATTTGCTTGTTTTAATAAATTTTAAATCGCTGATTGTTGTTATTATTCTGATTGAAAATTCCAAAGACAGATAGAACATATTGCATAGATCTACATGCATTAGATCTACTATAATATTGTAATAAATTATAATTTATAACAGTATTTTTGTTTAGTTATTTTATTTAGATTAGAATTTTGTTATATTTCAAAGCCAAACTGAACTAAAACTCAGAGTTGATAATCAGTCAGTATCGTCGACGTTTTTACGATATATGTAGACTATACATATAATTTGACATGCCACTGAAGATAAATATATCAATGAACGTGACTGTTATCAAAATGTTTTGTTAAATTCAATGTTGTCTTACTTTTCATCACTGTGTTTGAGATATTATTTTTCCGAATAAAACATCCAATGTTTACTACCTTTTTTTTATTGCAAATTGTGCATTTCAACACCAAAATGTTTACTGCTAACTAGACTGATAATGTCTTATCAGCTGACATTGCTTACTTGACCCTTGATACGAACAATTGCAATCAAAACTTGATAATTTTGTATTACGAATTTAAATTTGAATTATGGAAACTTATTGAAAAAATTCCAGCTGCAGCTGCTTATTATATAAGGGCACTATTGTATACGTACTGTATTGGATGAAGACTTGAGACTTACGCAGTCGGCTCTAACTGAATACTTCCGGATTGAAGTCGCTTTTATTGATTAAAACTAACCGACGTTTCTCAATCGTTACAAATTGCATCTTCAAGGCAGAAGCTGATACTGGAACTTTCCTAAATCAGGTTAATAATTTAAACAAGTACATATATCGGCTGGATAATCATGGTCCAAAGAAAACTTAATAGGGTTGGTAGGGTTAGTCTTATAGCCCTTGTTTTGTTTAATCTTTATAAATCTCAGAACCCTCTCAATATATGTTACACATCGTTAATGTTCTTTCGTCAATTTCCCAGTTGCTCCTATTTATAGTTTCTCACACTTACATACACACCTTTAACCCACTTATTACCATTAGCGAGTGACTCTTAGCCTTAGGGTTAGTGAGCGCATAAAGCATCTCTCTGTGTTGCTTTTACTAAATAATTTCGCAGAATCACTACATAGTATAAAACAAAGTCGCCTTTTCTGTCCCTATATTCCTATGTGCGCTTAAATCTTTAAAAATACGCAACGGATTTTGATGCGGTTTTTTTCAATAGATAGAGTGATTCAAGAGGAAGGTTTATATGTATAACACATGCATAATATACAAGGGCAACATTGCTAATTTTAGAAGTTTCTAACGTGATGTCGTAAATTAACCTATTTTTTTAGGCTTATTTAGCAATTAGCAAAAACGCTGCCTAACCCTACGAGTTAGATCAAATTAATGTACTACAGTATTGTACACCATAAAAAGGTCTACAAAAAAGTCCGCGATGGTATATGTTTATGTTTTCGGGATAACCCACATTAACCATTTTTATTGTTTACTTTTTACGTGAGAAAATGGCTTATTTACGAAGCTATTTTAAGCAATACGGCATTAATCCTTATCGAATTAAGTACCTTAAATACAGTGTGCAATTAATATAGATCAATATGGTTCCTTACAGCATGTAAATTAAACAAATATTTTCGGAGATATTACAAATTAAAATTTGCGTTTAAAAATGTGTAATGTAATAAAAATTGTATGAATTTAGATATTCCAAAGATAGCAGGAAATCTTCATAGTAAGTATAGGGGAAGAGGAATTGTTTTACTCCAAATTTAATGCGTGCAGGCCAAGGGCAGTAATGAATGAACCAAAAATACTGGATCGATTTTAATCATGTTTTCATTGAGTGACATAGGCATATATATTTTATGCCCGTGCAAAGTCGGAGCGGGCCGCTATGTTTTTATATACAACGTTCATATTTTTTCTGTAGTGTATTTAATTTAGTATCAGCATTGCACCCGTGCGAAGCCGGGGCGGGTCGCTAGTTACAAAATAAACGAAAAGATTAACAAATCGGTAACACGGATCAACACAAAATTTGACTTTAAAGCATTAAATTCCAATTCTTAGGCCGTAAATAGACGAAAAAAAATATATGACATGAAAAAGTTTGCTTGTTTATTTAGGGAACCACTTGAACGATATTTTTCAAAATCTGTGGTGTTAATTTTTAATTGAAAACGAAACCATTAAATGAACGTTTTAATTATTTTTATTAAGTTTTACCATCTAAATAACTTACAAAAAAGTAGAAAAAAATTTAAAAGTGCAGGCTTTTACTTTTTCTTTTATGTTCATAGGTACTATCTCTTAGGCCTTGATAACGTTATTCGAAGCTCATAATGTCCCAGTGAAAACGCTCTTCTGAATACGCTTCCATGTTGTTTTTGAGTTTATCTAAACGAGCATGCAACATATGAACTTTTGATGACATCTTGCAGCCAACGGCCTTAAAATTTTTTAGCATATTTTCAACTAGTTTTTTGTAGTTTTCCGCTTTGTTATTTCCTAAAAATCCAGAAGCGAGTGCTTTGAAACTGTTCCCACTCGCTTTTTGAGTACGATTCAGCAGCGTTGCAAATTTTTCATCGCCGAAAATCCGTCTGATTTGTGGACCAACATAAACCCTAGCCTTAACCTTTGCTTCTTATAATTTCGGAAAAAAATTCATTGTGTATTTCAAATTTCATTGATCTTTTCTCACCTCGATATCAACCTAAAATATAGAAATAGAATTTAATATGTCCATTATATTTAATTCACCATTTAATTAAAATTTCCTGATTACCTTCCAAACATCTTTTACGATTATTACAAGCAACATGTAAAACCCATGTCTTGTCTTGATTCTGAAAAAGACAGTTAAAATATGCTTCGTAGGCTTCACAGGGAACGTGACATGTATTAATTCGTATTTTACGTCTCGAACTTTAATAAATTGCCCACATATATCAAAATTCATCAGCATCATATTTACACTTTCGCGACGACATTTTAAAATATTCTAGATTTATATAAAACACCTGATCGTTGTTTATCACTCTAGTTCCATCTATCAGCGCTGTGTGAACGTTTAAACCCCACTCTGATGGAGCGGTATTTTTAAATATATTAAAAATAATAATAATTTATAAAAAATTCAAATATGAGTATTACCATTATAACTATTACAAAAGCAAACTTTATACCAAAAAAAGGTATTTTCTTTTCGTTTTTGTTCATAACTAAGCGGAAAATCATAAAATAGACTTTAGGACAAAGAACGAAAAAATGTTCGTAGTAGTGTAATATTATATAAAGTTGTAAATAATTCATCTGATAACTTATTCCCACGTTAAATCGAAATATTACGAAACTAATTACCAAGAATATAAATAATTCTGGAATCCTTGATTTTTTACAGTTCAGTTTGTAGAACAGTTAAATTCTTGAATAAAATACCAAGCTCTATGATCAAGGTTAAGAAAACATTTGTAGTTGTAAATTATTTTATTATAACTTAATAGAATATTACGACTTAATAATTATAAATGTTTTTTTAATAGAATATTGTTATTAACAGTAATTAATTCTGACAAATTAGGTTTACATTTGGTTATTTTGTTTATAAGTTTTATGAAGGTATTTATCAGTCAATAAGAACTTTAATATTGATATAGTGTTTATATTATACCTTCTATAAACCCAAAAATTAATTGTTTTAAACTAAATTATTATTTTTATAATCGGAAATTGAATATTATTACAGCTCTTGGATAAAATAGTGGGAGAAATGGGTCATTGGAACATTTTTTTAATAATGTTGGAAGATACCAAAAAAAAACAATTCAAATAAAATAATATATGTATCTATTCTCACTATTTAGCAATAGATAGATAGATATTGTTCACAATTAGAGTTAATCTTTTTATTTGATGGATTAATGACATAAAGCAATATACCTTCCATCAAGAGTATTTACCTAGATAGTAGCAATATACTTTTTTCCTCCAGAGTCCACGTTAATCTCTGAAAGTGACATCGTGAATTGCTGCTATCTGAAACTACCTGTAAAGATAGGTTGGTTGCTTTGAGGATGATATGAACGTAAAACATAGAAAGAGTTCATGAAAATATGAAGAAATAGATATTGGAGGAATATCCATTAAATGTTTTTCTGCACTGGCAAATGACATCCATGGTTCTAACATAATCTGCATAATTATTAAAAAATAGAGAAACTAGAAGGCAAAAGGGTATATGGAATAATATTGAGCACAAACAAAGCGAAGATCAGATAATAGGAGAGCCAGAAAAAATAAGTATCCTAATAGAATAAGAAAAAAAAGGCAAGACAAAATAGAACAAGTAAATTTCTTTAAACTTTTGGAAATATAAATTGAAAGTAACAAAAGCCTGAATGACTAATACCAGAATTGGAAAAACAATTTATGTTTTGCTAACAATAGTATTTATATCTGTTTACTTAACGTACAGTAACGTACGTAACGTAATAGATTTCACCAGCCATAAGTATAAAATGATATTATTTGATATATGTAATTTTATTCTACTGGTATTAACTTTAAAACTACACAAGTTATATTTCACTGAACTAATAGCCTTATAGATTTATAATTTTTGACATTATCGGATTTTATAGCTGATAACTTGCATTAATTCAGTTGTTTCATAAAATAATCTACTGAAAGTCGTCGCTTGCTGGTAAAGACAATTCTAATGTAATTTAAACATTCAATACAGAACTTTCTGATAGGTTGAAAATGCATGAAGATGCGAAATTGCAGCAATTATTGGATAGGCTCAACCCATCCTCCGGAGTAATTGGCAGAAAAGTTGAGTGTGAACCTAATCGCAAATTGTGAAGGATTGCAAGCGATGAGAAAGATGGGAATATGGGTGTCGCTAAATGTATTAATTTTTTTTTCCAAACATCTTTATTAGATATGCTTATTACAATCTTAATTTACAATTAATTTATTACTACTTTTCATTTGTACTTGAATTAATTCGCAAGCAAGACGAGTGCGAGAAAATATATCAATATGTATTTCTCAATTATAAAATTATAATAACTTATAGCTATAGTTTACCCCAAAGGTATACACTTTATATAAGTTCGTATGGTTTGATTCGCTCCAATCTCCTGACATCCTGCGCGCTGTCCAGCAGTTGTATTGCTTCCACGTTAGTATGATTTAATAATCTTCTTTCGTGTTTCAAGGCGAAAAGTCCGGCTACCATTTTGATTACGCGCCATCTTGTTTAGACGTCCAAATTTTATAATAAATAATATAAGCCACAAAAACGAGTAAAAATAGTGACAACATTTATTAAAAATAATTATTCCATTATTGCCACTCAGTGGAAATTGCGTCAAAAATATGCTAATCGTCCAGTGCCTCTATTTTGTGCGAATTTTGAAGACAGATTTGGAAATGTTCCCGTACAAAATTTAATTAGTCTAAAAATTGCTACGGAGAGATCCTAATCAACGAGTTGAGTGCATTAATGCAATGCTAAGGCTATCTGGTGAAATTGAACATTTTTCGTCTAAATTGATAATGAGCGATGAAGCCAATTTTCTGCTCAGTGGCTACGTCAATAAACAGAACAGTCGATTTTGGGGAACACAGAATCCTCAGTTAATTCATGAAACATCATTGAATCCACTAAAAACAACAGTATGGTGTGATATTCATGCTGGAAACATCATTGGTCCCCATTTTTGTTGACAATAGCCAAGGTGTTGCAGTTACTCTTACTGCTGGGCGGTATCAAGATATGATTTCAAATTTTCTTGTACCTGAAATGGAAAATCAAAGACTAGAGGACATGTGGTTTCAGCAAGATGGGGCCACAGCACACACAGCTCGTCCAACAACTTAATTATTGAATGATTTTTTTTCCACAAGGACTAATTTCGCGAAATGACGATTTAGCATGGTCAGCCAGATCTCTAGATTTAACAGCACCTTTTCTTGTGGGGTTTTTAGAATCAAAAATGTATGTGAATAAGCCCCAAACGATTTAACATCTTAAACACAATATTTGTCACGAAAGTGAAGAAATTCAACTTCAATGTTGCAGAATATCATGAAAAATGCCTTAAAAAGAGCCGAAAAGTGCATAGCGAAACACAGCCCCCATTTAGCCGATATAATTTTTCAATAACGAAAAAAAAATATAAAGACCAAATAAAATTTTTAAAACTAAACTTACTTACCTTTTCTTTGAGCAAGGTTATTGGCAATTAAAATGGTTGCGTGACTTTTGCCCCACGTTGTACTACCCACCCGATATGTTTCTCCATTTGAGTACTAGTTATAGTTTCTGTTCTATTTTTTATAGAAACTATTTAGTCATCAGAAATCGCAACGAACATTTAAAAATAACGCAACTGATTTATCACTTTTTATAAAAATTAAATAAGTAATTACCAAAAAAAATCTATGCAGTCAGCAGACAATGGTGAAAAGAAAAAAAAAACGAAAACAATAAGATAAATATCTAGCGGGATTTTGTAGTATCCAGTGGAATTTTGTGTGTGGAACTTGTCCAGTGACAAATTATTTTTAGTTTATCCTTTGTTATTCTGCTAACTATTAAATATACCAAAGATTACAAACAAAAATAATTAAATAAAAGCAATAAAATATACTTACAAATACATCTCAATAAGATTATAGAAAGTCTCTCTACATTTTTAATGACAATAATAACTAAGGAAAAAGACAACTAGTTTTTTATGGTGCTATTAGATGATTATATAGACTAGCAGACAAAAAATATTTCAAGAAGGCGTTTTCTGCCACAATGGTTGCGTAACAATCAATATTTTATGCATTAAATTCATTAACATTGTTCTCTGTTGTTTTGGACATTTATTGCCTAGAAAAAACAGAAATTTAACTGTGTTGGCCCATTTTTTTCTAGGCATATTCTATATTAAGGACCAATACGAAACAATAAACACAACAACCAACAATGGAAAATATCCATCGAACTAACTAGATCTCAATCCACAAAAAAGTTATCTGCTCTATTATTAGTGATTCAAGTCAGAGACTCATTAATGTCATCAATCATCAAATGCTTCAATAAAATACAGCGTTAAAATGGATACCCAATATACGAATTTCATGTTCATACAGAATAAGTGGTAGTTTAAAGGGTCAATGGTTGGTGAATATAGTGTGTCGATTGATAATCGGTAACATGACCAAATGTTATCATATTTCAAAATCGCTTGATTTCATTTTTAACCCACTTCGAAAAAGGAGAAGGTTCTATGTTCGGCTGTATATAATTTTAATGTATGTTCGCCGATTTCTCCGTCAATTGTGGGTCGATTTTCAAAATTCATTTTTTATTCGAAAGAGTACATTTCCAAGGTCGAGGGAAATGCTCAAATTTCAACCGTAGAAAGTTTTTACATATTTTTTTATCTAAAAGAATCAGATATTTGTGTATAATGTTTTGTTGAGCTGATGTAATGGAAAATCGGAAGTCGTTCGGTGCAAAAGCCATTCAGTTGGCGTTTTAAGCACTAACCATAGCATATAAGACATCATAGAAATATTGTAGACAATTGCTTCTATGGTGTAATTATTAAAGCGTTTAGGTCCCAATTAGAGGTCTCGGGTTCGATTGCCGGCGAGGAAAATAATGTTCTGTTTTAGTTTAGTTAAAACACTTGTCAAATCACATAGGGTAGGTAGCGGACCCCGGGGCCTGGAGCGCTCCTTATTTTCAATCATTGTTTCTTTATCCCTATTTTCCACACACGGACTGCACCTTTACTTAGTCTACCCATTGTAATACCTATTAAAATAACTACGTAATTTATTGAGTAAATATCTAACACTAAAAAGAGAAAAATAAAATATTCTTAACAAAATAATTGAACTAACTTCAAAAAATGAATAAGCCGGCTTGATTGGCGCAGTGGTAAAGGCAACAGGATGGTCCACCTACTGTTGCGATAGTCGCGGTTTCGAATCCTGCTGTGGCGTGGTCGTAAATGTATGTTTGTGATTGTTCAATATTTGTGATTGTCCTAGGCAAGAGTGCAAAATCCGACAAGGAAAATGATCCCAGTCACGGCAGTAACCAGGCTGGGTAAGACTGGATGTTTTCTGGGATGATTTCTAAGTTGCTCACTCCCCAGTCGGTAGGCTTAGTGCCGAACACTGTGGTTCGGAGCACACTTTACACTATAGGTCCACTCCAGATAATTTGATAGTTGGTAAAATGAGACTTTAAAATATATATAAAAAATAAATAAGGAACTCACTAAAAATTGAAAAATAATCAAATTTAGATTTTTAACACAAAAAAAAAACATTTTAAAATAAAATATGTACATAATGATCATTAAACTAAATAAAAATAAACAAAAACCTTATTTAACCTATCTACTACACGTAGTTTATATTCTACTACATACACACAATTTAGCTTAATACCTACCTAAACCTATTTATCTATATATTTACAATATTATTTTAAATACTACCAACTGATCACCTTGCAGTCGGTGCCGAACCCAAACAATACAAAATAATAATATAATTTTTGACATATACAAAAAATTAAATTACCAATAAAACAAATCTAAATTAATGTAACTGTTTGAGTTCGGCACCGGTTCGGTTTTTGTTTATTTTTATTTAGCTATTATCACGATTATTATGCACATATTTTATTTTAAAATGTTTTTTTGTGTTAATAATCGAAGTTTGATATTTTTTTTTATTTTTAGTGGATTCCTTATTTATTTTTTGAAGTCGGTTCAATTTTTTTCTTCAAAATATTTAATTTTTCCCATAACAGCAGTTTTTATTCGATGGTCCACTTTATTAACAGATTGATGATGTAAGTAACTTTATTAATGAGGTACACTACTTCAGGCGAATTGCTTCACTTAACTATTAGTTCCTTAAAATTAAAAAAGTTCAACACAGTTTCCTCTTCAATTACCCCTACATATCTCAAAACACTTCTATTCCAGTTAAAGAATTGAAAAGAATATGTTATCCTGATACGCAATGGCTAATACTTATAATGAAATTTTATACAAACACAAATTTAAACAAATACAAGCATACATTTACGACTATGTCGCAGCAGGATTCGAACCAGCAACATCATAACAGTATGAGGATCATCGTATTGCCTTAATCGCTGCACTAACTAAGCCGGTTTAATATTACTTAATTAATGTCGTATTCTTTAGTTGGTTGGAATAAACTTACTTGTATATCTAATAAATAGCATTCTAATAAATTTAACATTTAAACATTCTTTATTATTAAAAGAGTCCTTAAAAATAACTTATATGATAAAAGTTAGAGAAATGCATCTTATATATGAATTGTTTATCCAGCACTGTATTTTATAAGCTTTGCAATACCGTTATGGTTTTATGTTCGGCCTCATTAATTTATCATATATATTATAGTACGTATCTATATCTTATAGATAATCAGACTTAATTAGTAGTGGTAAGACCTTGTGAGAGAAATATCCTTGTTATAATAAAACCACATACTTCCTTTATTTTTATAATTAGATAATATGATTTTATCATGTTTCCTTTTGTCCCAAAGTTCATAAAATATTTATAGACTTCTGTCCGCATTTCTGTAATAGTGGCAAATTAGTTTCATGCAAATTACAAAATACAGGCTTTACTACGCCGGAATTTTTGTGGATAAAATGTTGTTTATTAATCGCCATCTACTCTGTCTATTGTAATGCAAATTAAGTTGTTTTATTAAAAGTGTCCATTGGGTGCTGGAATTTATTATTATATTTTTTTACTTTAAAAGGCTTTATTGAGGATTTGGAAAAAAAATTGCAAAATTGATACAGTATATATTAATACCTTCTACAACTTTTTTCAATCCTTCTACGAACATGGCGATACTGTGTTGAAAAACCGATGTTAATTTGCCAGAAATCCAATTACCTACTCATTTTTACACTTCTTGTTCACTTCATCCCCGGGCAATGTAAGCCACAGAAACATTATCTATTTTAACCAAGGCGATGTCCAATTTAAAAAAAAATCGGGTGGTAACCATTTTTCCTCTTCTTGAATGTTTCCCTTGATAAGCTGTATGAAAGTTCTTTTAGAATTTAGAGCTGGATTATCATCCAAGCTGGATTATTCTCCAGGCCCTTCTTAGTCATTAACATCAAAATCGCCACATTTAAATCACTGAAACCAAAACCAACGATTGGAATATAACGCAACAGCAACATTACCATAAAAATGAGGATATCCTAATATGCAAGAAACAAAGGAAAAGGTTTGGTTTGGAAAAATACGTGGGAGTATCAAGTTTAGGCCATCAATAAAACTTCTTGCAAGAAGAATATGGAAAAAAGTTTAACGTTATTCCATATTATAAAAAGATAAAAAATAAATATTGTTTAAATGGTTGAGACTTATTTCATTTCTTAAAATAATTTTGATAAGTATTTGTGCGTAATTTTCTCCTCAATTTGGGGAATTTCATTTTGAGTATTGGGAATATATAATATATATAAAATAACATATTATATTATATGTTTGTTGTATTATTATTTATTCAAATTGATCAGTTGGTAGTAGTTAAAATAATATTGCTAATATATAAATAGGTTTAAGTAGGTATTAATCTAAATCGTTTCTAAATGTTTAAATTTCCTTTTTACCAACAAGGGTTTACCTAGACTGTACCTACTGTTTAACAGGGGCTCCGAACCACGGCCCTCGGCATTAAGCCTACCGAATGGCAAGTGACAAACTTAGAAATCATCTTAGAAAACATCCGGTCCTTCGCAGCCTGGTCACTGACGTGACTGGTATCATATTCGGATTTCCTTATCGGATTTTGCACTCTTGCCTAGAACAATCACAAATTTAAACAAACACAAGCATACATTTACGACTATGTCGCAGCAGGATTCAAACCCACGACATCACAACAGAATGAGGACTATCGTATTGCTTTAATCGTTGCACCAATTAAGCCGGTTTAGTATTACTTAATTAATGTCGCATTCTTTAGTTGGTTGGAATAAACTTATTTGTACATCTAATAAATAGCATTCTAATAAATTTAACATTTAAACATTCTTTATTATTAAAAGAGTCCTTAATAACAACTTATATGATAAAAGATAGAGAAATGCATCTTATATATGAATTGTTTATCCAGCAGTGTATTTTATAAGCTTTGCAATACCGTTATGGTTTTATGTTCGGCCTCATTAATTTATCATATATATTATAGTACGTCTATATATCTATATCTATATCTATATCTATATCTTATAGATAATCAGACTTCATTAGTAGTGGTAAAACCTTGTGCGAGAAATATCCTTGTTATAATAAAACACATATTTCCTTTATTTTTCTAATTATATAATAATATGATTTTATCATGTTTCCTTTTGCCCCAGAGTTCATAAAATATGTATAGACTTCTGTCCGCATTTCTGTAATAGTGACAAATTAGTTTCATGCAAATTACAAAATACAGATTTTGTACATATACAATACAACAATGTTGTTTATTAATCGCCATCTACTCTTTCTATTGTAATGCAAATTAAGTTGTTTTATTAAAAGTGTCCATTAGGTGCTGGAATTTATTGTTATATTTTTTTACTTTAAAAGGCTTTTATTGAGAATTTGGAAAAAATATTGCAAAATTGATACAATGTATATTAATATATTTATCAATATCAATATCAATGTATTACATATACATCCTCTACAACTTCTTCTCATCATTATTGCGCTTCTTGTTCATAATAAAATACACCTTGCCAGTCTTACCACATCAAGACTTGGAGATGGGCAGGAATATTCCATTTGAATGCCTATGCGGATGGTTCCCTTGAACTTCACCTCCAGGCAATATAAGCCATAGATATTTTTTTAATTTTTACTAAGGAGGTGTCCAATTTTAGTCAATTCGTGTGGTAACCATTTTTCCTCCTTCCTACAGCTGGATTATCATCCAAAATCTTGAAAGTGACCAGAACAGGAAATTAATTTTCTTCGAATTTGTTTGGTCCTCCATGCCGTTCTTTGTCATTAACATGAAAATCACCACTTTAAGTCATCGAAACCAAAACCGACAATTGGGATATAACGAAACAACATCATTATGATAAATATGATGATCCTAAAATGCAAGAGACAAAGGAAAGCGTTTGGCAAATAGGTGGCAGTGTCAAGTTTAAACCATCAAGCAAAATTCTTGCAAGAAAAATATGGAAAAGAGTTTAACATTATATTACTCCACATTATAAAAAGATAAAAAATATATATTGTTTAAATGGTTGAGACTTATTTCATTTCTAAAAATAATTTTGATAAGTATTTGTGCGTAATTTTTCTCCCCATTTGAATTGGAGTATTAGGAATTTGATAAATTGGCATTGTTAACCCTGAGAAGAGATTCCCACGGGTTTGAAGAAGATGTTCTTTGAAGTCGGTACAAATTAGATTTGTTTTGTTGGTAATTTAATTTTTTGTATATGTCACAAAATTATATTATTATTTTTATATTGTTTGGGCTCGTCACCGTCTTCAAACTGATCAGTTGGTAGTAGTTAAAATAATATTGTAAATATATAGATAAATAGGTTTAGGTAGGTATTAAGCTAAACTGCGTGTATATAGTAGAATATATAAAATACGTGTAATAGATAGGTTAAATAAGGTTTTGGTTTATTCTTATTTAGTGTTCTTTATATATGTTTTTGAGTCTCTTTTTTACCAACGAGGGTTTATCTGGACTAGACCTATTGTTTAATGTGTGCTCCGAACCAGGGTCCTCAGCATTTAACCTACGGCTATTAAACCTCCTTGTCGGATTTTGTACTCTTGCCTAGGACAATCACAAACATAAATTTACGATGATGCCCCAGCAGGATTCGAACCCGCGACTATCGCAACAGTAGATGGACCGTCCTGTCACCTTTACCACTGCTCCAACCAAGCCGGCTTATTTAGTTACCACGATTATTATGTACATATTTTATTTTAAAACGTTTTTTTGTGTTAAAAATATAAGTTTGCTTTGGTTATTTTTAACTTTTTAGTAAATTCCTTAATTATTTTATGAAACTGGTTCAATTTTCTTTTAATGTTTTTTTTTTCTTTTTAGTGTTGTATATTTTCTCAGCAGATTACGCGGTTTATTTAGTATATTAATATTTTATTATGTATTATAATGGGTAGGTAAAGATGCAGCCCGTATGAGGAAAAATTGGAATAAAGAAACAATGATTGAAAAGGTGCCTAGCCTAGGTAATTTGACAAATGTTCTAACCAAACTAGAACAACAAAAATCCCGACGGGAAATCGAACTCGGGGCCTCCGCGTATGAGCTGAAAGCTCTAAGCACTACACCATAGAAGCAGTTGCCTGCAATGTTTTTACGGCTTCCCATATAATATAGTTATTGCTTAAAAAGCAAACTGAACGGCTTTTACACTAAACGACTTCGGTAAGCAAATCCCTGAAGGGTATAGCGGTCCGGCCCCTGATTTCATCATCAGCTTACCCAAATAACTTCAAAGTATACAATTAGTTGTCTGTACGCCCCCATAATATTTAAAGAAATATCCTCCAAACTCCTAACCGTTGAGGAGTTGTGTCACATTTAACGGGCAAATCAGACAAAACATACGTAAAAAAGAAAGAAAAAAATATATATACTGTTGAACATAGAACATCCTTGTATTTGAAGTTGGTTAACAACTAAGGCGACCAACAAGTAAAACGCTTTAAGTAGAACTTATCTCAAAATACGACTTTAAACTTCTGGGCTCCGACGAGACAAGCTTAATTTTTGCATCATAAAAAGTAAAACTGCATAAATTATTTAAAATTTAAAATTTATAGTTCCAACGATATACTAAAGTCTAAAGTTTTTAGCCATTTTTTAAAGGGTATTTTAGGATTTACTAAAAGAGAGTTTATTTTCTAGCAGCTCAGTTTGTTTACAAATAGTCATGTTATTTTTTATTGCGTACATGTCTTACTGGTGATATAAACAACTTTTGGCTATAAATAATTAATAGCAATAACTTTAATGATATTTCAAGAAATCATAATGTTAATTGGTTTTCTAAGCGCGTTGCTAATAATTGAACGATTCTGTGAAATTAATTATGCCTTGAACAGTTTCCTGGAGTTTTAATACCTAGACAAATTGATTTGGTTTAATGTTTTGTAATATTTTATTAGTGCTTTCACACTTTTCCAAATGACAATTTAAGGCGGTATACTGGTTTAGAGACATACACTTTGGATTTTTTTAAATAATAATAAACATATATTTATCGTGCCTTTTCTCCATTTAAATCTAGAGTTAGATATGTAGTATAAAGAGTACATATTGCAAGATGACAATTAAAATATGTAAAAGCACACAGATGCATGAATATATGAATGCTACACTACAATGGTCGCACAACCCATGACAGTGATGTAAACGAACATGCATGATATTATGTTATATAGTTGCATAGTATTATATTTCTAGTAGTAGTCCTGTTATAGTTAGAAAATTTATCAGCTTGCCCAGGTTCTCCAGCCTAAGATACTGGTCGATTGACCAATTGTCTCTGGATATTTTATCTTCGGCATTCAGTTGCGTCAGCTGATGTTAGTGGTGTTAAGGCCCTGATAATACTCTTTTTGACCTCCCAAAGCCTGTTGTTTTCTATTAGATCCTCTCTGAGTTGATCTAGATGTCTAAAGATCTTAGTAGAGTGCTGCTTCATATCTCTACACCAAAAGAGGAAGTTCTCCGTAAGTGATCGTTCCCTTTCCTTGACCAATTAATCCGCTCTTTCATTGTCAATGATCACAGAGTGAGAAGGGAGCCACATAAAAGTAATGGTTTTGCCGCTTCATTCCAATTTTGAGCTTAGTTCACGGATAAGCACTCCTAGCAGATGTAGAGGTAGGGATAGTTTTAGGCACTTTAAGAAGATCATTGAATCGGAGGCGATAAATAATCGTTTTTCTTGCACATCTTGACCTGAGTCCATGGCAAACAGTTCAGCCGTCAATACGCTCGCTGAAATGGGGAATATGAAGTGCCCTTCCAACAACACCGATGTAAATGCTGCCCCTACATAGTCATTGGTCTTGGAGCCGTCCGAGAATGTGTAAAGCTGTTCAGGATATTTCTCACTTTTAAGTTGATTGAGTTGGGCGCTGATATTACTAGAGTCGGAATTATCACTTGGTAGACTCCTCTTGGAGAAATGGACAGTCACTTGCGACAGTCACCATGGAGGTAATCTATCCTCGGAGGCGTATATCCGTGGAAAAACCAGCAATACGCGATTACAAGCTGCATGAATGAATCTATGACAAGAGCACCTGTGTTGCTCTCCAAAGGGGTTGAATGTTTTGCTCAATGGGAAGAAATGTCTGTAATGAGACAGCCTTCGTTCAAATCTCAGGGAGCCGGCATATTTAATAAAAGCCATTAACGTCTAGTTTCTAGGGAGGGGATTTCTACTTCGCAGACCAAGCTGTCTGCTGGTCTGGTCTGGAAGGCCCCCAGTAGCTTTAAGAGCTGAATTGTGAGTTGGGTTCAATCTATTTAAGTAACAGGTCAATTGAAAAGTCCCCAGCCTGACACATAGGTGGCGCTACAAGCATTAAATTCATATGTTTTTCAGTTAGCCCTAACCCTCAAAATATGCGTGTATAAATTTCACAGCTGTCGGATTGACATCGTTTGACAACTTTTGTTATTGTGAAAAAAATTGAAAAAAGGAATTTCGCGTGTTGATAAAATATTACTTTTTGAAGAGAAAAAATACAGTTGAAACAAAAACTTGGCTTGATGCCAATTTTACGGACACTGTCCCAGGAAAATCAACAAGGATTGGTATGCTAAGTTTAGACGTGGTGAAATGAGCACCGAAGACGGTGAACGCAATGAAGGCCCAAAGGAGGTTGTTGGAGGTGGACGTCGAAAACATTTTAAAAATCCACAAAATGATTTTGAATGACCGTAAATTCAAATTGAACGAAATAGCAGACACTCTAATGATGTCAACTGACACGTTCAGTATATTCATTCACATCATAGTATTCATGAATATTTGGGTATGAGAAAGCTCTGTGCAAAATGGGTGCCGCGCGAGCTCCCTTTTACCCAAAAACAATGACGAGTTGATGATTCAGAGCAGTGTTTCAAAATGATCAAGCGTTATAAACCCGAGTTTTTGCGTCGATATGTGTGCGTGATAAAATGTACTGTTTCACCAAGACAATGCACCGTGTCACAAATTAGTGAAACAAAAATCCATGAATGGGACTTCGAATTGCTTCCTCATCCACCGTATTATTCAGATCTGGCCCTCAGCGGCTATTTCCTGTTCTCAGATCTCAAAAGAATGCTAGCTGGGAAGAAATGTTTGTCGAATGAAAAGGTGATCGACGAAACGGAGGCCTATTTTGAAGCAAAGGTCAAATCATACTACAAAAATGGTATTGAAAAGTTGGAGGGTCGCTATAGTCAGTGTATCACTCTTGAATAGAATTATGTTGAATAAAAAAATTAATTTTGCCAAAAAAATTTGTTTTATTATGGTAGGTCGGGGACTTTTCAATTGATCTGTTAAGAGGAGACAGCGGATATGAAGCATTAGCAGACATACTCCAGTGTGCTTAGCGTTAAGGCTTTATAAATATTTAGTATGGGCGCACCAATAAAAATTGCTCAATATGCATAGGAGACTGATATCTGACAAACATTTGTTCCTAACATTGTTAACATACGGGAGGCCCCTGAGACGAGTCTAATATTTGTCCCAAAAATGTATGTTTGATAAATGTTTGACACAAAAATTTTGTCAGGCTTATTGCTTATGATACATCCGCCAATCGTCAGGTTGCTCACTTTGAGGTAATTTGCCATTCTACAGAAATGGACACTGACTCATTTACCGTGCGAGAACAATAATCCGTTTGTTTTAGCCCATAATGGTAGCGTATCGAGACATGTTTGCAGTAACCCTTGACTTAACTTTCGTTCGACTTGACTTAACGTTCTTTAATAAAGGGTACCATTATATCATCTGGACCTGCGGAAATACCTCTGTGTTTTGAAACAGCGATCAAGAAATCTTCGTAAGTAATGGGTTGGTTTAAGATAGATTAATCTCCTTCCAGTAATTTCAGCTATATTATCGTGTTCATGTTTGGAGTATATTGAGTGAAAATGTATGCCAAAGGATTGAGATATATTTATAGGGTCGCTTATGCAATCAGGATTATTGATAATCATGGTTTCATTCGTGGTTTTTGGGGCAGGCGCTTTCTTCAGTTTTCGAATTTTTCTCCATATGGTTTGAGTTGTAGATTGTGGGCTAAGGCTGCTAGTGAATTCCATCCATGGTTTGGTCTTAGATTTTCTTACTGCTTTCCTAGCTATTGCTTCTATTATCTTATACTCCACGAAATATTGAGTAGTTGGCTGGCTTTTGAATTTATTGAGCGCACGTTTTCTATGCTTAATAGTCATCATCTCACCAAGGTACGACTTAGTACAGTTATATGGGGTGTTAGGGGATGACAATTCAAATGCTCTAGTAATGGTTTCCGTGAAGTTTGCTACCAATGAATATATATTAGATGTGAGAGAAGGTAATGTGATGTAATTTCTGTATATGTCCGCCACTGTAACGCCCTCAAAGTTCTTATTAAATTTTCAAATGATAACATTTTAATGGCGTCATGTTTTCCTATCCGATTGATAAAAGACCTGTGAATAAACGCACGCTTTGTATTTCAATTCAATATACATAGACTATAATCATAGAGAAATAGATATTTAACTTTATATGAAGTCTGGGGAAAATGTTTCGCGACGTCCAACATGTAGATGTCGATACTTTTAACTTATTACTTGATTTAATCGCTATGCTATGAACCGCGACGGGATCCGATTGGTTCACTTCATCTCTATAGCGCCATTATTGTTTTGTTGTTTCGGCCGCCATTTTCAGGTTACCTAACCTAAAAAGCAGTGCTGTAGAAATATTCGCCAGGTCGGTAGGTCGGTCGAAATGTGTGGCCGCCGATGGGATTGTTTGTCCGAACACTCAATACTATTTTTGGAAGGAATTTGCACGAGAACTGAAAACCCTGATTGAATAAAACTTATTTATTTTAACATTGAATGATACATGTGATCGATGGGAGAATTGACAGGATGTTAGGTTAGGTAAAGGAAGTACGGTAGCGCTGTGGAAGTGGTACTGTTACAAGGGGTTGGAGAAAAGAGAGCGAGACGTTTTCTTTCATTTTCTAGATTGACCAGCTAGAACCAAATGATCTTCGACTGATGTCGCTTCAGGTTCGGGATATGATTGTTTTGCGGGCGACAGAGACCCTGGGTTACGATTGGGACTGTCGTAGTTTGTTTACTACCGGGGCTTGTGGACGGGTAAGGATTTTATCAAGGTGTTATCGTGTTCTAAGGTTCCTATAGAGAACCTCACACTGAGCATGTTTATGAAATTTTTCATAAACGGGATGCCTGATTCGAGGTGTGTATTGACGTTCGTCATACACCATGGAGCTCTGAGTAACACACGAACTTTTTAATGGTACCAATCCACCGGCGATGCCAACCTTTGAACTTGGTGAATGCGTGGTGGCCTAAAGGGTCGTGGCGGTCGCCACAGTGATTTTAATAACGATTAGAGATTAAGTCATTAGTTTATTAGTATTTATAACTGTAGTACAACAGGATACATTAATCCGCAACATCTCTGAATTTGGCTCATACCCATATTGGTTCTATTTAATTTTAAAAAAGTCCGAGTTTGGCGCATGCATATATACAGCTTTATTTACTTATTTTTTATCGTGATTATTAGATTTAATATCGAATATATTGAGCAGGTAAATAGGTTCAGGAGGTAAATAAAAATGGTAAAATTTTGGAAATAACACATTTTATTTAAAAAAGTATTGAATAAAACGAAATAATAAAAATATAATTATTATATATCCAACTATTATATTTTTATAAAAACGTCGTATTACACATTATCATTATTTTTTATAAATAAACTCAAAACCAAACGAAAAAACCACCACCAATGAAAGCAGTAAAATGTTGCTACAAATCTTCAAATATTATCGCTACTATTCTAGATCCGCAAACCCCATTAGTATATTGACTACCTCGAGCTTTCGATTAACACATTGTACATTTACAAGTCTAAAGCGAATGGATGATCGTACTTTAATGTTGAAAGACATCTCACTCAATACATCATATATTCACAAAACAATAATCACAATCTTAGCTATAATAGAAAATTTTAATTATTACTAAAATATATTATGTTTTAATTATTACCAGTTACTACAGTTTCTACTACTATTCTTGATGGACAAACCTCATTAATGACTTGACTACTTCCAAAACAACAAGAATGATTTCCTTCTCTGTTCTTGTTATCATTAGATTTTGGCATATGTTGATACCTATTCCAGGTCGTTGAAAATCATGTGTTATAAATTTGGC
This sequence comes from Rhynchophorus ferrugineus, assembly GCF_030347505.1. Classification (NCBI taxonomy): domain Eukaryota; kingdom Metazoa; phylum Arthropoda; class Insecta; order Coleoptera; family Curculionidae; genus Rhynchophorus; species Rhynchophorus ferrugineus. Next base: position 20,178,286 of record NW_027472580.1, read on the forward strand.
AGCTAAAATTCCCACTATAAATAAAATTGATGCTGTTTGGATTTTATGACTTTTAAACATTGTGAACATATGTATCCTTAATACAAGTAAAGTGAATTTTCGATCTAGAAAGTGTTGTGTACCCGTATGCACAGAGAGTAAAGAAATGCATAATCGTCTTACTTCGAAGAAATATTTAGCTGTCTTTAGAAAACGGTTGATTATGTTTAAAATCCCCAACTGTCTGGGTTAATCATCAAATAAACTTATAATCCTTACAGCGTATTTTGTTGTTGTAAATTGAGGTACTTTTATTCATATTAATAATCATACAAAATATCAAATATTTATTTTTTAATTTCAAGAAATTAATACCTTTCCGAAACAAGCTACACAAACGGCCATATACTTTTATTCTTGGATCAATTATTTGATGGTTCAAACCCCACTAAAATAATAGCTCCTGAATGCAAACCCTTTAAGAGCGGATTAACCAAAGTTTAATACACTAGGAATTTTGGTGCGAAGCGATTAAGGAATTAAATAGTGCTTAAATTGTTTTGCCCAAATAAGAATAAATTTCTTAAAGTGAATTAAAAATGTAATAATCACCTTGAGGGAGTTCATCTCATTAAAGAAAATAAATATGTAATTATCCGAATAAATATATTGGCTTAAGGCTTAAGATAAAATCTATTAGAAAACTGTAAATATATAAACTTTTTTCTACACTATTTCTAATTAATTCTAACAATATTTAATGATCTTCCAGATATAATATTAAAAATAATGTACACCATATACTTTTGGATAAAACAGGTAAACAGAATTTTAACAGAGAAAGATTCAAAGTTTGCTTTCAGTATAAGAAAACAAAAAGCCAGGTCTCTAATAGATCCTATTAAATTGATGGCACTAAACAAATATGAAAAAGTGAAACAAACAGAAGAGATAATTTTGATTTTCTCCAAAGTTCTTTGTTTATGATGATATTTATATTTTATAGATACATTTATTTTTATACTATATTTATATCTTATACATAATTTACAGTTTTACAAATTATATTTATTTCATTCATTAATTATTATTTAATAAATTTATTTTAGAAATTAAATTGTTTTTTATTTAAATTTTATTGGTCAATTAAACCTAATGTCAGAGCAGTCACGTGGCAAACCTTATCAAAGAGCCAATCAACGGTCTTCACAGCAAAATGTTTTTCTTACAAGTGCCTATAATGGAGATTGAAATTGACCAATCAAATTACTTGAACGGCCGATTTAACCCCATCCGGATATTGGGCAAAACAAAACTTTTCTCCAAAAACCTCTATTGAGTTGTCCCTCTATTACTCTATGACTATAATGAAAGACTTACTATTTTAATTACAATTAGGAATTGCATTTTTATTCAGCAATACTCTTCCAAATCTGATTCTATAGTCCTCTTTTATGAATGAAAAACATACAACACACCCTTTCTGTGCAAATAAGACCCTACAAGGGATTCCCTTGTAATTTGTTATTCTTGACATTAAAAGGCATTTCTAGCTTAGAGCAGGATTCTTTAAAAAACTGAATCCTATAGAACCTTCACACCCTGGAACGGAACCTCTTTGTTTCACTTTTTCATTAAAGTATAATATTCGTACCCCAATTGCTGCAAAGCAAAGTGCTAGTTCCCAAAAAAACTCCTTCCGACAAAAACACTTAGTTAATATATTTCAATATAATAACATTCTAAGAAGCAATCATTTCTTAGTAAAAGTTACCAAATGAATCGTAAACAACGAAAATTAATAAATACTACAAAATATCTCAAAATTATAAACTAGCGTTAGCTCTCTAACGTTTCTGAACCACAGTATAAAAGAAAGTAAATATGTCAATTACGCCGCCTATTATATCTCCGGCCCTCTAGCGTTTCTGAACCACAAATAAACATGGTCCCAAGGTCACTTATTTAAGATCCTCTTCAAGTATAATTTTTCTATGGCAAATAAATACATATTGGATATATGGTCCAGGATAATGCACAAAATAAAACCTCAAGCAATACGAATAGTTCCATTATAATGTACAATTAGATATCAAAAATATGATTCATGTTTGGAAATGATCGGTATATCTGAAATTGATAGAATCAATAGTAGTTGAATAAAATTGAAAGTAATAAAATATCATTGCCCTCGGATAACAATTTTTATGATAAAGAAAATCCTGTTAAATAACCTGCAAACAACTGTCGTTTATCCCTCATATATAAATGTTCGTTTAACCATACATAAGAATACGTTCAAATATTTTACATTGTTTTTCTTTAAACAAATAAACTTAATGAAGAGTATTAAGTGGTATTAAACCAGCAGGTTCCAAACTGGTTATAAAATAACAATAAAACTTATCAACAGAGGCAATATTAAGATAAAGAAAAATTCATTTCGAATATTAGATAGCAAATATTTTAATATACTAAATATTCTGCAAATTGTTGTTGCTTTCTTTTTTTTACAATTTTAGAAACGATATCGTCACATATTTATTAAGTATCAATTTACAAACAGTATTAAGACAATATAAACAGACAAACACCTGATAAGATACAATCTAGACAATGAAACGAAGATTTACATCGGTATCAACGCGTACAAATCTCCATACAACACTGACGTACTGAAATAGTTGTGGGACCTAGATAGACCATGGAAAGCGAAAGCATCAAAAACGAGGCGAGAAATAAAAATTGGTATTATTCAGCATTGGCATTTATAAGGTAGGAAATCGATTGTTTTAATTAAAATGTTACGGTCGCGTTATCAAACAAAACAAATTAGCTTACCTAGCGAGGGTATACGAAATAGAAAAGCGTGAAAAAGTGATCCAAAAATCTTGTATTTCATCAGTGAAATCTGCATGAAGCTTTTGAAACCGAAACAATATTTGATAGTTTTTATATTAAAAAAATTGATTTCGATTTTAACGATACTTTAAACTTCAAAATGACACTGACACTAGAATAAATTTAAAAAATGCCCTACTGTATTCTTCACTATTTTTAATTTAAAATAGGATTAGCTACAATTTTTCACCACGTTTAAGTAAATAATTACCATACATAATCAAATAATATTAAACGATGAATTCTTGTACATTAATAGGTTGTTATGATCTCTCTATGACAGTTTTCACGAAAATTTAAGGTTATGAATGTTTGAACTAGAAATCGATCAGTTTTATTTTGGTATATAAACATTTGAAATATTTTTAATTTTATTGCTCCTGTATAGGGTACGCCATCTTTTGACAAATACATGAATTATCATATTTTAAAAACTATCGATAAATTATGTTAGTAAAAATTAAGTACTTCATTAAAAAATTTAATTACCTACCTTTTTACAAAAACAGAAAACACAAAAAAGTTATTTAAACAAGTTATATGGGTAGGCCTTTGAGAAGAAAATTGAGGTTGGAAGCGTTTTACTTCGAATAAATTTATTTTTATTTCCATCTTATGTTTTCATTTGGAGTTGGAAATAAAAAATGTAACATTGTATCGACAGTTTTTATATTAAAAAAGTTTTTGTTAAAGTTATTGAAATTTTTATTTATATTGTATCACTAATTTGAACTTAAATCGTCTGTACTCTCGCTTAAAAGGTCTGCACGAAAAAGGAGCAATGTCAAAAATTACAAATTCAGATTCAGAAGTTTTATAAGAACATATCATGCAATCAGTGATTGTGCACTGCAGAGTGTGTATAGTCAAGAATGTATACATCAAGAGTCGATGAAAATAGCGCTTGAAAGAACAGAGGCATCGTAATATCGTATACCGCAGAGTTTTGAGATGGTAAAGAGTCTTAGAAAGATACAGATATGTGCTATACTAAAACGTGTAATCGTCTGAATCTTTGTGTTTAGTGGCGTGTTCAATGGCGATTTACAATTTCCAGATAAAGATGCTAGTAATCATGTAAATTGTGATTATTTTGATAACTGTTGTTTATATTGCGAATAATACTATACCCACCATTATTTTTCAATGGCTTAATGTATCCGTTTTTAATTCAACATCATTCTTCAGTACAATTTCATAATAGAAGAGAGGAAATAATAAGTGTATTTTTGAGCTAAAACATTTTAATGCGTGATAATAAAACGTACCGGATAGAAAAAGTAATAATGACATACAGGTTTATCATAAAATGGGCTTTTCTATGGCAGATTCTGGAGAAAAATTAGAACGGCCACAATAAACTATTAATGAGTATGAAAACATGTAGCCGGTCAAAAAGTGCCAATATACGTCATCAAAACTTACAATGTCAGCAGACCGCAATGTTGCCACATCAAATTTGATTTCTAAAACTTTTATTTCTCCTTATTTTCTTCTGTTACTACTTGCATACTTTTCTTGTAAATTTTAAAATCGATATCCTTTATATATTTTTATTTAATAACTGCATTTCCCCTAATGTATTTGTCATTGGGTCATAAACCCACATCTCGAAAAAGTTTGATTCAGTAACTGTCACTTTCGCTATCTCCGTCACTCATCAAGTCAACCAGTAAATATGTAATTTCCAATCTATCTAACACTTTTTGCATGCCAATTAGGCTCTTTTCCACCAGTTTAATATAGTATGATAAGTTGTCCATAACAACTGATTGTTCCTCCAAGATAAAATATTGATTCTCAAACCAGAACAAAAATACTTTGTGGTTCATTACCCCATAGTTGTTGGAAGAAAATACTAACTCGGCTCCAGAAACAAAAACATTTTCGTTTTACACTCTTTTTATTAGTATTTTGTTATGAGTGGCATACCATATATACATGTTTCATGTGTATTCACGAACAAACATTTTTATTTACAATGTAAGCTGATAATCTACAAAACAACACTTTGTGATAATGCACACTATGGTTTTAATTATTCCTAGATGTAGCTGACCGTTTTAAGCTTGTAGCTTCATTCAACATGCAGACTGCATTCTTCGTTTAACTTTAGTTTTGTTAAGTGTCATTTTGATATGTGGATTTTAAACATCATTTACAGTCATCGCTCTATGCTCTTCCAAAAACATGTAATACTGTTGGAACATCCTGGTCAGCGCAAACCAAACTTCAGATATCGATCAATAAGAAATAACAATTGATTACAATTAATGCTTTTGAACAGACTATTAACAAATGTTCATTATATAAGTAGAAACGGAGTATAACCCGCCTCACTTTTATAACCATAACCAAAAATAAACCCCTGCAAAATATGACAAAAATACAATTACAAAAATCATTGCTATTGGCATTAACATTGACACATTTATATTGACTTTAAAAACACTAAAGTAAATTATGATATAGTAGTTAAATGAATATAAATAATGCCGTTTGAATGAATAGTTGGAGTTGGATACATGATTTTACAATGATTCATCAAATTTTTATAAAAAATAATAATATAATGAATTATAATAATAAAAATAATGAATTATATAAAAATAAAAATAATGTAAAATAATGAATTATAATAATTCTAAATAATTATGATTCAATTCATCAAATAAATGTACATAATATTTGACAGATGACGCTTTTATATCAAGGAATTCTACTAATAATATTTGAGTTAACTATTTAAGTAATGACTAAAAATGTAAATTTCGTTTTAGCTTTCCTTCTCATTTTACAAAATTCTTCAAATACTTAATGATAATAATAAGCCAACTTTATAAGAAATAAAATCAACTCATCATTACTTCAAATGTTAATAAAGCTTAAACCAATAATTTTATATATCCGAGCAGTTCCAGCTATATTTTTCAGCCAACACTTCGTACTATTGTAACAAAAACATTCAAATTTCACTTCACTTGTAAGTAAATAGTTAAAAATATATTTTTAAAAAATAACAATATTTTTATAGATTTTTATAACCGTTATATGTATAAAATAATAAATTACTCAAGACTCGCACTGACACTGCCATTGACATTGACAATGACACATTCATATAGACTTTAAGAACACTCTATGAAGAACACTAAAAGAAATTATAATAGTCTAGTTTTAAATGAATATAAATAATACCTTTTAAATTAAATAGTTGAAATTAGTATTCAATCTATGAAGCAAATTGATATAATATCTGATAGATGACCAAGAAATTATACAAATAATTATACTTAAATTAATTTGCTAAACTTAATTTAAAGGCTAATTAACTCAAAACGTTAGAAATATGTTATTTAAGTGCACTATAAATCATTATTATATAAATCAGAAATTAGAATTAAATTTCTGAACTGAAACTTCTAAAGCATTTTAATTATTATTAAGGAGTTAAAAATATATTTTTACAGGGTACGATCTAAAAATATTCATAATAGGATTATAGACAAAGACGGCGTTTGCAAAATAATGAACCCACTTCCCACTACACACAAACTGAGGATTTTCCGGTACTCCAAGCTGGTGGATTCGTCGTGGACCTACACCCTTGTGGCGTTTCTTGCCGTCTTGTTCGCGAGCTGGTTTAGTTTCGCGGTTTTCTACTTTCTGATCTGTTTCACGCACGGCGATCTAGAGCCCGAACACCTGCCGGAATTCCAGAAAAAAAACAATTACAAGTAGGACCTTTATGTAACTGTTTCTAACCCCGAATTTCAAGTAGTTTTGGATCAATGTTTTAGGCCGTGCATCTATGACATCAGGAACTTCGCCTCCTGCTTCCTGTTCAGCATGGAGGCTCAACACACACTAGGTTATGGCATTAAAGCGCCGACGGATCAATGTCCTGAAGCTATCTTCGTCAACTCTATGCATTGTATCATTGGTTTCATAATGCAGGTATGTCGAATAACAACGTCTGAATAATGTATATTCAATAAATGTAAAAATAAAAGTGTCAAGAATTTTTAGGTTAAATAATTTAAAATTAGGTTATAAAGATGATTTATTATTGATGTCTATTGACTGCCAATTTTTTTTATGCTCCCAATGTCACATTAATATTGATGTTGAATCGATGATGTTGATGTTGATTTTGCGATGAATTTAGTTGATTTTGATTTGGTAATGACGTATTTTTATTATTATTATGTTCATTTTCTATTTTCTTTGGTAAAACAAGACTAGAGTTCAATTCTGGAGAATCACGACATGAGCACAAGGATTTAACTTTGCAACGTTGCCAGTTCTTGCAAATTATACGTACACCACTTCATTCGACGAAAATTTCGTCCCAGCGAGTATTCTTTTGAGATCTGAGAACAGTAAATAGTCGCCGGGGTTCAGATCTGGAGAATACGGCGGATGAGGAAGTAATTAGAAGCCCCATTCATGGATTTTTGCCATCGTTTTCACTAACTTGTGACACAGTGTATTGTCTTGGTGAAGCAGCACTTTCTTTTTCTTCAAATGCGGCCGTTTTTCGGTGATTTCGTTCTTCACATGGTCCAATAACATTATGAAATAGTCGCTGTTGATGGTCCTTCCTTTTTCAAGGTAGTCAATAAAAATTATTCCATGCGCATCCCAAAATACAGATGCCATAACTTTGCCAGCCGACTATTGTGTTTTCCCGCGCTTTCGGGCCCGTTCATCCTGTGCAGTCCGTCCGTCCGACTGTCAATTGCACTTCGGAGTGAAATGATGCAGCCATGTTTCATCCATTGACACATATCGACGCAAAAAGTCGGGTTTATTACGCTTGATCGTCTTCAAACACTGCTCCGAATCATCAACTCGTCGTTGTGTCCTTCACAACGTTGGTCAAAAGTGAGCTCGCGCGGCACCCATTTTGCACAAAGCTTTCTCATACCCAAATATGCAAATGCAACGTTGCCAGTTCTTGAAAATTATACGTACATTTAAAGAACATAATATAAACAGAATAATTTAATTGAATTCTCAAACTAACGGAATATTTCTAAAATATAAAATAATTCTCCTATAATATGAAAAACCTTTTATAAACATATTTCTCTTTAAAATAATTTTGAAAAGAAAAAATAAAAAATAAATCAAAATGTTATTATTTATTAAACGTTACAATAATAGACCAAAGTTATGGTTCTTAGAAATTATTCGTATACTTAACTAAGTTTACTGTTTATTTAACTAATTTAATTTAAAAGGAAAAAGTGAAAATAAAACAACATGTAAGTTAACAAACATAATTGATTTATGATTTAGGTAAAGGCGATAGGACGGTTCTTCTACTGTTGCGATAATCGCGGGTTTGAATCATGTTCAGGGCATGGTCGTAAATTTATGTTTGTGTTTGTCCTTAGACAAGGGTGCAAAATCCGACAAGGAAAATGATTCCAGTCACGCCAGTAACCAGGCTGGGTAAGACCGGATATCTTCTGGTATGATTTCTAAATTGGTCAATCGGTAGGCTTAATGCAAAGGACCGTGATTCGGCGCCCAGTTTAAACAGTAGGTCCAGTCCAGAAAAACCCTCGTTGGTAAAAAGGGGACTTAACAAAAATGATAGTTATTAATTATCATAATTAAAAATTAACAATTTTAAGAAACAAATTTTCGTACTAATAAATTAATATTGTACCCAGTTAATTTTATTTGTATTTGCCAATTATTTGGAATTCATGACAATTTCTGAAGATTTTCAATGAGAATTATTAAAAAATCGTGACTTTTAAAATATGTAACCTTGCGATACATTCTAAAAAATTCCAAGTTTGCTAAAAACAAACTTTATAATATTATTCATTATTACACGACAATAATTTCTTATTATTTTTTTTAAATACCTTAACTCTTACCAGATATAACCTTGAATATTATGAAACTAACTAAATGTGAATATGTGAATAAAAAGAAAAATATTTCAGTAGATTACATTTGGTTTTATCAAGAAATAGTAGAATCAATCGTACTTTATCGAATAAAATTCGACTATAAATTAATTAGAATAAATAATAGTAACAGCAACCTAAATATGCGGTTTGCAAATTAATTATATAAGTGCAAGTTATTAGATAATAATTATTAACAAAATCCGAAATTATTTTACCTCATGTTGTGAAAATCTTCGTGGAATTTTTATTATTATTTAGCCCATTCAATTAAATAACCAATACAACCAGTCACAGATGACGTCGAATATACTGCCAATTGCAGTTTGTAAAAAATGTTATACCTGAAGCGGTTTTTTCCTTTTCATTTTATACAAATTAAAAATAATTAAAATGCTGTCTGATGCGTCCAAACATGTATCCGAAACAGTCTATAAAATTCGATTTAAAAGGAGATGTTGCCAAATCTCTGCAAAATTATTTAAATTATTAGTGATAATAATTAAAGGCTATAAACCGAAAAACGTGTAAACCTAAAACATGACGGGACTTAACTGTTTTATTTGATATTAAAGTAATCCTTGTATACATTTTGATCAGCGTTATCTATTAATGAAAATGCTAAGTATTAACGTAATCAACCTAACCTAACTGTTAAATTCGATGGTTTTAATGTTTCTCAAAGTAAAATTAGAGATTTAAATTTAGTATGATTGGGCTATTTGGTGTGTGCGAATGCTAATCTTGGAAGGCTCAAAATTATATTTTCGACATACGTTACTGTTGTCGTTTGATTTGAACAATTTTGCTGCCGAACCCCATCAAAGATTAAACAGTTTTAGAAATAAATTATGCAACAGTGCTTTCGTTATATCCCAATTGACTGGGATTGACTGAAAATGCTGGAAACCATTTTGATTAACATTTATGTCCCAATTGTTGTCGCATAGTTTCTCACAGCGGTTCTTTTTTATATTAGTTAAAGATAAATGAACCAAATACCGTCAAAGCGATTTTGTAGGCCTTGATAATGTTAATAGACCATATTTATCTAGTGTATAAAGATGTACATACGAATTGATATTCGAGATTATTGATTATTGAGATTGAATATTTTTTACTAACAAAAAATAAAATTAAATATATTTTTTAAACATTTTAAAAAGTATCTGAATACCAAGTAGCAAAAACTTATTTTTAATGTTTATTATTGTTTAATATTTATTAAGTTCTAATTCGCGTTTTCACATCTGCCGGCACGACACCGATATCAGTGTAATCCATTATCTCGCATAAGCAAATGGATCCCTTTCACACTCGCCGATATGTGGGTATCGTGTCGTTACCGGCAACGGCATGTCGGCGGACTGCAATCGGTCCACTCGCGTCGGCGCCGATTTTTATTGTGCACAGATATATTTTTAAGGTTAAAAAAGGAAAAAGTCTAGTGTAGGAATGTTTGTCGGGTCGGTCAGTCTCGTCGAAATGTGTGGCTGCCGCTGCGATTATTTGTCAGAACATTCACTACTATTTTTGGAAGGAATTTGCACGAGAACTGAAAACACTGGTTGAAGAAATACTGTTTATCACTACATAGTATAAAACAAAGTCGCCTTTTCTGTCCCTATATCCCTATGTGCGCTTAAATCTTTAAAACTACGCAACGGATTTTGATGCGGTTTTTTTCAATAGATAGAGTGATTCAAGAGGAAGGTTTATATGTATAATACATGCATAATATACTAAGGCAACATTGCTAATTTTAGAGGTTTCTAACGTGATGTCGTAAATTAACCTATTTTTTTAGACTTATTTAGCAATTAGCAAAGACGCTGCCTAGCCCTACGAGTTAGATCAAATTAATGTACTACAGTATTGTACACCATAAAAAGGTCTATAAAAAAGTCCGCGATGGTATATGTTTATCTTTTAGGGATAACCCACATTAACCATTTTTATTGTTTACTTTTTACGTGAGAAAATGGCTTATTTACGAAGCTATTTTAATAATTAATTTAATCCTTATCGAATTAAGTACCTTAAATACAGTATGTAATTAATATAGATCAATATGGTTCCTTACAGCATGTAAATTAAACAAATATTTTCGGAGATATTACAAATTTAAAATTTGCGTTTAAAAATGTGTAATGTAATAAAAATTGTATGAATTTAGATATTCCAAAGATAGCAGGAAATCTTCATAGTAAGTATAGGGGAAGAGGAATTGTTTTACTCCAAATTTAATGCGTGCAGGCCAAGGGCAGTAATGAATGAACCAAAAATACTGGATCGATTTTAATCATGTTTTCATTGAGTGACATAGGCATATATATTTTATGCCCGTGCAAAGTCGGAGCGGGCCGCTATGTTTTTATATACAACGTTCATATTTTTTCTGTAGTGTATTTAATTTAGTATCAGCATTGCACCCGTGCGAAGCCGGGGCGGGTCGCTAGTTTTTAATATTAAATTATACATGTGGTCGACGGGAGAATTGACAGGATATTAGGTTATGCAGAGGAAGTACGGTAGCGCTGTGGAAGTGGTACTATTACAAGGGGACGGAGAAAAGAAAAGAGAGCGAGACGTCGTCCTGATGGTCTTTTATAGCCTGGAACTGCATGGTACCAATCCACCCGCGTTGCCAACCTTCATACTTGTTGATGAATTCGTGGTGACCTAAAGGGTCGTGGCGGTCGCCACACTAGCTTTAAAAAAATAATATTGTAACACTAATTAAATTAGTAGAAACAAAGTCTTCTATATGGGACAAAACTAATGAAAATGACAAAAACAAAATACGGTGCAGTGTCTGCGCCGTGTCGGCAGATGTGAAAACGCCCAATCTTGGCGAGTATATCGTTGGATGCGCAAAAGCTGACGGCATATAAACATTACCACACAAGAGAATTACTTTACATTAGTTTATGGGTATTGCTGACCTTTATTGCGTCCGTTCTTCATTAAAATTACTTAATTGACGCTGGAAGAACTCAGCGGTGACAATATCAATCACTTTTAGAAATATCTGTTGATGCAACACCAGATGCGGATAATAAACGGGTTTTACATCAGTGGATATTCAAATTTGCTTGCTATTAAAGAATTAACGTCTTATTATTATCCAGTTCTTATTGTCAGTTTCAACATACCTCCGAAGTTAAAGAATGAATTAAAAAATTTAATTTTTTTTTGTTATACCTATTATATATGTTGTATCATGTTATACAAACAGTGACTGCCTTTTTTAAATGTATTCATCACATTGTTACTAATCGTTTCCGACTAACCTACAATTTGTCTTTACAGTAACTTATCTAGGTATATATCTAAGAGGACCCATCGGATTATACGACATATCTTAGTGTAATAATGTTTATGTATTAACATTGTTGTTTTTCTATTAAATGCACTTCACTACATTACGCCTCACAAGATCAAATTGTCTGATTCTTTTGAATGTGCGTCCCGTTCTGGTATTATCTAAGAGTAGAAATCCTGAATGACAGTCGGGAACTGAAGGTCTCGATGTAAGTAATCAGGGCTTTATTCCTGAAGACTTGTATTGTATTTATATTATTTTTCGCCGAACATCCCCATAATTGAATTCTGTATATTCATATAGACTCCATATAGAATATGTTTCAACGCTTGCTTGTATAATAGCAATTTGTTATGTATTGATTATTGTGATTTTCTTTTATTTATATTTATATATTATAATAATATTAATATTATTTATTATAATATTTTATTATTATAATAATATTATATTAATATTTTTATTTTCAGGCATTCTATTTTGTTGTCTTTTTTTTTTCGTAACTTTCGATTTCCAGCTACCGTTTCAGTGATTTCTTTCGGATGATTAATTGTACTCGTGATTTCCGAAGTATTATTCTAAACAGCTTGTTGAATATCTCGTGACAAATACACAGCCACTTACTCGTGGTCCTTCTTCTTTCAATATTCTAGAAACTGGCTCTTGTATCGACATGAATCATATATTTAACACTGGTTAGGTTTCCTCACTGAAACCTAACCAAACCAAACAGGAAAAGCAATACATTTTAAAAATGCAGTATCAAAATTATTTAATTTGACAATACGATTGTTAAAAACTGAATATTAAAATTGCGGCTTTATGCCGCACTGATAATCTCCTTACTAATAACCGTCGACCGCTCCTTAACAATGTGCAACTCATATATATGTTTCAGGGTTTCATGGCAGCCATAATATTCTCTAAGATGACCAAACCAAGACTGAGATCGAAAACTTTGCTATTTTCAAAATACGCCGTCATTTTCCCTAGAAACGGGAAGCTGTGCTTTGGATTTAGAGTTGGAGACATCCGAACCGGCTACATCATCCAGGCGACCGTCAGAGCGTTCTTCATCAAGTCGATCAGGACGGACGAGGGCGAGAAGCTCCATCACACCCAGGCCGAGATTAAGATGCAAACGGACGATTGCGTCAACAGCTTCTTTTTTAATTGGCCAACTGTGATGTATCATGTGATCGATGACACGTCTCCCCTCTATTATATATCGCCCAGCGATCTTTGCCAACAAAGGTAAATGTAATTGTCAAGATAATTTTTTATAATTACTAAATATGCTTAGTACTATCATAATTTACAAATTAATGTTTTGCTATTGTACTGTTATACTTACATCAATACACAAACAACGCGAGTACCCGATTAATAAATTAGAATGTATTTCCCAACAATTAAAATAAAACTAAACTACTTAAGCTAAAGTTAAGAAAACACTTACTCAAAACAAATAACAAATACTCTAAATAAATTCGGGTGGTTTGGTTCGCTTCAATCTTCTAATTTCGTACGTGTTTTCCAGTAGCTGTGTTGCTTCCACGTTTCTATGATATAGCAAGCTTAGTATTTCATGTTTTATCGTATTTCATAGGTCATCGTGCAGCTCTTCGTTGGTTACATAGCGATAAGCATTGGTAATTAATCGTAGAACTTTGTTTGATGTTTTAGTGCAACCCCATATTTGCACTCCATAAGTCCAAATTGGCTTTATGATAGACTGATAAACCAATGTCTTTGATTTTAGGTCAAGTTGAGAGTATCTGCTTGAGGAAGTTTTGAGTCTCTAGCCTCTTTATAGATCTTGTTGACCGCTACTAGTACTTTTTCTACAGCCTTAGACATCTTTTGCCACTATAAATGTGTCGTCGGCAAATGTTCCAAGTATTCTTTCTTTTGTCATTAGGATATCAGCAGTATAGAGCAGGTATAGGAGTGGTACTACACTACCCTGTGGAACTCCAATCGAAATAGGTTTAAGGGTATTTGTGACCCTTCATGCAAGACACTTTTCTTCCGAAGACATAATTTCAGCAGTCGACAGTAATTCCGCGATAGAAATTTGCTAATTTTGTAGAATACTTCCCAAAAAGCTTGTGAGGCGTCCAGGAATATTGCAAGGCAGTATTTCCTTTCTTCGAATGCCTTTTAAACAACCGCTGTTACTCTGTACACTTGGTCCATTAAGGAGTGATGACTTCGAAATTCAAATTGGAAATCTGGTATTTCTATAAACGGTTTAATACATTTTAACAGCAGTTTCAACAAATAATTTTGATACCGTAGGCTTATAAGATCCAACTTATTCTGCTGGTTGTCCAATTTTTAGATATAATTATTCGAGCAACCTTAAGAAATTCGGGAACAATGCTTCAATCTCAAACAGGTATTGAATATATATGTCAACATGATTATTGTTTTTCGGGGCAGCTTTTTTAATAACCCAGGTGAAATATCATCAATTTCAGAAGTCTTTTTAGGAATGAGATTGTTGTCAATTTCTGTGGCAACCTCCATTGGATTTACAGCTACAACGTGCTGATAAACAGGATTTACATCTATTGTAGATTCGATATTATTCGGTTGGAATACGTTACCTAAATGTTCTGCGAATAATTCAGCTTTTTCATCGTTGCGTCGAACCAACTCATTTTGATCATGTTTAATCAGGTGGTACTCTAATAATTGGTCTTTTAAATCTTCGAGTTGCTTTCCATACATGCATACATATCTCTATTTTTCGAAGAATATTTGTTTATATTCTTTAATGTTTTGATTTGTCTGATTACTAATTATATTAAATATTGTTTTATCTAAAGCATATCTGGTTCTGTACCATACTCTTCTACCTTTTCCTCTTTCTTTTATCAATTCCTTCAATTCAAGGAGGTAATTTGCTTCATATTCTAATTTCTCTCTTGATCCAGCAGATCGAATTTGTTCAATTATATTTCGGGTTTCCAGCTCAAGATCGTCTATACTTTTGAATCTAGCGTTTAATCTGATTTGTTCCTACATTATAAGTCTAAACGTGTCCCAATTAATAAATTTGTTAGTAAGATTAGGCTTCTTCGTTTTTTTTTTCAGAATTGTCGAGCCTAGTGTTAATAATACTGTAGTGTGATCAGATGATAGTTCGCAAAAGCTCTCGATTTGTGTTTGATTTAATGAGATACCTTTTCGAAATGTAAAAGTCCACGGTGAACAGTATATAGCTCCTATATTTATTTCAGCACCGTTCTTTGTAATGCTAACTATCGTAGCTTGTATTTCTTCATTGTTATCTCGCCTTGTTAGAAATGCTGTATATTTTGTTTTAATCAGAGCTGTTCCGCCTCCATCACGTTCACTGAGGTGTACTATTCAGTATGCATCATAACCCCGTATTTTAATATCATTTTTATAAGAATAATGAGTCTCCGATATGAGAGCTATATCTATGTTATTTGTTCTTAGAAATAGTTCTAGTTGCGGGACTCGCTGATTTAGCCCATTTGCAATCCATGTAATAATTCTTAAGAACGTATTACTCATTTTTGTTTTTCTTTGACTTGTTTTGGGATTTTTCTAATATTTCTACCCTCTTTTCTAGCTGACTGAAATTTTATCGTATATCGGTTTGAAATTCACTGATCAATTTCATAATGTTGACAATAGTTGGCTCGTTGGTTTTTGTCGTATATATTTTTTGCCCTTGGAATTTCTGTTTCTTCTAGTTTTTTTTTATTTTCAGTGATGATCTAGCAGATATCTATGCAGAGTTTTGAGCTTTATGGAGTTGTCGTATTCGTTGTAAAGCTGTCATTTTATTTGGCTGAAGGTTATTTTCTTCTGGTTCACTATACACATCGAATAAAGAAACTTAGAAGCGTATCTCCTATGTTAAAATTGGTTCTAAGTTACGCTCGGAATCCCCGTGTGAGGGCGCTTACGCAAGCGCCGTATGACAGTTACGGCGGATTTTAGCTGGAAATTAAAAAAATAAATATATTTAAATATATTTTATTGATATATTACAATTACATTAATTTTCTTTGACCATAAATGCATTGATATAATCACAGAGACATCTCCATTACCCAAAACACGTAATCCACTGATATTATCTTCTCTCTAATATTTAAAACAAACCTAAAACAAACATTAAAATAAGATAGTATGACTATTAATGATTCTGTTGTATTATTTTTTAGAATCAACTAAATTAACAACCTACCTAAATTGAGGTACATTTTATCAAATATGACAACTGCAGTTCGGTCTGTACAGTCAAGTTTCTCAACTAACTACCAAAATTAGAGGTTACTACTTCAGCAGCAAAAAAGAACCTTATTCAGTATCTGCATTAATGTTCTTCTAGAAGGCAAGCAGAATATTTTCGATAACAGTTTATATCCTCTGTCACTGCATTTTAATAAAGATAGAGCCATTAGTTTTTCATCTAACTGATTTCATGAAACTGTATAAAAAATATTACTCGGCTGCATTTCTCGATATTTCTCAGACCTTCAACAAGGTGTGGCACACTGGACTGCACGTTAAATTGAAAAAGCTCTTGCCCCATACGCACTTTCAACTGCTGAAATCGTACCTCACAGACATTTTATTGTCAATCAGCGTGACGAATACACTGACCTACACCCAATATATTCGGGTGCTCCGCAGGGCAGTGTTCTTGGCCCATTGTTATATTAATTGTATACAGCGGACCTACCGACCTCAAGAAACACTTGCAATATATGCTGACGATACAGCAGTTTTAACATTACACGAGGATCCAGTATCAGCCACAAGAAACCTCCAACTTCAACTTAACAAAGTCGAATTGTGGTTCAAAACGCGATGTATAATTAAAATGAGACAAAATCTACCCATGTGACATTCAGCCTTTGTAGAAGAACATGTCCCTCAGTGAAAGTGAATAATCATGAACTTCCGCAAGCAGACAACGTTAAATATCTGGGAAAGCATTTCTATCGACGTTTGACATGGAAAAAACATATAGTTACAAAACGCAAACAGTTTGGCGTTAAACTAAACCAAATGTACTGGCTGATAGGGCGTAAATCTAAATTATAATTAGATAACAAGGTTTTGCTGTATAAGTCAATACCTAGGCCCATTTGGACCTATGGTATTAAACTGTGGGGTACTACTAGCAAATCTAACATAGATATCCTCAATAGTTTCCATAATAAAGTGTTGAGAGTCATTGTCGATGCCGCATGTTATGTGTCCAACAAACTGATTCAGCGCGATATCCCCATAGAACCCATAACGAGTGTTAGTGCGAAGTACTCTGAAGACTATTAGTGCACCCGAATGCACTCGCCAAACAGTTAAATGTACGCGGTGTCAGTGCAGTGCGTAGGCTCAAACGCAAACTACCATACAATCTGATTAATAGACACATAGAATGAGATTTAATAATCTCTGGAATAAGCTAGAATATTTTATAGTAATAGTTTATAGTTTATAGTAATAAGTTAGGATAGACTTTAAAATAAATTAGAATAGTATCTAGAATAACAATTAGATTATTTATAAGTTGCACAGTAGATCACTTACTGAAGTGATTTACTGTGTCAGGATAGTTATATTACATTATATAACTGAAATCATATAATAATACTTATTGCCCACGGGCAGATTGTTGACATTCTAGGAGATTAATTTAAAAAATCTATTACAATAAACCTACAATACTCAAAGAAATTAAAAATAATTTTCCATTTAGATTTGAAATAATGGTGATTATCGAGGGAGTTGACGAAAATACTGGTCAGGTAACCCAAGCCAGGAGCAGCTATCTTCCAAATGAAATCATATGGGGCAGCACTTTTGTTTCACTCATTAATTATGACGATCTTCGCGAGGAATATCAGGTAGACTTTTCAAAATTCGATACATTTGTCCCGATCAGCACGCCTCTATGTTCGGCAGCGTATCGAGAAGAGTACACTGGAATGCAAAAAGCAAGTGAGTTACTTAGGAAAACACTAATTATTCTTCATTTTCGCTAGATTTTTTGTTTCCAGGACTACATTCTCATCTAAAACTGAATTTCACTCCTCGACAAAGTATTGGAGAAATTCCACTTCAAACTATATCAAAACTACAAGCCTGCATAAATATTAGTGACTCTAGAGATGTAGACTAATTGAAATCAAGATTAGATTTAGAATATTAAATACATAAATATACAAACAACCATACGATTCTTTATTTGACCCTGTAAATAACAGAAAATATAATGCACTAGAAAATGTATTTGCTTTAAAATATTTCCAAGTATGTGTTAAAGGTTACCATTAATGGCGTATCATTAATAATTTAATGCAGAGAATAACAAACTTTATAATTTAAAATATAAAAATATATAATGAATGTATAAAAAAATCTTTCCGACACATATTTTGCGAACTACGCATATACCTAGAATGTTAAACATTAATAATATGACATTAAAATATTATATGTACTTACTTAAATATGTAAAACGTTAAATTATCAATATTACATTATAAATTATAGATTCAGAAAAAATATCGATATTTTCTGAAAAAAAGGATATAAAATGCCGATATATCGATATCTTTTTAGCTGATATTTTTCAATTTTTTTTTCAAAATAAATAAATATAACTAACTATAATAAATGGTGGCCAACACCCCTATTATAAACTGATTTTAAAAAATTGTTATAAATTGTATCTGCCTTAAATTTAAAAAGAAGAAATAGTTTATCTAGTAATTACCCAGTTGTCAAAAACATCTGATTGTCTGGTGTTGACTCATCAGAAACTTTTTGTTTCTATTATCGAGGAGAAATATTAAAACGGTATATTCAGTTCATAATTATTAACAATAAATATGTTTCGGAAAACATTCGATAATCTTTTGGGTGTGTTTCTAGAACAACTATCGATAATTTTCATAAGACCATTACATTTTTTAGATAAAGCTACAAGTCATCTACTTATAGAACCAGATTGGCCAACTACCATTCAGCTATGCGATTGTATTCGACAAAATGATATCCAGTAAGACTTTGCCATTAAATATCATTATTTAACTTAACACCTTATTATTTTAGGCCAAAAAATGCATTGACTGCTATAAGAAAGAAGCTTTCTGCACCAAACCCATATTCAGCTTATTATGCTCTTTTGGTATTAGAAAGTGTAGTTAAAAATTGCGGTAATGATATTAACAACATATTTAAATGTAATGGCAAATAAACATTATCAATTTAGGTTCGATTGTACATGAGGAAGTCACCAGTAAATCATATTGTGAATTTTTGAGTGATCTGGTAAAAACCACAGAACATGCAAATATCCGACAAAAATTGTTAGAACTAATACAGGTCTGGAATTTTGCATTCAGAAAAAATCCAAAATACACTCATATAAAGGTGATTAGTCATTTGTTATCTTGGCATTGTTATAGTCTGATTTCTATGAGTTGAAAAGTATATTTAACATTGTTTTGAAATAATATTCTTATTATTTTACATTTCATAATGAATTTTGCTTCAGATTTTGACATGGTAAGCTGTGTAATTGAAAGGTTTCATATCTGATATTTTATAATTTAGGTAAAGAAAATAATTATTTTATTATATTAGGATTTAATGACTCAGTTAACCAATGAAGGTTACAAATTCCCAGTATTGCAAGAGTCTGACGCAATGTTTGCAGCAGATACTGCCCCAGAATGGGCTGATGGAGAGGTTTGTCATCGGTGCCGCGTACAATTTGGTATTGTACAGAGAAAGCATCATTGCAGGTAGATATTATATTGAATTTGTTAACTTTAACTTTAAGTAACCTTTATCATTTTAAGAGCCTGTGGACAAATCTTCTGCCATGGTTGTAGTTCAAAAACATCCACAGTACCAAAATTTGGAATTGAAAAAGAAGTAAGTAATTACTTTGTTATTACTCTGTTACTTACATTTTTCTGATCCATAGGTTAGAGTTTGCAATATGTGTTATGATGCACTCAACAAAACATCTACATCAAAGTCATCGAAAGCTGAAACAGATTTACCACCAGAGTATCTTAAAAGTTCTTTAGCTCAACAGAGTCAGGTAAATTATTTTTCATTGTACTCAAAAATGTGTGATTATTAATCTAAAATGTAGGAACCTCCAAGGAAGAGTGAGGAAGAAATAAGGGAGGAAGAAGATTTGCAATTAGCTCTTGCTCTAAGTCAATCTGAAGCTGAAGCCAAAGAAAAAGAGAAATTAAGAGCTACTAGTGTTTTGTTAAATACTTACAAAACAGGTATGCATTATAATAAATAAATTCTGAATCATCCACTCTATAAATCACTAGATTAATTTATATATACCTATATATGTATATCTCTATCTACAAATTAAAACTCAATATTATGTTATATAGCACCAGAACCTACAACAAATAGAAGTCCATCTCCTCAAGAAGAACCAACCACTAATCCAGAATTAGATCGTTACTTAAATCGATCATATTGGGAATCTGTACAATCCCAAGAAACATCAGATCGGTAATTAACTATTTAATATATCTACTGAATAACAAGTATTAACCTAACAATACTTTATATAGTCCTATGAGCCCTTCAGCTCCATCTCCAGCTTCATCAATTCAAAGCAATGAACCGAAATTTAGACTGAAGGAAAATGGTGTTACAGATAATGATTTAGAGGAATTTATCAAAACTTTAAAAAGCCAAGTAAGAACCTTTTACTAAAAAAGCTTTTAACTACGGTTTTTTTTTACATATAGGTGGAGATATTTATTAACAGGATGAAAAGTAATTCTAGCAGGGGTAGATCTATCGCCAATGATACAAGCGTGCAAACTTTGTTTATGAATACCACTAATCTGCATTCAAGATTATTGAAGTATATTCAAGAACATGATGATAGAAGATTGTATTATGAAAGGTTACAAGATAAACTTACACAGGTATTCCATTATTAGTAATGCTACTATATTAAGATGATACTGAGTATTTTAATGCAGGTTAAAGATGCTAGAGCGGCTTTAGATGCTCTTCGTGAAGAAC
Source organism: Rhynchophorus ferrugineus (assembly GCF_030347505.1). Lineage (NCBI taxonomy): Eukaryota > Metazoa > Arthropoda > Insecta > Coleoptera > Curculionidae > Rhynchophorus > Rhynchophorus ferrugineus. The sequence continues at coordinate 20,199,496 of NW_027472580.1, forward strand.
ATAGGGAGAAATTGCGCAGGGAGGCTGAAGAAGCTGAAAGACAAAGGCAAATGCAAATGGCTCATAAATTGGAAATTATGAGGAAGAAGAAGCAGGAATATTTGCAGTATCAAAGGCAGTTGGCTCTGCAAAGAATACAGGAACAAGAACGAGAAATGCAGATGAGACAGGCATGTATATCTAAAAAATGCTAACAAAACAACTACATATTTTTAAGAAGCATCAATTTACTTGGACAAATTTTATTTGGACTATATAGGGTTTTTGAATAAGGGTGAGTCGGTGTTGTATCCAAATGATAAAACTTTATTTTCAAAATATCATCTGCATAATTTTTTTTTTAAATTAAATTTCAAAATATGTCTATAAAGGGAATAGTATATGAAAGAAAAAAAAAGTATTTTTCAACTTTATGCTTCTAATCTCTTAGAGTGCTTTTTAACAAGCTAAGTGCAAACTTTTGAGTGCTTTTGGCACATGCTAATAATTTCTTACATCTTTGAAGGTCTCAAAGCTAATATTAAAAATTAAAATTTGGATAAATAAATAATCCTTTACTATTACATATTTGGACGACTGTCCCTCCCTTTTCGCACCTTCACCAATTCGGTTATGAATCCTGTAGATTTAAAAAAAATGACTTTTACTGTTAAGCTTTTTAAATTTTGTTTTATGGAAGTAATCAGTGGCGTCTATCAAAAGTAGCAGTGAACTCAAGTCATCTCAATTTAAGACCTCAAAACCTCGCAGTGTTGCCGCATTTAACTTTTAGTTTATTAGCTTTTATATATTACATTCTAATGCAAATAAAATAATGAAACGAGTCATTTTTTCAAAAATATAATTTATTTTAACATTATAGTTCAATGTTCACTGCTACTTTGGATAGACTGTACCTTTTTATATCGTCATTATTCATCAGTACTCTTCTATGAAGGTTCTTCAATATTATTTATATATTTATAGTTATAGTTTTAGTATATTTATCAATATCATTATTAATTTTGTAGATATTATTGGCTCTGAATTCAAATCGTCCATCTAATTATTTAATTTGTCTTATACCATGAAATTATAATTTCATAATGTTTCAACTCAATATCATTTTTTCAGTCTGTAACTTACTGTATCATCAATAAAAAATGAAAAATCACGCATAACTATATTGATAATTTTTGGCCGATGATTTGATTCATAACCAAAGAATTTTTTTCTTAAGTAATTTAATAATTAGCTCTATAAATGTTTTGTTTTCCGTTTGAAAATATTTTAAAAAATAGTAGTATGGCGATGTACTTGAGATGGCGTATGTACAAAATCATACCTCAATATTGACCGAAAAAGTAATCTTTCACGATGAAACACATTTTTGCTAGGCTTTTTTTGATAAGGTTTTTAGGAAATTTGAACTCACCATAAGAAGCTGCGTCTGACATTTGATTGAGATTATATTCTATACATAATGGGAAACATGCGCCTTTCGATTAAAATAATTTCGCAAATATACCAGACTCAACTTGTTTCATTCCACTTCAACACCGATCTATTGTAAAGTCTCATGCAATATTAATTTTTTTGTAGGAGCAACAAAAACAACAATATTTAATAGGACCACAACAATTTCCCTTTATGGGTTCACCTGTTCACGCACCACAATTCCAACAGCCAAACAATCCCCCTGTTGGTGGCTATTATATGCAGTATGGACAGATGCTACCTCAAGGTCCCAATCCACCAAATCCAGGGATTCCTCCAACATCACAGGGTATTATTTTATTTTAAAATCCTTACATCAACACATTCTGACACATATATTAATATTATTTAGGACCTAGTGGTTTACCTCAAGGCCCTCAAATAAATCAGCCTCAAACTCAAATAGGTGGCCCACCTCAACAGTTTATACCTCCCAATGTTGGTCCAAATAATCCACCTCCTTCAGGTACATTTAGCCCTCCACCGGGTATGATGGGGGTGCATCCAGCAGGAATTATACCAGGGCCAACACCAAGATCTGTTCCAGGAGGACAACCACCAGCTGCTATTGACCAGCAAGGTAAATATCCATTACTTATTTTTATTGTCACTAATATGTTAACAATATGTACATTTACTAGCTCAAATGCCATTCTTAAATCAAGGAACTACTGTGCAACCACCTCAACAAGTTGCTCCACAACATCAACCAAATGGTGAACAAACTCAAACTGCTGAATTAATAAGCTTTGATTAAAATATAATCAGATTTATATTATCTAAAAACCATGGGCATATATTATCTCTATAAAGATAGATAATTTTCCTGTAATTCTTTAAAAATCCATATATATACATATAAAAAATAAATATATAATCAACTTGTAGTAATCTAAATTAATTTTATTTGTCAGATACTATAGCTGATAAATTATTTTATGAAATCATAAATGTATATTTAAAATTACATCTATAAAATAAATATAATAAAAGTGACAACTTCAGATTGATTTATTAAAAAGTACTGTATCCAAAAATGTAGTGGCTCAAAATATGATTATTTTAGTACTAGTCCATCAGGGCTTACAGCCATATAACACAATACACCACCACCTGGTATTTGCTTTGCTGAAACATAAGCTCTACCATCAGGCGATTTATGATGTAAAACAGGATTTATTGGGCCCATTTTAGGAAGGAACGGCACCTTAATTTATATATAAAAACATACATATTCGTTAAACTATATATACATATTTTATTTTAGTACCTCTTTGCACATTATACCTCCTAGATATTCCGATAAAGGTGGGAGGGCTTTATCAGGTGGCGGATGTTCAAAAGGTCCATGCAAACAGTGGTTTCTCACCTGAATTCTTAGATATTGAGCATAATCATTTTTTATTTTGCATAATTCTAAATTATCATCAGCCAAAGAACCTAATTTCCTGGTCCACTCGGAACACCTAACTCTATCTGTTTTTGAAAATATAATTAATGAAAAAAATAGAAACTATTAATTACCAAAGGGACAATCTAATCTAGGAATGTACTGAGCGATATCTTGAAGGGCATATCTAAACTCCTCAGCATCTTTGGAACCCATTAGTAAAAAATATATACAATAGTACAAATAATTTTAACTCCGTTGATCTTTCAAAATATTTATTATTATTAAATGTATTGAGATCTGCCAACTTTGGATTTCCCACCAAAATTTCATAAATAAATGTTGCCAATATGAACAAACGTAAACCGACATTAATTCGATTTAAAAAAAAGTATTTCTATCCCAAATAAAATAAAAAATTATTGATACTAATATTATATATATTTATGAAATCTATATATTATTATAATATGTATTAATTATTACCAATATAACAATTATATTTACATAGGAGTTATTACTGAATTATTTAAAACTTTGTGACTTTCAACCTGTAGACACACCTTAATATAGTTTAAAAATTTTTTGAAATTTAACACGTGGCAACATTGATCCGCCATATTTGTATCTACAGCGACGCCATATATTATCTCTCTGATAACGTGTTTGTCGAAAGACGAAAGAGTGTTTCATAAATAGTGCCCAAATTGTTATTACTTGAACGCATTTCATATTGTAAATTGTTTTGCATAAAAATATCTAGAAATGAGTTACGGAAGGCCCCCGCCCCGTATAGACGGGATGGTTTCATTAAAGGTGGACAATTTAACGTATCGCACAACACCCGATGATTTGAGAAGAGCTTTTGAAAGATGTGGAGAAGTTGGAGATATCTATATCCCCAGGGATAGATTTACTAGGGAAAGTCGTGGTTTTGCATTTGTTAGGTATGCTTAAATATATAATTAACATATTGATGACCACAGATAGGAAGTTTTCATTGTAATGTTTTTTTGTTAGGTTTTATGACCGAAGGGATGCTGAAGATGCGTTAGAAGCTATGGATGGCCGAATGTTGGATGGTAGGGAATTGAAAGTTCAAATGGCTAGGTATGGAAGGCCAACATCTCCCCATCGTAGGTACAGAGGAGGAAGGAGAAGGTGAGTAAATATGATATTTCATTATGTATCCCAACTTATCAGCAATCTAATATAAGGTCTAGGTCCAGGTCTCGCGGTCGACGCAGTCGCTCTAGGTCAAGAGGCAGAAGATCATTTAGCAGAAGCCGATCTAGATCTGGAAGCAAGAGCTCTAGAGGAGGATCACGTTCGCCTTCTAGAGACAAAGCCAGATTAAGGTCTAGAAGTAAATCGAGGTCAAGATCAAGGAGCTAAGTAAGTTAAAATTGTAAATATCTCTAACTTATATTAACACAATATATTACAGATATATAGCAGTCGCAGGTGCAGTACCATACCACTGACAGCACCTCATATGAAAAGGTACTTTAGTTAATGATAAGTTTTTCATGAACTAAAAGTTAAAAGTTTTCTGAGAATCGTGAAGTATCAATGTTCATTATTTTATTTGCTTATGACCTATTTTTCAATAGATTACTGTTCTGTGTGGGATTTGTATTTTCTTTTTAATTTTTTAATCCAATATTAAATAACTGGGATTACAGTTTCAATATGCTATTCTTCAGATCTAGATGTATATCCTAATTGTATTCTGTTATTGATTTCATATAGTTTGAAATTGCATATAATGTAATACTATATTGGCATATCAATTTCTCTAAATAGTGCAACTTTGTTGCAATTTATTGTTTTATAGTATGTTTAGATTTAGTTTCTCATTTGTATTTCAATTTGTTCTGATTTGTGCATATGAGATATCAGTTTGCAATTTTTCTTTGTAACATTTGAAGTTTTGTAAAATAAATATGGAGTAGATATTCCAAATATATATCTTACGTAAGGGAGAAAATACAGAGTTTGTAATTCAAATATGAATATTTATTTGGGTAACATAAAATTCATTAGGTTCATACAGAACTAACGACATGCTTATTTTTTATATGATCATATATTTAGCCTACAGTTTATTTCCTTTATGTTATTTGATTTGTCTTTGACTAAATTCAAATTACTTGCTATTATATAAGGTTGTTATTTCTATAAAAATCTAATGTAAGAAGAATTTTAAATGTAAATTGATATGTGGTGCTCAGTCAGTCGCTACAACTCCAAAAATTGAACGTTTCTTATGAATGGGTTTGATATATATACTTTGTATTTGTTAATGCACCCGAGCCTTTCCATAAGATCCGTTAATTAAGAGAAAAATAGGTTGGATATTACAAATCCAATCGATCAAATAATTTTATAATTGGGATCGCAACACACTAACTCATTTTCTATGTGGTAGCAGGCGCAGTGTCGCAGCGTTCGAGCGAATGGGGGGTAGGCGGTATGTGGTGGTGATTGGCGGATATGGTGGCGTGATGAGAGAGAGCAATGCTGTCTTGTATCCGGAGCCAGCTGCGTGTCAATTGGCTGGATGGGGGCGGTGACGGTGTGCTGTAGCGGCCCAGCCAATCGAATCGCACTGATCTGACTGATCTACTGTGCTGTGCTGTTGTTTGTAGCTGCTCTCCATCTCTATCCGGACCTGCCGAACCACAGGTGTTGTTTGTTTGACGGTAATGACAAGGCAAATTTTCAGTATGCCAAAAAGCCTAGACATACTCCAAGTCATTGAAGTGATTAGTATTGATTAATTGGCATTTTTTGTGTGATTATAAAATTATAGGTCTCTTTGCATTTAAAGTTTATTTTTATAAAATAGCAATTGGCCAGTGTTCACAAATTACTATGAAATATTCCTCTAGTAGGCATTCATTTAAAAAAAGCAGTGATATATATTAATCGCTATGTTTAAATATTCTATTGTCATTAAATCAAATATAATCGCTATCAGGAAAAATAACAATTCTTCGACCATTGTGGTAATGAGCTTATTAAGGATAAATAATGTGAACTGACACTTCTACTTCTGACAATAATTTGTGATTCCATTGTGGTTTATTCCAACAAATTTTTCTTATTGATGCCTTCCTATGTTGCATTTGTTTTTTGTGATGCCATGATAATCATTAAGACCTTTCGATTTTTTTCCTGAGATTTTGTTGAACAAAATTGGGCTTGGCTTTTAATTTTCGTACATATATCTTACCAGAGATTTATTCTTAGAGCTTGTTGTGGATGCCGCCGAAAGTAATATGCTTTTATCTTGACGGAAAATATCAAGTCCCTCTGGACGTCGCTGAGTTATGCTATAAGAGTAAAATAATTAAAAAAAAAACTACGATTTATTTCCTGACTTTTTCTGAAAAAAGAAAATGTTCAACGATCACAATATATCATCTCAATATTATGGATTTAGTGATTAATGAAAAAGTTACTACATAGTATCACATTAGCTTAAAACTTTTTATTGGCGGTTAAAAATATATCTTTCATAACCAACAATTAATTTAAATGAAAGCTTAATCTGACAAGTTTTTTAGCTTAGCAAAACGGAAATATCACAAAAGCTAGCTTATTCAAACAGTTCAGTACTTCTAGGATTGAATCCATATTTCTATTATTTTGGAATTGTTAATTTAATTCCAACTTTATTCTTATTTTTGTAGTTATGTACTCATATTGAAATAACCTAGAAATCAATCAGTTGTGTTTCATTTTCATTAACAACCAACGAAATTTGAAATTTAGTTAACACGTAAAATTAAATTAAGATATCTAATAAATCTGAATGTTTGATGGTTTTTTGAATCCGAATTATGAAGATTCTTTATTTGAGGAGTTGCTCATCTTACTTTAAACGCATGATGATGTCAAACTTAAATTAAATAGTCGATGCAATTAAATCCGCGCCTAATTGTTGAACAGTTTAATACATCTCGACCAAGCCTTAATTGGTATTATAGATTACAGTCGCTAGTCTCATAACATCGGCTGTAACACATAAAAGTTTGAACTCCTGAAGAAGAAAATTGCCTTGTCATTCCAAACAAGCATGACGAAATTTATTTTAATATGATTACCGCGAGTGTTGAAAAATAACACAGGGAAAGAATAGTAAAATTATGTCATCATGATTTTTCAGGTAGGTATGAATCATGTTTGCTGATTGATTACTTCTTCAAAGATGTTTCAAAAGGGCGATTAACTATATAATCTTAATTTTACACCGTATCTCCTGTTGAAACATCATATATCGAAAGAAATTTTATTTTATCATATTAGCGCGAGCACCCTAAACTTTTAGGTAATATTTGATTTTTAGGACCCAGGAACTTTAACCGAAAACGATCAAATACACTTTTCAGTCTATGTAGTGTTTTCTTTCAATGCCTTTAATGTACCCTGCACTGTTTAGCAACAAGCAATTGTTCTTGTATATGTATGTATCGCCAACGGCTCTAATGATTTCGACAAGTGTTATCTTTCAATATTTTTTTTATAATCTATAATATTGGTTTTTACCTAGGGTGATTTTTTTGTAGTGGGCGAATTACATCAGAAGTTAAAATATTTTCTCAGAATGGATTCACTCGATATCATACGATGAACAATCCCGAGCATCAATGCAACAGGTGACGTTTTTGCAGTCTGATGAGCAAATATTTTAAGGCATTCTGCAATTAAAAAATAAAGCAACTTACGTATTTTTTATAATTCTGACAAAAGTTTTGATTAAAGTGTGTTGTCATATGAATCAACTATAATTTCTATTAATTTTCTAATCGTCAACGGATAGTTTGTTGTAACTTTATTCTATGGCTATAACAAATTATATGAAAGGGGCATTTAATGTTCTACAATCTTTTAAATAAAAAACGAACAATTCTGTTCCTTTATCGAGTTTGCAATACTGTCCTAAGTATTCCGAAAAGAAAAATGGTGCAACTTGATGCTCTTTAAAATAACATCGAGCTTTTGTATAGTATATAATGTTAAAAATCTAAAGGAGGTAACCGGCGATCATGGGAATCTCAACCGTAGTTTGTTATATAAATTCGTTTTATGGTAAAACAAAATATTTGAGGGGCGCCCAACGATCTTTTCAAAATTAAAAAAAACAAACTAATAGTACTGTTTGTGATCGTTCTTTATCAAGTTTGCAATGAGTATTCCGAGAAGAAAAATGGTGCAACTAGATGCTTTTTAAAATAAAATCGATCTTTTGCATAATTTATAATGTTTATAACATCCAAAGGTAGTATGTTAGTAGTATATAGTTAAGTTTTCAACTGTTGTACGAAAAGCTGCATAACGTAAATAAAACAATAAATTATACGTAAAGGTTTTATTAATCAATATAGGATTAACCATATATAGTCTATTAAATACATTCAAAAATAAATGTATCCCGAATAATACAAAAAGGTTTTTAAAACGTTAAAAGCACGTTTCAAGCGTCCTGAATTAAAAAAATAAGAATGTATAAAAATATCTTTAATAATTAAATGAAGCAATGATTTAGTTATATACAAAGTATTGCTTTAAGGAAAGTATATACATTAATAGAACTAAATAACACGGTCGCCGTAGGAAAAAGAAAACCAATAGAACAAATAAACGTTAGTGGAGCGTTATTTACATGCTTTAGTTAAATAATAAACGATTATTGGGGCTGTATAGTTTCTTAAGTCTTAATAGTTCGATGAGATGATGGACAGATGAATAGAATACTCGTGCGAGGATGTTCTGGCTAATACTATAGAAAATATGTTTTTTTTCCCAACAAAAATACTTGTTACTATAGCTGTACAGTTATACATTTTGTAGCTATAGACTTTAGTTCAAAAATATTAAGTCCCTATTACCAGTATATTTAGTACACAGTAGTAACATAACATATATTTACACAGGTAAACTTATTTAAAGTCAAAATAAGCTATTCAGAATTCTGAAATCAAATTATACACAATCTTTGACTTTATAAACGGACGGTCTCGCTAACTGCCTCTAAATAAATAATTATTACTGGATCACGATTAAATGTTCTGTCGAGAGAAGATCTGGATGAAATGTTACATACATGATCTGGATGAGAAAACTACATATTTGAAATACACCCTGTATTAATTTTCATTGTACTTCTATACGAGGCCGAAATTTAAAATTGCAGGGTATTAGACATGTTTGAAAGAACCAAAAAATTATACATTAGTTTTGATTACCAAATATGGCTTCTAACAAAACAACGATTACAAAACCAATTAAAGCCATTGCCGCGAGGCATGCCGCAAGGGCAACTACAGAAAAACTTTCGAGTTCTTCTTCACTGCGTCAAGATATTGAACATGAGTTTCTTGGTACACAACTTGTTCTACTATCCAGGCCAGCTGGGCTAGTTGGAATACTTGTAAATCTAAAAAATTAATAAGAAAATATTAGTACTTCAAATTAGACATGCCATCAGAAATGTTTAACCTAAACTTTCTTCCACCACTTCCTTTCTTGTGAGATTGGACATATTTAAATTGAGTACTGGTAGATGTTAAAGCGTAAGACTTAAGATGTGACTTTACACAAGTTGGTAACGGTAATTGCTCTATGCTGTAGACTGTTGTACGTGCTACAATAGCTCTACAACATAATTCTTGCAAGCTCAAAACTTTGTTAGACCTATAAAAAAAAAATTCCTGAATCCATATAATTGCAGTTGTAAGTAGTCAAACCTCCAAAGCCTCTCCATTCCATTTCTTTGCAAAGCCATTCTTGAAAGTTCACAAAAACTTTCATGAATATTAAAATTACATAATGGTGAAACCTCAAAGAAAGCCATGCTGTGTTTATTTGCGTACATCTGGGCATCTCTTTGTAAAACTTTCCTTTTAAAAGCTAAATGAAGTCTATTTCCAACCAGAACTTTGGGCACTCCAGGAGCATGACTATCAACTTCCTTTAACCACCTATCTAGACCATCAAAGGACCATCTTCAAATGTAAATATTTAATATAAAACTTTCTAATAAATAATATTCACTTACCTATTTGTTATATCATATACCAATAAAACTCCTTGAGCTCCTCTTGAGTATGATCGGATAATAGTGCAAAAACGTCCTTGTCCTGATGTATCCCATAATTGAAGTTTTACTCTCTTACCATCAAGCAATATAGTTGTGGTTTTATATGCTAAATGTATTATATATGAATATATATAGATATATGTATATAGGTACATATTATTGAATAATAAGTAGAAGATAATACGTACACTTACCACTACCGCTGCAAAATGGGCTTTCTGAAGCACCATCATCTAAATCAGATAGAATTTCTTGTTTACCCACATCACTATCCCCCACTAGTAAAAATTTCAATAAATAATCATACTGTTTCTCTGGAGGTTTATTAAGTTCTACAGCCATTCCAGTCGAAGTAACCATAATAAAATTTAAAAGTATTTAAATGTAAATTGCGATAACTACATTTTACCCTATTTGATTCCTTTTTAGAACTTTAAGACATATGTTGGATATAATGTATGTCCATTTCTGTGGTTTGCACCAAATATATTAAAAGATATCAAAATTATATATCCTTTCTCATCAACCGTTTATTTTTATTTTGCAAGGTCGTTTCGTCAGTAAATAAACAGATGGTATTTTCATACCTCCGGTAACACCGATATGTATTACAACGTCTATTCAATCACTTGACTTTAAACAAATAAATAATGCTGATTTACAAGAACAGTTCTGCTCTTAAAAATACTTTTCAGCAAATTTTCACAACAAAAATGGAGAAGTGATTTTTCTTCCTGTCACTTTTATTTTCACAGGGAGTACACACTGTTGCCACATTTTTAACATCAATTGACTTTTTAACTGTCAATATAAGTAGATCGAACATTTTTTGCGGCGACAAAATAACCTATATATATCGTTTTTAGCGGTTAGTTGAGTTATATGTTTTTGGTAGCGAGATGTCTTCAACTGACGATAAAAAAAAGGTAATTCACAGATTATGCTTGTTTAAAAATTTCAACTAATTTGTCATTGAAGGGCAATAATCCGAATCAAGACCAAAAGGAGAAAAAACGGAAAGAATCTATATTAGATCTTTCAAAGTATTTAGAAAAAACTATCAGAGTTAAATTTGCTGGTGGGAGAGAAGCGAGAGGCGTTTTAAAAGGATATGACCCACTCTTAAACCTTGTGTTGGATAATACACTAGAATATTTGCGGGACCCAGATGATCCATATAAGTTAACGGAGGACACAAGAGCATTAGGATTAGTAGTATGTAGAGGCACCAGTGTTGTTCTTATCTGTCCAATGGATGGAATGGAATCGATTCCTAATCCTTTCACCACACAAGACTAATTATAAATATAAGATGATTTATTATTTGTAATTACAGAATGTAATTTAATTAATACATAAATATAGGTATTAAATTTTATTAATAATCACAGTGTCTGAAATAACAAGTCTATTATCATTATATCATGAAAAAACTACTTGTTAAAAGCCACAGACAATAACTATCAACAGGTTAATTCCAGTCATAACAAAGATGTTATATATAATTATTGAAGTTTGGATTCTGAAGATGACATTTTCATACAAGTATAAATAATATTTAGAAATGATAATATAACTCCTGTTTTTAGTTTTTTAATTAGCCTGGACTTCTTTAGGTGCTGTCAAGCTATCATTTAGCGAGCCCCCTTCAATGCATTTCCAGAGTCCATATGTTTTTCCTATAGTTGTTTGCCATAGCCTTAATGTTCCATCTTCAGAACCTGATGCATAAAGTTCTCCATCTGGTGAAAATTTAATGCAATGCACAGGACCAAAATGTCCTTTAAATGATTCTTGAAAAACAAAAACATATTCACTATTATACTATAATATAAATTGTAATAGTCTCACCAATTTCTGATCCAGTTTGATAATCGTATTTGTACACCTTTAAGTCATCCCCTCCGGCAACAAAAATGCTTTTATCTGGGTGCAAAGATGCTGAATTTACAGGAGACGGTATAGTAAATTCTCTAATTTTAGTGAGGTTTTCAGCATCATAAAAGGCAACTTTATTAGAATATGCAACGGTAAGAACTGTTCCATCCTTTGATACTTCCAAACTATTTGGATTAAAAGGGAAGACTACTTTTTGAATTTCCTAAGTAGAAAACAATAATCATGTTTTTTTTTATTTCAATCATATGCATAATTTAAGAAAAATATAATACCTGTCGATTTGATCTATTCCATACTCTCATAGTCTTATCATCTGCACAAGATATAAGGTGAGTGTCATTTCTGAAGAACAGTACATGTCTAATACTTGCTGTATGACCCGAAAATACATCAGGTTCTGAAATAAAGTAAGTTATATGCTAAATTAATAATGTGTCTTATGGCATGTACCTGCTTCTGGTTTATTAAGATCAAAAATTCTGATAAGCTTTTCATTACTACCTGTGGATAAATGAACTGAATCTTTTGAAAAATTAACACTTTTTACTATATGATTATGTTGAAAAGAGTACAGCTCTTCCCCAGAGATTGCATCCCAAACTTTTCCTACAAAATATACACTTATTTATTCTAATATAATAATGTATTTCAATAATACCTGTAAAATCTGCAGCGCCACTGGCTGCCCTAGTAGCGTGATTATTTAATGCTACACCCCAAACAGCCCCCTTGTGTCCTACGAACGTCCCAATCCAATCCCCAGTATCACCCTGTCTGAGCATAGGCATTCCATCTAAATATATGAAAATTAATATCAATATTATTTTCTAAAATTAATCCATACAAAATTTTGAATCTAAATATTTACCTTTAATTAAGAGATAAGATAAAGTCAGGAATTTTTTACTTACTTTCAAAAATGTTAATAATTTACATATAGTAAACAGGAAGAAGGAATTACAATAAGTAGCCTCATTTAAAACACTAACAACACCCACTGTTCAAGAAGGCCAACAACTTTATAGGGTTTAAATTGTTTTAAAAAAATCAGGCCAAGGCATAAATAAGTAGTATGGAAGGTTAAAGGAGTGTATGTGGCTGTTTTCTACTCATATCATCAAAAAAAAAATACCTTTGCAAGCTGATATTAAAAAGTAACTACTTTCGGTAATATCCGAAAAATCCAAATTAACCACAGGACGAGTGTGTCCGCTGCAAGTTAACGGTGTTTGTCTTAAATTAGCCATTATTTCTTCTAATTTTTCTTAAAACCCCAATACACATACGACACGCACGAGTTCGAAGACCGAACTGACTTTTTCTTTAATACTGACAGTTAAAAATCAAATATTCATTGTCACCAATAGTGAAATACTACATATAAACAATATGTTGAGTTTTATTGTGTTAAATACATAACACAAATAGCTATTTATCTAAAACACTATAATATAATATTTACAAAGTATATATATCAAATATAAGATATATTTTAGTTGGTATTATTTTTTTTAATTTCCTATGTTGGTAATCGATCTTATCAATTTTGTGTCCAGATATATCTCATTGCAAAAGTGTAAAATATTATTTAAAAACGACTGGTTTCTTTCAGATTAGGTATTTACTATAGTATTTTTTATTACCAATATATTCTATTATAAATATATACAATAATAAGAAAACCAAGATGTTCTTCGAATATTTCTGTTACCTTTGACCTCGATAAGGATTTTTTAATATATAATAATATAATATATGACAAAATTAACATATTATATTAGTAAATTGTTTTTAGGTTGTCATACTATTCGATATTGTATATATTGCTTTTGTGATTGTAATTTTTCCTTCGTAATACCGTGAAGTGCGTATGTAATTTACTAATTTTGACATTTAAATGTTTTATGATGTCCTAATTGATTCTGCTGTAGATTTTTATCATATTTCCTTTTATAATTCTGTGAAATCGTTATCTATTAGTATATTGTTATTAAGTAGAAATATTTTAAGAATGCATGTTTATATATCTGTATAATATTTTGTTTTAAATTGTGTACATTTTGAATTGATATTCGTTATTAAAATTAACTGTAATTTGTCATTTTTATCAAGTGAGTAATATCTTTGCTTTGTTTTGGATATTATACCATATTGCGTTAATAATACTGATATTTCAAATAAAGCATAAGTTAATTATTGTTATAGGTAAAATTATGTTCAACATGAGATTAAAAATTGGTTCAATACGAAATAATGAATGGAGATGTTGTTTTTGTTTACATGTTAGAACTGCCACTATAGCTTTTGGGGTATGGCACCTAGTAAGTATTTATTTTGGATTCGTTTTGGTATCTATCATAATTTATCATTAATTTTTTTTGTACTACAAGTTTGTCATTAGCCATTAATATTATTATATTTCTTAAAAACAAATTCTCTTAATAATCATTCTTTTCAGTTGCTGCATATATTAGCATTGGCTGTTTTGGCATTAGTAATGCGAAACCACAGTTACTTTGTTCAACATTTTGAGGAGAGTGATTTTTTACCAACACCTCTTAGCAAAGTTAAACATGAACGTCCTTATTACCTACCAACAACCCAAGATGGCAGATCAATTTTACCTTGTAGGTAATTATTTGGTGTCCATTTTTGAGTTAATTCATCTATTTTGTTTCAGCTGATGTTGATATGGGAGCAATTTTAACAATATGCACTTTATCAATTACTCTTCTTATGGTTTATGGTGCCATTAAAGGAAAACCTAAGCAAATTTTGCCCTTTTTCTTTCTTCAACTTTTTGATTTGGCAATTACAACGTAGGTAAGACATTAAAAGTACTGTTTTATTCTAATGCTATTTTTTTTTATAACAGCCTAACTGCTACCGGATATTTTTGTTATCTTCGTTCAGTTCATGGTCTTGTATCTGAACATTGGCATAATTTGCCCTTTAGACAGCAACTTTTGTCTCTTAGCCCTCAGACATTATCTTTATTGGTTTTAGTTACATTTTTGGTTTCAATGTTGTGGAAGGTGAGTAAAATATACGTCTATATGTGAATAGAAGTTAATTTAAAACATCTTTAAATTTAAATAAATCTATCGAAATCAAAGTATCTTATAGACCCTGTTGGTTATTCATATTTTAATCTACAAACTACACTGTCACATTTAATTGATATACAAGCCTTAAGGTGTACTAACTGTACACTGTGTACTATAGCACAGAATATCACACATGGAAAATTACACCCTTGGAACATTTGTGGGATGCTTATATTAAATTTATTAGTATAGTTAAGTTCTGAAGGATAACTTTGTTTTGCACCCGATAATCCAATATATTAGTTTAGTTTTAGATCCTACCCCTTTTACACGTTTGCGCATATGTACTCCTTCAAAATTAAGCATCGGTTTATTTATTTGGGCCGAAATATTTAATATCCTTTGTAATTGACTATTTAACAATTAATATTCACTGGTGTGTAATATATATTATAAAAGAAAGCATCTATACTTTCGAGTTTAATAACAGGGGGTGAAAAAAGTTTTCTTAATTTAACAATAATCAGAGTGTGTCCAAAGACTAGGATATATCTTAGAATACAGACCAACAATATATTTAGTCCCTGTTCTATGGTTCCGCAGATGTTAAGAAAACTTAAAATGATGCTCCGAAATTATAGATTTTCTTTTATTGCTATTTTGAGCTTCTAGTGCTTTTTGGAACCAATAGTCACTGATAATTATATTTCTTCATGTTATATTTCTGCACAATTTCCTTATAGAGGCTTCTCGGTTGTTTTTTTTATAATTGGACAATACTCATTTATATTTGAGAACTATGGCTTATTATGCATTCTTTATTAGAGATCGCTTATAACTGGTACAGCCTTGTGTAACTTATTCAATCGTATAGGATGCATATTATTAAAAATTAGGATGCATTTTGTTTAGCGTTTTTCATATGTTACTTGACAAACTGTGTGTTACGAAAATAATGTTCACTAATACAACACACTTCCTGTCAATACTAGGTTGTTCAATAAGTTCGCTAAGCATTATCTATTCATCAACAGTGAAACTAAAAATTCGATATCATTTTAATATATCATTACATAAAATCATAACTAAATTTTTATTAAAATAAATTCAATTTGAAAATTTTAAAGACAGCAAGCTGTGATCACGATAAATGAATGCCGTATTCGCTAAGTGGTGCAAATCCGCTTCTTAGTTTCTAAGGCATTGTTCACTATTAGAGATAGACTAAGTGTTTCGGGATATATAGGAAATTCGTGAATATGAACAAAACATTTTTCATAGAGAAGGCTCGTTTCTGCGAATTTATTGAACAACTTGGTATTTTGGTATCAATATCAAAATTTCATAATTATTTAAAAGTTGTTTTCCCATTTACCACCAGATGATTTTATGGACAGAGATGCAGGTTATATTAAATGCATATATGTTTGTATTTTTCCAGAAATAAATTACGTTCATGATAATAGATTCATATTTGCCATAATAACATTTTAATTAGATAAGCCAGGGAGTAGAGATGTAGAGTGAATTAAATATTAGTGTAAGGTGACGAGGAACTTGTCTTTTCACAGGCTTATTGGATTGGCGTAGTTTGGCGTTGCTATAAATACCTTACTTTAAAGCAACAAGCAACTCACAATACCATCCATTACATATTACCAAGTGTCGAGTCAGATCGCAATGATCCTGATTACGGATCTCTGTTTCTTGATAATGAGACAGCTTTATTTGGGCCCTTAAAACAGACACCTCCACCTTCCTATCAGGTATTATAACTAAAAATTAGCAATAAATAACTATAGACATAGATGATTTTTCGTACTTTAGGACGTCATGGATGAACAGCCTCCACCGTATCCAGCTACTACTACCATTGTACAAGAAGTACCAGTTAGAAGATTTTTATTTACTTATACTCCGGAGGAACCATTTGATGCAGGTCAAACTGTTGGAGAAGTGGTAGCACAATCAAGCAATGTAGTGCGAGAAAATATACTTGCTAAAGACAACGAACAAAGTACTGTCTTAAAAGCATCATTTTCTAAAACATCTGAAGATATAGAAGGTGCAGAATGTTTACGAGAAATGAGAAATACAGAAGAAGCATCTTCTTCTGGTCAAACACCTGAGCACGTTGAAGCTGAATATTTAAGAAAAATTAAAAATACAGAAGAAGCACCTTCGTCTAGTCAAAAACCTGAGGATATCAAAGCAGATCATTTTAGAGGAATTGCAGAAAATGCAGACCTATTTCCCATGCCCGAAAACACTCTTAGCAACAAGTTTATTATCCCAGCTTTAAAAAAAAAGTTATTTACTTTCGCCACAAACAAACCATCTGAAAACGCCTGGAACAATATTGAAATCTATGAAGATAAGGGAGCTGGAGCTGTACTTCCAGGTGATGTTTTGGAAGCATCTACTAATTCCGAAAAGTCAATAGTTAAAGAAGGTGCTTTATCTACGAAATTGTCGACAGATTTGTCTCAGAACGTGGAAACTGGAAAATTTGCGAAGAAGCATGATAATGTTAGCGATTCGGCAAATCGGTGAGCGAAATTACATATTACTTACATATCAGAAACAAATCTATGAGTTTATATTAAAATCTGAAGCAGTAACATATTAGAGTCTATTTTTACTAAGTAATTTCTAATATTTAAGTAAATATTTTGATAGATTTGAAATCAACATTGGCTGTAAAGAAAGTCCCGAAACACCTGTTTCTGTGACCCATTCACCAACTTTAAAAAAAACGGAAGACTCAAGAATCGAAGGAGAATCGCCTAAAATTGAATAAAATATCGCCACATGGGATCGTTAAAATTTGTCGAAAAAGTTAGAATATAATAAGAAATATTTGTTGAAATGAAGCGTTTTACTTATAATATTATGTCTGGTTTCTCTTGAAAATTAATATGCCATGCCAGAAGTAACTTCTTTATATAGTACAAAAACGTAGCCATTCCAATGTTCCATAATTGGTAATTTATGTAGTTATAAATAAAATAACTTTTAAGAAGACTAGGGTCGAATATCGAGATATAGTAGAAAATTATAAAGGCGCTAAAAATACCTTTTTTATTGCAAATTATGTAGGAAAAAAGACTGGAAGGATGGAAGATTGTGTGATTTAAATTAGAGAAGGAATATATTTCTTTATAAACTGTGTACATATAAAAATATATTTTCCATGACATTGATTATGATGAAGTTATTTCTACTGGCTTAAAAATTAGGTACCAATACGGCCTTTTAAAATGGGACAATTGCTTCGCATAGCCCCAATTTAAAACACCTTGGCGTACGCATTACTAATATTATATGCAAATAGTAAATGTCCTAAATAAAGAATCAAAATTTTATTAACATCTCTTAGTCCTATCAGTATTTCTAAATGTGTAGGTAGAATATAGTATAATAAATATTATAAATGTTTATTTCTTTTATTATATCACGAAGACGATTATTAGCCTGCCATTGGAAATTCTATAGAAATTGTGATTAGGGCACTTTTTTAAAAATAAAAGTTATTAACTCAATGACATGTCTATTTCTTGTTTCTAAACGTAAGACGAGGGTAAAGATACAGTTAGTGAGAAGTAAAAACATCTAATTAACCATACAAAGTCCATACTTGGGTGAATAAGGTTGAATGAATGGTAGTGGATAAGTTTGAGAAGAAATAAAATTAAGAGATAATTTAAACACACATTTTAAGTGTTTTTTTGCAATAAAAAATTGATCTATTTTTTTCTCTTATTTTCCATTAAATTGAAACCATTAACCTGTTTTCGGATTTTTCGAATTTTCTTTAAAAACAGTAGAAAGTTATACATAGGGATGTACAAAGAAGGTAATCATATAAAATTTCAAGCAAATCGGTTCAGTAAAACTATTACTAGACAACCTAAAGGTGTCTTCCAAATGTCAAATGTTAGAGTTACTGTAATTGTGTGGTGACGGCGTAATTATACATAGGCGTTTTCTTCGCTCCGGCTGGAATAGTGTAGTCGATACGTTACTTAAATAGGTATATGGAATTAATTGGGATATTGAAGATCCCATCAAGTACTTATTTTAAAATGTTTCAACATATGCGATTAAAGGATGGATTATGTTCTAATCATTTCACTAAAATTTCTAAACAAAGTCGATTAAACAATTTTAAAAAACTTGGTTTTTATGGACGTTTTATAAGAAAAAAAAAGTAAATCACTCTCTAGATTAGGTCTATTTAATAATTATCACAGAATTTTGGTTTATATTTTGACGATTATATCGACGCTTTGTATTTGTAATAAATAAAAGTTGATGGTATTTTAATTAACACGTGAAAAATACTAAGTGTTAAACAGTAAGTCTAAGATAATTTATTATAAAAAGGATATAAGAGTATAAAACAATTTATTTTTTAACAACTTGAATGACATCTTCATCTGCCATTATATGAGAAACGCCCACTCTTTGAGGAGAGTACTTGGTACTTGTTCCCCAGACCAATGCATATTTAAATTGAGCTGCTAAAGTTCTAATAAAACCAGAGTCATTTAATTTGAATTGATGAGTATCACTGAATTTACCTGTGTATAGAATGGCAAACATGTTCTACAGTAACCCCTTTTCTTAGAATCAAACCTTCTGCAAAGTTTGGTGGTTCACCAGGTTTTTTTGTGTAAACACGGATCAAACTTAAATATTCCCAAAGTACTTGTAATAGATAATCCAAATTTAGTTTCATGTTACAACTACAAAAATAAAAATAAGAAAATTTACAGATTTTCCTTTCCCTTTAAATAATTACCTTACAACAACACTGTTAGGTTGCCTAGCAATTCTATCTACTTCTTCAATTGAAATTTGATCTATTTTATTGTAGACATATAAGCATGGTAAGTAAACTCTGTTTGCACAAATTACATCAATTAATTCATCTGCTGTACAATCCTCACGGAATAAAACTTCCGCATTAAATATTTTATATTCATGTAAAATCATTTGCACTAGTTTTTCATCAACTTTTGTCAGAGGACAAGTAGAATTAAATGATATTCCTCCACCCTTTTTTATCTAAATCACAAATTGTTAAATATATATTATAATTGATTATCAAACATACCTTAAAATAAATATTTGGTTTTTTCTTATTTAACCTTATGCCAACACTTTCCAATTCTTTTTCTAATAGTTCTCTATGTACATCTTTCTTAGTAGCATCCAACATCATGAGGACCAGATCAGCTGTGCGGGCTACAGCTATTACTTGTCTTCCTAAATCATCATACATATAATTCCATTTAGCTCAAAAATATTGTTAACTTGCCTCTTCCTTTTCCTTGTGCAGCTCCTTCTATAATACCAGGTAAATCCAGTAATTGGATATTAGCACCATTATAATCAATAACGCCAGGTATACAAGTTAATGTTGTAAACTCATAAGAGGCAGCTTCACTTTCTGTCTTGGTTAATGTCGATAAAAGTGTTGACTAAAGAAATGTCATGTTAATTAAACATATTATATTTGGAATATACTAGTAGCTTAAAACTTAAAAAGAAACAGTTACCTTTCCAACCGATGGAAATCCAATTAAAGCTACTCTGGCATCTCCACTTTTAAGCACATCAAATCCTTCACCTTTCTCCGACTTTTTGGACGGTTCGAGTAGTTGGGACCTGTACTTAGCTAACTTTGCTTTTAATAGACCCAAATGGTACTCGGTTGCTGAAAGAATCGTTGCTATTGAACACCGATTTTAATGACAATTACTATAGTGCACCTTTATTTTTTTGTGTCCTAGAGATTTCTTTTTCAATTTCTGATATTTTCTCTAAAATACCCATTTTGTTCTGAAATGCCGCACAAGACTACCGTGCAGCACGATGTACCTGCATTGACAGGCGAGTGACACTTATCAAAGAGTCAACCTAATCTTCGATTATGAAAAATGTAATGGAAATATGTTATAATATAATGAAAGTCCTACAATAGAGTTGATTAATTTATGATCTTAGGTGAAGTGTAGAACAATGATGTCATAGTGAAAAAGAAAATTATCGTTTAATATTCATTCACTCTAATATGAAATCATTTAATAAAACATATATATATTTATATATTTACTTAATACTAGTTCATATGTTATTTTCGATAACGCTCATCACTATATTTGAATCATCCTCCTTCTTCTTTCATTATAAAACGGCATTCAAAAAATCATATTGGGATATTATAATATTTAGTTTAGGGGTGTTTGCCACCAAAAAAATATCAATATATCGAGGGGAAAAATATCGATATTTAAAAAAAATATATCGATATTTTTAAGAAAAAATAGAAATAGTGAAATATTAACCCAAAATAATGTATATCTTCGACTTTACCCATGTCACCCTCAGAAAAAATATATATGGATATATTTGAGAACAAAAATGTGGGACCACAGAACAACAAAATATCCATATTTATGTCTTCCAATATCGTTTTTTCATATTTTTTTGATGACAGGGTGGCGAATTCTCTATAAAAATGGTCGATATTTTACATCATAATCCCTAGGTTTTAAAATCGATCTTTTTCCACTTCAGTCCTAATTTTAACCAACCAAGGAAAAAAATTTACAATAGTTCGATACTCTAACGACAAAAACCTTGAGTTGTAATACCGATATTTTTTTTTCAAAAAAATGGAAATTCAAAGTTCGATACTCTTGAAGAGACGTATCGGGGATAAGTATGGTTATTTTTCGGCATCCCTAAATTATATTATGTTTCGATAGGGGTGAAAAAGAATTGATCCGAAGAAAAATCAAGTATTGCATATACTGAATAGAATTTTTTTCAATATAAACAAACAACTTTATATTTTCGTTAATCTAAAAAACATTATTTCCTTTGGAATAACATAAACTGATGTTTATAAAGATAGAAAACTACAGTATACAATTTAAATTTTATTGATATATAAAATTGATAGCAACATTATCTGTTGATTACTTAATAAATGTATAATTATAAAAGACTAAAAACAATCTTAAATTAACAGAAGATTTGCAAATATTATTACAACATAAGCTATAATGATTTTAAGTTTTCGCCACAACTGTAACGAAATATAAATTCTCTTCTTGTTATTAAATATTTACATCATGTTAAAAAGCTACATCTCAATTACTTTATCGTAGAACCGGTTGTAGAATTTTTATCGGAAAGGCATTATTCAATGATTCCAAGGGCTGGCCTTTCGGAAAAAGAACTTGGTATACCTAAATCCTATTAGATATTATCCAAATAATTATAAAGTTATCACAACGTTCGTTTCTATAGATTCTACATAAATTATGATCCGTTCTGCTTGACCAACAGAGAGTATTTTAAAATTATAAAGAAAAGACTAGCCCTCAAATAAAGAGAATGAAGGTATTTTTTAACCAAATTGAATGTAAGGGAGTACTAGCACCTCAACGTTTGCAATTCCGTCATTTATTGTGATATTTTTGTATCCCAAATGAATCAGTGACATAAATCGTTTCAACGACAAAACAAGACCGAGAAGAGATTACAAGATAAAATACCTTCCTCCCTTCGTTCTTGTTTGTTACAAGCACCTGCTGCAAAATAGAAAACAAGTTCACATAACAATTTTTAATGAAACTGCTGATGCGTTGACACCACACAATATTAAAGGAACTAAAAACCAAAACCTTTTCTGATACATGATTAGCAAAATTAAGAACTAAAAATCGTGCAATCCCTATTTGGGGCTCCACCATCAAAGATAAAACAAACAGGAACAATATTTTACCTTTGTTTTACAATTGTTCACCACACCGTCCTGTGGAAATTTAATTAAATCCTAATCCACAAGTTATGGCATAAGATATGGTGTAACTCTTTTAACACAACTGAAAAAGATCGTGCTATAACGTGTGGACGATTGATGTCAGGCGCTTAAAAATGTATTTACAAAAAGATATGAAATTACAGTACAAAAATATACTGACATCAGATTACCCCGGTATATTGTGATATTACGACAGCTAAATATCGAAGTTTCCAAAAAAAAAAAAAATGTAAAATATAAATAGTGATTATAACTTTATATCTAAGACAGCAATAAATGATACAAAATTAATAAAATCTAACCAGCAGATTTTTAAAGCAATTTCCGCGCAGCAATTCACATAATCTATGTACATCCCCCCATTTTTTTGTTAAAACAATGAACATTGTGTGGTGCAAATTTTCTGGGATTTCTGTCGTACATCATCGATTTTTTCGGGTAAAATATCAATTTTTTAACTGTCTAGAGTCTCTAGAAACTTCTTACTCCACCAGTTTTAGGACCTTTCCGATCGCAATTGTTTTATCTGAAAATAAAAATAATGGTTTTATAATGCATTGAAGTATACTACCACATATTAAAACAATTAGTTATTATAAAAAGACAGTCGTTGAAATCTGATAAACCAAACCAGTGCTGATAGTTGTGCTGTTTTGTAAAACCTATATTTTATATATGATACTTGGGCGAACTATTTGAAGCTATTTTCCAAGCAGCCAGTCTCCAGGGTTCTGTCTGATTTAATTCTCCCGCCAGATATGGTTAAATATTAGTAAGAGTGAGCGTCAATGTATACAAAAAGCTGTAGATTAAAACCTTCGAAACAGTATACTATTTTATACAAAAAATAGTTCAAATAGTTGTTTAAGTATTATATATCTATTGCATAAAGTGACGTAACTACTATTTATTTTAATGTATCCGGGTTTATCATTATATAATGATTTTCGCCAAAATGACTGTTTTTGAAATCATATAACTCTTATCTGTCAAACTAACTTCAACTGTTTTTTGACAAGGCACAATGGTGTTTTTTCCAACGACATAAAATTCATGCAGAATCATAAAATATCCGTTGATGTCTGAACGACATACAAGAGTGTAAGTTTATAGCGTAGCATACTTTAATATCCCGACGTCTATCAGAGACAAGAAAATTAAATTAATTGGAACTTAACGTCATAAGACAAACTGCACCCATGGTTAAGGAATAGTTTTCAGTCAAGGAAATTGAATGGATTTTCCACACAAATGTAACGATTATTTACAACTTAGAGCTGCAGAGCTTTGCTGTGGATTTTTTTTGATCAGTTGTGTGTTTCTAATAGCAAAATTAGTATTTTGAATAGAATAGTTTTAGACTGTAAGAGGTGTGACAGTGTATTACTTGAATATGATTGTTCAGGTATGTGTAAAGTTTTTATCTTTATAGAAATCTAAATTTTTATCGCAGTGGGCCCCTCTAGAACCAAATTAATCAGTAAATAGTGGCCAATCCACGTCTCCCCCTTCGAAATTATCATCAAAGATGTAGACCATATAACACAGAGATAGACACAAAATCGAAAGTGGCAAAGAAAAACACAGATGTGTAACCTACAATACATACATCAACTTTCAAGAGAGATGTCTAAAATAAAGCGCCTGTCATAAAAAATTCAAACGAAGCATAACTTGTGAAATTATGATAAGTTTTTATAAAATGACCTGTTTTATAAATAATAAGTATATAAAAATAACTTACTTTCATCTCTTAAAGTAAATCTACCCATTTGAGGAAATAGCTTGAATGGTTCCAAGCAAATCACGCCCGCACATTCTATTCTCATAATAGCTACTTGATCCTGTTTCACGAACCTTGGTCTAGTCTTGGATTTCTCTCCAGTTTTCTTATCGATTAGACAAATTAAAGCCTATAATAAAAATAATGTTAACAACCATGTATTTTTAACTCAGTTATATTATACTTTGACAGTGATTTCTTCAGCTGCGCAATGAATATGCATAACCGCACTATATCCCGCGCAAATGATTGATTTATGTTCCATAATAACAAGTTGAGCATCAAAAACTCTACAAGTGTGGACTGGATTGACTGCATCGCAAAGTACAAAGCCAGGGCTAACATCTTCTTCTTCTACACCTTTAACCTTTATTTTCACATTTTCTCCAGGAACTACTCTAGATACCTCATCATCATCTGATAGCAATTGATCAACAACAACAGGTGTCTGAAAGAGTTACTATTCTTATTAGGTATATCCAAAAAATAGTAACATATTCAAATTAATAATTAGATTTAAGAACAATGTACTCACCCTATTAGGCATTATAACTAAATTTTGACCTTTTTTAAGTTCTCCTGATTCAACTTTTCCCATTACAACAGTACCCATATCTTTATATTTATCAACAATGGGCATCATAAAAGGCCCATCAGCTTTTCTGTTTAATGCTGGTAAATTGTCAATAAATGGGATGAAGGCCTGTCCATCATACCAGGTGCACAAAGTTTTATCAACAGGTTCTTTTAGATTATGACCCATTTGACCAGAACAAGGCAAAAAGAATAAATCTTTATTCAAAGTGAATCCAAGTTTTCTAAGGTATGGCAATATTTTGTCTTTACATTCGTTGTATCTAGATTCATCCCAGTTAACTGTTGGATCATCCATTTTATTAACTAAGACGACTAAATATTTAACACCAGCTGTTTTTGCTAACATAGCATGCTCCCTAGTCTGACCACCTCTATCAAAACCAGTTTCAAATTCACCTGCAAAGTAAATCCATATTAAAAATATATCAAAATAATGCCTAACAAACTCACCTTTTCTTGCTGAAATTACTAATACAGCTAAATCAGCTTGAGCAGCACCTCCTATCATATTAGGTACAAAACTTTTATGCCCAGGAGCATCCAGAATAGTAAAATGTTTTTTATCTGTTTCAAAAAATGCTCTCCCTACCTCTACAGTTTTACCTTTATCTCTTTCTAAAATGCAAAATTAACATTAATGCTGGTTTCATAATAAATTCTCCTTATGCATACCTTCCTGGTTAGTATCTAAAGCCCAACTAAGATACCAACTTTCTCGACTTTTCTCACGTGCTTCTCTTTCATATTTCTCTAAAGTTCTTTTATCTACCATTCCTGTAAGTGCCATAATTTGTCCACCAATTGTACTTTTTCCAGCATCTACGTGACCAATGAATACTACATTAACATGCTCCTTTTTATCTTCAACTTCTTCTTTTTTTGGCGACTTTTTCTTTGCTAATTTAGGTGCTTCTTCACTAGAAGGTTCTTCATCATCTTCTGGGGTTGTAGCTTGAGCAGCACCTAAAATTCATTGATATAAAATTAATATAACATAATTCTGCATATATAACGTAATTGTAAATAATCTAACAGAAAAAATAAAACTTAAAAAAGGAATTACCAGAAGCAGTACTATCCTCATCCGCAACATCTTCCCAAGTATCTCCCATAGCTGTTGGACTGCTACCTGATCCCTGACCTGTTGCTGCCGGAGGAACAGGAGGTGGTTCCTCAACTTCAGGTGGTTCTGAAGCTTGTTCAGTTCCTTAAAGTTAATATAAAGTAAAAATCAAATTGAATCTCTATGAAATTAATTAAAAATCAAAAACCAAAGGTGATTGCACCAAATAGGTAACAGGTTAAGATCAACATAAACTGGTATAAACCAGTAAAAGAAAAGTGATATTATCTCTTTTTAATTGAAATAGAAACATACATATTCCTTGAAATATCGATAATAACTGCTTTATGCCCAAAATATTTTATATGCTTAGTATATATTTTACTGTAATAAATAATTTTCTAACAAAAATTTCTTGGCAATATGGAGTACCTACAATGTGCTCATATAACTCTAAAGTATTAGACATTTAACATGGTTGTATATAATATTTTGAGATATAAATATAGAATGTTAGATATGCTTTAATACAACAGAATTTTGGTAGAAAAAAAATGAATTCTAAAAATTAAAATCGAGGACATATAACCTAAAATTATTGTCAAGAACAGTTATAATAATAGATACCATTTACTACTGGCTGATGCCGCGGTGAATTCTCTTTACTCGGTGTTTCTTTTGGGGTGGGTAGGTCTTCCGGAACTTTTTGGGGTGCAAAACTAAACGAAGGCACAAATTCCACTGCGTTAACATTCAACGTGGAAAACTTCGCTGTCACATCTGCACTATGACTAGGACTGGTATTTGTTGAATTACTATCGGCTTGAGATTCCCAACTATCCGGTGCTGAGTTATTAGACATGTTTATAACGTTTATGATATTGTTCACTTAAAAGACAAGAAAAACTGCGAGAAAAATATCAAAATGTTCCTTCGCGTGCCTATTCTGTCACCCGCCGGAACATAATGGCCGAACTGTCATATTTTCGATGTTTTGAACGGAGTGGGGGAAATGGTGGGAATCTATTTTAACGACCAAGAATTTTCATTGGTTCTAATTTATACGATTTCTAAAAATTAGTTATTAAAATTCTGAAACTAACTGTATAGTGATTTAAATAGGTATTTAAATAAATAGAATAAATATGTACATTTAAAACATTTTATTTGTAATAAATATTATACATCTTGTTAACATATATATTGTATAATACTTTAACTCTGTTGGGCTGCGAGTATTTCCGATTTTAATTGTCTTTTGACGGCCTTCTGTTCCATTTCTTCATAATGTTCCGCAAACATTATTTTAAGTGCTGGATATAACAATGGTACGAGTGGCAACTCATCTACTTTCACCTACAATTAGGGCCATAATTATATTAGTTTAATTGTATTTCATAATAAATAATAGAAACATCTTACCAACATATTATCAAAAGCAATTCCTACATTTTCAGCGAAGTTTTCGTTAAACCTAGGCAATTTAGCATATCTCTGGCTAAAATGTGTTAATATGATATATTTTGCTCCCATATCGTTTCCAACCTTGATTGCTTGAGATGTGGTTGAGTGCATCTTAATTATGGCTTCTCTGGCCAAATCATCTTCCATCGTTGCTTCATGTATCAAGACATCAGATAATTTTCCTAAAAAATAATCGTAAAAAGTACTCGATTACAAATATTTCCGAGAAAGCTGTTATATAAACAGTTACATACACTTTCCAAATCTCGATTTTTAAATCAAGAATAGAATATTTTAGATACTCATTATACATATTGTCCATACTGTTCTTTGCCTACTCTTGATGATCAAAGAATCCATCCTCCCTGACTGCACTATTAAAACTGACATTTTATCAACTATCTATCGTTTTTTTCTCACATATTATATTGACAGTGTAGTAAAACAATCTACTCGTACAAGATTGTTGAAAAATAACTATCTACGTATATATTGAAAAACTCTAATAAAACTAATGATACTGTAAAGTGTAGAAACAATGACAAAAAAAGTTGATGAAAAACTAAGATTGTACAAAGGAAGATATTAACAACTGTACCAGAACCAACAAAAGTGACAGAAAATGAATAAAGAACAAAAGTGAATTGTGGATTATAAATTAGGGAAAAAAAGGATAAACAAATAAAATAGCAGATTATTAAGAAACAATTATAAAGATACAAATATGGGGATGGATCATAGCAAGAAAAAGAAAAACGCCAACATCAAGAATATTTAAATTCGAATTATACAATGATGAAGATATTTGAAGATGTAATTTTAAAAAACTACTTTTTATAATTTCAGTCAGAAGTAATTAAACTGTATTGTAATTAAAATATCATTACACCCTTGTTTCATCCTTATCAAAGTTTTAGTAGCATAAAATTTCACAGATATTAAACAAAATAACATTTTTCATTGCATAACATTTGTACATTACATTCAAAATAAATATTGGAGTATTACAAACACATATTCACTAATTTTTTGAAATTTTAAACCCCTATAATCTTACCTAATTCTATTAAATTTTCAGTAGGCATTGTGTCTCCTGAGTATGTAATTTTACAACCATTTTCAAGAACTAGAGCAACACCGAAGGCATTGGGACAATGCTTCACCTGACATGTCTTAAAATCATTTAAATTCAGCTGCCCTAATAAGTCCTTTTTGTCATCTTTTGGATAAGATTCTCTGTGTAAAATCTGTGCAAAAGTATTTTATTTTTACTTATATGTAGAATTTTTTTTATTATACATACAAGATCACCATTGGGTATTAAGATAAATTCTTCCTTTATATCTTCAAAACATTGGTCATAGAAATTTAACCAACCTAAAATTTGTCTGGGAGCAAATAAATATACAGCCTTATTTGGTAGGTTCAAATATTGTCGCGCTCTCTTTCTGCCCTGTTACAGTACATTATATTAAGTTGTATATTATTTTATTGAACAATTTAATTACCTGCAGTAATCCAATGAGACCTATATGGTGATCAGCGTGTAAATGAGATATATAAATTGCGTCAATATTTGATAAAACTTTATCACTTTCGTCAAGTCCATAAAATCTTATTATTTGACCATACGTGCCTTCGCCACAATCCAAAACAATATTCTGGGTTTCACTGGAAATAAAAATACATATATATTGCCTGAATGAACGATTTTCATGTTGAACATTTTGATCGAAATTTTGTCATAATCGTCCATTATGTTCGGGCTGCTATTTCAGACGAAAATCAATTATTATAATGCATCTGATATGTACACGAAATATAGCGATGAATCCTGTCCGGGATTCTATCCAGAAATACATCCCATGTAAGGGGGATGAGGATGAACCTCGATTAAATAATTTTAACGTTGATCAACAGGATTTAGAAGTATGTATTACAAAAAAATGTAATAACTTAAAATGCAGAAAAAAATTGACTATAGTAATATTCAATAAACATAACATGCTTTAAAAAATATCACCCTTTCAATGCGTATAATTGTACACTAGGCTTACGTGGGTGGTCCGATAAGTACTTGGCCTACAAAAGAAAAACGAAAACTTTCGTAAAGTGGCGATTTATTTCTCATTATAGTTTCCTTTTAGCTCGATACACTTGACTGCTCCAACTTCTTTTAGCCCGTCAGAAAACTACGTTTTCTCGGATGTAATGACCTCCTCATTCAACTCAAAACTCTGCCTGGCGAGTGACTTTTTCAAGTTAGGGAACAAAAAGAAGTCGAATGGCGCCAAATCTGGAGAATACAGTGGATGGAGCAGTAGTTGGTAGCTCAATTCGATCAATTTGGGCGTGGCGAGTAAGGTGGTGTGAGTCGGTGCGTTGTCATGGCGGAAAAGCACTTTTTCTTCGCTAAATCCGCAATTCGGCGTCAAATCGGTCCAAAAACTCGGCATAGTACAGTGACCGTGTTGCCCTTTTCCAGGTAGTCGAGTTTGATCACACCTTGTGAATTCCAGAAAACGGTTGCCATTATCTCTCCGGTCGTGTTTCATTGTTTCAACTGTGTGTACCGGTGGATCCACGTTTCGTCGACGGTCGCGACAAAGCAGAAACTCCTTCGGATTGCGCTTGTTGTCTGAAATGTACAATCGCAGCAGCCATCGCGCCGATAGCTTTCTCATGCCAAAATTGCATGCAGGACATTACCTACACTGTCTTTTGAGATGCCTACTGTCTCAGCTATCTCGCATACTTTCAATTGGCGGTGTGCCAAAACGAGATCATGGATTTTTGTAAATTCGTGGTAACCGTTTTCGAGCTCACCAAAAACCGGCGTATGACCACATTGAAGTTTTTGACGGTCGCCATCGAAGTAGAAAAGTCACCGTACACAGCATTCAAGCGCTCTTTGATTTCGCATCGCTAGTTCCCGTCTAAACACAAGATATCGACACATATTGCTCTTTTTCCATTTTTATAAAATCCGTGAACACGCAGTCAAAACAAAATTCGATTCGGCTGAATTTCGACAGTAGCGGTTACAAAAATGTGTTATACGACAGTAAATTTCTCTTGCGAAAGTGGTGTCATCGGGCGGTGAGGTTAAGTACTTACCGGACCGCTCTCGCAAACCGATCATAGCTCACAAAGCGAGTCAATTTCCTTAGAAGAAAACAGTAATTCAATTATAAGATAACTTGGTAATTATGACCACCCTGAAAACGATAAACAATGTATAAAATGTTCGTGGTAAAATCATCAAACATGAAGCCAGCATCAGATATTGACATTATAGTGGCGAAATATTCGGTATATGATATACATTAGTTACCTAGTTTGTAAAAGGATTCCGCTAGTATTTCTGGTTTTATTAGGTATACAAGATCCTGTACCTAAAAATAATATTTTTGGATAATTTCTAATTGTTAAATTCATTTGCGTGTTCCTAATCTTCTCTTTTAATTCATTTAAAGCAGCAGGAAAATCTGGCAGCACCATTGTTTCATTGATATATTCTTGTGGATCTAATCGCACTTGGGAATAGCTAGAAATAAATGTGAGTTACAAAATCCTATTGGTGTTATTTTTCTTGAATATTTACTCGTCAAAACCTTTTTTTGGTCGTAAATGATATTTACATAGGGTGCCAATGTCCTTCCTTAAGAGATTATTTGATTCTATGTTTCCATTCTCAGATTTTATGGTATTGACACTGTCACATTTTGGTCTTTTATTAAGTAAAATATCTGAATTCTAGAGAAAACAATTATCAGTTCATTATTTATTCAATAATGTAACTAACCCTTACACCTTCAATCACCATGCCTTGGTCATTCAAAAGTGGAAATAAGTTTGGCGACAACATATTTAATTTATATTGAATCCTATGAACAGCTATACTACCCAGACATAGGTTTGCTTCATTAACCAATATATGCTCAGTACTAAGTATAAAGTCATCCATCCATCTTTGGTATCTAGAGATGATTTGTAACATTATGTTATATTTAAGAGATTCAATACAATAATGCTGAGAAATAACAGGACCCTTAACATTCTTAAAAATTCAGACTTACTTTGGCAATTTTAAGATTTCAGTTGGTGTAAAATGAACTACTACACAAGTTACATCATTATCATTTCCAGCAAACTTCTGATGTTTCTTAATTTCTGCATTATTAATTAAAGTATCCAAATATTGTTCTGAAGGACAATCAATAACTAAAATTTAATTAGATTCAAAAGCATTGAACAGTTAATGAATACAATGAATACAATTGTAAATACCTAAAAAGACAGGTCCAGGATCATCTGGATCACATACTTCACTGGACCTAACAACATTTCCATTAGGCAATGTTATGTCTTCTCCATTCTTCAGTTTGCCTAATAGTGGACCTGGAGGAACACCTTTAAACACACATTTATCTAAATTTAAAGCCCCAGGACGATGTTTTAAACGGCATATATAAGACATTGCAATACCCCTTTCTTTATTATCTTGGAGAAGATGTTGAATAGTAGGTGAGACAGATCTAATGTTCTCAACACCACCTTTACCTATAAATTATGAATACATCAGTAAAATCATGTGACAATAATTTTTGATAACTTACATTCATGTGCATAATAATCAGTATCATCTGTATCATTATTATTACTTGATGAAAATGCTTTGTCCATGTTCTCATTACTAGAGCTATTTTCTATCTAGAGTAATTAAGAAAACATTATCTTATTGTTTATAAAATGAAGAAACTACGAACCTGCTCCAAAGTGAAGTTCTTCGGTTTGCCTATTATAGGAACATATTTTATACTAACCACATTATCTTCAAAAATATTATTTTCTGTGCATTCTGCGATTTCAATTTTTAAATCCCTTAAAACAACAAATCTACGAGTTGCAGAAAACAATTCATTCTAAAAGTAACATTAATTATAGATATATATACAAATATATTACAAAATGTTAAATTACTAATCCTGGTGGTCCATGTAATGTAATTTTAGGAACACCAACATCCTGAATTGTCAAAGCAGTTCCTGGAAGACCACCTACATTTTTCCAAGTGGTCTGTGTCAGAAAAATATGTTCTAATTTTGCTAATTTTATTTTGTGCTCATGAGCTAATCTCTGAGTGCCTTCTCCACAATTAAATAAATATCTTAAACAATTTACACTTTAAGCTTTACCTCTTATAACATTTTTAATATACCCTACCTACTTTGGTCAGAAAACAAATAAACAGCTCGTGGTGATCCTTTAGCACCAGTTCCCAATATTTGTAAGCAAACTTTACCAGGGACATATTTGGAACTTTTTTGTTTAATTTTAATTCTTTGCCGTTGAGCTTCTAAAATGTGTTTCGGTTCTTTTGGCATTTCTTTTAAAATTGATAATAGGTTAGAATTAATTTTAACTCCTTTATTTGTATAAAATCTTATGGAATATATGACTAAAAATCTAAAACGAGGGTATTGTGGCAACACATACATCGAGTATTAAACGTTATCCTTATACTTATAAAAATAAATTATTATTAATTGCGTTCGATATACATCAAACGTAATTTTAAATAAATG
The DNA here is from genome assembly GCF_030347505.1 of Rhynchophorus ferrugineus. Classification (NCBI taxonomy): domain Eukaryota; kingdom Metazoa; phylum Arthropoda; class Insecta; order Coleoptera; family Curculionidae; genus Rhynchophorus; species Rhynchophorus ferrugineus. The sequence continues at coordinate 20,232,751 of NW_027472580.1, forward strand.
TGGTTTAAAAACTGACAGTGACATATGTAACCTTGAAACCAGATGTTTACTAATTCAAAATATAAATCTGTGGTATAATTTTGAATCGTATTACAATTTTAATATTGTTGAAAAAGTACTTTGCACTAAAATATAAACTGTAGCTAGTTCCAATTATAAATGCGTAATTTAAATTTTAGCCTATAATAAAATTTAGTGATAAAATTAATATGCACCTTTATGGGATGTAATTGGCAATTCTGGATAATAAAGGCCAGTGTCGAAACGTCAAATCGAAATGTCAACGTTTCCGATATGTACTTTTTGTTTGATGCTCCGTATTTTATAAAGCATTTTAATTTTTAATTTGTATAACACATAGACTAAAATGACGTTATTTTCGATTTGATAAAAACATAAATGTATTAGATAAGATGAATAAGATTCAAAACAGTAAGTGTATTTGGATTTATATACTTTGTGACTCTTGACATTTTCTTGAACTCATTTTGCTAGAAAGTTTTGTCAGATCACTAGTATTAGGTGCGTGAATAAGTAATCCATATTTTTAAATTGTATTTTACTGAAGTAAACTTCAATGTTCATTAAAACATTTTTTAATGTAACATTTCAAATATAAATAGTTTGTATAATATATCATAACTATATCATTCAGGATTATTCTATTGTCTCTAATTATTTGTTTATCTTGTTTAGGGAATAATTTTTATATATTTTTCAGGTTGAAAATGATGTCATTAATCATTCAAGTTTACTTTGCAAATTCAATAGTCAGTTCCATATAAGAGAAGCTCCTTATATCAAAATGCAATTTGTGAAGATAGGGTGATTGTTAATACAACTAGTTTTTGGGTCTGTTTTCTGTGGTTGTAATGAAAATATGAAAGATAAAGTACATATTGTTATAAGAACCAAATGTGATAATATCTTCTCAATCATTTTTAATAATAATTCTTTACTGTGTCCTAAAATTGGGTACATCAATTTGCTGAGAATACAAAACAATGCATGTAATTACTGTGGATTAAGTAGCAAAGCCTCCGAATGGCATTTTTAATACTGATCAAATTGTTATGTGAAGTAAAATATAAGTACATTATAACTTTAGATGTCTGGACAAAAGATCCTACTGAAAATGCTCATGGTGTTTTGGTTAAATTAAAAGGTATTTGATTAAATCATGATAAAATATGGCATTTTTTTAGAAATTCTAGAAGAGATTAAAGTAGAATTGATCTTTTATTTAGTTGGTTTACTTCTTTTTATTATTCTGAAATTTCATCACTTTTTAGAATGTTAAAAAGTTACTAACATTAATTTATAAAATTCCTTGAAATAATTTTGATGATTTTCATAAAAAACAAGGATGTGGATTACTTTTTCATTTATTTAATATTTTATTATATTTAATAAAATCAATGTTAAACTTTCAGGTGTATCAGCAATGCCAGTCTCAGGTAAAGATAAAGCCAAGGACTGGCAGCTAGAAATATTGATGGAAAAATTAAGATCTAAGGCAGCACAATTCAAGTCTCTACCAGAGATTTCCAAAAATGTTAGAATGACTTTATTGGTATGGTTATTTTAATTTTACTCTTTATAATTAGTTAAAAAATAATTTTGCTTTAGGAAAAACGTTATGCATTAGATAGTGTGGAAAAAACACAACACCAAAAATGTTTAGATACTTTACAACATGTTATAAAAGTTACAGGTTTACAAAGTATGATAGAAAGGTTGGAAAGTCTTACAAGGCAACTTGGGTAAGATTAAAGTTATTACTTTTGTAAAAATAATATAAATATTTATTTTATTATTTATATTTTAGGTTGCGTTTTGTAGTTGAGTCATCCGGGGTTTTTATTCATTCAGACATGTTCTACTTAGAAATTATACTTGAAGCTACTGGTGCTGTTAAGGATGTAAAGATTCATCATGAAGGCAAAGTGGAACAACAAAGTTGTGTAGAATTAGTGAATTGTCTTTCAAGAGGGGATTTTGCTGATTTTACAGCACAACTTGAAGGATTTGTTTCTATATATCAACTAAATGCTGAAAAAAAGATTAAGTACAAAGCATTTACAGCTTTAGAATGTTTAGAAAGTGATTTAAGTACTTTGGCACAATTAAACAATTTTATAAAAGAACCATTTAATATAATACATAAATCACTAGTTGGTGTATTAGAGAAAAGAAGAGGTGGACATCCCATGAAACTCACTTATTTTGTTTCACCTTATGATTTACTTAATATAGAAAAAAATGAATTGGATGCCATTAGTATAGAAAGCATAGTAAATAAAAGTTTGGGTTATAGTGTAACAGTGTGTATGGAAGGTTCTACTGCTCATAAGTTACAAACATCTACTCTAACTACAATCAATAGGGGATTAAATGGAAAAACGTATGTCTATAATTATGTTTTACATTTTATTTATTTATTTTATTTAATTGATCATTGAAACTATCATGTTAAGTACGGAAAAACACTTTATAAACTATTATATATTTTCAAGTTATTTTATGTATATATATTTTTATCATTTCAGGTCTCCAACATATACTCCTCTTACAAGCCAGAATAGCTCTATTGTTCCAGCCTGTTTTGCATTGAAGCTTAATAAACCAATGCCTATTTGTTATTCATTGTTACGAAAAATTCAACAAATACAACAGTTATCTGAATCAGACAATAATGCACCAAAGCCTCTGTTAAATCTTATCGTTAATCATACTAGTGAGGGCAAGATGAGCTTGAACAATAATAAAGGGTTATTTGTTGTAAGTAGTTATATATAATTAATGGTGACATATTAATTTTTCTTGAAAATTGCAGACTTTACCTGATCAAACTCATTGTTATTGTATGACCGAAAATAAAAATATGAATGGTATTTTGTTGTCCAGTATTCCATTCACTCATCCTGCTCAAGTTGCAAAAATTTTAATAATTTTAAGGGAACAGGCATTGTTTAACACTATAATCGGAAGTTGTGTTCGGCCTAATAGTCGCCAAAGTAAGTTAGTTTGTACTATTAAATTGTTAAAATTTTTAATATGTTAAATAATTTTAGGTTTTGACAATATGACTATGTTTGAAGTCAGTGCTCTATCATCAACACAAATATCAATTTCTTTAGAACATCCGCTAGAGGAGTGTATGGCAACTGCAGACATAGATTTATCAGATATATCAAATCTGGTCTGTAGAATCCAAAATCCAGGAACGCCCCCTCCTGTGAATGCTCCAGATGTCATTTCAGAATTAGCTACAAAGGTTTTGAATAAGAGCTTCTCTATACCAGTAACTCTACGCGCCGTCATTAAGATGTGGGAGAAGCAAGCGACCAGGCGCAACTTGTATTCTGGGCATGAAAATTTTAGTTTGCCCCTCGGTTCCGTCGATCCTGGTGGTCATAAAGGCCCCGGCGCCGGGACAGGCACTGGCCTGTCGGAATACGGGGGGCTACAAGAGAAAATTAAGCAGGAACCGGGCAATTTACAGGGGCAAGGACAATCAGGACATCATAATATTATGTTGCAGGTATGTTAATTCATTACTTGTACTCACAATTTTAAATAAGTGTATTAAAACATTTTGTGTAACTATTTATCAATAAAAGGAAAATACATACTTTGAAATCACATTACTTTCAAATTATATTTTCATTTTTCTGGTATATTTTTATTTAGAAACCTTGCCTATAATTGCAATATTTGATCATTTTATCTCGTATAATTTATTCATTTTGATATTTTTTTACAAACATCTACCAGAAGCACATTTTTATATTTTATTCTGACCATTACTTTTTGTTATATTAACCACAGATCTATTTATAATTCTTTTTTGTTACATTTATAAGAGTGAATATAAAACATAAATAATCATTATTTATCATTTTATGTGCCATCAAAATTATTTTATGAACTGTTAAACCACAAGGTTTCTACAAATACTTGTACTTTCCAGTACAATATGTGCTATGCTAATTTTGTGTTTTTTGTGCAGTTATGTCTTATGAATAAAAACTAATACAAAAACCATATACAGACGTAACAATTACATTAAATAAGCACCAACTCTGTTTAAAACATATTTTTGTTTGTTTTCTTTTCTTTGAAATTAAAATCATATGGGGTGTGTTTTGGGATTAAGGGATTGGTTTTACATGTTTATTATGTTTCCATTTCTAATAATTTATTAGGATCCACAGGGTATGTGTTATGAAACCATGATGGCTTCAAATTTTCAAAACTTCCCACCTTCCGATGGGGTGCTAACCAATAACGAACTCAGTAATATTTTATCAGGTACCAGCCTGTTGGCGTTCTTAACTCTCTTTCCATCATTGTACATGTTTTAGGAACATCGGAAAAATCAACATCCGCCAAAAGGCAGAAACGCAAAGCCACTGATGAACTATGGAAGAGTGGCAAGCGGAAGGTGGGAGGAACAAATGAGGATTCGGAACTGATTGAAACATCTAGTTGTGATTCGACTTCGAGAAGCACCCCGATATCACAAGAAACAGAAATAGCTACACCAAATTCTGGGTAAATTATCCTTCTTTTTTTCTTGTTTTGTTTTAAATTTGGGTTTGGAAAATTACTCTATTATTCAATCTCTTGGCCTTGTGGAAAATGCTACCAGCTGATTACTATTTCTAATTCTAATATCAGTAAAAATTAATTTAATGAAATATACACGGGTCATTGTTATGTCTTCGTTAAAGCATATGTAGCAATTATAATTACTTTCAACCTGATAGGTCCCAGTCAGATTTGGAGCTATCAAATATGGATTCCTCAGATTATCTGGGAACACTTGATAAGACTGCAGGGGAATTTTCGGGGCAGCCGGAAACGGTCGATATGGAGGAAATTTTGTCTAGTGTTCCTATACGAAAAAATCCACAAGTACCTTCACCCAGTAGCAGTTCAAGTGTTATATCTGACTTAAGTGAGAAAAGTATGGGTAAGTTTTCTAAAACCTGAAAAATATTTATTAGGAATATAAATGTGATTATCACTGTTCTAGTGCCACCTAATGTAAGTATTACGCCTATAACGTCATCGACATCACCAGGATTTGGAGGAAATATTCCTGAAAAGCGGCCCGGTATTGAGATTATTCCAATTACTCAGCCTGTTACATCTCTAATTCCAAGTTCTATCACAATAACACCTATAACAACTACCTCCAAAGTCAGTGAAGAGAAAAAGGAGAAAAAAAGCAGCAGAAGTAATAGAGAGGATAAGGAGCGGAAGAGGAAGCGGAAAAGGGATGAAAGTCCAATGGGCCCGCCTGATAAAGTGCCACCTAAGCAAGATCCATTAAGTAAACCAGTTTCAGTTAGTATAAAACCTGCTGAAAGTCCACCGCCTGGTTCTATGCCAACGTCGCCGAATATGATGCGTAAATTTAGTCCTTCCCCCACTTCCGGCCGTCCAGTTAGTCTCTCAGGAAAGTTAAGTCCAAGCTTAATAAAGACTAACAAGTCCAGTAGTTCATCCCATCACAGCCCTAGTCCTAAGAATTCGCCCGCTCACATTCCTTCAAGTCCTAAACATGGTTTATCCGGAATTTCTAGTCCTAAGCATCATGGAGCCAGTCCTTCCGGTAGCGGTAAACCGAGCATGTCAACCTTAAAGAGTGCCGCCAGTTCGCCTTCTAGTAAAAGTTCCAGTGAAAAAAGTAAAAGTAAGGATAGTTCAAGGGACAAGGACAAAAATCGAAGTTTGTTTGGTGTTGGAAGTTCGAAAAGTAAGTCATCGTCGTCGTTAAAAGTGAAACCTCTCGATCTTAACATCTGTAACGAGAGCGTGACATCTGACGGTCTTCCTTCGCCGAGCGCGGATTCAAAAGCTAATCAAAACCAGTTAAGAAACAGAAAGGGTTCGTTGTCCGCTATCGTTGATAAGCTAAATATAAAAGTGAACGCCCAACATAGTGATATTCCAACAGATTTAAGTTCTAAACCTAGTAGTAAAGTGCCAAATAAAGACAGTAAAACTAGCGGTAAAATGACGGGTGAAAAAAATTCCGAGTACATGGTTAAGACTAGTTCCGACGGTATGAAGCTGACAATCAACAAACCTAGAACTAAGGAGAATAAATCTAGTTCGTCTAGTAGTAGTAGTAGCAGTGGTGGATTAAGTGCAAGTGGCGGTTTGAGTGCTAGTGGTGTTATTAAAAGTGGTCTCACCGCTACGGGTTCACCGAAAATCCACACGGGACTTAAACCTGGTGTCAATAGTGGCCCCGCATCCAAAAAGCCACAACAGCTCCAAAAAAGCAGTAGTACATCTAATATTCCCAACAGCAGCAGTACAGTGGCATATGCCCCAACAAATTTTAAAAGTTCAAATAAACCTTCAAGTAGTAACAGTTCCAAAGTTCCCAGCACGGCTGGTCTACAAAAGACAATATCCAAACCGACAACATCACCGAAATTGGGTTCAACAGCCGCGGACCTGAGTCGTAGTAAAGATAGGATGAAGCCAAACAAAAGCTCTTCAGATAAATCCATCTTCTCCTCGCTGAAAGAACGAGGAAAAGCGAGCCCAACTCAAAACGATTCAGATAACATATACAAGTTGCAGTCGAAAATTGATCCTTACACCTCAAATTTAATGATGGAAGGTATGATGAAGACACTGGACAAAAACTTCCAAATTCCTAAGTTATCAGAAAAGCGAAAGAACGAACTTAATAATATGAATAGGAGTACAGTTGATACCAAGATTTTCGATATGATGGTGAAGAATGATATTAAGTATCCACTCAGTATTCCACCTATTAATTCGTTAGATCAGAAATTAAGGAATAATATGACAAATGTTCTTGTTGGTGGCGCAAAAAACGATGATTCCGACGATAAGAAAAAAGATGTTTCCCAGAATATTTCCGGTAAGTTACATGACATATATTTTTCTATTTGTCGTCCAAACATTGTTTAGTTATATGTTAAATACCTCTCCTTTCATTGAAGTAATGAAGAATTTTGCACGAAATTCTTCATTACACAGTGGTTTGCATGTACATGACCCTAAAATCCTTATTTTAATTAAATCTTATTTAACAAAAACTTATAATTATAAAATATATTATTGTTGCTATTTTGATTTTCTGGTATGTATACAATGCCTATGTAAAAAAGAGATACATAAAAGCTTAAAGTTTTTTTTTATTTTTTAGTTTTTAATCTTGTTTTTTGCAGGGACCTCAAATTGAAACTCTTGTTGCCAAATGTGAATTTTTTATGTGATAAATAAGCGTAAGTATAACCAATAACTTCTGTTAACTAACACAAAGTAATAGGCTGGACTAACATATGCATTGTATACTTTTTATGTTGATTTTTATTAAAATATATTTAGTGTTAGTAGTATATCTGTGAGATTCGTGAATATGATTATATTTTAAGTACTTGAGTTATATCGCCAGTTCATGAATTGTTATAGAACATTTACAATTTTGAAACATGACTTCATGGATGTGAGGGCAATAGACCAGTAATATGATGGATATTATTCAATTAATATTCATTGAATATTCATTAAATATATTCATCAGCGATTTTAACTAATCTAATTACAATGCAAATATTCCTTCTAGCATACCTCATTAATATAATTAATAAATGGGTAAAAACTTTACATACCTGATAGAAGAAAATATTGTGAAACTTCAGTGAAGTTAATCACGACTGAAATGTCTTAAATAGTTAAAGCTTAAAATTTGAAACAAGGATGTATTAAATTTCATATTAAACATTAGTGAAATTTTCAAACAACAGGTTAATTGAAAAGTTTCCGGCCTACCGTAGTAAAACAATTTTTTTGGTAAAATAATTTTTTTTTATTCAACATAATTCCTTTCAAAGATCATATACTGATTATAGCGACCTTCCAACTTTTCGATACCATTTTTGTAGTACGATTTGTCCTTTGCTTCAAAATAGGCCTCAGTTTCGGCGATCACCTCTTCATTTGACGAAAATTTCTTTCCAGCGACCATTCTTTTGAGATCTGAGAACAGGAAATAGTCGCTGGGGGCCAGATCTGGAGAATACGATGGATGAGGAATCAATTCAAAGCCCAGTTCATGGATTTTTGCCATTTTTCACTGACTTGTGACACGGTACATTGTCTTGGTGAAGCAGCACTTTCTTTTTTTTTTCAAATGCTTTTCAGCGATTTCGACCTTCAAGCGGTCCAATAACGCTATGTAATAGTCGCTATTGATGGTTCTTCCTTTTTCAAGGTAGTCAATGAAAAGTATTCCATGCGTAACCCAAAATACAGACGCCATAACCTTACCAGTCGACTGTTACGTTTTCCCACGGTTCATCGTGTGCAGTCCACTCAGATGACTGTCGATTGGACTTCAGAGTGAAATGATGGAGCCATGTTTCATCTATTGTCACATGTCGACGCAAAAACTCGGGTTTATTACGCTTTATCATCTTCAAACACTGCTCCGAATCCTCAACTCGTCGTTGTTTTTGGTCAAAAGTGAGCTCGCGCGGCACCCACTTTGCACAGAGCTTTCTCATACCCAAATATTCGTGAATGATATGATGTACAAGTTCAGTTGATATCTGTAGAGTGTCTGCTATTTTATTTAATTTCAATTTACGTTAATTCTTTTGGGCGTCCACTGCGTTCACCGTGTTCGGTGCTCATTTCACCACGTCTAAACTTAGCATACCAATCCTTGATGGTTGATTTTCCTGGGGCAGTGTCCGGAAACTCGGCATCAAGCCAAGTTTTTGCTTCAATTGTATTTTTCCCTTTAAAAAGCAATATTTTATCAACACGCGAAATTCCTTTTTATCCATTTTTTCAAAATAACAAAAGTTGCTTCATTCAAAATGCTATAATTCACAAACTAATGATCGGACAGCTGTCAAATTTATACACGCATCTTTTGAGGGCTAGGGCTAACTAAAATGTATATGAATTAAATTCTAGTAGCGCCATCTATGTGTCAAGCCGGAGACCTTTCAATTGACCTGTTAAAAGGTGCACTTAAAGAGCATGTAATTAAAACGTCAAATTTTGATCGATGTTTCTCTTCTACTTGTATTTTATAATAATTATTTTGAAACAAAAACAAATGACTTATGGTTTTCAGGGACTGACGATATGTTTCTGACCACCGATCCACTCAATCCTTATCCTTCTGCGAGCGAGGCGCTACATAGCCTCACTTTGGCATCCAAGTATGCCCCAACCACCACAATCGACACTGAAGCTCTGGATTTCAGTAAAGCGCCTACATTTCCACATTCGCCATCCGTTAGTGTGCACATAGTGAACTCGAGAGCTTCTAGTCGAAGTTCCAGTTGTCTGGGCGATGACGATCTGATGGATGAAGGAATGGTCACTTTGGGAAAGTGAGCGCCTTTTCGAAGTCATTTTTGACCAATCATATAATTCCCAATTGCCGTCTGTCCTTAACTCAAAAATATTTTTTCTTCTTACCATGAGAGTATAACATTTTACCCATGCTACTTGGGTCTAAGAAATAATGGTATCCTTAATTACACAAAATATGATTTGAGATGTACATTTTATTTCACATCTATTTTGGTTTCTCTTAAGTATTTAGTTAACTTAAATAATTGTTCCTTGAAATGTTTGTTAATTTTTGAGGCTCATAAAAATCGTTATTAAGACTTATTTCTTAACTTGATTAAGTTATTGCAGACTTTTTAAGGAATAATAAAAACTGCCATTGAACTTTATTTTCTATATAATTAAGTTTTTCAAGTTCCAAATTGAAGAAATGTGACATTTCTTTTTGATTCTCTTGCCAAAAACGGTTCTTTTCTATATTCTTTCTTTCCTGTTTAATCTGCCTTGTCGAAAATTATTTTTTTAGCAAAATAAATCAATATATTGAATGTACAGCATTTTATAGGGATAATTGTATAAAACATATATTTATAAACAAATCTATTTATTGAATAAATAAATAGGATATAGGCAATTCCATTCTGTAGTTGCTAAGAGAATATTTATAAAAAATGACTTTTTGTTGTGCATTACATAGTACAAAAATGATTATTGGCAATGGCTTTAGAACATTGATTTTCTAAAGTTGTTATCAACAACTGTATAAGTTTTTACATCAAATTTGTATATACGTTAAATAAAGGTATTATGAATTATTTGGAATAATTGTGTTTTCTTTACTGTCATTTATATGAGTATGTATTTTCTGAATTAAAATTAAATTATCATACTTAAGGTTAGGTAGGACTCATACTTATATCCTATGCTAGTTTATATGGTTTTGTCCGCTTTTACATTCTGATTTGCCTTTGTTATTTACTGATTACTATTGATTTTTTGATAAATCAATCTATTTGATCTTAGGCCCGGTTGGGAGCATCTTCCAACTAACCAGTATTTTTATTTAATTTTGAGTCTGATCTGCTCAGGTGTTTGTTTAACGTCATGTTTTCAATTTAACCTACCATCCAGACTGTTTCTGAAATATTTTAGTAATTCCACTTGAGAAATTGAGTATCTTCCAAGTGATATATTAATTAGTTTTTTGTCTTTTCGCCCCAACGCAATGTCGATTTTGCGTTGCATTTTTTACTTTCTACTTTATTTGTAAATGTTCTTGACGGACACATTTTTCTATAGCTCGAGGCTGTGCCATTGCCAAATATTTTAAATACTTGTTTTTTTTGTTAAAATAATTATATGCTGTATTTTAAATGGCATAATGAACATGCACATATGTCAGATGCATTAGACCCGAATTTTATCTAGGATTATATAGAAAAAATAAAATCTAAGGAATTAACTTTGGCTCTCCACTTCACAGAAAAGAAAGGAAAAACTTATCAAAACATAACATTAAAATTTTGGAGATAATATACGATTAAACTTTTAAAGAAATTAATTAAAATGTTAATAAATAATATAATAATAAATTGAAGGAAATCAAAGAAAATAATAATTTAGATGATATGTATAAATAACGTAATTAAATGAAGAAGTTTAACAAAACTGACGACTTAATAATGACTTAAAGGTGATAGATTGTTTAATGAAAGCTTAAAAATGTAATCTAGCCAGCAGTTTTCTAAATTGACTATCAGAGGTAGTAGATTTTAAAAAATCACAGAAACCTATTTATGTAGCTGAAGTTATAACTTCTGGTTTATATTCAATATTAAAGGTTCCTTACAAAATTGTTGAAAATGTTTCATGAAATCTTTGGTAATACGGTTTGGGATAGAAATAAATTAAATTGTTTATGAAGATAGCGATATCATATAGAATATAAAATGGAAATTGAACATGAAACATAGATTTGAAAAAGGCAAATAAAATATTTTATACTTTGTTGATACTTTATTTATTTTTATTTTTTCACCACTATTTTTATTCCATTGGGAATGTTTATATACAATATATTTTTATTTATTTCATGTGATATAAAAAACAATAAAAAAAGTAGTTATAACAAAAATTACCAATGGGCTTTTAAATTTCTTGCTACTGTTTCTATAAATGTAGAGTGACTAGCATATAAATTTAAATCTTTATCTATATCCAACCATCTAACGTCCCCAGCATCATCTCCAGCTTTCAAGTTAAATTTTCCTACATGAGTGCAATCTTCATCATGGAAATTCATTGCTATTGTTTCAATCCAAGCATTATCTGTATTTCGAGGATCATCAACATATCCTTTATACACTTCTGTTCCTCTGAGGAAAAAATCAGTTATCAATTTTTCATTTTCTTCATTTTGTTCTAAAATTGAATAATGATTAAAAATATTCAATAAATGTAACAAAATTTTACTTTTGGATGCTTCTAAACTGTTTAAAGCTTCCTCCATAAATTCTCTTTTTAGTGTTTCGCTCACTTTTTCACCTGGATCTACCATTCCACCTGGTAAAGCCCATTGACCACAATCTCTTCTTTGGATCGCACAAAATTGTAATATAGGCCTTCAAAAAGAACATTTAACATTACTGCCAATTAAATTAAATAAATTTACAGATTTGAACTTCCAAAAATTTTGGATTTATGATCATTCATTTTCCATCTCGTAACAATTGGATCTGCAGCATGATTAGGTCCCCATTTCCCTAGAAGTCCCCGACCTTGTAAACCAGTTCTACCGCATGGATTTAATGGTCTCCCATTCCTAATTTCATAGATACCTATGTAACTCTTCCTATTTATGTTACCATCTAATTCATTCCAGTTTGGATTAAAACCGGGACCTTGAAAACATTTACAGATTTAATTTAATACAGAAATACAATAGGTAAAACCTATACCTATTGGAGGGTCTGCCCAGGGTTTATTCTCTAAACATTTTGAATCGTAATAAGGAGGATTATAATCTTCAATATTCACAAACCAAGGTACGAATTTGTCCGGAAAAACTACTCTTTTTATTTCACTAAGTGGGTAATTTATTATTCTACATTTGACATGCATTTTGCTTTATTGTGTAATAATAAGAACGAAACATAAAAATATATTATGATATGTAATGAATAAATAAATCTTTGTAATAACTTTTCAATTGCAATGATACATTTTTTAATATTTACACGAACAGGCTAGTTTATTGGTTTATAATTTATGTAACCGAAATTACTCGATTATAATGATATATGATGACATATGTAATTCAGATAACAAGAGATATTGTACAACACATATAACCGAATTAATTGTAACTTTGCCTTCGATGTAATTATTTATTTACGTATAATATAATCAAAAGTTAATAAAAAGCTATTATTTAAAACTATTTTTTTTGATAACATTAATTAGGGAAATGTATCGATTAAGCTCTGTACTACGACAAATCAAGTTTTGTCACAAGAACATAACCTACTTTTTCACTTATTAATGCCCTTAAGTTTGTTGTCAATTCAAGTTATTATCTGTTTTTTTAAGATGTGGTCTCAATATGACGAAGATTTAAGTCAAAATATATTTTTTAAGAAAATTAAAGACCACTATAATGATTTAATAAAAAAATCATCTAAAGATAAGTGGATAATTTGCGTTCCAAAGAATGGAAGTTATAGGATAGAAGACATTTTGAGTGATACGATTTTAGATCACGTATTAATACAAGAAAATGACGATACATTTTCTACTTTAAATAAAAGACAAATATTTTTGAAGAATCATTTTTTAAAAGTTGAAGATGTCTTTAATGTTGATGTGGAAATTCTTTTTGAAGAAACTCATTATATTGAAGGCAAAAGTAAATATAAAGTTTGGTGCATTGAAAGACCATTATTTGCCTCGCATATCACAATGAGAAATTCAAATAGCAATACACCGCTTGTTTCAATACGAGATTGTATGGATTTTTTATATTTAGAAACTTTTGGATATAATATTTTAAGATCAATACATAATCTTTGTGATGAGTTTTGGAAAGATAAAGATGAGAGTTTCCTCTCAGATAATCTTCAATCACAAAAGGATTTGGTGGGGAAGCTATATTCCCAATGTCTGCAGCTGTGTTTTAAAAGTGATATTTTACAAGAAAAGTGTAATAAAGACCGTATTTTTTTAGATAATATAAAAGTTGCAGTGGAAACGTATATGCAATATTGTCTTGGGGAGAAACTAATGTATAGTATAAATAGTTTGTACTATTTCAAGGATAGTGTTTTCAATAAAACAGTAAGGAACTCTATAAATATTTCTTTAGATGATCTGAATATATCATCTAGACTCGAAGAGGAAGTCACTCTTGCAAAGCAGGAACTGTCTAGAATAAACAATATTAATACTATAATAGACAAAATTAATTGTCTTTCAAAAACATTTGAGGTTTTTAGTAAAAGTGTAAGATTAAAACATTTGAATATGCATTTAACCTCAGATGATTTTTTGCAGATTTTTGTTTATCTTATATTAAATTGCAATATTTGCAATTGGATTGCTAATTTAACATTTATGAAACAGTTTCATTTTACTTCTGCTTTTGGAAGTTCAGATCAAAATAGCTTTTTGTTAGCTAATTTTGAAGGGTCCATTGAATTTATTAGTAGCAGTAGTTTTTTATCGGTAAATAAAGTTTTGAAGCCAAATACTAATGATCCTAATAATGCATTATTTTATTCATTGTATGAGAAACTAAAGACAGTTGGAGGGCGAGATGATTTAACAAATTTTGTAAATATAGAGCTTAATGAGTATTTTGAAGGAACTAAGTTTTGTCATCCATTATGTTCATGTCCTAATTGTTTGCGAAAAGTTTCAGGGCAATGCAACCAGAAATTGGGTAACCTATTAAATGAATATGGGCAAAATTTTATAATTATATCTTGTTTAGAGAATAATTTATATATGATTGAACTTCTTTTTACTCTTGATCTGGATATTAATTGTAGGGATTATGACGGAAAGACTGCTTTACATTATGCTGCACAGCATGGGTTTCAAGATATTTTGATGTTGCTTATAAATTATGGTGCAGATGTCAATATTACAGACAACGATAGAAATACACCACTTCATTTGGCTTGCGATAGAGGACATGAGAATTGTGTCAATGGTTTAATATATGCTTCAAGTCTTGTTGAACTAAATTTACAGAATATTTTAGGTGAATCTCCTTTATTTTTGGCCACAAGGTGGGGTTTTCTCAGTATTGTTAAAGTGCTCTTAGAAAATGGAGCTTCTGTGTGCATTAAGAATAAGAGAAATATGACTGTATTTAAACTATCTCCAAATTATTATGTTACTAAGTTGTTTAAAGATTTTGGTGCTGATCAGAGTATTGATATTTCAATGGAACAAAAGATAGTAACGAATAGCAATATAAATTCTAGTCAATCTGTACCTTTATTTTCAACAGAACCTGGTTTTAGAAAGTTGAATAATACGCTGCATGGCATTAAACCAAATAATGAAGTTGAACTAAAGACCATAAATTTAGCTTTAAAAGCCATAGAAAACAATGATCTGCCATTAACTTGTTTTTATTTGGGACTGAATAGAAATCCTTTTGTTGGTAAGGGTGATAAGATGTTCAAAAGCAAGTGCCATCCATTGTGTGATTGTAGTAGTTGTAGTGATATGAGTGATGATGATATACCGGATGGAGGATATCCTAAAATGGAGGTAAAGATGAACGTTAATTTGGTTAATAATGAGGGGTTTACTTGTCTACATATGGCCGCCAAATATGGCCGAACGGATATTTTAAGAATACTTGTTGACGTTGGCTCATCTATAAATCTTCAAGCGTATGACAATTTGTATACTCCTTTACATTTGGCATGTATTTTTCAAAGAGTCGCTGTAGTGAAAGAATTACTTAAATGTGAAGACTGTAATATCGATGCGTCAGATTATAAAGGAAATACAGCTCTGTTTTACGCATCGGTACAAAACAACATAAAATTAACCGAACTTTTACTACAGAATGGAGCGAATGGTCAAAAGTGTAATTTATCGGGTATGTCTGTTTTGGCTGCGTGTGAGGAGAAAAATTTATTTAGAATAATTACATTATTGAAAGCATATAATGTAAAACTAACTCTTAAACGGCCATTGGCACATCCTAACAACATTAAATCTGATAAACAAACCATGTTACTTTAGACCTTCTTCATTTTCTAAAAATATATATGTTATTAGTTTATAATTTATTGAGTTATGTAGACTGTCTGATTTTGAATGGTATTATAGTAAATAAAATATATTGTAAATAAAATAATTTTATTAAAAATCTGTAGTATGTTAAATTTGTTTAGATTTTTAAGTAGTTATTGTTGTACTGTAAACTTTATTTCAGTTGTGTTTAAGATTGATTTATATGTTTTTTTTTTGCTTGAGCCAAATTAATCTTCGTCTTATAAATAATATTATATTTTGTTACTTTTATATAATATATTATAATTACTATTTTATAGCCAAATATATGTTATGTTTGATAAAGTTATGTTGGTTTTTATTATTATATCTCACTTATCATTTTAAATCATATATTAGGCATTAAGATAAAGAAAAACGTTTTCTTCTTTTCTATCGATTTCTTTAACATTAAATAAACTTCTTCAAAATATTATATATTATAAAATAGAGTTTTAAACACTTGCTAACTAACTATATTACATAAATAGTTTGATAAAAGTTTGTATCTCTAGTTTGGACGCCGGCGCTGTTTCCATAGTGACGGCGTCACATTCCAAAGTATGCGGTCTAACTTCTGCCGAATTTTCCTCAGTTGGCGCGGAAAATTTCACGGAAGTGGATGCCAAACATCATCGCCTGTACGCGATATCTTGTTTTAAAGTTGAATAGAGTACGTGGATAGTTTTAGGCTATTTAACACGATTTAATTAGAGTACTAGTTATTGAACTTGTGGATAAAGTGACACTGACATTTTTTTATATTTTAGACAGTGATTGCTCTAAATATTTTTGGTTGTAATAATTAGTAAATGTCATACTAAACAATATAAATTTTTATTAGTGATATTTAATGCTGTGAATATAAATCCGGTAAGTTATTGATGATTCATTTAAGTTGTGTTGTAAATTATTTGAGTTAACTTTAGGCTATTCTAATATGGCGATTAGCAACAAGTAGTTGTAAAATAATGTTTTTGTGAAATTTTAATAAAAAGTATTATTTTTGGCCTTATATATATTCAGCGTTATTAACTATTATTATATCTATTCAGTTTTAATTTTTACTTTATATTATGTTTATATTGTGATGTTTGTTAATGGGATATCATTACGATATTAACATATGTAATGTAAATTGACCATTTATCCCAATGATGTTGACAATTTTGACAAAGTATTTTTACATATTTTTTTCGTTTTCTAACATCCTTTACTGTGAGGAAATTTTTAATATATGACTAGTGATTCAATTTGTTATAATAATAAGATTATTTTGTGGTAATGGGAATATGTTAAAATGGATTCTTAAGTAAATATTCGGAAAGGAAAAGAAACACGTTTTGCGGGTCTGAGGGCAATTTTATTCGAAGAAAAAAGGAACACTAGCAGATCTGTGTCTATAAAATTCGACGAGGCACCATCGTACGTATTGTTGGATATATAAACTCCTATGTCGTATAACAGAAGCAGAAACCCTTGGTACTCTATCGGTAATTCCCGATGCCGATTCGAGCGAATTGACTAGACCTTTTTTTTCTGCAATTTCACGAATCCGCCTCTCCTGACGGCGGTCCCTGAGAGATTCAACCGTACGTTACGAAGCATCTAGTTCCTTTATCTTCTTTTTTATATTTTGTTTGTCAGATTGGCAGATCTTTGTGTAAGAGGCGACCGAATTTTATTAAATTAGTCCAGGGGAGCGCGCGGTCTTTATTATGTCAACCGACTTGACAAAAGGACGTCATGGAGTATCTTTTTTTGATGTTGTTAAATGGATTTTCCTATGACCCTCGTACGTTCCTACGTCTGATTTTATATTTAACTGTATAATGTAAGGGTAAATTATTTGTAAAAATGTCAACGCCTTTGCTCTTGTCAGTATTTAGATAAATAATAATTTATAAATGAATAGGTTAAAAGTTTCCTCTATATTTTTATGTTCCATTTTTTGTCGATTAGAGGTGTAGAGTGTACATGTAGAGTTGGTTTTTGGATTTGACGGGGGTTTTGAAACAGTGACATCAATATTTTAAAATTTAAACGCACCTTAACATTAATTATTTTATATTACGGATAGTTTAAACTATCCAGCATTTTTACTGTAAATATATTATCAAAGTATAGATCTAAACAAATTTCATGGTTCATGCTCATGTTTGTATCAAATTGATGAAATGTCTCTTCGAGTTCCAAGTAGTCTTTATTTTGTGTTTCTTCACTAACAGTTTAATATATTTGCTTACTAGTATATACATAATATATATATATACTTACTAATATATTGACTTACTTCTAGATTTTTTTTTATTTCTCGATGTACCATGGATAATTGACAATACTCTGAAATAGTACTATATAATCAACCTATCATATAAAAGTTTAATATATAAGTTTTTATTATATTTATATCACAATTAGGTTTCTTTGTAGTTCGGATTATTGTCCAAGTAACCATTGCATTATTTTGGGTCTAATGTGAAGTTTTGCTTGTTTGTTTTTGAGATGCTGTTTTCATTTAAGCTGACTATATAACCTTGTGGCACACCTGCGGAAATTGATTTTAGTTCTGAATATTTGCCGTCATTACTTACTTCCGAGTGACTATCTGAGATTTCGCACATTATTGGTTAGGGAATGATGTCAGATGTTTGAAGGCTCCTTGATGCTGCTATTAGATTTTCGTATAATGCTAAGGCTACAGCGTCTACGTGTCTGCTACTGAATATGTAGGATTTAATTCAGTGTGTTCATCGACTTAAGTCTAATATTTATTTTGTTTACCAGTCTATCCATTTATTTTATAATGTCTCTGCTTATTAGGAAACTCAAACCCAATTGTAGATTACATCTTCTGGTTTTTTATCCGGTTTGGGTATCATGATTGTTTTAGCTACTTGGCTAGGAAAATAATTAATTCCTAATATTAAGTGAAATATGAATGCTAGTTAAGGTTATGCCAATCTCTGATAGTTCTTGTTAAATTTTAGATGATTACGGTTATTGGATGATTTTTTGTAATTAATTTCTCTAATTATTACTATAGGGTGGGTTCTTTTGAAATGGGGAATTTAGGATATTGCTTTTTTTTTAAATGACTTTTCTTGTTGTTTTCCATCAAGAATAATGGTAGCCTCAGTTTCAGCTCGTTTATTGCTTCCCTAAATTTTCTATTGTATTCTTCAGTTAACAATCTTAATTGTTATCGATGATTTTGCAGAATTTTACATAATATAAGAGATAATTCTGTGTAGCTTTCCTCCAAAGTAGTGGCCAGTTAGATCTATTTTGATATAGATACAGATGATGGTATATTACTGGCGAATGATCAGACAACAGGTCAAAACATGATTCTCTCCCGACACTAATTTTTATTGATATCCATTATGGTTTTACAGTTTTTTGATTAGAATTACGATTTAATTTTCAATCTAATTGATGTACAATGTAACCTTTATACATCAAGTGAATTTACTGGCAATATATAAGCAGCGATATTTAAAATTCTATGATTGTATCGATTTCAATTATTTTTATATCTGTTTTCGTAAATACTAATCGAATAACTGGAGGAGAATCCATAAAAGACGCGATATATCGCGACACCCTGCCGGTCCCAGTGGACCCTCGACAAAAACGCAGCATCTTGAGCGACCCGCCAAGGAATAGGCCTAGCCAATTTGTTCCGGATCGAGAATTACCGATGGCTTGTCCCATGTTCCCGTTATACGACGCCTCACTTCATGGATCCAATATCAAGCTGTATCTCATCGAATTTTATTGGCACGGAGTCGTTCTCCAAGTGTCTCCAATTTCGTTTTTGGGAGATTGTGCCGAGACCCATGGAATATACGCCTTCGTGCCGCCGGAATCTTTATGTAGGGGTTGCCAATTTGTGCATCGAAAATTAATTTTGTCCGTATCAGTGATAGGAAAATATTGAGGTGAAATCCGTGAGTGCTTGGTGATTGAACTTGGCAATTACTTTTTCATTTGAGCCAAACCCGGAGCATTCATGAGGCCTGTAAACAGTGTGTAGTTACTGGAGGCCAGGTCTGGACAATACGGTAGTTTCAGGTACCGTTTCATTCGTTTTTGGGATATCAGCAGTATAGAGTATATATAGGAGTGGTCCCAAGACCCCAAGTGTTGAGAATTTCCCTTCATGCGAGACTCTTAAGTTTGAAAGACTTTGAAAAGATATGATTCCAGCAGTCGACAGTAATTCCGCGGTAGCAATTTGCTCATTTTGTATGTTAGTCCCAAATGCCATACCCGGTGAAGAGCTTGTGAGACGTTCATGAATATTTCGGGGAAGTATTTTCTTTCATCGAATGCCTTTTTAACAACCGCTGTGTGCACTTGGTCGATTGTCGAGTGGTGATTTCAAAATCCAAACTGGAAATCTGATATTTCTATAAATGGTTTAATACGTTTTAATAGAAGTTTCTCAAATAATTTTGAAATCGCAGGTAATAGCCAAATAGGCCTGTAAAATCCAACTTGTTCTGTCGGCTTGTCAGGTTTTTTAAGCATAATTATTCGAGCACCTTAGACATTCCGGAACATGGTTCAGTCTCAAACAGACATTGAATATATATGTCAACATTATTATTACTTTTAGCGATAGCTCTTTTAAAAACCCAGGTGAAATATCATCAATTCCAGGAGCCTTTTTAGGATTGAGGTTGTTCTCAATTGTGGCAACTTCCATTGGAGAAATCAGATTTACAGCTACATCGAGCTGATAACAGGATTTAAATCTATTGTAGATTCGACACGATATCACTATGTGCCCGAGAGATGGGAAAAAGTTTAGCACTTTTAGCAACACTCTTTGGCATACAAAAATATTGAAGTGATTCTTCACAAATATTTGTAAAATGTGTAGAAACTAAAACTTCAATGTATCATGTTCAATTTTAATGCTGCGGGTTGAGTATATGATCAACGAGCTGTAATTTTGATGAGATATACTCACATAAAGGACATCGAGTCATATTTATCTGTATTTTTACTTTCGCATGGTTAATTATGTCTAAACTATAATGAATTTGCTATAATCCAGTTTGTAAAAATAAAATAAAAATTGAATCGATACTCACCTGGATCGAATGTTTTTATATGTCAATTCCGATTAAAAGTGTCATAATAGCTCTTTTGACAATATTCACAAATCGATGATATACTCATTACCACTTACCATTTATAATGAAAATATGAACAGTAGAAGAACAGATAAAATATAAACAACAAAATTCTTAACCTTACAAAACAGAGCTCCTACCACTACCAGGTTCAAGTGCATTATGGCTGTTGAAGTTCTTTGGATTCTATCTCTTGATTGCTTGTAAATAGCAACGTCGCAAAATCAGATGGGATCTACCGAAGTTTATCGAATACCAGCGAGCATTCTCCAGAAATAGCCACTACTGCGTTTATATTTCTTCTATAGTCTATTCAAAACAGCAGCAGTGAACTAACGTTATCAATATGTGTCTGTCGCAAATTGTAAATTCGTTTCAGAGTCAGACAATATTTTTCTTCTTATTCTATTCCAGTTCAAAAGGGTGCTGTCTGACAAGTTCGAACATCTAACCGAACCAGCCTGCCAAAGTCGTCCGGTTGTCAAACGTCTGCAAAATGCTTCAAAATATTAATTACTAGCGACCCGCCCCGGCTTCGCACGGGTGCAATGCTGATACTAAATTAAATACACTACAGAAAAAATATGAACGTTGTATATAAAAACATAGCGGCCCGCTCCGACTTTGCACGGGCATAAAATATATATGCCTATGTCACTCAATGAAAACATGATTAAAATCGATCCAGTATTTTTGGTTCATTCATTACTGCCCTTGGCCTGCACGCATTAAATTTGGAGTAAAACAATTCCTCTTCCCCTATACTTACTATGAAGATTTCCTGCTATCTTTGGAATATCTAAATTCATACAATTTTTATTACATTACACATTTTTAAACGCAAATTTTAAATTTGTAATATCTCCGAAAATATTTGTTTAATTTACATGCTGTAAGGAACCATATTGATTATATTGCACACTGTATTTAAGGTACTTAATTCGATAAGGATTAATGCCGTTTTGCTTAAAATAGCTTCGTAAATAAGCCATTTTCTCACGTAAAAAGTAAACAATAAAAATGGTTAATGTGGGTTATCCCTAAAAGATAAATATATACCATCGCGGACTTTTTTGTAGACCTTTTTATGGTGTACAATACTGTAGTACATTAATTTGATCTAACTCGTAGGGTTAGGCAGCGTTTTTGCTAATTGCTAAATAAGCCTAAAAAATAGGTTAATTTACGACATCACGTTAGAAACCTCTAAAATTAGCAATGTTGCCTTAGTATATTATGCATGTATTATACATATAAACCTTCCTCTTGAATCACTCTATCTATTGAAAAAAACCGCATCAAAATCCGTTGCGTAGTTTTAAAGATTTAAGCGCACATAGGGATATAGGGACAGAAAAGGCGACTTTGTTTTATATTATGTAGTGATAATAATTACAGGTTATAAAGCACAAAATACAGAAATTAAGTTATAGAAACAGTATTAGTTTTTCTGTGGTTATAAACTGGCAAACGTTTTCTGAAACTCTTTGCTTGTTTTGATAAATTTTAAATCGCTGCTTATTATTACTCTAATTCAAAATGCCGAAGCCAGACATAACAGATTGCGTTTCTAATCAGTTATTTCGAGCAGGAACGAAGTAATGGAGTAAAAGGTTGTCAGTAAAATTATTTAAAGAGGTAAGCCTTTTTACTGTTAATTATCAAGTTGCTGCGGTTTTTATTGAAAATATTTTTAGCGTGTTGCAGCTGCAATGAATATTAGTATGGACAAGGTCACTGAAATATCCCCCCCCCCCAAAAAAAAAGAAAAATATTTTGGATTCACCGAAAAGAGACTGTTCTTATACGAAGGGGGTGACGAATTAAGATCAGCTTGATGTTTGCTTTATCACATATCAAATATATGAAATGTATGAAAACAGTGAGTAGTGTTTTTAATATACACATAGCTTATTAAAATTATTTCAGAGGGAACTGTTAATCTGAAAAGTTTCATAGACTGTTAGGTAATAGAGGATTTAAATGGTGTAAAGATAACCTACGAAGAGGTGGAATTGAACTTTCAGATATTGATTTTAAAAGAAAATAATTTACAAAAGCATATAATAAAATCAAGGAAAACTTAAGGAAGAGATTATTTCAACATGTGTATTTAGATGAGACATGAATATTTCAGAAGAGGACCAATTTACCCAATGGTCACTCGTGGCAAGATGATAATAAAAATAGTGTTAAGACAACAAAAATTAATGGAAAACTAACTATTAAAATTAGTCATAACATTTGTTAATAATTTATTGCAAATATATTGTACTTCATGCTGGAAACAGCATATCCTTCCTTCGGTTTGGAAGAACTCCATCAGGCACATTGAAGAAGAAATTGACAAATGATGGAATTGTGAACAAATATTAGATATATTAGAAATTAACAGCTTAGTTATTCACTTGAATGAAACTTTCTGAATATCCTGCTGCCAATTTCTCGTAGGTGGCATGGAAAAAAAATTGTAAGTATAATAAAACACAACCCTAACCTCCAATCTAATATAACTGTATATTAATTGTAGTCTTAAGTCCTTTAATAATATATATATTAAATGTTAAAATAAATTATATTTTATAACAGTTAAAGTTTTTAATTTAATAATATATTTTTTTATTTATAACAGTTTAATTATTTTGTTTACCTTAGAATTTTGTTATACGTCATAGCCAAAATGAACTAAAACTCAGAGTTGATGCGGCAACATTGCCATGTTTTGACATCATCAATTCAGATGACGTGAGTTCACTGCTGTTTATTACTCAACGGAGTGCTGTATTACTATATTTTGTCAAACGCTTCGAATTAATTCCAACACTTAGGAATGCCGGTAATAAAAAATACGATAGACAAGCCTTCAGCGATGCTTCTTTTATTGTCAAACCTCTGACTCATTTGCAACGAGCCGCAAACAGATAGTCAGATTCGGCATCGGCCAAAAACAAACATCCATATCATCGGGAAGCCGCGACCGGTCTATCGCCGGTGCCACCCCCGCAACATTACCATATACCCTGGCGCTGAAAAACTCGAACCGCCCACCGAACCCGTCGTTCCGACAAGCCGGACCCGAAACAAATGTTCGGCGGCCGGGCCCCCTCCATTTGTCGTTTTTTTGCGATCTCCTTCGATCCGTCGACGGCATCTACTCCGGTCCGGCCGGCCTGCCGTTGGGGACCTTTTGCTCGATTTCTTTTTCGTGGGGAGCGGCGCGAAAACATCGCTTCCAAATTTGTTCGCGTTCGTCGTGGGGCTGGGACCGGGGCGAGCGGGAGCAAAAAAATATCGGCGCAATGTTTTTATAAAGACTTGGTTTGTCGGATGATTAATAAAATAGCCGTTTAGGAGTAGGAAAATAAACGATTCTCCCCTCTCTCTCACTGCCTCTCTCTCCGTCTGATTTTATCTTATATTTTGGGCTTTCGTATTGGCTTACAATTACAAAACCGTTTTTGTTTTAAAGCAAATATCACTCTGATTTTTCATCAGGAATAAAATCATGCCTGTTTTTAGCATGAAGAATTTGCAATGAATTATAAATAAATGTTATGGCTAACAAAACCCAATCCATAGTTATTTCAAAATTGTTTCCATAAACTTTTGTTGTCTTTACCCTTTATTTATTATCATCTTGCCATGAGTGATCCAATGTACCATTTTGAAATATCCATGACTAATCTAAATATACATATTAATATAATAATTGTTCCTTGGTTTTGTTATATGTTTTTAAAAACTGTATTCCTTTAAAAGCAAATGTCTGGAAGTTCCATTAAACCCCTTGGTGGTTTATATTTACACCATTTAAATCCTATATTACCCAAGTATATGAAGGGATCTTATACATCTCTCAAATAGCTGCATATTTTTCAGGTTTTTCATACTAACAATTTTCTCTGAAATAATTGTATTGAAAAATTTACTTACTGTTTTTATACATTTCGTATATTTGAATTCTGATACAGCTAACATCAAGCTGATCTTGATCCATCACCCCTTCGTATAAGAGCTGTCTCTTTTCGGTGAATCCAAGATTATATTTTTCTTTTTTTGGGATTTTTCAATGACCTTGTCCATACTAATCTAATATTCATTGCAGCTGCAACACGTGACAAATATTTTCAATAAGAACCGCAGCTACTTGATAATTAACAGTAAAAAGGCCTACCTCTTTAAATAATTTTACTGGCAACCTTTTACTTCATTACTTCATTTCTGCTCGAAATCACTGATTAGAAACGCAATGTGTTATGTCTGGCTTAAGCATTTTGAATCAGAGTAATAATAAGCAGCGATTTGAAATTTATTAAAACAAAGCGTTAAAACAACGTTTGCCGGTCTATAACCCGTAATTATAATATTTTGAAGAATTTTGCAGACGTTTGACAAACAGACGACTTTTGCAGGCTCATTCGATTACATGTTCGAACTTGTCAAACAGCATTCTATCTCTTTTTGAATAGAGTAAAATGAGAAGAAAAATATTGTCTAACTTTCGACAGGCACCTATTGATGACGTGCGCACTGCAGTTTTGAATAGACTATATGTTCTTTTTGGTTGGTTGTGATTCTATAGTCTATCCAGAGTAGTAGTGAATGTACGTCATCTCAATTTATGACGTCAAAACGTCTCAATGTTGCCGCACCAACTTTAAGTTTTTGTTTATTTTGGCTTTGACATATAACAAAATTCTAGTCCAAATAAAATAATGAAACAAATATGTTATCAACTATAATTTATTTTAACATTATAATACATCTAATGTCTGTAGTATCGCAGGACTTGAAACTACAGTTAATTATACATTACAATATTTTGTAGATTGGTTTTATTATGTTTACGTTGAACTCTTTTTCATATCACCTACGAGTTAGAGTTCTAGGCCCTTTTTTTATGCAGTGGTAACTGGAGGCCTACTCCACCTAATTAACAATTGTGTATCCAAGTAATATATTTTAATTTCGTTAGAGTATATTTATCTTTTACGCTTAATTCTTGTTTCCTTCAGTGTTTTCTTGTAAAGTCATTTTGATATCATTGTGTTGTTGTTGTTCTGTTACTACCAGTATACATTCTCCCTCATGCCTTTGCCATATCTGCAAAACAGTGTTCTGAACAATTACACATATATCTGTGCACATAAATCTTTCACATTTTACAATAAGATTTACTACAGTTATCGTATATACATTATATACTCACCTTTAGTTATTTCCACTCTCATTACCTTGTCTTGGAAATTGTCAGTATTGAATCATAATTCCATATTCAGAAAGTTTCATTCAGGTGAGTCACTGAGCGATTAATTTCCAATCTATGATACATTTGTTTACGATTCCATCGTTCGCCAATTAATTCTTCGATATGTCGAGTTCATCCAAACTAAAAGTGTTATTAACCCTTTCAACTCAACAGGTTATCTACAATGAACTATTAATAAATGTTATGACTACCTAATCAATTGTTATTCCAACGTTAACTTTTTCCATCAACTTGTATTGACATCACTTTTTGTTATTATCATCTTGCCATGAATAACTCAGTGTCACATTCTGAAATATCCATTTCTCGTCGAAATACACAAATTGAAATAATAAGTCATCCTTGATTTTATTATATGCTTTTAGCAATGGTATTCTTTTAAAAGAACTTCCATTAGACCTCTTCGTGGGTTATATTTACACCACTTATATCCTATATTACTCTCAAATACTATATCTCATAATATCTTATAGATCTAAACATTCTATGGATACTTTCTAGACAGCTTTTTTCTGAAATAATTGTATTAAATTATGTTAATATTCATATCTTTGAGCTAACAAGCTGATATTGATTCGATAAAAACTGTTAACAACTTAATAATTCAACACCAAACATTTTTACCTCTCTAACTAATTTTACTTTCAATAATTTTACTTCCATTTTATCTCATTCCTGTTCGAACTAACTGATTACGAGACGCAATCTGCTCTGTTTGGCTTCGGCATTTTCAATCAGAGTAATAATAAGCAGCGATTTATAATTTATCAAAACAAGCAAAGCGTTAAAACAATCTTTGTCGGTTTATAACCTGTAGTTGTTATAACTAATATTTTGTATAATTTTGCCATTTGAAAATCTTGAATTGACTTTTGCAGGCGCATTAGTTTACGTATTCGAACGTATCAGAGAGCATTGTATTTCTTTTTAACTTGAATAAAATGAAAAGAAAAATATTATTGTAAATAATAATATTTACCAATTACGACAGACAATATATTAAACCTTTTAATGACATATGTTTACTGCTACTTTGGATAAACTATATTTATTAAAATAATTCGGGTAATAGGTAGGTGTATAGTCCCTCCAATAAAATGCATTAGCTGGCATATCATAGATGACGGAATATACTTATACAGTAATAGAGAGAAAACTCAATATGGGCTCTGCAGAAAAGTTTCGCTATGTCCAATATCTAGATGGGGTTATAATCGTACATTCAAGTAATTTCAGTGGCCAGTTTAAATCTCCATTATAGGCACCTGTCCTTACAGGACGGCGAAAAGATTTTGCTGTTAAGGCATTTGCTTGGTTCTTTGATAAAGTTTGCCATGCAGGTGCGACACGTGACAATCCTGACGTCACGTTTCATTGGCCAATTAAATTCTATTCTATGGTCTATTCAAAACAGTAGTGACACGGGGGACCTGTCGCAATATTGCCGCAGCAACTCTTAGTTTTAGTACATTTTGGCTCTGATATATAACAAAATTTAAATATATATTAAATAATGAAACAAAAATGTTATCGATTATAATTTATTTTAACATTATAGTACATCAAATGCATATATTATCGAAGAACTTAAAACTACAATTAATTATACAGCCGCAATAATTTATAGATTAAAGTTGTTTTATTACATATATACATTGAACTTTTTTTCACACTAGTGTAGATAGAGTTTTAGGTGCGTTTTTTAAGTAATGCTATCCCCCGAAAGCCTAATCTACCTAATTAACAATTGTATATCTGAATAATGTATTTTACTTTCATTAGAAAGCATATTTATGTTTTTTTGTTTATTCTTAGTTCTTGTTTCTTTCGATACAATGTAGCTTTGTAAACTGTTACTACCTGTATACATCTTTCTTCATAAAACTACATTTAATGACTGCATTATCCATAATGAATTTGCCATATCTTCAAAACAGTTAGTATTATTTCTCTCCTCATACATGTTAACCAAATGTTCATGTAAACTCTGAACAATAACACACATGCTCATAAAGCACTCACACTCTATATACAATTTTCTACAATTAAAGTTTATTAATTCTATATTGACCTTTAGTTGTTTCCTCTTTCATCATCCTGTCTTGGTAATTGTCAGCATTGAATTATAAATCAGCATTCATTAAGTTTTATTCAATCGTATTAATCTTTATTCAATCACTGTCACTTTCAGAAACACTAATCAAGTGAATAACCAAGCTGATTATTTCCAATCTATCAAAAAGTTGTTCAGGATTGTAACATTTGTCAATTTCTTCTTCAATGTGTCTGATCGAGCTCACACAAACCGAAGGTTTTATTTTGTCTTTCCATAAATACAGACAGTTCTGGTTTGAATATACTTCTCGACCTGAATGTCTATTACAATACGCCATATCAACTCAATTGGATTAAATATGCAGTGCAGTGCAGTAGACAGACACATATTGACACATGTGTCACCACTGTTTTTGAATATATATTTATAACATGTCTTGTCTTGTAAGTTGTGAAGCTGCTGGGACAGATTTGTAAATCACATACGCGTTAAATAACATATTCAACAATTAACTATATATGGACCAATTTTCAGGCAGCCTAAAGTTCGCAAAAACGATACAACTAACCGCTCGCGGTAGTTTAATTAAAAGTTTTATAATTAATTAAGCGCGAATAACTTAGGCCGGAGTCAAACTAATTAAGAGTCGACGAACAGTGGTCGGGCCAAAAAAAAGACGCTTTTCCATTTTCATGCTTCGCGAACGTCGATCTCGCTGTCAGCAAATCTCTGTGATGTCACCCCCTCCTCCGCCATCGCCGTGGCGGTTATAAAGCCGTGGCCATGCTACCCGATAAGACCGTGGCACCCCTCCGTACTCGACTGCGCGAGGGTAGTCTTCATTTACTTAAACAAACTCAATTATGAATTCACTACACCATTTCCCCGGTATTACGATTATGCCCGGGCCTTATCTCTTACTTTCCCTTTCGGTAATTATCCCATGAGGTTTACGGTTGTTAAAAGAGGAACGGTCGTACTAAAATATGTCATTTACATAAAAAAATAATTGGTTCCGAAACTTAAACTCGAACCGCTATTTATATTCTAAATATATTCCTTACATTTCCATTAGGATATCATTTATGAATTAACAGATATACTACAGTAATATATATACCATTCGTTTATCAATACTAACTTAATTCTTCTTTTAAATAGACACATCTGATAGATGGGCTAGCAATTCAAATTGCAGTTAATGCCATTGTATCGATTTTGAGGCATGTCGAATTTTACATCTTACATTAACGGCTCACAAAATACCCAGATATATTATCCCAGTTGTTGAAAACGTGTGGGGTGCCAGCAACGCTGACTAGTAAACTATAACGATGATCTGGCAACCCCGAGACTTTGATCTCGAATTTTAACGAAGGGTATAACTGACTATCGTTCAGTTCAGAAGTTCCGCCATCGACTGCTCAAGAGTCTCTTCAGGTAAAACTGAGCCGCTTCCTTTTCTCTATTATCTATAGTATTTTCAATATTTTTGTAACTTCAATATATAACGGTCACATAATATATAATTAATTAATACCATAACTGTTTGATTTCCATTCATCGAACCTATAATCCGGATAATATAGGACCGAAATCAATACTTTGTATTATAACACCTAGTGCTACAATTTTTCTCTTGCTTGGCTTGACTTTTTGTTCATTAGCCCGACAAAATCACATAACAAATCCCTGACCTGAATGAAAAAGTAAATTTTACACAAAACTGAACTTCATCAATATATTCTCTTTGTCGAACGAAAGTCGAAGAAAGTCTGTTTTGTCCTGTTTTAAATACATTTATTATAGAATGTCTTCGTTTCCAAAATAGGCTTCAATTTAGAAACAAACTTCTATCCCTTGAAAATTCATTCTGCTAACAGCCAGTAACTCGACGGTCTAGATCTGGATTATGGATGGATGGCAGAGCAATTTGAAATACAATTAGTTCAATTTGAAGAACGTTTTCATCAACTTTTTTGGTATGGTTGTTAATTTTTTTTTTAAATCCATTATAACTTTTGAGCTAAAGGTAATTATAAACAAATAAGTCTTGATATCGGTCGTTTGAGATTGAGAACCATTAGTTTAGGTTTACTATTATTAATATTTAGGTATTTTCTAATATTTCGCTATATAATATTACCACTGTATTCTGTTATCTTTAGATCATCATTTCTAAATTTTTTAACTTTAATAAATTTAAAGTACTTTCATTAGCACCCACAGTGAAGTATTAACGGTATTCTTGAGGCCACTGTTATACACAATTTTGAAATAAAATGCCATGGAATGTCGTACGGATTTTTTATCAAATGTTTTATTGAAATTAGTGTAAAATGTATTCAATGCGAAAGTAATAAAAGTAAATAGAAAACAAGAAATAACAAAGAAACAAACAAAAGAAACAACAAAGAAAAAAATAAAGATTAAGATTTAAATATAAAGATTAAAAAATTATCAATATGGGTCATACAACAAAAATATTAATAATTTCCGTACATTACTTAAAATTAAAATTAAAAGGTAACATCAGAATTATTGACTAGTTGAAGTATTTGAGTCGTCGAAACTTGAAGTAAAACACTGATAATTAACACTACGATTTTTAGACTGGTCACAGTAGTATTTTGTGTATTAAGTTGGATTAATAATTTATCGATGGTACATTTTGATCAGAGTGATTATATCATATTATAGAAATAAAATTGCAAGATCGTGTCTACTATACCTAACATTAAATTTTATAAATAGTTTTCACAATTTGTGAATATATGATAATCCAATCGTTATTTTTCGCTGAGATTTTTTGTTTTTCTTTTATTTTTTAATTTATTTATGAAATTATCTGTTGTAATTCCTGCATTTTCATTTAATTTTTTGCGATTTATTTTTTTATAACAAAAATACTTGTACTGTTTTTTGTACTGTTTTGTGTAAAGGTTTCCAAGCTGTTATGTATGTTTTATTATTATGAGTCCTATGAAATGGACAATGGGAAAATTTCACGATGCAAGATGACAAGACTGTTGGATGTTAATTTTCCTTGAAGTATGTCAAGGCTTATTTTTAGTTTAAAAGGTAGTTTTTAAATTACCCGCCTACATGCAGTGGAATGAGAAATATCTAGGTTTAGATATTGTTATTGGCTGTAAGTACATTATAAACAAAGAAAGTTTTAACGGTTCCTAATACTGCCTTTCAAACTAGTTCTATCAAATGTTTTAGATTGTGAATGTCAATATTCTGTTTTTATTGCAAAATTATTTTCCGGATTTAACACGACAATTTCATTTTTGATTCTCATAATTGTGTCCAGTTACTAAAATGTACCTTAGAGAACTTTTCTTCTTCTTTAGTGTGCAAAGAAACTGCTATGGTGATTTCTAATAATACTTTTAGTTAAATCATGCGGTAGGTGTTTTTGCTTACTTTTGTTTGATCTTTGATAAAGTATTTTCAAGTATTGCAACTGTTGGTTCCTCAAGCAGTAACCTGTGTTTATAAGTTATTTACGCGTATTATATATAATATAGTAATATATAATAATATTCCAAAGTTCAGGGTGCCCCACGTAACTAAACATATTACATATTGTAACTCGATATATTTGATATAAAAATGAGCATTACTCTTAGCTTTTGCAAGTATCTGTTGCAAAGGAATTACATAGAGAAAAACGAAGAGCAACGCAGTGTTAACTGAAGACACTCGGGCAGCCGATGGGGGCACGTCCCAACTCAACGATGGTCAGTGATTAAATCCTCCAAAGTACCCCTTAATATCTCGGGTTTGCCAGATTTTCGTCATCGTTTACTGGTCGTCATTATTGCAAGATGTAAAACTTAACATGTCTCAAGGTCTCTAGAAATGGTGTGGTGATCACTTCATGGTGGAAATGTAAACACATTTGGTTTCGATGTTTCAGAAGTAGCCATTTATATATAATCAATCATTTTGGTGGCAGAAAAAATAAAATTTCCGGATAGTTACGCAAGTAAAATTAACGGTATCGACGCGGATAAATTACCTCTACAGCGAACAAAAAAGTTCGCCCAGAGAATAGCCAATGGCGTGTAATTAGAAGACCGAGCGTCTGAGACCCTGGCTAGACGGTATGTCGAGGGTGAGTTACGGCGACGAAAAAATAGACGCTTATTTGGGCGCGTTGTGGTCCAAATCCCATTCCAATTATATTACGTTGTACTAGCTTAACGTATTAAATTACATTCAAGAGAAGTAAACCAAAATTTCATGTATTTTATGCCAAGGAGAATAGAAAATACATGATGTTTTATATTAAAATTTAGGAATTAATTCTAACCAGTTCAACCAGTTATTGGTAATTTTAATGTTATGAAACTTGTGGTAATGGTTATGAAACTTGTCGTAATCGCTATTTAGGTGAATAACTAAGCTGTTAATTTCCAATCTATCTAACATTTGTTTACGATTCCACCATTTCAAGTCAGTTTCTTCTTCAATGTGTCTGATCGAGTACATCTAAACCCAATGTGTTATTGAAGAAATTGTTTCTTTCCACACATCCAGATAGCTCTTGGTGGTCCTTTTGTCCTTTGTCCTCGTCTTTTTCGACCTGAATGTCTTCGTAATTCCTTACTACAGACCATACCAATTCGATTAGATCTAATATGAAGTGACAGAACGATATAATTAATTAATTATTATTCTAACGTTTACCTCAACTTTGGTTGTTCTTTTATTATTTTTATAATAATCTTGCTATAAGTGATCCAGTCTCTGAAAATAGTTCCTAATAGTTATATGCTTTCAAAAATTGTGTTTTTAAAAACAATCTCTTTCAGGCAGTCCCATTAGACCTCTTCGTGGGTTATCTTTACACCATTTAAAACCTATATTATCCAAGAAGGTGTGAAAGGATGTTCTACATCCCGCAAAGTGTTGCATATCTCTAAGCTTTCTCTGAATACTTTCGAGACTAAGAGTTTCTTCTGAAATAATTGTATTAAATTATGCTTATATTAAAAAATGAATGAATATTTCACTGGTTTTACACATTTCATATATTTGATCTATGACAGAGCTAACATCAAAGTGATCTTAATTTATAACTAATATTTTGAAGAATTTTGTAGACGTTTGACAACCGCACGACTTTTATAGGCTGACTTGCTTGCATATTCGAACGTATCAGGATTGTCTCTCTTTTTAAATAGAATAAAGTCAGAAGGAAAATATTGTCTGGTTTTAAAGCGAACTTACAAATTGCAACAGGCAATACATTTTGAAGACACGTGTTTACTGTTATTTTTTGGAGACTATATATAGACTTTAAAATAAGATTCATGTTAATATATTTTAAACAAACGAGAACTTACTGAATTGATATTTTCACACATATAATAATTATTATAAGAAATACTCATAGCATATTGGACAGACTATTGAACCACTAATGCTAACAAAAAAAAATACTTTTTAAACCGATCATAGATTATCAAAATTGCACACATAGTATAATACAGGTTATTTTAAATATATACCATCTAAAAGTTAATTTCCATTTTCCATTAAATCGAACCACTAGTGGTGGCTTCTCCCTATTTATATCCGTCGTCCCTTATCGTATCCTGATCGTCCGCGCCACTTCCGCAAAAACTGTTTTCAAAAAAGAATATTAATTAAAATCTAAATGACGTGATTTATCAAAGGGCGCATTGAAAAGAAGACGCACTGGCTCCATCGGCATTAAGTTCTATTTTTATCATTCCGCTTCCTTCCCCCTGATGATAAATCGATTTCATATTGTCGTCAACACTCTTTTACTAGCCAAAATAGATCTTTTGAATACCACGAAACTAATACACGTTCATTAGGGTTTTCTTATATTATATATAGATAATAAAACTAATAAATATATATAAGAAATTTATGAATGTAATATCATATTTTTTCGGTTTGGTTGGCGTAGTGGTCAAAGCGACAGGACAGTCCTACTGTTGCAATAGTCGCGGGTTCAAATCCTGCTGCAAATTTTATTAATTTATGCTTGTGTGACTGTTTATAATTATGATTGCTTAAAAAGTAATAGTGCTAAATCCTATCAGGAAAATGATGCCAGTCACGCCAGTAATTAGGCTGTATAAGACCGGATGTCTTCTGGAAAAATCTCCAAGTTAGGCTTGCTTAAAGTTAGGTAGGCTTAAAGCTGACGACCCTGGTGTGGAGGCCACTTTAAGCTATATGTCGAGTCCAGAACATACAATTATTACAAATATATGTTGTATTGTTATTGATTAATTATAGTAAAAGTACTGTTAGCCTATATTACCCTGGTCCAGAAAAAAATTTAGTCGAGAATTAAGAATGATTATATTTATGAATTAAGACATTTTAGAATAAATAATATAAAAACCAAAAATCCAAAAAATAAAAACAAAGTTAATTATTAAAAAAAAGTACTAGTTTCTTTGTACAATTTTCGACATAATCGCTTCCTAAAAATTAAGCATATGCTGCTTCACCACAGGTCCTGCAGCTGCACTACAACCCATTTGATTTTCCAGATATTGTGGCAATTAATTGTGGCGATTCATTCGATTAAATACTTCTTCAATGGAGGATCACTTGAAGAAGCGCTTATTACTTGAGAATTTTGTTTTTGTCTATGTTATTTTCAAGCTTAACTCTTTAACGATTCTCTAATTTCTTTTGGTTTCTGATGTAACTTTTTAAAGTAAAACATTATTATCTGTATTGAATCTCAAGATATTTTTGATAACTCGGGATATTACATGTATACAATAGACGGGTATTAATTAATTAGGAATCATAAATTTGACGAATTTATTAACCTCAATTTTTTTTTCTCAGTGTGTTCTCAGTTTTGTACAATAGATGCAATTTTAATAGCCAAGAAAACTGTTTTTAAGTGACTTTAAATTTTTTAAAATATTTCTTTATAAATTTTCTCGAACGGCTGGAGTCACCGGAACAAAATGAGAGCAATATTCGAAAAATCCATTATTGCATTATCAAAAATGCTCATCATCGAAAAGTGTTTTCAAATATATATATATATATATATATATATATATATATATATATTTACAACTATTCCAACGGGGTACTAAGGTCGCGAAGAATCATTGTAGAGCGAGATCGCATTGTCTTGATGAAATAATAAAGAATTTCAAACAAAAAGTAAAACATATTTCTTATTGACAATTTGGAAAAGCGAAAAGAATTCATAATGAACAGGACTGCATATTCTAACAAGCTAATTTAACAAAATATTGTACGTAATATATTAATTATGTTGATATAATGGGGTCTTTTTTATTGTATACACATATAACGAACAAAGACAATGTTTGACGGAGGTGTCGCTGTAATCAAACTAAAACTCCAGTTGAATAATACATCCCCAGTTGCCAATCATCGGAATCCGAGCCAATTATCGAGCCATCCTCGGAAGCATCATGTTCCTCGTCTTATTCCTTATTAATACCGTCACCGAAAACCTTACGGAACACTCGATCCCCGCTCCCCCGGAGCCTCATTAGTACGCCTCCGCGTCCCGATTCGAACGCGTCAAACACGGCCCGGCGGTAATCCAATCTGTGACGTATGACGTTTGTCTCGATGCCGATTCGCACACAAGTCCGCTGATTGGGCCCTTTCAAATTGGAGGAACAATGGTTCGGGCTAGATGGAGTGAAGGAATACGTCGTGTGTTGTGTTATTATTTTATTAGTCTAAATTGGGTTATCATATATTAGTTTTCGCTATGTGGATGCTATATAGGGATAGTAAATTAATTTTGAGGTATTTTTTTAAAACTCCACGCTTCTGTAACAAGTTGTTTAGAATTGTTTATTGCTAATCACTAATTATTTTCGCTTTTCTGGTTTGTTTTGAATCCCATGTCGGAAAATCGCCTGAAAAAGCATTTTAAGCCTTTGACCTAATAGACGTCATAGATGATTTTATTTTTTTATACACTCTAAGCTTCAGTAACAAGTTGTGTGGTATTGTTTATTGCTAGTAATTACTTATTTTGATTTTTCTGTCTTGCTTTGAATTTCATGTCAAAATTATCTAAATATCGCCTAGAAGTTTCTTGAGACTTTGAATCAAAGCACGTCATAGATGCTGTCAAATATATTGCCAATTACAATTTGTAAAAATGCAAAGTTCGTTTTAAATCCGTAATGGATTTTTCTTCTCATTTTTTCTCAGTTAAGAAGAGATAAAATGCTGTTACTGCAGAAACTGATGGACCATGTTGCCAAATGTATGTAAAAATCTTTAAAACATTACTGATAATAATTAGAGGTTATAAACGTTGTAAATCAAGTGGAACAAAATTGCGACGTTTTGACTTTAAATTGATGATTTTTTTGACGATAAATTTTGATGACGTATATTGGCTGTTTTATTGGACAGGCTATATGTAATAATTGCGTCATAAAATTGCAGTCAGTAATATGAAGAAGAGAAAAAAGTGAAGATAAAGAGAAAAAGTTAAACCTCTTCTGTTAGTTCGTAATTTAACATCTTTAGAAAAAAAATGGTACTGAGTCTTTAGATATAATTTTGATTTTGCTGGAGATAATTTATAATATGAATGAAATTTGGTGCAAAGAATGCAAGTTGTTTAAATGCTTTATTTGCATGTTTGTTTTTTTTTTGTGATTACGACTTCACATATAATAATATAATGTTCAGTTCGAGTACTGGAGCCTTTATAATGACGTATTGGAGATTTGTTGATCGAGTGATGAGCCTAATGATATTTGGTTTGAAAATTAGTTAAATTCTGTATGGGTGAGAGGGGAAATAACATTATTGTGAGGTAATTATTATTATTGTTCTGAAATTTATGTATATTATGGGGAAATAATATCATTCATGATACTTACTATTTTTAATTATTATTTATTTTTCATTTTAAGAAATTTTATTTGGTTTTTGTTGGGAAATTATTCAGAATTGTCTTATTATTAATAAGAAATTATTATTTACCTTAATTCGAGATGTGTGTGCAGAATAATATATGGTTAAGATATGGTAAATAGCTGCAACAATTAGCTAAAAACAAATTGAAAGTTGCTTGTGGATTATCATAAATATGTATATTATCTATAGACATTTATTGCTTCTGTTAATTGCAAGAAGTTACGAGTTAGTACAGGAGAACTATCTATATCGAAGCGGAATATTTATGTCCATAAGTCTGTGCTGGAATGTATATGGTGGGATCAGCAAGGTGTAGCATATTATGAGTTTCTAAACGCGAAACTGCTATTGCCGGTATTTGCCAACAACTGAATAATTTTGAACGACACTGTTGAAAAAAATCCTAGCAATAGTGAATAACAAATGCAATATTATTCTCTTACATAACAATTCTCGGCCGTATGTTGTGAAAGATACACTGTTGTGTTTCAAAAGGGAAGTTCTATTGCTACCAGCGTACTCACCAGACATAGTGCTTTCTGATTACTATTTGGTCTGATCTATCCAGCATTGCTGGCACACGGTTATGAAATAATGAAAACGTGCAAAAATGAATCGATGATTGGATCTGATCAATATATATTGAATATGTTTTTCAATAAATGCCTTTTTGTAGAGAAAAATTATCGAGATTTTTTTTTGAATAATTATTTTATTCACACAAAAAATATGTACAACATATGTCATCAGGAAAATTACAGTAAAATATCAGTTTTCTTCGACAAATAACAAAAGTACCAATTACTGAAATATTTAATATTAATCCCTTGACGTACCTCAGCCTGTTTCTGACCTCATATAAAATTGAATGAGGTTTTCGTTCATATTGTTATCGAAATAGAGTTACAAAATATATAATATTTACATCATGTTTTCGAATTAAATAACTTTATACCGTGTCAGTATTATACCGTAATATACATTATCTCATTACACGGAACTAAATTTTCCGATCGCATTACGGAACAATCAATGTCGTTCCGTTCACTGAGCTCATATATAGTTTGAAGGGATGCAATCAACTGTTTCGCGAATGACTCGATCTCGGGACAAACAAAGATCGTTGATTTGATTAGTCGGTCTGTTGTTGACTTGGTCGTTTCGGTATTAAAGGAGGCGCGTTAATGAAATTTGAATGTAAAGGAAACGGAAATCGACGAAAACCCATTGGTTCAACGAAATTCAAATAGTAAATCAAATAGTAAACGGTGGATTTTATATAGTACTATTTAATGCCTTATTATGTTATACTTGCTTTTGACTTGTTATTAACGTTTTATTTTTTATATCTTGATCATTTTGGAGGTGTTTGTTCTATTTATTTTTGACTCGGTTACATAATCTTATTATCTTGTTTGAGCCTATATTCCATGTGATTTTAGCTATATATATTTATTCTAATATATATCGAAAAATTACATTCGTATATCTCCATAATAATGATGTTTAGCCAGATATGGCTGAATTGGTCGTAGGAGGATACATTACTCAACAAATATCTCCAGATTTGGCGCATGCATACATACAGCTTTATTTACTTACTCCTTTTTTATATATAAATTATATTTTATAAATAAATATACAAAAATTTGATAAATAATTGATTTAATGTTGAAACTATATATAAGAAGGGAAATAAACATTGAAATTTTTTTGAAATAACACATTTTATTTAAAAACTTAATGAATAAAATGAAATAATAAAAATAATTTCTATATGCCTTTCTATTTTTATAAAAACATCATATTTAAATTAATTTACATATTTGAACAATTTGCAACAACTCCAAGAAATATATAAATAAACATCACCATAAAAAAGACCAAGACCTTTAGATCGAACCTAGCCAATATAGTTAAAACCAAACGAAAAAGTCACTATATATGAAAGCAGTGAAATTCTCCAAATATGATCAACTGTGATCGTTCCTATTCTTGATCCATAAATCCCATTAATGAATTGACACCTCGAGCTTTCAATTAACATGTTTACATTTACTAGCTTAAAATGAATGGATTATCGCTGAAAGAAATCTCAGTCTATGCATCATTATTTTTACAAAACAATAATTTATTTACCTATACTATTATATAAAAATATTTTCTATTTAGGATAGTGCTCATGTGCCAAATCCGGAGATACTTTTTAAGTAATGTCTTTTCTTTGTTTGTCATTAGATAATTAGGGTGTTGTTGATAGTTTTTTATTTTGTTGATTTGATCCTGATCTACTTTTGTTAGTAAATTTAATTATTTCATTATACCAATGTACTCTGTTCTTACATCTTAGCAAAATGCTGTCTAATTTCTTCTTCTCTGATTCTCTGAATTTCACATTCTTCCACTTTCACTCTCAACAAATTCTAGCTACATCGTACCTATAAAATAAAATTTTAATCATTACTAAAATATATTATGTTTAAAATAAATGTCTAATTATTACCGGTTACTACAATTTTTGCTACTATTCTTGATGGACAAGCCTCATTAATGACTTGACTAATTCCAACACAAAAATCATTTTCCTCTCTGATCTTGTTATCATTAAATTTTGGCATATGTTTATAACTTTTCGATGTCGTTGAAAATGATGTATTATAAATTTGGCAACTAACATTCTCATTATAAATAAAATTGATGCAGTTTGGATTTTATAACTTTTAAACATTTAACCTTCATTCCGCACTTACCCTTGTTCTTCCATGTTTTAAAATCAATATATGTTAAACCGTCAAGAACACAAAACACAACACAAAATCTAAATATTCTAGATTTTTTTGTTGTTTTGACTTGATCGATTATACCCATCTATTCTTTTCTATGGTTTTCTATGTAGGATAGTATGCATATGCCAAATGCGGAGATACTTTTTAAGTACTGTATCCTTGTAAGAGGCAATATCTTATTTATGCTATATAGTGCGACTGATATAGTCCTGAAGAAAAAAACACGGCATATTTAATGTAACTGTGAGATATGTTGAGTGATACATACGCAACTAAATTCTAATATATTTATATTCGAGAGTAACGATATTCTTGTGGAGATTTATGGTCAAGAATGGGAGACATTACTTACAACAGACTTAGAACTTACATAGAACAGTAATATTCATGCTGATGATTCGAATGTTTGATGTATTTTGTAATACTAAAATAGGACGAACTTAAAATGATATATTATGTTATACAAATGAATATTAGAAAGTACTCATTAGGCTTAGGCCATAAACACATGAGAAATGTCAATAAATGA
Organism: Rhynchophorus ferrugineus; assembly: GCF_030347505.1. Taxonomy (NCBI): domain Eukaryota; kingdom Metazoa; phylum Arthropoda; class Insecta; order Coleoptera; family Curculionidae; genus Rhynchophorus; species Rhynchophorus ferrugineus. Next base: position 20,273,138 of record NW_027472580.1, read on the forward strand.
AATTTGGTAAGAGTATATTGAGCTGAAAGCTTATACAATATGGAATACTACCCCGTTCAGTATTAAATTCGTTATTTACTAACTAATTTACTAAACTGCTTTGTTAACTAATGATATGCAAGGTGATTCATAAGAAAATACACATTTTGTAGCTTAATACAAGGAATACGACGGGCATGGAGTATGTTAATCGGTAGTCTGCCTTTCATGAATTGGATCGATTGTTGCAAGAATAAAAATCGAAGGATGTTATAGGAGAACTATATTAATATTTTATTATTCGCATTTCAATATTAATTAATTTTCATATTTTTAAGAAGAAGCCCGTGTTGAAATTATATATGTCCAAAATAATAAATAACTTGTTACTGGAATAATTTAACAATAAGATGAAGTTGTTAGGTGGTATATAACCCTGATGTATGCTCAGTCAGAAATGTACCGGAGGTTGTCGACCAACTTTTCAAGCTTTAGTTAATTTACGCACCAAGTAAAGCAGTACACTATTTGTAGAACTATTTTTTTTTCAATAGAAAAAATGAGCCGCCATATATTCTGAAAGAAAATGATGAAATATTAACCTTTCCTCTTGTGTCTACAGTATTACAAAACAGCAGTAATCTGCTAACATTTTAGCATTCTATTCCATCGTGGAGACTTGTCCTGGAGCAACCAATTGGAGTGGGTTATGTGGGATTGCCTCTGGGCTTACCAATACACGAAACAGAAACCGCCTCACAGCTGATCCCTGTGGCCCATATTGCACCCGCCAACCGGGCAGCCAAGAAACTAACTTGTTGATTCGCGATCTTGAGTTAACACGCGATTGCGTGTTATTATATGGGGGCAAAAATTATAACTGCAGCTGCAGATGAGGTCGTTGTAGCCTGAAAAAAGGGGGATATTAGCGCTGACGCGGTGCTAAGCTCCCAGGATATCGACCAGATCACGAATAAGCGCGTTTTCAGATGAACTTGAGCTTTTTGTTTGTGGAAGGATTGAGATATGAAGTGCTTGATTTCTGGAGTGTCAGGTTTTCCGTGAATTTGATTATTTTTGACAAGCAATGGAGCGTTTAGGATTCTCCCGAGGAGCTTATTTGGAAAACTTGATGCCGTTTCACCTGGTTACACAGCTTTTAAGCGTAAATAGTATTTACACCATTACTTAGGAATATGATATGCTAGAGAACCGTATCAATAAACAGTGGAATAAGCAATTGAAAATACGTAATCTTATTTATGTTAGAAAAATTGTGTCACACAGTTGTTAATAATGAAAAGTAAAGTTTAATGTCATAGCTTTGACATGAATATATATATATATATATATATATATATATATATATATATATATATATGTTGTACAACATTTCTAATAAATCAAATGTCCCATTTATTGACACACTCCATTGATCCTGTCATACCCTCGAGATCCTATTCATCCCGTTCAAAAGGGCCCAATATGCGGCCTTGTGTGCGTTTCAACGACGGGACAGGCGGCATGCAAGGCAGATTGGATTACGACCGGCCGGCCTTGTGTTTGATGCGAATTAAGAGCGGGAGCTGCACTAATGAGTGGGGAAGGGATTGGAGTCTAGTCGCTGGGTGGAGTAAGATCCTCGATAACAGAATGACTAAAGCAAAGTCATAAAACAAGCTGCTTTGGATGGTATAATAACCAGTCCAGATATATTATTCAGTAGTTCAGAGGATGTTGTATACATCTAACATTTTGTTGACAGACATACTATAGATTTTCATGCTAATATATTACATAATATTTAAAAATGACAGCGTTTAACGGCTTGTACAATGGTAATATTGTTGAGTTTTGAGGAATTTACAATTGTAGGTAATTCGGTTTATTGGCGAGGGCTATATGGTTAATTTATGGAGTATGGTCCCATTAGTTTCCCGAAAAACGGATTGATACCCAATCGTTTATAGATCAGAACAAGAGGGCTGTTAAGTGTATTTAACCGTAACGTTTTTCTGGGTTGTTTCAGATAGCTTTTAGTAGACGACAGTAAAAAACCTACACATCCATGCCTATATAAGTTTCGATTGGCTAGAACTGCACATGCGCACTTGTTCATACTAGCCTGAGAGGTTTCATAACTACGCGTCCTTTTCTATATATGCTTTGTTGTTTACCACAGTTGTATTCTAAAGTAATTTTTAGGTTAATTATGTATATACATTTTGTTGAGGTAATATAATTATTTCATAGGCAAAATTAGGAGCAAATAATGCGAACATAAGTGTATAAGGTACGAATTATTAGTAAAATATTATCATTTTAAAACACTAATTTTGTAGAGAGTTATGGAACATAGGATATATTTTTAAGTTAAATAATATGGAAACTGATCTTATTTGAATATTATAGTAAAGGTAAGAATGAGATGTCATCATGTTTGTATACGTTTTCTGTCTATTTGTTATTATACTTATATCTATCTAATTTTACAGATATTTCAAAAGAAGAAAAAAGCTAAATGTTTCAACGAAGTATCATGAATTTTCAGCATAGTGTAAATATAAGATATACTTAATAGAAAGTGGTTGGAATAAACTGGTAACATACGATTTGAAGCTTTGTGATTTATTATTTCTTTCAGTTTATATAACTCCTAGGAGAGGTAAATAATGCCGAAATATTACATCATTTAACAAATTTTATTGCAATAAAGGGAATAATATAAATCAAGAAAATGTAATATAAATAATACACATTTAGAGACATACACATAAACCATATAAATAAAATATTAAAACAAAGATTTGAATCAAAATAACTTATCTTACCATTTCCTTTCGAATTGTTTTTTTGTTAAAATCTCTTAAGCATCTCTAAGTTATTAACAATTTTGATTTGAGATTTTTGTATGATTTTTCTAATTTCTTGTCTTTTCTGACATGACCACATTTCTTTCTTATCTTTACTATGATCTTCAATTCCATATTATTTAACATAAAAATATACCCTTTCTTCTATAGCAATCTACAAAATTAGTGATATAAAGTGATAATATTTTACTAATAATTTATACCTTATACACTTATTTTCGCATTATCTGTCCCTAATTTTGCCTATGAAATAAATATGTAAATACAAAATTAACCTAAAAGTGGCTTCTAAACACAACTGTGGTAAAAAACAAGGTATATATAGAAAAGGACGCGTAGTTGTGAAAACTCTTAGGCTAGATTAGAACAAGTGCGCATGTGTAGTTCTAGCCAATCGAAACTTGTATTGGCATGGATGTGTAGGTTTTTTACTGTCGTCAGTTTTTAGTTGGTAGTTCAATCTGAAAAGAACATTTTGGTAAATTCGCCGTGCTGTTATTACTGTAATTTATTATACCTTTTCAAATATATCATTTGTAATTGTTACTGGTTGTTTGGTACTGTTCCCAATTTATCGCCTACCCAATAGATGTCCTAATTTATACTTTATGTACAGGGAATATGGTATTACTTATTTATTTTTGAGGGAATTAGATTTGAACGGAAATACTGATTAATTAATACTTATTATTTAATTTTTATTTTATTAGTTATTTATTCTGATCTTAAGTGGTACGTGGATGATGGGAGGATAGACATCAATTTAGGTTAATGTGCTCCGGATTTTTTTTTTAATTAAACCAGGTTGTCCAGCTAGTACCAAATGGTGTTTTCTTGATATAGTTTTAATTTAGGGAAATTTGAATGTTTTTGCGGGTGACAGAGACTTTGCGGTATTACTGGTAATCTTACACTGAACATATTCGTAAATCTTTTTCACGAATGGGATCGAAATATGCATTCCCGTCTCTCATAAACTATGCGGTATTGAGTAACGCGTGGCCTCTTTTGCATTGGAACTCTTGGAGTACTGGAAGTTGTCTCTCAAAATCTCATCATGCGAACATTTTCGATTTGAAAGGGTACGCGCGAAGCTTCCTCCGACGATGGAACAGAGCTTGAATTTTACTCGGGTTAATGTGCAGTCGTCAAAATTCGTACCATACGATCTCTTGGTTGAGTTGGGCTTCGATTCTGTTTTGCGTTGCATCGGGGCAGTGTCCGGTGGTGAAAATCGCGGTATCGTCTGCATAAAATGCTGTGTTCGTTTGCTTCGGGAGAGAAAAATAGACCATCTACAAATTGAGCAGAGCCGGGGCTAATTCAGAACATCGTGGGACACCTGCGGGGATTTCTTTCCTCGCGCATTTCCAACCGTTGGTTTATTTGCAAGTGTATGCGTCGTAGGTGTCTAACGTATAGACTGATTGAGTTTTCCCTTATAAGAGTCATATGGTTGCCGGATTGATGGATAGATGGGAAGTGATGTTAAGGTCAATGCTTGGCAGGGTAAAGAGAGTAAAGCGAGACGTATACAACATGGATCAATTCATTTTCCGATTTGTGAATGTATGGTTTCTTGAGTGATTTCTTTATACAACGATTGGTGACGTATGTAAATTGACAGTAATGTGAACGAAGAGAACAAAATGTTATGATGGCTCTATCGCTTGATTTTTTCTATTTTTTCATTCAACTACATCGTCCAAATCAATCTTTTCTTCTTCTCTAAATTTGTCTGTGTGAAAACATAAACAAAATGAAACAGTGTTCCTTTATCTTGTGTCTTGATATATTGGCACTGGTTATTCTACGAAATTGGTGACAATACATTCACTGCGCGACAAAACTTAACTTAACTTAAAAAACTTATATATTCAATCGACAAGCTATACATTTTATTCAAGCTTTTAAATCAAGGATCGAGAATTAATAATTCCTCTACGTGTTGCTTATTGCCTGTTTTAACATGCGGTATACGTCGCTGATTGGATTAGTCTCAATCTGTCCCAATTTGTCGCGAATTAGCACGAGAAGGTGTTCTAACGCGACTCTCGAATGAACGCCGAGGGGTTTGGAAGCGAATCTTATCTTCGCCAGGTTGTTCGCGACAGTATTAATAAGGAATAAGATGAGAAACAGGATGCTTTCGAGGTTGATGTAGTAATTGGTCTATATAATTATAATAGATGACCATTTCATAGGGTGTTCGTAATGTTTTAATTTATTAGTCACATTAATATTTAAGACATAGTCATAGAGACGTACATATTTGGGCCCATAAATTAGTTTTACTGGTAACAAGACTTGTAAATAATTGATGTTTTTAATCTGAGGCTTTATGGTGAAAAATCAATAAAATGTATTTTTTCAAATTATTGTTTTCCCCATCATTTTTTAGTATCTTCATAAAAAGTGAAGCGCTACTCAAATAGATCACGATTCATGTTGGGACAAAAAGTAATCAGAAGCAGTAAGGCCTGGAAAATGCGGTGGGTGGGGAGCATTTTCCATTTTTAATGTTTCCTAGTATGTTTTCACAGGTTTTGTAGTGGAGCGTTGTCATGCTGAGTTATAACATTGTCGTGTCTTTAGTCGTAATCCGGCCGTTTATCGTACAGTGCTCAGTTTAAACCAATCAATTGTAGTCGATAGCCATCTCCGTTGAAATTTTTATTAGGTTTTAACAGTTCATAGTATACTACACTAAGCTGATCCCATCATTAGATTAGATTAGATACCATCATCATCATCTCCAGCATTAGCTTGGGTTATAGATATTCGGCTATGCACTTGATGATGATGCACGATTAGACGATCCCCATAACTATTTTCGCTTTGGATTTTTGTAATGGATCCAGTTTCATGGTAACAATGCAAAAAATCTTTCCGATTTTGACACAGGGCCAAACGCCTTTCAATGTAGTTTGGCTTCAATTCATACGCACAAAATATGTAAGGTTTTGTTCCTCCATGTTTTTCAAGAGACTAGAAATGGTTTATTATGTTACCTCCACCAATTTCGCATATTTTTCGTACGTTTTACGTAGATCATTATCAATGCCTTAAAATATATTACGCTCAGTATCGCTCTTCGATCGGTAACCGGTCAAAATAACCACTTAAAACGTCGAAACCATTGTTATTATGATCGGAGCATGCTCATCGTAAGTCTCTATCAACAGACGATGATTTTCAGTAGCGTACGACAAATGCACGTTTTCCGACACATAACTCATCATTTTTAAAAAGTATTAAATCTGTAATACTGTTATTTTTGCGGAACATAACTTGTGCAATTTTGAGATTATTGTCAGTAGAATAAAATGGCATATGTAACAAATTATAACATTGCTAACATATGTGTAACAATATATTTAACATTATAACAATATATTAACATTATTGTAACATTATATTTAAATGGAAATTTAAAACTTCATAAGAAAATTAAAAAGTGGTTCTTTGTTACCACATGTATTTTGTGTATATTTTTAAATTATCCAATTTAGTCTAGAACATTCAAAGATAATCCTTCCCTATCCAAGAGAAAATAAGACTAGACTCTAGACTAATAATATATTAATATTGCTAGTGAAATCTTTTACAACAACCAGAAATTACCGACACACCTCGTAGGAGAAATATGATTCCACTCTTTTCTATACAGAAATGTCTGTATCTATAACCTTTCTCCATTTTTAAACAATTTACGTTTCCTTTATTGTAGAACTTTGCATCTAACGCTATTTTATGAGATCTAATTATGCACATAAATTTCAATACTTTCAAAAGTCATATCACATATCATATCATGTCAAGTGGAAAAATCATTATTATCATTTGATGAAGCCGGCTCATCAATCGCAACTTTGGTCCCAAGTTATGTATCTGGCGGTCCAATATTATACTCTGACAGAAAGTTATCAGTTCATTCTGTGTTCTTTTATTCTATGATGCTCTCCCAAATATTCTGATCGACATGTCTCAATAATCTTCACTTATGTACTTATAAGACAATGTTAAAAATTAGTAACAATTCGATAATTAAGTTAATTTTGTTTTAAGATTGACAAAATACCTAATAATTGATCTATATCAATTTACGACTGTCTTATTATTTCCATTTTGATCGCGTACCTTTTTTCGTCGCTCGTTCCATATATTTTCTATTTCAATCTAACTTTCATATTACTCATGAGCCGGGGAATCTAGCGTGTTACTCCCCTCTATCCGGCCGAAATTGGCGATAAATCTATCTCAGACCGCGTACGTTCTTTCCATAGTTTTCCGACGGTGCAGATGAGCGTTTTTTACCTCGTAAAAACTTATTACTTACCATAAATCTGAACTGATTACGGTTGTTCGTTCTCCCTATGAGTAGCTAGTGACATCGGGCCCCCTTTGTCCTTGTCTTTTCCAGGAAAGGGAGAGCGTTTTAGCGCTGTATGGTTTCGGCATTTCTATTTTCCACTGCCGAACCCTCCTTTCTCTCGGCCTTTTACGTCGCTCGCGTTAGTTCGCTCCCGAATTGTTTCCCGAAAGTAACAGGAAATTAAAACTTTTCATAGTCAACCGTCTCGTCATTTGACTGTTGTTTGAATATCGTAAGCGGTTCGGTTGAAATTAACGTTTAATTTCGAAATTACGGATCAGACCATTATCTTTGTGGAGGATCATCCACTGTAATTATCTTTGGATTGTTTTGGTTTGCTGTGCTTTTAGTTGTGCTATTTTGATAATTATGTCATCTATTGTAAATGCTCCTATAATAAAAATGTAATGTGTTCTTGTTATTCGATGGGATTTCTTATAGTTTACATTATATAGTTTATTTTATCTTTTAAATTTACTGCGATTTTGTCTACTACCATGACTAGTGGATGTTTGAATCAGTTGGATGTGAGAAATGAGTGCGCTTATTGAAGAAAGTAATAGCTTCATCAAAAATTAGGAAAAAAGAAAAGATAAAAGAATTGTTCTTTGGGCAGATTTAAAGGAGAGTACATCTTTAGGGATATCATCATCAATATCGATATCGAGCTAATGATGGTAGGCCGAGGGAGCTGATGACCCAAGGTTTGATTTCACTATAATCATTAAAGAAGTCATTCACTCTTCATTCTATAAACAAATCCAAATTATTCGGTGCTTAGATGTTAGATAGAATATTTTATGTTCAATAAGTGATTTGTTTGTTAAATGTACCAATATGATTTCCGTTTTTAGGCAAATAAAATAAGTTTGTCTGCCATATATATCTTTAGTGACATGGAAAAATTATGGGAGATTGGCTTGGGGAATTCTGATGTATTAGTCAATTATACTGGATTTTGCCCTGTCTAACTACCATTTTTGAATAGCTTTAGAGGAGACTTGTGAATATCACTTGTTAGTTATTTTTTCAGAAATCCCAGAAAAATTATTTCTTCTCCAATCAATTACGAAATTCACTACTTGAATCCTATCACCTTAGATCTGAATCAAAAATGTGTAGAGATTGTAGATCCAGATGGGGCATATGTATCTGAATATAACATGAATAAACTCGTATCTTGGTGTATTATCAAACGTCCAAATATAATTTCTATTTTAGGCAAACTAAATACTTTGGTTTGCTTATAACCTAAATTAAGGCATTATTCTTCATAATTTACAAAATCTCTCTCTATAAAAAAATTCGTTTTTTGTAGTAGTGAATCGTTCTTCAGGTTTGGTTGACTTAAGGCAATCGGGGTATCCTTTAAACCCTTAAAAATATTAAGAAGTTAAGCAACATCAAATGTGACACTACTATGTTACAAAATTAGTTTGTTATGCTTATTTAAGCCTTTTTTTTTCTCTAAAACTTTAGTCAATAGTCCCCATGCCTATCTAATGAAATTTTTAGGTAAACTTCAACTCTATTCATCAAGATAATCTTCTTTAGGGTTGATAAATGCATTGCAGGGCTTCTCTAATTCTTTTGATACTATTTTCATCGAACTATCTATATTTTACTTTCAAAATAGGGTTTAACTTGGACATTTATTTCGTTCATTCATTCATGGAGCATTATTTTGTGTTTGCAAACAACCAGGCACAGAGAACCAGATGTAGATTTCCATTGATTTATAATGTCTGTCATATCATGTATTCTTGAAGCAGCAGTCGTTTAAACTAGTGTAAAATGTTAGCAGAACTCTAGATTGTCATGAAATTTTGATGCGTGTACTTTGAAAGGTAAGACTACTGGGTTTGTTTTAGAAAGATTTGGAGATGGCATCATATGTTATTACTTAATTACTTATAACAGTATTGGCACAGAGATTATTTAATTCTAGCTATGATACATTCACCTTACGTGGCTTTATCCAATGTTTTTTTGGCTTTAGGGTTCTTGTATCATATCAGTTTTTCATATATTTTTCTGTTGTTCATCTTTCCTGTTGATATTATTACTATTATTATTTAACTAATTTATAATGAACTAAATTGTGTTGACGATACTTTTGTGATTAAGCAGAACGCGATATTTGACAGATGTTAATAGAAATCCAACATAGTTCGAATTGAATTTAAACTACAAGAAGTATTCACAATTCCTGTTGAGCTCTCATCTTCTCAATTAGATTTTAACGGTTGAGTTCCTTTCCTTGTAATCTTAGGGTCTTTCCCGGAAGTCCGATATTTTTATGGCAAGTCCCCTTCCTCATAACCTCCGGGATATCTAGCCCTAATTAAGATGCTGGGATGGCTACTTAATATCAACAGGGGAATACTCACGCACAAGTTATAGATCGCTTTAGTTAGTATGATTTTCAATAAATGTATTATTATGTAATTATGTCATATTTAATAGGTGGTGCTACAAGTTTGCTTTCACTATTTCCACTTTAGTTATTCTTCTTCTTATTGCTGGCTATATTTCATTTAAAATCATAGGTAGTTTCGTTATTTTGTGTTTACAGAGTATGAATTTAAAATGACTTCTTAAAAGTAATTCATCATAGCCTTTTAGCACAAATTTGTATTTCAAGCTGAAAACTTGAAGTTAATTAAAGATGAAGTAATAAGTTTTTATGTCAATCTGGATTTAAAAGAGCTTTTTTGTTGATTGTCATCTTTTTGTTATATATTTATATTTTAAACTAAAAATTTGAATTTGTTTTGAAAATAATGTATAATTGTCTAATTTTTGCAAGAAAGAATAAAGTTTAAAAATAAGGATTATTATTAATTCATCATACGTTTTTAGTCCACGCTTGTATTTGAAATTCAATAAAATGAAACTGTGTGTGTTGAATGATAGAATCACTGAAATAAACTCTTAGCCAAAACCCTTCTTATATTCTATGATCAAAGCAGTTTAAGGCAAAGTTTAATCCAGTGTATCTAGACAATACACAATAAATATACTGGGAGAATATTAGAAACTAAATTAATTAGTATTTCAACTGGTTAAATATAATTTATTTCAGTCTGTAGCAGATATTTTTTTCATTAATGAAATGTATTTAAAATTCTATAAATAGGGTGCTTTCTGTCACTGGAGTACTAATAAATTATTATTATTATTATTGACGTCAATTCTCGTGACAAATTTATATTTATTGAATATTAGCAGGTCAATTGAAAAGTCCCCGACCTGACACATAGATGGCGCTATTAGAATTAAATCTATATATTTTTTAGTTAGCCCTAACCCTCAAAAGATGCGTGTATAAATTTGACAGCTATCGGATTATTAGTTTGTGAATTATAACATTTTGAGGGAAGCAACTTTTATTATTGTGAAAAAAATTGATAAAAAGGAATTTCGCGTGTTGATAAAATATTGCCTTTTGAAGGGAAAAATACAGTTGAAGCAAAAACTTGGCTTAATATCGAGTTTCCGAATATTGCCCCAACCAACCATCAAGGATTGGTATGCTAAGTTTAGACGTGGTGAAATGGGCACCGAAGACGGTGAACGTAGTGGTCGCCCAAAAGAGGTTGTTACCGATGAAAACATTAAAAAAATCCACAAAATGATTTTCAATGACCGTAAATTGAAATTGAAAGAAATAGCAGACACTCCGAATATATCAACTGAACGTGTACCTCATATCATTCACGAATATTTGATTGATATAACGAGTTGATGATTCGGAGCAGTGTTTGAAGATGATCAAGCGTAATAAACCAGAGTTTTTACGTCGATATGTGACAATTGATGAAACATGGCTCCATAATTTCACTCCGAAGTTGAATCGACAGTCATTCGTGTGGATTGCACACGACGAAGCCGCTCCAAAGCGTGGGAAAAAGCATCAGTCGGCTGGGAAGGTTATGGCGTCTCTATTTTGGGGTGCGCATGGAATAATTTTCATTGGCTACCTTGAAAAAGGAAGGACCATCAACAGCTACTATTACATAGCGTTAGTGGACCGTTTGAAGGGCGAAATCGCCGAAAAATGGCAGCATTTGAAGTAAAAGAAGGTGCTGCTTCACCAAGATAATGCACCGTATTACATGTCAGTGAAAGCGATGGCAAAAATGCTTGAATTGGGTTTCGAATTGCTTCCTCATCCACCGTTTTCTCCAGATCTGGCCCCCAGCGACTATTTCCTGTTCTCAGACCTCAAAGGAATGCTCGCTGAGAAGAAATTTTGGTCGAATGAAGAGGTGATCACTGAAATTTAAGCAAAGGGCAAATCGTACTACAAAAATGGTATCGAAAAGTTGGAGGGTCGCTATAATCAGTGTATCACCCTTGAAAGGAATTATGTTGAATAAAAAAACCTAATTTTGACAAAAAAAATGTGTTTTACTCTGATAAGCCGGGGACTTTTCAATTGACTTGTTATTCTGGTACTTGATTGAGTTATTTGATTTACTTAGTTATATAGTTGATTATTGGTTATTATACTATTTACTATATTGTATATTTACTAAATACAATATATTAGCTCAAATATTTTGACTTATAGTGGGCTTAATGTCTGAATTGTAAGTAAAGCTTGATGAAACTGATATGAGGAGTTGTGTTAGTTAGTTGTATTCATTTAAGCTCCTATCTTCAACATCATGAAAATCAGAACTTGTGGCTAAATATGACGTTGAGGAATATTTTGAACGACGGCGACTTATTTGTACATCTAATATTTTTTGTTTTCTTCTTACTATGTTATATGGAAAGTAAATTTGATAGATTTGGCATGTTAATATTGTCTACCTCGATTTTATTATAATTATATAAAATGTGTGTATATTTCACATAACATGCTGTTAAAGCGATAACAAAACTAAATAAAATATTTTATGTTATTATCAAGACGATAAGTTCCAAGTATGAACGATAAATGTATTAGTTGATAAGTTGATGGTATTGAGTTATTTGCTACTTTAACACCTTCTATTGGATCTTTATACCGTCGCTTTTATGCCGTCGTAAAAACATTTACGAGACACCTTTTACGTTAACGTAAAATTTTACGACATCGCTAAAACTTTGGCTTGTTTTCTCTTACATGGTTTCGACATATCTAAATTGTCACTCAGGGCGGCAAAAAATCGGAAAAGACTTATCTGGAAACATTAATGTTTTTTTCCTCCTCTTTCCTGGATATGTTTTGGGGTTTGTTCGCTTTCCAATACAAGCTTTTACCGAAATAATGACGTTTCGCTTTATTTTTACGATTACTTCGTCAGGTATAATTTAAAGAATTACTGTCTGTTCGCTTTTGATTTTTTTTTGTTTTTATGTATTTTTATTTAGTGTGGTGTAATGTTATTTTTGTTCATGTATAGTAAGTTGAGGATAAAGAAATTTTAGTAATTTTTAATAGATGATTTTAAAGTTGCATATCCTTAGTTGTTAATAAAATTGTTCTCTAATTCTTGATCCGACTCGAAGGACCAAAAATGTTAATAAACTTTTTCTTCTATCGGTATTCAAGAACATCTTCGGTATCTCTGTATTGTAACTGTCTTTGAAGCCCTTTTATTTATTAGCTTATTGTTAGCACGAGCGATTCACAGATTGACGCTAACTTATTGGCACATTAATAGATATCTTTAGATCTTCAGGGTCAGAATGTCGGCTCAAAATAAGGTTTGCAAAATCGGTAAAGTGTCCCAAACACTAGTAAGGCATATTTAATACAGCCTTTCCATAGCGCGTTTAAAAGCTAATAGTGTGTAGAATATTCTGGATATAAAGGTAGCGTCATTCATTAGCTCAAATATTCCAGAACATATTCCAGAAAATGGTCATTTTCTTAATTTGTACCAGGTGTATCGGAAAGTCATTACAGGTTTTTCTAACAGATGTGCAGCAATACAATGATTTGAGGCATACGTCATCTAATTCTACTAATACCAAGGTTCAAAGCTATACATGTTATATTTTGCGAAAGTTACATCGTCATAGATTATACCCCTTTTAATATGTTAAGTTTAATATCTGAAAATGTGCATTTGCAAAGCGCATTGCTTTTCTTACTTAATCAAAAGAAACAATCCACGAAAGTCATCGTTTGCTGATAGAAATGAAAAGAAAAGAAAAGATGCACTCCAAAAGATTGTAATGACAATAAAATTGAGTCAAATGGAGAATCGAAAAATCGTCTGTGAAATACTGCCTCAAAGGTATGATCGACAGTCATTTCTGTATCGGATAGTGACGGGTGATGAAAAATGGATTTATTTTGAAAACCCTAATGCCAGAGCTCTGATTTGGTGATGAAATATTTAATAGTGATCAATTTGAACCATGCATTATTCGAAAAACGTCCAGAAAGGACCCGGAGATACGGCAAAGTGATTTTACAGCACGATAACACGCCGTCTTAAAGAACAAAACTGGTCAAGGAAGCCTTGAAAGCACTTGGATAGCACATATTATCGTACCCGCTGTACTTTCCAGATCTGTCATTTTTAGCATCAATGGGATACGCGCTTTGCACTGCCAATTTCGAAGAAGTTAATAGATGTCTCGATGAATTTTTTGCTAAAGGATAAATAGTTTTTTGGGATGATATCCATAAATTGCCTGAAAAATCGGCAAGATGCAAATAATCAAATGGCCAATACTTTGAATAAACACATTTTCCTTTTTTATTTGAATATTATGCTGTATTGAAAAACTGTAATGACTTTCCGGTACACCAGGTATATTTTTTTTTCTGAGAAAGGATACATGTAACGCAAATTTACTGAAAATGATGATGCTTAGCTTATAAATGCTTAAGTGAACGTCGGTCTCAACAAATTTCGATGTTAAAGGTGACCTGGAACCGTTGAAAAAGCAATGAAATTAATCAATCTTAAATATGTCGAAATAGATCGACATATTTCATCTCGCGACATCGTTACGGAAATAAATATCGATCATAAAACAATTTTGGATCATATATATACAACTAGATACCAAAACAAGCTCAACACTCGGTTTCTACATGAATTAGCAATAGTAGTAGCATATTAGTATGGAAACATATTTGGAACAAACTCGCTTTCGTAAACACTAAAAAAATGAAATTCCTGTTTCCCAATCCTATTGTATATTATTAACTACCCTTTCACATATTTCAAATAGTATCTTCTGGTAGTTTGCAGCCTATTGGTGGCCGATGAGTTACCTTTGTATATTCTTTTTTATGTATTTCGCACTGTCAAATTTTCGGGATCCTTGAACATTTAGATAAAATATTACTTTATGCAGAGTTTGTTTAATATTGCGAAAATGAATATCGAATAAAGTTAAATTACGTGTTATATATAAGAATATAACGAGTTGACAGTTCAAGTTTATCAAATATACAATATTATGATAAATACTATGGTTAGTAAATAATTAAAAACAATTTATTTTAAAAGTATCACTTAGTTTTTATGTCAAGACCACATCTAAGTAATATAAAGGTATAACGAAATCGAATTACTAAACTGAAGTTAAGACGAACCATCGGAAAGAACACATATTAATCATTCGAAAACCCCAGAACTTAAGACTCAATTTCTTAATTACTTCCGAAGGATATTTCGAAAACTTTGAGTAGCTTTCTTTGTCAAACTTTCCAAGGTAAAGAAAATCTTTATAGCAGACGAAGTATTTGGCGACTTTCGATTGGTTATCAGTGTTTATCGATGTGAAGTCAATGTAGCTGTTGTAGTTATATTATTTAAATTATTTATAAATTAAATATTAATACATTTTCACTCTTATATGAAGAACTGAAACAAATTGTAGAAAGTTATTTTGTGGTATATTAATATATATTTTTACGACAGAATATTGTTTTGTTGGACAGATAGGAAGAGGAGACACAGAGAAGAAAAAGTATTTTTTATAACACCTTTATGAGATACGCTTAGTACAATCTTAATTATAAATTAATCTATTACTACTTTTCATTTGTATTTGGATTAATTCACAAGCAAGACGAGTGTGAGAAAATACATCAATAAATATTCCTCAATTATATAATTATAATAACTTACAGCTATAGTTTACGCTAAAGGTATACACTTTATATAAGTTCGTATGGCTTGGTTCGCTTCAATCTCCTGACATCCTGCGCGCTGTCCAACAGTTGTATTGCTTCCATGTTAGTATGATTTAGTAATGTTCTTTTGTGTTTCAAGGCGAAATCTTGGAAACCATGCAAATCCATTTGATTTCCAGATCATTGTGCAGTTCTTCGTTGGTTACATAGCGATAGGCATTGGTAAGCAATCGAAGAACCTTGTTTTGATAGCGTTGTATGACTAGTTGATTTGAATTTTTAGTGCAACCCCATATTTGCAAATGGTATGTCCATAATTGTCTTATAGATCAACCTCTTTGATTTTAGATCAATTTGAGAGTATCTTCCGACTAATCAGTATAGTTGTTTTATTTTGATTCTAATGTGTTTAGCTTTTATAATTGTGTCATCAGCAAAGGAATTGCATAGCTATACCTTTTCTTTTTGATTAAGCATCGTTTGTTTTAAGCTTTTCAGCAGTTTATCACTTTAGAATGCGCACTTTATCTTATACTAAAATCCTTTATTTCGCCATTGTTTTTATTTCATGTTATCCTAATAACAGTTTTGACATTAATGTAGTTAAAAACGAATCGTAATCATTCTTTAATAAATTAAACTGTCATAAATGAAACTGCTATAAATTAAACTTACTTTACTTTTGTTTTTGGATACTCTACTTATACTATATTTTTATGGTTGCTGATAATCATGATAATTAATTTATCATAGTTATATTATAATAAAATATAATAGGATTTTTTCAATTAGAGCTATTAGAGCATTTGTTTTACTATTTTGTCCAAACTTCCAAACTGTTCATGTATGATACAAAGATTAAAATATTTTTACTATCCAGATCCATATTTTTACAATATGTTTATTGATGTTTTAAAATTACAAAAAATAACATTAAAAATTTAAAAAATTCTAAAGATAACAAACTAATGAGGTGGGAACTAAAAAATCCATGTCTTCCAACCAAGTGTTTCCAACGCTTGTAGTGTTGTGCAATAAAACAAAACATTTGCGATTATTTAAGGCGTCGCTAGAGCATGGAAAATGTTTTTGTCACAAGATGGTAATGATTATGCCTATTAAAAATGCCATTATTTTTTATATTTCCAAATGTTTTGAAGATAGTATAAAAAATAGTTAAAATTACACTTTTGGTTTATTGACGATAATCTAGTTTATACATTGAGCGTTTATCTTTCAAATTGAATAGTTTCTGAAGCTTCTTTAGAAGAAGCAGAATCTTGCAGTTCAGTGGGCTTGTTTTTGGCTTCGTTTTGTCTTTGCAGTCGTTGACAGCAAATAAATAAGCTCTTGTATCATTGATGATGTCAAATGAAAGACATATATAAATTTTAATCTTGGCAAAAATTCATGTCATTTTATTCTAGACGATAATTCTTGTTTTTAATTTTTTTTTTGAAAAACTAAAATACTACTGTGATAGGAAAATAGTCCTGAATATAATGAATTGTTTGAGCGTTATTGCTAGCCTGTGCGAATCTATCCGTGAATGAAATAAAAGATCGGAAATATGCACTGATAATTCTTTTGTATTTGTAGACTAATTGCAATAATCTTCCCGCGCAGTGTTTATTTGTTGCGGCTTTTCGACTAGGAAGTCAACTAGTGTTGATTTGTAACCATCCTATTCGCCTAGCGTAGTTTCATTTGGCTATTCCATAAACTAAAAAAAATGATTTTAAAGGTTATTGGAAATTGAATTCAACAACAATGTTGCAATATGTGTGTCTTGAACCATCATTAATTCTTTTCTAATTTTCTTAATATACGTATATTAACATGAGTCTTAAAGAGTATATGAAAAAGCATCATTTTTATATTATCATTAGATTCTTATTGAAGGACATTTAAATAATAGAGCCCTGATTTTTGAGGGCTTACTAATCGAATTAGGAGTATTTAAACCATTCGTTCCATTAGACTTTAAAATACCGCAAGGGACGCAGCAATAAATCCCGATCCAGAAACCTGTTAAACGAGAATGTTATTCAAAGGTACGTTTCAAAGGACATACGACATCTACTTGAAAATAGTTAATTAAACTGCCACGGCTGCTTTATTAGGAGGAATCGTAAGTGGAATCTGTAGTAAGGTCGTATTGCTTTGGAAATTATGCATTATTCGCTTCAAGTTGGTACGCTTCAATGAAATGAATTATATCCACTAATTAATGTTAATATATATATATATATATATATATATATATATATATATATATATATATATATACAAAATACAAAATATACGTATATGTTATTTTTGATGCATCCGTATGCAACCTTGAATATTTTGACAACGTTTCTGCAAAATATCATCTGCCATCTTCAGGTCTTGATTCCTCTTCTTCTACTCCTCGTTAAATGAGATGAACTTCAGTCCTAGTATTGCTGAAGTTTATATTAGCGTAATATTGCAATATATGCACATTTTAATGAAATTTGTTTACAACGTGTAGACATTTTCGAATATACTCGTTATAAAGTGGCGTTTTCATAATAGCTCCTTTTGCCTGTTGAAACTGTTTTTTCAATAACCTATACATAGTGAAGAGTATATATTTCCCCGTCTGCAGAACTTCACCCCCAATTGCAACTGATTTTTTGGAAAAGTAGAAATCAGTTTAGAAAGAACGTTAAACTAAGTTGCAACAAACATTATTGCAGTAAAATTAAATTTTACTAACAAAAAGATATATGCCGGCCCTCAGAACTTTCTAGTCAGTTATCACCAAGTACATTCTTATTGAAACTTTCATTGGATTTCATGTTCAATCATAATTAGTTGTACCCGATTAATTTTCTCTTCAACATCCGTATCCTCAATATCATCGTTTTACCAGTCACATTATTTCTCTTTAAACTGAATGAAGAATATATAATGCAAATAGATATTATATCAATTCCAGATCTTATTTAAAAAAAATAAATAAAATAAAAAATCAACTTGAGGATCTTCGAATCAACTGGATATTGTAAATCAAATATCATTAAGTATGATTTGTGTGATGTTGATGATACATAGAAAAACATGATACAGGAAGATATTCTATATTACTTAGATATAACATAGATTTATCACTATTGCGTATTGTCGGTATCTGTGCGTCATGTTATATGTAGTCAAATTTCTTGTAGTCTCCTATTAATTATCGTAAAAATAAATATGAAAATTATATGAATGTCTTCAAGCAGCACAATAATGATTAAAATAAGATGGATTGAAAGTGGATGGATTGTTTTTTTAATCTATTTTTGTTATAATTTCGATTTTATGTATTGGCCTTAACTTTAAACAGCTTTGAAAGCAACATGTTCCCCTAAAGTTTATTAAAGTTTTTTAATCATCTTGCAAGTGCGAAATTATTTGTCAACTTAATTTGAACTCTGAGTCGCTGTTCCTTGGCGATTTACTAAAAGTATTGACAACTGATGATTCGCATCCCTTTGTAAATCTTGCATCTACTACTGAAGCACTAAGTTGAATGAGCCAAGGTACATGAGCTCTCTAAGATGGTGAGTGTGGTAGAGAAGAAATATTACAATTAAGATTTAAATCTAACTCTACCAATTCTTTGGCACTGTTACAGTCTGACACTTGTAAACTTAAAGTTAAAGTACCACTTAAATATTTTGCATTGAAAGAGATAAAAGATATAAGATAAAATGCTATCAGTATTTAATAGTTGATTTCTCTAATATAGATTCATAACGTCTATAGTTTGAAACTTATTGAGTTAGGTGTTAATTCAAGAATAATTATATGTATTCATGATTATATCCTTAACAGCTTAATTGAATTCATTTAGATGAATAACATTATTGTCTCTCTTTTCAGAACTTGCCTACTATATCAAAAAATTAAACTCAGAGTCAAACTTACATATATACCCTATCAAATATTCGCAATGAATGAACCCCCTACATTTATTTTTGATAATTTTAAGCACAGCTCAAACACGATTCTTTCGAATTTACTATATTAATACGTTACATTTTAGAAGGGTTTTCATTTGGAAACTATCAAAGGGAAACTATTCCAATATTTGTCCTCATGTCATAAAGCCCACATTACCGTCATGGAATTATTTAATTTCGTCCGCCATGAAAGTTATGACCGGAAAATCTGGCACTGGCGTAATTGAAAAAATAATGATGAATGATCAAAAGGTCGTTACGAGCGGAATATGTAGCCGCACGTAAAATTTTACTATCTATAAAATACGGCTCACAGATTTCCAAGGAAAGTCGTAAAAGGTTGATAAACTTTTTTACGACCTTATATATATAAGATATATTAGAAATATTAAAAAAATATTATTTGAGAGCATAACGTTTGTTTTCCATCTTGGATTGCAATAATTCGATTTCGAATTAAAATTATTTTTTTGATTTTGGGAAGCATCTTTTATGTTATAGTGGAGTTGTCGAGATGCTAATGAAGTAGTAGTTGATTTTGAGTTAAAAATGACCTGTAATTATTATTCACTTATTCCTGATAGTATTGGTTGTAATGTCTTGCTCATTGGTCGATCATTGCTCAACAACATACTCGTAGATAAAAGAGAATTTGATTGTTTTTGGTAAATGGCGGCCTTTTAAAAGATCATGACCTGGCCTGATTTTTAGTATATATAATCAAGAGTTTTCACTTCCAATTACAATTAATAATTGACGAGATATAATTTCTATTTATATGGTTGCTAAGTGAGACCAGAAGCTTCAAAAATTATAATTTTTCATTAAAGGTGTCAGATATTTTTATTTTCGTGTTATATTTTAAAGTCTCCTTTTTATTAACTAATGTGAGCTTCGAACCACGGTCCTCGATATTAAGCCTATCCACTGGCAAGTAACCAACTTAAAAATCATACCAGAAGATATCCGATCTTACTTAGTCTGATCACTCCCCTGACTGGGATAATTTCCCTTGTCCGATTTTGCACTCTTACCTTTTGGACAATTACAAATGTAAACAACTGCAAACATAAATTTATGACTGTCCCAACAGGATTCGAACCCGCAAGTGGAACGAACGAACGCAAGTGTTCGAAACAAGTAGCTGTTAATAGCTGATTGGAATTATTTTATCATATTTAACATTAGATGGCTTTTTATAGTTGCTGTCTGTATACTGTCAAAAGGTAGTAAGATCAATTGCAAGAGACATAATTATGAGCAGATATTTGAGTTTTTTATGGCAACAATGCACTTTCTCATTACTCAATACACTATACACTTGGTGTGTTTCTCTCAGATTCAAACAATCGAGAATATTGAGAGGATTGAGGAGATTAACACCGAATAGAAGAAGCCTTCCAAGGCAGTTCCAGAAATTGTATTCATTAATTGTAAATGCTGGAAAGAATTCTGACATACATTCTTTGTATCCAATGCAATAACATGCCTGTTTTATCTATAAGCAAACGTTCGATATTATTTCTGGTCAAGTTTGCAAATATAGTTCAATTTTGCTTCGAACAATTTTTGCCAATTTTATCATTTCTGGTAGCTAATTGAATACAATTAAAGCAGATTACTATACAGTCTATAGCACCTTCGTACAACGACCTCGGACAATGTTCGTCTCCTATTTTCAGATCGTTTTCTATGTACTTGATCAATGTTTTTTTGTCGGAGCAGCCTTCGGAGACCGAAAGGGTAATTTTCGGTCTAGAAGTCTATGAGGGATTCGTTACCTCTTCATTCGACAGACATGTCCAAACCATTATAATTTACGTCTATGGATTTCTTCCTCAACTGTGTACTGGTTGTTATACCCATTATATGATTTTTGAGAAGACCATTTAACACTTAGCTTAAGCATTGCATTTGAAAGACTTTAAGCTTACGGATGTCAAACCGTAACAGTGTCCAAGAGTCGGAGCGATACAGAAGGATTAGCAAAATAAGCGTTCGAAACAGTTGGATTTTAGAAGCATCAAAAGCTTCTACAGCTTTTTCCGATTCGGCTTGTTACTTTAGCAGCAGATGTCACTTTCCTTTTCTGTGTTACTGATCCCAAGTAGCTAAATTTCTGCACAGTCAGAAACAACTACAATGTGTCATAATAAATATGAATTTGTATGAAGACGACCTATTAAATTTAATAAGCAAAATAGTGCTGCAGTTTTTGGCACTCTCATATTTTATATAAATAAAACTAAACACATAAAAATACCGTTCTCAAATTTTAGTGAGGAAAAATCCTCATATACAATATATCGGTATGAAAGATTTGATCCAACCTAAAGAATGCATGTGTTATAAAAATCCCCTTCTGTTATTCGCTTAATCTTTAATATTAAACGTTAGAACTTAATATTTTGAAAATGATGAAAAAATTTAGGAGAAAAAATGCAATCACTGACGAATATTTTTTTGAAGGATTACTTGACAGTAATTGGTTTATAGAATATTTAAAATATTTCTAAAATAAGATACATTGAAGTAAACGATCCATATTAAGGTATTAAAATATGTGTGTGTTACGTAACTGATCAAAATTGATAGTTACGGTATGCGATATAGAATATTATTCATCGTTTAGGGTATATGGTGTGGCTCGGTGAATGGAGGTAAAACGAAATGAAACAGTGGTGTTTACATTGTGACCGTTATTTATTGGCTATATAAAAAAATGTGAAAAATACAAATGATAAAACGGATGGCAGCGGAGTTACCTGGTGACGAGGCTTGGGCAGTCGATGGTGGCACATCTAAACCAAACGAGGGTTGAGTACTGAATGACCGAAATACCCTTCAATAACATCCCAGATAAACGTCTCGGGATTGCCGCCAGCTATTCGTTGTCGGGTTCTAGTTGGCGCTGCTGGCACCCCGCCCGTGTTCAACATCTGGGATTATATTTCTGGGTATTTTGTAGACCGTTATTCCACGATATAAAATTCGACATGCCTCAAGGTCGCTACAATCGAATATTTTGAAAAGGTAATAAATATCAATAGTCTAAATAATACAGCATTAGTAAATCAGATACGTGTTGAAATTACAAAAGACAAATTAAAACACGCCGTTTTGCAATTAATAGCGCTAGCAGAAAACGGGGAATCGGAATAGCAAACAGGACTTTAATATGTCATGTCGAAACATTTGTTCATGATTTCCCATCATTATGTTTGTGAATCAGAAATGGTTTGATGTATATCTGTTATGCAATATGGCCCTGACTGTATGGATTGGTCTGTTTTCTAATAGACCCTGAGAGTCGCTTTGTTTCGCCGTTCAACAAGTCGCATCTTCTTTGCATAAAATTAAATAGTTTTTTTAAGAAAATGGTATATTTTGTTTGATACCTCTTCACAAAATATAACTTATCTATATGAGTCATCCCATGAAGATCCAGTCACAGCATCAATAAACCTACAAACCCACCTGGATCAAATACAATTACGGTTGAAGACATGGCGCATTAAAGTCAATGAAACAAAATCCATCCATGTAACGTTTTCCCTGCGTAGAAGAACATGTCCACCAGTGAATATCAATCATCGTTAACTCCCCCAAGCAGAGCAAATTAAATGTCTTGGTATGCACTTAGATCGACGCCTAACCTGGAAGAAGCACATACTCTTTAAAGGAAAACAACTTCGACTGAAATTATATCAAATGTATTGGCTCATCGGACGCAAATCTAAGTTATCATTAAATAACATGTTATTGCTGTATGAGTCTATACTCAAGCCTATTTGGTCTTCAGAAGAGTGTCAGTACATCCCAACATACTCGCTAACCAGCTAAATATGCGACGTGATAGTGAAGTGCGTAGACTAAAATGTTTAACACCACCTGATCTGATTACTGGACATATGTAGACTTTAGAATAAGACTAATTAATTAAGATAATATTTTATACAGAAGATCGCTCAATGAAGTGATTTTCTGCATGTCATGTAAATATAACATAGACATAAGAAATAGCTATTGCCTATAGGGCAGATTGTGGAATCACAAAGAGTTAAAAAAATCTATATGAGTAAACATGACCAGTTTTGAGTTTTATTGCAAAATAAGTTTGCAGCAGAGGCGCTTAAAATGATAAATCGTGGAATTGGAGGAGCTGCGAAGGATGTTGGCAAACTCAGCAAAAGTTGACACACTCATTAGAAGTTACTCAACAAGCCATCGGTTCGGAGGAAGCCTTGGGAATGGTGTAAAAGGAGGACTCGGCTACCATATGAATTAAAACATGGATATGTCCATCAGTGTGGTTTTACATGTCAGACACTATTCCAATACAGAAAAGAAGGATTTTTTCATCGCGTAGTTACTCTGTAGACGAAAATTGGATTCACTAGATAAACACCAAGCGAAAAAATTACGGGTGTATTCTGGCCATGTTTTCACATATACAAGTATATATGTGACCAACTCAGCGTGGTGTACCACGGATTACAAGAGCACTCTTTTGAACTTAACTTATGTGATTGAGCTAGATGTTAAAAGAAGAACCATTACATTAAAGAAAATCTCACAAAGTACCATTGACACTTACCAATGTCCATCCGCATGTGACTCAAGAATTAATCATCTTAAAAATATAGTTAGATTTAATTCTACCCCACACCGCATTATTCTCCAAATCTTGCATTTCGGCTTATTATTTTATTTATTTCAGTTAAAATTACACAGATTTACTGAACAGCAGCTTCGTTATTTTGAATGTATTAAAAATTAGGTCGATTCCCTGCATCTCCTCGAAAAAAAGACGAATTTAATCGACACCAAAAATAAGTCAAAGTTATGGATAGATCAGGTACACATTTTTAAAATTTAAAATATAACGACACTTTTCAATTTTTTAAACGACTTCGAAAAAGGAGGAGGTTCTATGTTCGGATGTATATATATTTTTAAAGTATGTTCGCCGATTTCAAATTTTGCACCGATTTTCAAAATTATTTTTTTATTCGAAAGAGTGTGCACTTCCTAGGTAGTCCCATTGGAACCAAAACAGTATCTGTTGGGGGGAAGTGTGGCAAATTGAAGGAAACGCTTAAATTCGAGAGGCACGTACAAACAAAAGTGTGACAACTGCTTCTATGGTGTACTGGTTAAAACGTTTAGCTTAGGGAGATCGCGGGGACAATAATTTTTTGTTGTTTAGTTAGAACATTTGTCTCCTAGGCAAGGTAACGGACCCCGAGGCCTGAAGCGGCGCTCCTTGTTTTCAATCATTGTTTCTTTATTCTTATTTTTCCTCATAGGGGCTGCATCTTTACTTGGCTTACCCATTGTAATATTAAATAAAATAACTGTGTAATTCATTGAGTAAATATCTAACATTAAAAGAAAAATAAAATATTTTTAACAAAAAAATTGACTTCAAAAAATAAATGAGGAACTAACTAAAAATTGAAAAATAATATAACTTTATTTTTAACACAAAAAAAAACATTAAGCAAAAATAATCAAAAACCTTAATTAATATATCTACTACATGTAGTAGATATGTATAGAAATGTATGTAGTAGAAAGTTAATCTATTTTGAATTTTTAGTGAATTCCTTATTTATTTTTTGAAGTCCGTTCAATTATTTTGTTAAAAATATTTTATACTCCAAATAATACTTTATTACAGATTAGTTCTCAGTAATTATTAAATTAAAAATAACGCTGCATAAATTAATATTTAACCAAAAATATTGTTTTGTTATGATGTGTTGTTGAATAAGATTTAGGTGCTCTGAATATTAAAAGGATATTAGCTACTAGGAAACAGACAGACGCTGATTAATTTTGAACGTACAACAACCGATAATCAATCGACGAATGCCTCGTCTTATATGAAGGTTTTCTGTTGCCTTGGAAAGTTCGTCAAGGCGGGCCACTCGAAGTTTTCGAAATATCCTTAGGTTTCGAAAGTAATTAGAAAATTAAGTCTTAAGGTTGGACTTTCGAATGATTAATATGTGTTCTTTCTTGTGGCTTGTCTTAGTTTCAGTTTAGTTTGATTTTTTTTTCACTTGGATAATGTAATTCGATTTCAATTTACCTTTAAATTGCTTAGATTGATTGACGTAAAACTAATGGTAGGTCTCTATATGTAAAGTTTTTTTTATATAATTATGGATGTATATATATTTGTTGCATTTATATTAACACTTAAATATAATTTCAACAACACCAAAAACAAGAATAAAAACAGTAATGTTATTATTTTTAAGGGTTCGAAGTCTTTTCTACTAGACTGGTGAATTATATCTGTTTCGCAGAATATCTGTTTTTGTGAGCGTAAAACTAAACAGGTGACAAATTATTTCAAAATGTAACTTATTCATCAGATTTAGCTCTCTTTACTTTTGTGACTTTTTCTTCTTTAGCGAAAAATAATGTTCATCAAACGAGAAGTATCTTGGAGAAACTACTACAGTAACGGGTTCTATAAACTAGAGGATTATTGGAATACGTGTATTTAAGAACTATACAACTATTTTTTATTTTTGTTTTATTTTCGTGAACTTATCGAATTATCTGGTATGTAGAACAGTCTCCATATATTCTGAAGCAATCGCTGTGCTCCAGTCGAACAAACGATTAACTGACATCATCACCTGAAGAACAAAATAACTTGTCGAAAAATCCTATACGATAGTCAATAATCCCGAATGTTCCTGCTAATACTTTCGCGTTTTTCCCCTCATACTTGGAAAGTTTGTAATGGTGAACTTCGCAAAAGTTTTTAAAATAACTTCAGAAAATAATTAGAAATTTACTTTGAGTTTTTATGATTTTTAGCTTTTACAGTTTTTTTAGGCTTACAAGGAAGTTAAGTTGGAATTGTTGAGAATAGAGTAAACTAACTAGAAATAGGGAACAAATAGTTGTAAATGTGAGTTTAGTTTCATGAAATTAGAGTGCATAGTTGCGAAATATTAGGTGCTTGCATGTATTTTGATGACCAATATTTATTAATTAAAATTCGAAGTATCACTGTAAATAACTGTACAAAATCCTAACCTACCTATTAAATTCGATATAGTATTATTAAGATATCGTACATAGACGCATGCTATGGAATACTCAAAATAGCATTCATTATTCGACCTTCATTACTCATAACTTCATTACTTCATGAGATAATAAATTGAAACTTTTATGGGATGAAAAGCTCAAAAAAATCTCAAACATCTTAGTAGTTGATGAATTAAGTACTTCCAAGTGTTTACATGCATTGGAAAACCCCAAAAGGAGAAAAATTGGCTATTAGCTACACGAATTATCTGAAAATTTTAAAATCGCGAGTTTATTGCTTTATATGCAAAAAGGGGAGTTTTCAGTGGCGTATATATGAGCTGTTAAACCCGAATGAAACTGCAGATGTAGCATGACTTGCAGATGTCGCGGACATCTATTGAACAAATTGAATCATGTGTTGTCATGACTCAAAATTATTTTAATCGATGATAACGCTCTGCTATGTGTTGCAAAAGTCGTGAATGCTCTTGCAGCTCTAATGGGGAGTTGGTCAACAACTATCGTATTCATCGCATCCACCAGCGCCTTTTAATCATCACTTCTTCAGTACGAAGCAACATTCTTCGGTAGGCACGCGGTTTCAAAATACTGAAGCAGTTACTGTAAAGTTAAGATCGCTCTTTACCTGGTATTAGTATTTTATTAGAATAGTATTGGTGAATATAGTGAAAGGATGATGAATCAAATGATGTTCATTTTCAAGAAAGTTTCAAATTGTTAGAACAGTTTGTAATCAGCATTTAACCAACAAATGATTTATATATGGTTTGAGGAATTCGAACGAGGTCACAATTTACTTCTTTTAATATTTAAAAGTTAAATGCCATTGTGTTTAGTAAAGTGTAAAGTAAATATTATGTTTAAGATGAATATACATCTGTTGTTTATTTATAAGTCTTTCTTTAATTTGTCACAAGATACTTGATGAGTAATCTGAGTAAATTTGATTTGGCTTTAGTCTTTTAGTTAAACGCTAAATAAGCTTTTAAGAAACTAAATTAAACCTTTTGTATCATATTATTGTTTTTAGTACTTGAGAAATCGACTTATCAATCTTACCTAATCTAATCCTATCGAATATATAGAATTAAATCTGTAGCACAGCCAGTTCAATTGGTTCGAACGTCGTTTAAAAAAACAATGTTATTCTTGAAGATTATAAAACCTTATACATATTAACTTTATGTATATAATAATATAATCTCCGTGATAGAATTTATTTTGATCTGAATATAGATTAAACATATTGTCGACAAAAATAGCGCCATCATCGCGATTTGGCCCATGCTCATCAGAAATTCAAATGGGCCTTAGGGATCTATAAATCGTGCGATGAAAAAAGTATGATAAAAGGTGGGCGTGTTTCTTTCCTCGCCCTATCGAAAGTGTAAATTTACATTCATACTCTCGTCGATATTAAATTTTACACACCGTACCGCAGTCGAGGGCCCTTCCTGAATGCCAATGGTCCCTATCTTGACTCCTTTTATTGTAAACTGGTAATAATGTGGGAACTTTATGATTTCACTGTCATATATTGTCAGTTTTATCGTGAAATATTCAGTTAAGTCAAATTTCACTTATTGACAGTTTTTATCTACTGCCCCAACGTGTAATTCTTTATTACTCATTCTGTGTGTTATTATTTTGGGAAACTTATCATCAACTGTTTTTATGTGTACTGTCTATCTCCGCGCATTCTTTTATATTATATATTTTTTGAGGCCTATAAATGAATAGTAATATAAATGTAATTTAATTTAAATGTACTTTCTCTTTAAGCTTTATTTTAGGTTTTTTTTGTTAAAAGTTAAAAATATACAATGGTAGCTATTCACAATAATTATTAGATATAATGCACTTGTTAATTGTCTTTGTTTGATATCATCAGTCACATTCTCCAGTCTCAAATAGTGAGGTGATTAATAGTGATTCATTTAAATGGTCGCATATGTATAGGTGTTGTTGTGGTACCCTTCAGTCACCTGATCGCTAAAGGTTCAGGCCTTTTCTCTACATATCCTCTCGCAGACTATTAGGGGTTTTAATCGTTTCAAGCGTTGAAAAGCGTTCGGAACAAACATGTTTGTTTTGTGATCGACAAAATCAGAAAGATTTTCTGCATCGCATTGCTACTGCTGATGAAAAATGGATCAATTACGATAATCCAGATTTAAAAAAATCATGGCGACCCAATTGGTTAGTTTGACAGTTTGGCTAGTAGACATCCAGTATCACCTTACCTAATTACTGGCAAAGTTGGGATGGTTACTTTATGGACTCTACACTTTTGGCTAGATATATTTACATTGAAAATCACAATCCCAGTAGAAATAACAGGTCAATTGAAAAGCCGATCATAGTAAAACACATTTTTCTGGCAAAATTAGTTTTTTTTATTCAAGATAATTCCTCTCAAGGGCATACGCTAATTATAGCAACCGACCCTAAAACTTTCCGATGTCATTTTTGTAGTACGATTTGTCCTTCGCTTCAAAATAGGCCTCAGTTTTGCCGATCACCTCTTCATTCGATGAAAATTTCTTCCCAGCGAACATTCTATTGAGATCTGAGAACAGGAAATAGTCGCTGGGGGGCAGATTTGGAGAATACGGTGGATGGATGGATTTTTTCATCGTTTTCACTGGCTTGTGACATGGTGCATTGTCTTGGTGAAGCAGCACTTTCCTTTTCTTCAAATGCGGCTATTTTTCGGCGATTTTGTCCTTCAAATGGTCCAATAACACTATGTAATAGTCGCTGTTAATGGTCTTTCCTTTTTCAAGGTTGTCAATGAAAATTATTCCATGCGCATCCCAAAATACAGACGCCATAACCTTGCCAGCCGACTGTTGCGTTTTCCTACGCTTTGGAGCGGGTTCCTCATGAGCAGTCGATTGGATGACTGTCAATTGGACTTCGGAGTGAAATGATGGAGCCATGTTTCATCCATTGTCACATATTGACGCAAAAACTTGGGTTTATTACTCTTGATCATCTTCAAACACTGCTCCGAATCATCAACTCGTCGTTGTTTTTGGTCAAAAGTGAGCTCGCGCGCCACCCACTTTGCACAGAGCTTTCTCATACCCAAATATTCGTGAATGATCGGATGTACACGTTCAGTTGATTTCTTCTTCGATGCTCATTTCATCACGTCTGAACTTAGCATACCAATCCTTGATGGTTGATTTTCCTGTGCCAGTGTCCGGAAATCAAAATGCTATAATTCACAAACTAATGATCCGACAGCTGTTAAATTTATATACGCATCTCTTGAGGGTTAGCGATAACCAATAAACATATGAATTTAATTCTAGTAGCGTCATCTATGTGTCAGGCCGGGGACTTTTCAATAGATCTGTTAGGACCGTTCTGTCACCTTAGTTATTTCAGC
Organism: Rhynchophorus ferrugineus; assembly: GCF_030347505.1. Classification (NCBI taxonomy): domain Eukaryota; kingdom Metazoa; phylum Arthropoda; class Insecta; order Coleoptera; family Curculionidae; genus Rhynchophorus; species Rhynchophorus ferrugineus. Next base: position 20,302,911 of record NW_027472580.1, read on the forward strand.
TGACAAGCTGGTTATTATATTATTTATATGTAATTGGACTGTATTACAAGAGCATTAACAATTTTAGTGCTAACCATATATTATTGATATCTTTACAAACACTATATTTAACAACTTAGTACTGTGAGCTTCTAGGCTAAGAGTGTTAAATCTGTAAAATCGTATTAAGATCTAAAGTCGTCTAGTGGTCGTTGCAAGAAAAATGACAGTGCTCGTCAACGTGAAAGTGTAAAACCTGACAAGGAATAATCATCTCAGTTATGAATGTAACTATGTTGGGTAGAATCGAATGTCTTCAGGGATGGTCTCTAAACTGCGATTGTGGAAAACTGGAAAATAAGATTGTGGCAAAATCAATTTTGTTCTTTTTGTAATGAAATTGGTTTGCTCGTTTTTATTTCAATATTAAAGATGAACCTCGCTATGACCGGACTGTCGCTGAGAAAAATAATAAAATTTTTACAGAACTGTAATAAAAACACAAAGAGTCTGTTTTTAACCACTACTAAAATTAAACTAAATGTAGCTACTTTTGGAATCTAATGATATGAGCAATCAAAAGTGCGACAATATTGTATGAGAAAATCATGATCAATGACCGGATTAGCTTTACGAAAAGTTGAAAGGTCCGCATTGATAACAATAAAGTGTTAAGTGTTTAGTGGAATTATAAAGGAATTGATCTTTCCGAGAGAGTTGAACCCACCAAACCACTAATTAGACTCTTTGTCATTAAGCGGTTAAGAGATTTAAAAGAGGCTTGTGAAAATGTTTCAGTTTTTCGTCCAGACATTGCAGTGCAGTGGCAGAATTATATTTTTATCAGAAAACTAGCATCGAGTCGAGAGAAAAGGCCATCGACGAAAACGCCACATAAATCATTGATTAGTTTTTATACTTAGTCACTGATTAGAAATTTCTATGAATAAAGTTGCTTATATGAAACATGAAAAAAACTGAAGATATTTTTCTTCAACTCATTATGTATAAAAAACACCATACAGCAGTATATTTATCGAGGTTAATATACTTAATATTCTTTCATAAAATTAAATTTAAAAATAAACCTAATATATACTACTACTATGTAATAATGTAGAATAAAATAATGTATGCTACTAAAAAAATCTACTTTCATTCGAAATATTCGTCGATATAAAATGAAATGAGACATGGGATTATTAATTGAGTTTCCTATCTACATGGAAATTTATTTTTATGATTTCATCGATTTAAGTTTTACTCAGTGTTTCAGGCATGGAGACTCCTCTTGAATATAAATTGCTGCTATTTTAGGTTTTTTACCGTTAAGTACTAATTATAATAATAATGGGATATTTAGGGCTTTTAAACTTTAATTCATTTTATTATCGGGCATTGTTATTGTTATTATTATTACTATTTTTCAAGTAGATCATTTAGAGGCAGTTTCATTCACGTTCAGACATATATTGTTTGAGCAATATTAAATGTCGGCGACTTTTGAAGATATTTACTTTTGGAAAACTTAATTTTAATTTTAACTTGAAAAGTCCCCGGCCTGACAGATACATGGCGCTACTAGAATTAAATCCATATGTTTTTTAGTTAGCTGTAACCCTCAAAAGATGCGTGTATAAATTTAACAGCTGTCGGATCATTAGTTTGTGAATTATAGCATTTTCAGTGAAGCAACTTTTGTTATTGTGAAAAAATGGATAAAAAGGAATTTCGCGTGTTGATAAAATATTGCTTTATAAAGGAAAAAAAATACAGTTGAAACAAAAACTTGGCTTGATGCCGAGTTTCCGGACACTGCCCCAGGAAAATCAACCATCAAGGATTGGTATGCTAAGTTTAGACGTGGTGAAATGAGCACCGAAGACGGTGAATCCAAAAGAAATTGTTACCGACGAAAACATTTAAAAAATCCACAAAATGATTTTGAATGACCGTAAAATGAAATTGAATTGAATTGAAAGCAGACACTCGAAATATATCAACTGAACGTGTGGAATCATATCATTCACGAATATATGGATATGAGAAAGCTCTGTGCAAAGTGGGTTCCGCGCGAGCTCACTTTTGACCAAAAACAACGACGAATTGATGATTGATTCGTGGCAGTGTTTGAAGATGATCAAGTGTAATAAACCCGTGTTTTTGCGTCGATATGTGACAAGGGATGAAACATGGCTCCATCATTTCACTCCGAAGTCCAATCGACAGTCATCCGAGTACTGTACGCGATGAACCCGTTCCAAAGTGTGGGAAAACGCAACAGTCGGCTGGCAAGGTTATGAGTCTGTATTTTGTGATGCGTATGGAATAATTTTTATTGACTACCTTAAAAAAGGAAGGACCATCAACACCGACTATTAAATAGCGTTATTAAGCGTATTAGCGTTATAGCGGTATGAAGAACGAAATCGCCGAAAAACGGCCGCATTTGAAGGAAAAGAAAGTGCTGCTTCACCAAGACAATGCACACCTTGTCACAAGTCAGTGAAAACGATGGCAAAAATCCATGAATTGGGCTTAGATTTGCTTCCTCATCCACCATATTCTCCAGATCTGGCACCCAGAGACTATTTCCTGTTCTCAGATCTCAAAAGAAAGATAGAATCTGAGGCCGATTATTTCGTAATCACATCATTTTCTATAACGTTTTCCTATCTTTCTGGCATCATGGCGATACTTTGAAGAAGGACGTTGTTTTACCAAAGATCCAATCATCGTTTCATTTTCGCACTTCTGCATTTTGAATATCATGCTGTAACGATATGAATGAGTAGTCATTAGAAGGCGCCACGTCTGGTAAGTTTGCATAGTGTAGAGCAACTTCCCATTCGAATTGCAACAGTGTATCATTCACAATTCTTGCAAAATTTGGCCGAGCGTAACCATACAAAAGGATGATATAGTTATTTTTGACTTTATTACTTAAATCTAACTAAATAATGGTCTAACCCATGTAAACATCTGGAAATAGTTGTTTCATCAACCGCTATGTAATACATTGTCATCGACCTTTTTGGTCCTCCATGCCATCAGAATCGGTACTTAAATCGTTAAAACCAAAACCGATAGTGGAATATGACGTAGCAGTATCTTCACGACTAGACTCTAAAAGACTTTGATGGTCTTCGACAGCAGATTTCCTCAAAATCAAAAGTTATAAATGTCGAAAATTTAATTTTGGGCCTTCCATGATTGGTATTTGTATACACTGAATAACTCAATAATACTAAATGGAATACCAAAGCCGTCGAATTTATTAGTTACGTTATGTTGTTTAACAGTTGTTAATAAAAATTTATTATTTTTTATGGGAAGATGTTTAGTATCCAAATCTGTTTCCTAGGTGGAGATGTGTGTAGATATCAAATCTTGTATGCATATAGTTAAAACGTTTATTATGAGTGAGTAATAAAAAAGAAAGATATATACTAGCGTTGGTATCAATGTCGAAAGGTTTCGGATTTAACAATGATAAAATCAAGCTGCTGTCGGGACATCCTCGAATTCCGAAAGTGCGCACATTCCGAAGACGAGGGACGTCGTTTACTATGACGTCAAGATGAATTATGGCGTAAACGAAAATGGATATTTGCGTCTTTGCATTTCTCCGTTCTGTCGGAGTGCGAGGGGATGGTTGTCTTAGGGCGATAAACGATCGTGGAGGAACACTGCCAAGATTGATGGCCAGGACGCTCTTACTAGATTTTATTGGAACATATGACAACTGATTGTGATTTTGTGTCTATTTTATTATTTATTATATGATTAAATTTTGGTGGTATTTTATTTACTGTAAGCCATTCCTTAATTGCAGCCTTTGTTGATGTACTTATTGGGATTGTCTCCACCAGTGTATTATATATATGGTAGATATGGGGCATTATACATAACAATAACTGATGGTTCCTCCAAGTTCTTTAAAAGTTGATTTTCAAATTACTGCAAAGACAAGCTATAGTTCATTTCTCCATGGTAGTCACCCTTGGACTTGGAGAAGCACTAATACTGCGCCAGGAATAAAACCATTCCTGTGTCCAGCATGAAGAAGTATATGTCTGCAATGAATAAATGTTATGACTAATAAAACCTAATCGATAATTATTTCAACATTTACCTTTTTCTATCAACTTTCGTTGTCCTTAAAATATTTATTATCATCTTGCCATGAGCAACCCAATGTACCATTCTGAAATATTCATGTCTCATTTAAATATATAAATTGATATTTTTGCAAAATGCTAGTGCCAAAACTTCTGCACTAGGAATAAAAGCATTCCTGTTTCTAGCATGAAGAACTATATGTCTGCAATGAATTAGTAATAAATGTTATGACTAATAAAACCTTATCGATAGTTATTCTAATGTTTGCCTTTTTCCATCAGCTTTTGTTGCTTTACACTAATTTACTATCATCTTGTCATGAGCGACCCAATGTACCATTCTGAAATATTCATGTCCCATTTAAATATATAAATTGATATAATAATTCTTCCTTGATTTTGTTATATGTTTTTAAAAATTATATTCTTTTAAAAGCGTCAGAACTGGAAGTTTCATTCAATCTCTGGAAGTTTCATTAAACCCCTTCGTGGGTTATCTATACATCACTTAAATCCTATATTACCCAACAATGTATGAACGGATGTTCTACATCCCTCAAATAACTGTATATCGTTTGGTTTTTTATGAATACTTTCCAGACTAACAACTTTCTCTGAAATAATAGTATTAAATTATGTTTCGATTGAAAAAAACTACTTACTGTTTTTTTACATTTCGTATATTTGATCTCTGAAACATCAAGCTGATCTTGATTCTTTGCCGGTTTCGCACAATCACGGTTTCTTTTTGGTGAATTTAAGGTTATGTTGTTTTTTATTTTTTGACATATTTTAGTGACCATGTCTGTACTAATATTCAGTGTAGATGCCACGCGCAAAAATATTTTCAATAAAAACCGCGGCGATTTTGGCGATTCGAAATTTATTAAAACAACGTTTGCTGGTTTATAACCCGTAATTATAATATTTTCAAGAATTTTGCAGGCTCTTTCGGTTACTTATGTTCGAACCTCGCTAACAGCATTCTATCTTTTTTTAAATATAATAAAATGAGGAAGGAAAATATTGTCTGACTGTAAAACGAATTTACAACTTTAGACAGACACATATTGGTCACGTGTGTCATTACTGTTTTAAATTGACTATATATAGTCCGAGACGTTTCAGTGAAGATGATCGGAATTCAATCATTCAAGCAATCTCATAATATGTGCTTATTAATGATGTATTTCATGGTATATAATTTTTAGAAAATTCTTGGCTATTACATTTACATTTTAATAGATTTGCAAATTGCAAACGATGAAAGTGAAGAATTTATACTGCCCTTATGTCATATTCAAATTGGATATCATATTATGACAATGTAGACGCAGATACGCGGAACGCTTGATCGATCTTAAAACGCTTCATAAACTGGCGCACACTTAAAAATGTATCAGCGGGAAGATCTTTCCCTTGTCGTTCGGGACGTTCCCGCGAAGGCGTCGCGCACATTTCCCGATCGTCCCGGTCTGGGGCACCTCGGAAAAACCGAAACAGACGTCGGCAGCAACGTCGACGTCAAGATGAATTATGGCGTAAAGAATCCAGTTTAGTCTCTTTGAATTTGTAAGTAGAGGCGAGGGACGTGGGGAACGGATTGCTGTTCGGGCGGCGGAAGGGGATCCGGGAAGGGACACTGCCGAGTTTGATGGGGATGATAGATTTCGGCAAATAAGACGAGACCCGTCGAGGAGGCGAGGTTTGTTTAAGCTGATGTTTTGTTCCCGGGATTTTGGGAGTCGGGGTCGTTGTTATAGTGTATTTCTTCTCGTCGGTGTCGTGCTTTTTACTCTAGTTTAATTATTTGCTCATTAATTGTTCCGATCATTTTTGTTTCTAATTTTAATAGTTATTTATTGATAAAGTTCAATAGAGTTAGGATGAAATATACTTTCGGGTACATACGTCATTTAAATTTGTGATTTCAAAACGTCGCAATGTTGTCGCATCAACTATGAGTTTTAGTTCAGTTTGACTTTAACATACAACAAAATTTTAATCTAAATAAAATAACTGAACAACAACGTTATCAAATATATTTCATTTTAACATTATAGTACATATATAAACGACAGTTAATTATACAGCTACAATAGTTTATAGGTTAGAGTTTTAACCTCTTATCTCTATTGCTTTCAAGAATTTTGCATACCTCTGACAACCGGCCGACTTTGATAGGCTTATTCGTTTACGTGTTCAAACTAATCAGACTCGAATCAGAGTATTGTGTCTCTTTTTAACTAGAAACGAATTTACAAATTGTGGCGGGCTATACATTAAACATCTTAATGACGTATGTACAAAAAAATCTTGAATAAACTATATGTTATTTTATTCTACTGACATCAAGTTTCAAAGAGCCAGAAAGAGATTTTCTAGCCAGATGAGGACGCGCAAAGAGAGGGAAATTTAAAAAAAATTACAGGTAGAAATTAAAAAATAAAATTTCAATAGAACATTTTATTTATATACTAGTTAATATTTATATAAAACATTTTCAAAATACATCAAAAACCAAAATCTAATTTGACAACTAATAATTAATTTTCTAATTGAACGTTGTTATTGCCTTAAATTTTGTAGAATAGAAAACTATAAATTTAAAAATTATTTATGTAAAGATATACTTAAAAATAAAATATTTGGATTTACTGAATATAGTAAATACCTGTTACAATTTTTCTTACGAAACCTCCTTTTCCTCTTTATATATTTTTATAGGTACTTAAAAAATAAAAATAATTGGACACTATTCATATTATATGTATTTCAAATTATATTATATGTATCTTTCTTTCTATTTTTTTCATCTACCAGAATAATCAACACCTAATTTTTATTTTTAAAAATATATGTAATTATTTTGACTTGCAATATTACCTGTTTATGTGGTAGTATTTAGTCTTTTTGGTGTTATGTAGTCTGCCTCTTATGAACATGAATTTGAAGGTACAGATTCATCTGTTTCAGATTTTACTTCCCTTGAAAAAAATTTATATATTCTTTTTTCAAATATTTAACTTGTAGCCATATTTTCATTCTCGATAGCTTATGGGAAATGATCTGTGAATATATACATATTTCAATTCAATTATCGACGTAAATTTTAATAAATTAAATATTTAGTAATAAAATGATTAAAATCACAATTAGAAATTATATCTTGGTTAAGCAATGATACTCCATGCTTGGGTTCATAATCATATTGTCAATCTGAAAAGCATAAAAGAAACATTTTTGTTCGAAAACTTAATGTAGAAGATCATAAGGGGTTTCCCGAATTTTAACATTATTTACTTTTAAAAACCGTTTCGGCGCTATACTATAAAAATTTTGCACTTAAATAATATTTACCTTAAATACTACAAAAATAATGGCACCACAACAAATTCCCTTACAATTATACACAAAATAGTAAAAAAATATAACCTGTTATGTGTTGATCGAAAAACGTCCAGAATGGACCCGAAGACACGGGCTTATAGCACGATAAGGCGCCATTTTATAAAGCAAAATCTGTCAAGGAAGTATTGAAAGCACTTGGATGGGACGTATTATCTCACCCATCGTACTCTCCAGAGCTTGCTTCGTGTGATTACCAACTTTTCGTATCAATACGACATGCGCCTATAGAGCAGCACTTCGAAGTAGTTAGAAAATGGCTGGGTGAATGGTTTTTCTCAGGACTAACACTTTTATTTGGGATGATATCCATAAATTGCCTGAAACATGGACAAGCCGTATAGAATAAGATGACTAATAACAAAATATTTTTCATTTTCTTAAAAATTATGTGTTTTTTTTCGAAAAAAACCGGTAATAACTTTCCAGTACACGTGGTATATGCTTTAATTGAACATTATCGATTTATTAACGCACTATGTTGCTTTCTTTAATAGCGCCAGTATAAATGTATTGTTAGTTGTTTGCATGCATCCTTTTTTAAAAATATTTTAGTATGAATGATTTCTCTTCAACTCAATTTTGAGCTATTTTTCTTTTGCCGAACAAGCAATAAAATCATGTTTGGCTGTAATGGCCTTTTCAGTCAATTAGTGTGTTAGCCATTTTTCTTCCTTTTGCTAAGCTAAAGTTATCTGAGTTTTTTGAGAGTTTGAGTTAAATTCTTGTCCAATAAGTCCTGCACTTTATTGTCTTCGAAGTTTTGTAGAGCTCCAGGTTGTTCTTCATCGCAAACATCAAAAATATCATTAAGCTTAAAACCTCTTTTATGTAGAAAACCATCGAATTTAGATGTTGGCAATTAAAATACATGCAAGAACCTAATAATTTTATGCCTACATAAACATAATTTTTTTAAATCTGTATTTGCCAGACTAGTACTCTGTTATCGTATATGGTATCATTAATAATTCATAACAGAGTTATTATGCTAATCCAATAATTTTTTTAAATAAAAATACGTGGCACATTAAACAACTTTCACCCAATTCACTTAAAGCTTTAAAATTTCGATATTTTTCATATTTTATGAAATTATTTCCATAATTTTTTTAAAACAGTCAAGGAAATCTTTGTTAACCACTTTCAAATCATTGATTCTAAAATCTTTAAACTAATATTAACAAAAAAATTAAATTTTTATTTCAATTCCTTAAAATTAATTCACCACTCTAGCATAATTATTTCATGTAATAATTTTCTTAAATTTTATAAAAAATTTAATAATTCGAAATTAATTTAAAATATAATGGTTTAAGAAACAAACAAGTAATGATTCACGGAATGCAAATTTAATATTTCAGAAACTAAAACGATATGATATCTGATAATATCAAAACGGAAGAAAAATCTTCGAATGAGCTGGACCCGGTTGAATATAATATGTTGGCTAATTCATCACTCGATCAAACACAGACAGCAAGACAGGCTCAAGATCAGATATCGAGTTTGGACTCTCAAGCCAAAACTTTACCAAAATCAAAACCTTGTGAAGATGGTGCTATTATATTGTTAGCTGACGAAGAAACTGATTTATCTCCTATTTCTACCGATACTCAAGTTCCTAATGCAGGAGCTAATCACAAAGAAGTTGTACTATTACCTCTTTTTAAATGACTCTATTCTGTTTAATTTTCGTATTTTAGATAATTAACACTGGAGAAAAAGACAAGGAAAAGCCGATTAGGAGCGTGTGGATATCAAACATACCCAAAACATTGAAAGCTATTGATTTGAAGAAGCTTTTCTCGCAACATTTTAAAGTCCAATGTGCAAGAATAATAACCAATGGCTGGAACTTTTTCGGATACATAACATTGGAAAATTACGAAATGGCCAAGGACGCCATAACCATGTTCAATGGATTTACGTTAAACAAGAGAAAGATATCGGTATCTTTACGTCGACCAGAGTTAAAAGCAAAACCACAATCGGATGAATTTGAAGACCATTTAATGGCAGAGGGTTTAGATGAAGGTATCCTAACCGTTTGATGAGAGGCATCAGTATCAGCAGCACTCACGTTTCAGAACCAACCAAAGAGAAGACCAAGATGAAAAAGGAGGATATTCAAAAGATACCCGACATAAAATGTGCTGACGTCGATATCATCGAAAATCTGAAGAAAGAATTGTCAGATGTGAAATCTGATCATCGTCGAACCAGGAAGCGTCTTCAGGCAGCGTATAAATTGCTAGACGAGGAGAGAGATCGAAAAGCTAAACTGCTGAAAGAAGTGGGCAAGTTGCAGTTTCTCTTAAAAAAGGAACAGAGGAAATTTGATGAGGAGAAATCCTATTGGGAGAAGAAATTGAAAGCGGAGAGTGCCAGGTAGATATGGAGATGGTGTTTTGGACTGATTTATGTCGTGTGGTGTTTTTATTAGGTATTATGCAGACAGGTCAATTATAAATCGAGAATTAGATGAATGCAAGAGGCTACGTGAGTGTTTGCAGAGTAATATGGTTGAAATGAACAATCGAAACCGACAGAGATCCGTTTCTCCATTCAACAGGGAAAGACACCAGTAATATAAAGAATAACAAGGAAGATACATATTATTATTGTGTGAATTTCACATTTTAGCTCCAAAATCCATGAGCGTCAACCTACACCACCTCCTGCTCCAAAACTATCCAAGCATTCTCCGATAAAAAGGAACAAACCGTCTACATATCAAAGGGGGGTGAAGAGGGCCCACACTTATTCAAACAATACGAACGGTGCTTAGTTCTTATACGATGATGTTGGTTCTTTCGCTTACTAAACGCTTTGTTCCAGCTAATATGTATCAAAGGAGTGGACAGTTCCAAAATAATCTTTCACCTTGGGCCAGTTTTGGTTATCAGTTGCGACAAAATGAAGCGCCAAGTGCAATCGGTGGCAACTATTCGTCGAACAGCGGTGGTTCTTCGATGGTACCCAGACCGAATGTTTATACTCATTTTCAGAAACCGTTTTCTGCTGACTCGAAAAGATATTAGGTTATCCACTTATTTAAAATATATTTATTGTTTAATACTGTTCTTGTTACTAAGATAATGTTCCAATTTTTAAAAGAAAACAGATGCGTGTTTTTAACAAAACAAAATGTTGGTTTGTGTGTGGATTTTAAATTTCAAAAAGTTCATTGTTATTTTTCACAGGCATATTATTCTGAGCAATGTCTTCATTTTAGCGATGAAGAAATTTGGACACTGCTTATACTTGCGCTGGTTTCTTGTTTTATTTAGTTGGTACTTTAGCTCGATTTTTTGGTTTTTTGTATTATATTGTTAAATTTGTGATACGAAGGTTCATAGAACATTCATTATTTCGGTTAATTATGTAATATTTGACAATATTGTTCTAAATAAACTTATTTTTTTGTTATTTAGTTGTTTGAATTTATAAACACTGCGAATTTACTTTTACTACTTTAATTTCATTAAGCAATCATTTACGTTATAATTTGTTTTAAATATTTGTATTTGTGTAGTATTTTCTTTTCTTGCCTTTCAATTCAACATCGGAAAATTGAATATTTGTGTAGTGAGTCACTTTATTCGGAAGAAGTGATAAAAGGGAGTAGTCAATAGATTTGTTCAGTCAATAGGGTGGGAGGCTTCCACTCTACCACCTCATTTAAGTATAATACATCAAGGCCAACGTTGTAAAGTAGCCTTATCATATTTTAAATTGTATAGTGACAATTTTTCTTTCAATATGTCACTATAATAGTTTTATTTGGCGCTAGGTATCAATTCTTCATCTTAGAATTTTTGAATATTTTTTTTTTACTGAGATTAACATAGCTATTAAATGCCCACTACTTACTGATATATGTGTTTTCATTTCATGAAAGCATCAATACACATAAAAACCATAGATACAACCATGTCTGCAAGAAATTTTAACTATACTGATTCAATCACCGATTAGTTGTTTTTCTTCAGCATTTCTAAATCGTGTATTACCCAAGCCATGCTGCATCAATCTGAATAAGTCATAACCAGAAGGCGCTATCTTCAGTTGATATATTGGGTGCGCCAGAATTTCCGTTTGGATGAACCATTCGATCTACAATAGTGTATCCTTCATATTCTTTATACAACTTTTAATACTGTTTTTGTTGCTAAAATAGTGTTCCAATTTTTAAAAGAAAATGGAGGCGTGTTTTGAACAAATCAAAATGTTGGTTTGTGTGTGAATTTTAAATTTCAAAAAGTTCGTTGTTATTTCTCATAGGCCTATTATTCTGAGCAATGCCTTGATTTTAGCGATGAAGAAATTTGGAAACTGCTCATGCTCCATTTTTTGTTATAAATTTGTAATACCAAGGTTTATAGAACATTCATTATTTCGGTTAACTATGTAATATTTGACAATATTATTCTAAATAAACTTATTTTTTGTTATTTAGTTGTTTAAATTTGTTTCTTTTCAATTCAATATCGGAAAATTTAATATTTGGGTAATGAGTCACTTTATTCGGAAGAAGTGATAAAAGGGAGTAGTCAATAGATTTGTTCAGTCAATAGGGTGGGAGGCCTCCATCCCACCCCATCATTTAAGTATAATACATGAGAGCCAACGTTGTAAAGTAGCTTTATCATATTTTAAATTGCATAATGATCATTTTACTTTCAATACGCCCCTCTAATAGTTTTATTCGACGACAGGTATCAATTTTTCATCTTCAAAATTTTGAAGATTTTTTTTGACTTAGATTAGTAAAGCTATCAAATGCCTACTACTTATTGATATATATGTTTTCATTTCATGTAAGTGTCAATACACCATAATCAAAAAATCATAGATTGAATCATGTCTAAAATATATTTTAGCTATGGTGATTTAATCACCGATGCATTTTCTTACTTCAGCATTTCAAAATCGTGTGCTAGCCAAGCCATGCTGCATCAATCTGAATAAGTCATAATCAGAAGGCGCTATCTTCAGTTGGTACAGTGGGTGCGCCAGAACATTTGGAAGAACCATTCGATCAACAATGGTGTATCTTTCATACAACTTGGACAACTTGGAGTGCTGGAAAGATAATAACATTGTGTATGTTACAAATGAGGGCTTTTTTCGACAGTACATCGTTCAATTTATTGAACTGTCATGGTAAGATATCTGCAGTAACAGTTTCCTTTAGTTTTAGTAGTTTGAAGTCTGTCATCAAAATCTTTACTTTTAAATCATTGCAACCAAACCCAGTAATTGGGATATGAAGGGCCCTCATCTCCATACGCAATAAAAGTGTCGAAAATACTATTTAGAGCGTTTCATTATTAGCGCCTGTATACACTGAATAACCCAATAATAACAAATAAACAACTATTATTTTATGTAAAGAAATGCCAAAACTATCAAATATAATAGTTTTTTACCCATTATATTTAACATTTTCACTAATGAATATCGTTGATCAAAATATATTCAAGGCCGTCTTGGTTAGCGCAATTCCTCCTACTATTGCGATGGTCGCAGGATTGAGTCCTGCTGGGACATGGCTTTAAATGTATTTTTGTGATTGTCAAAAGTCAAGGGTGCAAAATACGAGAAGGAATGGTCACTCGCCAGTCGGAAGCCTTAATACTACTGACCGTGGTTCAGAGTTTCCGTTAAGCAGTAAGCCGAATCCATATAAATCCTATTGTAAAAAGGAGGCTCTAAAATATATAAAAAAATATATTAATTTAATTGGTTATATTATTTATTAGATGCTCCTAAATCTAGATAATTTAAAAAATATATTAGTTAAAACTTACCATTCCGTTGTCTTTTTTGTTATCTTGGTCAATTATTCTGCTTGAAAAAGCATATTTCAATGTTTCTATCCGGCTCATAGAGCCATGTTAGGACATTCGCCGAGTTCCAATGTATTTATTGCATAAAAAATTATTTAACTCATTAATTGTTTTATTGTAAAATCAAAGCAAAAATCCTTACGCGATGACAATAATAATAGATAGAAAACTCAATATGGGTCTCTGGAGAAAAGTTTCGCTACGTTCAGTATCCAGATGAGGCTATAATCACCTATTCAGTATATAAATGTACTATTATATTTTTATACTATAGTTTGTATATCAACAGGATCATAATGGTCCTATACAGTTTTTATTTTATTTTATTCGTTACGATTTTTCAATGACTATTATCTTTTGTAATATAGAAAAATTTATTTGCTAGAAGGGGAAACATCGGCGAATTAAAGTCGGTCAGATAAATCGTACACAACGGTGAGATTATTGTCGGCGAGAGACGGCAAATAGTATAGTTTATAGCCTCTATTATTTCTATTTCATACACTTCTCCAGAATATATAAGTTTATACAGATTTAAATGTACGGTAATTGATAGTAGTACCGGTGATTAAAAATAGTGAGACTTACGGATAGTGATATTGTTCATTATTAATTAATTTCGCCTATAACTATTAAAAAGGAATAGTACCCGTGGGTTAAGCATTGTTTGCTTCAATACATTTGTCTCAAAAAAGCCGGAATTATGGCTTAATAATTATTTCTCATCGTTATAATGCGCCTTCTGACACACCATTTTTTTCGAAGACTTTTAAATTTTAAACATAATTTCGCGCTGGTAAGCAGATTGGGTAAGGCCGGATGTCTTCAAGTTGGTAGTCAGTATTCACAATGCCGATTACAGTAGTTAGGAGCCAACATTAAGCAGTATAGCCCAGTTTATATATACCTTATTTGATAAGAAGAAAATATAATTAAAAAATAGTATCAATATCATTCAGGAAACATTTTTATCATTTACAGAATTATGTAGTTTTAATTTATAGATTAAATTATGTAAGTAGTTATTAACTATATTATTTTTTGTAGCTTTTCGTTTTAGTAATCTATTGAATGATTTAAGAAGATATTTGTATTTATTGAGATCTAGAATTATCGGCTGTTTCAGTCGATACTTTCAATCCAACTAGTTTCAGTCCTGACTAGTTGAACTACTTTTTACCATCGACTATTTCATTCGACTACATTCCGTCCGACTAGTTTCAGTCGTGACTAATTCATTCGACTCGTTTTTAACGTTATGGTTTGGCGGTCTTAACCGCGAGCTTGAAAATAATATGCCGATTTTATACTTTTACGTAAATATATGGTTTTATGTTTTGTTCGTAATATAACGATAAATAACAATGTGCATTAATATAGCAGTATTTAGGAGCTCTATTTTTCAATATTATCTATTACTGTGATAAAATATTAAAAAAATTAATAATCGTGGCAACTATTAGGTTGTTTATTGGTCGTCTTTTTTGAATTTATAAGTCTCTCGATGCCGATTTACTTGACAAATATTTATTGACAAAATGCAATACAACTATTTGGGGGCCATTACTCCACATTGTAAAAGGATTTTACAATCAAATTAAATATATAAAATTTTAAGATAATAGAATCTAACAAATGTTTCCTTCATTTCACCAAAGAAAGTTTGAGAAGGAATATGTACATTTCCGTCTCACTTACTACACAGTTTAAAAAGAAACATTCGTAAGCATATGTTGGAATGAAATTAAAATAAACCAATTACTTTTATTATATCATGATTAATATCCTGAACTGGTCTATACAGCACAAAGTATCAAGCAATTTTATTCTAAGAGCTAGTAACGTTTTTGAGAGATGATTTCAGGTAAGTTGATCTTTTGACATATCGTCTCTTTCACTCACTCGGTCTCGGCCTCAAAAGATTAGCTTACCTTAAATTATTGTTTTCTCTACGTTGCTAGCTCCCGTACTATTACGTGGGTCCTTTCCTCTCTCAGAATTACTAGAGGAAGAACATCTACATCTACGTCTGTTATCACGAGTAGACACATAGTCGAAGCGTGCTTTTAATTACTATTTTCAGTCGACTAGTTTTTTTCACTATCGACTAGTTAGAATGTTTTGCGGCTATTGTTCATTTAAAGTTCATTTGAGGTTTTTTGAAATGTGTCTTGTTGACTTTGCCTTTTCTTTAAATAGCTTTAATTTTATAACTGTTTCGAAATAAGTGTATTTTCAACTACAATTTTTAATTCTTGTGATGAGTTAGGATGTGTATTTTCAAAACGATTGTCCTTTTCCATTTTTTACTTTAAAATATATTTAATGATACGTTTTCTTTTCTTCTTTATTTCAGGTGTTATATTTAAAAAATACCGCTTCATATTACACCCCTGGTTTTGTACTGTAAACAATGGCCTCATATTTTATCAAAATGAACCTCAACGTTCTTAAAACGTTCCCCAGTAAGACTTTATTAAATACGTGATAATTTATGTCCGGCGAACAAATTAGAAGAACATTATTATTCACGTCGCGAATGTAGTGAATCTTATTAACACTAGAAAATACGTATTTTCCTCATTTGTGTTAATATATCCCGACAATTTCTTAGTAATAAGATTTTAATCGTTTTAATAAATTAAGAATTAAAGAGACCAGGGCGGTATTGAGCTATTGTTAGTTGTATATTTAAAAGTAGTTAAAATCTCTAGAAATTTGGTTGTAAGGATATGGTGGTTTAGATATTTTTGTCTAATTAAAGAATCATCGAATTCTTCATATATTTTTGTAGTATATTTTTTTAATAACATCTTTATTACATATGCTTAGTACAATCTTAATTATAAATTAATTTATTACTACATTTAATTTGTACTTGGATTAAATCACAAGCAAGACGAGTGCGAGATAATACATCAAAATGTATTCCTCAATTATAAAATTATAATAACTTACAGCTGTAGTTTACACTAAAGGTATACACTTTATATAAGTTCGTATGGTTTGGTTCGGTTCAATCTCCTGACATCCTGCGCGCTGTCAGCAGTTGTATTGCTTCCACGTTAGTATGATTTAGCAATCTTCTTTGGTGTTTCAAGGCGAAATCTTGGATAACTTCACATTTAATCAATCGAAGAACCTTGTTTTGACAGCGTTGGATGACTAGTTGATATGAATTTTTAGTGCAACCCCATATTTGCACCCCATAGGTCCAAATTGGCTTTATAATCCAAATTGGATTTTATATCAAGTTGAAAGTATCTCTCCAGTAACCAGTATAGTTGTTTTATTTTGGTTCTAATGTGTTTTGCTTTTTATCTAACGTGATGTTTCCAATTTAATCTACCGTCAAGATGCATTCCCAGGCATTTAGCTGATTCTGCTTGAGGAATCGGGCATCCATTGAGTGATATAATTAAGTTTTTATTATTTATCCGCAATGCAAAATTAATGTGGACAGATTTGGAGCTAATAAGTTGAATTTTTCAATGTTTCATCCATTTGTAGGTGTTGTTGACGGCCATTTGTTCTTTTTCTACTGCTCTAGGCATAATAATTGTGTCGTCAGAAAAGGTTCCAAGTAGTCTTTCTTTTGTTGTTGAGAGGTCTTAAGACGCTACCTTGTGGAACTCCAGCCGAAATAGTTTTAAATGTCGAGAACGCCAGTTCGTGCGATACTCTAAATTTTCTTCTGAAAAGATATGACTGCAGCAACTGACAATAGTTACGCGGTAACAATTTGCTCATCTTACAGATTAATCCCAAATGCCAAACCCGATCAAAAGCTTGTGAGACATCCATTGCAGGGCAGTATTTATTTTCCTCAAACGCTTTTTGAATAGCCGCAGTTACTCTGTGCATTTGATCTATTGTTGAATCGTTGTTTCGAAAACCAAACTGGCAATCTGGTATTATTACAAAATTTTTAACACGTTTAAATATTAGTTTCTTAAATTGTTTTGATATTTCAGGTAGCAGCGAAGGTTTGTCAGTCTGTAGCATATGAAGAGCAAAAACCACTTGACTAAGAGTATAGAGAAATATTGGGGTAACCATTCATAGTATTATGATGTAACTTAAGCTTTCTTAACAGTTTACCGAATAGAGTAGCGAGAATTTAGGGTGTCCAAACGTGTTAATTCTCATTTAAAGTTCTTCCAGTTTGTGAAGCAAGTGTTGAACTCGGTATTTGGAGGGGCTTTAAAAACCCTCAACTTGAATTTCTCACTCGAATCAAACTAAGATCGTAAGTTAAATCGGCTTAAGCTTAGAAACTAGATAGAAATATGATGGAGCTAAATAAATTTAATAGGGCGATTGTGTATAATAATATTAATGTTATAAAGCAAGTGTTATTGGCTCATAATTGCAGTCTTTTGAGAAATAGAAAATTAATGTATTTATACTAAATTATTTTTTCACTTTAAAAGATCAATGTTTGTTTGGCATCGATCCAATAATTTATTTATTTTCCCACTTTTCTAGCATTTCGAAATAATTTGCCAGCCAAACCATGCTGCCTGTGTCTGTACAAGTCAAATAATCAGAAGGTAATCAGATCAGATAATCAGAACTCTAATAGAAGGTGCTATGTCTGGCGAGTACGCTGGGAAAATTTTCCAGTTTCATTCGATTTTTGCAGCCCCTAATACACTATACCTTGCTGATTTTTTTCAGTTTTTTTCTTGGTAAGCAATAGCCAATGTTACCCTGCGATTTTTATCTTCCCCATCGGATGTAATATATGGGCTGAAAGTCACGGGCCTATCATATGGCGCTAATTTTATTGTATTTACCGCTTTTTCAGTTAGTACTAACTTGCAGAAGGAAGCGGTTAAAATTTAATGATATTCTGCTCATAAGTTTGTGAGTTATTTTGCTAAGAGTGACACTTTTTTGTTGTTTTGGAAACAATGGATCAAAAACAATTTCGTGTTTTACTTTTACATTGCTTCTTGATGGGAAAAATACCGTTCAAGTGAAGCAATCGCTTTAAAAAGAGTTATAGGGACTCGGTTTCATCGTGGCTTCAAACATGGTCGTAGAGACATCGATGGTGTAGAAAGCAGTGGACGTCCAAATGAGGTGGTAACACTAGAATGATCGAAAAGTGATGTGAAGTTTTTGTTGTAACGTATTGGTTTTATATTGTATGAGAATTTTACTATCAGAAAGCTCTGTTCAAAGTGTGTGCTGCGTTTGCTGACCAAAAACAAAAACGTGTTGATGAATCTGAGCAGTTTTTGGTCATGTCTAAAGGTAAGAAATCGGCATTTTTGCATCCATTTGTGACAATGAATGATACATGGATCTACCATTTCACTCCGGAATCAAAACGATCGTCATCCGAATCGGTAGCAACTGGTGACAGGCATATTTTGAGGCTAAAGATAAATCGTTCTACAAAAGTGGTAGTGAAATGTTAGAGCGGCGCTGGAATGATTATGTGGTTTTTGATGGACATTACGTTGATGAATAAAGCGAATTTTGAAAAAAAACAATACGCGTTTTCTTTGTTACGCTTGGGAATTTTCAGCCCATGTGTTAAATGCCTGGAAACAGTTGATTCATCCAAAGCTAAGCTACTTGAAAGTTCTTTGAAAGGTAGAGTTTGGTTTTCATTCAGTAAGTCCTAGAATTCTTTGTCATCAATATTTTTTGACCTTCCAAGTAATTCTTTGTCATAGTACATGAAAGTAACCAATTTCATTGAAACCAAAACCACCATTTGGAATATGACTCCAACAGTAAACATAAGTTTCTAAAATTATTTGATTTGCAGCAGATTTATTGAAATTAAACAATAGATATACCGTCGAAAATATAATTTTAAGCATCTGTGATTAGCTCCTGTATATGCTGAATGACAACAACAATAAAAGGAAAACTGTTATTTCGTACAGAGAAATAATAGATATCATTGATCAAAATTCATGTAAGCATTAAATGCAATTACTGGAGAAAAATCTGAATCGATATTGTCCTATATAGTTCTTATTGGTTACCATTTTTCAAAGTTAAAGTCGAATGGATTTTGTAATATAAGAGGATTTATTTGGTGGTGAGGGAAACATCGGTGAATTGAAGTCGGTCAGATAAATCGTACAGGACGTTAAAAATATTGTCAGTGAGCGAGAACGTTGGTTTAGTTTATAGCGAACAGTATTTCTAACTCAAGAATATAAGTCAATATAAATATAAAAGTATAGTCAGCCACATCTGTGTCTATACATGCTTTTAATAGTCTGTTAATTTTTTTTTTTGTTATTTACAGGTATGAGATCCATCTACAATGCATGAATTAAAATACGTAAGTTTATTAATTATTGAAACTTTATATTTAATACCATTTAATTATTACATTATTTTTCAAAAATATAGTCAACTAGCGACCCGCCCCGGCTTCGCACGGGTGCAATGCTGATACTAAATCAAATACACTACAGAAAAAATATGAACGTTGTATATAAAAACATAGCGGCCCGCTCCGACTTTGCACAGGCATAAAATATATATGCCTATATCACTCAATGAAAACATGATTAAAATCGATCCAGTATTTTTGGTTCATTCATTACTGCCCTTGGCCTGCACGCATTAAATTTGGAGTAAAACAATTCCTCTTCCCCTATACTTACTATGAAGTTTTCCTGCTATCTTTGGAATATCTAAATTCATACAATTTTTATTACATTACACATTTTTAAACGCAAATCTTAAATTTGTAATATCTCCGAAAATATTTGTTTAATTTACATGCTGTAAGGAACCATATTGATCTATATTAATTGCACACTGTATTTAAGGTACTTAATTCGATAAGGATTAATGCCGTATTGCTTAAAATAGCTTCGTAAATAAGCCATTTTCTCACGTAAAAAGTAAACAATAAAAATGGTTAATGTGGGTTATCCCTAATAGATAAACATATACCATCGCGGACTTTTTTGTAGACCTTTTTATGGTGTACAATACTGTAGTACATTAATTTGATCTAACTCGTAGGGTTAGGCAGCGTTTTTGCTAATTGCTATATAAGCCTAAAAAAATAGGTTAATTTACGACATCACGTTAGAAACCCCTAAAATTAGCAATGTTGCCTTAGTATATTATGCATGTATTATACATATAAACCTTCCTCTTGAATCACTCTATCTATTGAAAAAAACCGCATCAAAATCCGTTGCGTAGTTTTAAAGATTTAAGCGCACATAGGGATATAGGGACAGAAAAGGCGACTTTGTTTTATACTATGTAGTGATATATTTTTTAATCCTTAGGCATAACAGCAAGAGACTGATATATTTAATTTCATGCACTGTTAGTTCATAAAATAGGGTTAAGCAAGTGCAAATAGTAAAATAACTTTATATTTATCATCATATTAACAATATATGATGTTATAAAATTGTTGAATATTTGTTTTAAACAAACATATATGCATTTTTTATTTTGTAAAATTATTATTTTTTAAATATATTTTAAAGTCTCCTTTTACCAACTACGGGTTTATCTGGACTGGGCCTAAAGTTTAACGTGGGTTCCGAACCACGGTCTTCAGCATTAAGCCTACCGACTGGCGAGTGACCAACTTTAGAAATCATCCCAGAAGACATCCGGTCTTACCCAGCCTGGTTACTGGCGTGACTGGGATCATTTTCCTTGTCGGATTTTACACTCTTGCCTGGAACATTCACAAATTTTAAACAATTACAAACATAAATTTACGACCATGTCATAGCAGGATTCGAACCCGCGGCTATCGCAACAGTAGGAGGACCGTCCCATCGCATTTGCGCCACCAAGCCGGCTGTAAAATTAATTGTGACGGGTATAAATTACTATAATAATGAAAAAAAAATTGTATTTTAAATTAACAAATCTTAAACAAGTATACAACAAATATAAGTTACATGTAAAAAACGCTATATTTCTATTCTTTCAATTTAACATTTTAGGTTATATTTGTTTTTTTGTCTATTCTAATGTATAATTTTAAGGAAATTTATTGTTACTACGTAATTTTTATACCACGGATATAAAGGTTCCAATTAAAGTTAATATTCAAAGGATTCTGCTCTAGCACATAAACGGTTTTCGAAAGTAAACAATGATAAACTTAAGGGAATATTTTATGAGCTCCTACATCAAGCTTTTGCACAGCAAGATTTATTCTTTGTCTTTTATTTATATTATTTTTGACAGAACATAGTTTAACCAAAATACAATTCCTAATTGACTTAAATAGTAAGTCTTTTATGAAGGTTTGGATCAACATTCGAATTGAGTGGCATAATATGTGTATATTCATAGATCAATAGTTGTCCAGCTGATATTAGAATCTTTAAAAATAAGTAAGTATAAATATAATGTTATTTAAGTAATGTAAAGTAAGGAAGTAAATTGAGGGGCTTGAAAAGTGAAAAGTATGACATGTGTTTCTCCTCAGATTATTTTGAAGCAGATGAAACTGTGCCTTCAATTTCATGCGGGTGTGAACTATAACACCGAATAGACTAAAAATTAAGTGTATCTGTGGTAATAGAGCAAGCAAGAATTTCAGTCGTTTGTGTGTGAAACTGCCTCTAGATTTTTTATTTATCGTCAAAAGTATGTACAAAACCAAATTTAACGATCAAATATTATGCCAGTAAATGGTATTTTTTAAAATGACTTGAGTACAACATCCTGTGCCTCCACTTAGTGGAAAATGCAGTGCCTCACAAAACCACAATTTATCGTTTACATGCAAATTTTCGACACTACGGTACGACACCAGACAGGTCCCGTTCTGGAAGACAAAGGACGTCTCGTAACGCTGAAAATGTGGCTCTGGTGCCTGATAGTGTTGCAGAATCTCCAGAAACATTAATTCGGAGACGTGCTTCCCAGTTACACATTTCTGCACGCAGTTTAAGGCGAATTTTGAAAACTGACTAGAAAATGTTCCCGTACAAAATTCAATTAGTCCAAAAATTGCCGCGGAGAGATCCTGATCAACGAGTTCAGTACGGTAATGCAATGCTAAGGCTGTTTGGTGAAATTGAAGATTTTTCGTCTAAATTGATAATGAGCTGTGAAGCCCATTTTCTTCTCAGTGGTCACGTCAATAAACAGAACAATCGGTTTTGGGGAACACTGAATGTAGTATTCATGCTGGAAACATCATTGGTCACTATTTTTTTCGAAAATGACCGAGGCGTTGCGGTTAATATTACTGCTGAACGGTACCAAGACATGAATCGAATGAAGAATTTTCTTGTGCCAGAAATAGAAGAGCAAGGACTTGAGAACATGTGGTTTCAGCAAGATGGGGCCACAACACACACAGCTGGTTCATCAATTTAATTATTGAATGACGTTTTTCCACTAAGCCTAATTTCGCGAAGTGGTGATTTAGCATGGCTAGCCAGATCTCCGGACCAAGTAAACTTTTTATGAAAACCAAACTTACTTATCTTTTTTTGACCAAAGTTTAGGCAATCAAAATTGTAGCTGGACTTTTGCCCCATATTCTATACGTTTTAGTTTAATTTTATACATATTTGTTTTCATTATCATATAATAATTGTCATAAATTAAAGTCATATAAC
Organism: Rhynchophorus ferrugineus; assembly: GCF_030347505.1. NCBI lineage: Eukaryota > Metazoa > Arthropoda > Insecta > Coleoptera > Curculionidae > Rhynchophorus > Rhynchophorus ferrugineus. The sequence goes on from NW_027472580.1 coordinate 20,325,870, forward strand.
ACAATTGTTATAGTTGCAAAAGTTATGTAAATTAATATTTTATTCTACTTTTGCACCTGTTATTGATTTTGTTTTTTCATGTGTTTTTTAATAAAGAAGCGAATGAGTTTTGATGTTACAACATATTGGACTGCTGCTACACGAAAGTTTTACCTGCATATATAGTATAAATTATTCATGTAATATAGCCCCAGAAAGTAGAAAAATAGTAACGTTGTAGTCCATTTAGCTAAAATATTAGTCAATTTTCTATTATAACGCAACAAATGCTCCGTAAAACTTAACTTGATGTAAAATATTGTGTAAGTTTTATCTATGGTTAATACTACCCAAATATATTATCTTTATCATGCTTATGATTTTCGGTGGTGTCAGTCATTTAATATATATAACAGTAAATTGAAACTATAGAATAGCTGTTATAGTAAATATATCGGATAAATATTATATTCGCATAAGAGAGAGCTTTGATTAATAAACAATATGTAATAATTGCACATAGATTTAGGTCACTTCATGAAACTATTAGCTTACCATACCATGAGTTTATATTAAACGAGTCTCAAAATTAAAAATATTGTTTAATAAATTCAAGCCTTCAATACGTGTCAATTAAATCGCATCAAGGTTAGATTACAAAAAGCCATTATTAAATATCTGGTTTCTTGTACATCAAATAGTTCAATGAGTAATAATTAACCATAAGAGTAACTGATACTTATTCGATTGAATGATGTGGTTTTATAAATTTCAACCTTGTATGTGTGTATTATGGTAAAAAGAAGTTTCCAACATTTCGAACAATACATATAGACGAAGTATGCATCCTAACTAGAATATTGTAACCGTAGGTAAATTAAAAGATACTAAATATAGATCTAGTTTCAGAGTCAATACAAGGACTTAATATGTCAAGGAATATTGGAGTTGCATGTGTTCGTGAATTTGAAAGGCTATTATTAAAATAAATATCAAAATTATAATTTGTGTATTTTATTTACCCCAATATCACAAGGTAATTTAATACATTACCATTTAGATTATTTCGTTCCAAACTGCTGTTAAATGTTAATCTAAAAAGAGAATCAAACATCCGTTATGAAATGTATATAATTGGAACTTTTTTGTGTTCTAGTTACTATCAACAATATAATATGAATATTTTGGTAGCCCTGTTAAATACATTTACATCTGTATCTTAAAATTATCATCATACAATTTTTGAGTAGATTTGCCATTGATAGAATTCTGGTTTGTCTTCGCACTTAATCACAATTAGCGATTGTGCTATTATTGGTTTTATATTATTTATAAACGTTCTTATCAAATGTTATACTGATAGTATTTTTACTTAATGTTCTTCAATATTCTACCACATTTCATGGTTAGTGTGTCTGGGATACTAGTAGTATTATTTTTAAAATTATTATTTTAGTCACAGTCACCATCGATGAATAGATTCTGGGTAAATTTAGGTTATTTGCCTTGATAAATACCAGTTCAAATTTTTTGTATATATTTTATTTCCATTGATAGAATAAAACCAATATTTTATTGCAAAATAACAAATCAATTGAAAAGTCGCCGGCCTGGCACATAGATGGCGCTACTAGAATTAAATGTGTATTTCAGTTGGCCTTAACCCTCAAAAGATGCGTGCATAAATTTGATAGCTGTCGGATCATTAGTTTGTGAATTATAGCATTTTGAGTGAAGCAACTTTTGTTAGTGTGAAAAAAAAATGGATAAAAAGTAATTTCGCGTGTTGATAAAATATTGCTTTTTGAAGGGAAAAAATACAGTTGAAGCAAAAATTTAGCGTGATGCCGAGTTTCGGAACACTGCTTGAAATGAGCACCGACGACGGTGAACGCAGTGGACGCCCAAAAGAGATTGTTACCGACGAAAACATTTTTTTAAATCCACAAAATGATGTTGAATGACCGTAAATTCAAATTTAATGAAATAGCAGACACTCTAAAGATATCAACTGAATGTGTACATCATATCATTCACGAATATTTGGGTATGAGAAAACTCTGTGCAAAGTGGGTGCCGCGAGCTCACTTTTGACCAAAAACAACGACGAGTTGATTATTCGGAGCAGTGTTTGAAGATGATTAAGTGTAATAAACCCGAATTTTTACGTCGATATGTCACAATAGATGAAACATACCTCCATCATTTTACTCCAAAGTCCAATCGACAGTCATCCGAGTGGACTGCACACGATGAACCAGCTCCATAGCGTGGGAAAACGCAATTTTGGGATGCGCATGGAATAATTTTCATTGACTACCTTGAAAAAAATTGCTTCCTCATCCACCGTATTCTCCCGATCTGCATTTCAGTGACTATTTCCTGTTCTCAGATCTCAAAATAATGCTCCTATGAGGCCTATTTTTACACAAAGGACCAATAATACTACAAAAATTAATCAAAAATTTGGAGGGTGCATCCTTCTATCTTTTTGAGTGATGATTACCGCTACGTGCGCGAGAACTTTCTTAACTTCGGTGATCCTTTGTGATAGTAACATTTTAAATTATATGCTCTTTTTTTGTTGAATTTTTCGGATAGTGACACTTTACTGTTAAATGCGCGAGGACTTTTCTCACTTTGATTAATTACAATTTACGATGCCGAGGAGAAGACGACCTGACTTAGGTCGTCGTAGTCAATCAAATGTGCGAAGAGCTACCTCACGTACTAACCGCACTGATGGCCAGAGAGAGACCGATCAAGAAAATTGTCGGGTTGCTATGTCAGAATTACGTTCTTTAGAGAGTGACAATGAAGTAGATAGGCTTAGAATACAACGAGTTCGTGCACATCAAAAACAACAACAGCGAGTACGAAATAAGGAAATTGAGCTATTCCGCAAACACAGTGCTCCTGTGACCCTGCGACTGTGACGAGCTGCATTCCACTATGATGCGGCAATAGATTATTCTGCCGACAAATCGATAACAATTGGGGTAATGACAATAATTTGTAAATTGCAAAGGCGTTAAAATGCAGTGGTGAATCTACTGCATTATGTTGTGCTGGAGGCAAAGTAAAATTGCCACAATTTGTCCCACCACCAGATCCTTTACGCTCTTTGGTTTCTGGGATTGGAAATGATTCTAAGCACTTCTTGGCCAACATTCAGAAATATAATAGCTGTTTCTGTAACATTTTATCTTATTTACTATGTATCTTCACATCTTTGTTACTTATTGAGGCACAATAAAGTATTACAAACATTTCTTTATAATATTCAAGTTTGTATTAAAATATATATATCAAAAATAATTATTGAACAAATCTTTAAAAAATACAGATACAAGGAAAAATTTATCACTTATCACTGGGGGCGCTGTTACCACTACCAAATGCAGATCATCAATTTTTACAAATTTATTTTATGTGCAATTCAGATGCAAATCAGAACCATTGCCCAAAAATTGCAAATGTTTCTTCAACAGAACAACAATTTAGTAAACATGTTCAAAATAGTATTGGATCGGATGCCATCTGATGCCATAATATTGTCATTCGAGATGAACGAGCACCTGCCGGTGAACACACAAGGAGGTTTAATTCACCGACCGTTGACGAAGTGGCTGTTGTCATTGTGGGAGAAATTTATAATCTAGAGATATTATGCTTCATCGTCGGAGTAATGATTTAAAACGTGTACCTGAAACACACAGGACTTACGATGGGTATCCATCATTTCCCGTTATGGTTTCAGCAATCAGGTCTCTTGGGTATCGCTTGGAGCACCCGTCAACCATACAGGGTGAATTGTAGTTAAAAACTGCGCAAGGTGCTTGTATTATGTGTTTGGTAACTACTGCATGCAATTTTGGGTCAACTGTTTCATCATGAATTTCAGCTGAAGTTATGGAATCAATCTCATCTGGCCATCACCTGACACCAAAATCATGACCCCACCAAAAATATTTTGGTTATCACGAAGATCTTTCAACGTTCTGTCCAGTGCCTCCAGTGACCTCTTATGGGCCATTGTGCATTCATCGATACCTCAATGGTGATTTACTTCACCTTCACGAATCATGAGTCTGTATGAATAGAAATTCATAGAACTAACTTTTTTGTTGTTTTCAGTACCTGCAATCAAAAATGATAAATAAGCTTTTAATTGATTAACAAACTGTATCATAACTGTGTACCAAATATATTTCTAATCTTATATCGAAAACATTGTGAAAACAAGTTTTAGTAACATATGATTTTTAAATTAGTTCTTTTACTCTATCATGAGGGAAATATTATTTTTATGTGTTGGAATAAAAATAACAATTCTAATTTCAGATCGAAAAAATAGAGCGGAACACGGATGTGTTTCGTAACGTATTAATTTTCGTTTTAGTATTCGATGTTACGAATTACTGCACCGAGCCGTGACCAATTCAATTTATGAAATTTCATAAATTCGAGTCGGAACTACGACGGAACTACAAAACGATCCCATGGTTGAAATTTATCGAATCGATACTTACGGAAAAATTTCATCAGTGCCAATTGGGATAAATTAAACGGGAGTAACGGATAATTGGACGTAGTTTTTTTTTCAATATGAATGCATATTATCCGAGGACAATTAGAGAATTGTTTTGTTGTCGTTAGTTACATGTAATTAAATTCCGTTTTTTATTAGTAACTAATTTTGTGTACTATGTTTTAATATTATTTATTACAATATTGTATTTTTATAAATTAATTTAAATATCATTGTTTACTCTCATATCTAAAATTGTTTTTTCTTCACTTAAAAACAATTTTACGTCTTTTATTTTTAAATCTGTTTGTATATTATTATATAATAAAAGATCGGCCAGAATTTGTTTGCAAATTCTTATCTTTATCCATATAGTCCGGTCAATAAAATAGTTAATGCACGTAATATAAAATAATGATGTCAGCATGTCGTAGTGTTTCCGTATCAACTTAACATTTTGGTTTACAACGTGACCATTTTATAACCTCAATTTACTGCAGTTATTTGGCAACATGGTCCACTAGTACCAATCCTAATTGATTTTGCATCTGACAGCTTGATAAAATGAAAAGGAAACATCCGCTCCTGGTTTAAAACAAATTTTACATTTTTATAAACTACAATTAGCTATAATGATATATATTTCAAGTCACCTAGGCAGTGCATAGACTTTTTTGTTGGACGTTTTGTTAATTATTCTCTGAGTGTATATGTCACTGAACTCCTAAACCACTGGATCGATTTTAACGAATTTTTGTGTGTGTATCTCGGGATACAAGACTCGAAAACTTTACCAAAGTGGATCGTGATTGGTTTAAAGAAAGCATGAGCATTGAAGTTGACATCGCTTATTAATTAAAATTATTAAATGAAACTAAATTAATCAAACTTTAATATTATTTATAGGTATTTATTCTCAAAATAGTCTTACTTTCTTTTATTTCAGTTTTTCATTATTGTAATATTCAACATTGACATAAAATAGATCGTTTTTAAGGTCACCATTTGCTGACAAAATATTCCAACGAGAATGTTTAGAGACTGAGAATATAATAAATTTTATTGAACCTTCACGTCTACAACAACACTCGTATTATTTATTTACGTTTAACTTTGAGTTCCCCTGCATAGTGTACTGGGACCACACTTGTATCTGTACACTGCTGATATCCCAACAATAAGTAAAACAGTACTTGGAACATTTGCAGACTATGTAGTTATCGTGAAAGATATATCTATGCCAGGATACATTAAAAATCATCGTGGTCCGGTAGATTGACCATGCTTTCTCAATATTGCTTGGGACGACATGAGTAAGGCTATGTCTTATCTATAACCAATCTTCTGATATTGGCATAGTGTTAGTCTTCGAGGCGTATAATATACTCTGTATTAGAGATTAAAATAAAGAGTAGTGTTCATAAGTTTTAGATTAAGCTATATATATCATACATATGTATATATAGTAAAACTGACTTTAAAAAAACAGTAGGAACATGACATTAATTTACGAAACATTTTAGAGGAGGTAAAAAGAAAAATACAGCATAATACTAAATTTTTATATTATATTCATTTATATATTTTAAAATTTAATATTAATTTTAAATTATAAATTAGAGGATATAAAACAATAAACTTTAAGTATGCCATTTATAAGTATGCTATTTACTAAATTACCACATATTTGAATATATAATACTACAAATGTATTCTGCACAATGTATGCACTTCTGCAAAGCCTAATAACGATAATAATCATATCAATAGTTTTATGGTAAATACTACCGTGGTGATAACTCTTTATGCAGTGGTATATAAGCTTCTTGACTTTTTTTTTGACGTTTTCTAAGAGATTCTTCAAGCAATATTTTTTTTCTTTAGTCGTCCTGTGGCTCCTAACTTTCAAAGCCTCACAAATTCTTGAAATATAGATTAGATTGTTTTAACGTCTATGTTATGTATCCGACAGAGATGCTGCCGAAATCAGTATGTATGGATACTAAAATCATTAAATTGGAGACACAGAGAAGGCTGATCCTTCTTGTTATCGGCTTTAGTTGTGCAGCAAGCTCATGATGAAATCTTTCTTTCTCTTGCTACTAAGTATGTCATATTACAAAGTTGATATATTAATTTTCTTTCACTGCAAAATGTAAGTCATTTAATTATTTTATCCTATTTGTAATAACTAAAACTAAACCTACCTTTGACTCTCCATATTTGTAATCCTGTTAAAACGCTGAAATGTTAAACTAAAAGGCCTTCTTTTTAAGTAAAATGGAACACCTCAATATCATTTTAAAAATGCCATATCAAACGCTTTAATAGTTAAACAAATAAATGTCCAACGTTTAACCAAATCAATGCGGTACATCGCCTTTTCTTTTGGGAAACGCTTGGCTTGCAATACCATGCAGTGTTGTCAAATATAAGGGCAAGACTATATGTTGTACTAAATATTTAAAAAACGTATCTACCCTTTTTTTTCAAAATAAAATATAAAAATTAATGTCAGAAAGTCTTCTTAAATATATTATTTTTGTAAAATAAAATACATCCATAAAGCAAATAGCCTAGCTGTAAATTTGGCAACATCGACTTTTAGCATTTCGGCTTGCGGCGAGTAGATTTAGGCGCCGACGAATATACGAATAGTTCCGAAAGCAGCTGAATCTCCAGACCACAATGATTTTTAATGTATACTACCTATGCCTAAGGTTGTAGAAACAGTTCTAGTGGCAGTCAACAAGATTTACAAATGGACTGTAGACTGGAAAATAGTTTCATAGCTCCAAATTTGTTCATGCCAATTTTGCTTTATGGTAAAACCACAAAAACCTAATTATATCATTTGACAGATGCTCGATTTATCAAGCGGAATGATCTAAATACCTCGGCATCCATCTCGATGGTACGCTAAATTTGACTACGTTAAACAAAAGCAGAGCAGATCAGACTCAAAATCCAACGACTGTACTGATTAGTCGGAAGATACTTTAAACTTGACCTAAAATCAAAGAGATTGGTTTATCAATCAGCTATAGTCAATCAAGTCAATTTGGACCTAAAGGGTGCATAACATCAAACTAGTAATTCAACGCATATCAGAACAAAGTTGTACCATTAATTACAAATACTTGTTTTATTTTAATTTTTGGAAATATATACTGATGCATTAATTCCGTACTTGCCTTGGTTGTGTATTTGGTAGCCTTGGTTGTTGTGTAATGGAAGTACAACAGAACAGTAATAATAATTTAATTTATAAATTAAGACTATTAAGTATATCTAATGTTCTTACGTCATTGTAATTAATGAAACAATCATAAACAAATAATATCTACCTTAAATACTGCAAAAATTACGTTACAACAAATTTCCTTAAGTCGGCTTGGTAGCCGCAGTGGTAATTATTTTATTTGATTAATACCAAGTCGTTTATAGATCGGAACAAGAGAGCTGTTAAGTGTTAAGTTTTAACGTAACGTCTCTTTAGGAAACGACAGTAAAAAACCTATACATCCATGCCTATACATGTTTCTACTGGCTAGAACTGCACTTGTTCTAATCTATCCTGATAGTGTTCACCACTACGCGTCCTTTTCTATATATACGCCTTGTTGTTTACCACAGTTGTGGTTAGAAGTCACTGTTAGGTTAATTTTGTATTTACATTTTGTTAAGATAATATAATTAATTCATATGTAAAATTAGCGGCAGATAATACGATAATACAATGTATTAAATATAAATACACTAAGAAGGAATGCTAGGGTGTTAGTTGAAAAATTATTAGATTATAGAGTCTAGCGTATACGATAAAGAATACACTGTGCAAGTATGTGCATTTGGTATATATGTATGAGAAGATAATGGCCACTAATTCTTTGAAGATAATGTAGTTTGTGCTCGAGAAGAGAAGACACTGATTAAATTGCAAGACAAAAAATTAGAAAAATCATACCAAAAAAACACACAGTGGGATGCAAATAAGGAAAATGGCATCTATAACAGAATACACAATAGATCTACAGATTCGAAATCAGTCAATTAAGAATCTCAAATCGAAATTGCTAATAACATAGAGATGGTGCTTAAGAGATTTTAACAAAAAAGCAATTCGAAAAGAAAATTAATTTAAAATGTAAAAGTTATTTTCATCCAAACCTTTTTTTAATATTTTATTTATATGGTTTGTGTGTATGTCTCTAAATGTGTATTGCTTATATTTCTTTTATTTTATTTATTTATTTTACTCCATTTATTGCAATAAAATGATGATGTAATATTTCGACACTATCTGCTCCGAGGAGTTATATAAACCAGAAGAAATAATAAATCACAAAGCTACAAATCCTATGTTATCAATTTATTCTGACCTCTTTCTATCAAGTACACCTTACGTTTACACTATGCTAAAAATTCATGACACTTCGTTTAAACATTTAGCTTTTTTCTTCTTTTAAAATATCTGTAAAATCAGAAAGAAATTTGTTAAATGATGTTAATCGACAATATTTCGACTTATATATTTTAATATTTTAATATTTCGACATAATTTCGACCGAGGAGTTATGTAAACAAAAAGAATTAATAAATTACAAAGCTTCATATACTATGTTATCAAATTATTCCAACCACTTTCTATCAAGTACACCATACGTTTACACTATGCTAAAAATTCATGACACTTCGTTTAAACATTTAGCTTTTTTCTTCTTTTAAAATATCTGTAAAATCAGAAAGAAATTTGTTAAATGATGTTAATCGACAATATTTCGACTTATATATTTTAATATTTTAATATTTCGACATAATTTCGACCGAGGAGTTATGTAAACAAAAAGAATTAATAAATTACAAAGCTTCATATACTATGTTATCAAATTATTCCAACCACTTTCTATCAAGTACACCATACGTTTACACTATGTTAAAAATTCATGACACTTCGTTTAAACATTTAGCTTTTTTCTTCTTTTAAAATATCTGTAAAATCAGAAAGAAATTTGTTAAATGATGTTAATCGACATAATTTCGACCGAGGAGTTATGTAAACAAAAAGAATTAATAAATTACAAAGCTTCATATACTATGTTATCAAATTATTCCAACCACTTTCTATCAAGTACACCATACGTTTACACTATGCTAAAAATTCATGACACTTCGTTTAAACATTTAGCTTTTTTCTTCTTTTAAAATATCTGTAAAATCAGAAAGAAATTTGTTAAATGATGTTAATCGACAATATTTCGACTTATATATTTTAATATTTTAATATTTCGACATAATTTCGACCGAGGAGTTATGTAAACAAAAAGAATTAATAAATTACAAAGCTTCATATACTATGTTATCAAATTATTCCAACCACTTTCTATCAAGTACACCATACGTTTACACTATACTAAAAATTCATGACACTTCGTTTAAACATTTAGCTTTTTTCTTCTTTTAAAATATCTGTAAAATCAGAAAGAAATTTGTTAAATGATGTTAATCGACATAATTTCGACCGAGGAGTTATGTAAACAAAAAGAATTAATAAATTACAAAGCTTCATATACTATGTTATCAAATTATTCCAACCACTTTCTATCAAGTACACCATACGTTTACACTATGCTAAAAATTCATGACACTTCGTTTAAACATTTAGCTTTTTTCTTCTTTTAAAATATCTGTAAAATCAGAAAGAAATTTGTTAAATGATGTTAATCGACATAATTTCGACCGAGGAGTTATGTAAACAAAAAGAATTAATAAATTACAAAGCTTCATATACTATGTTATCAAATTATTCCAACCACTTTCTATCAAGTACACCATACGTTTACACTATGCTAAAAATTCAAGACACTTCGTTTAAACATTTAGCTTTTTTCTTCTTTTAAAATATCTGTAAAATCAGAAAGAAATTTGTTAAATGATGTTAATCGACATAATTTCGACCGAGGAGTTATGTAAACAAAAAGAATTAATAAATTACAAAGCTTCATATACTATGTTATCAATTTATTCCAACCACTTTCTATCAAGTACACCTTACGTTTACACTATGCTAAAAATTCATGACACTTCGTTTAAACATTTAGCTTTTTTCTTCTTTTAAAATATCTGTAAAATCAGAAAGAAATTTGTTAAATGATGTTAATCGACATAATTTCGACCGAGGAGTTATGTAAACAAAAAGAATTAATAAATTACAAAGCTTCATATACTATGTTATCAAATTATTCCAACCACTTTCTATCAAGTACACCATACGTTTACACTATGCTAAAAATTCAAGACACTTCGTTTAAACATTTAGCTTTTTTCTTCTTTTAAAATATCTGTAAAATCAGAAAGAAATTTGTTAAATGATGTTAATCGACAATATTTCGACTTATATATTTTAATATTTTAATATTGCGACATAATTTCGACCGAGGAGTTATGTAAACAAAAAGAATTAATAAATTACAAAGCTTCATATACTATGTTATCAATTTATTCCAACCACTTTCTATCAAGTACACCTTACGTTTACACTATGCTAAAAATTCATGACACTTCGTTTAAACATTTAGCTTTTTTCTTCTTTTAAAATATCTGTAAAATCAGAAAGAAATTTGTTAAATGATGTTAATCGACAATATTTCGACTTATATATTTTAATATTTTAATATTTCGACATAATTTCGACTGAGGAGTTATGTAAACAAAAAGAATTAATAAATTACAAAGCTTCATATACTATGTTATCAAATTATTCCAACCACTTTCTATCAAGTACACCATACCTTTACACTATGCTAAAAATTCAAGACACTTCGTTTAAACATTTAGCTTTTTTCTTCTTTTAAAATATCTGTAAAATCAGAAAGAAATTTGTTAAATGATGTTAATCGACAATATTTCGACTTATATATTTTAATATTTTAATATTTCGACATAATTTCGACTGAGGAGTTATGTAAACAAAAAGAATTAATAAATTACAAAGCTTCATATACTATGTTATCAAATTATTCCAACCACTTTCTATCAAGTACACCATACGTTTACACTATGCTAAAAATTCAAGACACTTCGTTTAAACATTTAGCTTTTTTCTTCTTTTAAAATATCTGTAAAATCAGAAAGAAATTTGTTAAATGATGTTAATCGACCATATTTCGACTTATATATTTTAATATTTTAATATTTCGACATAATTTCGACTGAGCAGTTATGTAAACAAAAAGAATTAATAAATTACAAAGCTTCATATACTATGTTATCAAATTATTCCAACCACTTTCTATCAAGTACACCATACGTTTACACTATGGTAAAAATTCAAGACACTTCGTTTAAACATTTAGCTTTTTTCTTCTTTTAAAATATCTGTAAAATCAGAAAGAAATTTGTTAAATGATGTTAATCGACCATATTTCGACTTATATATTTTAATATTTTAATATTTCGACATAATTTCGACTGAGCAGTTATGTAAACAAAAAGAATTAATAAATTACAAAGCTTCATATACTATGTTATCAATTTATTTCAACCACTTTCTATCAAGTACACCTTACGTTTACACTATGCTAAAAATTCATGACAATTCGTTTAAACATTTAGCTTTTTTCTTCTTTTAAAATATCTGTAAAATCAGAAAGAAATTTGTTAAATGATGTTAATCGACCATATTTCGACTTATATATTTTAATATTTTAATATTTCGACATAATTTCGACTGAGCAGTTATGTAAACAAAAAGAATTAATAAATTACAAAGCTTCATATACTATGTTATCAATTTATTTCAACCACTTTCTATCAAGTACACCTTACGTTTACACTATGCTAAAAATTCATGACAATTCGTTTAAACATTTAGCTTTTTTCTTCTTTTAAAATATCTGTAAAATCAGAAAGAAATTTGTTAAATGATGTTAATCGACCATATTTCGACTTATATATTTTAATATTTTAATATTTCGACATAATTTCGACTGAGCAGTTATGTAAACAAAAAGAATTAATAAATTACAAAGCTTCATATACTATGTTATCAAATTATTCCAACCACTTTCTATCAAGTACACCATACGTTTACACTATGCTAAAAATTCAAGACACTTCGTTTAAACATTTAGCTTTTTTCTTCTTTTAAAATATCTGTAAAATCAGAAAGAAATTTGTTAAATGATGTTAATCGACCATATTTCGACTTATATATTTTAATATTTTAATATTTCGACATAATTTCGACCGAGGAGTTATGTAAACAAAAAGAATTAATAAATTACAAAGCTTCATATACTATGTTATCAAATTATTCCAACCACTTTCTATCAAGTACACCATACGTTTACACTATGCTAAAAATTCAAGACACTTCGTTTAAACATTTAGCTTTTTTCTTCTTTTAAAATATCTGTAAAATCAGAAAGAAATTTGTTAAATGATGTTAATCGACCATATTTCGACTTATATATTTTAATATTTTAATATTTCGACATAATTTCGACTGAGCAGTTATGTAAACAAAAAGAATTAATAAATTACAAAGCTTCATATACTATGTTATCAAATTATTCCAACCACTTTCTATCAAGTACACCATACGTTTACACTATGCTAAAAATTCAAGACACTTCGTTTAAACATTTAGCTTTTTTCTTCTTTTAAAATATCTGTAAAATCAGAAAGAAATTTGTTAAATGATGTTAATCGACCATATTTCGACTTATATATTTTAATATTTTAATATTTCGACATAATTTCGACCGAGGAGTTATGTAAACAAAAAGAATTAATAAATTACAAAGCTTCATATACTATGTTATCAAATTATTCCAACCACTTTCTATCAAGTACACCATACGTTTACACTATGCTAAAAATTCAAGGCACTTCGTTTAAACATTTAGCTTTTTTCTTCTTTTAAAATATCTGTAAAATCAGAAAGAAATTTGTTAAATGATGTTAATCGACCATATTTCGACTTATATATTTTAATATTTTAATATTTCGACATAATTTCGACTGAGCAGTTATGTAAACAAAAAGAATTAATAAATTACAAAGCTTCATATACTATGTTATCAATTTATTTCAACCACTTTCTATCAAGTACACCTTACGTTTACACTATGCTAAAAATTCAAGACACTTCGTTTAAACATTTAGCTTTTTTCTTCTTTTAAAATATCTGTAAAATCAGAAAGAAATTTGTTAAATGATGTTAATCGACCATATTTCGACTTATATATTTTAATATTTTAATATTTCGACATAATTTCGACTGAGCAGTTATGTAAACAAAAAGAATTAATAAATTACAAAGCTTCATATACTATGTTATCAAATTATTCCAACCACTTTCTATCAAGTACACCATACGTTTACACTATGCTAAAAATTCAAGACACTTCGTTTAAACATTTAGCTTTTTTCTTCTTTTAAAATATCTGTAAAATCAGAAAGAAATTTGTTAAATGATGTTAATCGACCATATTTCGACTTATATATTTTAATATTTTAATATTTCGACATAATTTCGACTGAGCAGTTATGTAAACAAAAAGAATTAATAAATTACAAAGCTTCATATACTATGTTATCAAATTATTCCAACCACTTTCTATCAAGTACACCATACGTTTACACTATGCTAAAAATTCAAGACACTTCGTTTAAACATTTAGCTTTTTTCTTCTTTTAAAATATCTGTAAAATCAGAAAGAAATTTGTTAAATGATGTTAATCGACCATATTTCGACTTATATATTTTAATATTTTAATATTTCGACATAATTTCGACTGAGCAGTTATGTAAACAAAAAGAATTAATAAATTACAAAGCTTCATATACTATGTTATCAATTTATTTCAACCACTTTCTATCAAGTACACCTTACGTTTACACTATGCTAAAAATTCATGACAATTCGTTTAAACATTTAGCTTTTTTCTTCTTTTAAAATATCTGTAAAATCAGAAAGAAATTTGTTAAATGATGTTAATCGACATAATTTCGACTGAGCAGTTATGTAAACAAAAAGAATTAATAAATTACAAAGCTTCATATACTATGTTATCAATTTATTTCAACCACTTTCTATCAAGTACACCTTACGTTTACACTATGCTAAAAATTCATGACAATTCGTTTAAACATTTAGCTTTTTTCTTCTTTTAAAATATCTGTAAAATCAGAAAGAAATTTGTTAAATGATGTTAATCGACCATATTTCGACTTATATATTTTAATATTTTAATATTTCGACATAATTTCGACTGAGCAGTTATGTAAACAAAAAGAATTAATAAATTACAAAGCTTTTTTTTTTTTTTTTTGTTCTGGCCTAAAAACCAGGCGGTGGAATGCATGACGCATACCTGGTCGCGGAGACTTGCCCTGGAGTGACAAGTTGGACCGGGTTATGTGGGACTGCCTCTGGGCTTACCAATACACTAAACCGAAACCGCCTCACAGTTGACCCCTGTGGATCACTACTGCTACTGCATTAAATTTGGGGATATGGCACCCGCTGATCGGGCAGCCGTTATTGGGCACGAGAGCCCGGCGATTCTATTGATTCGCGAACCTGAGTTAACACACAACTGGGTACTGTTGTATGGGGGCAAAAGTTATGACTGTAGCGACGGATGAGGTCGTTTCAGCCTGGAAAAGGGGGAGAGCTTAGCGGTGACGCGGTGCTAAGCTCCCAGCATGTCGACCAGCTCGCGAACAAGCGCGTTTTCAGAAGAACTTGAGCTGAGTTGTTGTTTGTGGAATGATTGAGATATGAAGTGCTTGATTTCTGGAGTGTCAGTTTCCCTATGGATTTGATTATTTCTGACAAACCATGGAGCGTTTAATATTCTCCTGAGGAGCTTATTTTGGAAAACTTGAAGCCGTTTGACCTGGTTGGGTGTAACAAACTTGAAGTAGACATTAGATCCGTAGAGGAGTACGGACCGAATTAACATCTTGTAAAATAAGCATTTGATGGAGATGGGAAGCCTGCTAGAAGGGCAGATCAGAGGAGATAGCAGGTTTGCTATCCCCGAACCTTTTTGGATTGCTTTCTGGATTTGGGAATGCCAACCGAACCGCCGGTCGAAGTGAAGACCTAGGTACGTGACGTTATCCAGCCATGGAATTATTGCGGTGTCGATCTTAAGTTGCGAGACGCGCAGTGCGTAACGCTTCTTGTGGAAAATGATGGCCTGGGTTTTCAGGGGGTTGATTTGCAACCTCCAGAATTTGAACCACTTGACCGCATGATCGAGCTGCTTCTGTAAACGCTCATGAATTGTAACTTCGAACCTGGCGGCCGTGAAGAAAGCAGTGTCGTCAGCGTAAAAGGCGACGTCAATATGCTCTTTTCTCGGCATATCTGAAATAAAGAGATTAAATAAGGCTGGGGCCAGCGGGGAACCTTGAGGTACGCCAGCATCGATTTGTTTACGACTGGAAAGTGACGCCCTGATCTTGACCTGGAAAGATCTGTCCGAGAGATAGGACTTGATGAGAGCGGTTAGGTCTTCTGGGAGGCCTAACCGCACGCACTTTGCGAACAATCCGTCGTGCCAGACCTTGTCGAAGGCTTTGGTTAGGTCCAGAAGAACTGCTCCAAGCTTTTTACGTTGGTCAAGAGCATGATGGATGTGTGCAGCCAGACGGGAAGCTTGATGGACGGATGAGTGGTGAGCGCGAAAGCCGAATTGTTCATCTGGAATGATGTTGTTTTCCTTTGTGAAAGAGTTGAGAGCGTAGAGTATTGCCCTCTCGGCAAGCTTCGAAATGGCGCTGAGAAGGCTGATAGGTCTGTAATCAGATGGAGATGATTTTGCTCCTTTCTTGGGTATAACCGCTATATGTGCGTGTTTCCAAGACGCCGGGAAGTGTTGCAGTCTCATGATGGAGTTAATAATGTTTGCCAGTTCTGCGAGTTGCTTATGCGGGAGCTTTTTTAACTGGGTAATCGATATTCCATCGAAACCTGGAGATTTTTTGGTTTGAAGTTTGCCGATCATAGTCTGTAGAGACTTTGGAGATACAAAATGGTTGAGAAGAAAGGCGGGGGTTACTGGTCTTTTGACGGAGTTGGATTCGTTGATGACAGTGTCAATGTCTTTAGTTTTAGTGTTCTGTGCGGGTGGGAGGCATTTCATTTGAGCTTCGTAGGTCTCTGCAAGGAGCTCGACTTTTTCTTGGTCAGTGACTGCAAAATTTCCTGTAATCGCTGACTTCAGGGGAGGGATGACATTGTGCGTCTTCCCCACGAGGCATTTGGAGACACGCCAGAAGGAAGGGGGGCCATCCAGCCTTTGGTCCGCGAGAAATGAGTTCCATTTCATTGCTCGCCAAGTCGAGACGGCCGCCCTTACCCTCTTGCATGCTCTGTTCGCCTCCCTTTTGTCTGCAGCATCAAGGGTGAATCGAGCTAATCTGCATAAACCGTTTTTGATGCGAATTTCACGTTTAAGAGAAGCGGGAAGATTGTTTTTCCACGGCTGGGGTTGTGATGAAATTTTGACTGTGGAAGATTCGTGAGCAGACTGAATATCGCGAGTTAGCTTGAGTACGGCTTCCTCGAGGTGTTCTGGTGTGTTAATTTTCGGAATTGGATCGGATTTCAGGAGAAGAGATTGGTAGTTTTTCCAGTCGGTTTTTTTCCTGAATCTTGTTAGTGGGACTTGAGTGGTGGCGCAGTTTCCGAGTTTGAGAAGGATCGGACGATGATCAGAGTCTAGTTCGTCAAGGACTCGAACTTCGGAATCGCGATTTACGTCTTGAAGAATAAAGAAATCAAGGATTCTTGCTGCGCCTTGAGAGACTGTACTAGGGTGATGGGTGGGTTCATCTGGCAAGGCAAGACCGTAGCCCAGATCTGCACTTAGAGCTACGATGGCGTTACCTGCGGGATTCGCTCTGGAACACCCCCAGGTGGGGTGGTGGGCGTTGAAGTCGCCACCTATTATTTTCGGAAATTTTCCTTCGACGAGTGATCGGTATTCGGCATAGTTGAATGCAGAAGATTTCCTGTACAGGGATGTAATCACGAAGGGACGTTCTTGGATATCGATTTTAATGGAGGTTGTTTCGAAGTTGTTTACTGATAACGATGGAAGGAGCTCGTGTTTGACTCCTTTTCTGACGAGAATGGCGGTTCCACCGCCTCGACCCGGAGTTCTATCGTTTCTGTAGACAAAAAAGTGTTCGAAAGAGAGACGATGCGAAGGTTTCAGGAAAGTTTCCTGGATGAGCACGATGTCGACGTCATAGAATGTTATGACGTCCTCCAATTCCGCTTGCTTTCCGCGTAAGCTATTTGCATTCCATGTCATCAGTATAAGAGATTTCGGAACAGCCATTTCGAAGAGTTAAAGGCTGCTGAAAGTTATAGAGACAGGTAAGTGTTGCCGCTTAGGCGGCGACATTTGGAAAAAGACGAGCAAGTTGGTGAGCCAGGGCGATCACTTGTAGGAAAGCCTGCGGGTCAGTAAACGCCTGCATTGTGGAGTTAAGGTCCGGTGTATTGGTTGGAGCAGGAGTTTGAGTTGGAGCAGGCTGGGTAGCGCTGGCTAATTTTTGGGCTAGCTTTCTGCCACCTTGGTTACTCCATGCAGAACCTTGTGGAGGTCTGGTTTCGGTCGGAATTTTTGGTTTTCTTGGAGCAGGACGGCAGGTGCAACCGCTGAAGTTTGCGGTATGAGTTTCACCGCAGTTGCTGCACTTTGGAGGTGCTTCTGGGATTTTGGTACAGGATCTAGTGTCGTGATGCCCGGCACATTTGACGCACCGTGGGGGGGCTCGGCAATATGAGCTGGAGTGCCCGAAAAGCTGGCAGTTGAAGCACTGCACTGGCTGGCCGTTTCCTCTCTGGACCTCGACCTTCACTGTGATGACGCCGAGTTTGGTCATATATATGATCTGTCGCTCTTCGCGAGGGACAACTACCTGAACAATTGGTAGTTCTGTCCCGGATTTTAATTTCCATCTTTGCACAAATTTGGGATGGAAGCCTTGATCAAAGAGAAGTTCACGTACTTCGTCAATGCAGAGTGATTCTGGGATGTTTTTTATTATTACCCGGAATGCTCTCTCCTCCGGATGACAGAAGGAATGGTAAGGGTAATTCCTTTCCTCGAGCAGGGTAGTAAGTTTACGGTAATTGTCGCTTGTGGCGACGAATAAGAAAATGCCGTCCTTTTTATTTCGGGTTATAATGTCTATTGATTGTGCCTTAGTAATTCTAATGAGCTCCATGAACCTCTTCTTATCACGGAGCACTATAGGCGGAATTTTTTCCTTTGGGGGACTTTGAGAAACAGTCGCCGAAACGGTTGGCACTGTTTTTTCTGTGGAGGTTAAGACTTGTTTAGTGACCTGGCTACTTACCTGCGCAGGCTGGTCTTGGGTTGGTCTTGTGGTAACTTGTTTCGGTACTGGCTGTGGGGCCGTCTTGGTGGTCGGCTTGTTTTGTACTGGTCTGGTGGCAAATTTTGTAATCGAAGGCTGTACGTTAGCCTTGGCTTTCGATTGGGTAGATTTAGTGGCTGGCTTGGCTACCGGATTGGGTTGTGATTTGGGAGCCTGTTTTCCCTTGTTGCCGGCCTTCGGCAGCTGGCTTTCCTGAGGTGGAGTGACGGGCCCTCTTTTCCTTTTTCCCACCAAGGTGAAACCGTCTTCTGAGTCTTCAGTTTGGTCTAAGTGTTGTGTCGGTTTAGCTGGTGTCTGGGACTGAATTTCTATGGCAGCGGGAATCTTTACTTCCATGGCATCTCTTTGATGCTTCATGAATTGTGTTATCGTAGCTGTGAGAGTTTTTATTTCTTCCTTGAGCTCTTCGGAAGCCTTTTCGCTCTTTTCCAGCTTTTCCGTCTGTTTGTTCAGGGCGTCTGTTTGGGCTTTTGCGAACGTTTTAAGGTCAGCTATCTGCTTTCGCAGGTCTTCGTTCTGTTTTCTCAATTCCGTTATAAGCACTTCTCGGCTGTCTTCTGAAGATGGTCCATTTGAATTTGAAACACTGGGATTATGTTCAGGAGGCGACGTCGGCTCTGACGTACATGACGCCATTGCCTTGTCTGTAAAAACGCCTTTTCGGCGCTTACAGACGCTTTTTTTTTTTACGTAGGCACTGGTGAAACGTGATAACGGGTCGACCGTCTTAGGGAAAGTTTCGGGTAATTCTCGGAAGCGCAGGTAGGTTCGGCGGACCGGACACGACCGTTCTCTTCGAGAGCTAGCACGGAACTGTAAATTACAAAGCTTCATATACTATGTTATCAAATTATTCCAACCACTTTCTATCAAGTACACCATACGTTTACACTATGCTAAAAATTCAAGACACTTCGTTTAAACATTTAGCTTTTTTCTTCTTTTAAAATATCTGTAAAATCAGAAAGAAATTTGTTAAATGATGTTAATCGACCATATTTCGACTTATATATTTTAATATTTTAATATTTCGACATAATTTCGACTGAGCAGTTATGTAAACAAAAAGAATTAATAAATTACAAAGCTTCATATACTATGTTATCAAATTATTCCAACCACTTTCTATCAAGTACACCATACGTTTACACTATGCTAAAAATTCAAGACACTTCGTTTAAACATTTAGCTTTTTTCTTCTTTTAAAATATCTGTAAAATCAGAAAGAAATTTGTTAAATGATGTTAATCGACCATATTTCGACTAATATATTTTAATATTTTAATATTTCGACATAATTTCGACTGAGCAGTTATGTAAACAAAAAGAATTAATAAATTACAAAGCTTCATATACTATGTTATCAAATTATTCCAACCACTTTCTATCAAGTACACCATACGTTTACACTATGCTAAAAATTCAAGACACTTCGTTTAAACATTTAGCTTTTTTCTTCTTTTAAAATATCTGTAAAATCAGAAAGAAATTTGTTAAATGATGTTAATCGACCATATTTCCACTAATATATTTTAATATTTTAATATTTCGACATAATTTCGACTGAGCAGTTATGTAAACAAAAAGAATTAATAAATTACAAAGCTTCATATACTATGTTATCAAATTATTCCAACCACTTTCTATCAAGTACACCATACGTTTACACTATGCTAAAAATTCAAGACACTTCGTTTAAACATTTAGCTTTTTTCTTCTTTTAAAATATCTGTAAAATCAGAAAGAAATTTGTTAAATGATGTTAATCGACCATATTTCGACTTATATATTTTAATATTTTAATATTTCGACATAATTTCGACTGAGCAGTTATGTAAACAAAAAGAATTAATAAATTACAAAGCTTCATATACTATGTTATCAAATTATTCCAACCACTTTCTATCAAGTACACCATACGTTTACACTATGCTAAAAATTCAAGACACTTCGTTTAAACATTTAGCTTTTTTCTTCTTTTAAAATATCTGTAAAATCAGAAAGAAATTTGTTAAATGATGTTAATCGACCATATTTCGACTAATATATTTTAATATTTTAATATTTCGACATAATTTCGACTGAGCAGTTATGTAAACAAAAAGAATTAATAAATTACAAAGCTTCATATACTATGTTATCAAATTATTCCAACCACTTTCTATCAAGTACACCATACGTTTACACTATGCTAAAAATTCAAGACACTTCGTTTAAACATTTAGCTTTTTTCTTCTTTTAAAATATCTGTAAAATCAGAAAGAAATTTGTTAAATGATGTTAATCGACCATATTTCCACTAATATATTTTAATATTTTAATATTTCGACATAATTTCGACTGAGCAGTTATGTAAACAAAAAGAATTAATAAATTACAAAGCTTCATATACTATGTTATCAAATTATTCCAACCACTTTCTATCAAGTACACCATACGTTTACACTATGCTAAAAATTCAAGACACTTCGTTTAAACATTTAGCTTTTTTCTTCTTTTAAAATATCTGTAAAATCAGAAAGAAATTTGTTAAATGATGTTAATCGACCATATTTCGACTTATATATTTTAATATTTTAATATTTCGACATAATTTCGACCGAGGAGTTATGTAAACAAAAAGAATTAATAAATTACAAAGCTTCATATACTATGTTATCAAATTATTCCAACCACTTTCTATCAAGTACACCATACGTTTACACTATGCTAAAAATTCAAGACACTTCGTTTAAACATTTAGCTTTTTTCTTCTTTTAAAATATCTGTAAAATCAGAAAGAAATTTGTTAAATGATGTTAATCGACCATATTTCGACTTATATATTTTAATATTTTAATATTTCGACATAATTTCGACCGAGGAGTTATGTAAACAAAAAGAATTAATAAATTACAAAGCTTCATATACTATGTTATCAAATTATTCCAACCACTTTCTATCAAGTACACCATACGTTTACACTATGCTAAAAATTCAAGACACTTCGTTTAAACATTTAGCTTTTTTCTTCTTTTAAAATATCTGTAAAATCAGAAAGAAATTTGTTAAATGATGTTAATCGACCATATTTCGACTTATATATTTTAATATTTTAATATTTCGACATAATTTCGACTGAGCAGTTATGTAAACAAAAAGAATTAATAAATTACAAAGCTTCATATACTATGTTATCAAATTATTCCAACCACTTTCTATCAAGTACACCATACGTTTACACTATGCTAAAAATTCAAGACACTTCGTTTAAACATTTAGCTTTTTTCTTCTTTTAAAATATCTGTAAAATCAGAAAGAAATTTGTTAAATGATGTTAATCGACCATATTTCGACTTATATATTTTAATATTTTAATATTTCGACATAATTTCGACCGAGGAGTTATGTAAACAAAAAGAATTAATAAATTACAAAGCTTCATATACTATGTTATCAAATTATTCCAACCACTTTCTATCAAGTACACCATACGTTTACACTATGCTAAAAATTCAAGACACTTCGTTTAAACATTTAGCTTTTTTCTTCTTTTAAAATATCTGTAAAATCAGAAAGAAATTTGTTAAATGATGTTAATCGACCATATTTCGACTTATATATTTTAATATTTTAATATTTCGACATAATTTCGACTGAGCAGTTATGTAAACAAAAAGAATTAATAAATTACAAAGCTTCATATACTATGTTATCAAATTATTCCAACCACTTTCTATCAAGTACACCATACGTTTACACTATGCTAAAAATTCAAGACACTTCGTTTAAACATTTAGCTTTTTTCTTCTTTTAAAATATCTGTAAAATCAGAAAGAAATTTGTTAAATGATGTTAATCGACCATATTTCCACTAATATATTTTAATATTTTAATATTTCGACATAATTTCGACTGAGCAGTTATGTAAACAAAAAGAATTAATAAATTACAAAGCTTCATATACTATGTTATCAAATTATTCCAACCACTTTCTATCAAGTACACCATACGTTTACACTATGCTAAAAATTCAAGACACTTCGTTTAAACATTTAGCTTTTTTCTTCTTTTAAAATATCTGTAAAATCAGAAAGAAATTTGTTAAATGATGTTAATCGACCATATTTCGACTAATATATTTTAATATTTTAATATTTCGACATAATTTCGACTGAGCAGTTATGTAAACAAAAAGAATTAATAAATTACAAAGCTTCATATACTATGTTATCAAATTATTCCAACCACTTTCTATCAAGTACACCATACGTTTACACTATGCTAAAAATTCAAGACACTTCGTTTAAACATTTAGCTTTTTTCTTCTTTTAAAATATCTGTAAAATCAGAAAGAAATTTGTTAAATGATGTTAATCGACCATATTTCGACTAATATATTTTAATATTTTAATATTTCGACATAATTTCGACTGAGCAGTTATGTAAACAAAAAGAATTAATAAATTACAAAGCTTCATATACTATGTTATCAAATTATTCCAACCACTTTCTATCAAGTACACCATACGTTTACACTATGCTAAAAATTCAAGACACTTCGTTTAAACATTTAGCTTTTTTCTTCTTTTAAAATATCTGTAAAATCAGAAAGAAATTTGTTAAATGATGTTAATCGACCATATTTCGACTTATATATTTTAATATTTTAATATTTCGACATAATTTCGACCGAGGAGTTATGTAAACAAAAAGAATTAATAAATTACAAAGCTTCATATACTATGTTATCAAATTATTCCAACCACTTTCTATCAAGTACACCATACGTTTACACTATGCTAAAAATTCAAGACACTTCGTTTAAACATTTAGCTTTTTTCTTCTTTTAAAATATCTGTAAAATCAGAAAGAAATTTGTTAAATGATGTTAATCGACCATATTTCGACTAATATATTTTAATATTTTAATATTTCGACATAATTTCGACTGAGCAGTTATGTAAACAAAAATAATTAATAAATTACAAAGCTTCATATACTATGTTATCAATTTATTTCAACCACTTTCTATCAAGTACACCTTACGTTTACACTATGCTAAAAATTCATGACAATTCGTTTAAACATTTAGCTTTTTTCTTCTTTTAAAATATCTGTAAAATCAGAAAGAAATTTGTTAAATGATGTTAATCGACAATATTGCGACTTAGATATTTTAATATTTTAATATTTCGACATAATTTCGACCGAGGAGTTATGTAAACAAAAAGAATTAATAAATTACAAAGCTTCATATACTATGTTATCAAATTATTCCAACCACTTTCTATCAAGTACACCATACGTTTACACTATGCTAAAAATTCAAGACACTTCGTTTAAACATTTAGCTTTTTTCTTCTTTTAAAATATCTGTAAAATCAGAAAGAAATTTGTTAAATGATGTTAATCGACATTACTTCGACTTATATATTTTAATATTTTAATATTTCGACATAATTTCGACCGAGGAGTTATGTAAACAAAAAGAATTAATAAATTACAAAGCTTCATATACTATGTTATCAAATTATTCCAACCACTTTCTATCAAGTACACCATACGTTTACACTATGCTAAAAATTCATGACACTTCGTTTAAACATTTAGCTTTTTTCTTCTTTTGAAATATCTGTAAAATTAGGAAGATATAAGTATAATAACAAATAGATAGAAAACGTATACTACAAACATGGTCATATTTCATTCCTACCTTTACTATAATGTTCAAATAAGTGGTTTCCATATTATTTGACATAAAATATATCCTATGTTCCATAACTCTCTACAAAATTAGTGTTTTAAAATGATAATATTTTATTAATAATTCATACCTTATACACTTATTTTCGCATTATCTGCCGCTAATTTAGCCTATGAAATAATTATGTTACCTGAACAAAATGAAGATATAAAATTAATGTAAAAATGACTTCTAACCACAACTGTATACTTTTCCCAATGTATCGCCTACATGATGTAATAATGTAATAACATTTGATCATGTACTGGCCATTATGTGGAAACTAGGCCGACTAAATCCGGAGACACATGATATTTAATATGCATTTTGACTCCCATGGTTCTCGTGGTGCTCACAGCGTTCTATCCTGTATAATTGTTGATTTGAGGGTTATTTAATATTTTTGGATAACCTTTTGATGTCATACGTAAAATTTATAGCTAATATATCAAAAATGAAATTTTGCTACATTTTAACATGATAATAGGTTTCGAAACCATTTACAAAAGGTTCGTTGTTCGATTTTCGATCTATCCGCGGCGACATCTAATTTTTTTTCCTTCCTTGTCGTCGGTTCATTTAATGGACACTAAATCAGGGGCAATAATTGCACTCGACTCATTTATAATTCAGTCCCCATCAAGCCAAAATTAAACGCTTCGCACTGATTGTTGCCCACGCTGGGTAACTTATTCATGTCTACCTAACCAGGAAGCTTTAATGAAACGTTGTCAGAACGACCGCCGGGATTCGCGCGCATCCTCGCCACGCCACTACCATACTATCGCCGGCGGTTGGCTTATAAGTTGTCGTGGCTAATATCAAACTTCAAACAATTTATGTCTGGTTACGTAGTTATAATTACTAATTCCTTGAAAAATATTTAATAGTGTTAAATATTGCCTTTTATGCGAATCAAGTTTAATGTAAGCAAATTACTATCGATAAAATCGTAGCAATATTGTTTCGTACTCCTTGATTCTGGAATTATACTTGAAATGTCAATTCTAATGTATTCATTAGATCTTTATGATTGTTCTGGGCGTTATTTCTCTGAGATCGTTTCAGAATACCGCGTGTCGTTTTTTTTATATGAACACAATCCGTTGTTGACCCTTTAGTGAGAGCGTGTCTTTTTGCCATGTTTAATATTTTTATAGAAGTAATATAAAATACTATAAATCGGAAAATGCAACACTTACTTGATATGACAGAACGTAATGAATCGCAGCGTTCGCTATATGAGACTGAAGTAAGATTTACCGATGTGCAACGACCATACCACGTCGGTTCACCTGTTCCCGTTCGATCACTGAAGTTAAGCGACGTCGGGCGCGGTTAGTACTTGGATGGGTGACCGCTTGGGAACCCCGCGTGTCGTTGTTTTTTTTATTTTTGAACAAAGTCGGTTATTAACAGTCTTAATAAGGGCTTGCATTTTTGTACTTTTTATTTTTTACAGTGGTCGTAAAGATTACAGAAAAGTAAAAAACGTAAAACTCCTCTAATAAAACAAGTCGGACTAAATCCAAACTCTCGCTGTATAAGCATGAATTAAGATTGAAATTACATGCAACGACCATACCACGTCGGTCCACCAGTTCCCGTTCGATCACTGAAGTTAAGCGACGTCGGGCGCGGTTAGTACTTGGATGGGTGACCGCTTGGGAACCCCGCGTGTCGTTGTTTTTTTCTTTTTGAACAAAGTCGGTTATTAACAGTCTTAATAAGGGCTTGCATTTTTGTACTTTTTATTTTTTACAGTGGTAGTAAAGATTACAGAAAAGTAAAAAACATAAAATTCTTTTAGTAAAACTAGTCGGACTAAATCCAAAATCCGCTATATATACAAGAATTAAGATTAAAAGTGCATGCAACGACCATACCACGTCGGTCCACCAGTTCCCGTTCGATCACTGAAGTTAAGCGACGTCGGGCGCGGTTAGTACTTGGATGGGTGACCGCTTGGGAACCCCGCGTGTCGTTGTTTTTCTTCTTTTTGAACAAAGTCGGTTATTAACAGCCTTAATGAGGGCTTGCATTTTTGTACTTTTTATTTTTTACAGTGGTAGTAAAGATTACAGAAAAGTAAAAAACATAAAATTCTTTTAGTAAAACAAGTCGGACTAAATCCAAAATCCGCTATATATGCAAGAATTAAGATTAAAAGTGCATGCAACGACCATACCACGTCGGTCCACCAGTTCCCGTTCGATCACTGAAGTTAAGCGACGTCGGGCGCGGTTAGTACTTGGATGGGTGACCGCTTGGGAACCCCGCGTGTCGTTGTTTTTTTCTTTTTGAACAAAGTCGGCGTTAATAAGGGCTTGCTTTTTTGAATTTTTTATCTTTTACAGTGGTAGAAAAGATTACATAAAAGTAAAAAACGTAAAATTTATCTAATTAAACAAGTCGGACTAAATCCAATATCCGCTATATATGCAAGAATTAAGATTAAAAGTGCATGCAACGACCATACCACGTCGGTCCACCAGTTCCCGTTCGATCACTGAAGTTAAGCGACGTCGGGCGCGGTTAGTACTTGGATGGGTGACCGCTTGGGAACCCCGCGTGTCGTTGTTTTTTTCTTTTTGAACAAAGTCGGCGTTAATAAGGGCTTGCTTTTTTGTACTTTTTATCTTTTACAGTGGTAGTAAAGATTACAGAAAAGTAAAAAACATAAAATTCTTTTAGTAAAACAAGTCGGACTAAATCCAAAATCCGCTATATATGCAAGAATTAAGATTAAAACTACATGCAACGACCATACCACGTCGGTCCACCAGTTCCCGTTCGATCACTGAAGTTAAGCGACGTCGGGCGCGGTTAGTACTTGGATGGGTGACCGCTTGGGAACCCCGCGTGTCGTTGTTTTTTTCTTTTTGAACAAAGTCGGCGTTAATAAGGGCTTGCTTTTTTGTACTTTTTATCTTTTACAGTGGTAGTAAAAATTACAGAAAAGTAAAAAATGTAAAACTCCTCTAATAAAACAAGTCGGACTAAATCCAAAAAGACGCCGTATAAGCATGAATTAAGCTTGAAAGTACATGCAACGACCATACCACGTCGGTCCACCAGTTCCCGTTCGATCACTGAAGTTAAGCGACGTCGGGCGCGGTTAGTACTTGGATGGGTGACCGCTTGGGAACCCCGCGTGTCGTTGTTTTTTTCTTTTTGAACAAAGTCGGTTATTAACAGCCTTAATGAGGGCTTGCATTTTTGTACTTTTTATTTTTTACAGTGGTAGTAAAGATTACAGAAAAGTAAAAAACATAAAATTCTTTTAGTAAAACAAGTCGGACTAAATCCAAAATCCGCTATATATGCAAGAATTAAGATTAAAAGTGCATGCAACGACCATACCACGTCGGTCCACCACGTCGGGCGCGGTTAGTACTTGGATGGGTGACCGCTTGGGAACCCCGCGTGTCGTTGTTTTTTTCTTTTTGAACAAAGTCGGTTATTAACAGCCTTAATGAGGGCTTGCATTTTTGTACTTTTTATTTTTTACAGTGGTAGTAAAGATTACAGAAAAGTAAAAAACATAAAATTCTTTTAGTAAAACTAGTCGGACTAAATCCAAAATCCGCTATATATGCGAGAATTAAGATTAAAAGTGCATGCAACGACCATACCACGTCGGTCCACCAGTTCCCGTTCGATCACTGAAGTTAAGCGACGTCGGGCGCGGTTAGTACTTGGATGGGTGACCGCTTGGGAACCCCGCGTGTCGTTGTTTTTTTCTTTTTGAACAAAGTCGGCGTTAATAAGGGCTTGCTTTTTTGAATTTTTTATCTTTTACAGTGGTAGAAAAGATTACATAAAAGTAAAAAACGTAAAATTTATCTAATTAAACAAGTCGGACTAAATCCAAAAAGACGCCTTATAGATATGAATTAAGCTTGACGTACATGCAACGACCATACCACGTCGGTCCACCGACGTCGGGCACGGTTAGTACTTGGATGGGTGACCGCTTGGGAACCCCGCGTGTCGTTGTTTTTTTCTTTTTGAACAAAGTCGGCGTTAATAAGGGCTTGCTTTTTTGAATTTTTTATCTTTTACAGTGGTAGAAAAGATTACATAAAAGTAAAAAACGTAAAATTTATCTAATTAAACAAGTCGGACTAAATCCAAAATCCGCTATATATGCAAGAATTAAGATTAAAAGTGCATGCAACGACCATACCACGTCGGTCCACCAGTTCCCGTTCGATCACTGAAGTTAAGCGACGTCGGGCGCGGTTAGTACTTGGATGGGTGACCGCTTGGGAACCCCGCGTGTCGTTGTTTTTTTCTTTTTGAACAAAGTCGGCGTTAATAAGGGCTTGCTTTTTTGAATTTTTTATCTTTTACAGTGGTAGAAAAGATTACATAAAAGTAAAAAACGTAAAATTTATCTAATTAAACAAGTCGGACTAAATCCAATATCCGCTATATATGCAAGAATTAAGATTAAAAGTGCATGCAACGACCATACCACGTCGGTCCACCAGTTCCCGTTCGATCACTGAAGTTAAGCGACGTCGGGCGCGGTTAGTACTTGGATGGGTGACCGCTTGGGAACCCCGCGTGTCGTTGTTTTTTTCTTTTTGAACAAAGTCGGCGTTAATAAGGGCTTGCTTTTTTGTACTTTTTATCTTTTACAGTGGTAGTAAAGATTACAGAAAAGTAAAAAACATAAAATTCTTTTAGTAAAACAAGTCGGACTAAATCCAAAATCCGCTATATATGCAAGAATTAAGATTAAAACTACATGCAACGACCATACCACGTCGGTCCACCAGTTCCCGTTCGATCACTGAAGTTAAGCGACGTCGGGCGCGGTTAGTACTTGGATGGGTGACCGCTTGGGAACCCCGCGTGTCGTTGTTTTTTTCTTTTTGAACAAAGTCGGCGTTAATAAGGGCTTGCTTTTTTGTACTTTTTATCTTTTACAGTGGTAGTAAAGATTACAGAAAAGTAAAAAACATAAAATTCTTTTAGTAAAACAAGTCGGACTAAATCCAAAATCCGCTATAT
Organism: Rhynchophorus ferrugineus; assembly: GCF_030347505.1. NCBI lineage: Eukaryota > Metazoa > Arthropoda > Insecta > Coleoptera > Curculionidae > Rhynchophorus > Rhynchophorus ferrugineus. Next base: position 20,355,561 of record NW_027472580.1, read on the forward strand.
ATGCATGAATCAAGCTTTAAAGTACATGCAACGACCATACCACGTCGGTCCACCAGTTCCCGTTCGATCACTGAAGTTAAGCGACGTCGGGCGCGGTTAGTACTTGGATGGGTGACCGCTTGGGAACCCCGCGTGTCGTTGTTTTTTTCTTTTTGAACAAAGTCGGTTATTAACAGCCTTAATGAGGGCTTGCATTTTTGTACTATTTATTTTTTACAGTGGTAGTAAAGATTACAGAAAAGTAAAAAACATAAAATTCTTTTAGTAAAACAAGTCGGACTAAATCCAAAATCCGCTATATATGCAAGAATTAAGATTAAAAGTGCATGCAACGACCATACCACGTCGGTCCACCACGTCGGGCGCGGTTAGTACTTGGATGGGTGACCGCTTGGGAATCCCGCGTGTCGTTGTTTTTTTCTTTTTGAACAAAGTCGGCGTTAATAAGGGCTTGCTTTTTTGTACTTTTTATCTTTTACAGTGGTAGTAAAAATTACAGAAAAGTAAAAAATGTAAAACTCCTCTAATAAAACAAGTCGGACTAAATCCAAAAAGACGCCGTATAAGCATGAATTAAGATTGAAAGTACATGCAACGACCATACCACGTCGGTCCACCAGTTCCCGTTCGATCACTGAAGTTAAGCGACGTCGGGCGCGGTTAGTACTTGGATGGGTGACCGCTTGGGAACCCCGCGTGTCGTTGTTTTTTTCTTTTTGAACAAAGTCGGTTATTAACAGTCTTAATGAGGGCTTGCATTTTTGTACTTTTTATTTTTTACAGTGGTAGTAAAGATTACAGAAAAGTAAAAAACATAAAATTCTTTTAGTAAAACAAGTCGGACTAAATCCAAAATCCGCTATATATGCAAGAATTAAGATTAAAACTACATGCAACGACCATACCACGTCGGTCCACCAGTTCCCGTTCGATCACTGAAGTTAAGCGACGTCGGGCGCGGTTAGTACTTGGATGGGTGACCGCTTGGGAACCCCGCGTGTCGTTGTTTTTTTCTTTTTGAACAAAGTCGGTTATTAACAGTCTTAATAAGGGCTTGCATTTTTGTACTTTTTATTTTTTACAGTGGTAGTAAAGATTACAGAAAAGTAAAAAACATAAAATTCTTTTAGTAAAACTAGTCGGACTAAATCCAAAATCCGCTATATATGCGAGAATTAAGATTAAAAGTGCATGCAACGACCATACCACGTCGGTCCACCAGTTCCCGTTCGATCACTGAAGTTAAGCGACGTCGGGCGCGGTTAGTACTTGGATGGGTGACCGCTTGGGAACCCCGCGTGTCGTTGTTTTTTTCTTTTTGAACAAAGTCGGCGTTAATAAGGGCTTGCTTTTTTGAATTTTTTATCTTTTACAGTGGTAGAAAAGATTACATAAAAGTAAAAAACGTAAAATTTATCTAATTAAACAAGTCGGACTAAATCCAAAATCCGCTATATATGCAAGAATTAAGATTAAAAGTGCATGCAACGACCATACCACGTCGGTCCACCAGTTCCCGTTCGATCACTGAAGTTAAGCGACGTCGGGCGCGGTTAGTACTTGGATGGGTGACCGCTTGGGAACCCCGCGTGTCGTTGTTTTTTTCTTTTTGAACAAAGTCGGCGTTAATAAGGGCTTGCTTTTTTGTACTTTTTATCTTTTACAGTGGTAGTAAAAATTACAGAAAAGTAAAAAATGTAAAACTCCTCTAATAAAACAAGTCGGACTAAATCCAAAAAGACGCCGTATAAGCATGAATTAAGCTTGAAAGTACATGCAACGACCATACCACGTCGGTCCACCAGTTCCCGTTCGATCACTGAAGTTAAGCGACGTCGGGCGCGGTTAGTACTTGGATGGGTGACCGCTTGGGAACCCCGCGTGTCGTTGTTTTTTTCTTTTTGAACAAAGTCGGTTATTAACAGCCTTAATGAGGGCTTGCATTTTTGTACTTTTTATTTTTTACAGTGGTAGTAAAGATTACAGAAAAGTAAAAAACATAAAATTCTTTTAGTAAAACAAGTCGGACTAAATCCAAAATCCGCTATATATACAAGAATTAAGATTAAAAGTGCATGCAACGACCATACCACGTCGGTCCACCAGTTCCCGTTCGATCACTGAAGTTAAGCGACGTCGGGCGCGGTTAGTACTTGGATGCGTGACCGCTTGGGAACCCCGCGTGTCGTTGTTTTTTTCTTTTTGAACAAAGTCGGTTATTAACAGCCTTAATGAGGGCTTGCATTTTTGTTCTTTTTATTTTTTACAGTGGTAGTAAAGATTACAGAAAAGTAAAAAACATAAAATTCTTTTAGTAAAACAAGTCGGACTAAATCCAAAATCCGCTATATATGCAAGAATTAAGATTAAAAGTGCATGCAACGACCATACCACGTCGGTCCACCAGTTCCCGTTCGATCACTGAAGTTAAGCGACGTCGGGCGCGGTTAGTACTTGGATGCGTGACCGCTTGGGAACCCCGCGTGTCGTTGTTTTTTTCTTTTTGAACAAAGTCGGTTATTAACAGCCTTAATGAGGGCTTGCATTTTTGTTCTTTTTATTTTTTACAGTGGTAGTAAAGATTACAGAAAAGTAAAAAACATAAAATTCTTTTAGTAAAACAAGTCGGACTAAATCCAAAATCCGCTATATATGCAAGAATTAAGATTAAAAGTGCATGCAACGACCATACCACGTCGGTCCACCAGTTCCCGTTCGATCACTGAAGTTAAGCGACGTCGGGCGCGGTTAGTACTTGGATGGGTGACCGCTTGGGAACCCCGCGTGTCGTTGTTTTTTTCTTTTTGAACAAAGTCGGTTATTAACAGCCTTAATGAGGGCTTGCATTTTTGTACTTTTTATTTTTTACAGTGGTAGTAAAGATTACAGAAAAGTAAAAAACATAAAATTCTTTTAGTAAAACAAGTCGGACTAAATCCAAAATCCGCTATATATGCAAGAATTAAGATTAAAACTACATGCAACGACCATACCACGTCGGTCCACCAGTTCCCGTTCGATCACTGAAGTTAAGCAACGTCGGGCGCGGTTAGTACTTGGATGGGTGACCGCTTGGGAACCCCGCGTGTCGTTGTTTTTTTCTTTTTGAACAAAGTCGGTTATTAACAGTCTTAATAAGGGCTTGCATTTTTGTACTTTTTATTTTTTACAGTGGTAGTAAAGATTACAGAAAAGTAAAAAACATAAAATTCTTTTAGTAAAACTAGTCGGACTAAATCCAAAATCCGCTATATATGCGAGAATTAAGATTAAAAGTGCATGCAACGACCATACCACGTCGGTCCACCAGTTCCCGTTCGATCACTGAAGTTAAGCGACGTCGGGCGCGGTTAGTACTTGGATGGGTGACCGCTTGGGAACCCCGCGTGTCGTTGTTTTTTTCTTTTTGAACAAAGTCGGCGTTAATAAGGGCTTGCTTTTTTGAATTTTTTATCTTTTACAGTGGTAGAAAAGATTACATAAAAGTAAAAAACGTAAAATTTATCTAATTAAACAAGTCGGACTAAATCCAATATCCGCTATATATGCAAGAATTAAGATTAAAAGTGCATGCAACGACCATACCACGTCGGTCCACCAGTTCCCGTTCGATCACTGAAGTTAAGCGACGTCGGGCGCGGTTAGTACTTGGATGGGTGACCGCTTGGGAACCCCGCGTGTCGTTGTTTTTTTCTTTTTGAACAAAGTCGGTTATTAACAGTCTTAATAAGGGCTTGCATTTTTGTACTTTTTATTTTTTACAGTGGTAGTAAAGATTACAGAAAAGTAAAAAACATAAAATTCTTTTAGTAAAACTAGTCGGACTAAATCCAAAATCCGCTATATATGCGAGAATTAAGATTAAAAGTGCATGCAACGACCATACCACGTCGGTCCACCAGTTCCCGTTCGATCACTGAAGTTAAGCGACGTCGGGCGCGGTTAGTACTTGGATGGGTGACCGCTTGGGAACCCCGCGTGTCGTTGTTTTTTTCTTTTTGAACAAAGTCGGCGTTAATAAGGGCTTGCTTTTTTGAATTTTTTATCTTTTACAGTGGTAGAAAAGATTACATAAAAGTAAAAAACGTAAAATTTATCTAATTAAACAAGTCGGACTAAATCCAAAAAGACGCCTTATAGATATGAATTAAGCTTGACGTACATGCAACGACCATACCACGTCGGTCCACGAGTTCCCGTTCGATCACTGAAGTTAAGCGACGTCGGGCGCGGTTAGTACTTGGATGGGTGACCGCTTGGGAACCCCGCGTGTCGTTGTTTTTTTCTTTTTGAACAAAGTCGGCGTTAATAAGGGCTTGCTTTTTTGAATTTTTTATCTTTTACAGTGGTAGAAAAGATTACATAAAAGTAAAAAACGTAAAATTTATCTAATTAAACAAGTCGGACTAAATCCAAAATCCGCTATATATGCAAGAATTAAGATTAAAAGTGCATGCAACGACCATACCACGTCGGTCCACCAGTTCCCGTTCGATCACTGAAGTTAAGCGACGTCGGGCGCGGTTAGTACTTGGATGGGTGACCGCTTGGGAACCCCGCGTGTCGTTGTTTTTTTCTTTTTGAACAAAGTCGGCGTTAATAAGGGCTTGCTTTTTTGAATTTTTTATCTTTTACAGTGGTAGAAAAGATTACATAAAAGTAAAAAACGTAAAATTTATCTAATTAAACAAGTCGGACTAAATCCAATATCCGCTATATATGCAAGAATTAAGATTAAAAGTGCATGCAACGACCATACCACGTCGGTCCACCAGTTCCCGTTCGATCACTGAAGTTAAGCGACGTCGGGCGCGGTTAGTACTTGGATGGGTGACCGCTTGGGAACCCCGCGTGTCGTTGTTTTTTTCTTTTTGAACAAAGTCGGCGTTAATAAGGGCTTGCTTTTTTGTACTTTTTATCTTTTACAGTGGTAGTAAAGATTACAGAAAAGTAAAAAACATAAAATTCTTTTAGTAAAACAAGTCGGACTAAATCCAAAATCCGCTATATATGCAAGAATTAAGCTTGAAAGTACATGCAACGACCATACCACGTCGGTCCACCAGTTCCCGTTCGATCACTGAAGTTAAGCGACGTCGGGCGCGGTTAGTACTTGGATGGGTGACCGCTTGGGAACCCCGCGTGTCGTTGTTTTTTTCTTTTTGAACAAAGTCGGTTATTAACAGTCTTAATGAGGGCTTGCATTTTTGTACTTTTTATTTTTTACAGTGGTAGTAAAGATTACAGAAAAGTAAAAAACATAAAATTCTTTTAGTAAAACAAGTCGGACTAAATCCAAAATCCGCTATATATGCAAGAATTAAGATTAAAACTACATGCAACGACCATACCACGTCGGTCCACCAGTTCCCGTTCGATCACTGAAGTTAAGCGACGTCGGGCGCGGTTAGTACTTGGATGGGTGACCGCTTGGGAACCCCGCGTGTCGTTGTTTTTTTCTTTTTGAACAAAGTCGGTTATTAACAGTCTTAATAAGGGCTTGCATTTTTGTACTTTTTATTTTTTACAGTGGTAGTAAAGATTACAGAAAAGTAAAAAACATAAAATTCTTTTAGTAAAACTAGTCGGACTAAATCCAAAATCCGCTATATATGCGAGAATTAAGATTAAAAGTGCATGCAACGACCATACCACGTCGGTCCACCAGTTCCCGTTCGATCACTGAAGTTAAGCGACGTCGGGCGCGGTTAGTACTTGGATGGGTGACCGCTTGGGAACCCCGCGTGTCGTTGTTTTTTTCTTTTTGAACAAAGTCGGCGTTAATAAGGGCTTGCTTTTTTGAATTTTTTATCTTTTACAGTGGTAGAAAAGATTACATAAAAGTAAAAAACGTAAAATTTATCTAATTAAACAAGTCGGACTAAATCCAAAAAGACGCCTTATAGATATGAATTAAGCTTGACGTACATGCAACGACCATACCACGTCGGTCCACGAGTTCCCGTTCGATCACTGAAGTTAAGCGACGTCGGGCGCGGTTAGTACTTGGATGGGTGACCGCTTGGGAACCCCGCGTGTCGTTGTTTTTTTCTTTTTGAACAAAGTCGGCGTTAATAAGGGCTTGCTTTTTTGAATTTTTTATCTTTTACAGTGGTAGAAAAGATTACATAAAAGTAAAAAACGTAAAATTTATCTAATTAAACAAGTCGGACTAAATCCAAAATCCGCTATATATGCAAGAATTAAGATTAAAAGTGCATGCAACGACCATACCACGTCGGTCCACCAGTTCCCGTTCGATCACTGAAGTTAAGCGACGTCGGGCGCGGTTAGTACTTGGATGGGTGACCGCTTGGGAACCCCGCGTGTCGTTGTTTTTTTCTTTTTGAACAAAGTCGGCGTTAATAAGGGCTTGCTTTTTTGAATTTTTTATCTTTTACAGTGGTAGAAAAGATTACATAAAAGTAAAAAACGTAAAATTTATCTAATTAAACAAGTCGGACTAAATCCAATATCCGCTATATATGCAAGAATTAAGATTAAAAGTGCATGCAACGACCATACCACGTCGGTCCACCAGTTCCCGTTCGATCACTGAAGTTAAGCGACGTCGGGCGCGGTTAGTACTTGGATGGGTGACCGCTTGGGAACCCCGCGTGTCGTTGTTTTTTTCTTTTTGAACAAAGTCGGCGTTAATAAGGGCTTGCTTTTTTGTACTTTTTATCTTTTACAGTGGTAGTAAAGATTACAGAAAAGTAAAAAACATAAAATTCTTTTAGTAAAACAAGTCGGACTAAATCCAAAATCCGCTATATATGCAAGAATTAAGCTTGAAAGTACATGCAACGACCATACCACGTCGGTCCACCAGTTCCCGTTCGATCACTGAAGTTAAGCGACGTCGGGCGCGGTTAGTACTTGGATGGGTGACCGCTTGGGAACCCCGCGTGTCGTTGTTTTTTTCTTTTTGAACAAAGTCGGTTATTAACAGTCTTAATGAGGGCTTGCATTTTTGTACTTTTTATTTTTTACAGTGGTAGTAAAGATTACAGAAAAGTAAAAAACATAAAATTCTTTTAGTAAAACAAGTCGGACTAAATCCAAAATCCGCTATATATGCAAGAATTAAGATTAAAACTACATGCAACGACCATACCACGTCGGTCCACCAGTTCCCGTTCGATCACTGAAGTTAAGCGACGTCGGGCGCGGTTAGTACTTGGATGGGTGACCGCTTGGGAACCCCGCGTGTCGTTGTTTTTTTCTTTTTGAACAAAGTCGGTTATTAACAGTCTTAATAAGGGCTTGCATTTTTGTACTTTTTATTTTTTACAGTGGTAGTAAAGATTACAGAAAAGTAAAAAACATAAAATTCTTTTAGTAAAACTAGTCGGACTAAATCCAAAATCCGCTATATATGCGAGAATTAAGATTAAAAGTGCATGCAACGACCATACCACGTCGGTCCACCAGTTCCCGTTCGATCACTGAAGTTAAGCGACGTCGGGCGCGGTTAGTACTTGGATGGGTGACCGCTTGGGAACCCCGCGTGTCGTTGTTTTTTTCTTTTTGAACAAAGTCGGCGTTAATAAGGGCTTGCTTTTTTGAATTTTTTATCTTTTACAGTGGTAGAAAAGATTACATAAAAGTAAAAAACGTAAAATTTATCTAATTAAACAAGTCGGACTAAATCCAAAATCCGCTATATATGCAAGAATTAAGATTAAAAGTGCATGCAACGACCATACCACGTCGGTCCACCAGTTCCCGTTCGATCACTGAAGTTAAGCGACGTCGGGCGCGGTTAGTACTTGGATGGGTGACCGCTTGGGAACCCCGCGTGTCGTTGTTTTTTTCTTTTTGAACAAAGTCGGCGTTAATAAGGGCTTGCTTTTTTGAATTTTTTATCTTTTACAGTGGTAGAAAAGATTACATAAAAGTAAAAAACGTAAAATTTATCTAATTAAACAAGTCGGACTAAATCCAAAATCCGCTATATATGCAAGAATTAAGATTAAAAGTGCATGCAACGACCATACCACGTCGGTCCACCAGTTCCCGTTCGATCACTGAAGTTAAGCGACGTCGGGCGCGGTTAGTACTTGGATGGGTGACCGCTTGGGAACCCCGCGTGTCGTTGTTTTTTTCTTTTTGAACAAAGTCGGCGTTAATAAGGGCTTGCTTTTTTGTACTTTTTATCTTTTACAGTGGTAGTAAAAATTACAGAAAAGTAAAAAATGTAAAACTCCTCTAATAAAACAAGTCGGACTAAATCCAAAAAGACGCCGTATAAGCATGAATTAAGCTTGAAAGTACATGCAACGACCATACCACGTCGGTCCACCAGTTCCCGTTCGATCACTGAAGTTAAGCGACGTCGGGCGCGGTTAGTACTTGGATGGGTGACCGCTTGGGAACCCCGCGTGTCGTTGTTTTTTTCTTTTTGAACAAAGTCGGTTATTAACAGCCTTAATGAGGGCTTGCATTTTTGTACTTTTTATTTTTTACAGTGGTAGTAAAGATTACAGAAAAGTAAAAAACATAAAATTCTTTTAGTAAAACAAGTCGGACTAAATCCAAAATCCGCTATATATGCAAGAATTAAGATTAAAACTACATGCAACGACCATACCACGTCGGTCCACCAGTTCCCGTTCGATCACTGAAGTTAAGCAACGTCGGGCGCGGTTAGTACTTGGATGGGTGACCGCTTGGGAACCCCGCGTGTCGTTGTTTTTTTCTTTTTGAACAAAGTCGGTTATTAACAGTCTTAATAAGGGCTTGCATTTTTGTACTTTTTATTTTTTACAGTGGTAGTAAAGATTACAGAAAAGTAAAAAACATAAAATTCTTTTAGTAAAACTAGTCGGACTAAATCCAAAATCCGCTATATATGCGAGAATTAAGATTAAAAGTGCATGCAACGACCATACCACGTCGGTCCACCAGTTCCCGTTCGATCACTGAAGTTAAGCGACGTCGGGCGCGGTTAGTACTTGGATGGGTGACCGCTTGGGAACCCCGCGTGTCGTTGTTTTTTTCTTTTTGAACAAAGTCGGCGTTAATAAGGGCTTGCTTTTTTGAATTTTTTATCTTTTACAGTGGTAGAAAAGATTACATAAAAGTAAAAAACGTAAAATTTATCTAATTAAACAAGTCGGACTAAATCCAAAAAGACGCCTTATAGATATGAATTAAGCTTGACGTACATGCAACGACCATACCACGTCGGTCCACGAGTTCCCGTTCGATCACTGAAGTTAAGCGACGTCGGGCGCGGTTAGTACTTGGATGGGTGACCGCTTGGGAACCCCGCGTGTCGTTGTTTTTTTCTTTTTGAACAAAGTCGGCGTTAATAAGGGCTTGCTTTTTTGAATTTTTTATCTTTTACAGTGGTAGAAAAGATTACATAAAAGTAAAAAACGTAAAATTTATCTAATTAAACAAGTCGGACTAAATCCAAAATCCGCTATATATGCAAGAATTAAGATTAAAAGTGCATGCAACGACCATACCACGTCGGTCCACCAGTTCCCGTTCGATCACTGAAGTTAAGCGACGTCGGGCGCGGTTAGTACTTGGATGGGTGACCGCTTGGGAACCCCGCGTGTCGTTGTTTTTTTCTTTTTGAACAAAGTCGGCGTTAATAAGGGCTTGCTTTTTTGAATTTTTTATCTTTTACAGTGGTAGAAAAGATTACATAAAAGTAAAAAACGTAAAATTTATCTAATTAAACAAGTCGGACTAAATCCAATATCCGCTATATATGCAAGAATTAAGATTAAAAGTGCATGCAACGACCATACCACGTCGGTCCACCAGTTCCCGTTCGATCACTGAAGTTAAGCGACGTCGGGCGCGGTTAGTACTTGGATGGGTGACCGCTTGGGAACCCCGCGTGTCGTTGTTTTCTTCTTTTTGAACAAAGTCGGCGTTAATAAGGGCTTGCTTTTTTGTACTTTTTATCTTTTACAGTGGTAGTAAAGATTACAGAAAAGTAAAAAACATAAAATTCTTTTAGTAAAACAAGTCGGACTAAATCCAAAATCCGCTATATATGCAAGAATTAAGATTAAAACTACATGCAACGACCATACCACGTCGGTCCACCAGTTCCCGTTCGATCACTGAAGTTAAGCGACGTCGGGCGCGGTTAGTACTTGGATGGGTGACCGCTTGGGAACCCCGCGTGTCGTTGTTTTTTTCTTTTTGAACAAAGTCGGCGTTAATAAGGGCTTGCTTTTTTGTACTTTTTATCTTTTACAGTGGTAGTAAAGATTACAGAAAAGTAAAAAACATAAAATTCTTTTAGTAAAACAAGTCGGACTAAATCCAAAATCCGCTATATATGCAAGAATTAAGCTTGAAAGTACATGCAACGACCATACCACGTCGGTCCACCAGTTCCCGTTCGATCACTGAAGTTAAGCGACGTCGGGCGCGGTTAGTACTTGGATGGGTGACCGCTTGGGAACCCCGCGTGTCGTTGTTTTTTTCTTTTTGAACAAAGTCGGTTATTAACAGTCTTAATGAGGGCTTGCATTTTTGTACTTTTTATTTTTTACAGTGGTAGTAAAGATTACAGAAAAGTAAAAAACATAAAATTCTTTTAGTAAAACAAGTCGGACTAAATCCAAAATCCGCTATATATGCAAGAATTAAGATTAAAACTACATGCAACGACCATACCACGTCGGTCCACCAGTTCCCGTTCGATCACTGAAGTTAAGCGACGTCGGGCGCGGTTAGTACTTGGATGGGTGACCGCTTGGGAACCCCGCGTGTCGTTGTTTTTTTCTTTTTGAACAAAGTCGGCGTTAATAAGGGCTTGCTTTTTTGTACTTTTTATCTTTTACAGTGGTAGTAAAGATTACAGAAAAGTAAAAAACATAAAATTCTTTTAGTAAAACAAGTCGGACTAAATCCAAAATCCGCTATATATGCAAGAATTAAGATTAAAACTACATGCAACGACCATACCACGTCGGTCCACCAGTTCCCGTTCGATCACTGAAGTTAAGCGACGTCGGGCGCGGTTAGTACTTGGATGGGTGACCGCTTGGGAACCCCGCGTGTCGTTGTTTTTTTCTTTTTGAACAAAGTCGGCGTTAATAAGGGCTTGCTTTTTTGTACTTTTTATCTTTTACAGTGGTAGTAAAAATTACAGAAAAGTAAAAAATGTAAAACTCCTTTAATAAAACAAGTCGGACTAAATCCAAAAAGACGCCGTATAAGCATGAATTAAGCTTGAAAGTACATGCAACGACCATACCACGTCGGTCCACCAGTTCCCGTTCGATCACTGAAGTTAAGCGACGTCGGGCGCGGTTAGTACTTGGATGGGTGACCGCTTGGGAACCCCGCGTGTCGTTGTTTTTTTCTTTTTGAACAAAGTCGGTTATTAACAGTCTTAATAAGGGCTTGCATTTTTGTACTTTTTATTTTTTACAGTGGTAGTAAAGATTACAGAAAAGTAAAAAACATAAAATTCTTTTAGTAAAACTAGTCGGACTAAATCCAAAATCCGCTATATATGCGAGAATTAAGATTAAAACTACATGCAACGACCATACCACGTCGGTCCACCAGTTCCCGTTCGATCACTGAAGTTAAGCGACGTCGGGCGCGGTTAGTACTTGGATGGGTGACCGCTTGGGAACCCCGCGTGTCGTTGTTTTTTTCTTTTTGAACAAAGTCGGCGTTAATAAGGGCTTGCTTTTTTGTACTTTTTATCTTTTACAGTGGTAGTAAAGATTACAGAAAAGTAAAAAACATAAAATTCTTTTAGTAAAACAAGTCGGACTAAATCCAAAATCCGCTATATATGCAAGAATTAAGATTAAAACTACATGCAACGACCATACCACGTCGGTCCACCAGTTCCCGTTCGATCACTGAAGTTAAGCGACGTCGGGCGCGGTTAGTACTTGGATGGGTGACCGCTTGGGAACCCCGCGTGTCGTTGTTTTTTTCTTTTTGAACAAAGTCGGCGTTAATAAGGGCTTGCTTTTTTGTACTTTTTATCTTTTACAGTGGTAGTAAAAATTACAGAAAAGTAAAAAATGTAAAACTCCTTTAATAAAACAAGTCGGACTAAATCCAAAAAGACGCCGTATAAGCATGAATTAAGCTTGAAAGTACATGCAACGACCATACCACGTCGGTCCACCAGTTCCCGTTCGATCACTGAAGTTAAGCGACGTCGGGCGCGGTTAGTACTTGGATGGGTGACCGCTTGGGAACCCCGCGTGTCGTTGTTTTTTTCTTTTTGAACAAAGTCGGTTATTAACAGTCTTAATAAGGGCTTGCATTTTTGTACTTTTTATTTTTTACAGTGGTAGTAAAGATTACAGAAAAGTAAAAAACATAAAATTCTTTTAGTAAAACTAGTCGGACTAAATCCAAAATCCGCTATATATGCGAGAATTAAGATTAAAAGTGCATGCAACGACCATACCACGTCGGTCCACCAGTTCCCGTTCGATCACTGAAGTTAAGCGACGTCGGGCGCGGTTAGTACTTGGATGGGTGACCGCTTGGGAACCCCGCGTGTCGTTGTTTTTTTCTTTTTGAACAAAGTCGGTTATTAACAGTCTTAATAAGGGCTTGCATTTTTGTACTTTTTATTTTTTACAGTGGTAGTAAAGATTACAGAAAAGTAAAAAACATAAAATTCTTTTAGTAAAACAAGTCGGACTAAATCCAAAATCCGCTATATATACAAGAATTAAGATTAAAAGTGCATGCAACGACCATACCACGTCGGTCCACCAGTTCCCGTTCGATCACTGAAGTTAAGCGACGTCGGGCGCGGTTAGTACTTGGATGGGTGACCGCTTGGGAACCCCGCGTGTCGTTGTTTTTTTCTTTTTGAACAAAGTCGGCGTTAATAAGGGCTTGCTTTTTTGAATTTTTTATCTTTTACAGTGGTAGAAAAGATTACATAAAAGTAAAAAACGTAAAATTTATCTAATTAAACAAGTCGGACTAAATCCAAAATCCGCTATATATGCAAGAATTAAGATTAAAAGTGCATGCAACGACCATACCACGTCGGTCCACCAGTTCCCGTTCGATCACTGAAGTTAAGCGACGTTGGGCGCGGTTAGTACTTGGATGGGTGACCGCTTGGGAACCCCGCGTGTCGTTGTATTTTTCTTTTTGAACAAAGTCGGTTATTAACAGCCTTAATGAGGGCTTGCATTTTTGTACTTTTTATTTTTTACAGTGGTAGTAAAGATTACAGAAAAGTAAAAAACATAAAATTCTTTTAGTAAAACAAGTCGGACTAAATCCAAAATCCGCTATATATGCAAGAATTAAGATTAAAAGTGCATGCAACGACCATACCACGTCGGTCCACCAGTTCCCGTTCGATCACTGAAGTTAAGCGACGTCGGGCGCGGTTAGTACTTGGATGGGTGACCGCTTGGGAACCCCGCGTGTCGTTGTTTTTTTCTTTTTGAACAAAGTCGGCGTTAATAAGGGCTTGCTTTTTTGAATTTTTTATCTTTTACAGTGGTAGAAAAGATTACATAAAAGTAAAAAACGTAAAATTTATCTAATTAAACAAGTCGGACTAAATCCAATATCCGCTATATATGCAAGAATTAAGATTAAAAGTGCATGCAACGACCATACCACGTCGGTCCACCAGTTCCCGTTCGATCACTGAAGTTAAGCGACGTCGGGCGCGGTTAGTACTTGGATGGGTGACCGCTTGGGAACCCCGCGTGTCGTTGTTTTTTTCTTTTTGAACAAAGTCGGCGTTAATAAGGGCTTGCTTTTTTGTACTTTTTATCTTTTACAGTGGTAGTAAAGATTACAGAAAAGTAAAAAACATAAAATTCTTTTAGTAAAACAAGTCGGACTAAATCCAAAATCCGCTATATATGCAAGAATTAAGATTAAAACTACATGCAACGACCATACCACGTCGGTCCACCAGTTCCCGTTCGATCACTGAAGTTAAGCGACGTCGGGCGCGGTTAGTACTTGGATGGGTGACCGCTTGGGAACCCCGCGTGTCGTTGTTTTTTTCTTTTTGAACAAAGTCGGCGTTAATAAGGGCTTGCTTTTTTGTACTTTTTATCTTTTACAGTGGTAGTAAAAATTACAGAAAAGTAAAAAATGTAAAACTCCTCTAATAAAACAAGTCGGACTAAATCCAAAAAGACGCCGTATAAGCATGAATTAAGCTTGAAAGTACATGCAACGACCATACCACGTCGGTCCACCAGTTCCCGTTCGATCACTGAAGTTAAGCGACGTCGGGCGCGGTTAGTACTTGGATGGGTGACCGCTTGGGAACCCCGCGTGTCGTTGTTTTTTTCTTTTTGAACAAAGTCGGTTATTAACAGCCTTAATGAGGGCTTGCATTTTTGTACTTTTTATTTTTTACAGTGGTAGTAAAGATTACAGAAAAGTAAAAAACATAAAATTCTTTTAGTAAAACAAGTCGGACTAAATCCAAAATCCGCTATATATGCAAGAATTAAGATTAAAACTACATGCAACGACCATACCACGTCGGTCCACCAGTTCCCGTTCGATCACTGAAGTTAAGCGACGTCGGGCGCGGTTAGTACTTGGATGGGTGACCGCTTGGGAACCCCGCGTGTCGTTGTTTTTTTCTTTTTGAACAAAGTCGGTTATTAACAGTCTTAATAAGGGCTTGCATTTTTGTACTTTTTATTTTTTACAGTGGTAGTAAAGATTACAGAAAAGTAAAAAACATAAAATTCTTTTAGTAAAACTAGTCGGACTAAATCCAAAATCCGCTATATATGCGAGAATTAAGATTAAAAGTGCATGCAACGACCATACCACGTCGGTCCACCAGTTCCCGTTCGATCACTGAAGTTAAGCGACGTCGGGCGCGGTTAGTACTTGGATGGGTGACCGCTTGGGAACCCCGCGTGTCGTTGTTTTTTTCTTTTTGAACAAAGTCGGCGTTAATAAGGGCTTGCTTTTTTGAATTTTTTATCTTTTACAGTGGTAGAAAAGATTACATAAAAGTAAAAAACGTAAAATTTATCTAATTAAACAAGTCGGACTAAATCCAAAATCCGCTATATATGCAAGAATTAAGATTAAAAGTGCATGCAACGACCATACCACGTCGGTCCACCAGTTCCCGTTCGATCACTGAAGTTAAGCGACGTCGGGCGCGGTTAGTACTTGGATGGGTGACCGCTTGGGAACCCCGCGTGTCGTTGTTTTTTTCTTTTTGAACAAAGTCGGCGTTAATAAGGGCTTGCTTTTTTGTACTTTTTATCTTTTACAGTGGTAGTAAAAATTACAGAAAAGTAAAAAATGTAAAACTCCTCTAATAAAACAAGTCGGACTAAATCCAAAAAGACGCCGTATAAGCATGAATTAAGCTTGAAAGTACATGCAACGACCATACCACGTCGGTCCACCAGTTCCCGTTCGATCACTGAAGTTAAGCGACGTCGGGCGCGGTTAGTACTTGGATGGGTGACCGCTTGGGAACCCCGCGTGTCGTTGTTTTTTTCTTTTTGAACAAAGTCGGTTATTAACAGCCTTAATGAGGGCTTGCATTTTTGTACTTTTTATTTTTTACAGTGGTAGTAAAGATTACAGAAAAGTAAAAAACATAAAATTCTTTTAGTAAAACAAGTCGGACTAAATCCAAAATCCGCTATATATGCAAGAATTAAGATTAAAACTACATGCAACGACCATACCACGTCGGTCCACCAGTTCCCGTTCGATCACTGAAGTTAAGCAACGTCGGGCGCGGTTAGTACTTGGATGGGTGACCGCTTGGGAACCCCGCGTGTCGTTGTTTTTTTCTTTTTGAACAAAGTCGGTTATTAACAGTCTTAATAAGGGCTTGCATTTTTGTACTTTTTATTTTTTACAGTGGTAGTAAAGATTACAGAAAAGTAAAAAACATAAAATTCTTTTAGTAAAACTAGTCGGACTAAATCCAAAATCCGCTATATATGCGAGAATTAAGATTAAAAGTGCATGCAACGACCATACCACGTCGGTCCACCAGTTCCCGTTCGATCACTGAAGTTAAGCGACGTCGGGCGCGGTTAGTACTTGGATGGGTGACCGCTTGGGAACCCCGCGTGTCGTTGTTTTTTTCTTTTTGAACAAAGTCGGCGTTAATAAGGGCTTGCTTTTTTGAATTTTTTATCTTTTACAGTGGTAGAAAAGATTACATAAAAGTAAAAAACGTAAAATTTATCTAATTAAACAAGTCGGACTAAATCCAAAAAGACGCCTTATAGATATGAATTAAGCTTGACGTACATGCAACGACCATACCACGTCGGTCCACGAGTTCCCGTTCGATCACTGAAGTTAAGCGACGTCGGGCGCGGTTAGTACTTGGATGGGTGACCGCTTGGGAACCCCGCGTGTCGTTGTTTTTTTCTTTTTGAACAAAGTCGGCGTTAATAAGGGCTTGCTTTTTTGAATTTTTTATCTTTTACAGTGGTAGAAAAGATTACATAAAAGTAAAAAACGTAAAATTTATCTAATTAAACAAGTCGGACTAAATCCAAAATCCGCTATATATGCAAGAATTAAGATTAAAAGTGCATGCAACGACCATACCACGTCGGTCCACCAGTTCCGGTTCGATCACTGAAGTTAAGCGACGTCGGGCGCGGTTAGTACTTGGATGGGTGACCGCTTGGGAACCCCGCGTGTCGTTGTTTTTTTCTTTTTGAACAAAGTCGGCGTTAATAAGGGCTTGCTTTTTTGAATTTTTTATCTTTTACAGTGGTAGAAAAGATTACATAAAAGTAAAAAACGTAAAATTTATCTAATTAAACAAGTCGGACTAAATCCAATATCCGCTATATATGCAAGAATTAAGATTAAAAGTGCATGCAACGACCATACCACGTCGGTCCACCAGTTCCCGTTCGATCACTGAAGTTAAGCGACGTCGGGCGCGGTTAGTACTTGGATGGGTGACCGCTTGGGAACCCCGCGTGTCGTTGTTTTTTTCTTTTTGAACAAAGTCGGCGTTAATAAGGGCTTGCTTTTTTGTACTTTTTATCTTTTACAGTGGTAGTAAAGATTACAGAAAAGTAAAAAACATAAAATTCTTTTAGTAAAACAAGTCGGACTAAATCCAAAATCCGCTATATATGCAAGAATTAAGCTTGAAAGTACATGCAACGACCATACCACGTCGGTCCACCAGTTCCCGTTCGATCACTGAAGTTAAGCGACGTCGGGCGCGGTTAGTACTTGGATGGGTGACCGCTTGGGAACCCCGCGTGTCGTTGTTTTTTTCTTTTTGAACAAAGTCGGTTATTAACAGTCTTAATGAGGGCTTGCATTTTTGTACTTTTTATTTTTTACAGTGGTAGTAAAGATTACAGAAAAGTAAAAAACATAAAATTCTTTTAGTAAAACAAGTCGGACTAAATCCAAAATCCGCTATATATGCAAGAATTAAGATTAAAACTACATGCAACGACCATACCACGTCGGTCCACCAGTTCCCGTTCGATCACTGAAGTTAAGCGACGTCGGGCGCGGTTAGTACTTGGATGGGTGACCGCTTGGGAACCCCGCGTGTCGTTGTTTTTTTCTTTTTGAACAAAGTCGGTTATTAACAGTCTTAATAAGGGCTTGCATTTTTGTACTTTTTATTTTTTACAGTGGTAGTAAAGATTACAGAAAAGTAAAAAACATAAAATTCTTTTAGTAAAACTAGTCGGACTAAATCCAAAATCCGCTATATATGCGAGAATTAAGATTAAAAGTGCATGCAACGACCATACCACGTCGGTCCACCAGTTCCCGTTCGATCACTGAAGTTAAGCGACGTCGGGCGCGGTTAGTACTTGGATGGGTGACCGCTTGGGAACCCCGCGTGTCGTTGTTTTTTTCTTTTTGAACAAAGTCGGCGTTAATAAGGGCTTGCTTTTTTGAATTTTTTATCTTTTACAGTGGTAGAAAAGATTACATAAAAGTAAAAAACGTAAAATTTATCTAATTAAACAAGTCGGACTAAATCCAAAATCCGCTATATATGCAAGAATTAAGATTAAAAGTGCATGCAACGACCATACCACGTCGGTCCACCAGTTCCCGTTCGATCACTGAAGTTAAGCGACGTCGGGCGCGGTTAGTACTTGGATGGGTGACCGCTTGGGAACCCCGCGTGTCGTTGTTTTTTTCTTTTTGAACAAAGTCGGCGTTAATAAGGGCTTGCTTTTTTGAATTTTTTATCTTTTACAGTGGTAGAAAAGATTACATAAAAGTAAAAAACGTAAAATTTATCTAATTAAACAAGTCGGACTAAATCCAATATCCGCTATATATGCAAGAATTAAGATTAAAAGTGCATGCAACGACCATACCACGTCGGTCCACCAGTTCCCGTTCGATCACTGAAGTTAAGCGACGTCGGGCGCGGTTAGTACTTGGATGGGTGACCGCTTGGGAACCCCGCGTGTCGTTGTTTTTTTCTTTTTGAACAAAGCCGGCGTTAATAAGGGCTTGCTTTTTTGTACTTTTTATCTTTTACAGTGGTAGTAAAGATTACAGAAAAGTAAAAAACATAAAATTCTTTTAGTAAAACAAGTCGGACTAAATCCAAAATCCGCTATATATGCAAGAATTAAGATTAAAACTACATGCAACGACCATACCACGTCGGTCCACCAGTTCCCGTTCGATCACTGAAGTTAAGCGACGTCGGGCGCGGTTAGTACTTGGATGGGTGACCGCTTGGGAACCCCGCGTGTCGTTGTTTTTTTCTTTTTGAACAAAGTCGGCGTTAATAAGGGCTTGCTTTTTTGTACTTTTTATCTTTTACAGTGGTAGTAAAAATTACAGAAAAGTAAAAAATGTAAAACTCCTTTAATAAAACAAGTCGGACTAAATCCAAAAAGACGCCGTATAAGCATGAATTAAGCTTGAAAGTACATGCAACGACCATACCACGTCGGTCCACCAGTTCCCGTTCGATCACTGAAGTTAAGCGACGTCGGGCGCGGTTAGTACTTGGATGGGTGACCGCTTGGGAACCCCGCGTGTCGTTGTTTTTTTCTTTTTGAACAAAGTCGGCGTTAATAAGGGCTTGCTTTTTTGTACTTTTTATCTTTTACAGTGGTAGTAAAAATTACAGAAAAGTAAAAAATGTAAAACTCCTTTAATAAAACAAGTCGGACTAAATCCAAAAAGACGCCGTATAAGCATGAATTAAGATTGAAAGTACATGCAACGACCATACCACGTCGGTCCACCAGTTCCCGTTCGATCACTGAAGTTAAGCGACGTCGGGCGCGGTTAGTACTTGGATGGGTGACCGCTTGGGAACCCCGCGTGTCGTTGTTTTTTTCTTTTTGAACAAAGTCGGTTATTAACAGCCTTAATGAGGGCTTGCATTTTTGTACTTTTTATTTTTTACAGTGGTAGTAAAGATTACAGAAAAGTAAAAAACATAAAATTCTTTTAGTAAAACAAGTCGGACTAAATCCAAAATCCGCTATATATGCAAGAATTAAGATTAAAACTACATGCAACGACCATACCACGTCGGTCCACCAGTTCCCGTTCGATCACTGAAGTTAAGCGACGTCGGGCGCGGTTAGTACTTGGATGGGTGACCGCTTGGGAACCCCGCGTGTCGTTGTTTTTTTCTTTTTGAACAAAGTCGGTTATTAACAGTCTTAATAAGGGCTTGCATTTTTGTACTTTTTATTTTTTACAGTGGTAGTAAAGATTACAGAAAAGTAAAAAACATAAAATTCTTTTAGTAAAACTAGTCGGACTAAATCCAAAATCCGCTATATATGCGAGAATTAAGATTAAAAGTGCATGCAACGACCATACCACGTCGGTCCACCAGTTCCCGTTCGATCACTGAAGTTAAGCGACGTCGGGCGCGGTTAGTACTTGGATGGGTGACCGCTTGGGAACCCCGCGTGTCGTTGTTTTTTTCTTTTTGAACAAAGTCGGCGTTAATAAGGGCTTGCTTTTTTGAATTTTTTATCTTTTACAGTGGTAGAAAAGATTACATAAAAGTAAAAAACGTAAAATTTATCTAATTAAACAAGTCGGACTAAATCCAAAATCCGCTATATATGCAAGAATTAAGATTAAAAGTGCATGCAACGACCATACCACGTCGGTCCACCAGTTCCCGTTCGATCACTGAAGTTAAGCGACGTCGGGCGCGGTTAGTACTTGGATGGGTGACCGCTTGGGAACCCCGCGTGTCGTTGTTTTTTTCTTTTTGAACAAAGTCGGCGTTAATAAGGGCTTGCTTTTTTGTACTTTTTATCTTTTACAGTGGTAGTAAAGATTACAGAAAAGTAAAAAACATAAAATTCTTTTAGTAAAACAAGTCGGACTAAATCCAAAATCCGCTATATATGCAAGAATTAAGATTAAAACTACATGCAACGACCATACCACGTCGGTCCACCAGTTCCCGTTCGATCACTGAAGTTAAGCGACGTCGGGCGCGGTTAGTACTTGGATGGGTGACCGCTTGGGAACCCCGCGTGTCGTTGTTTTTTTCTTTTTGAACAAAGTCGGCGTTAATAAGGGCTTGCTTTTTTGTACTTTTTATCTTTTACAGTGGTAGTAAAAATTACAGAAAAGTAAAAAATGTAAAACTCCTCTAATAAAACAAGTCGGACTAAATCCAAAAAGACGCCGTATAAGCATGAATTAAGCTTGAAAGTACATGCAACGACCATACCACGTCGGTCCACCAGTTCCCGTTCGATCACTGAAGTTAAGCGACGTCGGGCGCGGTTAGTACTTGGATGGGTGACCGCTTGGGAACCCCGCGTGTCGTTGTTTTTTTCTTTTTGAACAAAGTCGGTTATTAACAGCCTTAATGAGGGCTTGCATTTTTGTACTTTTTATTTTTTACAGTGGTAGTAAAGATTACAGAAAAGTAAAAAACATAAAATTCTTTTAGTAAAACAAGTCGGACTAAATCCAAAATCCGCTATATATGCAAGAATTAAGATTAAAACTACATGCAACGACCATACCACGTCGGTCCACCAGTTCCCGTTCGATCACTGAAGTTAAGCGACGTCGGGCGCGGTTAGTACTTGGATGGGTGACCGCTTGGGAACCCCGCGTGTCGTTGTTTTTTTCTTTTTGAACAAAGTCGGTTATTAACAGTCTTAATAAGGGCTTGCATTTTTGTACTTTTTATTTTTTACAGTGGTAGTAAAGATTACAGAAAAGTAAAAAACATAAAATTCTTTTAGTAAAACTAGTCGGACTAAATCCAAAATCCGCTATATATGCGAGAATTAAGATTAAAAGTGCATGCAACGACCATACCACGTCGGTCCACCAGTTCCCGTTCGATCACTGAAGTTAAGCGACGTCGGGCGCGGTTAGTACTTGGATGGGTGACCGCTTGGGAACCCCGCGTGTCGTTGTTTTTTTCTTTTTGAACAAAGTCGGCGTTAATAAGGGCTTGCTTTTTTGAATTTTTTATCTTTTACAGTGGTAGAAAAGATTACATAAAAGTAAAAAACGTAAAATTTATCTAATTAAACAAGTCGGACTAAATCCAAAATCCGCTATATATGCAAGAATTAAGATTAAAAGTGCATGCAACGACCATACCACGTCGGTCCACCAGTTCCCGTTCGATCACTGAAGTTAAGCGACGTCGGGCGCGGTTAGTACTTGGATGGGTGACCGCTTGGGAACCCCGCGTGTCGTTGTTTTTTTCTTTTTGAACAAAGTCGGCGTTAATAAGGGCTTGCTTTTTTGTACTTTTTATCTTTTACAGTGGTAGTAAAAATTACAGAAAAGTAAAAAATGTAAAACTCCTCTAATAAAACAAGTCGGACTAAATCCAAAAAGACGCCGTATAAGCATGAATTAAGATTGAAAGTACATGCAACGACCATACCACGTCGGTCCACCAGTTCCCGTTCGATCACTGAAGTTAAGCGACGTCGGGCGCGGTTAGTACTTGGATGGGTGACCGCTTGGGAACCCCGCGTGTCGTTGTTTTTTTCTTTTTGAACAAAGTCGGTTATTAACAGCCTTAATGAGGGCTTGCATTTTTGTACTTTTTATTTTTTACAGTGGTAGTAAAGATTACAGAAAAGTAAAAAACATAAAATTCTTTTAGTAAAACAAGTCGGACTAAATCCAAAATCCGCTATATATGCAAGAATTAAGATTAAAACTACATGCAACGACCATACCACGTCGGTCCACCAGTTCCCGTTCGATCACTGAAGTTAAGCAACGTCGGGCGCGGTTAGTACTTGGATGGGTGACCGCTTGGGAACCCCGCGTGTCGTTGTTTTTTTCTTTTTGAACAAAGTCGGTTATTAACAGTCTTAATAAGGGCTTGCATTTTTGTACTTTTTATTTTTTACAGTGGTAGTAAAGATTACAGAAAAGTAAAAAACATAAAATTCTTTTAGTAAAACTAGTCGGACTAAATCCAAAATCCGCTATATATGCGAGAATTAAGATTAAAAGTGCATGCAACGACCATACCACGTCGGTCCACCAGTTCCCGTTCGATCACTGAAGTTAAGCGACGTCGGGCGCGGTTAGTACTTGGATGGGTGACCGCTTGGGAACCCCGCGTGTCGTTGTTTTTTTCTTTTTGAACAAAGTCGGCGTTAATAAGGGCTTGCTTTTTTGAATTTTTTATCTTTTACAGTGGTAGAAAAGATTACATAAAAGTAAAAAACGTAAAATTTATCTAATTAAACAAGTCGGACTAAATCCAAAAAGACGCCTTATAGATATGAATTAAGCTTGACGTACATGCAACGACCATACCACGTCGGTCCACGAGTTCCCGTTCGATCACTGAAGTTAAGCGACGTCGGGCGCGGTTAGTACTTGGATGGGTGACCGCTTGGGAACCCCGCGTGTCGTTGTTTTTTTCTTTTTGAACAAAGTCGGCGTTAATAAGGGCTTGCTTTTTTGAATTTTTTATCTTTTACAGTGGTAGAAAAGATTACATAAAAGTAAAAAACGTAAAATTTATCTAATTAAACAAGTCGGACTAAATCCAAAATCCGCTATATATGCAAGAATTAAGATTAAAAGTGCATGCAACGACCATACCACGTCGGTCCACCAGTTCCGGTTCGATCACTGAAGTTAAGCGACGTCGGGCGCGGTTAGTACTTGGATGGGTGACCGCTTGGGAACCCCGCGTGTCGTTGTTTTTTTCTTTTTGAACAAAGTCGGCGTTAATAAGGGCTTGCTTTTTTGAATTTTTTATCTTTTACAGTGGTAGAAAAGATTACATAAAAGTAAAAAACGTAAAATTTATCTAATTAAACAAGTCGGACTAAATCCAATATCCGCTATATATGCAAGAATTAAGATTAAAAGTGCATGCAACGACCATACCACGTCGGTCCACCAGTTCCCGTTCGATCACTGAAGTTAAGCGACGTCGGGCGCGGTTAGTACTTGGATGGGTGACCGCTTGGGAACCCCGCGTGTCGTTGTTTTTTTCTTTTTGAACAAAGTCGGCGTTAATAAGGGCTTGCTTTTTTGTACTTTTTATCTTTTACAGTGGTAGTAAAGATTACAGAAAAGTAAAAAACATAAAATTCTTTTAGTAAAACAAGTCGGACTAAATCCAAAATCCGCTATATATGCAAGAATTAAGCTTGAAAGTACATGCAACGACCATACCACGTCGGTCCACCAGTTCCCGTTCGATCACTGAAGTTAAGCGACGTCGGGCGCGGTTAGTACTTGGATGGGTGACCGCTTGGGAACCCCGCGTGTCGTTGTTTTTTTCTTTTTGAACAAAGTCGGTTATTAACAGTCTTAATGAGGGCTTGCATTTTTGTACTTTTTATTTTTTACAGTGGTAGTAAAGATTACAGAAAAGTAAAAAACATAAAATTCTTTTAGTAAAACAAGTCGGACTAAATCCAAAATCCGCTATATATGCAAGAATTAAGATTAAAACTACATGCAACGACCATACCACGTCGGTCCACCAGTTCCCGTTCGATCACTGAAGTTAAGCGACGTCGGGCGCGGTTAGTACTTGGATGGGTGACCGCTTGGGAACCCCGCGTGTCGTTGTTTTTTTCTTTTTGAACAAAGTCGGTTATTAACAGTCTTAATAAGGGCTTGCATTTTTGTACTTTTTATTTTTTACAGTGGTAGTAAAGATTACAGAAAAGTAAAAAACATAAAATTCTTTTAGTAAAACTAGTCGGACTAAATCCAAAATCCGCTATATATGCGAGAATTAAGATTAAAAGTGCATGCAACGACCATACCACGTCGGTCCACCAGTTCCCGTTCGATCACTGAAGTTAAGCGACGTCGGGCGCGGTTAGTACTTGGATGGGTGACCGCTTGGGAACCCCGCGTGTCGTTGTTTTTTTCTTTTTGAACAAAGTCGGCGTTAATAAGGGCTTGCTTTTTTGAATTTTTTATCTTTTACAGTGGTAGAAAAGATTACATAAAAGTAAAAAACGTAAAATTTATCTAATTAAACAAGTCGGACTAAATCCAAAATCCGCTATATATGCAAGAATTAAGATTAAAAGTGCATGCAACGACCATACCACGTCGGTCCACCAGTTCCCGTTCGATCACTGAAGTTAAGCGACGTCGGGCGCGGTTAGTACTTGGATGGGTGACCGCTTGGGAACCCCGCGTGTCGTTGTTTTTTTCTTTTTGAACAAAGTCGGCGTTAATAAGGGCTTGCTTTTTTGAATTTTTTATCTTTTACAGTGGTAGAAAAGATTACATAAAAGTAAAAAACGTAAAATTTATCTAATTAAACAAGTCGGACTAAATCCAATATCCGCTATATATGCAAGAATTAAGATTAAAAGTGCATGCAACGACCATACCACGTCGGTCCACCAGTTCCCGTTCGATCACTGAAGTTAAGCGACGTCGGGCGCGGTTAGTACTTGGATGGGTGACCGCTTGGGAACCCCGCGTGTCGTTGTTTTTTTCTTTTTGAACAAAGTCGGCGTTAATAAGGGCTTGCTTTTTTGTACTTTTTATCTTTTACAGTGGTAGTAAAAATTACAGAAAAGTAAAAAATGTAAAACTCCTTTAATAAAACAAGTCGGACTAAATCCAAAAAGACGCCGTATAAGCATGAATTAAGCTTGAAAGTACATGCAACGACCATACCACGTCGGTCCACCAGTTCCCGTTCGATCACTGAAGTTAAGCGACGTCGGGCGCGGTTAGTACTTGGATGGGTGACCGCTTGGGAACCCCGCGTGTCGTTGTTTTTTTCTTTTTGAACAAAGTCGGCGTTAATAAGGGCTTGCTTTTTTGTACTTTTTATCTTTTACAGTGGTAGTAAAAATTACAGAAAAGTAAAAAATGTAAAACTCCTTTAATAAAACAAGTCGGACTAAATCCAAAAAGACGCCGTATAAGCATGAATTAAGCTTGAAAGTACATGCAACGACCATACCACGTCGGTCCACCAGTTCCCGTTCGATCACTGAAGTTAAGCGACGTCGGGCGCGGTTAGTACTTGGATGGGTGACCGCTTGGGAACCCCGCGTGTCGTTGTTTTTTTCTTTTTGAACAAAGTCGGCGTTAATAAGGGCTTGCTTTTTTGTACTTTTTATCTTTTACAGTGGTAGTAAAGATTACAGAAAAGTAAAAAAAATAAAATTCTTTTAGTAAAACAAGTCGGACTAAATCCAAAATCCGCTATATATGCAAGAATTAAGATTAAAACTACATGCAACGACCATACCACGTCGGTCCACCAGTTCCCGTTCGATCACTGAAGTTAAGCGACGTCGGGCGCGGTTAGTACTTGGATGGGTGACCGCTTGGGAACCCCGCGTGTCGTTGTTTTTTTCTTTTTGAACAAAGTCGGCGTTAATAAGGGCTTGCTTTTTTGTACTTTTTATCTTTTACAGTGGTAGTAAAGATTACAGAAAAGTAAAAAACATAAAATTCTTTTAGTAAAACAAGTCGGACTAAATCCAAAATCCGCTATATATGCAAGAATTAAGATTAAAACTACATGCAACGACCATACCACGTCGGTCCACCAGTTCCCGTTCGATCACTGAAGTTAAGCGACGTCGGGCGCGGTTAGTACTTGGATGGGTGACCGCTTGGGAACCCCGCGTGTCGTTGTTTTTTTCTTTTTGAACAAAGTCGGCGTTAATAAGGGCTTGCTTTTTTGTACTTTTTATCTTTTACAGTGGTAGTAAAGATTACAGAAAAGTAAAAAACATAAAATTCTTTTAGTAAAACAAGTCGGACTAAATCCAAAATCCGCTATATATGCAAGAATTAAGCTTGAAAGTACATGCAACGACCATACCACGTCGGTCCACCAGTTCCCGTTCGATCACTGAAGTTAAGCGACGTCGGGCGCGGTTAGTACTTGGATGGGTGACCGCTTGGGAACCCCGCGTGTCGTTGTTTTTTTCTTTTTGAACAAAGTCGGTTATTAACAGTCTTAATGAGGGCTTGCATTTTTGTACTTTTTATTTTTTACAGTGGTAGTAAAGATTACAGAAAAGTAAAAAACATAAAATTCTTTTAGTAAAACAAGTCGGACTAAATCCAAAATCCGCTATATATGCAAGAATTAAGATTAAAACTACATGCAACGACCATACCACGTCGGTCCACAAGTTCCCGTTCGATCACTGAAGTTAAGCGACGTCGGGCGCGGTTAGTACTTGGATGGGTGACCGCTTGGGAACCCCGCGTGTCGTTGTTTTTTTCTTTTTGAACAAAGTCGGTTATTAACAGTCTTAATAAGGGCTTGCATTTTTGTACTTTTTATTTTTTACAGTGGTAGTAAAGATTACAGAAAAGTAAAAAACATAAAATTCTTTTAGTAAAACTAGTCGGACTAAATCCAAAATCCGCTATATATGCGAGAATTAAGATTAAAAGTGCATGCAACGACCATACCACGTCGGTCCACCAGTTCCCGTTCGATCACTGAAGTTAAGCGACGTCGGGCGCGGTTAGTACTTGGATGGGTGACCGCTTGGGAACCCCGCGTGTCGTTGTTTTTTTCTTTTTGAACAAAGTCGGCGTTAATAAGGGCTTGCTTTTTTGTACTTTTTATCTTTTACAGTGGTAGTAAAGATTACAGAAAAGTAAAAAACATAAAATTCTTTTAGTAAAACAAGTCGGACTAAATCCAAAATCCGCTATATATGCAAGAATTAAGATTAAAACTACATGCAACGACCATACCACGTCGGTCCACCAGTTCCCGTTCGATCACTGAAGTTAAGCGACGTCGGGCGCGGTTAGTACTTGGATGGGTGACCGCTTGGGAACCCCGCGTGTCGTTGTTTTTTTCTTTTTGAACAAAGTCGGCGTTAATAAGGGCTTGCTTTTTTGTACTTTTTATCTTTTACAGTGGTAGTAAAAATTACAGAAAAGTAAAAAATGTAAAACTCCTTTAATAAAACAAGTCGGACTAAATCCAAAAAGACGCCGTATAAGCATGAATTAAGCTTGAAAGTACATGCAACGACCATACCACGTCGGTCCACCAGTTCCCGTTCGATCACTGCAGTTAAGCGACGTCGGGCGCGGTTAGTACTTGGATGGGTGACCGCTTGGGAACCCCGCGTGTCGTTGTTTTTTTCTTTTTGAACAAAGTCGGTTATTAACAGTCTTAATGAGGGCTTGCATTTTTGTACTTTTTATTTTTTACAGTGGTAGTAAAGATTACAGAAAAGTAAAAAACATAAAATTCTTTTAGTAAAACAAGTCGGACTAAATCCAAAATCCGCTATATATGCAAGAATTAAGATTAAAACTACATGCAACGACCATACCACGTCGGTCCACCAGTTCCCGTTCGATCACTGAAGTTAAGCGACGTCGGGCGCGGTTAGTACTTGGATGGGTGACCGCTTGGGAACCCCGCGTGTCGTTGTTTTTTTCTTTTTGAACAAAGTCGGTTATTAACAGTCTTAATAAGGGCTTGCATTTTTGTACTTTTTATTTTTTACAGTGGTAGTAAAGATTACAGAAAAGTAAAAAACATAAAATTCTTTTAGTAAAACTAGTCGGACTAAATCCAAAATCCGCTATATATGCGAGAATTAAGATTAAAAGTGCATGCAACGACCATACCACGTCGGTCCACCAGTTCCCGTTCGATCACTGAAGTTAAGCGACGTCGGGCGCGGTTAGTACTTGGATGGGTGACCGCTTGGGAACCCCGCGTGTCGTTGTTTTTTTCTTTTTGAACAAAGTCGGCGTTAATAAGGGCTTGCTTTTTTGAATTTTTTATCTTTTACAGTGGTAGAAAAGATTACATAAAAGTAAAAAACGTAAAATTTATCTAATTAAACAAGTCGGACTAAATCCAAAATCCGCTATATATGCAAGAATTAAGATTAAAAGTGCATGCAACGACCATACCACGTCGGTCCACCAGTTCCCGTTCGATCACTGAAGTTAAGCGACGTCGGGCGCGGTTAGTACTTGGATGGGTGACCGCTTGGGAACCCCGCGTGTCGTTGTTTTTTTCTTTTTGAACAAAGTCGGCGTTAATAAGGGCTTGCTTTTTTGTACTTTTTATCTTTTACAGTGGTAGTAAAAATTACAGAAAAGTAAAAAATGTAAAACTCCTCTAATAAAACAAGTCGGACTAAATCCAAAAAGACGCCGTATAAGCATGAATTAAGCTTGAAAGTACATGCAACGACCATACCACGTCGGTCCACCAGTTCCCGTTCGATCACTGAAGTTAAGCGACGTCGGGCGCGGTTAGTACTTGGATGGGTGACCGCTTGGGAACCCCGCGTGTCGTTGTTTTTTTCTTTTTGAACAAAGTCGGTTATTAACAGCCTTAATGAGGGCTTGCATTTTTGTACTTTTTATTTTTTACAGTGGTAGTAAAGATTACAGAAAAGTAAAAAACATAAAATTCTTTTAGTAAAACAAGTCGGACTAAATCCAAAATCCGCTATATATGCAAGAATTAAGATTAAAACTACATGCAACGACCATACCACGTCGGTCCACCAGTTCCCGTTCGATCACTGAAGTTAAGCAACGTCGGGCGCGGTTAGTACTTGGATGGGTGACCGCTTGGGAACCCCGCGTGTCGTTGTTTTTTTCTTTTTGAACAAAGTCGGTTATTAACAGTCTTAATAAGGGCTTGCATTTTTGTACTTTTTATTTTTTACAGTGGTAGTAAAGATTACAGAAAAGTAAAAAACATAAAATTCTTTTAGTAAAACTAGTCGGACTAAATCCAAAATCCGCTATATATGCGAGAATTAAGATTAAAAGTGCATGCAACGACCATACCACGTCGGTCCACCAGTTCCCGTTCGATCACTGAAGTTAAGCGACGTCGGGCGCGGTTAGTACTTGGATGGGTGACCGCTTGGGAACCCCGCGTGTCGTTGTTTTTTTCTTTTTGAACAAAGTCGGCGTTAATAAGGGCTTGCTTTTTTGAATTTTTTATCTTTTACAGTGGTAGAAAAGATTACATAAAAGTAAAAAACGTAAAATTTATCTAATTAAACAAGTCGGACTAAATCCAAAATCCGCTATATATGCAAGAATTAAGATTAAAAGTGCATGCAACGACCATACCACGTCGGTCCACCAGTTCCCGTTCGATCACTGAAGTTAAGCGACGTCGGGCGCGGTTAGTACTTGGATGGGTGACCGCTTGGGAACCCCGCGTGTCGTTGTTTTTTTCTTTTTGAACAAAGTCGGTTATTAACAGTCTTAATAAGGGCTTGCATTTTTGTACTTTTTATTTTTTACAGTGGTAGTAAAGATTACAGAAAAGTAAAAAACATAAAATTCTTTTAGTAAAACAAGTCGGACTAAATCCAAAATCCGCTATATATGCGAGAATTAAGATTAAAAGTGCATGCAACGACCATACCACGTCGGTCCACCAGTTCCCGTTCGATCACTGAAGTTAAGCGACGTCGGGCGCGGTTAGTACTTGGATGGGTGACCGCTTGGGAACCCCGCGTGTCGTTGTTTTTTTCTTTTTGAACAAAGTCGGCGTTAATAAGGGCTTGCTTTTTTGTACTTTTTATCTTTTACAGTGGTAGTAAAGATTACAGAAAAGTAAAAAACATAAAATTCTTTTAGTAAAACAAGTCGGACTAAATCCAAAATCCGCTATATATGCAAGAATTAAGATTAAAACTACATGCAACGACCATACCACGTCGGTCCACCAGTTCCCGTTCGATCACTGAAGTTAAGCGACGTCGGGCGCGGTTAGTACTTGGATGGGTGACCGCTTGGGAACCCCGCGTGTCGTTGTTTTTTTCTTTTTGAACAAAGTCGGCGTTAATAAGGGCTTGCTTTTTTGTACTTTTTATCTTTTACAGTGGTAGTAAAAATTACAGAAAAGTAAAAAATGTAAAACTCCTTTAATAAAACAAGTCGGACTAAATCCAAAAAGACGCCGTATAAGCATGAATTAAGCTTGAAAGTACATGCAACGACCATACCACGTCGGTCCACCAGTTCCCGTTCGATCACTGAAGTTAAGCGACGTCGGGCGCGGTTAGTACTTGGATGGGTGACCGCTTGGGAACCCCGCGTGTCGTTGTTTTTTTCTTTTTGAACAAAGTCGGTTATTAACAGTCTTAATGAGGGCTTGCATTTTTGTACTTTTTATTTTTTACAGTGGTAGTAAAGATTACAGAAAAGTAAAAAACATAAAATTCTTTTAGTAAAACAAGTCGGACTAAATCCAAAATCCGCTATATATGCAAGAATTAAGATTAAAACTACATGCAACGACCATACCACGTCGGTCCACCAGTTCCCGTTCGATCACTGAAGTTAAGCGACGTCGGGCGCGGTTAGTACTTGGATGGGTGACCGCTTGGGAACCCCGCGTGTCGTTGTTTTTTTCTTTTTGAACAAAGTCGGTTATTAACAGTCTTAATAAGGGCTTGCATTTTTGTACTTTTTATTTTTTACAGTGGTAGTAAAGATTACAGAAAAGTAAAAAACATAAAATTCTTTTAGTAAAACTAGTCGGACTAAATCCAAAATCCGCTATATATGCGAGAATTAAGATTAAAAGTGCATGCAACGACCATACCACGTCGGTCCACCAGTTCCCGTTCGATCACTGAAGTTAAGCGACGTCGGGCGCGGTTAGTACTTGGATGGGTGACCGCTTGGGAACCCCGCGTGTCGTTGTTTTTTTCTTTTTGAACAAAGTCGGCGTTAATAAGGGCTTGCTTTTTTGAATTTTTTATCTTTTACAGTGGTAGAAAAGATTACATAAAAGTAAAAAACGTAAAATTTATCTAATTAAACAAGTCGGACTAAATCCAAAATCCGCTATATATGCAAGAATTAAGATTAAAAGTGCATGCAACGACCATACCACGTCGGTCCACCAGTTCCCGTTCGATCACTGAAGTTAAGCGACGTCGGGCGCGGTTAGTACTTGGATGGGTGACCGCTTGGGAACCCCGCGTGTCGTTGTTTTTTTCTTTTTGAACAAAGTCGGCGTTAATAAGGGCTTGCTTTTTTGTACTTTTTATCTTTTACAGTGGTAGTAAAAATTACAGAAAAGTAAAAAATGTAAAACTCCTCTAATAAAACAAGTCGGACTAAATCCAAAAAGACGCCGTATAAGCATGAATTAAGCTTGAAAGTACATGCAACGACCATACCACGTCGGTCCACCAGTTCCCGTTCGATCACTGAAGTTAAGCGACGTCGGGCGCGGTTAGTACTTGGATGGGTGACCGCTTGGGAACCCCGCGTGTCGTTGTTTTTTTCTTTTTGAACAAAGTCGGTTATTAACAGCCTTAATGAGGGCTTGCATTTTTGTACTTTTTATTTTTTACAGTGGTAGTAAAGATTACAGAAAAGTAAAAAACATAAAATTCTTTTAGTAAAACAAGTCGGACTAAATCCAAAATCCGCTATATATGCAAGAATTAAGATTAAAACTACATGCAACGACCATACCACGTCGGTCCACCAGTTCCCGTTCGATCACTGAAGTTAAGCAACGTCGGGCGCGGTTAGTACTTGGATGGGTGACCGCTTGGGAACCCCGCGTGTCGTTGTTTTTTTCTTTTTGAACAAAGTCGGTTATTAACAGTCTTAATAAGGGCTTGCATTTTTGTACTTTTTATTTTTTACAGTGGTAGTAAAGATTACAGAAAAGTAAAAAACATAAAATTCTTTTAGTAAAACTAGTCGGACTAAATCCAAAATCCGCTATATATGCGAGAATTAAGATTAAAAGTGCATGCAACGACCATACCACGTCGGTCCACCAGTTCCCGTTCGATCACTGAAGTTAAGCGACGTCGGGCGCGGTTAGTACTTGGATGGGTGACCGCTTGGGAACCCCGCGTGTCGTTGTTTTTTTCTTTTTGAACAAAGTCGGCGTTAATAAGGGCTTGCTTTTTTGAATTTTTTATCTTTTACAGTGGTAGAAAAGATTACATAAAAGTAAAAAACGTAAAATTTATCTAATTAAACAAGTCGGACTAAATCCAAAAAGACGCCTTATAGATATGAATTAAGCTTGACGTACATGCAACGACCATACCACGTCGGTCCACGAGTTCCCGTTCGATCACTGAAGTTAAGCGACGTCGGGCGCGGTTAGTACTTGGATGGGTGACCGCTTGGGAACCCCGCGTGTCGTTGTTTTTTTCTTTTTGAACAAAGTCGGCGTTAATAAGGGCTTGCTTTTTTGAATTTTTTATCTTTTACAGTGGTAGAAAAGATTACATAAAAGTAAAAAACGTAAAATTTATCTAATTAAACAAGTCGGACTAAATCCAAAATCCGCTATATATGCAAGAATTAAGATTAAAAGTGCATGCAACGACCATACCACGTCGGTCCACCAGTTCCCGTTCGATCACTGAAGTTAAGCGACGTCGGGCGCGGTTAGTACTTGGATGGGTGACCGCTTGGGAACCCCGCGTGTCGTTGTTTTTTTCTTTTTGAACAAAGTCGGCGTTAATAAGGGCTTGCTTTTTTGAATTTTTTATCTTTTACAGTGGTAGAAAAGATTACATAAAAGTAAAAAACGTAAAATTTATCTAATTAAACAAGTCGGACTAAATCCAATATCCGCTATATATGCAAGAATTAAGATTAAAAGTGCATGCAACGACCATACCACGTCGGTCCACCAGTTCCCGTTCGATCACTGAAGTTAAGCGACGTCGGGCGCGGTTAGTACTTGGATGGGTGACCGCTTGGGAACCCCGCGTGTCGTTGTTTTCTTCTTTTTGAACAAAGTCGGCGTTAATAAGGGCTTGCTTTTTTGTACTTTTTATCTTTTACAGTGGTAGTAAAGATTACAGAAAAGTAAAAAACATAAAATTCTTTTAGTAAAACAAGTCGGACTAAATCCAAAATCCGCTATATATGCAAGAATTAAGATTAAAACTACATGCAACGACCATACCACGTCGGTCCACCAGTTCCCGTTCGATCACTGAAGTTAAGCGACGTCGGGCGCGGTTAGTACTTGGATGGGTGACCGCTTGGGAACCCCGCGTGTCGTTGTTTTTTTCTTTTTGAACAAAGTCGGCGTTAATAAGGGCTTGCTTTTTTGTACTTTTTATCTTTTACAGTGGTAGTAAAGATTACAGAAAAGTAAAAAACATAAAATTCTTTTAGTAAAACAAGTCGGACTAAATCCAAAATCCGCTATATATGCAAGAATTAAGCTTGAAAGTACATGCAACGACCATACCACGTCGGTCCACCAGTTCCCGTTCGATCACTGAAGTTAAGCGACGTCGGGCGCGGTTAGTACTTGGATGGGTGACCGCTTGGGAACCCCGCGTGTCGTTGTTTTTTTCTTTTTGAACAAAGTCGGTTATTAACAGTCTTAATGAGGGCTTGCATTTTTGTACTTTTTATTTTTTACAGTGGTAGTAAAGATTACAGAAAAGTAAAAAACATAAAATTCTTTTAGTAAAACAAGTCGGACTAAATCCAAAATCCGCTATATATGCAAGAATTAAGATTAAAACTACATGCAACGACCATACCACGTCGGTCCACCAGTTCCCGTTCGATCACTGAAGTTAAGCGACGTCGGGCGCGGTTAGTACTTGGATGGGTGACCGCTTGGGAACCCCGCGTGTCGTTGTTTTTTTCTTTTTGAACAAAGTCGGCGTTAATAAGGGCTTGCTTTTTTGTACTTTTTATCTTTTACAGTGGTAGTAAAGATTACAGAAAAGTAAAAAACATAAAATTCTTTTAGTAAAACAAGTCGGACTAAATCCAAAATCCGCTATATATGCAAGAATTAAGATTAAAACTACATGCAACGACCATACCACGTCGGTCCACCAGTTCCCGTTCGATCACTGAAGTTAAGCGACGTCGGGCGCGGTTAGTACTTGGATGGGTGACCGCTTGGGAACCCCGCGTGTCGTTGTTTTTTTCTTTTTGAACAAAGTCGGCGTTAATAAGGGCTTGCTTTTTTGTACTTTTTATCTTTTACAGTGGTAGTAAAAATTACAGAAAAGTAAAAAATGTAAAACTCCTCTAATAAAACAAGTCGGACTAAATCCAAAAAGACGCCGTATAAGCATGAATTAAGCTTGAAAGTACATGCAACGACCATACCACGTCGGTCCACCAGTTCCCGTTCGATCACTGAAGTTAAGCGACGTCGGGCGCGGTTAGTACTTGGATGGGTGACCGCTTGGGAACCCCGCGTGTCGTTGTTTTTTTCTTTTTGAACAAAGTCGGTTATTAACAGCCTTAATGAGGGCTTGCATTTTTGTACTTTTTATTTTTTACAGTGGTAGTAAAGATTACAGAAAAGTAAAAAACATAAAATTCTTTTAGTAAAACAAGTCGGACTAAATCCAAAATCCGCTATATATGCAAGAATTAAGATTAAAACTACATGCAACGACCATACCACGTCGGTCCACCAGTTCCCGTTCGATCACTGAAGTTAAGCGACGTCGGGCGCGGTTAGTACTTGGATGGGTGACCGCTTGGGAACCCCG
Source organism: Rhynchophorus ferrugineus (assembly GCF_030347505.1). Classification (NCBI taxonomy): domain Eukaryota; kingdom Metazoa; phylum Arthropoda; class Insecta; order Coleoptera; family Curculionidae; genus Rhynchophorus; species Rhynchophorus ferrugineus. Next base: position 20,390,489 of record NW_027472580.1, read on the forward strand.
CGTGTCGTTGTTTTTTTCTTTTTGAACAAAGTCGGTTATTAACAGTCTTAATAAGGGCTTGCATTTTTGTACTTTTTATTTTTTACAGTGGTAGTAAAGATTACAGAAAAGTAAAAAACATAAAATTCTTTTAGTAAAACTAGTCGGACTAAATCCAAAATCCGCTATATATGCGAGAATTAAGATTAAAAGTGCATGCAACGACCATACCACGTCGGTCCACCAGTTCCCGTTCGATCACTGAAGTTAAGCGACGTCGGGCGCGGTTAGTACTTGGATGGGTGACCGCTTGGGAACCCCGCGTGTCGTTGTTTTTTTCTTTTTGAACAAAGTCGGCGTTAATGAGGGCTTGCTTTTTTGAATTTTTTATCTTTTACAGTGGTAGAAAAGATTACATAAAAGTAAAAAACGTAAAATTTATCTAATTAAACAAGTCGGACTAAATCCAAAATCCGCTATATATGCAAGAATTAAGATTAAAAGTGCATGCAACGACCATACCACGTCGGTCCACCAGTTCCCGTTCGATCACTGAAGTTAAGCGACGTCGGGCGCGGTTAGTACTTGGATGGGTGACCGCTTGGGAACCCCGCGTGTCGTTGTTTTTTTCTTTTTGAACAAAGTCGGTTATTAACAGTCTTAATAAGGGCTTGCATTTTTGTACTTTTTATTTTTTACAGTGGTAGTAAAGATTACAGAAAAGTAAAAAACATAAAATTCTTTTAGTAAAACAAGTCGGACTAAATCCAAAATCCGCTATATATGCAAGAATTAAGATTAAAACTACATGCAACGACCATACCACGTCGGTCCACCAGTTCCCGTTCGATCACTGAAGTTAAGCGACGTCGGGCGCGGTTAGTACTTGGATGGGTGACCGCTTGGGAACCCCGCGTGTCGTTGTTTTTTTCTTTTTGAACAAAGTCGGCGTTAATAAGGGCTTGCTTTTTTGTACTTTTTATCTTTTACAGTGGTAGTAAAGATTACAGAAAAGTAAAAAACATAAAATTCTTTTAGTAAAACAAGTCGGACTAAATCCAAAATCCGCTATATATGCAAGAATTAAGCTTGAAAGTACATGCAACGACCATACCACGTCGGTCCACCAGTTCCCGTTCGATCACTGAAGTTAAGCGACGTCGGGCGCGGTTAGTACTTGGATGGGTGACCGCTTGGGAACCCCGCGTGTCGTTGTTTTTTTCTTTTTGAACAAAGTCGGTTATTAACAGTCTTAATGAGGGCTTGCATTTTTGTACTTTTTATTTTTTACAGTGGTAGTAAAGATTACAGAAAAGTAAAAAACATAAAATTCTTTTAGTAAAACAAGTCGGACTAAATCCAAAATCCGCTATATATGCAAGAATTAAGATTAAAACTACATGCAACGACCATACCACGTCGGTCCACCAGTTCCCGTTCGATCACTGAAGTTAAGCGACGTCGGGCGCGGTTAGTACTTGGATGGGTGACCGCTTGGGAACCCCGCGTGTCGTTGTTTTTTTCTTTTTGAACAAAGTCGGCGTTAATAAGGGCTTGCTTTTTTGTACTTTTTATCTTTTACAGTGGTAGTAAAGATTACAGAAAAGTAAAAAACATAAAATTCTTTTAGTAAAACAAGTCGGACTAAATCCAAAATCCGCTATATATGCAAGAATTAAGATTAAAACTACATGCAACGACCATACCACGTCGGTCCACCAGTTCCCGTTCGATCACTGAAGTTAAGCGACGTCGGGCGCGGTTAGTACTTGGATGGGTGACCGCTTGGGAACCCCGCGTGTCGTTGTTTTTTTCTTTTTGAACAAAGTCGGCGTTAATAAGGGCTTGCTTTTTTGTACTTTTTATCTTTTACAGTGGTAGTAAAAATTACAGAAAAGTAAAAAATGTAAAACTCCTCTAATAAAACAAGTCGGACTAAATCCAAAAAGACGCCGTATAAGCATGAATTAAGATTGAAAGTACATGCAACGACCATACCACGTCGGTCCACCAGTTCCCGTTCGATCACTGAAGTTAAGCGACGTCGGGCGCGGTTAGTACTTGGATGGGTGACCGCTTGGGAACCCCGCGTGTCGTTGTTTTTTTCTTTTTGAACAAAGTCGGTTATTAACAGTCTTAATGAGGGCTTGCATTTTTGTACTTTTTATTTTTTACAGTGGTAGTAAAGATTACAGAAAAGTAAAAAACATAAAATTCTTTTAGTAAAACAAGTCGGACTAAATCCAAAATCCGCTATATATGCAAGAATTAAGATTAAAACTACATGCAACGACCATACCACGTCGGTCCACCAGTTCCCGTTCGATCACTGAAGTTAAGCGACGTCGGGCGCGGTTAGTACTTGGATGGGTGACCGCTTGGGAACCCCGCGTGTCGTTGTTTTTTTCTTTTTGAACAAAGTCGGTTATTAACAGTCTTAATAAGGGCTTGCATTTTTGTACTTTTTATTTTTTACAGTGGTAGTAAAGATTACAGAAAAGTAAAAAACATAAAATTCTTTTAGTAAAACTAGTCGGACTAAATCCAAAATCCGCTATATATGCGAGAATTAAGATTAAAAGTGCATGCAACGACCATACCACGTCGGTCCACCAGTTCCCGTTCGATCACTGAAGTTAAGCGACGTCGGGCGCGGTTAGTACTTGGATGGGTGACCGCTTGGGAACCCCGCGTGTCGTTGTTTTTTTCTTTTTGAACAAAGTCGGCGTTAATGAGGGCTTGCTTTTTTGAATTTTTTATCTTTTACAGTGGTAGAAAAGATTACATAAAAGTAAAAAACGTAAAATTTATCTAATTAAACAAGTCGGACTAAATCCAAAATCCGCTATATATGCAAGAATTAAGATTAAAAGTGCATGCAACGACCATACCACGTCGGTCCACCAGTTCCCGTTCGATCACTGAAGTTAAGCGACGTCGGGCGCGGTTAGTACTTGGATGGGTGACCGCTTGGGAACCCCGCGTGTCGTTGTTTTTTTCTTTTTGAACAAAGTCGGCGTTAATAAGGGCTTGCTTTTTTGTACTTTTTATCTTTTACAGTGGTAGTAAAAATTACAGAAAAGTAAAAAATGTAAAACTCCTCTAATAAAACAAGTCGGACTAAATCCAAAAAGACGCCGTATAAGCATGAATTAAGATTGAAAGTACATGCAACGACCATACCACGTCGGTCCACCAGTTCCCGTTCGATCACTGAAGTTAAGCGACGTCGGGCGCGGTTAGTACTTGGATGGGTGACCGCTTGGGAACCCCGCGTGTCGTTGTTTTTTTCTTTTTGAACAAAGTCGGTTATTAACAGCCTTAATGAGGGCTTGCATTTTTGTACTTTTTATTTTTTACAGTGGTAGTAAAGATTACAGAAAAGTAAAAAACATAAAATTCTTTTAGTAAAACAAGTCGGACTAAATCCAAAATCCGCTATATATGCAAGAATTAAGATTAAAACTACATGCAACGACCATACCACGTCGGTCCACCAGTTCCCGTTCGATCACTGAAGTTAAGCAACGTCGGGCGCGGTTAGTACTTGGATGGGTGACCGCTTGGGAACCCCGCGTGTCGTTGTTTTTTTCTTTTTGAACAAAGTCGGTTATTAACAGTCTTAATAAGGGCTTGCATTTTTGAATTTTTTATCTTTTACAGTGGTAGAAAAGATTACATAAAAGTAAAAAACGTAAAATTTATCTAATTAAACAAGTCGGACTAAATCCAATATCCGCTATATATGCAAGAATTAAGATTAAAAGTGCATGCAACGACCATACCACGTCGGTCCACCAGTTCCCGTTCGATCACTGAAGTTAAGCGACGTCGGGCGCGGTTAGTACTTGGATGGGTGACCGCTTGGGAACCCCGCGTGTCGTTGTTTTTTTCTTTTTGAACAAAGTCGGCGTTAATAAGGGCTTGCTTTTTTGTACTTTTTATCTTTTACAGTGGTAGTAAAGATTACAGAAAAGTAAAAAACATAAAATTCTTTTAGTAAAACAAGTCGGACTAAATCCAAAATCCGCTATATATGCAAGAATTAAGCTTGAAAGTACATGCAACGACCATACCACGTCGGTCCACCAGTTCCCGTTCGATCACTGAAGTTAAGCGACGTCGGGCGCGGTTAGTACTTGGATGGGTGACCGCTTGGGAACCCCGCGTGTCGTTGTTTTTTTCTTTTTGAACAAAGTCGGTTATTAACAGCCTTAATGAGGGCTTGCATTTTTGTACTTTTTATTTTTTACAGTGGTAGTAAAGATTACAGAAAAGTAAAAAACATAAAATTCTTTTAGTAAAACAAGTCGGACTAAATCCAAAATCCGCTATATATGCAAGAATTAAGATTAAAACTACATGCAACGACCATACCACGTCGGTCCACCAGTTCCCGTTCGATCACTGAAGTTAAGCGACGTCGGGCGCGGTTAGTACTTGGATGGGTGACCGCTTGGGAACCCCGCGTGTCGTTGTTTTTTTCTTTTTGAACAAAGTCGGCGTTAATAAGGGCTTGCTTTTTTGTACTTTTTATCTTTTACAGTGGTAGTAAAGATTACAGAAAAGTAAAAAACATAAAATTCTTTTAGTAAAACAAGTCGGACTAAATCCAAAATCCGCTATATATGCAAGAATTAAGATTAAAACTACATGCAACGACCATACCACGTCGGTCCACCAGTTCCCGTTCGATCACTGAAGTTAAGCGACGTCGGGCGCGGTTAGTACTTGGATGGGTGACCGCTTGGGAACCCCGCGTGTCGTTGTTTTTTTCTTTTTGAACAAAGTCGGCGTTAATAAGGGCTTGCTTTTTTGTACTTTTTATCTTTTACAGTGGTAGTAAAAATTACAGAAAAGTAAAAAATGTAAAACTCCTTTAATAAAACAAGTCGGACTAAATCCAAAAAGACGCCGTATAAGCATGAATTAAGCTTGAAAGTACATGCAACGACCATACCACGTCGGTCCACCAGTTCCCGTTCGATCACTGAAGTTAAGCGACGTCGGGCGCGGTTAGTACTTGGATGGGTGACCGCTTGGGAACCCCGCGTGTCGTTGTTTTTTTCTTTTTGAACAAAGTCGGTTATTAACAGTCTTAATGAGGGCTTGCATTTTTGTACTTTTTATTTTTTACAGTGGTAGTAAAGATTACAGAAAAGTAAAAAACATAAAATTCTTTTAGTAAAACAAGTCGGACTAAATCCAAAATCCGCTATATATGCAAGAATTAAGATTAAAACTACATGCAACGACCATACCACGTCGGTCCACCAGTTCCCGTTCGATCACTGAAGTTAAGCGACGTCGGGCGCGGTTAGTACTTGGATGGGTGACCGCTTGGGAACCCCGCGTGTCGTTGTTTTTTTCTTTTTGAACAAAGTCGGTTATTAACAGTCTTAATAAGGGCTTGCATTTTTGTACTTTTTATTTTTTACAGTGGTAGTAAAGATTACAGAAAAGTAAAAAACATAAAATTCTTTTAGTAAAACTAGTCGGACTAAATCCAAAATCCGCTATATATGCGAGAATTAAGATTAAAAGTGCATGCAACGACCATACCACGTCGGTCCACCAGTTCCCGTTCGATCACTGAAGTTAAGCGACGTCGGGCGCGGTTAGTACTTGGATGGGTGACCGCTTGGGAACCCCGCGTGTCGTTGTTTTTTTCTTTTTGAACAAAGTCGGCGTTAATGAGGGCTTGCTTTTTTGAATTTTTTATCTTTTACAGTGGTAGAAAAGATTACATAAAAGTAAAAAACGTAAAATTTATCTAATTAAACAAGTCGGACTAAATCCAAAATCCGCTATATATGCAAGAATTAAGATTAAAAGTGCATGCAACGACCATACCACGTCGGTCCACCAGTTCCCGTTCGATCACTGAAGTTAAGCGACGTCGGGCGCGGTTAGTACTTGGATGGGTGACCGCTTGGGAACCCCGCGTGTCGTTGTTTTTTTCTTTTTGAACAAAGTCGGCGTTAATAAGGGCTTGCTTTTTTGTACTTTTTATCTTTTACAGTGGTAGTAAAAATTACAGAAAAGTAAAAAATGTAAAACTCCTCTAATAAAACAAGTCGGACTAAATCCAAAAAGACGCCGTATAAGCATGAATTAAGCTTGAAAGTACATGCAACGACCATACCACGTCGGTCCACCAGTTCCCGTTCGATCACTGAAGTTAAGCGACGTCGGGCGCGGTTAGTACTTGGATGGGTGACCGCTTGGGAACCCCGCGTGTCGTTGTTTTTTTCTTTTTGAACAAAGTCGGTTATTAACAGCCTTAATGAGGGCTTGCATTTTTGTACTTTTTATTTTTTACAGTGGTAGTAAAGATTACAGAAAAGTAAAAAACATAAAATTCTTTTAGTAAAACAAGTCGGACTAAATCCAAAATCCGCTATATATGCAAGAATTAAGATTAAAACTACATGCAACGACCATACCACGTCGGTCCACCAGTTCCCGTTCGATCACTGAAGTTAAGCAACGTCGGGCGCGGTTAGTACTTGGATGGGTGACCGCTTGGGAACCCCGCGTGTCGTTGTTTTTTTCTTTTTGAACAAAGTCGGTTATTAACAGTCTTAATAAGGGCTTGCATTTTTGAATTTTTTATCTTTTACAGTGGTAGAAAAGATTACATAAAAGTAAAAAACGTAAAATTTATCTAATTAAACAAGTCGGACTAAATCCAATATCCGCTATATATGCAAGAATTAAGATTAAAAGTGCATGCAACGACCATACCACGTCGGTCCACCAGTTCCCGTTCGATCACTGAAGTTAAGCGACGTCGGGCGCGGTTAGTACTTGGATGGGTGACCGCTTGGGAACCCCGCGTGTCGTTGTTTTTTTCTTTTTGAACAAAGTCGGCGTTAATAAGGGCTTGCTTTTTTGTACTTTTTATCTTTTACAGTGGTAGTAAAGATTACAGAAAAGTAAAAAAAATAAAATTCTTTTAGTAAAACAAGTCGGACTAAATCCAAAATCCGCTATATATGCAAGAATTAAGATTAAAACTACATGCAACGACCATACCACGTCGGTCCACCAGTTCCCGTTCGATCACTGAAGTTAAGCGACGTCGGGCGCGGTTAGTACTTGGATGGGTGACCGCTTGGGAACCCCGCGTGTCGTTTTTTTCTTTTTGAACAAAGTCGGCGTTAATAAGGGCTTGCTTTTTTGTACTTTTTATCTTTTACAGTGGTAGTAAAGATTACAGAAAAGTAAAAAACATAAAATTCTTTTAGTAAAACAAGTCGGACTAAATCCAAAATCCGCTATATATGCAAGAATTAAGATTAAAACTACATGCAACGACCATACCACGTCGGTCCACCAGTTCCCGTTCGATCACTGAAGTTAAGCGACGTCGGGCGCGGTTAGTACTTGGATGGGTGACCGCTTGGGAACCCCGCGTGTCGTTGTTTTTTTCTTTTTGAACAAAGTCGGCGTTAATAAGGGCTTGCTTTTTTGTACTTTTTATCTTTTACAGTGGTAGTAAAGATTACAGAAAAGTAAAAAACATAAAATTCTTTTAGTAAAACAAGTCGGACTAAATCCAAAATCCGCTATATATGCAAGAATTAAGCTTGAAAGTACATGCAACGACCATACCACGTCGGTCCACCAGTTCCCGTTCGATCACTGAAGTTAAGCGACGTCGGGCGCGGTTAGTACTTGGATGGGTGACCGCTTGGGAACCCCGCGTGTCGTTGTTTTTTTCTTTTTGAACAAAGTCGGTTATTAACAGTCTTAATGAGGGCTTGCATTTTTGTACTTTTTATTTTTTACAGTGGTAGTAAAGATTACAGAAAAGTAAAAAACATAAAATTCTTTTAGTAAAACAAGTCGGACTAAATCCAAAATCCGCTATATATGCAAGAATTAAGATTAAAACTACATGCAACGACAATACCACGTCGGTCCACCAGTTCCCGTTCGATCACTGAAGTTAAGCGACGTCGGGCGCGGTTAGTACTTGGATGGGTGACCGCTTGGGAACCCCGCGTGTCGTTGTATTTTTCTTTTTGAACAAAGTCGGTTATTAACAGTCTTAATAAGGGCTTGCATTTTTGTACTTTTTATTTTTTACAGTGGTAGTAAAGATTACAGAAAAGTAAAAAACATAAAATTCTTTTAGTAAAACTAGTCGGACTAAATCCAAAATCCGCTATATATGCGAGAATTAAGATTAAAAGTGCATGCAACGACCATACCACGTCGGTCCACCAGTTCCCGTTCGATCACTGAAGTTAAGCGACGTCGGGCGCGGTTAGTACTTGGATGGGTGACCGCTTGGGAACCCCGCGTGTCGTTGTTTTTTTCTTTTTGAACAAAGTCGGCGTTAATAAGGGCTTGCTTTTTTGTACTTTTTATCTTTTACAGTGGTAGTAAAGATTACAGAAAAGTAAAAAACATAAAATTCTTTTAGTAAAACAAGTCGGACTAAATCCAAAATCCGCTATATATGCAAGAATTAAGATTAAAACTACATGCAACGACCATACCACGTCGGTCCACCAGTTCCCGTTCGATCACTGAAGTTAAGCGACGTCGGGCGCGGTTAGTACTTGGATGGGTGACCGCTTGGGAACCCCGCGTGTCGTTGTTTTTTTCTTTTTGAACAAAGTCGGCGTTAATAAGGGCTTGCTTTTTTGTACTTTTTATCTTTTACAGTGGTAGTAAAAATTACAGAAAAGTAAAAAATGTAAAACTCCTCTAATAAAACAAGTCGGACTAAATCCAAAAAGACGCCGTATAAGCATGAATTAAGATTGAAAGTACATGCAACGACCATACCACGTCGGTCCACCAGTTCCCGTTCGATCACTGAAGTTAAGCGACGTCGGGCGCGGTTAGTACTTGGATGGGTGACCGCTTGGGAACCCCGCGTGTCGTTGTTTTTTTCTTTTTGAACAAAGTCGGTTATTAACAGCCTTAATGAGGGCTTGCATTTTTGTACTTTTTATTTTTTACAGTGGTAGTAAAGATTACAGAAAAGTAAAAAACATAAAATTCTTTTAGTAAAACAAGTCGGACTAAATCCAAAATCCGCTATATATGCAAGAATTAAGATTAAAACTACATGCAACGACCATACCACGTCGGTCCACCAGTTCCCGTTCGATCACTGAAGTTAAGCGACGTCGGGCGCGGTTAGTACTTGGATGGGTGACCGCTTGGGAACCCCGCGTGTCGTTGTTTTTTTCTTTTTGAACAAAGTCGGTTATTAACAGTCTTAATAAGGGCTTGCATTTTTGTACTTTTTATTTTTTACAGTGGTAGTAAAGATTACAGAAAAGTAAAAAACATAAAATTCTTTTAGTAAAACTAGTCGGACTAAATCCAAAATCCGCTATATATGCGAGAATTAAGATTAAAAGTGCATGCAACGACCATACCACGTCGGTCCACCAGTTCCCGTTCGATCACTGAAGTTAAGCGACGTCGGGCGCGGTTAGTACTTGGATGGGTGACCGCTTGGGAACCCCGCGTGTCGTTGTTTTTTTCTTTTTGAACAAAGTCGGCGTTAATAAGGGCTTGCTTTTTTGAATTTTTTATCTTTTACAGTGGTAGAAAAGATTACATAAAAGTAAAAAACGTAAAATTTATCTAATTAAACAAGTCGGACTAAATCCAAAATCCGCTATATATGCAAGAATTAAGATTAAAAGTGCATGCAACGACCATACCACGTCGGTCCACCAGTTCCCGTTCGATCACTGAAGTTAAGCGACGTCGGGCGCGGTTAGTACTTGGATGGGTGACCGCTTGGGAACCCCGCGTGTCGTTGTTTTTTTCTTTTTGAACAAAGTCGGCGTTAATAAGGGCTTGCTTTTTTGTACTTTTTATCTTTTACAGTGGTAGTAAAAATTACAGAAAAGTAAAAAATGTAAAACTCCTCTAATAAAACAAGTCGGACTAAATCCAAAAAGACGCCGTATAAGCATGAATTAAGATTGAAAGTACATGCAACGACCATACCACGTCGGTCCACCAGTTCCCGTTCGATCACTGAAGTTAAGCGACGTCGGGCGCGGTTAGTACTTGGATGGGTGACCGCTTGGGAACCCCGCGTGTCGTTGTTTTTTTCTTTTTGAACAAAGTCGGTTATTAACAGCCTTAATGAGGGCTTGCATTTTTGTACTTTTTATTTTTTACAGTGGTAGTAAAGATTACAGAAAAGTAAAAAACATAAAATTCTTTTAGTAAAACAAGTCGGACTAAATCCAAAATCCGCTATATATGCAAGAATTAAGATTAAAAGTACATGCAACGACCATACCACGTCGGTCCACCAGTTCCCGTTCGATCACTGAAGTTAAGCAACGTCGGGCGCGGTTAGTACTTGGATGGGTGACCGCTTGGGAACCCCGCGTGTCGTTGTTTTTTTCTTTTTGAACAAAGTCGGTTATTAACAGTCTTAATAAGGGCTTGCATTTTTGTACTTTTTATTTTTTACAGTGGTAGTAAAGATTACAGAAAAGTAAAAAACATAAAATTCTTTTAGTAAAACTAGTCGGACTAAATCCAAAATCCGCTATATATGCAAGAATTAAGATTAAAAGTGCATGCAACGACCATACCACGTCGGTCCACCAGTTCCCGTTCGATCACTGAAGTTAAGCGACGTCGGGCGCGGTTAGTACTTGGATGGGTGACCGCTTGGGAACCCCGCGTGTCGTTGTTTTTTTCTTTTTGAACAAAGTCGGTTATTAACAGTCTTAATAAGGGCTTGCATTTTTGTACTTTTTATTTTTTACAGTGGTAGTAAAGATTACAGAAAAGTAAAAAACATAAAATTCTTTTAGTAAAACTAGTCGGACTAAATCCAAAATCCGCTATATATGCAAGAATTAAGATTAAAAGTGCATGCAACGACCATACCACGTCGGTCCACCAGTTCCCGTTCGATCACTGAAGTTAAGCGACGTCGGGCGCGGTTAGTACTTGGATGGGTGACCGCTTGGGAACCCCGCGTGTCGTTGTTTTTTTCTTTTTGAACAAAGTCGGCGTTAATAAGGGCTTGCTTTTTTGTACTTTTTATCTTTTACAGTGGTAGTAAAGATTACAGAAAAGTAAAAAACATAAAATTCTTTTAGTAAAACAAGTCGGACTAAATCCAAAATCCGCTATATATGCAAGAATTAAGATTAAAACTACATGCAACGACCATACCACGTCGGTCCACCAGTTCCCGTTCGATCACTGAAGTTAAGCGACGTCGGGCGCGGTTAGTACTTGGATGGGTGACCGCTTGGGAACCCCGCGTGTCGTTGTTTTTTTCTTTTTGAACAAAGTCGGCGTTAATAAGGGCTTGCTTTTTTGTACTTTTTATCTTTTACAGTGGTAGTAAAAATTACAGAAAAGTAAAAAATGTAAAACTCCTCTAATAAAACAAGTCGGACTAAATCCAAAAAGACGCCGTATAAGCATGAATTAAGATTGAAAGTACATGCAACGACCATACCACGTCGGTCCACCAGTTCCCGTTCGATCACTGAAGTTAAGCGACGTCGGGCGCGGTTAGTACTTGGATGGGTGACCGCTTGGGAACCCCGCGTGTCGTTGTTTTTTTCTTTTTGAACAAAGTCGGTTATTAACAGCCTTAATGAGGGCTTGCATTTTTGTACTTTTTATTTTTTACAGTGGTAGTAAAGATTACAGAAAAGTAAAAAACATAAAATTCTTTTAGTAAAACAAGTCGGACTAAATCCAAAATCCGCTATATATGCAAGAATTAAGATTAAAACTACATGCAACGACCATACCACGTCGGTCCACCAGTTCCCGTTCGATCACTGAAGTTAAGCGACGTCGGGCGCGGTTAGTACTTGGATGGGTGACCGCTTGGGAACCCCGCGTGTCGTTGTTTTTTTCTTTTTGAACAAAGTCGGTTATTAACAGTCTTAATAAGGGCTTGCATTTTTGTACTTTTTATTTTTTACAGTGGTAGTAAAGATTACAGAAAAGTAAAAAACATAAAATTCTTTTAGTAAAACTAGTCGGACTAAATCCAAAATCCGCTATATATGCGAGAATTAAGATTAAAAGTGCATGCAACGACCATACCACGTCGGTCCACCAGTTCCCGTTCGATCACTGAAGTTAAGCGACGTCGGGCGCGGTTAGTACTTGGATGGGTGACCGCTTGGGAACCCCGTGTGTCGTTGTTTTTTTCTTTTTGAACAAAGTCGGCGTTAATAAGGGCTTGCTTTTTTGAATTTTTTATCTTTTACAGTGGTAGAAAAGATTACATAAAAGTAAAAAACGTAAAATTTATCTAATTAAACAAGTCGGACTAAATCCATAATCCGCTATATATGCAAGAATTAAGATTAAAAGTGCATGCAACGACCATACCACGTCGGTCCACCACGTCGGGCGCGGTTAGTACTTGGATGGGTGACCGCTTGGGAATCCCGCGTGTCGTTGTTTTTTTCTTTTTGAACAAAGTCGGCGTTAATAAGGGCTTGCTTTTTTGTACTTTTTATCTTTTACAGTGGTAGTAAAAATTACAGAAAAGTAAAAAATGTAAAACTCCTCTAATAAAACAAGTCGGACTAAATCCAAAAAGACGCCGTATAAGCATGAATTAAGATTGAAAGTACATGCAACGACCATACCACGTCGGTCCACCAGTTCCCGTTCGATCACTGAAGTTAAGCGACGTCGGGCGCGGTTAGTACTTGGATGGGTGACCGCTTGGGAACCCCGCGTGTCGTTGTTTTTTTCTTTTTGAACAAAGTCGGTTATTAACAGCCTTAATGAGGGCTTGCATTTTTGTACTTTTTATTTTTTACAGTGGTAGTAAAGATTACAGAAAAGTAAAAAACATAAAATTCTTTTAGTAAAACAAGTCGGACTAAATCCAAAATCCGCTATATATGCAAGAATTAAGATTAAAACTACATGCAACGACCATACCACGTCGGTCCACCAGTTCCCGTTCGATCACTGAAGTTAAGCAACGTCGGGCGCGGTTAGTACTTGGATGGGTGACCGCTTGGGAACCCCGCGTGTCGTTGTTTTTTTCTTTTTGAACAAAGTCGGTTATTAACAGTCTTAATAAGGGCTTGCATTTTTGTACTTTTTATTTTTTACAGTGGTAGTAAAGATTACAGAAAAGTAAAAAACATAAAATTCTTTTAGTAAAACTAGTCGGACTAAATCCAAAATCCGCTATATATGCGAGAATTAAGATTAAAAGTGCATGCAACGACCATACCACGTCGGTCCACCAGTTCCCGTTCGATCACTGAAGTTAAGCGACGTCGGGCGCGGTTAGTACTTGGATGGGTGACCGCTTGGGAACCCCGCGTGTCGTTGTTTTTTTCTTTTTGAACAAAGTCGGCGTTAATAAGGGCTTGCTTTTTTGAATTTTTTATCTTTTACAGTGGTAGAAAAGATTACATAAAAGTAAAAAACGTAAAATTTATCTAATTAAACAAGTCGGACTAAATCCAAAAAGACGCCTTATAGATATGAATTAAGCTTGACGTACATGCAACGACCATACCACGTCGGTCCACGAGTTCCCGTTCGATCACTGAAGTTAAGCGACGTCGGGCGCGGTTAGTACTTGGATGGGTGACCGCTTGGGAACCCCGCGTGTCGTTGTTTTTTTCTTTTTGAACAAAGTCGGCGTTAATAAGGGCTTGCTTTTTTGAATTTTTTATCTTTTACAGTGGTAGAAAAGATTACATAAAAGTAAAAAACGTAAAATTTATCTAATTAAACAAGTCGGACTAAATCCAAAATCCGCTATATATGCAAGAATTAAGATTAAAAGTGCATGCAACGACCATACCACGTCGGTCCACCAGTTCCCGTTCGATCACTGAAGTTAAGCGACGTCGGGCGCGGTTAGTACTTGGATGGGTGACCGCTTGGGAACCCCGCGTGTCGTTGTTTTTTTCTTTTTGAACAAAGTCGGCGTTAATAAGGGCTTGCTTTTTTGAATTTTTTATCTTTTACAGTGGTAGAAAAGATTACATAAAAGTAAAAAACGTAAAATTTATCTAATTAAACAAGTCGGACTAAATCCAATATCCGCTATATATGCAAGAATTAAGATTAAAAGTGCATGCAACGACCATACCACGTCGGTCCACCAGTTCCCGTTCGATCACTGAAGTTAAGCGACGTCGGGCGCGGTTAGTACTTGGATGGGTGACCGCTTGGGAACCCCGCGTGTCGTTGTTTTCTTCTTTTTGAACAAAGTCGGCGTTAATAAGGGCTTGCTTTTTTGTACTTTTTATCTTTTACAGTGGTAGTAAAGATTACAGAAAAGTAAAAAACATAAAATTCTTTTAGTAAAACAAGTCGGACTAAATCCAAAATCCGCTATATATGCAAGAATTAAGATTAAAACTACATGCAACGACCATACCACGTCGGTCCACCAGTTCCCGTTCGATCACTGAAGTTAAGCGACGTCGGGCGCGGTTAGTACTTGGATGGGTGACCGCTTGGGAACCCCGCGTGTCGTTGTTTTTTTCTTTTTGAACAAAGTCGGCGTTAATAAGGGCTTGCTTTTTTGTACTTTTTATCTTTTACAGTGGTAGTAAAGATTACAGAAAAGTAAAAAACATAAAATTCTTTTAGTAAAACAAGTCGGACTAAATCCAAAATCCGCTATATATGCAAGAATTAAGCTTGAAAGTACATGCAACGACCATACCACGTCGGTCCACCAGTTCCCGTTCGATCACTGAAGTTAAGCGACGTCGGGCGCGGTTAGTACTTGGATGGGTGACCGCTTGGGAACCCCGCGTGTCGTTGTTTTTTTCTTTTTGAACAAAGTCGGTTATTAACAGTCTTAATGAGGGCTTGCATTTTTGTACTTTTTATTTTTTACAGTGGTAGTAAAGATTACAGAAAAGTAAAAAACATAAAATTCTTTTAGTAAAACAAGTCGGACTAAATCCAAAATCCGCTATATATGCAAGAATTAAGATTAAAACTACATGCAACGACCATACCACGTCGGTCCACCAGTTCCCGTTCGATCACTGAAGTTAAGCGACGTCGGGCGCGGTTAGTACTTGGATGGGTGACCGCTTGGGAACCCCGCGTGTCGTTGTTTTTTTCTTTTTGAACAAAGTCGGCGTTAATAAGGGCTTGCTTTTTTGTACTTTTTATCTTTTACAGTGGTAGTAAAGATTACAGAAAAGTAAAAAACATAAAATTCTTTTAGTAAAACAAGTCGGACTAAATCCAAAATCCGCTATATATGCAAGAATTAAGATTAAAACTACATGCAACGACCATACCACGTCGGTCCACCAGTTCCCGTTCGATCACTGAAGTTAAGCGACGTCGGGCGCGGTTAGTACTTGGATGGGTGACCGCTTGGGAACCCCGCGTGTCGTTGTTTTTTTCTTTTTGAACAAAGTCGGCGTTAATAAGGGCTTGCTTTTTTGTACTTTTTATCTTTTACAGTGGTAGTAAAAATTACAGAAAAGTAAAAAATGTAAAACTCCTCTAATAAAACAAGTCGGACTAAATCCAAAAAGACGCCGTATAAGCATGAATTAAGCTTGAAAGTACATGCAACGACCATACCACGTCGGTCCACCAGTTCCCGTTCGATCACTGAAGTTAAGCGACGTCGGGCGCGGTTAGTACTTGGATGGGTGACCGCTTGGGAACCCCGCGTGTCGTTGTTTTTTTCTTTTTGAACAAAGTCGGTTATTAACAGCCTTAATGAGGGCTTGCATTTTTGTACTATTTATTTTTTACAGTGGTAGTAAAGATTACAGAAAAGTAAAAAACATAAAATTCTTTTAGTAAAACAAGTCGGACTAAATCCAAAATCCGCTATATATGCAAGAATTAAGATTAAAACTACATGCAACGACCATACCACGTCGGTCCACCAGTTCCCGTTCGATCACTGAAGTTAAGCGACGTCGGGCGCGGTTAGTACTTGGATGGGTGACCGCTTGGGAACCCCGCGTGTCGTTGTTTTTTTCTTTTTGAACAAAGTCGGTTATTAACAGTCTTAATAAGGGCTTGCATTTTTGTACTTTTTATTTTTTACAGTGGTAGTAAAGATTACAGAAAAGTAAAAAACATAAAATTCTTTTAGTAAAACAAGTCGGACTAAATCCAAAATCCGCTATATATGCAAGAATTAAGATTAAAAGTGCATGCAACGACCATACCACGTCGGTCCACCACGTCGGGCGCGGTTAGTACTTGGATGGGTGACCGCTTGGGAACCCCGCGTGTCGTTGTTTTTTTCTTTTTGAACAAAGTCGGCGTTAATAAGGGCTTGCTTTTTTGAATTTTTTATCTTTTACAGTGGTAGAAAAGATTACATAAAAGTAAAAAACGTAAAATTTATCTAATTAAACAAGTCGGACTAAATCCAAAATCCGCTATATATGCAAGAATTAAGATTAAAAGTGCATGCAACGACCATACCACGTCGGTCCACCAGTTCCCGTTCGATCACTGAAGTTAAGCGACGTCGGGCGCGGTTAGTACTTGGATGGGTGACCGCTTGGGAACCCCGCGTGTCGTTGTTTTTTTCTTTTTGAACAAAGTCGGCGTTAATAAGGGCTTGCTTTTTTGTACTTTTTATCTTTTACAGTGGTAGTAAAAATTACAGAAAAGTAAAAAATGTAAAACTCCTCTAATAAAACAAGTCGGACTAAATCCAAAAAGACGCCGTATAAGCATGAATTAAGCTTGAAAGTACATGCAACGACCATACCACGTCGGTCCACCAGTTCCCGTTCGATCACTGAAGTTAAGCGACGTCGGGCGCGGTTAGTACTTGGATGGGTGACCGCTTGGGAACCCCGCGTGTCGTTGTTTTTTTCTTTTTGAACAAAGTCGGTTATTAACAGCCTTAATGAGGGCTTGCATTTTTGTACTTTTTATTTTTTACAGTGGTAGTAAAGATTACAGAAAAGTAAAAAACATAAAATTCTTTTAGTAAAACAAGTCGGACTAAATCCAAAATCCGCTATATATGCAAGAATTAAGATTAAAACTACATGCAACGACCATACCACGTCGGTCCACCAGTTCCCGTTCGATCACTGAAGTTAAGCAACGTCGGGCGCGGTTAGTACTTGGATGGGTGACCGCTTGGGAACCCCGCGTGTCGTTGTTTTTTTCTTTTTGAACAAAGTCGGTTATTAACAGTCTTAATAAGGGCTTGCATTTTTGTACTTTTTATTTTTTACAGTGGTAGTAAAGATTACAGAAAAGTAAAAAACATAAAATTCTTTTAGTAAAACTAGTCGGACTAAATCCAAAATCCGCTATATATGCGAGAATTAAGATTAAAAGTGCATGCAACGACCATACCACGTCGGTCCACCAGTTCCCGTTCGATCACTGAAGTTAAGCGACGTCGGGCGCGGTTAGTACTTGGATGGGTGACCGCTTGGGAACCCCGCGTGTCGTTGTTTTTTTCTTTTTGAACAAAGTCGGCGTTAATAAGGGCTTGCTTTTTTGAATTTTTTATCTTTTACAGTGGTAGAAAAGATTACATAAAAGTAAAAAACGTAAAATTTATCTAATTAAACAAGTCGGACTAAATCCAAAAAGACGCCTTATAGATATGAATTAAGCTTGACGTACATGCAACGACCATACCACGTCGGTCCACGAGTTCCCGTTCGATCACTGAAGTTAAGCGACGTCGGGCGCGGTTAGTACTTGGATGGGTGACCGCTTGGGAACCCCGCGTGTCGTTGTTTTTTTCTTTTTGAACAAAGTCGGCGTTAATAAGGGCTTGCTTTTTTGAATTTTTTATCTTTTACAGTGGTAGAAAAGATTACATAAAAGTAAAAAACGTAAAATTTATCTAATTAAACAAGTCGGACTAAATCCAAAATCCGCTATATATGCAAGAATTAAGATTAAAAGTGCATGCAACTACCATACCACGTCGGTCCACCAGTTCCCGTTCGATCACTGAAGTTAAGCGACGTCGGGCGCGGTTAGTACTTGGATGGGTGACCGCTTGGGAACCCCGCGTGTCGTTGTTTTTTTCTTTTTGAACAAAGTCGGCGTTAATAAGGGCTTGCTTTTTTGAATTTTTTATCTTTTACAGTGGTAGAAAAGATTACATAAAAGTAAAAAACGTAAAATTTATCTAATTAAACAAGTCGGACTAAATCCAATATCCGCTATATATGCAAGAATTAAGATTAAAAGTGCATGCAACGACCATACCACGTCGGTCCACCAGTTCCCGTTCGATCACTGAAGTTAAGCGACGTCGGGCGCGGTTAGTACTTGGATGGGTGACCGCTTGGGAACCCCGCGTGTCGTTGTTTTTTTCTTTTTGAACAAAGTCGGCGTTAATAAGGGCTTGCTTTTTTGTACTTTTTATCTTTTACAGTGGTAGTAAAGATTACAGAAAAGTAAAAAACATAAAATTCTTTTAGTAAAACAAGTCGGACTAAATCCAAAATCCGCTATATATGCAAGAATTAAGATTAAAAGTGCATGCAACGACCATACCACGTCGGTCCACCACGTCGGGCGCGGTTAGTACTTGGATGGGTGACCGCTTGGGAATCCCGCGTGTCGTTGTTTTTTTCTTTTTGAACAAAGTCGGCGTTAATAAGGGCTTGCTTTTTTGTACTTTTTATCTTTTACAGTGGTAGTAAAGATTACAGAAAAGTAAAAAACATAAAATTCTTTTAGTAAAACAAGTCGGACTAAATCCAAAATCCGCTATATATGCAAGAATTAAGCTTGAAAGTACATGCAACGACCATACCACGTCGGTCCACCAGTTCCCGTTCGATCACTGAAGTTAAGCGACGTCGGGCGCGGTTAGTACTTGGATGGGTGACCGCTTGGGAACCCCGCGTGTCGTTGTTTTTTTCTTTTTGAACAAAGTCGGTTATTAACAGCCTTAATGAGGGCTTGCATTTTTGTACTTTTTATTTTTTACAGTGGTAGTAAAGATTACAGAAAAGTAAAAAACATAAAATTCTTTTAGTAAAACAAGTCGGACTAAATCCAAAATCCGCTATATATGCAAGAATTAAGATTAAAACTACATGCAACGACCATACCACGTCGGTCCACCAGTTCCCGTTCGATCACTGAAGTTAAGCGACGTCGGGCGCGGTTAGTACTTGGATGGGTGACCGCTTGGGAACCCCGCGTGTCGTTGTTTTTTTCTTTTTGAACAAAGTCGGTTATTAACAGTCTTAATAAGGGCTTGCATTTTTGTACTTTTTATTTTTTACAGTGGTAGTAAAGATTACAGAAAAGTAAAAAACATAAAATTCTTTTAGTAAAACTAGTCGGACTAAATCCAAAATCCGCTATATATGCAAGAATTAAGATTAAAAGTGCATGCAACGACCATACCACGTCGGTCCACCAGTTCCCGTTCGATCACTGAAGTTAAGCGACGTCGGGCGCGGTTAGTACTTGGATGGGTGACCGCTTGGGAACCCCGCGTGTCGTTGTTTTTTTCTTTTTGAACAAAGTCGGCGTTAATAAGGGCTTGCTTTTTTGAATTTTTTATCTTTTACAGTGGTAGAAAAGATTACATAAAAGTAAAAAACGTAAAATTTATCTAATTAAACAAGTCGGACTAAATCCAAAATCCGCTATATATGCAAGAATTAAGATTAAAAGTGCATGCAACGACCATACCACGTCGGTCCACCAGTTCCCGTTCGATCACTGAAGTTAAGCGACGTCGGGCGCGGTTAGTACTTGGATGGGTGACCGCTTGGGAACCCCGCGTGTCGTTGTTTTTTTCTTTTTGAACAAAGTCGGCGTTAATAAGGGCTTGCTTTTTTGAATTTTTTATCTTTTACAGTGGTAGAAAAGATTACATAAAAGTAAAAAACGTAAAATTTATCTAATTAAACAAGTCGGACTAAATCCAATATCCGCTATATATGCAAGAATTAAGATTAAAAGTGCATGCAACGACCATACCACGTCGGTCCACCAGTTCCCGTTCGATCACTGAAGTTAAGCGACGTCGGGCGCGGTTAGTACTTGGATGGGTGACCGCTTGGGAACCCCGCGTGTCGTTGTTTTTTTCTTTTTGAACAAAGTCGGCGTTAATAAGGGCTTGCTTTTTTGTACTTTTTATCTTTTACAGTGGTAGTAAAGATTACAGAAAAGTAAAAAAAATAAAATTCTTTTAGTAAAACAAGTCGGACTAAATCCAAAATCCGCTATATATGCAAGAATTAAGATTAAAACTACATGCAACGACCATACCACGTCGGTCCACCAGTTCCCGTTCGATCACTGAAGTTAAGCGACGTCGGGCGCGGTTAGTACTTGGATGGGTGACCGCTTGGGAACCCCGCGTGTCGTTGTTTTTTTCTTTTTGAACAAAGTCGGCGTTAATAAGGGCTTGCTTTTTTGTACTTTTTATCTTTTACAGTGGTAGTAAAGATTACAGAAAAGTAAAAAACATAAAATTCTTTTAGTAAAACAAGTCGGACTAAATCCAAAATCCGCTATATATGCAAGAATTAAGATTAAAACTACATGCAACGACCATACCACGTCGGTCCACCAGTTCCCGTTCGATCACTGAAGTTAAGCGACGTCGGGCGCGGTTAGTACTTGGATGGGTGACCGCTTGGGAACCCCGCGTGTCGTTGTTTTTTTCTTTTTGAACAAAGTCGGTTATTAACAGCCTTAATGAGGGCTTGCATTTTTGTACTTTTTATTTTTTACAGTGGTAGTAAAGATTACAGAAAAGTAAAAAACATAAAATTCTTTTAGTAAAACAAGTCGGACTAAATCCAAAATCCGCTATATATGCAAGAATTAAGATTAAAAGTGCATGCAACGACCATACCACGTCGGTCCACCAGTTCCCGTTCGATCACTGAAGTTAAGCGACGTCGGGCGCGGTTAGTACTTGGATGGGTGACCGCTTGGGAACCCCGCGTGTCGTTGTTTTTTTCTTTTTGAACAAAGTCGGTTATTAACAGTCTTAATAAGGGCTTGCATTTTTGTACTTTTTATTTTTTACAGTGGTAGTAAAGATTACAGAAAAGTAAAAAACATAAAATTCTTTTAGTAAAACTAGTCGGACTAAATCCAAAATCCGCTATATATGCGAGAATTAAGATTAAAAGTGCATGCAACGACCATACCACGTCGGTCCACCAGTTCCCGTTCGATCACTGAAGTTAAGCGACGTCGGGCGCGGTTAGTACTTGGATGGGTGACCGCTTGGGAACCCCGCGTGTCGTTGTTTTTTTCTTTTTGAACAAAGTCGGCGTTAATAAGGGCTTGCTTTTTTGTACTTTTTATCTTTTACAGTGGTAGTAAAGATTACAGAAAAGTAAAAAACATAAAATTCTTTTAGTAAAACAAGTCGGACTAAATCCAAAATCCGCTATATATGCAAGAATTAAGATTAAAACTACATGCAACGACCATACCACGTCGGTCCACCAGTTCCCGTTCGATCACTGAAGTTAAGCGACGTCGGGCGCGGTTAGTACTTGGATGGGTGACCGCTTGGGAACCCCGCGTGTCGTTGTTTTTTTCTTTTTGAACAAAGTCGGCGTTAATAAGGGCTTGCTTTTTTGTACTTTTTATCTTTTACAGTGGTAGTAAAAATTACAGAAAAGTAAAAAATGTAAAACTCCTTTAATAAAACAAGTCGGACTAAATCCAAAAAGACGCCGTATAAGCATGAATTAAGATTGAAAGTACATGCAACGACCATACCACGTCGGTCCACCAGTTCCCGTTCGATCACTGAAGTTAAGCGACGTCGGGCGCGGTTAGTACTTGGATGGGTGACCGCTTGGGAACCCCGCGTGTCGTTGTTTTTTTCTTTTTGAACAAAGTCGGTTATAAACAGTCTTAATGAGGGCTTGCATTTTTGTACTTTTTATTTTTTACAGTGGTAGTAAAGATTACAGAAAAGTAAAAAACATAAAATTCTTTTAGTAAAACAAGTCGGACTAAATCCAAAATCCGCTATATATGCAAGAATTAAGATTAAAACTACATGCAACGACCATACCACGTCGGTCCACCAGTTCCCGTTCGATCACTGAAGTTAAGCGACGTCGGGCGCGGTTAGTACTTGGATGGGTGACCGCTTGGGAACCCCGCGTGTCGTTGTTTTTTTCTTTTTGAACAAAGTCGGTTATTAACAGTCTTAATAAGGGCTTGCATTTTTGTACTTTTTATTTTTTACAGTGGTAGTAAAGATTACAGAAAAGTAAAAAACATAAAATTCTTTTAGTAAAACTAGTCGGACTAAATCCAAAATCCGCTATATATGCGAGAATTAAGATTAAAAGTGCATGCAACGACCATACCACGTCGGTCCACCAGTTCCCGTTCGATCACTGAAGTTGAGCGACGTCGGGCGCGGTTAGTACTTGGATGGGTGACCGCTTGGGAACCCCGCGTGTCGTTGTTTTTTTCTTTTTGAACAAAGTCGGCGTTAATAAGGGCTTGCTTTTTTGAATTTTTTATCTTTTACAGTGGTAGAAAAGATTACATAAAAGTAAAAAACGTAAAATTTATCTAATTAAACAAGTCGGACTAAATCCAAAATCCGCTATATATGCAAGAATTAAGATTAAAAGTGCATGCAACGACCATACCACGTCGGTCCACCAGTTCCCGTTCGATCACTGAAGTTAAGCGACGTCGGGCGCGGTTAGTACTTGGATGGGTGACCGCTTGGGAACCCCGCGTGTCGTTGTTTTTTTCTTTTTGAACAAAGTCGGCGTTAATAAGGGCTTGCTTTTTTGAATTTTTTATCTTTTACAGTGGTAGAAAAGATTACATAAAAGTAAAAAACGTAAAATTTATCTAATTAAACAAGTCGGACTAAATCCAAAAAGACGCCTTATAGATATGAATTAAGCTTGACGTACATGCAACGACCATACCACGTCGGTCCACGAGTTCTCGTTCGATCACTGAAGTTAAGCGACGTCGGGCGCGGTTAGTACTTGGATGGGTGACCGCTTGGGAACCCCGCGTGTCGTTGTGTTTTTCCTTTTGTTTACTTAAATTCCATACCATATCTTAAATTCTTCAAAACATCAATGGTAACAATTAGGTGTTATGAAATAGCGTTCAATGTAAATAAAAAAATAACGCTAACCTACAAATTATTGAGGCTATCTTTTATTTCCATCGATTATATATGCGACAAATGTGCTATAATAATAGAATACATTATATGTGATAATATTATTCTTCTTTCATTATTTTATTTCAGTTAGAAACTTATTATGTCCAAGCCAAATTGTACTATAAACTTAAAGTTTCATTAAGTTCAATAATAGCTCAATCAATGTTCAAAGTTCAATGAAGCAGCGAACTCACGTCTACAATAAGATTTACTACAATTATATTAACTATCTGTTCAACTTTGGTTTCCACTCTCATTACCCTGTCTTGAAAATTGTCAGCATTGAATCTTAAAAATCCTGATCGAGTTCATCCAAAGTTAAATATGTTATTAAAATATATTATTAAGTATATAATAATTAAGTATATATTAGGTGTGTATAAGTATATTAAGTTCAATTAAACAGTGAACTCACGTCATCCGAACTCTTGACGTCAAAAGCAGTGCGGCTGCAACACGCTAAAAATATTTTCAATAAATACCGCAGGAACTTAGTATTTAATAGTAAAAATGCTTACCTCTGTTAAGAATTTTCAGGCAATACGGTGCCTCCGTTATCTTGTTCCTTTGTGACACTTTCAATCGGAGTAATAATGTGCAGCGATTTTGAATGTATCAAAACAAGCAAAGCCTTTAGGTTTACAGTTACAACGTTTGCCGGTTTATAAGCTCCTATCACTAATGCCTTGAAGGGGTTACGTGTTCGAACTTATCAAACAGCATAGTTTCACTATTTACCTTGAATAAAATCAGAAGGAAAATGTTGTTTGATTCTAAAACGTATTTACGAATTGCGGTAGGGAATACATTAAACATATTGATGACAGAATTTACTGTTATTTTGAATATACTCTATATTTCTACATATTATAATATACCAATTTTGAACTCACTGAAATATATTAGTCCTGTTCCCTATTGTATCTGCATTATTAGCAAAATATTTAAATTTATTGCAGCATATTGCACTTGTTTATATTACATTTTCGTAATTCACATTTTCCTGTATGCATTTATATTGTTCTGTCATGTTCGAATATTTTTATTATTTATTTTAAATGTTTTATTTGTCAGGCAAATGGGAAATTTATGCCAGTCCTCGAACGATATTTCCTAGGTAGGCGTATAAAATAAAATTCTCCCTTTTTCGTTATGAAAATGAATACAAAATTAAGGTAAGATATTCCCCCCCGACAACGTATCATTTCGGTTGATATATTGTATTTTTTTCCGTCGGATGTAATATTTATCTTGCCATGTCAGATTTTCGGCAGTGACACGAAATTTGATTCTGGAGAAGAAATATTTGTTTGTACCGGTTTTGTATGCTCGCGGCGTTTGATGTTACAAATTTGTAACCTGTTTATTATTTTGTTTGTCAACGTTAATATTTTTTTCCGAAAAAAAAAAACGTAAGCGATAGATATTAATGAATCAACATTTTTTGACGGTATATTGTAATGCTGATTGACAGTTAAATCGGTGAAAGGTTTTTGTAGAATGGATCCAACTTTCTCATCAACTTTTAACATATAGTCAGTTCAAAATAGCAGTGACACGAGTGTCAATATGAGTCTGGCTAAAGTTGTAATTTCGTTTTACTTCAAAATATTATAATTACGGGTTATAAACCGGCGTTATAAAAACGTTGTTTTAACTCTTTGTTTTAATACATTTGAAATTGCCGCGGTTTTTATTGAAAATATTTTTTGCGCCTTGCAGCTGCACTGTATATTAGTATGGAGACAGTCACTAACATATCTCAAAAAATAAAAAACAACATAACTTTAAATTCGCCAAAAAAAACCGTGTTATGCGGAACAAGTGACGAATCAAGATCAGCTTGGTGTTTCAGAGATCAAATATACGAAATGTATGAAACAGTAAGTAGTTTTTTCAATCGAAACCTAATTTAATACATTTATTTCAGAGAAAATTGTTAGTCTGGAAAGTATTCATAAAAGTCCAAAAGATGTAGAGCTATTTGGGAGATGTAGAACATCCGTTCATACATAGTTGGAAAATATAGGATTTAAGTGGTGTTAAGATAACCCACGAAGGGGTTTAATGGGACTTCCAGAGATCGCTTTTAAAAGAATACAATTTTATAAATATATAACAAAATCTAAAATTTAAAATAAGCTTGAGAAAAAATACATAGTAGATCAAATTACCGAATGTTATGGCTACAGAGTAGTACATCTTCCTCCCTATCACTTCATTTTCAATCCAATTGAGTTGATATCGGGTATTGCAAAGAATTATTACAATAGATATTCAGGTCGAGAAGGATATTCAAACCAGAACTGTCTGGATTTATGGAAAGGGGCATTGTTGAAAATAGCATCTTCGATTTGTGTGTGCTCGATCAGACACATTGAAGAATAAATTGACAAATGGTAGAATGACAAATGGTTTTTGATAGATTGCAAATAAACAGCTTAGTTATTCCCTTGATTAGTGTTTCTGAAAGTGATTGAATAAAATTTTATGAATGTTGGTTTATGATTCAATGCCACGACAGGGTGATGAAAGAGGAAACAACTAAAGGTCAGTATACAATTAATATATTTTAATTGTAGGGAATTGTATTATAGAGTGTGAAGGCTATATGAGCATGTGTGTTATTGTTCCGAATATACATGAACGTTTGGTTAACATGTATGAGGACAAAAATAACACTAACTGTTTTGTAGATATGGCAAATACATTAAGGAGAATGTAGTGATTAAATGTAGTTTTATCAAGAAAGATGTATACAGATAGTATTAGGACAATCTAAAGAGAAATATACAACTTTTTTTTAGACTTTACAAAGATATATTGCATCGAAAGAAACAAGAACTAAGCGTAAAACATAAATATGCTCTCTAATGAAAGTAAAATATATTACTCAGATATAGAATTGTTAATTATGGGGATTAGGCCTTCGGCGGATACCACTACATACAAAATGGCGCCTAGAACCCTACCGATAGTAGTGCAGAAAAAAGCTTAATGTATATATAATAAAACAACTCTATCCTATAAATTATTGCGGCTGTAAAAGTAATTGTTTTAAGTTTTTCGATAATAAATACATTTGATGTACTATAATGTTAAAATAAAATATATTTAATAAAATATTTGCTCAATTATTTTATTTATATTAAAATGTTGTTATATGTCAGAGACAAAATGTATTAAAACTCAGAGTTGATGCGGCAACATTGCGGCGTTTTGACAGTTCTCCCGTGTCACTGCTATTTTGAATTGACTATATTAGTATTAACTAGCAAACCCGACAGATATAGTCCTGTTCAAACGTCATTTTTCATTCCGAGTGATGTATAAGTTTATGAACGATTTTAATTTTTGTTTCAATGCACTAGCAGTGATTTTATGGTGATGAATTGATGTTTGACCTGGCAGCAGCAAAATCATTTCATTCAAGTGTGAATTATGCGTAATTTTTAATATTTATTGATTGTTACTGGTCGTTACCGAAGGAACGAGTAGGAAAAGAATTGGTCACAATACACTTTCTTGTTTTACACCTGCCTTAGCTTCTTTTATTGTAATAGA
Source organism: Rhynchophorus ferrugineus (assembly GCF_030347505.1). NCBI lineage: Eukaryota > Metazoa > Arthropoda > Insecta > Coleoptera > Curculionidae > Rhynchophorus > Rhynchophorus ferrugineus. Next base: position 20,417,169 of record NW_027472580.1, read on the forward strand.
CCAAAATTTCAATAATTCAATAGTTTCAGTAGTATACTGTTTCGGTAACATTTTCTGTAGGCACTTAATATGAATAATTTATTTAGATTTACCATTATAAGATGATGGACGATCAAAATGGACCCACCTACGTTTGTGATGAACACATTTATGTAATTATCAGAATGAAGCTCCATTTAATTAAACTTAACATATCGTGATAGCTCACTTTCAATTTTCGCGTACATATTAATAATATGTTGAGTAAATAGCGCCATCGGAGAATGTTATTATCTTGATTATAATAGTTCATTGCGCTTACTTTCTTGTTAGTATAAAGAAATTACTTATACAAAAAATGTATATGTTGTATCTGTCATTGGACTTAATATTTAAATAATATCCTATTTCTCGAAGAACGATGATTGCCTTACATCATCTGTACCGTGTTATCTCTGCGTTATATATGTATATATAATATGGAATATGTCTCTTTATTGGATGATATAAAGTATAAAAGTATATATAGTAGTTGAAAGAATAATTCCGCTATAAACCGTATAATATGAATTGGATTCTCATGGAATTTCAAGGGCCTTTTAATTTAAGCTGTCACGTGGCGCCACTCGAATAGTCTTTCCAGATTTTAGTTGCAAATCTGACTAAGAGATTTACTAATCAGATAGGCGATCTACCGAGATGATAGTAAAATGAGCCAAACTTTTCATTATATAATGCTGAAAATTTCATGTAACGCTCAAAATTTTATTTTCGATATTCAAAAAATCTACTGCTGAAGGCCGTCGAAAAATTTTAGATAGTTACGGTTATATTACTGAAATCATATTCCAACTGTCGGTTTTAGTTCCAATGATTTAAAAGTGATCATTTTGAAATCACTGACAAAGAACACCCGGAGGGCTAAAAAGCTGCGATGGCGATGGATTGCAAGGCTCATTGGACGAAGAACCTGCTCAAGCTCTCAAACAAACTTCAGAACGTTTAGTGGTTAATGAATAAACTGTTTCCAGGCGTTCATAAGCTCTAAAAATATCCAGTAGGATAGGAAATCGCTACTACACGAATTTACTGAAAATACTATTTCGAACCATTTCAACATCGCAGTCTCATAGCTTGTCAGGTAAAAAGAAAAGATGTTTCTGAGGCATATGGTGACTCGCGATAATAAGTGGATCAGCTAAGACAACCACAAGAGAAACAAATCATGGATTAGTTTAGGAGAAGCATCTAACTCAACAGAGGCGTGTATAAATTTGACAGCTGTCGTATCATTAGTTTGTGAATTAGAGCATTTTGAGTGAGGCACCTTTTGCTATTTTGAAAAAATTGGATAAAAAGAAATTTCGCGTGTTGATAAAATATGCTTTTTGAAGGGAAAAAATACAGTTGAAGCAAAAAATTGGCTTGATGCCGAGATTCCGGATACTGCCCCAGGAAAATCGACCATCAAGGATTGGTATGTTAAGTTTAAAGATGGTGAAATGAGCACCGAAGATATTAAACGCAGTGGACGCCCAAAAGAGGTTCTTACTCAAGATACAAACGCCGTAACCTTGCCAGCAGACTGTTGCGTTTTCCCACGTTTTGGAGTGGGTTCATCGTGTGCAGTCCACTCCGTTGATTGTCGATTGGACTTCGGAGTGAAATGATGGAGCCATATTTCATCCATTGTCATATATCGACGCAGAACTCGGCTTTATTACGCTTTACCATCTTCAAACACTGCTCCGAATCATCAACTCGTCGTTGCTTTTGGTCAAAAGTGAGCTCGCGCCGTACCCACTTTGCACAGAGCTTTCTCATACCCAAATATTCGTGAATTATATGATGTAGATGGTCAGCTGATACAACCTCTTTTGGGCGTCCACTGAGTTCACCGTCTTCGGTGCTCATTTCACCACGTCCAAACTTAGCATACCAATCCTTGATGGTTGATTTTGCTGGGGCAGTGTCCGGAAACTCGGCATCAAGCCAAGTTTTTGCTTCAACTTTATTTTTCCCCATCAAAAAGCAATATTTTATCAACACGCAAAATTCCTTTTTATCCATTTTTCACAATAACAAAAGATCACACAATGATCCGACTGTCAAATTTATACACGTATCTTTTGAGGATTAGGGCTAACTAAAAAACATATGGATTTAATTCTAGTAGCGTCATCTGTGTCAGGCCAGGGACTTTTCAATTGACCTGTTACAAAATGATGGAAATATTTTGGTTTTATATAAATATCATGTTAAATTAATGATTTTTTAAAGTAAAATAATTATCAGAATACATGCAAACCGCTAAATATAAAATATGTAACATAATGTTGGACAACCAAAAACCAATAGTAATCTTGAAACCAGCAAATGTATATTATTAATGATACGACATTATAAATGATTCCCTTGAAATGGGAAGTCCTTAAATCTGAACCGATGTAGAAAGCAGGGAACCGAAAAGATATCAAATTTCTGCTCGGCCATAAAGCGGAAGGATAAAAGGGCCGCGCGGGACGCGGAAAACTTAAGAATCGTCGACGAAACTTTTTCAATTTCGCGGCTCTATTTTATATTGTTTTCCGTCGTTTATCAGAAGAATTTTGTCGGATAACCGTCTAGGTGGAGACCTAATTTCCGAAAATTTATTTAGCGGCGCGGAACGGATCCGATTCCGGAATGCATTTCGGTCCAATTGCGGCGGTTTCGCATGTCGCCTAATGGTTTTCCGATAGACAATCGTTTAGAACGTTGCCCGACGAGATTGCCGTATTGATGTATCGATTCGTTATCGGTTAAAAGATCGCCAAAGGGGCCAAATTCGTTTTTTTTTGCTATCGCCTTCGTTATTTTGTTTCGGATTTTGTTGATTGTTGAGTTTTGACATATATTCGGTTCAGCAAAGAGTGAACTGATGTCATCTAAATTGATGGCGTCAAAATGTCGCAATGTTGCCGCATGAACTCTGAGTTTAAGTTCTTTTTGGCTTTGACATCAACATTCTAATTGAAATAAAATAATTAAACAAAGATTCTGTTATCAAATATAACTTATTTTAACATTGTAATACATCTAATGCATATATTGTCGAAGGATGTAAAACTACAATTAATTACACAATTATAATAGTAGGTTAGGGTTGTTTTATTATATATACATTCATTTTTTGGAGGCCTAATCCACCTAATTAACTATTATATATCCAAGTTATATGTTTTACTTTCATTGTAAAGCAAATTGACCTTTTACGTTAGTTCTTATTTCCTTCGGAACAGTGTCCCATTGTAAAGTCATTTTGATATCACTTTATTTCTCCTTAGTTTATTGTTTTACTACCTGTATACATATTTCTTGATAAAACTAGATTTAATCACTGCATTCTCTTTAGCGCATTTGCCATAACTGAAAAAAAAAAGTAATATTATTTCTCTCCTTATATATTTTAACCAAATGCTCATGTATATTCTGAACAAGTACACACATATCTGTACCCATAAAGCTTTCACATTCTACAATAAGATTTCCTACAATTATCGTATATTAATTATATCTCACCTTTAGTTGTTTGTTTCCACTCTCATCACCGTGTTTTGGGAATCACAATCCCATATTCAGAAAGTTTCATTCAAATGAATAACTAAGCTATTAATTTCCAATCTATCTCACATTTGTTCACAGTTCCATACTTTTCATAAGTTGTTCTTCTTCAATGTGCCTGATCAAGTTCATCCAAACAGGAGGGATTATAGACCATTGCTATTTCCAGCATAAAGAAGAATATATCTGCAATGAACTTTTAAAAAATGTTATAACTAATAAACCCTAGTCAATTTTTATTCCAACGTTTACCTCTTTCCATCAACTTATTATCACCTTGTCATGAATAACTATTGGGTATGTTGATCCCCTTCCGAAATATTCATATCCCATCTAAATACATATTCTGTCTCATTTTTTAACAAATCTATTCTTTTAAAAGCAATGTCTGGAAGTTCCATTCGATCTCTTCGTAGATTATCTTTATACCATTTAAATTCTATATTACTTAACAGTATATGAAAGGATGATCTACATCCCTATTCATATTAACAGTTTCCTCTGAAATAACCATATTAAATTAAGTTTACGTTAAAAAAACTACTCACTGGTTTTATGCATTTAATATATTTGATCTCTGATAAAGCTACATCAAGCTGATCTTGATTCGTCACCCTCTTCGTATAAAGGCAGTCTCTTTTCAGTAAATCTAATACTGCGCCCAGATCGGCTTAACGAAAGTCAATGAATGGGTTTGTTCGGATATTTCTAGTTCTATTTCGACGTTTTGACGATGGCCAACGAAGGTTTGTTGGCATTCGCTTGCAAACCGTAGAATGTCGGTAACATCAAAAGAAACGAATGGAATCGACGAATGCAGTGTGGACGGTAGGTAATATACTATAATCGCCGTCACCATTGAAAAGTGCGGATTCATGCCCAACGAAGGTTTGCTCCTAACAAAAAATGCAATATGTACGCTTCATGGAAGGCCAACGAATGTTCGGCATCAAACGCCGAATCTCATTCGTTGTCCTTCGTTTGCCCGGTCTGTACGCAGCATAAGATTATATTTTTAATTTTTTGAGATATTTCAGTGACCTTGTCCATATTATATTTGATAACACTGAAGATGCAGCTGCATCACGTTAAAACTATTTTCAATAAAGCCGCAGCAACTTAATAATTAAAAGTAAAAATGCCAATCTCTTTAAATAAATTTTACTGCGAATGTTTTATTCCATTATCTCGTTCCTGTTTGAAGTAACCGATTAGAAACGTCATCTGTTCTGTCTGTCTTCTGCATTTTGAATCAGAGTAATTATAAGTGGTGATTTAAAATTTATCAAAACAAGGAAAGTGTTCACACCTTTGCTGGTTTATTGCCTGTAGTTATTATAATTAAGATTTTGAAGAATTAAGCAGAGGTTTTGCAATCGGACGGCTTCAGGAACTTATCAGGCAGCATTTTATCTTTTTTTAAATATAATAAAATGGGAAAGAAAATATTTTCTGACTCTGAAATGAATATACAATATGCGACGGGCATATATTGATGACGTGGGTTCACTGTTATATTGAATAGATTATATATCCAAGTAATATATTTTACTTCAATTAGAGAGCACATTTACCTTTTACGTTTATTTCTTGTTTCCTTCAGTGCAGTGTTTCCTTGGCAAGTCATTTCAATATCACTGTGTTTCTTCTTAGCTTGTTATGTTAATATCTGTATATATCCTTGTATATATCCTTTTTATACTGTCTAGTTTCAAGAGCATCTGTGTAGAAACTTTTCTTATCGTTTTCAGCCTTCAAGCTTCCCAATTATACGTTCTTTGAAAACAATTTTATATTTGTTCTTATTTCTAATACTTTTTTAAAATTCTAATGTGGGTTGAGTTAATACTGATTGCAATGCATAATTTGTAACCTGATTTTTGTTTTCGATAAGTTAATAGAATGATCTGTGAATATGTCATAGAATTGAAAGAGTAAAACTTCCTGTTCGGTAATAATAATAATGTAAGGTAATAATAATTACCTTAAATGTTACAAAAATAACGCTATAATAATACATTTCCTAAAAATTAGATACAAAAATGAGAAAAAGTTATTTTTCAAAATTTAACATTGAAAGAAAGAAAAGAAATCTGTTATCTGAGATTCTCTAGTGACTGTTTCATATTAGTATGTTTTGTTATTTTGACAAAGCCGTTGTTCTGATGAAGAAGCATTTGTAGTTCTTGGACAATAGTTCGTTTCAATGTCATCGCTTATCAATTTCCACATCCCGATTGCACATATATTTACATTACAACGATACACTACATATTCATTAATATATTTACAAATTATGCTTTGCCATAAATAATCACTACATATTTTAAATATATTTTTTTAGTAAATGTTTACATGACCGCAATTAGAAATATGATTCGAAATTCTAATGGTAATTTCGGACATATTTATATCGAATTTGACATATATGTCAAATTATTTATTATTTACTTTCATCATAGAGAAATAGAGATTTAACTTAATAGGAAATTTTGGAGAAATGTTTCGCGACGTCCAACCTGTAGATGTCGCTACATTTAACTTATTACTTGCTTTAATCGCTACGCTATAAATCCCGACGGGATCTGATTGGCTCACTTCGTTTCTATGGTAGGTTTGTTATTTATTTATTTTGAGCGCCATTTTCACTATGGCTGTCATAAGGAATAGTGCGTTTAGAGATTAAATTATTAGTTCATTAGTATATATAAGTCGGTAGTACAAAAAGTAAAGTGAATTATTGATTTGGGAAGTGTTGTGTATCCGGATGCACAGATAGTAAAGAAATGCGGAATCGTTTTCCTTCGAAGAAGTATTCAGATGTCATTAAACAATGGTTGATAATGCTAAAAATACCAAACCGATTGGATTAAATATCAATGAAATTTATGATCGTTATAACATGTTTTGTTGTTGTAAGTTGGGTTAAGTTTATTCATATATATTCAAACATCAAATATTGATTTTTTACTTTTAGAAATTAATCCCCTTCCAAAAGAAGCTATGCAAACGGGCATATTCTTTCCTTCTTGGATCAATAGTTGCAGCTCCAATAAAATAAATAGTAGCTCCTAAATTTATTAAGAGTAGGTCAAATTTATTGCTCAAGTAAGAACAAATTTCTTAAAGTGACATCATTTTAATAACTACCTTGAGGGGTTCTTTGCATTAAAGAAAAAAGTTTAATTATCCATATAAATATATTGTCTTAAGGCTATTTAACCAAGATAGTTTTTTTTGGATTCAGCTAAGGGATTCAGGAATACACATCCTCGGCTAGTATGTTTTAGAAGTAATTTGAATCGTTTTGATCGAAATTGTGAAGAGGAAGAACATGAGGGCTCTTTAAATAATTATAATAGCGGGGGATGACTCTATAACTTAAATTCCAGATATTCCTATATGAATAGACGAGCCAAGGCTATATCTTATGCCCCGGAATACTGTTTCATTATACTGTCAGTAGGGCTCTTTTAACCTCTTCTTTTTATAATTTTTAATTTTTAAACTCTTATTTTATCCCGCGATATTACCACGTCGATAATATAACACATTTTTATGAAATATTTTTAAAAAATGTTGTAGTTGCAGACACAAAATGATTTTTCCTATAGAATATTACAAATAATAAGGTGTGCTATATACTTTTTATTAAACCCATAATAGATATCTAATAGGTTAATTTGATATCACTAAACAAATATGAAAAAGGGAAAACACGATATATATATATATATATATATATATATATATATATATATATATTATATATATATATATATTATATATATATATATATATATATATATATATATATATATATATATATTATATATATATATATATATATATATATATTAAATATATATATATTATATATATATACATATATACATATATATATATATATATATATTATATATATATATATTATATATATATATATATATATATTATATATATATATATATTATATATATATATATATATATATATATATATATATATATATATATATATATAATATATATATTGTATGTAATATAAATCGTGGTAACTAGCCAAATCCCAAAGTCAAAATTTATATACATACCTTAATTATAAGTCTGTTCAAAGTTATTTTGTATCTACGTCATCTAAATTTGTTACATCAAAACGGCCCAATGTTGCCGCATCAAAACAAAAATGTTATCAAATATAATTGATTTTAACATTATAGTACATCTAAAAATTACAGTTAATTATACAGCCACAATAGTTTATTGTTTAACCCTAGAATTTAACCCCACAATAGTTTAACCCTAGAATATCCGTTCCAGCAAACTCATTGCATAGCATAAGCAAACGGTAATCCCTACAGATTACATAATTTTGCAGACTCTACTATATTGATACATTAATAGGATTAAACATTAAAAGAAAAAAAAGCATTAAAAAAATTAACTATAAAATTAAAAGAAACTATTTAAAAAACTTGATTTATGGCTTAGTGAACGATCGCGTGATATCCTGCGATAAATCCATTGAGCCGATGGCAATTTCAGATAAACCACAGGAGTGTTTAATTACCTACCTATTCACTGCGGAGTTGATTTAAAATGGCTTTGTTTCGTATTGTATTTAATGGATTGAAGATAAATGATCGGTTAAAGATAATTTGTTTCAATAGTTACATATACATATGGTTATTAATATTATATTATTAACGTTTGATGCTCGAGAAAAAATGTTGGTATCATAGTTGTATATTTTATTTAGTTTTTTCTTTAATATATATTGCTTATACCGCACTTGTATTTTACAGGTGGGTTTAGTCCTTCATCCTCCATCTTCAAATTAATATTTATTATGACTGATGCAATCAAAAGAACCATTGATTATGAAGTGTAATTAAATATTGGTAAGTACCCTATTTTTCATGGTCAATTGAATAATTAAATACTGCCCGATCGGGTTGGTTCTATAGACCTTGTCTTTTCTGAGAGTATTTTGGGCTAATTGAAAAGTCCCCGGCCTGACACATAGGTGGCGCTACTAGAATTAAATCCATATGTTTTTTAGTTAGCATTTGTGGGCGAAGCAACTTTTGTTATTGTGAAAAAAATGGATAAAAAGGAATTTCGCGTGTTGAAAAATTTTGCTTTTTGACCGTAAATTGAAATTGAATGAAATAGCAGACATTTATATCGACTGAACGTGTACATCATATCATTCACGAATATTTGGGTATGAGAAAGCTCTGAGCAAAGTGGGTGCCGCGCGAGTTCATTTTTGACTAAAAACAACGAACGGAACAGTGTTTGAAGATGATCAAGCGTAATAAACCCGAGTTTCTGCATCGATATGTGACAATGGATGAAACATAGCTCCAATATTTTATCGTCCTATCGACAGTAATCCGAGTGGACTGCACACGATGAACCCGCTGCGTGGGAAAACGTAACAGTCGGCTGGCTAGGTTATGGCGTCTGTATTTTGTGATGCGCATGGAATCATTTTTATTGACTACCTTAAAAAAGTATGGACCATCAACAGCGACTATTACATAGCGTTATTGGACCGTTTGAAGGACTAAATCGAAAATGCTGCTTCACCAAGACAATGCACCGTGTCACAAGTCAGTGAAAACGATAACAAAAATCCATAAATTGGTCTTCGAATTGCTTTCCCATTCACCGTATTCTCCAGATCTGGCGTCCAGCGCCTATTTCCTGTTCTCAGATCCCAAAAGAATGCTCGCTGGGAAGATATTTCCGTCGAATGAAGAGGTGATCGCCGAAACTGAAGCCTATTTTGAAGCAAAGGACAAATCGTACTACAAAAATGGAATCGAAAAGTTGGAGGGTTGCTATAATCGTCCTTGAAGGGAATTATGTTGAATTAAAAAAACTAATTTTGTCAAGAAAATATGTTTTACTTTGGTAGGCCGGGGACTTTTCAATTGACCTGTTACATCTCAAATGCATCTCAATGTTTTCCTTTATAACCATATTATATAACTATAACTTCAGGGAGTCAATGTGATAAAAAGGGTTTACATAACAGCATGTTTCGTCTTACTAAAATATTAGTGGAAAACATTCAAGTCTGTGAAATTAATATATTGTATCATATTGTATATATAAAGTCCAAGGTCACTGTCATTCTGGTATGGATTTTCATTACTGGTTTACCGGTGGCTAGAAGGTTGTTATTAAAGCCATATCCACTCTCATAACTCATTTATTTTGAGCATTTGGATTAATTTAACAACGATTTAATTAGATTTAATCGAATTACTCAGTTTTTGTAATATAATTTCGTCTACCCTTTTCTCAAAAATGGTCTAGTTTCGAAATAACTAATAGCTTATCATAGTTCATAAATATTCTACTTTAATGTATGTTATATTATCTGGAGCGATATTTATTGGTGAAAGGCTGGAGTATGAATGTAAGAAACTGTTAAAAATCTAACCTTACTGTTAAATTCGATGATTTTAACATTTTTTGTATAAAACAATAGTTATCCATTTAATATTATTAAACTATTCAGTAAATACAAATGCTAATTATGAATGGCTTAAAATTTATTGGAGTCTTGGAGTGAGTTATGGTGTAACGGCTCCGTATATGCCAATTGTTGTTTTTGTTTTGAACGGTTTTAGAGCGGTGAATTTTTTATTGAGATTATTTTTACTACTTTAAAAAGTATTTATGGAAAAAAATTGGTGCAATAATATATGTACAATAAAATATTTTCTATTATTTCCAACTCTTTCCGGCAACATGGCGATAACGAATATGCATAACAAGTGTTTATAGCAATTAATATTCTACCTTGGTATTTAGAAGTCTTCCATCAATAGTTCTTTGCACTCAGTGTTCCTCCAATAGGTATGCAATGAGTATCTTCGAACATTTTGATTCTCCAAGCCAAGTTATTTTCCATGGAAAATTTTTTTTATATTCTTGAAATCAATATCGTCAGTTCGGATATGACAAAAAGAAACAGAATGATGTCTGATGCGTCAGAACATGTAACCGAATCAGCCTATAAAATTTAATTTGAGTTGGTACTACTGGACCATGTTACCATGGTAATAGTATAAACCAGCAAACGTTGTAGAAAAAAAGTCTAAATTGATTCATAATTTGATAAATTGTCGTCATACATTTTGGTCACATACATTGTTTGACTGGTTTTATTATATAGATGTAGCGACCCGAAATACTCTTTAGACCACCATTTAAACGCCCATTCGGGATTCTACAGTTGGTAATCCTTAAGAATTGATACCATGCGATGCCAGTGTATTAAAGGTCAGTACACTAGTATGTCTGTTTCTCTTTTATCTTCATTTCATCCTTCATTTGATCTTATCAGCAACAACCTTAATTTATTTAACTTGTCTATCCTCCTGTCGACCACATGTCAACTTAATATTCAAATAAAAAAGTTTGAAGTCAACCAATATTTTCTTTTCCTTCTGCAATTCCTTCCAGGGCTACTACTTCATGAGTGTTCAAATAAAACAAAGTCAATAAAACAAACGAACACTCCTACACAGAGAAGTATCTAAAATAGACTTTGATATTTTTATCAGAAATTTTAACATGAAGTCATATTCTTAGTTTTGCTTCTGGCCATAGAGTAATATATAGAGTGTTAACTTAATATAAATAATTTCAGAATTGTTTTGCATGGTCTTAGCAGGAAAGCGCTGTGAACGTCGCCTCACATTCACATTTCATTTAGTAGTTAGTTTAAATTACCATTACAGACACCTGTAAAGAAAAATTTTTTTAGAAAGGTATTTCAGTAATGAAATATAAATATATGAATAAGAAAACATTAGGGATGAATATAAAAAGGCCGCAATCTAACTGAGAACATATCTACTGGCAAATAAAATCAAAATTGTCTAGTGCTTTTTCCCTCTTTCATATCACTTTAGTGCTATCCATTTAAATAAAATGTTTTACTATGTTTAAAATATTTATTACGTATTAATGTATTTTTTAAAATTTTTGTTCAAAATAATCTTGGTTAAGGAGCTTTAAGCCAAAAATATTAATTATAAGTATCTTGACCAATATAGATTTGTTTCAAGCAAATGAATCTCAATAATTAAACAATATTAAAATAATTAAGTTTTTAAATGATGGCACTTCTTAAACAACTTTTTAAAAGGCGACAAAAACTTTTCATGTAGTATATACACATTTACCTTCAATGCAATGTTGCCATCGCCCCATTTGAACACATTTTGGGTTTAAACTGTGGGATAATATTTTACGATTTTGTCTGTTCTATTTCTGTAAAAACAATGTACATATATATGAACACAAATGCTCTATATAAATAATTGTATACGTACCAAGCTAAGTCACAAACACATCCTTAACCTGGCTAATTTGGGATGTTTCTTCGAAAGAAAACAACATTTTTTTTATTTATGCACAAACACTGGATACACAACACTTGTAATAAAACTTGTAATAAAATGCTGATAGTACTAAATTCCAGATTATAGAAATAAACAATCGGGTTCTAGAAATTATCCAATCAAATGCCTTTGTACAGCAATTCAAATGAATCAATCAAAGAGTGGTTTCAGAGCCAGCGTTAGTTGGATCACGCAAAACATTTCCTCGGTTTCGCTTATTTAAGTAAAATCTCTATATATAATCTATGCTTCTAACTAATAGATCGTGCTCCACAGATTTATTAAACATTTTATTTTAGTATATTGCCACGTATCAGGTGTACTGGAAAGTCATTACCGAAAAAAAAACTACATAATTTTCAAGAAAATGAAAACTTTTGTTTATTCCAATTATTGACCCTATGATTCTATGCATCTTGCGTATGTTTCAATAGGCAATTATGTAGATCCTTTCCACAAAAAAACTGTTTGTCCTTTGAACAAAACCATTCATCGAGCCATTTTCTAACTTCTCCGAAATTGACGATGTCTGCAAGCTCGTGTCCCGCTGATGCGAAAACTTGATATTCAAACGCGACAACGTCTAGTACGGCCAATAATATGTCCAATCCAAGTGCTTTCATTGCTTCCTTGGCAGGTTTGTTTTATGACATCGTTATCGTATGACTGTAAAATCACATTATTGTGTCTTCGGGCCTATTTTGGATATGTTTCAATCAATGCATGTTTGAAATTGATTATTTGTTGTCGATAGTGACCACTATTAACTGTTTCACCAGGTTTCATCTTCATCTTCAAACTTTTTCAGTTTACCAAAACTTTCTTCGCCTGGCACATCGAAGTTACCGAAACAATCGATGACTTTCAATGGCTATTTTCTTTTGATTAAACAAGAAAAGTAAAACGTGCCGCAAATGTATGTTTTCAGGCAGGAAACTTAACATTTTCAAGGGGGTATAAATCTATGACCGTTACTTTTGCAAAATATAACATGTATAGCTTTGAAGCTTGATGTCATTTGAATAAAATGCATGCTTAAGTTTAACAACATCTGTTAGATAAACCTTTCTTTAAAATTACTTTCCCGTACACCCGGTACATTGTAGATTTTTCAAAATTAATTGATAATCCCAGTATATAAATCATTTTATTTCGGAAAAGTAATAGAAAATCCTACTAAAAACCGAAAGAGGGGGATAGAAAAGGCAAGGGTTCTTTTCTCGCTCCCTCGTCCTTCTACACGCACCGAATATCCGAGCCCAATTTATAATAATTAAGCGGTATTAATTAATGTTTCAAACTACCATTTTGTGCTGTTTATATCTCCTTTCGAGTGCGAAGTCCTGTTGTTCGCCCGTTTCAACGCCTTCGGCCCTTTACGTCGGCGGTCGGAGGCCGTTCGGCATTCCGCCCCATTGATAATTAAGGGCCGGAGTCCACGAATGCGTACCGAATGCTTTTTATTTGTCGGGACGGGGCGAGAGCCACCCCGAATTAGTTTTGGGGAAGAGCAATTAGGCCGGCGAAAGAAGGGGGTAATGTGGCGCGGAGCGAGACCGGCCGTTTTGCAGGACGTAAATTTCGGGACTACAAAGGGACACGCTCAGGTATGCCCGATTAAAACTTTTAGGTCCTGCACCGGGGGCTGGTTTATGAATGACCAGGTCGCCGGCCGGCGGAATTACGGGTCGTTTTCGCGTTCGGCCTTTGTTTATTATTATTATGGATTTCGGCCCGTAACCGAATTGCGGAATTCGTCGCTTTATGATGCCGGTCTGATTAATAACGAGAATTATTTCTTAATTACGATGTACGAGGCTCGCTCGGATCGTTTATTATGTAAATTGAATGAGTTATGCCTAGTTGAGTGCTCCAGAACGGATAATCAAGGGTTTCTTTCCCCATGGTTATAATCTTTGGTTACGTTTATGTTTATAATATTTTATCGGAAACCATATCGGGTTGATAACACAACTATACACATTTTTCTACTAGAGCAACCAAAAGTGGTTTATAAGCTAAAAATAAGGGTTTTGATAATAACTAGTGATTTCCATGACAGTAAAAAGACTATCCATTCATGCCTATACAAGTTTCTATTTTGTTGAGGTAATATAATTATTTAATAGGCTAGGACTACATATGCGCGTCCTTTTCTACAACAATCTCAGTTGTGATTAGATGTAATTTTTAGGTTAATTTTGTATTTATATTTTGTTGAGGTAATATAATTATTTAATTTAGCGGCAGATAATGCGAAAATACGAGCTGTCAGTTTTCACAACTCGCGTCCTTTTCTACAACAATCTCAGTTGTGATTAGATGTCATTTTTAGGTTAATTTTGTATTTATATTTTGTTGAGGTAATATAATTATTTCATAGGCAAAATTAGCGGCAAATAATGCGAAAATAAGTGTAAAAGGTATGAATTATTAGTAAAATAATATCATTTTATAACACTATAATTTTGTAGATTATTATGGAATAAAGGATATATTTTTATGTTAAATAATATGGAAACAGAACTTATTTGAGGATTATAGTAAAGGTAAGAATGAAATATGGTCAAGTATACACACAGGTCAATTGAAAAGTCCCCGGCCTAAATCATAGATGGCGCTACTAGAATTAAATCCATATGTTTTTTAGTTAGCCCCAAGTCTCAAAAGATGCGTGTATAAATTTGACCGCTATCGGAACATTAGTTTGTGAATTATAACATTTCGAGTGAAGCAACTTTTGTTATTGTGAAAAAAATTGATAAAAAGGAATTTCGCGTATTGATAAAATATTGCTTTTTGAAGGGAAAAAACACAATTGAAGCAAAAACTTGGCTTGATGCCAAGTTTCCGGTCACGCTCCAGGAAAATCTATGTATGCTAACTTTAGAAGTGGTGAAATGAGCACCGAAGACGGTGAACGCAGTGGACGCCCAAAAGGGGTTGTTACCGCCGAAAACATTTAAAACATTTACAAAATGATTTTGAATGGCCGTAAATTGAAATTGAATAAAATAGCAGATACTCTAAATGTATCAACTGAACCTGTACATCATATCATTCACGAATATTTGGGTATGAGAAAGTTCTGTGCAACGTGGGTGCCGCACGAGCTCATTTTTGGCCAAAAACAACGACGAGTTGATGATTCGGAACAGTGTTTGAAGATGATGAAGCGTAATAAATCCGAGGTTTTGCTTCGATATGTGACAATAGATGAAACATGGCTCCATAATTTCACTCCGAAGTCCAATTGACAGTCAACTGAGTGGACTACACACGATGAACCCGCTCCAAAGTGTGGGAAAACGCAACGGTCGGCTGGGAAGGTTATGGCGCCTGTATTTTGGGATGGGCATGGAAAAATTTTCATTGACTACCTTGGGAGAGGAAGTACCATCAACAGCGACTGTTACATAGCGTTATTGGATTGTTTGAAGGACGAAATCGCTAAAATACAACCGCATATGAAGAAAAATAAAGTATCGCTTCAGCAAGATAATGCACCGTGTAACAAGTCAGTGAAAATGGTGGCAAAAATCCATGAATTGGACTTCGAATTGCTTACTCATCCACGGTATTCTCCAGATTTGGCCCCCAGCGACTATTTCCCTTTCTCAGATCTCAAAAGATGCTCACTAGGAAGATATTTTCGTCGAATGAAGAGGTGATTGCCGAAACTGAGGCCTATTTTGAAGCAAAGGACAAATAGTTCTACAAAAATGGTATCGAAACGTTGGAGGGTCACTATAATCAGTATATCAACCTTGAAGGGAATTATGTTCAATAAAAAAAAACTAATTTTGCCAAACAGATTTGTTTTACTATGGTAGGCTTTTTAGGGGACTTTCCAATTGTACTGTTACTTCATATACATATTTTAAACATTCGAAAGATGTTTAATTTAAATTATGCGCGAACTTGGAAACTAAAGCCGATCTTGACATACGGATTGAAGATCTGATTTCAGGCATCAAATGACATCATCAACGTTAAAAATCGTTCTCATCTGCTCAGGTCCAAAAATTGACAAATTGGCAAAATGTTTGTTGTAATTCTGATGCTCCTCAAACCAAGACTGATTCTTTTTGGCTGTTTATGAGGATGCATTATCATCTTGGATATGGCAGTGTTTGTCTTAACTCCATCATAGAGGATGTCGAGTTATTAAACTGTATCACTCCTAATTCAAATTATGGCTAGGGATTTTTAGCAAAATCACCCTACCTTTGGAGATTTTACAGGTTGAACTGTGATACATTTGTCCGAACACCACTTAACTCTGCCAAGGAATGCTTCGAGTGACTGCCGAACGATTGTCACTGACATAATCTGATTCCTTTCTTGTATATAAGTTGATTCAGTTAAATGAATAATTTTAAAAAAGGGCAGACTTTTGATCTTCCTGGTATCCTACCAATTGCATCAGTTACAAAATGTATAGAATTTAAAATAATAACGTTTAATGCTGGCCATAGGATGGTCTTCTTACTGTTGCGATTGTCGTAGGTTCGAATCTTGCTGTCCATGTTCGAAAATTTATGTTTGTGATATTTATAAATTATATTTATATTAATATGTATAATTTATTTTATAATTGTGATTGTCTTGATTGAAGACAATAGTACAAAATCCGATAAGGAAAGTTATCCCAGTCACTCCAGTAACCAGGCTGGGTAAGACCGAATGTCTTCTGAAATGGTCTTCATGTTGGCCATCTGCCAGTCGGTAGGCTTAATGTCGAAGGCTGTGGTACGGAGCCCATGTTAAGTGGGTAAGTTAGTAAAAAATAAAATAATTTACTTGAAAACTATTTTATTTTGATGGAAAGATTAGATTCATTATTCATAAAGGTCCTTTTATTTGTCACCATTATTTGAACTTAAATCACTTTTTGTGTCACAAAGGAAACGATAAAGATGTTATCCCCTAAAATTCTCTCCCTTTATTTCACAAAAAAGAACTTTTTTGTTCATGCAGTTATAAAAATAAATTTATTCGGTTTCTAAATCATTTCTGACAGGGGGGAAACGTTTATTTCGTTCTTAAAAACTGACCCGAGTCTCAGAAGAGGAAAAAAACTTTAGAAGAAGAGAAAAATAGTTTAGTTATAGCGAAGATAACAATCAATAAATATTTTTGATTTATTGTGTTTTGATAACATTGTATTATACAAACAAAAGGTAAATTTCTCGATTAAACATTCCTGTTATTAGAACCATTTTTTTCACAGTTTTTAAAATTTTATATTTGTCGTTGGTAGGTTAGTCGTTGCCGATTAACCTACCATTAGCCCTATCTTAGCCTCTAGTGTAATAATGTTTATGTATTTGAATAGAAGTGCTATTTTTCTATTAAATGGATTTCACTACACTACATTATACTTTATAGTCTATGTTCTATTCTTTTGTTATCCAAAAGTTGTAATACTTCGACACTGATATGAGAATGGAGTTTCTCCACTTTCATTGCTTTTACACTGCATTTATTATCATCTTGCCATGAGCGACCCAATGAACCATTCTGAAAAATTTATGTCTCATCTAAATACCCAAAATCATATAATAATTCTTCCTTGATTTTAACATAAGTTTTTAAAAGTTGTATTCTTTTAAAAGCAACGTCTGGAAGTTCCATTAAACTCCTTAGTGGAATATCTTTA
Organism: Rhynchophorus ferrugineus; assembly: GCF_030347505.1. NCBI lineage: Eukaryota > Metazoa > Arthropoda > Insecta > Coleoptera > Curculionidae > Rhynchophorus > Rhynchophorus ferrugineus. The sequence continues at coordinate 20,434,841 of NW_027472580.1, forward strand.
CACCAGTTAAATCTTACATTACGCAACAGTGTGTGAGGGGATCTTCTACATCGCTCAAATAGCTGCATATCTTTCAGCTTTTTATGGATACTTTCCAGACTATTTCCTCTGAAATAATTGTATTAAATTATGTTTAGATTTGCCGAGCCGAGACCCGTACTAATATTCAATGCAGCTGCAACACGTTAAAAAATATTGTCAATAAAAACAGCAGCAATTAATATTTAAATGCTTACCTCTATTAATATATTGTACTGGACTGTATAACGGCTTTGGCATTTTAAACCGGAGTAATAATAGCGGAGTCTTGAGATTTATTAAAACTACTTTTGACGGTTTATAATCCCTAATTATAACATTTTAAAGAATCTTGCAGACATTTGACAAACGGACGACTTTTGCGGCTTCATTCGGTTACACGTTCGAACATGTCAAACAGAATTCGATCTCTTTTTAAGTAGAATAAAATGAGAAGGAAAATATTATCTGATTGTAAAACGAATTTACAACTTTCGACAGACACATATCGATCACGTGTGTCACTACTCTTTTGAACAGACTATAGATCGATATAAATGATTTTAATTTAAATATTTTCAAAAATTGCAAATCCTAATTCTATGAAGGGTTCTCCTCGAGGCCGTTAGATTATATTATTTAAGGAATGTTTTCTAAACCAAAGTAAAACAAAAGAAGCAGAGTAATAACGGGAAGGTCTGTGTTCACTTTTAAGTAGCAGACAATGCGCCGGCCCTCACCGTCACCATTTTCACCCTCGCTTGACTGACAAGATAAAATAATCAGGCGCATTTCCCATTTCCTTTCCAGCCCAAACATCAACTTTATTATCGTCGACTTTATGAAATCATGCCGTCTCACTGTTCCAACTAACTCGTACATTGTCTGGTGCGTTGTCATTGATGTTTTTCGGAAAGTTACGCGAGACAATGGGCCTTTGTTGCCACCTCTCGCTCGCTCTCCCGTGCCAACAATGGGCTATATGTCGCAGAAATGGTATGTGCCGTCGGTGAAGTCGAGCGCGTGGGGAAAACCGACAGAGGCGTTGAGAGTCGCAATGGGATAGAGGGCGGGAATGCTCCGCTTATTTCAACAGTTAAACTTCGAACGCTAGGATTTGGTAGCTGAATCTGAAGACGATTTCACTCGTGATGAATGTACGGTACAAAAGTCGATTCGCGTTTATTAAATATTTAATAAAGTAGAGTAATATAGTTTTGTAAAGTTATCAAATAGGGTGCAAAAGAAATGAGGATGGGATATCATTAAATATTTTTAACAAAAATATTGAACCGACAAAAAAAAATAAGGAACTCACTAAAATTTTTAAAATAACCAAAGTTAGATTTTTAACACAAAAAGAACATTTTAAAATAAAATATGTACATAATAATCGTTGTAATAGCTAATTTTTTTAATAACATCTTTATTAGATACGCTTAGAACAATCTTAATTATACATTAATTTATTACTACTTTTCATTTGTACTTGGATTAATTCACAAGCAAGACGAGTGCGAGAAAATACATCAATATGTATTCCTCAATTATAATATTACAATAACTTATAGCTATAGTTTACACTAAAGGTATACACTTTATATAAGTTCGTATGGTTTGGTTCGCTTCAATCTCCTGACATCCTCCGCGCTGTTCAGCAGTTGTATTGCTTCCACATTAGTATGATTTAGTAATCTTCTTTCATGTTTCAAGGCAAAATCTTGAATAACGTTGGTTACGTAGCGATAAGCATTGGTAATCAATCGAAGAACCTTGTTTTGACTTTTGAACTTTGATTTGAATTTTTAGTGCAACCCATAGGTGCAAATTGGCTTTATGACAGTCTTATAAGTCAACCTCTTTGATTTTTTATCAAGTTGAGAGTATCTTCCGACTAACCAGTATAGTTGTTTTATATTGGTTCTAATGTGTTTTGCTTTTTGTCTAACATGATGTTTTCAATTTAATATACCGCCAAGATGGATTCCATTGGCTTCCAATGGCTAATATTTATAATTTTAATATTTATAAAAAATTATAAAATTTAATTTATTCTAACATTACAGTACATCTAATGCGTATATTATCGAAAGACTTCAGTTCATTAAACAGTCACAATAGTTTGTAGGTTAGAGTTACTTTATTCTATTTACACTGAACTCTTTTCTCTAAACCACCACCACCAGGTATCCTCTGGATCAACTTAATTATTAATTGTTCATCCAAGTAATGTATTTTTTTCAATTAGACAATATATTTACCTTTTTATGTTAAATTCTTGTGTCCTTCATTATTGTGTTTTCTTGTCAAATCATACTGATATCACTGTATTTCGCCTTAGTTTCTTCTGTGTATATTCTTAATAAAATTAGATTTAATCACGTCATTCTCTCTAATGCATTTATCATATCTGAAAAATAGTTAGTATTCATTTTCTCATATCTACTCGAAACAATTACACATATATCTATGCACATACATATTGGAAATTGTGTAATACGATTTTCTACAGTTATCCTAAACTAATCATATACACACCTTTAGATACTTCTACTCTTTACCCTTCATCACTCTGTCTTGGTATTGTCAGTATTGAATCATAATCCTACATCCAGAACGTTTCATTCACTCATTGTTACATTCTGAGTCACCATTCAAGTCAATAACTAAGGTGTTAATTACCAATCTCGCATTAGTTCCACAATTTCATCATTCCACCACTTCCCAATCCCTTCTTTTGTATGTCTAATGGAGTTTGTCCCAACCTAAGGGTGTTATTGTAGACAGTGTATTGCTTTTCTTATATCCAAATAGTTTTTGCCTGTTTATCTTTCTCAGTACGCATATCTACCCTATCAGTTCTTTGCGAGATCATATAAGAATTCGATTTGCAGATATATTGTTATCTATATTATACAAACAAAATAATATTAATATATATGGCCCCAACTAATGCTATAGAGAAATCAAAGATTTTTACATAGTCTAAAGACAACTAGTTGAGCCGTAAAATATAAAAAATTCACGATGGTCAGTCATTACCTTTATTCGATACCAGAGAACCGTATTTTCTATTTCGGATTATAGATCGGGTTCCAATAAGATGTGGCTATTGTTCATCAGGGTTGGCAATACTATTTTATCGAATTTCCCAATAATTCAAGTCAAATTGCCCAAAATGAGGAGAAACATTTGTCAATTCACCACAAATTCTTAATTACTTTCCTAGCACTTGGAAAGTGGTTCAAATTATTTTGATTCTTAAACCAGGCAAAAAGTCACAAGGCGTATTCTTTTATCATGCTATAAGCTTCTTACCTGTGATCTCTAAAATTTTTGAAAAATTATGCATTAAAAGACTCAAAATAATCATAGAAGAGAGAAATATTATTCCAGACTATCAAATTTGGCTTCCATAATATGATGTATATTTATAAAAGCCTAAATGATAAAAAATATTACTCCGCTGCATTTTTTGATATATCTCAAGCCTTGACAAGGTGTGGCACACTGGACTGCATGTTAAATTGAAAAATGCTTTAACCCATACTCACGTTTAACTACCCAAATCATACCTCAATGACAGACGTTTTATTGTGAAACAGGGTGACAAATACACTGACCCCCATCCAATATATTCAGGTGTTCCGCAGGGCAATGTTCTTAGTCCACTATTATATCTATTGTATACAGCTGGCCCTCGGACCTCAAAAAACACTACTGTTGCAACATATGCTGACGATACAGCAGTTTTATCATCACACAAGGATCCAACATCAGACACAAGAAACCTCCAACTTCATCTTAACAAAATCGAATTGTGCTTGAAAACATGGCGTATCAGAGCAAATGAGACAAAATCTACCCATTCACTTTTTGTAGAAGAACATGTCCCTCAGTAAAAATAAATAATTATAAACTCCCGCAAGACAACGTTAAATATCTGGGAATGCATTTTGATCCCCGTTTAACATGGAAAAGACATATAGTGACAATAGGCGAGCAGCTTAAACTAAAAGGGCTTAAACTAAATTAAATGTATTGGCTGATAGCGTAAATCTAAATTATCCTTAGGCAACAAGGTTTTGTTTTATAAGTCAATATTTGGCCCATTTGGACCTATGGTATTGAACTGTGGGGTTCTAGTAGCAAATCTAACATAGGTATCCTCCAGAGGTTTCAGAATAAAGTGTTGCGAGTCATCGTCGATGCCCCATATTACGTCTCCAACAAATTAATTCGGCGCGATATTCCCTTAGAACCCATAACAAGTGTGATTCGAAGTGTTAGTGCAATGTACTCTGTGAAAGACTATTAATGCATCCCAATGCGCTCGCCAAGTAGTTAAATGTGCGCGATGACAGTAAAGTGTGTAGGTTCAAACGTAAACTACCATGCGAACTGATTAGCAGACACATAGAGTGAGTTATAATAATTTCTAGAATAGAGTTTAAAATAAGTTATATCGTATCTAGAATAAGATTTAGAATATAAGTTTGTACAGCAGATCACTTACTGAGGCGATCTTCTACATGTCAGTAGAGTTATATTGTATAACCGAAATCATCATATAATACTTCTTGCCCACAGGCAGATTGTTGAAGTTCTAAGAGATTAATAAAAAAATATATATTTTTTATGACTTCGTTATTACTCATAATTATTATTTTCTTCCATATTTGTAAATTTTTATTTAAATATGGTACTCAATATAATATTTTCTTTTACTTTTATCCCCAAATAAGTAGTTCGTTCGAGCTTTTTTATATGGTATATCCGTATATTGTATGTACATGTTATTTTTATATGTATCACGAAAACTTTGTTCCCTTTTCGCCCATAAAAGATTTTTTTGCTGTTGAAGTAAGAATCGGAACAAATTATTCAGGTTCCGGAAAAAGTTCTTAAATTATTTATTGCCAAACACAAAGCAGTATATTTGCTTCTATCGATAAGTTTTTCTTTGACATGAACTGAACGAAACTTTTTGGTTTATTTCGTAGAAAAAAAAACGTGATGGAAACCGTGCTAGTGACCTGTATAGGAGCATATTTGTAAAAATACGTGTACTGCCGTAAAAAGAGGAATTCTTTGTTATTTATTTCTTGTAGGTTGTCATGTCCTATAACATAGAATACATTGTTTGTTTGTTTTCGGGCTTTAAATTATTATGATATTGATAATAGAATATTCAATGTTTGAACTTTATTAGACTGTCATATATGTAGAATTTGTTCATACAATATGATAAAAAATAAGAACAAGAACTTTATTATTTTAAAATAATTTAAATATTCCTTCTTTTTTTAATATATTAGAGCCTCTAATCTGTTAACCAACTGGAGTTTATCTAGATTGGGCCTTCCGCTTAACATGTGCTCCAAACCACGGTCCTCGGCATACAGACTGGCTAGCAACCAACTTCATTTCAAAAGACACTCAGTCTTACTCAGACTGGTTACTGATTTTGGTAATTTTACTGGTCGGGTTCTACACTCTAGTCTTATGGATTATGACAATTTGAACCTGCAACCATTACAACGGTAGGAGGACCGTTCTGTCGGCTTGACCATACCAAGGCGCCAATCAAACTAACATATTCCTTTTTCTATAGCGTCATTATATTTTATCAACTCCATCAGGAACATGGTTGTTTTTTTAAATTATTATTCTAGGTTGGTCAATAAGTTTGGCATTTTTTTCGTTAAGATCAATGTCAAAAGGAAGTTTGTCATTGTTTAGCTTACTGTGTAAACGCGACGAATATGAAAGGAGCGGGTGTATGCCAATTGCTGCGAATCATTTATCAGGTGTAGCTTGTGCGTTGTGCTTGCGAAAGTTTTACATAAACGGTGATTAGGTGACTCTCTTGATGTTTTCGCCACTTAAATAACGCGTTAAACCTTTCTGCCATCCCAAATATGTGAACAATGTGGTGTACTGAAATGAATCCAAGTTATCAGTGTTCTTAAGAATGGTGGAATCCGAACCATAAAATGATTTAAATGCACATAGATCATCATTGCATCATATTTTGCATACTACACCTAAAACTGCACCTCTGCAAAATTGAATTGTAGAAACATTAAAAGCCTCAAGATGTCAGATCGCTTCGTAAGCAGTCGAGCGGCTTTCAACACCTAGTAATATCTCGTTTTCAGATAAAGCTCATGTTCCTCATAATGCACATGCAAATAAGCAGCACTAATGTGTCTGAAGTTAAGGAAGTAGAAACCATTTTATTCACTTACTTTATTTTAATCAATTTTCTAACCTAAACTTCCTTTTCAGGCATCTTGTATATATTTTATAAGAACGAAAATAAAATGTAATTATCATATTAAATTCAATTACGACAGTGTAAAAGTGTGCGCAGTTTTAACGAGTGTGTAGATGTAGATGAGACTTGCGTGATGTGACAAGCTCAAGTTGAAATTGTGTTTTTTGTATTTAGAAATCATCGATGAATATACTATCATTAGATTTTTTGGATGCAAAAATGAATTTATAGAAGGATTACTTTCAAAGTGATAATGATTTCATGATATTAATCAATTATTTTAAATATTTCAATCAAATATTAGAGTAATTAAACTGCAAGAATTTTTTGATTGAGTTACACATTAATGTTTTTTAAGATGCTTTTGAAGGTGTATTGCTTTGATTTTTAAATTAAAACTAGTATACAGCTACCCGGGTACCCACTAAGATTAATGTAAATGAGCGACGGGTTTATACACACTTAAGAGACTGCTTATTAAAGTATTTAGTTAATTTGACTTTTAAATTGATAATAGACAATATAGTTTGTAATTATTTTTATTTAAACAATAATTCTTATTATAAACAATAACAAAAATAGTAAGTAAGAAATACATAACTCCGTTTTATTTTATTTTATTAATATCGTTTTCCATTATTTTACTATTTATTTATTTATATTATTTTATTTATTATGATACAGTGCCGTATAAAAATTGAAGTACATTAAATTATTTCGTACATCCTTCACATGTCGTGGTTGTAAAACGAACACTGTTTTACACACACACACACACACAAACACTGTCACAAATAGGGTTCTCACATACCGAACACATTTTTCTACTTTTGCGTCTTTTTTAAATTCACTTTGGAGACATTCATAGCATACACCAGTAATCTTTTTCCTCCCAGATGATGTTCGCTGATGCGCATTCGGATTGATAGCTCGACCAAGAAGATATTCAATCGCCACTTTCGTTTGGAAATACTGCCCAATTGCCGATAAAATAATCGTTGTTCATACGATTTTTTAACAATCATTTTATTATTCTCATAATACAGAATATATGATGCAAGACAGGCAATATCGAGAATATTGTAAAAAATGCTAGAGGCCACCTTTGACTTGATCTTTTTGTAGTATATCTATCAAGCATTTTATCCATTGTGTCTACTCCAGCTTTAGACCAGTTATTTTTAGGTTTTTTCTTTGCACTTCATGATGCATTGATGATAATAATGATGAGTATAATTACTACCTTGTTTTTTTTTGGCACATAACTACATAGGGTAACTTTTTCATCAAAGCCAAACATAGTGGATAATTCTTCTCGCGTTTTTGGTACAGCTATTGCTGGTGGAATGTATGTTTTATTTTTCTTCAAGGTGCCAACAATTGTCAAGTTCCAAGATGGTAAAAATTTTGCCAGTGGAAGAGTAGTGAAGAAATTATCCATTGTAATGTTTCTATCGGATCCTCTATACGGTGCCACCAAGTCTTTGACAACTCTTTCACCAACGTTTTTCTCACGACCATCTTTCGATTTTCCAATGTAAAGCTGCCCAGTACGAATACGAATTTTCAGCATCACATATCTACCATACTTTAATTCCATATATAGCTGGCTTTGACGGAATATACTGAGTGAATCTAGTTCGACCTCGGTATGGATAAAGTTGCTCGTCAATTGTCAGGTATTCTGTTGGCTTATAATGTTTTGCTAAATTACTATTCAACATTGTCCAAGCGCTGAGCTCGAGTATTGGCATAGGACTATAAACTGTGTCCCTATAGCTATTTCATATGCCACATAGCCAGTTCACACAGAATTTTATTTTTAATTCAATAAACTAATGACTTGCACATCTGCCACGCTATAGGTGGGTACCCGGGCACCCGGTAATTGAACGAATGGTGAAAGTTTTGTCAGCGACCGGGCGGAACTCATAGGCGATATGGAAAAACTATATTACTACTACTATACTAACCTAAACTATTATACCTGTGTTCTTAATTGTAGTTTTAAGTCCTTCGATAATATATGTATTAGAGGTGCTGTAATGTTAAAATATATTATATTTTATAACAGTAGATTTTAATTTAGTAATTAGATTTTTTAATTATAACAGTTTAGTTATTTTATTTAGATTATAAATTTGTTATACGTCATAGCCAAACTGAACTAAAACTCAGAGTTGATGCTGCAACATTGCTGAATTTTAACATCATTAACTCAGATTTTTTGAGTTTACTGCTATCTTAGGTCTGTCTAACAGCATTATCAATTAATAAATCTTTATGAGCGTGTTACGTTTTTAATTTAAATCACTGGAAGGTCATCGAGTGCTATTCGAAACAAAATAATTAATTATAATTTAAATTTGTTTAAAATTTATGAATATTCTTGGTAAGAGTGTAAAATCCGAAAAGGAAAATGATCCCAGTCACGCCAGTAACCAGGCTGGGTAAGACCGGATGTCTTCTGGGATGATTTCTAAAGTTGGTCACTCGCCAGTCGGTAGGCTTAATGCTGAGGACCGTAGTTCGGAGCCCACGTTAAATTTTAGGCCCAGTCCAGATAAACCCATAGTTGGTAAAAGGAGACTTTAAAATATATATAAAAAAATTAATTCGAAATTGTCAGAAATTGGGATCCGTAGAAAAATTTCTGCTCTATTTACTGATATCAGGAACAAACGATCGGGAATTGTCGTTTTATCTGGGAGGCGGAGAAAAGAAAAGGATTTTTCTCACTATTTCATCGTGGTATAAAAACGACGGAAGCCGAAGGGGGAGAGACGCAATCTGTACGGAGTTTATTAAAAGTACGGCCCCGAGCGTTCTAAACTCACTGGCTGAGCCTTTATCTCGATTAAAAGGCGTTACGCGTCCTGGACGCACCGGGAAATTTTCTGAAAGTGGCATCTCTTCGGCAGTTACCGTCCTCGGTTTAATCAAGGAACAGTCGTTTTTTCTGCGGTCGTTCTTTTTTACTGGTGTCATTCGAGACCTGCGGCAACTCTGTACTAAAAGGTTTTCCCTTTTCTTGTACGCTTGATTAGATTCTTAATTTTAATTCGGCTAGGTACTTGGCACTATTTACGAATGATTTTGGTAGCGTTGTTTTGTTACTCATTTCGAGTTCGGAGTACTATAAAACTGTCAAAGACAGATCGTAACTTTATGGCTAGAATCCGGTAGTAGATTAAAACTCCGCAGCTACCTGTTAATACAGAAGTGGGGATAAAATATAAATATAATAAATATAATATAAAATATATATATATAAGTGATAAGGGGTGTCCACCACAATTTTTTAAATTTTTTTTTATTTTGTGATTATGTGGCATTAAAAAATACATACAATGGAAGGAACAGTCGTTTTTTCTGCGGTCGTTCTTTTTTACTGGTGTCGTTCGAGACCTGCGGCAACTCTGTACTAAAGGGTTTTCCTGGTTCTTATCATTTTTTGTCCCGTTCGATAACATTAATTATTATTACTTGGTAAGTTATTGGTATGCAACGATTGTGCAACGGTACGCGATTAGTCATTAAAAAATTAATGAAAAATGTTATCGAAGCCACTATTTTAAATGGCAAGTTTCGAGGTGAAAATATGCTAATACCACGAATACCTATTATACCCACAGATGTGCTAATTCAATTTAAGCGTATTCAATTACCGATTAGATTGACATTTGCAATGACTATTTATAAATCCCAAGGCCGGACAATGTCTATTTGTGGTTTAGATTTGTGCACACCATGTTTTTCACACGGACAATTATACGTTGCATGCTCTCGAGTGGGTAAACCATCAAGTTTGTTTGTATTAGCTAAATACGGGAATATGTAATGAATTAATGATATAAATAATTATTATTTAAAATAAATTATAATAATTAAAAAAAATGCCTTAAAATTCCGCTCCATGCCTTTTTCACTCATATACCTTGACATCTTTAAACATTTCCAATAATTTAGTTTTTTTTTTCAACACTGGAAATTCTCTAGAAATTATTTACATGGCAAAACAACGTTTGTCGGGTCAGCTAGTAATAAATAAAATAAATTCAATAATAAGGTCTTTTTCATTTTTCCTACAGGAAACAAGGATATACTTCTTATGGTTAGATGCAATCCATGAAAGGGCGCATTTTTTTATAAGAAACTCCTACCTTGTCACCTTGTGTCAAATATTTTGTTTTATTTTTTGTCCGGCCTTATGAAATCTGTTGTCGTTTCTTAAACACGCCATTCCTATTCCTAAGTGACATGTTCAAGCTATAAATATAGTTATAATTAAATTCCAGTTGCTCTATTGGATTTGCAAAAGAGAAGTAAGAATTACCTGGTGGAAAAGAGCTAAAGATGTCAGTGATTCATGAAAGTTTGAACATTGATTAGTTGCTGAATATTATTTATTTTTATTTATTTGTCTCTCAAAGACGTAGCTATATCACACCTGTGCCCCGTAGAGGCAGACTGGATGGACTCATCTTATACAGTCGCTTTCTGGAGAATTGGGAGTTTACTTTTTCTGCAAAGGAATGAGATGTGTAGACTGTATACGCCATTGCCTTTGCAGATAGTGTGGAAGATTTGGGTAGACCATTGGAACCTCTGGTCGAACTAGAGACCAAGGTATGATACCTTCCGGAACAAGAGGATAGGAAATTTATCGATTTGTAGGCGATAAACGCGGAACTCCTTCTTGTGATAGAACATAATAACCTTAGTTTTGCTCGAGTTAATCTGCAGCAGCCAGAATTTCTACCACGCAATTGTCTGATGCAGCTTAATATTTTAGAATAAAAGTACCTTTCTAACGACTTTTACTGGCAAGAGGTGGAGCCACCCTCTTATTAGAGATTAGAGACACAATCTGTTGTGTCTTGTTTCGATATTTTCAATCATAGTTATAATAAGCAGTGATTTGAAATTTATCAAAACAAGCAAAACATTTTATAGGAGGTAAAAAGAAAAATACAGCATAATATTAAATTTTTAATTATAAATTAAAGGATCTAAAACAACGAACCTTAACTATGCCATAAACATTTACGAAACTACCACATATTTGGATAATACAAATGTATTATATATAAATAAAATTTTATAACAACTTCCTTGTAGATACATTCCTTTATATTTTTCGCATTATTTACTAATTAATTACAATACAATAAAAGTTGCAATAGAATTTTTTTCCAAATAAAGGCAAGGTTAATATATTTAATGGAAAACGGGCTTACCCACTAAAAAACCATCACCATATTTAATGAAATCAAGACTCATGTACCTGAAAATTCAATGATGTCAATATTTGGTTTTTTTTAATATACATATACCTTTCAAGTATTTTTTTATATTTCTTATTAGATCTGCTTTTCTCTTCTTTGATATTTTGTCAGATTACTCTCCGTTATCAACAGCTTGCTTGCGTTATACAGCTGTAACAAGTACAATATTTTCCCAAATAACTACCTTTTCAAGATTAGTGGTATGCAGTCTTTTACTGCACTTCTGTAATGCCTATAAACTGGACGATTAATTGATATTACTTAAATGTATAATTATCTATTACCTTGTCAAAATTCAATGATCAGAGAGATTCTGATATTCATATTGGCTACTTGTACATGCTTCAATATTGGGTCTTATAGCATTCTTAACAAAAAAAATATTCTTATATAGACACACTCAAATTAATTTTTGGCCCATAACTCTTCTTTCCTTATAATAGTCTACCTAAAATTCATTCATAAGATAATAATCACATCGATAATTTTATGGAAATTACTATCTTGACAATTACTCCTTATATAGCTGTATATTAGGCTTCTTAACTTCTTGTTCCCTGAAAAATTCTTTAAGCAATATTTTTTTCTTTATCGTCCGTCCAACTTTCAAGGCCTTACAAATTCTTAAAATAAAGATTAAATTGTTTAACATCTGTATAATGGTTCCGACAAAGATGCTGCTGAGATTGAGTATGTATGGATACTAAAATCATTAAGTTGAGGACACAGAGAAGGCATATGATCCTTTTTGCTTTAGTTGTGCAGCAAGCTCATGGTGAAATGCATATGTTATGTCTGATTCTTTCTCTTGCTACTAAGTATGTCTTAATACAAATTTGACTTACACTAACTTACATTTGACTCTCCATGTTTGTAATCCTATTAAAATGCTAAAATGTTAAAGCAAAAGACCTTCTTTTTAAGTAAAAAGGAACGTAAAAATATAACTTTATCAAATACCATATCAAATGCTTTAATAATTAAACAAATAAATTCCCAACGTTCAATCAGAGCAATACGGTACGTCGCCATCTTTTGAGGAATGCTTGGCTTGCAATACCAAGCAGTTATGCCAAATCTAAAGGCACGAACTTTATATTGTACTACATACTAAAAAAACGTATCTACTCCCTAATTATTTTTTTGTTTCAAAGCAAATTATAAAAGTTAATGTCAGAAAGAATAACTTCTTAAATATATTATTTTTCTATAATAAAATACATCCATAAAACAATAGTCTAGCTGTAAATTTGGCAACATCGACGTTTAGTATTTATACGAATAGTTCCGAAAATAGCCGAATCTCCGGACCACGATGATTTTTAATGTATACTTTCTAAAACGAATTTACAAATTGCGGCAGGCAATATAATAAACATATTGATGACTTAAGTTTTTATTTGGAGTAAACTATAACATAAAGTGCTTTTGGCTGTTCATGTCTAAAACCGTGTAAACTCGTGTCTCAAAAAAATGTCTCAATGTAACTTGAGACAACACCTTTGTCACATAATCACAAATCATTGTATTTCAAAATAGAGAGAAAACCGTTTGCCCCAAGATGTTTAAAAATATTTTTAAATTAAAACAAATGAATTCGTTCATGCACGCCAACTACGTAAGATGAAAATTTAATACGGCCTTGAACTCTCCGCGGATAAGGATCGTTCTCAGTGGCTCATCAAAGAGGAAGCGGAAACCCCGACCGAAAAAGAAAAACTTGATATAATCTGAATGAAATTTATTAAAAATAAAGCCGGCGGCATTCCGAACTTACCGACGGTCTTTATCTCGATTAAAAGGCGTTACGCGTTCGAGACTCTCGAGAAGGAACGTTCTCCGCGGGAGGGTCGCCCTCCGAGTTACGACTCCCGGTTTAATCAAGGAACAGTCGTTTTTTACACTCGGTCTTTTTTATGTACCGGAGCCGTTCATGGCCTGTTATCGGTCCGTGGAAATTTTATATTCGGCAGTTTATTCGGCCGGTCGACTCCGAGATTTATAATTTCCATTTTCTGGGGCAATAAAAAATATAAATTTATTAAGTATTTTTTTAGGACAAAGATATCCGCGAAATGAAAGATAAACCAATTATTCACCAGAAAAGTTTTTAAAGCAATGCCGTTAATGGAAAAACATGCTTCAGTTTTTTTTATTAATTACTTCTCACATGCGATATGCTTAGTACAATCTTAATTCACAAATTAAATTATTACTACTGTCCTGTTGCAACTACAGTTCAATCTTCTGATTTCTTGCGTGTTGTCCAGTAGTTGTATTGCTTCCACGTTACTGATGATTTAGCAACCTTGTTTCATGTTTCTATCTATTTCATTACGAGATTATGGTGCAGCGCTTCGTTGGTTACGTAGCGATAAGCGTTGACAATTAATTGTAGATCCTTGCTTACGGCTGAGTTCGATTACTAGTTGGTCCAATGTTTTAGTGCAGCCCCATATTTGCATCCCATAGGTCCAAATAGGCTTTAAAATTGACTGATAAACCAATCTCTTTGATTTTAGATCAAGTTGAGAATATCTTCCGACCAACCAGTACAGTTGCTTGATTTTGAATCTAATTTGCTCTGCTTTTTGTCTCACATGATGTTAACATGCTTCAATGACACAGGTTTGTAACAAAAAAATGTTTGAGTATTTTCAATTGATTTCTATATATTTTGGTTTGGTCCAGTCGAGAATTAGTTATCGATTCGTGGAAATTTTATATTCGGCAGTTTTTTCGGCCGGTCGACTCCGATATTTATAATTTCCAGTTTCTGGGGCAATAAAAAATATAAATTTATTAAGTATTTTTTTAGGACAAAGATATCCGCGAAATGAAAGATAAACCAATTATTCACCAGAAAAGTTTTTAAAGCAATGCCGTTAATGGAAAAGCATGCTTCAGTTTTTTTATTAATTACTTCTCACATGCGATATGCTTAGTACAATCTTAATTCACAAATTAAATTATTACTACTGTTCTGTTGTAACGACTGCTCAATCTTCTGATTTCTTGCGTGTTGTCCAGTAGCTGTATTGCTTCCACGTTACTGATGATTTAGCAACCTTGTTTCATGTTTCTATCTATTTCATTACGAGATTATGGTGTGGCGCTTCGTTGGTTACGTAGCGATAAGCGTTGACAATTAATTGTAGATCCTTGCTTACGGCTGAGTTCGATTACTAGTTGGTCCGATGTTTTAGTGCAGCCCCATATTTGCACCCCATAGGTCCAAGTAGGCTTTAAGATTGACTGATAAACCAGTCTCTTTGATTTTAGATCAAGTTGAGAATATCTTCCGACCAACCAGTACAGTTGCTTGATTTTGAATCTAATTTGCTCTGCTTTTTGTCTCACATGATGTTAACATGCTTCAATGACACAGGTTTGTAACAAAAAGTTGTTTGAGTATTTTCGATTGATTTCTATATATTTTGGTTTGATCCAGTCGAAAATTTGTTATCGATCCGTGGAAATTTTATATTCGGCAGTTTATTCGGCCGGTCGACTCTGAGATTTATAATTTTCATTTCGTTTTTTGAGGTAATAAAACATATAAATTTATTAAGTATTTTTTAGGACAACGGTATGCCCAAAAAAGAAATATAAGCCAATTATTCACTAGATAACTTTTAAAAGCAATATCGTTAGGGAAAGATGTTGTTAGAAAATTTCTTAATAGTCACGTTTATAAATTTATACTACTAAATTTATACTTAAATAACGAATCAAATATACAGTAAATTTGTAAAATAAATTTATTGATCAATGGTATACACAAACTAAATATTTAACATTTTTCAATATGCCTCCGTGCTCTACACACTTTTGATTTTGAATATTCCATCTTCATAAATAGTTTGAGGGCGATTTGTCAGCTAATTGCGCACACTTTTTGCCTCCAAGTAATTCTTTCAAAGGCGCAAACAAAAATTAATCACAAGGTAATAAGTTAGAGAAATAAGGAGGGAGGGTGCTCGAGGGTTTCCCAGCGAATTTTTTCCAATTTATTCTTTGTCAAGACTACAGTGTGTTGTTTAATGCCAAGTTGATTAATGACGATGGATTGAAGACTTCCATAGATGATACTCAATGCGAATGATACTCAATCTGATGCGATTTCTTCAATCCTTAATTGGCAATCACGTTCAATAAGCTCTCGAACAGCACGGATGTTGTCATTTGTGAGACTTGTTCGTGCGCATCGATTATGACTTTCATTTTCGACATGTTCTCACCTATCCCTTAATTTTCTGAACCCACGTATACACTCGATTCTGAGACAGTGTAGCATCCCTAAACTGTACCTGCAAATGAATGAAAATATCCAATAGTTTAACGTGTTGATTGGTTAAAAGGTTTATGATGATGCGTTATGCAACAGACGAAAGTACCTTACGTTTAGTCATGTCTGTAATGCGGAAAGAACCGAGCACAGCTGCTACCCACACCGGTTTCCCCCCTCCTCATAAACAGAAGAACGCTCGAGAATCAAATCCTCTAGATCGGAATTACGTGCTACGCTAAATAGCACAATTACCGTTTATATTTGATTCCCTCTCATATTTAGGCCATAGAATAAGTACCCTTTTGGTTACTCTATTTTTACCACCATCACCGTATCCCGAAAATCAGTTATTTCATGGAAAATACTTCCCAGAGTTTATGAATATATACTAGCAATATTTGTAAATACGTTAATGGTAGTAAGGTTCTTGGAAAATATAATATTCTTCCGAGAAGGGGTGGAATACCGTCACGTTAGGATGCAGCTAGAGAGCAACTTCAACATTCATATTCTTTTAAATTTGTGTCTTATTCTGGTGTTATCCAAGATTGGTATTACTTCGATGATAATATGAGAATGGAGTTTATATTCATGTCTCCTTGTCATTCTCTTGATTTCCTGAGTGACTGTGTATCTGAGGATCTCGATGCAAGTAATGAATTTTGTATTATCTGGATGCACTTGCCATATTTCTCAAGAGTTTACTCTCGAAAACTTGTATAATATTAATATTACTTTTCGCGGAACATTCCCATAATTGAATACCATCTGTCGATATAAATTTTAACCCTTGTTTGTATAATAACAATTTAATATCTACTGATAATTGTGATTTTCTTCCAATCAACCTATACTTTTTCTTATATTTTAACACCAGTTCTTTACTTTCCTTTTTCGCATGTTCCTTCCAGCGAAGTTTTGCATCAAGATTCATTTCGAGATACATAGCGTTTTTTCCATATGAAATAATATTATTATTTATTATTATTGGTGTTTTTGTGGTTTGATTATACGGGAACTGCACATTAACAGGTTTACTTTCGTTAATAATTTATTAAAGATTGACTTTTGACAATTTAGTTATTTAATTTGAGTGATTTCTACCTAGGGTCTCCTTATAAAATCCCATTTCCAACATGACGAAATAAAAAAAAAAAGAAATACAAGTTATACAAACACAGGAGCTATATAATGTCCATCAAGATACAAAATAACATAACAACAATACTACACAGATTTATTTTCAAAATTAGTCCTAAAGTTTATTAATGGAAAGTGGTGGATGTTAAATACACATGGGGGTCACGATTAATAACACCTGGAGAAGAAAATAAATTACTCACAGCAATTAATATTCCAAATTGTAATTACCATTCAAGGCCATTCATTCGCCTTTCGAAAGGCATTTCATGAAATCAAATAAAAATCAAGAAGTTTTGTGAACTATTATCTGTTCACACTCAGTTCACAAATTTAGTGAGCCGCAAAAGAAGCTACCTCAACATTATAAGAGAATACAAAATATGAGGTAAGTTCCCTTTAAATTAGGGAATCGATAAAAGACATCAGTCTCAAGTATGATACGGTATATGTTACTGAACCAGAAATGCTGTAGACATAATAAAGAATGTGTAATGAGATAAATCAAAGGATTAAAGAATATAAACGGAATTGCTTTGAAAAATATGTTACAGGGAATTCTGATTTTATAGTGAAAATGTACTGAAAACAAGTTTTAGTAACAAAAACAGATAATTTTTAAATTAACCTCTTTTCTATATTATGAGAGAAATATGATTTAATAACCTGTGGTCGAAATTCGACTACGGGGTAATCATTAATATTGTAGTCAAGTATTTTTAATAGATTATAAAACTTACTAATATTTTTGTATTAAGTTTATTTTATTACTAAAATCCTAAATAAAGTTTAGTAAAAAGGTAACACACTATTCACTGACTGCTAGATAAGTTGGCTAGATATATATTAGTTTTAAAAAATTATCTTAATTATTTTTAATAGTTACTTATCGCATTATGATTGAGTAAAATAATCCAAATCTTTAAACTGACTGTAAAAACAGTTTTTATGATGCTGTTTCTTTGAACTTTGCTACTCAAGCGACTTAATGTGTAGAAAAGAGAATTTTTTAGTATATAGAGTAGGATAAAAGGCCGAAATTCCGAAAGGAAGCTCCCTTAAGGACTTTTAAAATTGAACTGACACGAAAGCTTAAATTTAAATTTAATTTAATAAAACTTGCCATATTTTTTATAGTACTCATATATTAATTAAAAAGGATTATACATTTAATATTTATATTTATTAGTAAGTTATTATCTATAATTTTTAATATTATAGTCGTATCGTACTCTACAACAGTAAACAGCATTATAAAAAAAATCCGAACATATGCCCGGGTAGCTCAGTCGGTAGAGCATTGGACTTTTAATCCAAGGGTCCAGGGTTCAAGTCCCTGCTCGGGCGAAACTTTTTTTAATAAAATGTAAGTTAATGTGTTTATTAGTATTGTTTTAATCTAACACTACATTATTTGTATATATCTTGTAAAAAATAAATCAATTAATTATTATTAAAAAAATAAATTAATTAATAATATTATAAAATAAAATACATAATTATTAATTAACAAAATAAAACATAAAATAATAAAAATAAAAATAAATAATAAGAAAATTGTTTGATTCCTAAGTATTTGAAAAAGTAGCAGTTTATAATGAAATGGTTTTATGAACTGACAATTAACGCTACATATTGTATAAGTAAATATTGTCCATAATTAACATAACTATTACTTGATATCCTCTTTCTGATATTCCGTCTTTCAACTCTTACGACACTTTGCGTGTTTTGATTCATCTCAGAAGCTTTTATACATCTTGAAGCTTTTTAGTTATCAAGCCCTAATGATACAAGTTAAGCATTTTGTTACATTGCATATTGTTTATGCTATGAAATTAATAGACTTCAGCCAATTGTAAATAGATGATGGAATCTAGTTATCAATTTATCATCAGTCCATCCAATGGGGATGTACTGAAAAAGTGTCACAATGAGTAAATTATGTGTTTTGGATAGCGATATATATATTAGAACTATATTTCTTTTTGATTTGCTGTAATAATTCATTCTAATGCTGCAAGACTATTTGATATTTTCTTCGAGGTATTTTCTAAACTGATTTTTGATTTTAAAAAATCGAAATTTACTTTTTTTCTTGTAGTGGAAGGAAAATTTTTTAAAGCTTTTTTAAGTTATTACTTTTTCAGTATTCGACAATATGCCCAATAGGCAATAAGTATTTGATGAGATTTATGTTATACAATGATTTATTTCAATACGTACAAAATTGTTAATGTTACCATAATACTTTCACATAAAATCTAATTTTCTGATAGCAAAAGTTTTAAAGTTAGTTAGTTAAAAATATTTTAGGAGGAATAGAAAATGTCTACAGGAGGAGCATATTCAAAGTTAATTTTAAATAATGTTTTAAAGAGTTTTAATTCAGTTTAAAACATAAATAATGCCTCCTTATCTGAAATGAGCTATAGACAATCTCACACAACAGGCCCGGGTAGCTCAGTCGGTAGAGCATTGGACTTTTAATCCAAGGGTCCAGGGTTCAAGTCCCTGCTCGGGCGAGACTTTTTTTAATAATGTAGATTATTTGCAATAAAATCCCTTGAAGATAATTTAGATCCAGTAAATTTTCGATGGGAAAAATAAAATATCTTTTGTTCAAATTTATCGAGACGTATATGATTTAATATAAAGATCATCCATCGAATGGGATCTAATAAATTTTTATATGTAGCGAGGCGCCACTCTATCATCATTTTTCATATTACGTGACATATCTTGAAGAGATGGATAAGTTTCCAATGAAATGATAGTCTCTGTTTGGTTTACGACACTCTGCCGTCTGTAGTTTTTCTCCACTGCGAGGAAATATATCGTCTTTCGGGCAATTCAGTTTCGTTCGATCATTTTTTTGCATGGAATTTCTCTTCAGTAATTATAGTTATTATGTTTATTTATTATTTCATTATATATTTATTTATTTGCTACTGTCATTGTTTTTGATAATATATAATGTCTGGATAAATTTAATTTTTAAGCTTTTATAGTATATTTTCTTTTATTTCTATGTATAATTTTATATTTTTATTTTGAACCATACCTTTTATTCAGAGGCTTAGAAAGAAAATAGCAACGATGCAACATGGATATTCATGATAATGAAGAATATAAATATATAAGGTGAAATGAGGTCCCATAAAAAGTAATCTAGTTTTAATTTAAATAATATTAATCTCTTAAAACTATAGGTATCAAATTACTTTTATACATTAATTAAATATTAATATGAATGTAAAAAATATATTTGCATATATTTGTAATTAATTGTATATTTTAGGTATATTGTTTATTCTATACAGAAAAAGGGAAGTATGTCAGATCAACGTCGACAGTTTTAAATTGTCGAAATCCCCAAACTGTAAAAGTTAAACTGCGTTTTCGTAGCATCAGAGTGTTTTTTCTCAAATAAGCTACTAAAATCTTACGAAATTACTATATTATAAATTAATTTCTATGTATTATATTGTATATGTATTCTACTACTTGTTATTGTTATTTCTGCAAAAAATACTTGAAAGAAAAATTGACGCTTGAAACATAAAGTAATTTGAAAGCGTGCTAAAACGCTCCAAAACGGTCTTTACTTAATGTTTGTTATAGCGGGCAGCCAAATTATTACACAAAATGTTAATTATATTAATTTTAAATATAATAGATTATTTAATTTTCTAGTTTAGTTGTATTTCTATAACTAATTATTAGTTGGGGGTCTCTTAACAGGTCAATTGAAAAGTCCCCGGCCTACCATAGTAAAACATATTTTTTTGGCAATTTTCTTTTAATTCAATTTGATTCCCTTCGATACCATTTTTGTAGTACGATTTGTCTTTTGCTTCAAAATAGGCCTCATTTTCGGCGATCTTCCTCTTCTCTGGAAATAATCGCTAGGGGGGAGATCTGGAGAATACAGTGGATGAGGAAACAACTAGAAGCCCAATCATGGATTTTTGCCATCGTTTTCACTGATTTGTGATACGGTTCATTGTCTAGGTGTAGCGGCAGTTCCTTTTTCTTTAAATGCGGCCGTTTTTCGGCAATTTCGTCCTGCCAGCCGTCTGTTGCGTGTTCCCACGCTTTGGAGCGGGTTCATCGTATGCAGTCCACTCGGATGACTGTCGATTGGACTTCGGAGTGAAATGATAGAGCCATGTTTCATTCACTGTCACATGTCGACCCAAAAACTCGGGTTTATTATGCTTGATCATCTTCAAGCATTGCTCCGAACCATCAACTCGTCGTTGTTTTTGGTCAAAAGTGAGCTCGTGCGGCACCCATTTTGCACAGAGATTTCTCATACCCAAATATTCGTGAATGATATGATGTACACTTTCAGTTGATATCTTTAGAGTGTCTGCTATTTCATTCAATTTCAATTTACGGTCACACAAAATCATTTTGTGGATTTTTTAAATATTTTCGTCGGTAACAACCTCTTTTGGGCGTCCAATGCGTTTACCGTCTTCGGTGCTCATTTCACCACGCCCAAACTTAGCATACCGATCCTTGATGGCTGATTTTCCCTTGGCAGTGTCCGGTTCTATTAGAATTATAAAAACTGAAAAAAGTATATACAACAGTTTTATAATTATATTTTATAATTATATTATATATTATATTTTATATTTTATTATTTACGGATGCCACCGTTTGCTGCAACAAGAGCATCTATGGATCGTAGTAGACTCTTAATACATGTTTTCGCATTTTCCTGGAATTTGGAGTTGTGACGTCATTCTCTGGCGAGAGTTTCAATTAATAGCTGCCTGGCGGTAATCACTTATTTTGCGGCCGCCCGTTTGCGGACGTGTCCAAAGTCCATCCTAAAAAATTGAAAATTTGAGGTAATCGTGTCGGACTATCATTAAAATGTAAATTCGTAGAGAAATCATAGCAAAAATATTATTATACTGATTGTTACTTATCTTTTGATCGTTTTAGAAACAAAAGTCGGTTAAAAACAATGATTCTATAATATCTAGACAATACAACTACACTGAAAAGCGCTTGTTTTAACGGGCAATGGCTGAATGAGAAAAAAACGCCAGACCATTTACAAATGACCCACATAAGGTGTGTTGCCACTTAACAGAAACAATAATAATGATACCAGTACCTATTTGAAGGCAAAACAACCCTTTAAAAACAGCATCGTTTACTCAAATAGATATAATAAAATATAAATTACATAAATACGAATTCTGGTTCTAATAATTTGGCCACAGTAGTTATGTATTGTAATTATGCTTTATAATGAGTATCGATGATGTGCAGTCCTTCATGTAATTATACATTAATAAAAACTTCAAATAAGTCGATGCAGTACAGAAAAAAGCTGATGGGAGTTTTGCTAGTTAAGGTAAATTATTTCTGTGAAAAACATAAACATCTGTATAAAAAATATACCTCGATATTATAGGTTACAATATTTAGGTGTATCTGAAAAAATAAAAGCATCGTAAAAACAATTTCAATAATATTGTTGTCTATTTACTTGTTATTTGCGATAATCCTCACTGTATTGTATTGATGCAAGATAAAAAGCGAATCATTAAAAAAATAACACAAAACGAAATAATGAACGATTCCAAGCAATACAGATACTGGACAACACGCAGGAAACTAGAAGATTAAAGCGAACCAAAATATACGAACCTGTTTAGTATTCTTAACTGTAGCTTAAGTAGTTTTATTTTAATTTGGACAATACATAGTGATGTATTACTCCTGTACTCGCCTTGCTTGTCTATTAACGCAAGTACACAAGAACTGTGATAAATCTAATGTAAGATTTAACTGCTATGATACTGGTACCTCGACTGAAAAGGTGTTTTTCAACAACGTGATATTTCAAGGAGCTTGTGAATAAACAAGCTGCGAAAAGCAAGATACTATCAGCCCGTTCAGTAAAACAGTGAATTCACGTCATTTAAATTTAAGACGTCAAAATATCGCAAACTGCTGTATCAACTGATGAAACGAAAATAATGCTAACAAATATAATTTATTTTAACATTATAGTACGTCTAATGCATATATTAATGAGTATCGATGATGTGCAGTCCTTCATGTAATTATACATTAATAAAAACTTCAAATAAGTCGATGCAGTGCAGAAAAAAGTTGATGGAAGTTTTCCTAGTTAAGGTAAATTATTTCTGTGAAAAACATAAACATTTGTACAAAAAATATACCTCGATATTATAGGTTACAATATTTAGGTGTATCTGCAAAAATAAAAGCATCGTAAAAACAATTTCAATAATATTGTTGTCTATTTACTTGTTATTTGCGATAATCTTCACTGTACTGTATTGATGCAAGATAAAAAAGCGAATCATTAAAAAAAAAGAACACAAAACGAAATAATGAACGATTCCAAGCGCGTCTGGCGGCGCCTCGCCAAATAATAACAATCCCATACAGATAAGTTTGAAATCAAAACTGTTGGGAAATACGGCGAGTACCTCCATTTGCAAATCCCACACGCACAATTTATCCATAAAACATAACATCGTAAGGATTCGTGTATCCGCGCGGTTCGGGCACGATCCGAACGGTTTTTTTTGGAGCAGTAACGCTTTAAAATCCCTCGAGGGGAGAGCGAAAAAATTGAATATGCAGCACGTACATATCTACATGGGGCAAGGTCGAAAGTTTATTTCGCCTTCAGAAGCGTTTAATAAGAATAAAAGGGCCGTTACGTACGAGATATTCTCGAAAGTTTACAATTATCGTAAGCTGAATTACATAAAAAAATTTGTTTTGTGGTATGCAGGCATGTAGCAGTAGAAGAGACGGACAAAATGACAAAAAATAAGAGAAAATAAAAGGAAGCGGACTCGTTTCAAAACTATACGTTTAATATTGACTCTGGTACAATTATTTTGATTTTACGTGCAGTTTTTATATATTTTATACAATTCGACTGCTATATTAATAAAAGAAAAACGAGATGCTAGAAGAGTATGTATCTACTTAATAGAATTAATAATCAGACAAATCAAAAGATTAAAGAATATAAACAAAGCTGCTTCGAAAAATATGTATGTGAATTAAGTCTGGAGGCAGACAAATATTACTCGCTATGGAAAGCAACTCGGAGATTTAAAAGACGAATTATTAGAGTACCGCCTATTAAAACTGATCAAAATAAGTGGGTTCGACACAACAATGAAAAAACTGAAATTATTCGCAGAACATTTAGCTAACGTATTCCAACTAAATGATATAGAATCTGCAATAGATATAAATCCTGTTTGTCAGCCTGATGTAGCTGTAAATCTGATTTCTCCAATGGAAATTGCCGCAGAAACCAAAACAACAACCTCAATCCTAAAGAGGCGTCTAGAATTGATGATATTTTACCGAAAAGAGCTGCCACTAAAACCAATAATCATGTTGGCATATATATTCAATGCCTGTTTGAGACTGAAGCATGTTCCGGAATGTCTTAAGGTTGCTCGAATAATCATGCTTAAAAATCTTTCTTACAACCCTATTTCGCTGCTACCTGTGATATCAAAATTATTTGAGAAAATCCTATTCAAACGTATTAAACCATTTATAAAATAACCAGATTTCTAGTTTAAATTCGAAACAGTACTTAGAGCATTTGCCGACGACACAGTTTTAATGAAAAAAGATATATCTCTGTCTATATATCGCTGTAGAAAATGTAAAAATAGCGGTCAACAAGATCTAAAAATAGATTTGAGACTGAAAAATACAGCATGTAAATTTTTAGTTGCCGCGAAATGACGAAAATTTAATTATATCACTTGACGGATGCCCGATTCCTCAAGCAGAATCAGAAACATCATGTTAGACAAAAAGCAGATCAGATTAGGCTCAAAGTCAAGCAACTGTGCTATTTAGTCGGAAGATACTCTCAAATTGACCTAAAATCAAAGAGATTGGTTGATCATTTAATCATAAAGCCAATTTGGACCTATGGGTTGCAAATATGGGGTTGCACTAAAATATCAAACCAACTAGTAATCGAACTCACCAAAAACGAAGTTCTACTATTAATTACCAATGCTTATCGCTACGTAACCAGCGAAGAGCTGTACGATGACCTCGAAATAAAATTGATACACGAAGTGATCAAAGGTTTCGCCTTAAAATATGAAATAAGGTTGCTAAATCACAGCAACCTGGAAGCAATACAGCTACTGTACAACACGCAGGAAACTAGAAGATTAAAGCGAACCAAACTATACGAACTTGTTTAGTATTCTTAACTGTAGCTTAACTAGATTAGTTTTATTTTAATTTGGATGGTACATACTGATGTATTACTCCTGTACTCGCCTTGTTTGTCTATTAACGCTAGTATACAAGAACAGTGATAAATCTAATGTAAGATTTAACTGCTATAATACTGGTACCTCGACTGAAAAGGTGTTTTTCAACAACGTGATATTTCAAGGAGCTTGTGAATAAACAAGCTGCGAAAAGCAAGATACTATCAGCCCGTTCAGTAAAACAGTGAATTTACGTCATTTAAATTTAAGACGTCAAAATATCGCAAATTGCTGTATCAACTGATGAAACAAAAATAATGCTAACAAATATAATTTATTTTAACATTATAGTACGTCTAATGCATATATTATCGAACTCTTTTTCCACGCTGTCTATGGGGTCGAGGTTCTAGGCGTGTTTTAAGTAGCGGTATCCGCTGGGGACCTAATCCACTTAATAAACAATTGTATATCCAAGTAACGTATCTTACTTTCATTGGAGAACATATTTGCCTCTTAAGTTTAGATCTAGTTTCCTTATCAGTTTCTGAGTTAGCATTCAAGTAATTAACTAAGCTGTTAATTTCCAATCTATTTAACACTTGTTCACAATGCCATCGTTTGTCAATTTCTTCTTCAATGTATCTGATGTGTGAGTTCATTCAAACCAAAAGTGTTATTAACCGTTCCTCTCTCCAGCATGAAGAACAATATATCTGCAATGAATTATTAATAAATGTTAAGACCAATAAAACCTAAGCAATTGTTATTCCAACATTTATCTTTTCTCATAAACTTTTGTCATCTTTTTTTTTATTAATCTCCTAGAACGCCAACAATCTGCCCATGGGCAATAAGTATTATTATAAGATTTCAGTTGTATAATATAACTATCCTGACATTGTCGTTTCGTACAGTAGATCACTTCACTAAGTACAACTTATAATCTAAATCTTATTCTAGATACTATTCTAACTTATTTTAAAGTTTATCCTAACTTATTCTAAAAACTATTCTAACTTATTCTAGAGATTATTAAATGTGTTAACTGTGTACACTCTATGTGTCTATTAATCAGTTCGTATGGCAGTTCGCGTTTAAGCTTACGCACTTCACTGTCATCGCGTATATTTAGCTGTTTGGCGAGTGCATTGGGATGCACTAATCGTCTTTCAGAGTACTTTTCACTAACACTCCGAATCAAACTCATTATGGGTTCCATGGGGATATCACGCTTAATCAGCTTGTTGGACACGTAATATGGGGCATGGACGATGACTCGCAACACTTTATTCTGGAACCTCTGAAAGATATCTATGTTAGATTTCCTAGTAGTTCCACACAGTTCAATACCATAGGTTCAAATGGGCTTAAGTATTGACTTTTACAGCAAAACCTTATTATCTAATGATAATTTAGATTTACGCCCTATCAGCCAATACATTTGGTTTAGTTTGAGGCCAAGCTGTTTGCGTTTTGTGACTATATGTCAAACGTCGATCGAAGTGTATTCCCAGATATTTTACGTTGTTTGCTTGCGAAAGTTCATGATTATTCAATTTTACTGAGGGCATGTTCTTCTAGAAAGGGTGATTGTCACATGGGTAGATTTTGGCTCATTTGCTTTGATACGCCAATTTTTCATATACAATTTGACTTTGTTAAGATGAAGTTGGAGGTTTCTTGTGGCTGATATTGGATCCTCGTGTGATGATAAAACCGCTATATCGTCAGCATATGTGGCAGCTTGGTAGGTCAGCTGACACTGCTCTGCGAAACATCCGAATATATTGGGTGTAGGTCAGTCTATTCGTCAAACTGTTAACTTTATTTATCTTAATTCTATTTTATTATCATCTTGCCATGAGCGACCCAATTACCCACTTTAAAATATCTATGTTTCATCTAAATATACAAATTGAAATAATAAGTCTTCCTTTATTTTATTGTATGCGTTTAAAAATTGAATTCTTTTAAAGGCAATGTCTTGAAGTTCCATCGGCATTTTTAATCAGAGTAATAATAAGCAGCAATTTTAAAACGTTTGTTAGTTTGTAACCTGTAATTATAATAACTAATATTTTGAAGAGTTTTGCAGACGTTTGACAACCGGACAACCTTCGTACGCTGATTCGGTTACTTGTTCGAACGCATCAGGCAGTAAGAAGGAAAATATTGTCTGATGCTAAAACGAATTTCCAAATTGCGGCAGGCAATACCTTAAACATCTTAATGAAGATAGTTCACTGTTATTTCGAATAGACAATAAATTCTCATACGTTTTGATATCCCAACGTTGTATAAGGTCAAACTTCTTTTTTGAATACAAACTGAATATTAAATTAAATTTATTTAAAAAGTCGGTGTTCCGATCCCATTAAAACGACATTAAAATAATCACCAAGTCGATAGCCGGTTATTATTTCGTAGGTAACAGAGTCAGTAACAGGGGGACGGTTCCTGAAAGATTAAAATAAATTATGTGGCGCAATGGCTTGATAAATGGAATGGAGTTTTCTCGTAAATTTTACCACTGATCTCAGCAACTCCGGTAATTAAGTGAAGTTTCGGGTTGACAACGCGAAACTCAGGTTAAGTTTCCGTTCGGCTACGGCCCTAATCGCCACGAGATAATAAATCCCAACTAAGCCTTTGTTAATCTGACTCCTACCATCCCGAAAAAGTTACATTTTCTAACAATTAATTTACTTATAGATTAGTACCTATTGTCGTTAGTTTTATATCGTAAGAACTGCACAGAAACTTGTTATTATATTTCATTGTAAACATATTCCACGATTTTTATAAAAAAAAACTATTAACGGTGGAGATTTATGATAAGTTTTCTTATGAGATAAAAAGAATAACAGGTGGTGCAAAAGTTCTGCAACCATTTTGATTGCGCACTATTTTGGTTATGTGACGTTTAGCTCAGTTTCACTTAAACCATTGCGTCGTGTAGACGTCGAAAATTTTATTATGATTAAATATATGCCGCAAGATCGAGCAGAAATAGTGACAATATTTATTGAAAATAATTGTTCCTTTATTGCCACTTTTCCAAATTGCGTCAAAAGTATCCTAAACGTCCAGGGCCTCATAAAACAATTATCGTTTATATACGAATTTTCGACAGTACGGTACTACAGCAGACAGGCCTCGTTCAGGAAGACAACGAATGTCTCGTAACGCTGAAAATGGCTCTGGTGCGCGATAATGTTGTAGAGTCTCCAGAACCATTAATTTGGAGACGTGATTCCCAGTTACACATTTCTGCACGCAGTTTTAGGCGAATTTTAAAAACACTTGAACCGTACAAAATTCAATTATTCCAAAAATTGCTACCGAGAGATTATGATTAACAAGTTGAGCAATGCAATCCTAAGGCTCTTTGGTGAAATTGAAGATACTTCGTCTAAATTGATAATGAGCGGTGAAGAACATTTTCTTCTCAGTGTCCACATCAATAAACAGAACAGTTGGTTTTGGGGAACACAGAATCCTCAATTAATTGATGAAATATCATAGCATATACTGAAAACAAATATATGGTGTGATATTCATGCTGGAAGCATCATTGGGGCCTATTTTTATGAAAATGATCAAGGTATTACAGTTACTGTTACTGCTGAACGGTACCAAGACATGATACGAAATTTTCTTGTGACTGAAGTGGAATAGCAAGACACGGGAGTTCAGCAAAATGGGGTCAGCACATATAGCTCGTTCAACAATTAAATTATTGAACAACGTTTTCCCACGACGACTAATTTCGCGAAGTGGCCAGCCACATCTCCGGATTTAACAGCACCAGACTTTTTCTTATGGGGTTTTTTGAAAACAAAAGTTTATGTGAATAAGCCCCAAACGATTCAACATTTTAAATACAAAACACGTCATGTCATAGCGGTCGCCATTTAGCCGATACAGTTTTTATAAAAAATAAGGAAAAAAAAATGTGAAGACCAAATTAAATTTTTATGGCAACGAAACTTACTTATCTTTTCTTTGAGCAAAGCTACAGACAACCAAAATGGTAGCGGAACTATTGCCCTATATTGTACGTTGTTCCGAAATATTTCATTAAGGTGTAGTCGCCAAATTTCATCTTGAAAACTATTTAGCTTTCATATGTCGGAATAAAAGTTAACGTCAGTCCGACATTGTAAAAAGTGATTGTGAAAAGTCGCTGGTACAATTTACATAAAAAAAGAAAAAAGCCTCCATTTTCAATTAAAATATTCTCGGATTCGATTAAATATTTATATTTTTGATTTATTGAAACCAAAGTTTTATCAAATTGCTTGGATTAAACACTTATATACTGTAGAAATTCCGGTGCTTTAGTTCGTTTCAATCTTTTGATTTATTATTGCTTTTAAAGTGTTATGTTACTGTGATTTCATATTTTATGGTGAAATATTGAATAACTTCCGTTTGACTTCGAGGTTGTCGTATAGTTCTTCGTGGATTATAGGCTGGTTTGAGGTTTTAGTGCAACCCCATATTTGAACCCCGTAAATGCAAATAGGCGCTATAACAGACATATAAACCAGTCTCTTCGGTCGAGTTGAGTGTTTTTTCCAAGTAACCAGTACTAACCGTTTTAATAGCATTTTCTTAAATAATAATAATTTGGATATAGGTAGCAATAGTTTAATGTGGTGTTTTAAATACTAGTAATGATGAATGTAAGTTAACCATCTGGCTGAAAGATTAAATAACTATTGAACGTATTTTTCGAACAAAAATTGTAACACCTGTTCAGCATTCTGACTAGCTAAACTGGGACCTTATGGGTGATAAAAAATTACGAGAAGTTATGAAGATTCTCCTTCCAACAAAATATCTATTTAATTTAACAATCAAAAAATTAATAATTTTAAATATAATTTAACTTGATTTTAAAGTATTTATCTTCAGTAGAGAGAAATAATTTGATCTTACTCATTTGAGAATTACTAATTTGTCAGTTTAAACTGATGTATTGTCCTTGAGCGGATCAACAATTAATCGAATATTGACCGATTTCTGGAAGCAGTATTTTGCCAGATTATTATTTTATTCTCTACAAACTATTATTTTATGACTATTAATACTTCATATATATTAAATATAAGTTTACCGTAACCTGATTAATTCCGACCACGGAAAAAAGGCTTCAGATGGTGTTGGTGCAAGTTGCAATAGGACCGCAGATCGACTAGGTGCAAATGGCACCGATATTTTGTCGCCGGCAAACCTATACCAGGCACTTCAAAAGAGATATCCAAAAATCATAGCTGGAACAATTGATGATGCAGATATTTTGGGCAAAGAAGCAAAATATAAAACACAACATTTTCAGACATACTGAAGGTTCACCAAGTTAACGGAAGTGTATTATTGTATTCTGTGATCTTGATAATTGCAGTGATTTTTGATTGACTATCTTGGGTTATTCAAAGTTTAATATTATTGTTATTGTATTACTAAAGGCTGCCTTATAACAGGTCAATTGAAAAGTCCCCGGGCCGGTCCCCGGTGACACGTAGATGGCACTACTAGAATTAAATCCATATGTTTTTTAGTTAGCCCTAACCCTCAAAAATACTTGTATAAATTTGACAGCTGTCGGATCATTAGATTGTGAATTATCGCATTTTGAGTGAAGCTACTTTTGTTATTGTGAAAAAAAAGTGGATAAAAAGAAATTTTGCGTATTGATAAAATATTGTTTTTTGAAGGGAAATATACAGTTGAAACAAAAACTTGGCTTGATGCGGAGTTTCCGGACACCGCTTCAGGAATATCAATCATCAAGGATTGATATGCAACGTTTGGACGTGGTGAAACGAGCAGCGAAGAAGCTGAACATAGTGGAAGCCCAAAGGAGGTTGTTACTGACGAAAACATTAAAAAAATCCACAAGGGGATATTAAATGACCGTAAATTGCAATTGAATGAAAAGCAGACACTCTAAAGATACCAATTGAACGTGTACGTCATTTCATTTACGAATATTTCAGTATGAGAAAGCTCTGTGCAAAGTGGGTGCCGCGCGAGCTCACTTTTGACCAAAAACCACGAGTTGATGATTCGGAGCAGTGTTTGAAGATGATCAAGCGTAATAAACCTGAGTTTTTACGTCGATATATAACAATAGATGAAACATGGCTCCATCATTTCATTCCGAAGTCCAATCGAGAGTCACCGAGAGGACTGCACACGATGAACCCACTCCAAAGCGTGGGAAAGCGCAACAGTCGGTTGACAAGGTTATGGCGTCTGTATTTTGGCATGCGCATGGCATCATATTCATTGACTACCTTGAAAAAGGAAAGACCATCAATAGCGACTATTACATAGATTTATTGGACGGTTTGAAGGGCGAAATCGCCAAAAGACGGCCCATTTGAAGAAAAAGAAAGTGCTGCTTCACCAAGACAATACACCGTGTCGCAAGTCAGCGATAACTATAGCAAAAATCCGTAAATTAGGCTTCGAATTGCTTCCGCATCCACCGTATTCTCCAGATATGGCCCCCAGTGGCTATTTCCTGTTTGCAATTTTGGGAAGAAATTTTCATCTTCATTAGACGGTAATGGTAATCGCCGAAACTGAGGCCTATTTTGAAGCAAAGGATAAATCGTATTACAAAAATGGTATCGAAAAGTTGGATGGTCGTTATAATCAGTGTATCATCCTTGAAAGGAATTATGTTGAATGAAAAAAACTAATTTTGCCAAAAAAATATTTTTTACTATGGCATTCCAATTGACCTGTTAGTTAAAAATCTGTTAACTAATAATTAAATAATGAATACATAAAGTTGATTCTTCAAATAATCAGTTTCTTTCATAGAACAATGTTAAAGTACATCCCTTTTCATGAAGTATCCCATCCTGGACATTTAGTGTCTCCCTTGATGTCTTGTAAAACAAGATAAAATTAATACTTTAACTAAAAGGTATGCAATTAAATTAAAATTCTAATATTTATGTCGTGCCGCTTTTCTTAATTGCTTTTCTTACATGGTCTATCCTAAAAATATAACACCTTAACCAACAAGCCGCTTTAAACATCTGTTAATGATATCATTCTCAGTCCATCTGCCATAAAATTAGTCTCCAGGCATCAGCAGTGCAAAAATTCCGTCCAGTCGGTCTCGCAGACCCCAATTCCCCGCACAATGGCAAAACGTTACATCTAATAGGGTCGTTAGCGCCGATCGTTATCAGCGCTTTTTATTGGAGCAGCGATTCGGTGGCCGTCTTGTCTTCGGCTCCATTTAGATAAGGTTTCGATCCGGACCGCGCATTATCGCCCCTTGTTATCTGGCGAACGGTGCACAATTTAACGGCAATGAAAACGATTTTATATATTCGTTCGAATTAACGAAACAAAAAACCCTATTCGGAGTTTTATGGAATCGTAATCTGCGAGATTGAAAATAAAATGGCATAGGGGGAGATACAGTAACCGCTAGTTCATCAATCAAGTCGATGGGTAATGTGTCATTCCAAATGATTCGTGAACTCAATATTTTTTGGACAATTTTTTGTAAATAACCAGAAATTTAATATTACTTCGGTCCAAGTACTATCCGATATCGTTATAAAATCATTATGATAACAAGTGGAATTGCCAATTTAAATGTTAAAGTTTTTGATTTGTAAAAATAAAGAAAATATAAGAGACACACCCATATGTCCTGAATACTGAATACTTCAAATTACAAAACAACAAATATATATTAAACACTAGCGACCCGCCTCGGCTTCGCACGGGTGCAATCCTGATACTAAATTAAATACACTACAGAAAAAATATGAACGTTGTATATAAAAACATAGCGGCCCGCTCCGACTTTGCACGGGCATAAAATATATATGCCTATGTCACTCAATGAAAACATGATTAAAATCGATCCAGTATTTTTGGTTCATTCATTACTGCCCTTGGCCTGCACGCATTAAATTTGGAGTAAAACAATTCCTCTTCCCCTATACTTACTATGAAGATTTCCTGCTATCTTTGGAATATCTAAATTCATACAATTTTTATTACATTACACATTTTTAAGCGCAAATTTTAAATTTGTAATATCTCCGAAAATATTTCTTTAATTTACATGCTGTAAGGAACCATATTGATCTATATTAATTGCACACTGTATTTAAGGTACTTAATTCGATAAGGATTAATGCCGTATTGCTTAAAATAGCTTCGTAAATAAGCCATTTTCTCACGTAAAAAGTGAACAATAAAAATGGTTAATGTGGGTTATCCCTAAAAGATAAACATATACCATCGCGGACTTTTTTGTAGACCTTTTTATGGTGTACAATACTGTAGTACATTAATTTGATCTAACTCGTAGGGTTAGGCAGCGTTTTTGCTAATTGCTAAATAAGCCTAAAAAAATAGGTTAATTTACGACATCACGTTAGAAACCTCTAAAATTAGCAATGTTGCCTTAGTATATTATGCACGTATTATACATATAAACCTTCCTCTTGAATCACTCTATCTATTGAAAAAAACCGCATCAAAATCCGTTGCGTAGTTTTAAAGATTTAAGCGCACATAGGGATATAGGGACAGAAAAGGCGACTTTGTTTTATACTATGTATTGATAAAGTACTACCTTACCATAAATTATGGCATTGTGGTTACCATCGCTTAAAAAATGTAAATTACTAATGGTAGCCGGCAAATTGGCTGTAAACGAACCTAAATAGCTGAAGGTGAGTGCAATACATCAGTAAGTGAAAGTACAGGAACCTTTTCTTTTTTCTCCACCTTCGTACACTACAGCTGTGTGCATACTTATTCGATGCCTCTACCCTCCGACATGAAAGGGTTGCACTTCTTCAGCATTTTTGTTTGACAATTTTCGCTAAAGTCAACGTGTATAATTACACTGTTCTCGATAAGGATTTCGTTTTTTATTTTCAAAGCCCTCTATCGGTGTTCATGACACAATGATAACTTACACATTTTTCAAAATAACCTTTCAACTCTAAAATCAAATCCCGTGTTTATATTGTCAGTGGCCCGTGGCCCATGGCTTTTTATTGTCTATATTTTTTTAGTTTTTGGGTAGGCAATATATCTTGTAGATATTTTGTAATAGGATGTATACTTTGCAATTGGGGCACTTGTTCCTCCAGAATTTTTCGAGGCACGTGGATATATGACATGGATGGTATTTGTTAGAAAAGAGAAATAATTATAACAGTTCTTACAGTACGTAATTATATCATCATACAATTATTATATAATCATAAAATAAAATTTACCAGTGGCGGCACATTCACTGCATTCATATAATTTACTGTACACATACTTAATTGTATATGCGTAATGATGTTACTGAAATGACTGACAAAATAGCTGTTGTTGCTGTTAAGTTAACATCAAAGAATTTTCTTTAAGGTCAAGGCTTTCCGCAAGAAGCTAAACAAATGCAAACAATTACTATGAGCCTTGATAGTTTATTAGAATTATATGTATTTAAAATTATTAATAAGCCAGCAGAATCTGTTACGGGGCAGTCTAGGGGAGATACGTTTTTCAAGTATAATGTACTATTGTGACTAAATTAAGTACATTTAAGCAATGCATTTATAAGCAACTATAAGGAAGATAATGAGAATTGACAGTTAGTAGAGTTATCTCGAAAAAAATCGAAAAAATGTTATTTTTGTATCGTGGACGTTGAAAGTACCTGTTGCGAGTCATCGCCGGTGCCCCATATTACGTGTCCAATAAATTGATTCAGTGCAATATCCCTATAGAACCCACAACGAATGTGATTTGG
Organism: Rhynchophorus ferrugineus; assembly: GCF_030347505.1. NCBI lineage: Eukaryota > Metazoa > Arthropoda > Insecta > Coleoptera > Curculionidae > Rhynchophorus > Rhynchophorus ferrugineus. Next base: position 20,469,933 of record NW_027472580.1, read on the forward strand.
AGTGTTAATGCGAAATACTCTGAAAGACTATTAGTGCATACCAATGCACTCGCCAAACAGTTAAATGTGTGCGATGACAGTGAAGTGCGTAGGCTCAAACGCAAACTATCATACAAACTGATTAATAGACACATAGAATGAGATTTAATAATCTCTGGAATAAGCTAGAATAGCTTTTAGAATAAGTTAGGATAGACTTTAAAATAAGTTAGAGTAGTATCTAGAATAAGATATAGATTATAAGTTGTACAGTAGATCACTTTCTGAAGTGATCTTCTACATGCCAGGATAGTTGCATTATATAACTGAAATCATATAATAATACCTATTGCCCACGGGCAGATTGTTGACGTTCTAGGAGATTAATTAAAAAAAACTATTTTTGTAACTGTATATATCTACTAACATCAATTGCACAATTTGGACTATGTATTGTCGCAGGAAAGAGAACTATCACTAACCAATGCAGTTATAGCACGAATAGGAAGTTCCATCGCATCGAGTGTACTTATTAGGTATAGTGCCTTCTGATTACCATTTATTCAGAAGCATGACTTTACTTCAAAATAGGAAAATGGATCGGAAACTCGAAATCGGTAGTGATACAAAATTCAATTGAAAATCGGAGAAGAAAAATCTCAAAACAAAAGTTCGATACTATCCTTCAAAAACTCTGGGTTCTCACTATCGATATTTTAATTTTCAACTAAAAATTCGACTACTCTCATTTGTAATTATCGCCACTTTTCACCATCTCTAGCGCAAGGAATGCATGGTGAACAACATGCAATGGTTGATAATCAAATTATCAGCAGTATTATTTACTGTAGCAAACTTTTTTCTGGTTTGTGTTAACCAAATTCTGTATTTTTGTAATTTTATATTTTTCTAATTTTCAAAAATATAATCTAATCAGTCATAATTATATAAAATATGATTTCATTATGTATAGTTTGCCTAAGAACAACTTAAAAAGAATAACACCTCTCCATTGGAGTTGAACACTAATCGTTATTCAATTAACAAATCCAGAAAAAACAAAAAATAATCATCGTTAAGAAAACATACCTTCCATTAAACCAACCCCCGGATAAAATAATAAGAACACACTCGAACCATTACGGCCTTTTAAGTGGGGAGGGATCAGGAGAGATGAAAGGAATTTCCTGAAAATGCCACCTGCAGTGCCAAGACGAGTCTCTAAATGCCCGCAGGCACTTTCGGTCCAAATCTGATTGCCCGAAGGAGTTTTATCAATGCAAAATTTTTAACTTAAAACGAGTAAATTTCTAATCTTTATTGTATATTTTTATTTTTTATTTTTGAAATTCGCTTATGAAATACACTTTCAAACATCCCTATATTAACCCGAAAACCTTCTTCATTGTTATTGTTTTTATAAAAAAATGATTTTACCAGGATATTGAATGAATGTTAATGGAGTTATTTATTTATTATAGTATAAGTTTCTATGTTATATATCTGTTTTGTTCTATTTTCTATGTTTCTATTTTCTATATAATTTCGTTGCTTTAGAAAAAAAATTGCTTTAGCAATTAGAAAGAAATTCGATCCAAATTAGAATAATTCCTGTACTACAATGTTTTTACTACTATTCCTGTACAAAAATACATTATAAAAGAGTATATTTTTAAGCTGGCTATTATCTTTTTGCTTTAACAAAAATATATTACCACACATGGATTTGCATTTAAATTTTTATTAACCAGGATTAATTTTCAAAAGAATATGTATGTTAAGTTCTTTTGGGTTGATTATTGAACCGCAACTGACTTTAGAAGCGAAGTATCAGATTCACATCACTCCTTATCATTTTGCTCTAATTCATAATTACATAAATCTATTAAGCGATAAACCTAAGTTTTATCTATTTTTAAATATTTTTATCTATTGGTCTCCTATTGGTGCGGTAGTTTTATTTTTTTTGCACTATTAAGACATCAATTGTTTTTTCTTGTGTAAATTAACCATCAGACTTATTTAGTTCTAAATAATTTATTAAAACAACCTAAGTTAATGTTACAATAAATTAGAATGCACATTGAAAATTAAGTTACAGTTACAAAATAATAAGATTAAAAATACATACAAAATGGTGTACACACGTATGCAATTGTGTGGTACAATAGTACTACGCTATACTTACTACTATATAAGTTAAGATAGATGCTTTCTTTTATTGGCGCTAGTGTAATTTTGTTTTCTTACTCTTATGTTAATTTTTCAGATTTCGGTTTCTACTTGTACTTTGGTTACTTCCTTTTTTTTTCTCTTCTTTGTTAATTGGTATTTCTTCCAAGGTTTTACTCAATTTAACTCTGTAACTTCTATTTTAGTACTTGCTATTTCCATTTTTCCTCATTTATGGTCATTTTCTTAGCTGCTCAATTTCTTTGGTTTCGCTGTAGGAGCTTCTATTATATGTAATTTTAGAAAATTTATAATATACGCTTCCGTATAGTACAGACTTGTAAGTGTTTTGAGAGTCTATCCTTAGATGCTTACAATATGAAATTGATTAGCTTGATTCTGTTTGAAAAGCAACTCTCGAGTATACTGACGACAATATATTACTCTGATCTGGATATGAGATGGTTTCATTAATATGAACGAATACGCCACTTGAACTATATCGTCAAAGCTTCGTTCAATTTTCTTCTTGATTATAAGATTGCTACGAAGCTCACTTTTTTCAAAAATTCTGTGGTTGATCCAGAATTCTGTGTATGGTTCAGTTATGGAAGATTCAGTGTTGTCGATAAAAAAACTCTATATATCCATTTAATAGATACAAGGTACTTTATATTCAATGTTCTCCCCTCAGGTTCTAGTTGTAGTTGAAAATGGAGAAGGCTGCTGAAAATTGAATTAAAATTCCTTTCTGCAGCCCGATGTGATTTACAGAGAGATATCAAATGTAACTTTTTTGTAGACAAAAACTCGTACACCTGTCAATTTCCAGAGATTAGCGTTTCCCAGGCTTTTCAATGTTAATATAGTTGTCGATATTCGTCTGTTTTAATCTTCCAATGGGTTAATTCATAGCCGGCTTTGGGGGGAGTTGTCCACTATTCAAACAATACGCTGCTATTGGTCTCGCATGACTTCTTCACTAAATGTTGCCATAGTTGGCGGTTTGCCACAGCAGTTCTGGTTCCTGCAAGCGCCTGAAAGAGGTGGATTTCAGTCTTGATTTTAATACTTCCTCTCTTCCACATTCACCATATTAGAGAAGCAAAAGCTTGTGGCCGATTAGGTTTATTACTTCGTCTGCAGAAACCACTTCCTTCTTCTGTATTACTGATACCAAATATCTGAACTCCAGTAGTCGCTCTAACAGAATCCCGTTGAGGTTTTAAAATAGGGGATCCGCCAATTATCAATAATTTTATCTTGTCTTCATTAATTCTCAAGCCATATATCATAAATAATACTAGAAGACGACATCTCCTTGGCGAACATCGGTTAGGGCGCCACATTATTTTAACAAATCATTTTGTACTCGCAGACAACTGATACCTAAAGAAGTTCTGATCTGCACTGTGTGATTGGAGCGAAAGTCTACATGTCTTTCGTCTGTCATGTGATGCATCTTGGCTCGTTCTTGTCTAAAACTATAAGCCTTTTAGATATAATTTACGTAAAGTATCTAAAGAAGGATAATTTAAAATAGTCTAATAAACTGTATCCCTGAAACGGTCTAAATAAACTATAAATATAGTTTGACATATATTGCAAGAATTAAACGATAATAAAAAACAAAGGACAGTTAACAGCAACCACAATACTTCATATGTTATAGTCAGTTATTACTCTTAGACTATTTCTGTATATTTTTTGCAATCTTAACAAAACAGCTATAAAAAAGAATACTGTTTCTACACATGTACACCTTTCTATTTAACGTTCGCGTGTTTAGAATTTTATATAAAATATTTCGCCCATAGTAAAATAGACGGCACGAACTGCAGAGGAGTATCGAAATGAACAAGAAACCGAACGCCTGAATTCCTGAAATGTTACGGATACGTAGCCGCTACTCGATAACAGGCTAGATAATTAATCGTGTTTGGAATTATTACCTCCATAACGTGTTGTACTCAAAATAGTTTATGTATTGCTTAAAGGCAACAGGTGAACTTTTATTAATTTTAGACAGTAGAGAGGAATCTAGCATTTTTTGTTTATTTTTTATATATTTAATGCCCATTTAAATATGTAAATATGTGGCCCAAAAGAGGTCCGTATCTTTTGGTCTTCTTGTTTATATTTTTGTGTTTCATTTGAATTACACAGGCCTGCAACAGAAAAAACTGTTAGAGTATTTTCAACTAATTTCTAGGTATTTTAGTATGCTGAACACGAAGATAATATGGAAAAAGTTCTAGGATGTTAGAGCACTGTTAAGATTCACTGCGATACATAACAATGGTATTCTTTCATATATTCATTAAAAAACAGCCTTAAAGTAGTTCCGCTACACAATGGTGGCGGTTATTATATGTCTGTTTCTATATGTAATTCCGTACACTCCAAAGAATCTTAAAAGAACTTGCAATTATTTCTTCGCAAATTAAAATGTGAAGACCATGGCCGTGGTGGGCCATTTCAAAAATGTGTGCATGTTGGTTGAACAACAAACTGAGTTCGTCAAATTTTCTTACTTGTTACGCCTACGGAATGCAGTAACCAAGAAAATAATTGGCCAAAAATAGTTGGCCGCCAAGTGAGTTTAAAGTTGGTGAAAATAACTTTCTCCATGCAATATTGGCATGTACAGTTTTTTTACTCCGCTGCATATAAAGTTGGGTTTAATGAAGTAATTTACAAAATCACTTCACGTGAGTGAAGAGCAAGGCATATGATTTTACAAGAATATCAATGATATAGAGAAAAGATACTAAGGAAAATGGATCATCTCATTGATATCAGACTATGGTGGGCGCTCCAGTTGTTACAGATTCTTCACACAAGCGAAAATGTCCAAAAAGGGGCATCACTGGAAAACAAATAAAGGTTTTAGTATGTGATAGTGAATGTATATTAGATAAAAAATATGTATTGGCAACGGTTAGTAAATAAAATAATATTTTTCAAGTATTTTCTCTTTTATTTTAACATAATAAAAAGTTTAATATAGTTATCCAAATAGTCAAGAATTGTCAAGAACAAATTGTTTGAATTTTTGTATTACTTTTATTATTTCAGCATTATTGAGAATATTGAGTCTTATGCAGAATGAGTCATGAAAGAAAAAAATGACATCTGTAAAAAAATTTAAATAGATTAATAAGCTTTAGAAAATAATTTCCCATTTATAATTACACAAACAACCCTGTTAGATTCATTCATAAATATTAAGGAGTCTAATTTGGAATTTTTTTTGTCAACTAGAAAATAGGAAAACGTAGGACTTAAGCATGAGATATTTTCCAATGTCTTATTTTCAGTATGATTTCAGTATGTCTTCATTCTGGTTTGCAATTGACTTTAATCCATATATTGTTGTCAGTCTTTTTCATGTTTCCTAGTTTCTTACTACAATTTTGTCTTTTAATTATTTTATCATTGATTTTTATAATTTATTTTGTATGTCATGTTTTTGTACGTCAAAAGCCCGAGATATGTCTAGGAAAGCAGCCGAACATCTTTTGGCATTTAGGTCCATGTTTATTTTATTTACAAATATATGTACTTGTTCTTTGTTTATTGAACAACGAACAATCTGTAGACTCAGATGGTGTCAAATTTTCTAAATATTCTTGAATGCCTTGGTTTGGTTCATTTTGGATGCGCTCTTTCGGCTCTTTTATTTTGCCTTACTAAATTTTCTTTTATTTTCTTCAGTTCTTTGCTGTTGCTAATTCCGTCAAATCTTTATTTATTCTGCCCTTTTTTTTTATCTGAATTCCACTTGATATATGTGCGTCTTTCCTTGGACATGTTTCACTGTTAGTTATTGTAATGTTTATTGCTGCTATTTCTATATCAAATTCAGTGTGTAACGGTAAATTTAGAGAGATGTTTCGGTCTATGTTTTCTCTAAATAGTGACCAGTTAGTTCTATTATTGCACAGACAAGGGGATTTATCTTTGATGGTAATTTTTGAAGAAACTGTTACTATTATTGGTGAATGATCAGAACACCGACCGAAACATGATTCTGCACGGCACTTTTTTGTATCAGTGTTTTTGTAATACAGAAATCTATAGTGTCGGGTTTTTTATTTCTGTTTGATGGCCAATGTGTTGGTTCACCAGTGGAGATATGTTGTAGATTATCTGTTTCCCTCGCTTTTAGCAGCTCTCTACCCTTTGAGGTTATTATTCTTGAACTCCACATTACATGTTTTGCATTGTAATCTCCTCCGACTACAAATCTATTAATTAGTGTACTAAGGGAGGTATAAGAATGCTCTTCCTTGTTGTTATATTTATGTTGGTAATAAATCTCAGTCATTGTTAATGGTCTATGGCTTACCTCTGTGATTATACTGGATGCTTGGAGGTAGTCTTTGCAGGAATTTTTCTTTTTCGAAATGCTTTATATTATCTCGAATTGTTATGACTCTACCTCCATGTGCTTTATCATCGGGGTGATTTGTAATAATCTAATAATATGCTTGAAACATTACATGATTGTATGTCACATTAGATAATAATTAAAATTTTATAATAATTGTGTAGAGGTATGAATTGCTATTATTACGTTATATAACATGTAAAATGGTTATAAAGAAAATAAATTGGTGGATATTCATAATTTCCATGAGCAGTTGACAGACGGATTTCAATTCATCTTCTTCATCTTGCAGATAATTAAAATTTAATTGCAGCCGGAGGCGGTGAGGGAACACTGACTGAGCTAATTTTGGCGTACGATGTCAACACTTTTTTCCACTTCGTTTTAAAATCTGGAAAGTGAAAAACGATGTAGCGGAATAAATTACCACTTTCAAATATAAGCTTATTACAGTTATTCGTTCCGGTGAATTCCGACAAAGATTCGACTAATGTTAAAATGAATTCATTATCGGCGTGTCCTTTTATCATATCAACGTTTCCTCGAAATTAATTCCTTGTTGTTCTGTGGGCATGAGAACATTTGTATAGTTGAAATGTGAAGCTGCGAGTGTCATTGTTACTAATAGGTTCGGTTTTTGAATCAAAATCCATTTTTAAAGAATTTATGAGTATATGCCATATCGGAAAACGGTATGTTTATGTTAGACTGAAGAGTGTGATGAGTAAAATTTTTAATCTAGGGGTCTGCCTTATATTAGAATAGATTCGAACTGGCAGTATCGTTTTGAACCACAAAACATAGAAAGCATAGAAGGACATCTGCCATTAATTAATCGTGTAAAATTTTGATTTGTTTCGTCGCCAGAGGGCGCAACTCTTGCCTCATATGATTACCGGAAATCTAAAATATAATAATAAATATAAAAACACTATATACATAATTAATTACATTTTATGTAAGAATGAAGAAAAAATACTGTATAATTTTACAATTTTTACATATCACAAATATGAACAATTTTTCATGACACATCAGTTTAAATAACAGTTTATTACATGTTCTGTATATTTATTAAAATTAAATATAATGGTATATAAGTTAATTCCCTATTATTGAACATTACATTTACAAGATAATAACTCCATACAAAAGTAAATGTAAGAATTGTAGTGAAAAATTATTTTCAGTTGTTACATTGTGGGCTTATATATAACACAATATATTATAAGTACTAGTAACATTTCAATTAAATATTTCACAAATACTGTCGAATTAAAAATATACATAATATAGGAACTATCAAATCCTAATGCAAAAATAGATAAAAATAAATAATAAGATATAAAAATAAAAAGAACAGGTGTATTCTAAGAAATGCTATTGATACATACTACACAATACATATTTAATTTAATTAATTAATTTACTTAATTTTTTTTTAGTTGAGAAGTTGAGTTTTTTTTAAATAATTTTTATGAAAATGAACATACCTTTCACATATTTGGAATGAGTTAGATATTCCTAAATCTGATCCGCCTATAAACATGTATATGATTCCACCATTTATCAAGTTCATCCAAACCGAAGGTGTTATAGTTGACAATGCTTACTTCCATATATCCAAACAGTTTTTAATGGAATATCCTTCTCTACCAGCAATATATCTGCAATTAATTATTAATAAATATAATGACCAACAAAACCTAATCGTAATAACATTTATTGTACCTTTTACCTTTTTTCATCAATTTTTGTTGTCTTTACACTTTTTTTATTATTTTTTTGCCAAGAGTGCCACAATGAACTATTTTGAAATATTCAAGTTTCATCAAGATACATAAATTCAAATAGTTTATCTTCTTTGGTCTTATTTTATGCCTTTAAAAATTGAATTATTTTTAAGGCAATGCCTGGACGTTCCATTAAAACTCTCCGAGGGTTATCTTTAGACCATTTAAACCCTATGCCCTGTAAGAGTGTATGAGAGGGTGTCTTACATCCCTCAAAAAGCTGCATGTCCCTAACTCTTTTATGTATACTTTCCAAGCAGACAATTTTCCTGAATATCTATTGTTTTCGGTATTTTCAAACAAAGTGATAGGATATTAGGGAGCGATTTGAAATGTATCAAAATAACCAAAGCGCTAAAATAACGTTTGTCGGTTTTTAATCTGTAATAATAATAACTAATATTTTGAATAATTTTGCGTACATCTTACAACCGGCCGCAAACGTATGCAAAATTCTTTAATGCAATAGTGTTAAGAGGTTTTAACACTTTCCCATAAATTATTGTTGTTGTATAATTAACTGTAGTTTTCAGATATAGTATAATGTTACATTAGATTTTGTTTAATTATTTTATTTAGATTAGAATTTTCTTCTATGTCAAAGCCAAACTGAGCTAAAACTCAGAGTTGATACGGCAACAATGTAATGTTTCGACGTCACAAATATCCGTGGCGCATTACTAAAAAAACATTGAATAGATATATAATTTCCACTAAATTTTTCTCCAAAAACCAGTATACTTATTATTGTGAAAGGTGTGTTCATCTTCGTAAAGATTACTTTAAAAAAGACAACGTTTATTGAAAACTCTAGTACTATTAAAGCTACTAAAAAGCTACGTTAAGGATATAATTTAGAAACAGATAATCTATACGCTTTAATGATTCATTCACTCCTAAATCTTTTGAACTAATATTTTTCTTTTTTTTTCAGGAAAATGGTGAACTTCTTAGAATACATCTCAGAATATAAGGTAATTGCTTGTTTTATGTGCTAAAAAAGTTAAACGACTGTTCTTTTATATATATACTGATACAAATATCTTATCGTTTACTGTAACTTGAGAGAATAAAAACTAAAGGTTTCCGAGGTACGGTGAAAAAATATTATTTCAGGAAATAGAGAGCTTTTATTTCTCCAGCTGCTTTTGTTATGTTCTACATTTTTTGTTGTTCCTGTTCTTATATCGAATGTTTTGCTAATCAAGAAATAATATTCTTTTTGGATTTTCAATCCATCAGAAACACATTAAAAATATATATGATATCGAATTTTTATGTATATAAGAAACTAATACTATCAGGAATATACTATTTTGAGTTTTAAACATTCTTCATGAGGACTGTTCTTTTTATATAATTTTTTAGTAATTTATGAACAATTTACTGTGGCAAAGAGGATCTTTTCGATTCGTTATAAAGTAGGAAACTCATTTTCTACTAGCGGGTTGAAAATGTTTTGTTGCTTTGTTTAAAACGTAAGCATCAAACTTCACACATTTAGCAGGATTAATTGAATTGTATAAGTGACTTGTACTGATTTTTCCAATATAGTCAAAAGTCGTTTTAAAATGTTGTAGTTATTAATTGTTTCTTTCAATGATGCACGACGTTGTGGAGGAGTAATTCTTAAGGAAGGCTACGAGAAGAAAATAAATAAATTTAGTGCTGCGTAATTTCGTCTGTAAATAGCAGTAAAACCGACACATTTTTGAAAAGGAAGCTGACTGGCGAGAATGGCTAGATATAATTGAATATTATTCACATTATATTTGATTTAGTGATGCCTAAGTTTTTATTTTCACCCTTTAAAATTCTACTGAATGTTTTCTAGGATCATTTAAAAAAACCGCTGGCCTTTGAGAGTTTATGGTTTAAAAAATCTATTTGATGGTGGATTATAAGATTTAGCCCGGACTAACACAGAAGCACGTGAGTACCTAGCGAATTTGCTTAATATAAGCGTTTTTGACACTAATTCAAATATAATAAACATATTCGTTCGAACTGAATGTTCAAGTGCAGTTCAGGCATAATGTATGCCAGATAATGGTCGTAGTCGAACTCTCATATGACCAAACACTTACTTCGAACCTCTTCTATTAACAATTAGACTGTTTAAAGGAAGAAATAGCACTGAAGAGGCCAACTTGAGTCACTAGTACCACCATAGATTCATCAACGTAACGTCGACTCTCTCGGAGCTTAGTTGGGAATTTCTTAAGCATCCATTTCAGTCCGAAATTGACACCAAGTGATTATTACTTATTTATGTTCATGCCGAACTTATAATAACAGAGAAGCTTGCAAAAATCGACTGTCTCATTTTTTTGCCAATAGGGACTAGAGATGTTTTATAAAAATGGCATAATGGAATGGCTGTTAAAATCCCAAGAAGTTACTGAACAAAGCGGGGCATATTTGATCTACATCGAATCATTCTACGACTAAGTATCTTAAAGAACGGTTTTAATTTTGTGCAATAATAACACAAGTATGCACGGTTTTAGACCTGATTAATCAGAAGCTAAATTAGGGAGTTAAACCCCAATCAGCAGCAAATTTGTATAAATTTGTGCTAGTTTTCGAAATAATAAATTAATTTAATGTTTTACTATTTTTGAGCATTGACGGGAAATTAACTGAATGGAATATAAATCAGAAATGAATAGAGGTTGAACTGGGTCTTTAATACTGGTTGAGATATGTTTCACGCATTAGGGTTCAAGAGTAATCGCACATCATGTCTTCAAAATCCTTGATAACAGGTCAATTGAAAAGTCCTCGGCTTACCATAGTAAAACAAATATTATTAGCACAATTATTTTTTTTATTCAACATAATTCCCTTCAACGGTGATACACTAATTATAGCGACCTTCCAAATTTTCGATACCATTTTTGTAGTACGATTTGTCCATTGCTTCAAAATAGGCCTCAGTTTCGGCGAGCACCTCTTCATTTGACGAAAATTTCTTCCCATCGAGCATTCTTTAAGATCTGAGAACAGGAAATAGGCGCTGGGGCTAGATCTGGAGAATACGGTGGATGAGGAAGAAGTTCAAAGCCAGATTTATGGATTTTTGCCATCATTTTAACTGACTTGTGACACGGTGCTTTGTCTTGTTGAAGCAGCACTTTCTTTTTCTTTAAACGCGGTCGTTTTTTGGCGATTTTGTCCTTCAAACGCTATATAATAGTCGCTGTTGATGGTCCTTCCTTTTTCAAGCTAGTCATTGAAAATTATTTCATGCACATCCCAAAGTACAGACACCATAACCTTGCCAGATGACTGTTGCGTTTTCCCACGCTTTGGAGCGGGTTCATAATGTGCTGTCCACTCGGATGACTGTCGATAGGACTTCGGAGTGAAATGATGGAGCCATGTTTCATTCATTGTGACATATCGACGCAAAAACTCGGGTTTATTACGCTTGATACACTACTCCGAATCATCAACTCCTTGTTTTTGGTCAAAAGTAAGCTCGCGCGGCACCAACTTTGCACAGAGCTTTCTCATACTAAAATATTCGTGAATGATATGATCACGTTCAGTTGATATCTTTAGAATGTCTGCTATTTCCTTCAATTTCAATTTACGGTCATTCAAAATCATTTTGTGGATTTTTTAAATGTTTTCTTCGGTAACAACCTCTTTTGCGCGGCCACTGCGTTCACCGGTTTGGGTGCTAATTTCACCACGTCTAAACTTAGCATACCAATCCTTGATGGTTGATTTTTCTGGTTTTCTGGGGCAGTGGTTGGAAACTCGGCATCAAGCCAAGTTTTTGCTTCAACTGTATTTTTTACCTTCAAAAAGCAATATTTGATCAACACGCGAAATTCCTTTTTATCCATTTTTTCCCATTAACAAAAGTTGCTTCATTGTAAATGCTATAACTCATAAATTAATAATCCGACAGCTGTCAAATTTATACACGCATCTTTTGAGGGTTAGGGCTAACTAAAAACATATGGATTTAATTCTAGTAGCGCCATCTATGTGTCATACCGGGACTTTTCAATTGATTAGTTATAACCTTTCGATTTCCGCTATATCTTGGTGTAGTCGCTCTCCTTGCTCGTTGCAAATTTTTTAGGGGAAAAGGTCAAGATGTGAATGCAGAACATGTATTTTGAGAGACGTTCGACATCCAATCTTGTGGTAATTTTCATAGAAACTGAATTGAATTTTCATGTTGAAAAAAAAATTGCATCCCGTCCAATAAACCTTATAACCTGTACTGAGTATGTAAATCAATATATCGAAATTAAGTACTATTAATTTATTTCTCTACCTTTAGATCACCACAAATTTCCGTTGTTGTTCATTGTACTCGATCCTGGCCAAAATTATACGTATTATGTTGTAGCATTCCAAAATTGATGTTTTTTTTTCAAAATATACTGAAAATCATCTATGAATAAATGCCATTCATTTCGACCATATGGTGTATTCATTGCATCAAATCAACCTTTCATATTATTGTAGAATTAGTTCTTATTTTCTTTCTTGAAGAACACTAACGCGTGATTTCTATTTCTGTATGTAGGACTTGTGTTTGATGGTCAATATGGTCAAATTACTAAGTTTACTTTGTGAAATTAACTAAATTGCTTTTTCCTTAACGAAATTGCTTTCATTGGTCGCCGGTGATGATGTTCTTAAGGTATTTTTATTCACTTGTACTTGGACAAATTGGCACTGGATCACTATTCGTATGTGGAAGTGATTTCGACATTGATGATACTTCGACGTCAGGCATTTATGTCGATGACATTCATCGAGCAAAAGTAGCAGTCATCATTTAGATGATTTGTTCTCTATATAATGTTGTAACTACTATGTAATAATATAAGTAACTACTTGAATACACCAAAGCCATGGTTCTACAAATACGTATATTTTAGTGTATTTGTCACGTTTATCGTTTAACAAAATAAAAACAGCTTGGATAGACTTTGCAACATTTTCTCTGCATTTTCACACGTTCCGCAGTATAATCACGAAGAACAAATTCCAGATGATGTTTAATGCAACTTTTTTTTTGGCCTAAAACCAGGTTCGGGTATGCTCTTACGGAAACCTAGAAGTATACATTAAAAATCATCGTGGTCCAGAGGCTCCTTTCGGAACTATTCGTATAAAGGTCAGCGAAATATTCCCACGGCAAGTCAAAATGCTGAAATGTCGATGTTGCCAAATTTACCGTTAGATTATTTGCTTTATGGATGTAGTTTATTTTAAAAGATTTTCCGAAATTAACTTTTATATTTTATTTTGAAACAAAAAATAATAATAGAGTCGGTACGTTTTTTTACTATTTGGTACAATATATAGTTCTTGCCTTTAAATTTGGCAAAACCACCAGGTACTGCCAGCTAAGCGTTCAATAGAAATGGCGATAAATGAAAGAATTCAATAGAAATGGCATTTATTTGTTTCACACTATTAAAGCGTTTGATATGGCTTTTTATAAAGTTATATTTTGACATTCCTTTTCACTTAAAAAGAAGGCCTTTTAGTTTAACATTTCAGCGTGTTAACATGATTACAAATATGGAAAGTCAAAGGTAGGTTTAGCTTCAGTTGTTACAAATAGGATAAATTAATTAAATGACTTAAATTTTGCACTGAAAGTAAATTAATATGTTAAGTTTGTAATAAGACATACTTAGTAGCAAGAGAACGAAACAGATTTCATCAGGAGCCTGCTGCACAACTAAAGATACAACCGCACAACCGATGACAAGAAGGATCATCTGCCTTCTCTGTATCCTTAACTTAATGTAGTACCTAAACTTAGTATCCATACATACTGAATTTTGTCAGCATCTTTGTCGGATCCATAATGGAGATGTTAAACAATCTAATCTATATTTTAAGAATTTGTAAGGTTTTGAAAGTTGGAAACCACAGGATGATAAAAAAATATTATTGCTTCAAAATTTTTTCAAAAAACAAGAAGTTAATAAGTTTCAAGAAGCCAAGAAGCTTATATACCATTGTATAAGGAGTTATCACCAAGGTAGCAATCTCCATAAAACTATCGAATGTGATTATTATCTTACGAATACATTTTAGGTAGACTACGATAAGGCAAGAAGAGTTGTGGTCAAAAAATTAATGTGAGTCTGTCTGTATAAGTATGTCAAAAAATCTCTCTTTTCATTGAATTTTGACAATGTAACAGAGAATTAATATATACATATATTTAATTAATATCAATTAATCGGCCGGTTTATAGGCATTACAGAAGTGCAGGAAAAGATTTCATACCATTAATCCTGAAAAGGTAGTTATTTGGGAAAGTATTGTAGTTGGTACATAGCTGTATGATTGGTTGATAACGAAGAGTAATGTACCAAAATATCAAAGAAGAGAAAAGCAGGTCTAATAATAAAAAAAAGAAAATACTTGAAAGGTATATATGTTATATACTAAAAAAACAATAATACAACTAATACACAAACTATTAACACCATTGATTTTCTAGATATTTGAGTGTTGATTTCATTAATTTTTTTTTATAACGTCTTTATTAAATACGCTTAGTACAATCTTAATTTACAATTAATTTATTACTATTTTTCCTATGTACTTGGATTAATTAATAAGCAAAACGAGCGTGAGAAAATACATCAATATGTATTCCTCAATTATAAAATTATAATTATATATTAATTATTAAGTTATAGCTATAGTTTACACTAAATGTATACACTTTATATAAGTTGGTATGGTTTTGTTCGCTTCAATCTCCTGACATCCTGTGCGCTGTCCAGCAGTTGTATTGCTTCCACGTTAGTATGATTTAGTAATCTTCTTTCGTGTTTCAAGGCGAAATCTTGGATAACTTCTCAAATCCATTTGATTTCCAGGTCATCGTGCAGTTTTTCGTTGGTTACATAGCGATAGGCATTGGTAATCAATCGAATAACCTTGTTTTGACAGCGCTGTATGACTAGTTGATTAGAGTTTTTAGTGCAACCCCATATTTGCACCCCATAGGTTCAAATTGGCTTTATAATTGTATTATAGATCAACCTCTTTGGTTTTAGATCAAGTTGAGAGTATCTTCCGACTAACCAGTATAGTTGTTTTATTTTGGTTCTAATGTGTATTGCTTTTTGTCTAACGTGATATTTTCAATTTAATCTACCGTCAAGATGGATTCCAAGGTATTTATCTGATTCTGCTTGAGGAATCGGGCATCCATTGAGTGATATAATTAAGTTTTTATTATTTCACCTCAATGCAAAAGTAACGTGGACAGATTTGGAGCTATTAAGTTGAATTTTCCAATCTTTCGTCCATTCATTAAATATGGTGGTGATTTTTCAGAGGGTAAGCCATTTTTCCATTGAATGTATTAACCTTACCTTTATTTGGAAAAATATTCTATTGCAACTTTTATTGTATTGTAATTAATTAGTAAATAGAGCGAGAAGTATAAAGGAATATATCTACAAGGAAGTTATAAAATTTTATTTATATATAATACAATTGTATTATACAAATATGTGGTAGTTTAGTAAATGTTTATGGCATAGTTAAGGTTCGTTGTTTTATATCCTTTAATTTATAATTAAAAATTTAATATCATGCTGTATTTTTCTTTTTACCTTCTATAAAGTGTTTTGTAAATTAATATCATCTTACTGTTTTTTAAAAGTCATTATATATATATATATATATATATATATATATATATATATATATATATATTCTTTATTCTTTCTATACATTGTTTCTTTATACCAGTATGGTATATATAGGTCAATATAAAACGTCTTGAAAACTAATACTATGCCAATATCAGAAGTTTGGTTATAATTTAGACACAGAATTACCAGATATTTCTAACAGTGGAAACGCATGCGCCAGCGCTATATATTCAGTCTACCGGATCACGATGATATGTAATGTATCCTAACCTAGAGGGCGAGACTCGCAGAAAATTGCTAGTTTGAATAGATTATATAGGACTCTAATGTACCCACTATACCCCATCCTATTAGCTCATGATCCTCACTGAAGTTTCTACCTTCACTTGGTATCTTGGGATGTCAGAAAGGAAAATGCTAAAAAAGCGGGTGCCAGCGGGGAACCTCCAGCAATGGTGGTTTTGCTGCTGGAAAGAGTTTCTTTGATTTTCATCTGGAACGATCATTCTGACAGAAAGGACTTGATGAATGCGATTAGATCATTGGGTAAGCTCAACCGAATGGATATCGCCACTAAGGTTTCGTTTCAAACCTTGGCAAAGATATTAGTTAGGTCCGTGTGATTTTTCACTTCGGTTGAACACGAGATTGATTTTGGTGGCCAGGCGATGGGCCTGGTGAACTGCAGAGTGAAATTATAAGAGCGCAGTGCTGCCACCATGATCGAACTCGAGAGTTAGAACCTATCTTGACTTACGGATTGAAAATCTGATTTCAGGGCATCAAATAACGTTAAGAATATTTCTCGTGTACTTGATCAAGTATTGATATTGCCCTAGAATATAAATAATCTTTCACGTTAATATAATATATATATATATATATATATATATATATATATATATATATATATAATTATATAAAAATAATATAATGCATATATTATATATATATATATATATATATATATATATATATATATATATATATATAATGAATATATATAATATATAATGAATAACAGCGAATATAATTTTTATATTATGGTTACGTCCCTTTCTATCCTTTATTTAGTGAAACAAACTAATGGTATGGATGAGATCGAGAACAACAATAAAAACGAATCAACGTGAATTCACAACAAAAGTAATTCGATGCATAATTCCCGCTGCCTGATGTACATCCCTAATTTGATTCATTTCACTTGTCGAACTCCGGTACGAAAATTCGTTTGGCTTCAAAGTTGTTTACAAGTTTCGTAATTTCATTTCGAATATTATTCCGGCCGTCGGAAGTTCCAATAAACAGCACGCGAAATTAAAAGGAAAAAATGCGAATTTAAGCCTCAAGACCCCAAAACTGCTTGGGAGGGGAAATATTATTTCGGAAAGTAGCGGAGTTTTCGGTTCCGGGTGTACATATTCTGGGCGTTAAAAATTTTACGGTCGTTGTTCGCTTTTTAAGGGAGGTACACCTGCAAATATATGGTAGAAATTTATCGGTTTTTTATTGCACTTGGCTTTTGAGATAATGGTAAATTTATGGCGAGAGCAATATGTTTTGATTAAATATATTAAGCCATCAAAATACTGGCAATTTGAATTTGATGGAGTTTATATCATTCAAACGAAGGAAATTGGAAAATATTAATAAATAAATGTAATATTGTTTTAGGAAATAAGTATTAAGTTGTCGCATATATTTTGGTGATATCTCTTTAAATAATCTAACCCATAGGGTAGTATACAGAATGTTAACTTAATACATACAATTTTAGAATTATTTCGCGTGGTCTTAGCAGGAAGGCGCTGAGAACGCCATTTCGTTTCATTTCATTGGTTAAGGCTTTCATAAGCATCACGTGACCAACATCACATTCTACTGACCAAATAAATTTCCTATAATGGATTGTAATTTCCACAAAAAAATTCAAATAATATAAAATATTAAAATGCTAAAATATAAGATTAAATTAAAAAATAATGTTATAAAATATAATTATATTGATTGATTTTGTTATATGTTTTTAAACATTGTATTTATTTAAGAGCATTATCTGGAAGTTCCATTAGACCACTTTGTGGATTATATTTACACCATTTAAATCCTATATTACACAACAGCGTATGAAGAGTTTTTATGCATCCCTCCAAGAGCTCATATCTCTAAGTTTAACAGTTTCCTCTGAAACAATTACATTAAATTGAAACACTTTGTACTGTTTTTATAAATTTCATTTATTTGATATCTGATAAAGCTAACATCAAGGTGATCTTGATTCCTCACTTTTTTCGTATGGGGCGGTTTCTTTTCAATAAATCCGATATTATATTGTTTCTTATTTTTAAAAGATTAATTTAAATTTAATTTAAATTAATTAATTTAAATAATTATTAAAATTTAATTTAATTAATTTAATTGATTAATTTAAAAGATCAGTTACGGTACCCATATTAATGTTCAGTGCAGCAGCAACACGCTAAAAATGTTGTCAATAAAAACAGCAGTAACTTAGTATTTAACAGTATCAATGCTTTCCTATCTTACTGAAAAGAGGGCCCCCCCTAACCTGGTTCATGTTCGAAGTTATTGATTAGAACCGTAATCTGTTTCTGAATCTGACTATCTAATATCTTCGGCATTTTTATCTAGAGCATATAAATAATAAGTAGCGGTTTGAAATATATTAAAACAAGCAAAGTGCGAAAACATCGTTTGCCGGTTTGTAACCTTTAGTTAATATAACCGATAACAACCAAACGACTTTTGTTGGCTGATTCGGTTACACTTTCGAATTTATCAGATAGCATGTTATTATATTTTTAATTAGAACAAAATGAGAAATAAAATATTGTCTCATCTTAAAACGAATTTACAAATTGCAATAGGTAATACATTAAAGATATTGATGACATGAGTTAACTGTTATTTTGAATAGACTATACGCGCGATTGATTTAATGTTGTTAAAAGTCTGCTAAATATGAGTGGAAATCAAATACAAACGGTAATTTACAGATTATCTTAGCACATAATTCCGATCTAGAGGATTCGATGCTCTAGTAATATCTGGTTTATGAGGAGGGGGGAACCGATGTGAGTAGTGGTCGGGTTTGTCCGCAGTACGACCATTATTGTGCGTGAGATACCTTCGGCTATTGCACAACGCATCATCATAAAGTCTTTAACCAATGAAGACGTTAAAAAATCCGAAATGTTCACTCGTTTGAAGGCACAGTTTGGTTTTGGATGCTACACTGTCTCAGTATTGAGTGTATACGTGGCTCAGAGATTTCAGGGATGGTCGAAAATGAAAGTCATGATCGACGCATTAGAATTGGGTATCAGCTATGAAACAGTTCAATCCATCATTACTAATCAACATGGCTTTAGAAAAAATAGTGCTTGTTGGGTCCCAAGGTTGCTAGCCGAGCATCAAAAACAGTGCAGTTGGGAGATCAGTGAATTATCTGAATCAATTTCGATAAGAGGAGATTTTTCTGCGGCGTATTCTCACTTATGATGACACATGGATTAATTATTACACTCCCAAATCAAAAATAGCGAGTAAGGAGCGGCGAAGGAAGGATGACGGCTGCCCAGTCAAAGCCACTGCTTGCAACTGCTTTTTTTGACTAAAGTGGTTTCTTACTCATAGATTTTCTTCACGATTAATGAACACTGAAAGCGGCTTACCATTCTGAGTTGTTACAGTCGACAAAATTCGCCTATAGAAGCAAATAACGGGGCATGCCCATTCAAAACGCCACCATTCTTCATGACAACGCAGGCCACACACCGCAGTTTCGACAAGGCATTAATTGGAAGAAGTGCGCTGAGAAAACCTCGAGCACCTTCCTTATAGTCCTGACTTGTTACCTTGTGATTATTTTTTGTTTGCGCCCTTAAAAGAATCACTTAGAGATAAACAATTTGAAAGCAGTGAAGAAGTAGAGGAGTATGTGCGCAATTGGCTGAGAGCCCGTCCTCAAACTTTTTATGAAGAAGGAATATTCAATCTTCGGTAATTCAAAAATCGGTGGCAAAAGTGTGTAGAGCACGAGCTGATTACATTGAAAAATGTTAACAAAATGTCCCCGGTCTGATACATAGATGGCGCTACTGGAATTAAATCCAACCGTCAAGTTTGTGAATTATGGCACTTTGAGTGAAGTAACTTTTGTTATTGTGAAAAAAATGAATAAAAAAGAATTTAGCGTGTTGATAAAATATTGCTTTTTGAAGGGAAAAAATACAGTTGAGGCAAAAACTTGGCTTGATGCAGAGTTTTCGGACACTACCCCAGAAAAATCAACCATCAAGGATTGGTATGCTAAGTTTAAACGTGGTGAAATAAACACAGAAGACGGTGAACGCAGTGGACACCCAAAAGAGGTTGTTACTCACGAAAACATTAAAAAAATCCACAAAATGATTTTGCATGACCATAAATTGAACATTCAGTTTCAATAGCAAACACTCTAAAGATATCAATGGGTGCCGCGTGAACTCACTTTTGACCAAAAACAACAACGAGTTGATGATTCGGTGTTTGAAGATGATCAAGCGTAATAAATCCGAGTTTTTGCGCCGATATGTGACAATGAATGAAACATGACTCCGTCATTTCACTTCGAAGTCCAATCAACAGTCATCCGAGTGGACTGCACCCCATGAACCCGCCCCGAAGCGTGGGAAAACTCAACAGTCGGCTGGCAAGGCTATGGCGTCTATATTTTGGGATGCGTATGGAATAGTTTTTATTAACTACCTTGAAAAAGGTATAACCATCAACAGCGACTAGCACATAGCATTATTGGACCGTTTGAAGGACTAAATCGCCCAAAAATGGCCGCAGTTGAAGGAAAAGAAAGTGCTGCTTCACCAAGGCAATGCGCCATGTTAAAAATCCATGAATTGGGCTTCGAATTGATTCATCATCCACCGTATTCTCCAGATTTGGCCCCCAGCGACAATTTGCTGTTCTCAGATATCAAAAGAATGCTCGCTGGGAAGACATTTTCGTGTGGCAAAGGACAAATCGTACTACAAAAATGGCATCAAAAAGTTAGAGGTATCAGTGTATCACCCTTGAAACGAATTATGTTGAATAAAAAACTAGTTTTGCCAAGAAAATGTGTTTTACTTTGGTACGCCGGGGTCTTTTCAATGGACCTGTTAAAAATTTAGTTGGAATATACCGTCGATTAATAATTTTATTTTTACCTTACATTGTTAATTGCCGTTTATATTTAATTCCCCCTCATATTAGCATATTTCTCAAGACTAAAATTACATTTCCCATGTAAATCATGGGGATGGTATTAAAGACGATCTTTTTTCTCGTATTTTTTAAAAGTCTCCCACCGCGCCGCATTAATTAGTTCGAAGCGGATTAATCAAGCGACGCTTGAATAGTCCGACCTTCGTCTAGCTGGTATCCATGACGTTTTCGGAATCCCGGCGTTCGCCTTCTTGTTCCGCAAGATATACATCAGCGTTCGCTCTGAAAATCTCGTTGATTCGCGTCTTGGCCTGTAATTAAAATTAAGTTTACGCCAAAGGCGATGCGGGAACATAGCTAATTTCGGAAAATTTCTTTGCCAGCCATGTCTGCTTTATGGGTAAATATTATATTTAGGATAATTTTAGGATTTTCAGAATCACTTTTTGCTGCATTATGTTTTTATAAATTAAACACGTGTTCTTAATGGAGTCGTTGCTTTTTTATACATGTGAATTGCTATATATATATATATATATATATATATATATATATATATATATATATATATATATATATAATATTTAATGTATGTTCATCGATTTAATTCGAAAGAGTGCACTTCCGAGGTGGTTCCATTGGAACCAAATTAGGATCTATTGGGGGAAGGGGGAGAAATCAAGGGAAAACCTCAAATTTCAAAGGCACCTACAATGTTTTCAAATATTTTTTATCTAAAATAATCAGATATTTGGGTATAATTTTATTGCTCAACTTATTTGGCTGAAAAATCGGAAGTAGTTCAGCGTAAAAGCCATTCAGTTAACTTTTTATGCACTAACCATATCATATGGGAAGCAGTAGAAACATTGTAGGCAACTGTTTCTATAGTGTAATTATTCGAAAGTTGAACTTACACGCGGAGGTTGCGGATTCGATTCCCAACAGGGCAGAAACTTTTTTTGTTCTAGTTTAATTAGATTATTTGTCATATCATCAGACCATGTAGCGGACCACAAGGCCTGAAACGTTCATTATTTTCAATGATTATTTTTATTCTCTATTCCTATTTGTCCTTATACGAGCTGTACTTTTACTTGGGCTATCCTTTGTAATACCTAATAAAATAATTGTGGGGTTTATTGTGTAAATATCTAAGACTCAAAAGAGAAAAATAAAATATTACTAACAAAAGAATTGAAACAACTTCAAAAACCAATTAAGGAATTCACTAAAAAAATAAAAATAATCAAACTCAGATTTTTAACACAAAGAAAATATTTTAAAATAAATTATGTACATAATAATTGTTGTAATAGCTAAATAAAAATAATCAAAAACCTTCTTCCAAATCTAACTTGTTGCTTGGCACTGACTTAAAGTAATCACTTGTTCGTAGATAAAATAATATTGTAAATAGATAAATAGGTTTAGGTAGGTATTAAGTTAATTTGTGTGTATATATTAGAATATAAAATACGTGTAGTAGATAGGTTAAATAAGTTTTTTGCTTATTTCTATTTAGTTATTAGAATAATTGTTATGTACATATTTCATTTTAATACGTTTTTTTTGTGTTAAAAGTCTAAATCTGATTATTTTTTACTTTTTAGTGGGTTCCTTATTTATTTTTTGAAGGCTGTTCAATTTTTGTTGTTAAAAATATTTTATTACAAGCCCTCTGCATCCTAAGTGAGCTTTTCAAAGACTGGAAGAAATGGTAATCTAGTGCGCAAGGTCTAAGAAAACACCTGAATGAATTTCTGACAGCTGATGGATCGCCTGTTGTAAATCTTAACGGGATCCAGTTGGAGTAAATGCAGCAGTTCAAATACTTGAAATGAGTAATAAAGGAGAAGAAAGTGCACTTATCTTGATAAACCTTCTTTATGGCTTCGAGATTTAGACTCTGTTATTGCTTGACACATGTAGGCTTAAGGTCTTGAAAATTTCGGCTTAAGGTAAAACTAGATGCTTGTTTGATGTCTGCATGCCTTTCTGAGATCTTATTATAAATGAAGTTCTTTCCGTTTAAAATACGACAATCAGAGTACAGTTGACTAAATGTCTATTGAATGAAGGTGAATAGTATCCTCACAGAGTTCTATGGCGATATCGACCTTTTGGGTAGAAGACTCAGCAAACAGCTCCAAAAAAGATATAGATCAAAATCACCGAAAGCGATTAAGGTTTTCATGGATTTTTTCAACAATTCTAAACCAACTCCAATTTCCAATATGTCAGATCTGCATTGTTTCTCTTTTCGAATATAAAAAAGGAAAATATGACGAAAATGACCTCTTCACCTCGTTTTCGAAGCGCAATAACTCTTTACTGAGTTTTTTTAAGTTTTCTATTTCTAGAATGTTGTATGATCTTTTGTCTTACAAATACACGCGACATTAAAGCCATTCATTAAGAAAAAGAAACTACCTTCTTAAACTCAAACTTTTATTTAAAGGAATTCTAAAACTAAAAAGGAATTTTCTTTCATAACTTGATTAACACAGATACCGTATTTTTTGTACAGAATATAAAATAATATAAATATAAAAAGTAATCTAAATAAGGAAGAATTGAATTAGAAAATAATTTCTGTGTTTTAATATCTAAGTATAACAATTTTTAATATGTTTGACTTGATATGGTGTCAAATTAAGTAATTAATATGAAAGGTATAATTAGTTGTCCTGATAAAGAATCTTCTGTTTTTGTTTGATTTATTTTGTCTATTGTATCTAGTTATGGTGCATTTGTATCGAAAGCAATTATATAGATTATTCCACTATCACATTCGATTAATTTAAAATCTGAACTAAGTGTATCAATTAATAGGTTACTCTGATAAATAAAATATGTTTCAAATAAAAACATGTTTTTTCCATCCTATTTATCACATTTATTTCATCACTTATTATTCAACTTCCGCATTTGTATTAAAAAATACACCTGTCAAATACTTGTCAACCTTCGTTTAATTTTCTCAGCGTTCTTCGCCTTCTTTTCAAACCCATCGTCTCAGGCGGGTGTATTGATCAATCTTCCCCAATCCCAACTTTCTTATTACTAATTATCATAACAGCAGTGGAGCTATGAACTGTTTATGCTGATGCTTTTTGCTCTGTTTTTAGTACGCTCTAATGTACAGTTTTAATTTGGGTGACGGGCTTCAAAATAATTAATAATTCAACCTGTTTACCACAGAATAATTTAATTCCAAAGCGAGGGCCTCAGATGCCTAAAATTTTAATAAACAATAAAAATTACCGAAAAACAACTTTCAGCAGATGAAGCTGATGTCTCGTTATTAAAAAGCGGTAAATAATTTACAGGATTAAATATATTATATTTCATTACAATAATATTTTGGATCGTTGCCTTATAATTACATTTTTATTTTATTAACTATTATGTTTTAATAAAAGATAATTAACATAATTTTGGTAACAGATTATCATTGTTATTGATAGGGTTCATCATGTAGTTTTTAAAAATTGTTTTTGTTTACTTGCATTGATGTATTATCAAACAACTCTAATTAACTTTTGAGAGATAATTA
The DNA here is from genome assembly GCF_030347505.1 of Rhynchophorus ferrugineus. Taxonomy (NCBI): domain Eukaryota; kingdom Metazoa; phylum Arthropoda; class Insecta; order Coleoptera; family Curculionidae; genus Rhynchophorus; species Rhynchophorus ferrugineus. The sequence continues at coordinate 20,494,719 of NW_027472580.1, forward strand.
TTTCCGTTACAATAGTTCCTCAAATTATTAGAAACCTAGCAATAGTATAATATAACGTCCCTCCTAATGAAAGTAACCAAATATTGTCCGCAGTGTTGCCAATGTGCGGGGAATTCCTCAATCTGCGGGAAATTTTAATTGGAATTCGGTATTCGAATATATCGGTTGAGCTAAAATGAGGTATCTTTAATGGTAACAGGGGAAAGGATTAAAGCATTGAGTGGCAGTGTCAACCATTAGACAAAATTATGTCAAGAAAAATATAGAAAAAGTGTAACGTGATAATTGAAAGATTATTCTGTATTATGAATAGATAAAAATGTTATTTAAATCATTGATATTTTTGTCATATACTAAAATAATTTTGAGTGGAACTGAAATTCTCCCTAATTTTGAAGAATTTGACTTGGATTATTGTAATTCTGCTTTTTATCCAATTAACAAGCTAACAGCTTTCACGTGCAAAAAAAATTTCTAATAATAGTTCTAAAATACTTTGTTTCTAATCCATTATTAGATAATTAAACATATGTTAAATGTTTGTTAAATATTTGTGTTAAATATTTGATGTTTTCCTTATGGAGCAACAATATTTGAATAAAGTTTTACTTCAAAGGCAAAACTTAAAAAAGAAGACGTGTATTACTTTTTCACACTAACGCAACAACGCCTGACAGAACTAAATTCATTTTCCTTGATAATAAACATATGTAGAGCAAAAATAAATTCAATAAATTCTGCAGAGCATAAACTATTTTAATTTAACGTGGTTAATGATTACAAAGTTCGTCTCGGAATAGGATCATAACAGGAATGGAATATTTCGTTGTGACGACCATTATCTGTTTTATATTCAATATGCAAATAAAAACCGCGCTTAATAAACAAACCTTATTAAATAGTCATTATTTTATTCTGTGTCTATGCATACAAAATTTATTATGTTTTTGGTTTTGGCCGAATATAACTTTCCCAAATTATAAAAGTTAAATGGACTTTTATATTTATATTTTCAAGTACGCAATATGCAAATTTTATTCCTTTTTGTTGTTGCGTCTATCATCCCTTTTAAACCTCCGTACAAATCAAAACAGGGGTGGTTGAGTTATGGCAGCTAGAGGCTCCTAAGTTATTATAATAATGTATTTTCGAGGGAAATTTTTATTTATAAACAGTTTTTCTTAGAAAAATTTTGGAACCAAATTTATTTTAATGAGGCTGTAACTAGGCCGTTATGGTGGAATAAATAGAAGACATCCGGTCTTACCCAGCCTGGTCACTGGCGTGACTGGGATCGTTTTCCTTGTCGAATTTTGCACTCTTTCCTAAAGATAATCACAAATGTTAAACAATCACAAACCTCCACCAGGATTCGAACCCGCGACTATTGCAACAGCAAGAGTACCGTCCAGTTAAATTGTCAAACATCCAAATATTCTGAAGAATAGATAATTTTGAAACTTTGTTTAGCTCAATTTAATATCTGTATGAAGAATTTAATATCTGTATGTATTATTTTAAGAGTTCAATCTTACGTAAGCTTGGAACGGAGTAAATTATAAGTAGTGGTTTACCAGGTTATTTCATAAAAATTGAACTCTTTTCTCGACACTTCTACAAGCCCTTTCAGAATGTAATGCTTTGAACCTTAACTTGACTGTTTAAACATCGAAACTGGTATTAGCTTTTGATAATTGAGAAAAGTTATGTAAAATGGCGCTATGTCCGCTGATGTGCGGTATAGTGAGAGTTCTTTATAAAATCAAAATCTGCTGTGCGAATTTGGTTTATTAGCTTTACTAATAGTCATTTTGGCAACAAAATTATGATACTCTTAAAATTATGCGACACATCAGCATATCAGCAGTGGATATATTTCTATGAACGGCATTGGCTGTAAAAAATTGTGTTCAACTTTTTATATAAAGATGGGTGATAAAAGAAGTATATTGTATAGATTCCTCAAGTTATTGAAACACAATGAAATCGAGCCATTCCTAAAACATGCTATGATCATAAGTGTCTAATATGTTAGATAAGGGATGGTAAACCGTCCAAAAGTTTGTAAAACCTATAAACACTATAAGTTCCGCCATTAATTGGTTACATGATTCATTCTCAATTTCTCGATGGATAACTGGAGATAGTACGCCAAAACATTGAAGGAAGTAGGTTTAAATTGAATAGCGGTAAAGACCCTTCCATTATGATTCTGTACGACCAGATATTTTACAATGATTTGCTAAAATCCAAACTTGGTTGGGAAGTTGTCATACATTGAGTGTTTACTTCAGATATAACACTCTTTGACTATTTTAAATAAATTACTAATAATTATTATAATTATATATTATTATAATTTTTTTTGTCTTTAGTTACCGATTTCTGCAAAACTTCCTCCTGTCGTTAGCATGATTACTGTCTAAGTCATCAAATTAATGGTCTAATTGAGCGCTCAAAGGGACTGATATTTCAAATTTTCTAAAGACGTTAGAACTGTTTGGATTTAAAAGTTTTTTTTTTATAAAACTATAATCTATCCAGTTTTTTTTGTATAATCAATAAATCTAAAATTATATACTGGCCAATTTTAATAGCTTTTACTATTTTTGTAACTGTACCTGGTATTTTGTAAAAATGTAATTAAATAATTTAAGATTTATTTGTTATTATATTTTAGCTATATCTGTCACATGTTGATATGTGTCAGTCCAATAAATTAGAAAAAAAGCGAATTTATTTTGATTAGCGAGATCTACTGGTGAAAAGGCATAAATGTAAAGAACTTAACCTAACTATTAAATTTGATAGATTTTACATGTCTCTAAATAAAATAACAGTTTAATTTCAATATTTTAAAGTTAATCCGTTTATAAATAAATTAGCATGGAATTCGTTCGTTTTGAAGTCATAAAAGAAGAACTTTCTGTGGCGTGTTGTGTCTAGTGAGATGATTCTTGTTGTGCATATAGTGCTATGTATGCTTATCTCAAGTTGTAGAATATTACAAGTTGCTAAAACTGATGAAAACGAATGAAACTTTTAGTTTAGATATCTACCGATTTCAATTCAACAAATTGAACTAGATATTGTAAAAAAGACCTTCAACAGCGAAAAACAGATGCAAGGTTATACTGCTTCATGATAATGCTCTGTCATAACGTTGAAAGTGTTGTAAAGGATACATTATTGCAGTTCGAGTGAGAAGTTCTGCCACACACGGCGTACTCATCAGATATGGTGCCTCCTGATTAACCTGAAAGCTTGGTCAGGTGGTTGCAGCACGATTTGGCCGACACATATTATCGAAATGCTGAAAAAGTGTGAAAAAATGTACCGATGATTGTATCCTTATCAAACAACAACATTCCTTCGGCACCGTATAGCCGTGTTGCCAGAAAAATGATCAGAATATATGCAGGCACCTAATAATATTTTTGTTCTTCCATTAACATATCTGTAAAGATACAGGTATCTAGTTTGTTAAAGCTAGAACGCGTATAATTTGTACACCTCAACTTTATTTTGAATCATAAGTAGTCTTATATATTCATTAATCTTTCTATCCAGAAGTTAGGGTGTTTTATGGACTTAGAAACTCAACTTGGACTGGACTGGATTTGGATCCTCAAATTGCAACAGTTTCATTGTGCTTGGGTCAAATTTAAAAGTTATATAACGGTTTATTTTTGTGCAGTATTTTAGTCCAAACCTGGTAGCTTGGTATTAGCCTATTAAGGTATTTAGGTTCGTACTCAATTTTATTGTTTGTAAATGTGTAAGGTGATATAACATATGTTAACATATGTTTTATTCTGCAAAGATTCTCTTCTTATTCTTGACTCGAATCTACGTCCAGAAATCCCTCCAATTATTTTTCTTCAATTTCTTAAATCATGATTAATTGATTAGCATTAATGTCGTATGATTATGTAATATTGTAATTATAATAATGTAATAATTGTAATAATTACAATATATTGTAATAATTAATGTAATATTGATTAGCATCAAGAGTTAAAATTAATGCTGTAAAGAATATTAGTTTAGTCAATATATATTTTAGATGAACAATAGATATAAATGATACAGTTTATATGAATATAAATGATACAGTTTATATGAATACATAAATGAATTAATGAAAATGCTTAGATTAAATGAAACTAATTACATAATTTGCATAGATAGAATATACGAAACAGATAGAGGAAATTATGAATTATTAACATTCATTTGATAAATATTAAGATACAAATATAAACTGCTAATAAATAGCTGTTTGTTTAACAATTAAAGCACTAAAATATGTAACTATATGATTATTCAATCTTTGAACATTTTATCAATTATTTCAATTATTTACTTTATAGACCTAAGTTTTGAAAAATCAATAGTTCATTTAATAATTTCTTCTCTTAAACGTGAAATTCGCATCAAAAACGGTTTATGCAGATTAGCTCGATTCACCCTTGATGCTGCAGACAAAAGGGAGGCGAACAGAGCATGCAAGGGGGTAAGGGTGGCCGTCTCGACATGGCGAGCAATAAAATGGAACTCATTTCCCGCGGACCAAAGACTGGATGGCCCCTCTTCCTTCTGGCGTGTCTCCAAAAGCCTCGTGGTCAGCCTGAAGTCAGCTGTTACAGGAAATTTCGCTGACCAAGAAAAAGTTGAGCTCATTGCAGAAACCTACGAAGCTCAAATGAAATGCCTCCCACCCGCAGAGAACTCTAAAGCTAAAGACAATGACACTGTCATCAACGAATCCAACTCCATCAACGCTAATCTTTTGTCATTTCTTCTAATTGGATATAAGCCGATAGGAATGAATTAGCCATTCTAGAGAACATACATTTCAGAAAATTCCTTTATTACTGAGCAATAGTTGTTCAAAAAGTTAGAAACAATCCGTACTGTTCGTTAAGTTAGTGTTAGCTAAATGTTCTGCATCGTGAATCGATGGGAATGAAGGGAATGCACTGCCTGTTGTTCGGACTGTTGTAATTAACAAAATTTCACGAAAATTGAACAATATCCAGCGTCGAACGTTGGCTTGTTATTCCGGCACGGAACTAGGAATTTTATTTAATACCCTCCGGCCTGATGAGATATAGGTATGATATTTGGCGTGGCGTTTGGCGCCATTAAATTCATACGAACAATGAGGAACGGCATGGTGGGGACCGGGGGAGTCCGGGCGAATTCTCATGTATGGAATTTTAATGCCTTATGGGGCCTAAATTTTGTTTTAATGGTGTCGGCTGGCGCCCCGGGTTCAAATGGGCTTAATTAGAAGATTTTAATGGAATTTAAAGGGGCGAAGCGTATTATTTAAGGAAGTGGGAGAAGAAATAACTTATTATATGGAGTTTGGAATCAGGTCGAACTGGATGAATAGGACTTTAATAATAAATTTGCTAATTTAATTCAGCTCGCGGCTTAAATTTCTGTTTGATGAGGATGTTAAATACGATTCGTGTAATTTTACTTTTAATTTCGTGTAGTATTACGGGGTAGTTCCAGAAGCTGTAGTAAATGAGTCACAAAACGTATCAGTGCATAATAGACTGGTTTTTAATTTATTAATATATTATTACTAATTTTTGCCGACTATTTTCGTCGACCTATTTTTATACAACAATTATTTCTTATAAGTATATAAGTATATAGTTGAACGCTGTTGCATTTTTCCCTTGACCCATTGACCAAAACAAGCAACATGTACCTTGCACCTAATGCTCATAACCTAATGCTCATGTTTAGCTTTGAACAATTACAATCATATCTGTGCACACAAATCATTCACGCCTTACAATACCATTTTCTATAGTTATATTCAATTAATTATGCATATATGTCTTAAACATGTTCATGATTCTACCATTTACCAATTACATCGTTTGTATGGCTTATCGAGTTATCATCCAAACCAAAGGTGTTATGGTTGACAATGCTTCCTTCCACATATCCAAACAGTTTTTGATGAAATATCCTTCTCAACCCGCAATATATCTGCAATTAACTATTAATAAATATAATAACCAGCAAAACCATCTGAATGCTATTGTAACTTTTTCCATCAATTTTTAATCAATCAATCAATCATAAATCAATTTTTATTGTCTTTACACTTTTTTTGTTACTGTCTTGCCAAGAGAGCCACAATGAACCATTTTGAAATATTCTTTTAAGTTCCTCCTTTCTTTATTCTTTCTTCTTTCTTAATCTTAAGTTTCTTATATTATTTTATGCCTTTAATTGAATTCTTTTTAAGGTAATGTCTGGAAGTTCTATTAAATCTCTCTTTACGCCATTTAAACCCTACGCCCTGTAAGAGTGTATGAAAGTCTTACATCCCTCAAAAAGCTGAACGTCCCTAATCACAATAAATAATTTTATTATTTATTTATAATTTTATTATATAATTAATTAATATTTATTATTTAATATTTATTATATAATTTTATTTTTATAAATTATGTTTACATCGATAAAATAGTTTGTGTACTTACTGTTCTTATACATTTCTTATATTTGGTCTCGAATAGAGCCAAACCAAGATGGTCAAGATTCGTCACACACTTTGTATGTAGACGGGTTTTCTTGGGTGAATCTAACGTATTATTCTCCACTTCGTAAGCGATGTTATTCACAGTACCCACAGTAATATTTAGCACGGCAGCAACTCGTTAAAAAACATTTTCAATGAAATTGTAGGGACTTATGTTATTTAATATCATCAATAATTACCTTTCTAACGGTATCTACCGGCAAAAAGGGGACTCCGTTATCAATTTGTGACCCTGAATATCTATTGTTTTCGGCATTTTCAAACAAATTAATATGATATATAACGGAGCAACTTAAAATTTATCAAAATAAAGGGCTAAACGTATAAATTATTGCGACTATATAAATTAACTATAGTTTTTAGATATAGTATAATGTTAAAATAAATTATATTTGGTAACATTTTTGTTCAATTAATTTATTTAGATAAGAATTTTTTTGTATGTCAAAGCCAAACTGAAAAAAATATATACTCTACATACCACATCACACGGTTTGGTTCTATTGTGTCTGCGCCCTTGTTCAGTATTGGCAACTTATGTCTTATTGCGAATCTTTTAACTTTCGTCTTTTAACTTTTTAACGTCGGTCGGTCGGAATGTGTGGCTGTCGATGCAATTGTTTGTCCGAACACTCACTACTATTTTTGGAAGGAATTTGCAGGAGAACTAAAAATACTGGTCGAAGAAATACTTGAGTGACGTCGTCGTGGTGGTCTTTTATACCTGGGAACCGCATGGTACCAATCCACCAGCGTTGCCAACCTTTGACTTTGATGTAGGTGAATGCGTGGTGGCCTAAAGGCTCGTAGCGGGCGCTACATAACTCCCCTCCTAGTGGAGCTGCCGTAGAACGTACCTCTATGTGGTGCAGGTTCCGGAGCGTACCCGCAATTATGCAATGAATCGCCCAGGAACTACTTATGAGGTGGGGATTCCAACCTGAGTGAGGGGTTTTACGGGATCAGCTGCCATCCAAAGAAAAAAGAGAGAGACGTCGTCGTGGTGGTTAAAATATATTACATGTTTTTAACGCCACCATATGCATAGAGGGACTTTAGGCTATGAGTAGTTGGTTCGGTGTCGATGTGTATGATGCTCTAGGACTAACCCATAATTTTTTGCGTTTGTCATTAGCTTGAGAGTGTTGTAGGCCAACTCACCACAGATATCTCTTTTTTTACTACCAAACTATGAAAGTGCGGCACTGAAATGGTTAAAAATGCTATTTTAAATTAATTCGCATATGTATGTTTATATTTCCCATCGCATATAAAAGTTTGGAAACAGATGGATTTTTGATAGTTTGTACTAGATTTTCGTAAAATGCAAAATGTCTTTAAATTTAGTCTTCTGGTCGCTGTTCTCATGTTCTGCGGTATTACAATTAAGATCACCATTATTAAATCGTTGAAATTCAGTCATTGAATCATGGTTGAAAAACGACGGAAATTTGACAGAGTAGCATCACCATAAGTTTTTAAACATTTCTGATAAGCTTTACCAGCAAATTTTTATAATGAAATAACCAAAGTAATATCAAAAGTATGGCCATTTTAAAATTCGAATTTAATTTTTAGCGTTTCATATTTGGCGGCTGTTTACATTGAAAAACTTTAATTACAGCGAAATGGAAAGCTGTTGTTTGATCTAGAGAAATGTCTAAATTATTCAATTTAACAGCTGGATTATATCTAACACAGTTTACTTTGATACTTCCCATTTTTGCCAATAGATATCGCTGGTTAAAATACATACAAACAATTAATAGTTTGTTATTTGAACCTTCATTCAAACTCTGAACTTTTTATTCTCGTTTTTATAAGGTACTATTGCTGTACTGGTTTGACTAACACATGATTAATAAATATTGACAGAAAATAGAACAGTAAATTAAACATTATATTTTAAAATAGAAATGGTTGGTATTACTGCTGTTGTCATTGAATGTAAGGTGAAATTAAAATATTAATAAATATATTGCCCTTCTTTTGTACGTGAATATCCTAATAAAATTGTATGCAATGATTTCGAATTTGCTGAAATTTACCTATTAATTTATTTATGAAATAGTACGCACTGAAATATAGAAAGTTATACGAACATTCGAAATTAAAGTGGTTTTTTTTTCAATATATTTGTACATTCTCTTTTTGCTAGGGCCCCGAGCAAATTTAATTTAGCTCGGATTAACCTTTTCCCTCTGGTCCAAGATATTTTTTTGCTTTCATTCAATTTATCCAGGATTTGGTGTACACTGACATGAAAAAAATAAAGCAATCCCGATTTTAATTAAAAAATATGTCAATTTCGGATTTAGGTACAGAGTCATCTAAGATAATCCCTGCGGATATTGGTTCGCTGGTAATTATTCTATTGCTAACTTATCTAACTCATTTAACATATCAGTAGAACATAATAAAAATGTGGAACAATAATAGCGATGGAATAATGGAATAAAAATCAATTTAAATTTCAATTGCAATTTCCAGATTCATAAATTATAAATAAAAATATTATGCTAAGTTAAATTAAATTAAAATTAACTAGCACATCAATAGAGATAACTAATTTTACACTAATAGATAAGCAGTGTCATATATTCGCTATATAATTTTTGATATATGATATGATATGATATTATATTATATATGTTATTACGTTCTTACTAGTCGTTCCTCACTAACCTACATTTTATAGAAATAATAACTTAAGAATAATGTTTTTGCATGGTCATTAATAAAAAAGTGGAAGTATTGTGTGTCAGAGAGGGTTGCTCCTGTAGCATCTTAATAACGTGAACGATGTTTAAAATAGAGCTGAAGTTATTATGATAATATCCACATATATATAATACAATAACCAGGAAAGTTAAATTCAAATAAGAAAAAGCCTACTCAACATTAAAATGAGCTAAACCCGATGTACAGCAAGGCTTAATATTGGGGATGATACTTTATCTAGGCTAAATATATTATTATAAATAGAAAATTTGGATGAGTGGAATCATTGTGATATTTACAATTGGAGACAATAGCAAAAATCAACAAGAAAATTGCAACAACAAAACACTTCCTACAGGCAGCACAGAAGAAGAAAAAGAGATAAGCTCCATTGTTTCCTCATGTAATGAGGAGGACATGGAAAAACATCAAACAACCGAAATCACCAACCCAGGCCAACCCAAAACTACAGAAAAATGAAGGGAGAATCCTGCCGATAGTACTCCGGGACAAAACCAACTATATGGAAATCGTCTGTATATTTAAAAATAGTACGATCGAATTTTTCACTATGAGGGTGTGGTATTCTACTCCAAAATCTGCTGTTTACTACAAGCAACCAAGATCCTGGAGGAGAAGAAGTACCCCTTCCCACTCATTCGCATCTTTATAAGAGAGGTCACTGAAGATCATCATCGGAGGAATATTATAATCGACAATACAGGGCCAAATAAGAGAAGCACTCCAGGAAAAGGGATTTCGTCTATCCCTCCTAAACTGATGGCGTACAAATGGAATATCTTCTGGACCAGACAGTAACAATTGAATCCCAGAGAGGCATCGGGCAGCAAGCGCAATGCTTCAACTGCCAGCTGACGGACACTCCTCCAGAATACCGATCCCCACCAAATTGCATGAAATGGGTCGGTAACCATGGGTTTAGATCCTCCAAATAAAGACATAGAAGTGCCAGGCATATGTTCCAACTGCGGAAAGGAGCATCCTACAAATTCCTGCACCAGTTCCCCAGACATCCGCCTGGGCAAATCAAGGAGCAAGAAGACTAACCAGCTAGTTAACCCCCACCAGCAAGGACAAAAGACGAGATCGAGGAAATCCGGAGAGATATTGCTGCTTTAGCCAACAAAATATCCTGCCTCGTCAGTTAGTTTCACCCCGAGCAATTTCTCGTGCTTCAAAATCTGGCCTCTCGTGTAAAAATTTCCAATAGGCCGGTTGCCAAGATGGCGACAGTGAAACAAATTAGCGTAGACTTTACCATAGGTAGACTGTTCTATCAGAAATTCCCAGGTAGACTGTCCCATCAGAAACCCTCAGGTATGCTAGCTCTATATTATAGTCACTTTCTTTTAACTGTGATTCCTTTTTGTATTTCTCCGTTCTCATGGTCTCCCTTTAACAACACTTGCCATTCTTCCAAAAAATGCGAAACTTTATGCTGCTGTGTACACGGCAGTAAAAACCCGCATATGGCTCTAGCGTCACCAAACGGATTCTTGGTCTTCGGGTACCATAAATTAATCTCCTTTTATAGTGTATAAGCGTAACTTTAGATTAAGTAGTTTAGTTTTATTTTAATTTAGGAATTACATACTGGTGTATTAATCCCGTAGTCCTCTTGCTTGTATATTAATGCAAGTACAACAGTATAGTAGTAATCAATTAATTTGTAAATTTATATTGTACTAAAGATATTTGCATAACGGTGGGATCCGAATCACGGCCTTCCACATTAGTAGGCCTAACTAATTTACAGATCATACCAAAAGATACCCAGCCTTACCCAACTTGGCTACTGGTGTGATTGGGATGATTTTCCTTGTGGGATTGCATTTGCACTCTGACCTTACAGACAATCACAATTATGAACAATCACAAACCCAGCAGGAGACTACCGCAACGCCAGGACAATCCTGTAGCCTTGATCACTGGACCAACCTTAAAATATTTTATTGAAATTGTTCAACATTCATGAGAAATTGTTTGTATTGGTACAAATTTCTGATAAACTTTATTGAAGTAATTATTGAGTTATTTTATTAAATCTTATATTTATATTAAACGTTAGCTTATAAGTTTTTCAGTGCAAATTATTGCGTATTTCTGGTTGTGCCTTATATAAGTGTTCAACCATTCAGTCCCTTTTGTGGCGGTCTTTTAGCCTGTGGATCGAAACCCACGTTAAGCATTCCCGATAAATACTATTAAGTTAAGACACTAAAATGTATTAAAAAAATTAATATAGTGAAATGAAAGGTCTCATGTACTTTAGAGTAATTTAAAATGTATACATCCCTCAGAATTATTTACTTTTCAAAACTATTACTGAAAATGTAAAAGAATAGTTTGGGATTTAAAGAAAGCTTACGGTTTCAATTGAATTACAACATAGTTCGCCACAGTACAAAGTTTCGATCAGGGAACGAACAAGTAGGTATTGGTAAAAGTATAAAGTTTCCTTTATCGAACTTTTTAAATCAGACAAAGTGATACTAAGGGCATTGTGCATCGAAAACTTTGTGTTATTTCCGGAACCATACTCTTCCCTAACATGTCCTGTTTACGGTTTGGATTGTTACATTGAACAAGCTGACAATAATGGATTATAGTTTTTTTTCTTACATTTTAATCAAAATTAGATATGTAGACTTATTTTTGATATGGGGTTTAATGGATGGCTTCGCTGAATACAATCTATGTTTAAATTCACAGAGTCTCTTACGATTCATTAATTTTTAAAATTAAAGTTTTTATTTAGGACAAAGTTATATATACCTAAAGTGCTAATTATAAAATTTAATATTTTGTGTTTAGTCTGATCAAATTAGCAGTGAACTCACGTCAATTGAAGTTTGTAAATATATATATATATATATATATATATATATATATATATATACATATAAGACAAAAAATCTACGGAAAATACAATCCGGAACCGATAATCGATTATAAAAATATTACGTCAACAGATTACTCGCGTAGCAGAGATTAAATGGGATTAAGTTTCGGAATTTACTAGATGTTTTCATAGAGCATGATTAAGCGATATAACCGCCTATCGATAGACTGGGATTACTAAAGATCTGGATAAAATGGAATTAATTTGCCAGGAAAGAGTTTGTGACGTTAAGGGGTGCGGATAAAGTAAGATTGATGGTGTAGAAAGTAATCAGGTATTATTTTGTTATATTATACATTTATATTTCACAGGATGTTTAGAGTTAAACAAGAAGAAGCTTACTTAACAATGAAAGAAACACAAACAGTACCGCAAGGCAGTGTTTTGGATATATATATATATATATTAACGAAGAAGTAACGAAAAAACTGCAATATGCAAGAAATAATATAAATAAGTCGACCCAGGTATAGAGAATAGAAGTCAACGAGAGTAAATTAGTTCATATTGAATTTAGTAAAAAACACAAAACTATATATATATTACATATAAATCCATGTGCGCATCAATTGGGTACATTTCTGTCAAGGTCGGCTAGTACGATAGAGTCATAACGTTAAAAATCAGTCGAAGGAAACTAGTAGAACCAAAAATAGTAACTAAAAGTACTGAAACAGTCGATAGTATATAGTAACAAAATCAGTCGAACCCAAAATAGAGACTGAAAACAGTCGACTGAAACACGCATTGGTAAAAAGTAGTAAAATCAGTCGAACTAAAAATAGCAAACAATCGATACTAAAAAGTAATCAATTACTAAACAGTCGATAGTCGTTTGCAGTCGATAGTTCCCAACGCTAGACATTATTAAAAATGTTTACGAAGACAAAAAGTTTACTCAGCTATATTCTTGGACGTAGCACAAGTCTTTCACAAAATTTATCATGGATGAATCATGTATAAACTATAAAAAATGAAACGAAGCAATGCGTGAACTCTTAAACTCATATATTTCACAGGATGTTTAGAGTTAAACAAGAAGAAGCTTACTTAACAATGAAAGAAACACAAACAGTACCGAAAGGCAGTGTTTTGGATCATTTTTTTACCTACTCTGTACATGCGACTTACGACAATTAGAAAATGTTATTAAACCTGTTATTGAAAACATTAACGAAGAAGTAACGAAAAAACTGCAATATGCAAGTAATAATATAAATAAGTCGATCCAGGTATAGAGAATAGAAGTCAACGAGAGTAAATTAGTTCATATTGAATTTAGTAAAAATCATAAAACTAACATATATATATATATATATATATATATATATATATATATATATATATATATATATACACATATATATATATATATATATGTATATATATATATATATATATATATATATATACTATATATATATATTACATATAAATCCATGTGCGCATCAATGGGGTACATTTCTGTCAAGGTCGCGGCTGTACGACAGAGCCATAACGATAAAAACCAGTCGAATGAAACTAGTAGAACCAAAAATAGTAACTGAAAGTACTGAAACAGTCGATAGTATATAGTAACAAAATCAGTCGAACCCAAAATAGAGACTGAAAACAGTCGACTGAAACACTCATTGGTAAAAAGAAGTAAAATCAGTCGAACTAAAAATAGACAAACAATCGATACTAAAAAGTAGTCAATTACTAAACAGTCGATAGTCGTTTGCAGTCGATAGTTCCCAACGCTAGACATTATTAAAAATGTTTACGAAGACAAAAAGTTTACTCAGCTATATTCTTGGACGTAGCACAAGTATTTCACAAAATTTATCATGGATGAATCATGTATAAACTACATAAAATGAACCGAAGCAATACGTTGAACTCTTAAACTCATATATTTCACAGGATGTTTAGCTTCCACATTAGTATGATTTAGTAAACTTCTTTCGTGTTTCAACATGAAATCTTGGATAACTTCGCAAATCCATTTGATTTCCAGGTCATCGTGCAGTTCTTCGTTGGTTCTACTAATTTTTATTCTAATTTATTAGAGGCTAAGTAAGAGCCAATGACTTTTCCTTGACAAACAAGAAAAATTGTAAGTTAGTCGACAATGACTAGTAATAATATAATAATTAATTAAAAATCTACATATGCTCAAACATTTTTACTTACTGTTTTTTCACCATTATAATTCGTTCTTATCGACGATTTGTGGCCTGACGGAGCAGGATTCAATTCTTACGAAGATGTCAAAAATTGAATTGATTCTTGGATCGTGACTAATTAACATAATAACTATCATAACTAACGATAGACGATAGTGTGGATGATAAAATGTTTCATTTAATAAAATCTAAAAGGACCTCAGAATGTATTTGTTTAACCTATAAATTAAATACTGACAGGTTTTACCGTAGCTCTCTATATACGCGAAATGCTTTCAAATAAATTGAAACTGATAGTTTTGGATAAAAAATATTTCCAAACTTGATCGAACACCGGAAGAACACATCTCCAGGCTGCCTACGCGAACTAATCCATCCGCCGATGTGATTCCCTTAGGTCTTTTCCATTAGGTTGTGCCGTTGTCGGAAAAACAGACTTCTACCTTTTTCGCTTATGAAGTTATTTGTCCTTTACAGCGGACCTTTTCGGTTTCGAACCCGAGGGGCATAAAATATTCAGCGGTAACTTGATAAAAAAGCAGGGGAAGGTCTGATTTAGGTTAAACGGTAAATAATGGAGTATAAGGGGGGTATCTACGTAGACATTCGGGCAAGTTTATATGACAACCTAACCGTGGAACCATCAAGATCTGGAATATACTCCGGATGAGCGGCAAAATGGTAAAAGCGTTTTAGATATCATGGTTGATATTGGAAAAATTACGAGCAAAAACGGCCATGTCCCGAATATAAAGTAGCTGCTTAAATATTCTTTTAAATTATATGTTATTTATAATATTGTCTTATGAGAGTATGTTTTGAAGTTTGATATAAATGTTGAACCTATACTATAATTCTGTAATAGACGAATAATCATAATTGGTTGGGGGAAAATGATTTTATCAAACTTTATGGCATTACAACGTCACAGTGTTATCGCATCAGCTTTGGTTTTGACATATAACCAAATTCTAATATAAATAAAATAACAGCGAAGTTATTATTAGTAGCGCATATTAGACATTTTATATTTTGACATTTTAGGCCTAAAAATTCTTCGTCGATATAATCCTCCAGATGCATTGTTTTCCTCAAATAGGGAGGCAAAATTTTCTTTAAGCCGATTAATATATAGAAGATACTAAGATACTTATTGGGATTAATATGTATTCATAAATTCAATGCATCGTCTCAGCTTCCCTATAATTAGTTCATTTCTTCGATTACTAATAAAATACTAGTGTTTTGTTATTTTTTTAGAATTTCTTTAAATTTTTAAATCTTATATAACAAATTAACAACTATATATAAACATAACATAGCAAATATAAATGTAATCAGATACAGATTATTGGAATATGCATGAGTATAACGAGTTAATCATGTACATCTTGTTCACTTCTCTCTCACCCAGAATCATCTTTATCAAAATTACTAGAACGAGAGTTCGTCCTTTCTCTTTCGTAGTAATATGGTAAAACATAGGGCAATTTGGTACAGCTTTCCTCGATTTTAAAACTAGCTGTTTACCGTTCCCATAGTTGCGCTAAATATTCTCTTTTTTTGATAATATCTTTACTAGATATGCTTAGTACAATCTTAATTATAAATTAGTTTATTGCCACATTTCATTTGTACTTGAATTAAATCACAAGCAAGACGAGTGCGAGATAAATACATTAATATGTATTCCTCAATAATAAAATTATAATAAGTTAAGCTATAGTTTACACTAAAGATATACACTTTTATATAAGTTCATATGGTTTGGTTCGCTTGAATCTTCTGATATCTTGCGCGTTATCCCGTACTTGTATTGCTTCCACGTTAGTATGATTTAGTAATCTTCTTTGGTGTTTCAAGGCGAAATCTTGGTTAACTTCGCAAATCCATTTGATTTCTAGGTCATCGTGCAGTTCTTCTTTGGTTACGTACCTATAGGTATTGGTAATTAATGGAAGAATTTTGTTTTGACAGCGTTGGATGACTAGTTGATTTGAATTTTTACTACAACCCCATATTTGTATAGGTCCATAGGTCCAAATTGGGTTTATGATTGTCTGATATATCAACCTCTTTGATTTTAAATCAGGATGAGAGCATCTTCCGACTAACCAGTATATTGTTTTATTTTGGTTCTAATATGTTTTGCTTTTTGTCTAACACGATTTTTCCAATTTAATTTACCTTCAAGATGGATGCCGAGGTATTTAGCTGATTCCGCTTGAAGAATCGGGCATTCATTGAGTGATATAATAATAATATAATTTAACATTATATATATCTAATGTACTTATTATTGAACGACTTAAACCATAGTTAATTATAATGCCACAATAGTTTGAAGGTTAGGATTATTTTGTTATATTCCCATTGAACTCTTTTCCACATAATTTTTAAGTAGAGTTCTTGGCATGCTTTTTATATACTTTAGAGACCTAAACTACCTAATCACCAATTTTATACCCAAGTGATGTATTTTATTTTTATCGAGGAACTTAGTTACCTTTATTCGTTTAGTTTTTGTTTTCTTGGTTGCAGTGTTTCTCTGTCATGTTTCATTGTCCCGTTATTTTAATATGAATACATTATTGTCCTTGTTTTTTTGTTTTGTTACTACCTGTATACATTTTTCTTGTAAAATTCTACTGATTTCTTCGTGCATTTGGCGTATCATGTGTAAAAGAATTAAGTAAGTAAATTGTAAATTAAGTAACATTTAAATTGTATTTACCGAGTGACAATTTGCAATAGTTCTTACTCAATAAATTCCGAATATTTCTAAATTTTCTGAGTCTACTTTCGAAATTAACATTGAATTTAATATTTAATAATATACATTTTTATCTCTCGAAATAACTGATTAGACACGCAATCTATATTTGATTTTGACTATTTATTGACTTTGACATTTTCATTGAAAGTATTCATAAATATTAAATAGTGTTTTTAATTATATCAAAATACCTCAAGCGTCATAACAACGTTTACCGGTTAATCTATGATTATTGCTACCAATGTTTTGAAGAATTTTACAGACAGTTGACAACCAGATGTATTTTATGGGCTGATTCGGTTACATGTTCGGGCGTATCAGGCAGCATTACATTTTTCTTTAATCTATTTTATTATTATCTATTTTATAATATGATGAGGTGATTTCTTTTATGTTTGTTATTTATGTGTGGATTTGATCGATGATGACCCTTTACTCTTTTTTTGGTAAAAACTATTTTGCAACTGTAGGATTTGAGAGACTTCCGGGCGTAAAAGTGAAACAATCCACACAACAGTCTCTTTAACAGAACAGTTTTACAGAAGCTGTCGGATGTTATAATTCCAATTCTTCGTGTTAGAAGCTTTTTGACTGAGCCGAGCTGTCAACTGAATCTAATTCGGCAGGTGAAATAGGGCTCTTGTGACATAAGTAATCATGACTGCTGAAACTTCACTTTGTTTGATCTTTTGATATGTAGGAGTCTTTGTCTTTTGAGATTCAGTGCTCTCTGTCATGCAGTTTTTTATTATAAATATTCAGTGCGATAAATCTTTTACATGCGACTCTTTTACAGCAGTAGCTGGCACGTTAAAGAAAGAGCAATTGATGGTTCGAGTACATCAAATAGCTATTTCTTTATTTTTGCATCATATCCATGACGTCGAACTGATTTGAAATGGGTTATTGTCTCACCTTCCAAAGTTTTAGCGAGTTTCTCTTCAGTTTAGCTCGAATCTTTACCTATGACGATTTCAAAACAGCATCTTCAAACTTTACTGGCTTTCTTTTGAGTTCTTTATCAATGGTGATAAAATCATCACTTTGAGTTTATCCCACATAATTTAATGATCGAACATGTTCCCTGTACGTTTTATTTGTTACGTTTATTGTATCAGTTGCTCCTTATTCCAATTGGAGTGAAAACTAAGCAGCGCTTCTTCGATATGAGGTTTTTATTTATTTTTGTCATTTTTCACATTTTCGTCATTAAAGCTGCTCAACCAATACGCTACTGTTGGTGCTATCCTACTAGATATCTTTTTCGGGGCTTCTCGCTGCGCCTTTTCACCGATTAGTTCATGTAAAACTAACAAATTTGTTTCTAATCTACTAGGTCGGAGCGAAAAATATAATATTTTGGATTTTATATGGAAAAAACAGATTGGTCAGATAAGCATTCGAAAGAGACTTATCTTAGTCTTCAATGTAATTGCTTATTACTTTAGCAGTGGATGATACTTCCTTTTTCTGTATTATTCAATCACTTGAACTCTTGCGTTTGATTTAAATGGACCGTTACAGCACCAATAGTAATGTTTTGATATAACACTAGTTACGCCATCGTTACTAAATCTCTCTATAGAGACATTAAATTCAAATGATGTCATTCAATTAACATGTGATGGTCCATTTATAGTCGCACAAGACACACATTATAATGGTTTAAATATGATTGAAAGATAGTCCAAAAGTATGACCTAATCAATGCTTTGGATGCAAAACAAATATAGATTTTTATATTTAACTATTCGGTGGCAGAGCAATTGTGGCCGATCACCATCGATGGCAAAACTGACTCAAGTACATACTAAGCCCCGCGGTACAAAGAGTTTTAACCAACAACAGAGTAAAACATTAAAAGTCAATTTATTGATGATGATTCGATTCTAAATATTTGGCCAAAGAAAAATTAGGGATGCCGAAAAACACAGTTTTTCCTTTGAGCTAAACCATTCTTCGAAATCGACGAAGAACTACTCTGCAAATATGAGAAATTCATGCAAAAAGGTGGTAGTCTAATGGAATCAGGTCTAGACGGCAAGTACTATAAACTTTTCTATCTAAGTGATTTCATCACTATTTGGATGATTTTGCTATGGTTGAGTCGGTTATCATGCTGCAAAATGACGAAATTTTCGGTCAATGCCTCATTCAAATAGATTATTGGTGGTCGGTATCGATCAGTATTAACTATTTCTTCAGATTTCTATATTGGACACTGAATGGTATATTAGACGTAGAGTATGGTTTTGCTATTTGACCTTGCAGCCAAAGGATTTATTTTGGTTGGAATCTTCTAACTTCTGTGACACTTATCTTCCCATCTGTTGAATGATTGTTATTGTCACAAATTCGCTTGTCACAAATTGCGACTCGGCTAACGTTCAACTTTGTGTCAGTTATTTTGGGGGTTGTGTTGGATATTCATCCAATATCTCCTGCAATTCCGCATGTTCAAACGTTTTCGATCTACCAAGATACGATTTGTCTTAAACATTGAATTTATTGAAAGATTTGAATTATCAAAATCACATTTTACATGTCTTATGGCTGGAGAATGCTCATTGTAAGTCGCTGACGGCAAACGATGACTTTCAGTGGCTTTTTACTTTTGGTGAACGTGAGAACTTTTGGTGAGAAAATTAACGCATGCCACAAATGCATGTTTTCAGGTACAAAATTTTTAAATCTGTAACGCTGTTATTTTGGCGGAACGTAATATGGGTTGTTTTGAGGTTGGTTTCAATATGGTTAGTGAAATGCTGTTACAAAAATCGGTAAGTAATTACCGACACATCTGGCGAAAACACGTGGCGTTGTTTTTATAAAGGTAAATGTTTGCCACACTTTTTTCGAGATGAAATTGTTAAAAATCAATACAAATAATCCAAGTGAATAATCTTATTATTGAAATATTAATTAACATTTTCGTATGCTTTTTAATTGTTCGGCCGTAATGAATACCTCCTAAATTTCTGATTTATCTTTGAAATTATTTATAAAACAATAACCCAACGTAATAAATAACAACCTAGCTGTTTAATAACAAGTACGGTATCATTTACGAAGAAATAATTGTAACTGTAAACTGAGGAGGGAACAATTCAAATGCTGTGACTAATTGCTTGCCCTCGGTAGCACGAGATATATTTAGGTGACAGGATAATGCGGCGGCAAATATTTGGCCCTGTAATTTATTGCGAAAGAAATAACATAATCTTCTTAAATAAACAGACTGGGCTTAAAGGATTTCGTCACTATTATCTTAAGATTTGTTCTGGTATTGTTACATTAGGGCGAGGGAAGTACCCCATAACGGTTCTGATTTTCATAGATCATATCATTTTACCGGATTTAATTCTCAAATATATATCCAGTTTGAATAGTTACTAGAGATTGATATTTATTTTCTAGCCCTAACTCTCAAAAGATGCGTGTAGAAATTTGAAAGCTGTCGGATAATTAGTTTGTGAATTATAGCATTTTGAGTGATGCAATTTTTGTTATTATGAAAATAATGGATAAATAATGAATAATAATTTCGCTTGTTTATAAAATATTGCTTTTTGAAGTGAACAAATACAGTTGAAGCAAAATCTTGGTTTAATGGATTGGTATGCTAAGTTTAGATGTGGTAAAATGAGCACCGAAGACGGTGAACGCACTGGACGCCCAAAAGAGGTTGCTATCGATGAAAACATTTAAAAAATCCACAAAATGATTTTGAATGACCATCAATTGAAATTGAATGAAATAACAGACACTCTAAAGATATCAACTGAACGTGTACATCATATCATTCACGAATATTTGTGTATGAGAAAGCTCTGTGCAAAGCGGGTGCCGCGCGAGCTCACTTTTGACAAAAAACAACGACGAGTTGATGATTCGGAGCGGTTTTTGAAGATGATCAAGCGTAATAAACCGGAGTTTTTGCGTCGATATGTGACAAAGGATGAAACATCATCATTTTACTCCAAAGTCCAATCGACAATCACCCGACTGGAGTGCATACGCTGACCCTCTCCAAAGCATGGGAAAACGCAACAGTCGGCTGGCAAGGTTATGGTGTCTGTATTTTGGGATGCGCATGGATTAATTTTCATTCACTACCTTGAAAAAGGAAAAACCATCAATAGCGACTACTACATAGAGTTATTGGACATTTTGAAGAACGAAATCGGCGAAAAACGACCGCATTGGAAGAAAAAGAAAGTGCTGCTTCACCAGTACAATGCACCGTGTCACAAGTCAGTGAAAGCAATGGCAAAAACCATGAATTGGGCTTCGAATAGCTTCCTCATCCACCGTATTCTCCAGATCTCGCCCCCAGCAAGTATGGTCTCAGATCTCAAAAGAATGTTGGCTGGGAAGAAATTTTCGTCGAATGAAGAGGTGATCGCCGAAAGTGAGGCCTACTTTGAAGCAAAGGACAAATCGTGCTACAAAAGTGGTATCGAAAAGTTGTAGAATCGCTATAAACAGTGTAACACCCTTGAAGGGAATTATGCTGAATAAAAAAACTAATTTTTCCGAAAAAAATGTGTTTTACTATGGTGGGACGTGCACTTTTGAATTGATCTGTTTTTAGCATTATTAGCAGGTCTACAATAAAAAAGCTGTTTGATTATTTTCAAATGATTTTTATATATCTTGATATGCTGGAATCGAAAGTAATATATAAACATTCCAGGACGTCAGAATTTTTTAAAATGCATTTAAGACGCAATATTATACAGCACCCAAGCAGCTCTGCTTTAGAATGGTGATGTTTAGGTTTCTATTTCTGTTATTCCGTATACCCCAAAGAGACCTAGAACAACTTTTAATTAGTTCTTAAACTTATTCACAGGTCGAAATATTAAGACCATTGTTGGCCGATGTGCGGCGGTTTTAAAATTTTGTGAATATTCCGGGAACAATAAGCTTGGTCTACAAAATTATCTTGCTTTTTGTCTCTCTGGGACAGCAGAAGCCGAGAAAATTGCTGAAATGAACGTCCTCCAAGAAACAGTGGCACAAAAAGTTCTTTCACTATCACTACACACTGTAAGTTAGGATTGTCAAAATAATTTGTCAAATCATGGAACATGTGAGAGATGGAGATTGGTTCATGTATAAAATTTCAAGTTTTTCAGACCGCTCAGAAAGAAGGTATCGTCGGACCAGACATTAGACAGCTTATGACTATTACATGAATAAGGACATTAGACAGCTAATATATATATTATATATATATATCGTTAATGGTTTGTAAATAAAATAACATTTTTCAAGTCCATTCGCTTTTATTGTATAAATGTAATAACTCATTTACATAGTTACCCACATTGTGACGAAACGTATCGTCTTATGACAAAAACGTCATTTTCGAATTCAGCACATTCAAAAACACAAAGATTACCTTACAAAACCTAAACAACTCTTAGAGGAAAATAGAGGAAAAGAGACGGAGATGGAGAGATGATGCAAAAATATTTATTACATGAAAATATAAAGTTTCAATTAAGTGATATCGAAAATGTAATAATCTAAATCAAACAGACCGAAACTGATTCTCGCCCGATGATATTTAATAATTTTGAAAGAAAATTAATTGCAGCTCTACGAGCGAAACAGCGGAGGCTTGCTTGGAAACTCTCCAGATACAGATTGGAAAGCAAAAAGGAAGACAAACATGCCAGGTAGGAGATAATGTGTCCTCACTCCGGCCTGAAGTTTAATTAAAAGCCCTAGTCACCGAATTTCCGTTTTAGTTTAACAAGCGTGGTAAATTTGTCGGAAATAACCGAACTTTGAATTTTACGACTTGTAATTTTTAGTTGGGAACGAACGAGATGCTTCAGACGTGGATGGCGTGAGGGAAAGGTCGCGAAACGGCGCCTCTCGTAATTTATTAGATTATGACATTAAACCGAGAGGGTAATTGAATATCGCTTTCAAATTGGATTCATGTCGCAATATTGATTTATTCTACTAGGAAGTAATTCAATATAAATATTGATTTTTGTAGATGGCTCTTGACCGTAATTACTATTAATGTACTTATAATATCACATTTGTGTTTATTTTATAATGTTTTTCTTAAATAGTGATAAAAAATCAAATAAAAATCGTTCCATTACATCGAAAATAAAATATCAATCAATGAAAAAAAAACGTGATATGAAATTATCATTGCGTTATAACATTTCGCTATTTTTTAAAATATGCTTTACCAGAGCTGCATATAGTCAATTCAAAGTAGCAGTGAACTCATATCAAATTATGGCGTCAAAATATTGCAATATTCTAATATAAATGAAAGAATCAAATAACAATGTTATAAAATATATTTTTTTATATATATTTTTGAAGTCTCTTTTTTACTAACGAGGTTTTATCTGGACTAGACCTACATTTTAACGTGGGCTCACGAACCACTGTCCTCGGCATTAAGCTTACTGACTGGCGAGTAGTCAACTTAGAAATCATTCCAGAAGACATCCGGTCTCACCCAGCCTGGATACTGGCGTGACTGGGATCAATTTTCTTGTCGGATTTTACACTGTTGCCTAGGATAATCACATACATAACAACAGGGTTCGAACCCGCGACTATCGCAACAGTAGAAGGACCGTCCTGTCGTCTTCCGTCCGAGCCGTCCTACCACTGCATCAACGAAGCCGGCATAAAATATAATTTATTTTAACATTATAGTACACCTAATACATATATTATATAATAACTTAAACTACAGTTAACCGCCACAATAATTTGTAAGTTAGAGTTATTTTATTATTTTTATATTAAACGATAGAATATTATGTACTCCTCTATGCATTTAACTCTCCTATGGTATTCTCTGGATACTTAATCTACCTAATTACTAATTATACATCTAAATAATGTAGTTTTTTTTTTATTAGAAAACATATTTACCTATTTATTTTTAGTTGTTTAGTTTAGTTTTTTTTCTTGTCAAACCATTTTGATATTACTGTATTTCTCCTTAGTTTCTTCTGGTACCAACAATGTACATTTTTCTTGATACAATTGGATTTAATCACTGCATTCTCCCTAATACATTTGCCATATATGCAAAACAGTTAACATTCATTCTATCGTCGCACATTTTAACCAAATGCTCATATATATTGTACAGTTATCCCATATTAATTATATACTCACCTTTAGTTGTCTCATCACAAAGCTTATCACACGATCCTGTCTTGGCATTGTCAGCAATGAATCATAATCCCACATACAGAATTTCATTCCCTCACTATAACAATCTGACACTCTATTCAAGTCAATAACTAAGCTATTAATTTCCAATCCAATACTAGTTAACGATTTTCCCATTTGTCAATTTCTTCTTCTGCGTGTTTGATAAAATTTCATCAGACATCCAAACCGAATTGTGATATTGTAGACAATCCTTTCCACGTCTCCAAACTGTTCTTACTTGTATATTTTATATTATATTATGTTATTATATATTTTTAATCTCTCTCAGAGGCCCTACCCCAGAAGACATTCACTCTTACCCAGTTTGCTTACTGATATGATTGCAATATCTTTGTCGGATTTTACACAACTGCATGTAGACAATCAATCACGAACATACATTTACAACCATTTCCTCAGTGGATTTAAACCCGCGACTATCGCGGTAGTGGGCTGCTGTGTCTCTGCTTTACCAATGTGGTTACCAAGCCGGGGAAAATAATTGATTGAGCTGCTTGGATTTCTCACGATAAAACTTGATGTATTGTTTCTTTATATAATACGTCATATAGATATTATGTATAACTAATAAAATGAACACTATCGTTTATATTTTAGTAAAGATTTAAATAAATGTTCAATTTAAAATATTCTTTAGCATATTAATAATCGCTATTGAATATCCGCCTCTATCAATTTACGTCGATTAATTCAATTGTTGTGGTGATATTTTAGAAGATAAAAATGATCTAGTGCCTGAATGCTCCTTTATAACAGAGTTATTGTACTACAAGCCGGTAGAAAAATTGAATTAAAAATTTTTCGGGCAGGTTCAATTTGTCATTCCCGCTGATAGGAAATCTCGTAGTAAAACTACATACAGCGTATCAGCACAATCTTTGTTATAAAACTAATTTGTGTTCTATATTTTTTTGCAGATGCAGAAGATGCGTGATATTACTATTATAATATAGGGTAAGTAGTTATATATGTTACAAAAATGTTGACATACTGAGTTAATAAAGTTCTGCGAATCAGTTGTAAGTTATCTTTAAACGATTTAGTATATGTTATCAATTGTTATTTCCAATAAAATTAGCTGTAGATAGACTCATCCAGATGGGGTCAAGTCTGTAGAATAGGTCGCGTGCTTCAAGAAAGTTTTCTTAGACACATAATGAAGTCAGATCGAGCATTGACATGCAACAGTATCGTTTATCTGCTTTCCGCGTTACTTAATTGACCTTGCTGATTAGGTCCTTGTATCAGTTTGTTTAGTAGTATCATCAGTATATCAACATTTTGCTGCTAAAATCTTATCTTTAAGATCGCGAGAATATATATCGAAATAATTTTTTTTAATTTAAACAAGTTGCAACAATATGGACGAAGTTATTAGTTATAGATGCTCTTCTAATCACCAAATGCATAGTACAACTTTAAGAGTATCTTTAACTGAAAATCAATTTTTACCCCTAGATCATAATTTGGCGTAATGTGATTCACTTTTCTTATTTGTGATTAAATGTTCCGAGAAAACACAAAACAGTTGCTAATCCAATATCAACCGGTTCTTTTCTAGATAAATAAGTTGATTCTGCTTATGATTCACTTCTGTTAACAATTTTTGAAGTGACTGGCATGGTTACTTCATCGAGTAATTGCTGTAATTCTTCATTACTAAACTTTATTTGCTATCCAGCACGTTTACTCTAAACAGGATGACACATTTTTTGAATATTCTTCGCAAAAATATTTATTTGGCTCAAAATAAGGATGACATAGTGAAAAGTGGATATATTTAAGTTTTTATGATGGCCTTTTAACATCAAGGTTTCATCAGACATCTTTAACCTTTTATTAATCACTACAAACTCAAAAACAAACATCCACAAAATCACAAAGTTTAAAGTACAAACGTATACAAATATGACCACTTTTTATTCTTACCATTTCTGTATATTCAAACAAGTTTCTTTTTCATATTACTTAAGATAAACTTTCTTTTATGCCGAAGCAATCTGCAAAATTTGTAATAATAAATTTTTAAGTTATATACATTATACGCAACATTTTATAAATTTTATATTTTTTAACCGAACTTTATAACATTTTACCAGTAATATATACACGTATTGTCATGTTGTCTGCGGCTAGTTTTTTATATTAATTAATAAATAAATATATAAACTATTTGAAGAATAACATTAACATAAAATTAACCTAAAAATAGTACCTGATCACTATTCCCGCCAACAACGAGCTTCGTTTTTATTAATACTAAACGCTGGCGGACTTTTTTTATTGGCGGTATTTTACCTCACCAATGGCAATGAATTCAAATCTTGCGTAAATGTGAAGACTTTAAACACCTTTTGGAACTGGTAAAACGGAATTTGATTGGGCGCTATCTTGGTTATGTGTCGTTTGGCTTAACTTCGCTTTAACCATTGTGTTGTGTATTCGTCCAAATTTTATTATGGTTAAATATACGCCACAAGAACGAGCAGAAATAATGGCAATATTTGTTGAAAATAATCGTTTCATTATTGCCACTCAGCGGAAATTGTGTCAAAAATATCTTAATTTGTCGAGTTCCTCACAAAACCACAATTTATCGTTTACATGCAAATTTTCAACACTACGGTACGACAGCAGACAGGCCTCGTTCTAGAAGACAACGGGCGTCTCGTAACGCTGAAAATGTGGCATTGGTGCGCGATAGCTTTGCTATCTGCGGAAATATCAATTTGGAGATGTGGTTCTCAGTTACATATTTCTGCGCGCACTTTAAGACGAATTTTGATATCAACTGATTTAAACATGTTTTCGTACAAAATTAAATTGATTAAATTGTGCCTGAAATGGCTGAGCAAAGACTAGAGGACATGTAGTTTCAGCTAGATGGGGCCACAACACACAACTCGTTCATCAATTGAATTATTGAATGACGTTTTCCTACGAAGACTAATTTCGCGAAGTTGCGATTTAGCATGACCAGTCAGATCTCCGGATTTAACAGCACCAGAGTTTTTCTCATAGTGTTTTTTTAAAATGAAAAGTTTATGTGAATAAGCCCCACGAGTCAATGTCTTAAATATAATATTCGTCACGAAATTGAAGAAATTCAGCCTCAGATGTTGCAGGATGTCACGAAAAATCAAATCGCGGTCACCATTGAACCGATATTATTTTTCAATCATAACGAAAAAAATAATTAAAGACCGTATAAACTTTTTATACAAACGAAACTTACTTATCTTTGCTTTGACCAATGTTATATCCAGTCAAATTGGTAGCGGGACTTTTGCCCCACGGTGTACATAAATATTAAACATTTTGCAAGCTTAAAAAAGAATAATATTGAATTTACGATTTATGTAGCAACAGATATTACCACCAAACGCGAAAGTCATAATTTATTTAATTATATGCCACACTAGCGTAATACAAATGAATATCAGTGTCCCTTTTAAATAACCGGTCTGCAAATCGATTTATACGCCTATAGAGCCATTCGATGCCAAACATTTTTAACGCGCTATTTTGCTTCAAATTGATGGCGTCAGTTTTTCCCTGATTATATCTTGACGTTAATTAAAAATAGTGTCTGGCAAAAAATATTTATAATTTGATTTATTTAGCGATGAATGCACAAACTCCGACACAAAATGGATATTGTGCAGTTTTCATTTTAAAAATAGTTGACGAGTTTTAATATTTCATATTTATCGACAGACGACAGTATTATCAGCTTATAACGGTTTTATAGCTGAATTCAATATTTTAGACAAATTAATTTACGTGTTTTTTTTCTATCTTAGCCAAAAAATACACATTGTACAGATTAACATACTGAAAACCGTTAATCCTTCTAATTAGTGAGGTATGAATACAGTAGTCACAGGTGGGGCAAAAGTCTCGCTACCATTTTGATTACGCGTCATCTTGGTAATGTGGTGTCCAGCTCACTTTCTGTTTAACCATTCTGTTGTGTAGACGTCCACATTTTATGAATAATTAATTATACGCCACAAGAACGAGCAGAGATAGTGTAGGTATACCCATATAATTTTCAGACCGTACTGACTCTCAAACGATATATGCCGGAAAATGTCATGTCTTTCTAGCTAATTTACAAGTTACAGTGATTTGAGTGAGTTAACTACTAGGAAAGGACATGTACCCGGAATATCAACTATTATACGTAAGAAATAATGGTTGAATCATGTATTCTCTACTACAAATTTTGGGCTATGTAGGCCTATATTACTACTACCTGCCAAATCTAAATTATTGGTGAAACTATTATTAAAACGTGCTAAACCACTTAAAAATATACCAGATGTCATTTTTTATCTCGATATCACAACGGTCGACCAACGATCGAGAGTTTCAGCAATTATTGAAATTTGCACAGCAATATTGTTTGAATAAAAGAAACATAACACTTCTTGGCGAAATATTCATTAGAGCAAAATATATATAGATCGTCCAAAATAATACTGCTAAGAAGTGCTATTTTTTGTCTAAGATAGAAAAAAAAATCACGTAAATTAGTTTATCCAAAATATTGAATTCAGCTATAAAACCGTTATAAGCTGATAATACTGTCGTCTGTCGATAAATATGAAATATTAAAACTCGTCAACTATTTTTAAAATGAAAACTGCACAATATCCATTTTGTGTCGGAGTTTGTGCATTCATCGCTAAATAAATCAAATTATAAATATTTTTTGCCAGACACTATTTTTAATTAACGTCAGGATATAATCAGGGAAAAACTGACGCCATCAATTTGAAGCAAAATAGCGCGCTAAAAATGTTTGGCGTATAAATCGATTTGCGGACCGGTTATTTAAAAGGGACACTGATATTCATTTGTATTACGCTAGTGTGGCATATAATTAAATAAATTATGACTTTCGCGTTTGGTGGTAATATCTGTTGCTACATAAATCGTAAATTCAATATTATTCTTTTTTAAGCTTGCAAAATGTTTAATATTTATGTACACCGTGGGGCAAAAGTCCCGCTACCAATTTGTATATATATATATATATTTATATATATATATATATATATTTATATATATATATATAATTTCTGTATAAAAATGCGTCTATTTTCATTAGACCGGCTACTTATTGACTCTTAATTATATAATCCTATATAGGCCTATATGTACCATGTATTTAGGTAATTAATTAGTATTTGTTATTACAAAAAATTTAATAAAACCTTCTCTCGTAATTTTACCGAACAGAATGGAAACAAACAATATAAATTGCTTCGGATAACTAAAAAAAATCCGGAGGGCCTATGTAAACGGCTTTAAATTGAAACAAAACGGAATATAAACAAACGAGCGTTTTATTGTTTTTGGTCGTGTATATCACGCGGGTCACAATAAATAACGATCGTAAACGGCGAACATGTTCAGATATAATGTTTGAGCAAATGGGCAAACTTTCGGCCGACCGGTCAATCTTTATTGCAAATCGATGGCCCGCTCGATTACGGTCGAGCGATCGTTGTTTCGTTGACTGTTGCGTTTTTGTTTGGCAACTGAAAAATTTACCACGCATAGGTGTGTTCGTCGAGGTTACCAAAAAATATCGATATTATTTTATAGACATTTTCCTGCTCATTATTTTTCGATATTTTCTTTCAAGAATATATTGATAGTTGTAAAAGAGAATGTTGTGTTCGAATAAAAACATCGGTAATAAAACCCTCGAGTATCGAATTTTTGTTTTGAGATACCTCCCCCGCGGACATCAGAGAGTCTTTTTGCAGAAAATGAGGAGTGAAGCGGAAAATGTTCGATACGTTAACCTAGAGTTTTTCAAACGTATCGAACTTTTATTTTGAGATATCCCTCCCACACTTGTTAAAATAATGTTTCATAAAAAATTAGAGGTATATCGATGTTTTTCACTACACTATTTTTATTATTGTCATGTCATTTTGGTCAACCATTTTGGATTATCCAATTTTCATTTACGAATACGAAATTTTATGTGGAATCTTCCTTAATTTAATGTTTTGATTTTTTGATGGTTTTGTGGGAATATTCGTCTGGTCGGTCGGAATGTGTGGCTGTCGATGTGATTGTTTGTCTGAACACTCACTACTATTTTGTGGAAGGAATACGCACGGGAACTGAAAACAATGGTTGAATTAATACTTGTTTAGTTTAATATTGATTGATACATGTGGTCGACGGGAGAATCGACAGGATATTAGGTTAAGGTAAAGGAAGTACGGTAGCGCTGTGGAAGTGATACTGTTACAAGGGGGTAGAGGAAAGAAAAGAGAGCGCCTTTGTCGTGGTGGCTTTTTATAGCCGGGAACTGCATGGTACCAATCCACCAGCGTTGCCAACTTTTGAACTTGCTGCAGGTGAATGCGTGGTGGTCTAAAGGCTCGTAGCGGTCGCTATATCACTCCCTTCCTAGTGAAGCTGCCGTGAAACGTACCTCTATGTGGTTTCGGATTGCACCCGCAATTACGCAATGAATCGCCTAGGGACTACTTATGAGATGGGGATTCCACCCTGAGTGAGAAGTTTTACGGGATCAGCTGCCATCGAACTTGTAACAGAACGTCGTTCATCTTGGAGAGTTCCGATTTGTTTGAGGGTACCTATAAGCGTTGTACTTTACGCGTCCCGTTTCGTGATGCAAGGGTATATACCCTTCATATATTGATGTTTATCAGGCATGAATTTCTATGGTTTTCGTTCATCAGGCTACCCTCGTGGGATAACGTTGACCATGTGATCTTGATGGGTGCCATTCCTCGTACTATCCTTCCATGTGCATGTCAGGCATCTCCCGAATGGCTTATGTTCAGCTGGTTTACCTGTTAGGCACTTTGATCACATTACCAATTGTAGTAATGTTCACTCACTTCTCACTACAATTTTGTGGAAGGAATTCGAAAGGGAACTGAAAACACAGGTTGAATTATTACTTGTTAATTTATTTTATTATTGAATGATTCATGTAGTCGACGGAAGAGTGGACAGGATATTAGGTTAAGGTAAAGGATGTACGGTAGCGCTGTGGAAGTGGCACTGTTACAAGGGGGTAGAGAAAAGAAAAGAGAGCGAGACGTCGTCGTGGTGGTTTTTTATAGCCAGAAACCGCATGGTACCAATCTACCGGCGTTGCCAACCTTTGAGCTTGCTGTAGGTGAATGCGTGGTGACCTAGAGGGTCGTAGCGGTCGCTACAGTTTTAAAAATTGGATTTTTTTATAAGCAACTCATCTTTACATCATTTAAATTTTCTATGGATACCTACCAGACTAATAGTTTCTCTTGAGGTAATTGTACTGTATTAAATTATGTTTATATTGAAAAAATTACTCACTATTTTTATACGTCTTCTAAATTTAACCTTTGATAGAGCTACCACCATGGTCATGTTTATTCCTCGCCCACTTCGTATGGGGACAGTTTCTTTTCAGTGAATGTAAGATTGTTATAGAATGTATATATTATTATTTATTTTTTGAGTTATTTTAGTCACAGTGTAATAGGTAATTGAAAAGTCCCCAGCCTGACACACAGATCGCACTACTAGAATTAAATCCATATGTTTGTTAGTTAGCACTAACCCTCAAAAGATGCGTGTATAAATTTAAAAGCTGTCAGATTATTAGTTTGTGAATTATAGCATTTTGAGTGAAGCAAATTTTGTTATTGTGGAAAAATTTATAAAAAGGAATATCGTGTGTTCATAAAATATTGCTGTTTGAAGGGAAGAAATACAGTTGAAACAAAAACTTGGTTTGATGGCGAGTTTCCGGACACTGCCTCAGGAAAATCAACCATCAAGGATTGGCATGCTAAGTTTAGATGTGGTGAAATGAGCATCGAAGACGGTGAACTTAGTGGACGCCCAAAAGAGATTGTTACCGACGAAAACATTTTAAAAATCCATAAAATGATTTTGAATGACCGTAAATTGGAATTGAATAAAATAGCAGACACTCTAAAGATATCAACTAAACGTGTATATCATATCATTCACGAATATTTGAGCATGAGAAAGCTCTGTGCAAAGTGGGTGCCGCGCCAGCTCACTTCTGATCAAAAACAACGACGAGTTGATGATTCGGAGAAGTGTTCTAAGATTATCAAGCGTAATATACCCGAGTTTTTGCGTCGATATGTGACAATAGATGAAACATGGCTCAATCATTTTACTCCGAAGTCCAATCGACAGTCATCTAAGTGGACTGCACATAATGAAACCGGTCCAAAGCGTGGGAAAACGCAACAATTGGCTAGCAAGGTTATGGAGTCTGTATTTTGGGATGCACATGGAGTAATTTTCATTGACTACCTTGAAAAAGGAAGGATCATCAACAGCGATTATTAGATAGCGTTATTGAAGGACGAAATCGCAAAACGGTCGCATTTGAAGAAAAAGGAAGTGCTGCTTCATCAAGACAATGCGCCGTATCACGTAAGTTAGTGAAAACGATGGCAAAAATCCATGAATTGTTCTTCGAATTTCTTCCTCATCTACCGTATTATCCAGATCTGGTTCCCAGCGATTATTTCCTGTTCTCAGATCTCAAAAGAATGCTCGCTGGGAAGAAATTTTCGTCGAATGAAGAGGTAATCGCCGAAACTAAGGCCTGTTTTGAAGCAAAGGACAAATCGTACTACAAAAATGGCATAGAAAAGTTGAAGGATCTCTATAATCAGTGTATCGCCCTTGAAGGGAATTATGTTGAATGAAAAAACTAATTTTGCCAAAGAATGTGTTTTACTATGCTAGGCCGGGGACTTTTCAATTGACCTGTTAGCTGTGCTAAAAATATTTCCAATAAAAACCTCAGCATCTTAGTACTTAACAGTGTCTATATTACTTATTTCGCATTTTACTGACAAGAAGGGACATCCATTATCTCGTTCGTGTTTGAAGTAACTGATTGGAAACGCATTTAGTTTCTGACTCTCACTATGTAATAGCTTCGGCGTTTTCAATCAGAATAATAACAAGCAGCGATTTGAAATTTATCGAAACAAACAACGCGCCAAAACGTTTGCGTTTGCAGACGTTTGACAACCAGACGAATGTTGTAGGCTTTTTCGGTTACATGTTCGATCGTATAGCATCTCTTTTTAATTAGAATAAAATGAGAAAGAAAGTATTGTCTGATCTTAAAACAACACATTTTTTACAAATTACCCTAAGAAAAGATAAATTAAGTAAAGATAAATTCGAAAAATACACCAAGATCTCGTTCTCTACGTTTTCTCTGCAAACATTCCTGCCGATTAGACCTTTTCAACCACCTAACCTAATAGATCACAGACCCAAACGCTAACTAAATAGATTAAAGCTCTGTTAATATACGAATAATTTAGTGCCTAATAGCGAATTCCGCCTTTATTCCATTGTATTTTTAACTCGAACCGGCTTATCGCGGTGAAAACGCTAATTAAGTTTAATTAATAGATAATAGGATATTGATTTTGGCCAGGCCGATTTTGCGTGTAGTCTTTCGGGCGTGCATAATTTTTCAGCTAAATTATAATTTATCGAAACGATGATATAAATAATGGGAATGTTAATTATCTTTTGTACTAAACGCATATATTTATATATGATCAATCAATTAATAAAATAATTCTACCAAAAACCCGCGTTAATAGTCGAAAATAATAATTTCGTAGCAATTAGAGGAATAACGTTTGTTTATTTTTTGTGTTTATTTTATGACTTTAACATGTGTGGTTTTGAGGCAGTTTAATTAAAATATTTGTAAACAGTTTTTAATGGCCCTTTAGAGATTTAATTATCATCGTAAAACCAGAGTTTATTTTATTATATGTCTGTATTGTTTCTGTGTTTTTAAATGCTAAGTGTATTGGAAGTTGGTAATAGTTTGTAGTATTTTTAAAAAAAAATATTTTTGTTGAAACGTATTTTAAAAAAAAGTTAGGTATTTTGCATTTTTCTAAATATTCTTTTATTTTTTGGTTGATCTGAGTGCATACAATTTCAATCATTTCATCTGGTATCAGCAATTCATTCATTCAAACATGATTCGAGTGGAGACATACTTTGTTGTTTTAGTCGGTTTAGCGCCATAGAGAAATAGAGATTTAACTTTATAGGAAATTTTGGAGAAATGTTTCGCGACGTCCAACATGTAGATGTCGCTACTTTTAATACATTACTTGTTTTATTCGTTATGCTAAGAGCCGCGATGGAATCTGATTGGTTCATTTCATGGTTCATTCATTAATTTAATTAATTTTGCACGCAATTTTCAGTGTGCCCTATATAGAGAACAGTGTAGTTAGCTTTTTATAATGTTTATACATTAAATTATTTTATTTTATTACTATATACAAGTCGGTAGTTGAAATGCGTTCTCGTTCTAGGAAGTGCCCGGATGCACAGATAGTGAGGAAATGCATCATCGTTTCCGTTAAAAAAGCGATCTTTAAGAAATGAGTAGAGAACATTAAATATCCTAAACTGGTTGGGTTAAACATGAAACAGATTTATTATCGTTACCATGTGAGACATTTTTGTGATCCATTTTTTTGTGATTTAGAATATGTACAAATGGAAGTGGATCAAAATCAAAATTATATGGAAGGTAAATTGAAGGAGTCAGTCACATTTCTCTTCATAATTGTTACCATTAATTTCTAAACGGTTTTACTATATTTGTAGTGCCTATTTTCATCGATCCATGTCCACAACCAGGGTGTTCGACATTTGAACAATCTCCGGAAGGTAGTGGTAAAGTTTGTATTCATTCAGCTAGTATCCCCCTTTCTGCTCATTCTTACTGTTAATTACTTGACTCTAACTTTAGTCTAGATGTTCCTATAAGAGCAAACAAAGTTTTACGTTGTATCGTAGTGTACATCTCAGGTTATTTAGTAAAACTTTTTAAAAAAGAAATTAAGTGTGATTTTTGTTTACATACAATTATGAATAAATCAGTAGACCCACAAATTGAGACTGATTTTATACAGGCAAGACAATATCTCGTGCCCCAGACTCCAACAAAATTGTTTTAATATACTGTTAGTAGGTCTTTGAGCTGTATCTTATTTTATTCATCGATTTTGCCACGTCAATAATATAACAAAATTTTTGTCAAATGCTTAAAAAAAAGTAAATTTAAAACCCTTCAATTGTACATTTCATAATGATCTTTCGGATAAATAATTAAAAGTACTGACGGAGAGATGGAAGGGATAATTTTGATTTGCAATGCACCAAAGTTTTTTGCTTATGGTTTTATATATGTGTATATAATATTTATATTTTATAGATATATTTATTTTCATATTATATTTATATTTATTTATTTTTACAGATTATATTTATATGTATTTATTTTTAAATATTATATTATATTGAATTTAATTTAATAAATTTATTTCAGAAAAAATTGTTTTTTAATTAAATTTCATTGGCCATTTAAACATGACGTCAAGGCTGTTACGTGCCAAGCATTACTAATGAGCCAATCAAATGTCCTCACAGTAAAATATTTTTCTTACAGGTGCCTATATTGATGATTTAAATTGGCCAATCAAATTACTTGAATGACCCATTATGGCTCCCTCTGGATATTGGGCAAAACAAAACTTTGCACCAGGGTCCTCGTTTTAGAGTTTTAGCGCAGCAACATAAGTAAATAGCGAGCAATGATTAATTACATAAATTGTAATAACAGTTGTTTTGCGGGGAATAGATTGTTAGAGATTGGAGACCTTTTGAAAACTTTATGGGTCAACTCGAACATGAGTTATGTTTCCTGCTATCTTAGTTTTTTACACTTCTGTCCTTTTTCTCTTGCTACTCTTTGATCTTTCCCAACTTGCTTCTTTTCTGCACCCATAATTTTATACTTTTTATACACGTCAATAGGTCCAGCCGGTTCAATAATTAGAATAGACTGCACATTTGCTAGTACTCTAAATGACGATGAACGACGATAGGGAACTTTTTAGATTATCAATTATTGGCGTAATTGCTAAATCTTGTGACTGATCATCGTTAGCATGAAGAAGTTCTTAGGCTAGAGGAAACTCCAACTCATTTTTTTGATTTTGGGGATGGTAGATTTAACTCTTGCTGTTTGATTACTTAAGTGTTTGATAGTAATATATGAACATACCATTACTTATTTATTAATACAGGAAATTTAATAATTTATTGGCACAATTTGATACGTGCGTTATTTATACCTTTTATTGTTCTTTAGGCTATTTTTATATCAAGGTCTCTTTCGCTAACCTCCAATATCTAATACAATATTTGGTCAATTTTAAAAATGACCTATAATCCTTCCAAAATAAGAGTTAACTTACGTTATCAAGATATATGACGTCACAACCTGGCGACATTACCAACCAAAATTGACTTTTCGTTTGTTTTGGTTTTGACATGTAACATATAATATTTTGACATAGTATTTTACATATAACAGTTATCTTTTTGAAGAACTTAAACTACAGCCACAACAGTTTGTAGTGTAGGGTTGCTTTATTATATTTACGTTAGACTAACCCACTTAATTAAAAAGTTTACATCCAATGAATATATTTTATTTTTATTAGTAACATACAATTCCACCATTTTTCAATTTCATTTTCTGTGTCTGATGGAATTCATCCAAACTGATACAAAAATAAATTTAAGTGTTCAAATTTAAGTATTTATTTATACTTATCGAGTGATATTTTGAAACAGTTGTCTCCCAAAGAACTGCATATTCCTGAGTTTCCTGAGAACACTTCCCAGGTTAACTGTTGCCTCTGAAATTGTTGTATTAAATTATGATTATATCGAGAACACAACATCACAAAAAATACACATTTTTCATAAAATTCATATATTTAAAGTGATCTTTTTGTGTGTTTTTTTTGGTGTATCTAACATTATACCTCTATTCATATTTTCAAATATTTTGGTCATAGGACGTTCGGATACATCAGACAGCGTTATATCTATTTTTAACTAGGGACGGAAAAATGCAGTCTAATTTTAAAATGAATTTCCAAATCTCAATAGGCAATACATTCGACGTTGTGATGACGTGAATTCGCTGTTCTTTTGCAAGGACTGTATAATCTTGCCGATTGCTTGCCGACCATTGGGTATCGTCCTAGGATGGGCGAAATCCTTGACATTTATTCCATATATTGATATTAAACATAATCAAGCCGGCTTGGTTGACGCAGTGGTAAAGGCGACAGGACGGTTCACCTACTGTTGCGATAGTGGCGGGTGCATTTGTGTTTGTTCTAGGTAAAAGTGTAAAATCCGACAAGCAAAATGATTTCAGTCACGCCAATAACCTAGGCTGGGTAAGACCGCTTGTCTTCTGGGACGATTTCTAAGTTGGTCACTCGCCAGTCGGTAGGCTTAATGCTGATCCCCACGTTAAACACTAGGTCCACTCCTTTACACTATTTTACGTAAGTAAAAAGGGTATATATATATATATATATATATATATATATATATATATATATATATATATATATATATATATATATGTTTTCAATATTCTTTTTGTGTTTTAATCAAATTTACTTTGGGACGATGCTGTACAAAGTTGTAAATATAACAACAAAGAACGCAGGCATTTTTATTCTTCCAATTCGCAGTTTCTTTCCATACGTTTTTTATCGTCAGCCGAACTCCCTCCGCAACATAACACAATCTCATTGACCTACGTCTTGGGCTCCCTTTTCTCTGTCCTTATTAGAAACACGTGTCAAACACATCAAACCACCTCCCCTCGCGTCCCCCAGAAACCCATAACAAAGACGCAATTTAAGATCCCTTCAGCTCTCTGGCGTATTGAAAAACCTGACATGAACTTACCGCCGATACGGTCTCCTTCTGCTTCTGGTTTCATCGTGGCCCCTATACAATTGCATGGATAAATCTTATATTTACAGTACCGGTCAGAAATGGGGAAACTTTGAAATGACGGTTTTGCCTAATTTAACATGACTTTGTAAATGAATTCATGTGCATAGTATAATTAGTAAAAGGTAAATATTTTTTAAATAATTTTTATTTTGTCTAAAAAATATTTTATGCTTTAAAGTGTTGCTTTATATTATTCTCAAGTGACCTTTAAAGAAATTAGTTTATTAAAATTCGTTCCAGATGTAACAGGTCAATTAAAATGTACCAGGCCTACCATCGTTAGTTTTTTTCAACATAATTTCCAACTTTTCGATACCATTTTTGTAGTACGATTTGCCCTTTGCTTGAAAATAGGCGTCAGTTTCGGCGATCACTTCTTCATTCGACGAAAATTTCTTCCCAGCGAGCATTCTTTTGAGATCTGAGAATAGGAAATAGATACTGAGGGCCAGATCTAGAGATTACAGTCGATGAGGAAGCAACTCGAAGCCCATTTTATGGATTTTTGACACGGTGCATTGTCTTGGTGAAGCAGCACTTTCTTTTTCTTCAAATGCGGCGGTTTTTCGGCGATTTCGTCTTTCAAATGGTCCAATGACGCTATGTAACAGTCGCTGTTGATTGTTCTTCCCTTTTCAAGGTAGTCAATGAAAATTATTCCATGCGCATCCCAAAATACAGTTGCGTTTTCCCACGCTTTAGAACGGGTTCAGCGTGTGCAGTCTACTCAGATGACTGTCGATTGGACTTTAGAGTGAAGTGATGGAGCCATGTTTCACCCGTTGTCACGTATCGATGCAAAAAATCGGGTTCATTACGCTGATCCTCT
Organism: Rhynchophorus ferrugineus; assembly: GCF_030347505.1. Lineage (NCBI taxonomy): Eukaryota > Metazoa > Arthropoda > Insecta > Coleoptera > Curculionidae > Rhynchophorus > Rhynchophorus ferrugineus. The sequence goes on from NW_027472580.1 coordinate 20,533,863, forward strand.
TAAACATTACTCCGAATCATCAATTCGTCGTTGATTTTGGTCAAAAGTGAGCTCGCGCGGCGCCCTCTTTGCACAGAGCTCTCTCATACCCAAATATTCGTGAATGATATAATATCCTCATTCAGTTGATATCCTTAGAGCGTCTGCTATTTCATTCAATTTCAATTTACGGTCATTAAAAATCATTTTGTGGAATTTTTAAATGTTTATGTCGGTAACAACCTCTTTTAGGCGTCCACTTCGTTCACCGTCTTCGGTGCTCATTTCACCACGTATATACTTAGCATACCAATCCTTGATGGTTGATTTTCCTGGAGCAGTGTCCAGAAACTCGGCGTCAAGCCAAGTTTTTTCTTCAACTGTATTTTTTCCCTCCAAAAAGCAATTTTGAAATTAATTAAAAATGGATAATTAATGACTTTTGATGGGCTCAACAAGAATATTCAATTCATTGCCAGGCATATTTATGATTGTTTATAATATGTCAGACACTTCTTTTTAGGTATAAAAAAAAAATTGAATTATTTTAGTATGAGTGTAATTTTTATATGATATTATTTAAGTATCAAAATACCTAAAATTAATTTGCCAAACAATATTTACTAATAAGAATAGCCGATTAAGCCCGGAAAAGTAGTACAGTTTAATGCTGGTAGGGAGAGGGATAGTTACAAAGTAAGCAATCTATTACAAGAAATAGTTTACAATCTACAAGAAACAGTTTAAAAATCCTTAAATTAAGGTTCGTAATAATATAATCTTATAATAACTAAATGTAAACACTAAAAAGAAGAAATAATATTAGAATTAAACAACACTATAAAGGTAGAAAGTAAAATAAAAAACTAATTTATAGTCAGAAAATTATTTTGTATTTTATATTTGAAAAGCTCTGTTCGGCAGATACGGTTTACAAAAAATTATAGTTTTCTCATTCTATAATAGTGTCACAAAAAACGGATGTATCATCGTTTTTGGAAGTATTGTTCTCTAATTGTTTGTCATCTGGAAGATTTTCTACTTATTTTCAATAATAATATTAGCTATTAACAATGATAATTATTCTCAAACAAACCAATCAAAATCAAATTTACCATCGTCGGTGGTCCAACCAGAAGAAGGTGGTGATACGCGTTTTTCCAAAATTTTGTTAGATAGCGAACTCTTAATTCAGCCTTACATGGTGGTAAATTTGATGTATCAATATGATGTATCGTTTGATTTTTTGATAATTATTTCAATAAAAGTGAGAGTAAAAGATATGATATGGTAGCGACCTTGAGGCATGTCGAATTTTACATCGTGGAATAACGGTCTACAAAATACCCAGAAATATAATCGCAGATGTTGAACACGGGCGGGGTGCCAACAGCGCCAACTAGAACCCGATAACGAACAGCTAGCGGCAACCCCGAGACGTTTATCTGAGATGTTATTGAAGGGTATTTCGGTCATTCAGTACTCGACTAGAGTTTGGTTTGGACGTGCCACCATCGACTCTCCAAGCCTCGTCAACAGGTAACTCCGCTGCCATCCGTTTTATCATTTGTATTTTTCACATTTTTTTATATAGCCAATAAATAACGGTTACATAATGTAAACACCACTGGTTTATTTCGTTTTACCTCCATTCACCGAGCCACATCATTTACCCTAAAATATGTTAAAAGATCAGCTTACCTGAAATTCTCTTTGAAAAACGTTGCTAGCTCAAAAGAAATGAAAAAGGTGTAATAAAGATATGTAAGAGATGTACAAATGATACATGATGGCTGTTTACCGTTGGTCACTTCACAGAGAACAACAAAATGCTCCTCAAAAAAGTTATACAAGAAACTATTTGCATTTTAGTAATGTAATATTCCAGTAAACAAAAAATAATTAAAAAAGAAGCATAATCGATGTTATATTGTTAGCATATTGTCAAATATATTAAAAACATCGAATTTGAAACAGAGATTAAAGCTTAAAATAAAAAAGTTGATATAAATTTTTTCCTCTTTATTTTAATTTTACTATAACGAAAAGACGCTTGCAGATTGATCACCGTACATTTCCCGAGCTATCCCGAAAAGATTGACGATTTTTAATGGTCCCCAAGTAGCAGCTACATTCAATTAAATCGAACAGCGTTCCTTACGGTCGAACTAAGTAGACCGTAAACCAACGCCGTCGCTCATTCTGCTGGCGAAGCGACGGCCTTTCCGTACCGTTAAGCGTCTTTGTTAATGGTCCACGAAGCGAGCAGGTGGCCTTTGTTTCGGCTCATTCGTCCCCGGTGAAGTTTGAGGGCCCGGAGGGACGCTGTGAGGAGACAAAGAATGCGGACGTCACTTGGACTCGTCGGACAGTTTAATGAGGTTTTAAGAGATAGAGCGTGTTTCCTGCGGGAGTAGGTGATGGCTTCTGGATTGCTTGCTTTATCGGATGGATAGTAGTGTTGGTGTTCTTTTAACTATATTTACTTAAAAACACTCGACATTTTCTCAGACTTGATTTATTTCAACTACACTATGTTTTTATTTAAAGTATATACAAGCCAAATACTACTAATTAACTAATTTATCATAAGATCTCCAAAATCCTTCTCTAGGAAAGAATTTTGATGAAAATATATCGTAAATGGTTTAATTACCATATTTAATTATAAAAGTTCTATTTAAGCATCTTTGTGTTTTTGCAAATCATTGATTGTTACTACAATTAGTGATAACAAACTAAAGAGAATAAATTAAAAATGATTTGGTAATATTACTAAAACTGGTTTTGACAATATTTTCAATATAATATCAGAAATATATTTGATATATAACATTAATTATGTTATAGTAATAAGTGTCTGTATATTAAAATAACTATCACAAGAACTAACACTCATTAACCTTTTTTAAATGGTATTTAATGAAATCCAATTTCCAATAAGTTTTATTACTAAAACATGAAATATTAAATAAAGTAATACATATTTGTATACTAATTAAAACTATAACGAATACAATTACTTTATTACACTTTAAATTTTATTTTATTTAATATAGAAATTATATTAAAGAAATTTTGACTTCTCAAAACTTAATAGACATAACAACACATTTTTTGGCAAAATTAGTTTTTTTCATTTAACATAATCCCTTTACTGTTTATAGCGACCCTCCAACTTTGCGATACAATTTTTGTAGTACGATTTCTCCTTTTTTTGAAAATCAGGCCTCAGTTTCGGTGATCACCTCTTCATTCGACGAACATTTCTTACCATGCTCGCTGGAGATCGCTGATCTTTTGAGGTCTAAGAACAGGAAATAGTCGGTGGGGCCAGATCTGGAGAATATGGTAGATGAGGAAGCAATTCAAAGCCCAATTCATGGTGTCTTCGTGAAGCAGTACTTTCTTTTTCTTCAAATGCAGCCGTTTTTCGGAGATTTCGTCCTTCAAACGGTCTAATAATGCTATGTAATAGTTGCTGTTGATGGTCCTTCCTTTTTAAAGGTAGTCAATGAAAATTATTCCATGCGCATCCCAAAATACATACGCCATAACCTTGCCAGCTGACTGTTATGTTTTCCCACATTTTGAAGCGTGTTCATCGTGTGCTGTTCACTCGGATGACTGTCCATTGGACTTCGGAGTGAAATGATGGAGCCATGTTTCATCCATTGTCACATATCGACGCAAAAACTCGGGTTTATTACGCTTGATCATCTTCAAACACTGCTCCGAATCATCAACTAGTCGTTGTTTTCTGTCAAAAGTGGCTCGCGCGGCACCCACTTTGTACAGAGGTTTCCCATACCCAAATATTCGTGAATGATATGTTGTTGTTGTTGCATTAATATAATTTTTATTTTAAAACCAGCCTTATTTGATAAAATAATAATTTCTTTGTATACACTTTTCAATAAAATTACATCGTTTTTTACTTATGTATTCCACTATTCGATATTTAAAAGACTGGCTGTTATATTTTCCCTATTAGCAAATATATTTATTTCAAACGATCATTATATGTGATATTCTGGAATTTCGCGATTACAGATAGCTCATCCTTAATTTATCTTATATCCACTTTGCCTTGTGTCCTTCATGAGGACTGAAAACATTCATTTTAACTCTTGATGAGCACATTAAACAACATTTCTTAGCTATTATGAGTTCATCAGATATCAAATTAATTGAAAATCTGAAAATTAAAAATGGATTGGTTTATATTTATATTATGAATCTGAATGAAATGCTGCTTGCGAAAATTTAAATACCTTTTAAACACAGCTTAGATGATTCTTGTTATTCTCTAATTTTTTTAATGTATATTATGATGAAATATTCGCATATGTCGTGTTTTATTTTACAGCTAATATACCTTCCGATAAAATGGGCACATTAATTTGTTGCTACTCCAAATAATGTTAAAGGTAACATTATCTGATCATACCTTCCTTAATCATTAAATCTAACTACCTATTAAATCGTACTCCTTAATAGTTTCAGCAATACGGGAATCTACAAGCAATACAAAATCTTAAACAACATTGCTTAAAATTAAATAAATTCATTTAATAATATCTTAACTACCCACTCTCTGTATTAACATCGTTCCAAATACAAAACATAAGCACTAGTGTTGGGAACAATCGACTGAAATAGACTATCGACTGTTCAGTAATTAACTACTTTTTACTATCGACTATTTCAGTCGCTATTGTTGGTTCGACTGTTTTTACTAGTAACTGTTTTCAGTCGACTGTTTTCACTCGCTATTTTCGGTCCGACTGATTTTATTACTATTTACTATCCACGACCTTGAAAGTAATGCGCAGAATTTATGCTTATATAGATTTACATGTAATATATGTGGTTTTATGTTTTTTTTCTGTAGTTTGCTTGTGAATAACTATATATTGTAAATAGCAGCATTTTGGAAAGCTAGTTTTCGACAGTAAAAAAATTAAATTGTAAATGATAAATAGTAAGATACTTTTGACTGGCATAATAGGTAATACTTTGGACTGGTATAATAGGTAATACTTTTTTTAATAAACTTTTAGGATTTTTGTCCAAGCCTCTTGTTTGCCGAAACTTTTTCCCTAAAATCTATAGAACTAAAATTAGATTCCAAAGGTTTCAGAAATTGCATAGATCCAAAAGATTTGAAGAATTTTTTACAGTAGCAGTTGTTAAATTTCTTTTAAAAATATTAACCGTAAAGAGGTGAATTAAATATATTAAGTATTTGTAATAAATACATTTTCTGATAGGAAAACTCTACTTTAATGTTCAACAATTTGTTTTGTTGGCTATTAAGAAGAGCACCACAGTTTTTATTTGTTAACTAATGGACTATCTTAACAGAATGTGTTCAACTTTTAAAGCCCCTTGAAATAATGACCACCGAGTTATCTGGTGAAAGATATCCCAACGAAATCTTTAATTATACGGATAATAAGAGGACTGCAACATTCCATCATATCCAGGATTCTAACAAGCAAATGGGGTAAAATGACAAAATTGTGTATTATATGTGATAAATAAAAGTCTGGCAATGTTAAAAATGAATACGATATGCGGGAAATCCACATTTTTAGATCCTAGATTTAAAAAAACAGGATTTGGTATTGCAAATAATGCTGAGGCGATACAAAAAGTTATCACAAAAGAGGTATCTTCCATTCTAACTTCAAAAAATACAAATCTAGTTCCACAACGCGAAATTTAAGACAAAACTACTGACCAAGAATGTATTGACATCTGGAGATATTTTGATAATATAATGGCTAGAATGAAAGAAGTAATTACTCCAAGTACTGCAGCAATTTTACAGATTTAGCAGTATGGAGAAACTATCTGAATTATATCAGTTACACGTATCCTCTATACCTGCAACATCTGTCCCCTGGGAACGAGTTTTTTCAAAATCTGGGCAAATAATTAACGATCGAATAAATCGCCTCACGGGAGAAAAGTTGAAAATGATAATATTCACAGTAATTTAAAAATATTTCCGTTCAAAAATTAATAAAACTTTTATTTAAAAAGGGTCTGGTAGTTATTGTACGATCGTTTTTAGGTTCATCATGAATTAGATTTTTCAATGATTAGGTATATGTTTACATTTTATTTAGTAGTTATGGTTATTGAAAATAATTAGCTTTTAGGTCTTATTTAAGTTATATTGTACTATTTATATTTATTATGCTATGTTATTTAAAGATAGCAATTAATATATTAAAACCGGACAAAACATTTGTGGTGTTATTATTCCATTCCTTTTTACACATCCACAGAACATTCAGTATAAAAGTAATCCTACTTCCTTTAAAATTATATTTATTACATGATAATAGAAATTAGTTTTTTTCCTTTTTTTTAAAGTTATCATCTGAATGAATATATATATATATATATATATATATATATATATATATATATATATATATATATATATATATATATATATATACATTTCTGTTTCGCTTATACTACCATTGGAGAATATAAAGACATTTAAAATTAACTGCTCCAAGCATTTATCTCCGTCCTTTCCTATCTCATATTTTATACAGACAAGAATTCGTATATCTTCGTCTGACATCACAAATGGAAAAAAGCAGTCGAACCGTTCATTTGACTGAAAATATATACTATCGACTGTTTTGCGACTATCGACTATTTCGACTGTTTTCAGTCGATAGTTAATGACGAAAATTAGCAGAATACGTGCTTTTTCCTTCGCTATTCTGTGCAATAGCGGTCCGGCATCTAAATAATCAAAATAATATGCCACTGTGTTGTGCCATCTGTTGGTACCTGTTGCTTATGCTTTGAGGAATATTGTTTTGTTGCTCTTATTGTTTAAATGTGAGTGGCGACCTCTTAACCAATACGCATTACTGAGTTTGTTGTGAAATTGATTACGCTTAGTTCCAATGTGCTTTTGCCAAGTTAATCTACGATCCATGTAAACGCTTAAGTATTTTGCATCCTTTTCTTGTGGGAAGTTAGCATTATATAATTTTACTAACTTCTCTTATCTTCCCATTATATAAGTAACATGGTATGGTTTGCCTTTATTTTCCACTGGTTAAACTATTTCTCTATTTTATTTGGATGGAATTGCAGTTAGAACTAAACATTCTTGGATCAGAATGCACTGACATCTAGTCATCCGACAGTGTCGTTATTATTAGTTGGTATGTTCTCATTAGTTGGAAGATCCGCAGCGTCGCAGGCACAACGCCGGCACCAGTACAATTTTTTTCCTACTGCAATTTTCTACTTTTGTAATATTTGTTAAAAGAGTTGCATCGTTAAGTTCGGTATCTAGTATTTTTCCCTGAGAATTCTTATTTTTCTCATAACTTATTTAGGTGACTCAAAATACTATTTTGTTCCAGCTAGGAGTTGCGAGCAACCGTCAAGAATAGTTGAAATATGTCACTTAGATAGTCAGCAAAGCAACTTTATCCGTATTTGATCTTGGCCACCCTCCTATGTTTTCATCTGATAGGAGTTATTTCAGCTTTATGATTCTTAGCAACTGTCCACAGAAATATGTATTTACTGTCGGCGTTAGCATATATATATATATATATATATATATATATATATATATATACCCTAAAGTGGTGACTCCGACGTTATCTTTCGCAAAATTGGGTTTGGACACGTGAATGGAGGGTACGTGCAACATGGTGAATTTTACGTGGCCGTTATATTTTTTGTTTCAAAATTTTAAATATTTTTAATTCGATTCGTTTTCGATTTTACCTTTATTCATTTTATTCCTATTCCTTTTTAAATTTCATCTATATTACATTCATTCAACATTTGTTCCTCATTAAATTTTATTTTAGTGCTGGAACAATGAAGCTTCAATTTCATTTCATTATCTCAAATTCATTTTTTTTAATCTTTTGAACTCATAGATATTTTTACATCACTGCTTAATCTTCAGCGTCTCGGCTAAACATTTCCTTCGGCGCTATGTTTAAATCATAATGTCTTCCTTCGCTCGCCGTCTCCGTCATAATGGCAGACATTTTGATTTGAAAGGCTTTGGACAGCTTCGGTCGGATACCGTCGTTATTTGTTTTTTTTTTGAATTACCGTAACGTATGTGACTACGGATTAGTTACAGAGCAGCTCCAGAAGCTAGGTATCGATTGTAGTCACCGTAGACTCGTCATGTCTTCGCCGAGGTACCAGAATCACCAATTCAGCTTTATGAATCTTAGCAACTATCCACAGAAATATGTATTTACTGTCGGAGTTAGCATTGTTATATATATATATATATATATATATATATATATATATATATATATATATATATATATTTATATTTATTAGTTTTCAACACATTTTCCCGCTAGGCATTTGATCTGCCAGCAATTTAATCATCGGTCTATTTTCGAAACGGCCAACTGGTACTACATTCACCTGAACAAATAGTAATCAGAGAGTGCTAAATCTGCTGACTATGCTGAGTGCGACTAAATCTCATATTCAAGTTGTAATGGCATCTTTCACAATCATGCAGGAGGATGATTTTTATTAATTTAGCTAATACGTCACATGTTTCTGATCCCACCATATATATAACAGGATTTCATAGCGATGTATATTCCGCTTCGGTGTCGATATAAATGGATCCCCTAGATCCATGACTGTTTCTGCTTGGAATTGTCATAGTAGATCCAATTTTCATTGCTACCCACAATACGCTACAGAAAGATTTTCTTTTCACATGGCAAGAAATAAAACTGGATTTTGAAATGATTGGAATTTGAATTTTCAGTCCTCGAATCCAAAACCGATTATTGGGATATACGATTGGGACTGAGCAACATCACTATAAGCAACAAAAGTAATTGATGTCGAAAATGCAACTGGGTCTGTATTTAGTAATACTAAATGGAAAATAGTAATTTAATATAGATAAATGTCAAAACCATCGTATTTAATAGCTGTTTACGTTGGTACTTCGTATTTTCTCCAGTAGGTGCGTTGAAATAAAAAACTTAGGAGCAATGCATAGTTGTTGAACAATTTAGTCTTCAAACAACCCGCTTTAAATTACAAAGAACAATAATTAAGAAAAAAATTGAACTTCCTTAATATCTACTAATTTGAGTGGTTTTTAATCGCCTATTTTCTTTTTACACTGTTAATTATTCGGCAACATATTAATAATGTTAAGTTCTCTCTAAAAACCGAATTATTTTCAATAGCGCACCGATCATAAACGAGAGAATCGATGCTATTCCTTCACGGACCGTATATCTCGACGACCCGGGGCATTATTTATGAAGCCAAGGAATCGACGAGGTAGATCGGGATCCGAAGTTATGAGTGAGTTCAAAAGTCGTTTGGACCATGAAGATGGCGTTGGCGGTGCGGAAAAATAAATCACTCGGTCCTTTCCGGGCCTTGCCATTTCTCCATGTGGCAAGTTTGATTTAAAGCCTGCGAAGTGCGGTAAGCGGAGCGTTTTAATGTGGTTTTATTTTTAGCTTCCCTCGCGCTTTTATATTTAACATATCAGTAAATTGATGGTGATTCATTTTTAATTACTGGTGCTAATTATTGCTATTGTAATGATTTAATCGTATATTCTAGTTTAATACTTTAAACTTTTATATTCTTTAAGCTTAACCAAGAAAAATAAACTTTTAAGAGTTATTTTCCGAGATATAACTGTTTTAGTAACGCAGCATCTAAACCACTGCGTCTAAAAACGAAATTTTATACGCGATTTTGTCGAAAATTTTTTTTCCAAAACGGTTGACATTATATCTTAGGTTCTACTGAACTAATTTACTTGAAATTTGATGTGAGCCTTCTCTATATATGTTATATAATTTAGCTTAACGGCTCTGTCTATCGTAGCCATGTGCGAGAGCCATCTGTTTTAAGACTACATGAATGGTGAACGAGTGAGATAGGTTTGGTCTATTTTTTAATAGATAAAAACCCCCATTGTCGTTTTTTATTACTGTTCAACAAGTTACCTCCTCCTTCTTTGAACTAAACAGTTTTTCAAATAAATGTATAGTTTTTGTATTCTAAACCCTCCTCCATTTTATAACTTATATTTTTCTATCGTGTGAAGAAAATTACGGCTGCGAAAAACAAAAGCCATTTTTTTGATATATCCGAAATTTTCAAAAATAATAAATACCGAAATTTTGTTATAGTTTTACTTTATTAAAATAGCTATATAATAAAATATTTTAAATTTTAAAAAATAGTCTTAAGGGCATATTCTTAGAAGGTTAAGCTTTGATAATGTAAAAAATAGATTTTTCGCTTTTCTACACTAGTACACTTCCTAACTAAAAAAAATACCTTAACTTCGTGAGTATATTCTTCTTAATTTTAGATTAAGAAAATCGAATATGAAAAATATATTTTATTAGATTTAATTTTAAAATTTTCTTTTTTAAATAAATTAATAAATTTTATTTACTTATGCAAATATAAAGATGTTTAATCGCCTGTCGCAATTGTAAATTCGTTTTAAAATCAGACAATATTTTCCTTTTCATTTTATTCTAGTTAAAAAGAGACACAATGCTGGCTGATAAGTTTGAGAGTGTAGAGAAACTAGGCTGCCAAATTCAAAAAAGTAGAGATAAGAGGTTGTTTTAAGCAACATGCATTGCTTTAATGCTTTTCTCGTTTTGATACATTTCAACTGACTGTCTATTATTCTCAAGTCATTAGTCTGCCTCAAAATTGTGAAGCCTGATAGAACAAATTGCGTCTCTAATCAGTTATTTGGAACAGGAACGAGACGCAGTAAAAGTATTCTTGCCAGTAAAATTCGTTAAAGAGTTAATTATTTTTACTGTTATCTATTAATTTGCTGCGATTTTTATTGAAAATATTTGTTGGTGTTTTGTGCATGTGCTGAATATTAGTATTGACACGGTCACTGAAATATCTCAAAAAAATAAAAATATTATCTTGAATTCACCGAGTAGTTTTGTATCGTTTTGTATAGAGTAGTTTTTCAATATGAACATAATTTAATACAATTATTTCAAAGGAAACTGTTAATCTGAAAAGTATCGAAGAGGTCTAATGGAACTTTCAGATATTGCTTTTAAAAGAATACAATTTTCAAAAGTATAGCTTATTATTTATTATTTCAATTTATGTATTTAGATGAGACATGCATATTTCAGAATGGGACCAATATAGCCGATGATCACTCATAGCAAGGTGATAATAAAAATACTGTTGTAACAACAAAAACTAAATCTAGTTTTATCAAGAACTAGCGACCCGCCCCGGCTTCGCACGGGTGCAATGCTGATACTAAATTAAATACACTACAGAAAAAATATGAACGTTGTATATAAAAACATAGCGGCCCGCTCCGACTTTACACGGGCATAAAATATATATGCCTATGTCACTCAATGAAAACATGATTAAAATCGATCCAGTATTTTTGGTTCATTCATTACTGCCCTTAGCCTGCACGCATTAAATTTGGAGTTAAACAATTCCTCTTCCCCTATACTTACTAAGAAGATTTCCTGCTATCTTTGGAATATCTAAATTCATACAATTTTTATTACATTACACATTTTTAAACGCAAATTTTAAATTTGTATATAATATTGATCTATATTAATTGCACACTGTATTTAAGGTACTTAATTCGATAAGGATTAATGCCGTATTGCTTAAAATAGCTTCATAAATAAGCCATTTTCTCACGTAAAAAGTAAACAATAAAAATGGTTAATGTGGGTTATCCCTAAAAGATAAACATATACCATCGCGGACTTTTTTGTAGACCTTTTTATGGTGTACAATACTGTAGTATATTAATTTGATCTAACTCGTAGGGTTAGGCAGCGTTTTTGCTAATTGCTAAATAAGCCTAAAAAAATAGGTTAATTTACGACATCACGTTAGAAACCTCTAAAATTAGCAATGTTGCCTTAGTATATTATGCATGTATTATACATATAAACCTTCCTCTTGAATCACTCTATCTATTGAAAAAAACCGCATCAAAATCCGTTGCGTAGTTTTAAAGATTTAAGCGCACATAGGGATATAGGGACAGAAAAGGCGACTTTGTTTTATACTATGTAGTGATGATGTGTAGGTAATATTAGAACAAATTAAGGAGAAATACAGTAATATCAAAATGTCTTTACCAGGAAACACTTGTTCCGAAGGACAAAATAACAGCGTAAAAGGTAAATATCCTCTCTATTGAAAGTAAAATATATTACCTGGATATACAATTGTTAATTAGATCGATTAAGCCTCCAGGGATTGCAACTACATAAAAAACACATGTAGAACTCTAACTCACAGGTGATATGGAAACACTTGAATATAAATATAATCAAACACTATCCTAACCTACAAACTATTATAACTGTGTACTTAATTGTAGTTTTAAGTCCTCCGATAATATGTGCATTAGATCAAGAATAATATTAAAATAAATTCTATAGGTATTTTTGTTTAATTATTTTTTTTAAATTAGATTTTTTTATATCTCAGATCAAAACGGAGCTACAACTCAGGGTTGATACGTTAACATTATGACGTCATAAACTTAGATGGTGTATGTTTAAAACTTCTTTGGATAGACCGGATATGCTATTTTCTCTGATACTTGTTATAATTGTTATCATTCTGCCGAAGATTCTATTGTTTTGAGATGTTGAGAGCTTGTTTAGTTGATATTCGTTCATACTATCTTCATTTTCTGGCATGGACATTTGATTTGTTTAATTGCGGTGAATACATTTTTACCCTTTGTGGAGATAAGTAACGACTCCAAATATTAAGTGATTTCTTAACTTCTACAACAGTTCAATGTAGTATACTTTTTCTGGTACTCATCTAGATGGACAGTATATTGCAATAACTATACCAGGTTTTATAAGGATCTTTATAGATGTTCCTGATATCTCGCATGTTACATAAATAATGATTTCATAATGTTTAACATTGGTCTTTATAACTACCATCCCTAGCTGTATTCATTGTTTGCAAAGCTTCCATTTTAGGTAACTTTACTTAGTAAGAGATGTTTAAAAAATTTGACAAATAATATATTGATATTTATTGAAACAATCAAGAAAAATATTGGAAAACAATAAATTATTTTATTCAAAACTAAACACATAAAAGTCATTAAGTGTATTTTAATGGTGTATTATATATTATATTTTTATATATTTTATTATTAATATTATATTTCAACAATAATCTGGACCAAAAAATTCAATACATCGTCCAAAAATATCAACATTTGTAGAAAAAGTTATAGATATATCGATATTTTTTCAGCATCCTTTTTGGCTGGTCTCACCAACTTTGATGTCAGAATGGTCTAAATCTCATTTTCAGTTAGTTTGTACGGTAGCATTATCTTTTCATTTTGGGCCTTTTCCATCGTATGTAGATTTCGGGAAAGAGCTGATTTCTTTGAGAGGTTGAGCTGGGTTTTCGTCGAATGACTTAAATTTTAAGTTTGTTTTTGATTTTTTAAAACTTTTTGATCCTCCAGGCTGTTCCTTGTCGTTAACATCACAATCACCACATTTAAATCATTGAAACTAAAACCAAAAACTAGGATAACATTGAGCAGCATTGCAATATAATAATGTCGCTAGGCTTTGGTAGCAGATTTCTGTAAAAAAAAAACAGTAAAAGCAATGTTGAAAATATAATTTTGAATTAATTACTAGCGTCTGTATATACTGAATAAAATAATAGTACTAAATGGAAAACCGTGATTTTATTTAAATACATGTTAAAACAATCGATTTTAGCAGTTAGATTATGTTACATTTTCACCAACACCTCTGATCAAAATATGTGCAAGCCCGTAATAAATATGTGAACATTACACAAAATTGCATATATTTAATCGACTGAATATTATTTCTAAATCTGTTTTACTAAACATATAAACCAGAACTTTTTAAAAGATTAAAAAATATATGCAAAATATTATGAGTATTTATTATCATAATGAGCTCGTTTCTCGCCGGCAGGAGAAAGCAGACGAGAGTATCATAATTCAGAAAAAAAGAGAGCCATTACCGGAACAATTTGGGATAATAACAGGACTCAGAGGTGGTATCTAAATGTCAAAGTAAAAAGGTAGCGCGCCCAAAAAAAAATAAATTTCCTCAAACGCCTAATAGATGCGAGAAGGCGGAAGTTTTCGCGTTGTGGCAAAAAGAGAATCGCATTAAAATGTGCCGCGCTCGCCGCAGTTCGCAGCCTTTAAATCAAAGTTGGCGCGCGGAAAAATGGAAATGCTCGGGAAGGACTGGGTGATTTATCCCCGCGGGCCGAGGCGACTTTTAAACTCGTAACTTTCGCTCTCGATTTAGCGTGCCGATTCCTCAACCTTATAAATAATTCCCTGGGTCCTCAGAATATGTGATACGTGAAGAAAAAAAAAGCGCGCGTTTATTCGTGTGTGCGACCGTACAGAATCACAATTTCAAACGTATTTATCTTCCTCAAAATTATCCATGTTTAGATGTTTTGTTTCAGATATAAGATTATCGGGAGTGGGGCTAGTATACCACTGAAGCTCAATGTCCACTAGTATTCTCCTCTATCCAGAACTGCAGACAAATCAATAGCGACTACCAAAAAGCAAATTCCTCTTAGTATTCACGAATTCTTGTTGTACAATAAATGATAAAAAACTGCAATGTAAGTGCGAGCCATTGACGTAATGTGGACCAGTGGATTTCCAACTCACTCTACCGCTATTATTTATCTGGGCCACACGATCGTGCTCTGCGAGCTTCTTCAACACCCGCGTGTATTCCGATACCTCGGGGTCCGTCCAAACGCTCTAAAACAAGGCCGACATCTAATTAGAGATTTTACTGCATTTAGTCTAGCGTTGTATGTCCCTTATGTGATATCAGTTATCTGTATCAGAATTTTACGCGACTTTCAACCAGTTAATAATAACAATATTAATAACTGTGACTATAGAAGTCGACTTCAGTTTAATTAATATGAAGACGTTTTAAAAATATACTTACGAAGAAAAGTTGGAAAGATAGACCATTACCAGATATTATTGTTGAGAAATCTGGTGCAAGTAGCGATATTCATTTAAAAAATGAATGGATTTGTGCAAGTAATAAAAAATTCCTTGTACTATTTTCCCTGCTACTTTTTAGTGGCGATAAAGCTTGGACAGAAATAGGGGTCACTGATAGAGTACTTAAGTTAAAAATAAATAATTGTGTGGGTTTTGCATTGTTAGGGTCAACTAATATTACTGCTCATTTATATTCTGCGTATTGGATAAATATAGAGAGACATAATAAAAATGTATCAAATAATAGGTATGTTGTATCAAAAATTATAAATTGCATTAAATTTTGTGGAGCGCTTGAATTGGTTCTTCGGAGACATGATGCGAGCGATACTTCTTAGAATGCGGGGATATTTTGTGGATGAAATTTTTCGGCTGAACTATGTTAGATGCAACTCTAAATGAGCACTTAAAGAATGCTTCAGTATTTAAAGGCACCTCCAAAAAAATGCAGATCGGTCGGTTACAGTGTATGCTTGAAGTTTGTCATGAAAATATATTTGAGGATATTAATAAATATTCATTTCTGGCGATTATTGCGGATGAAACAAATGATGTTGCTGCAAAATCTCAATTGGTAGTTATTTTTAGATATGTTGGCGATTGTGAGCCAACTGAGCGTTTTAGAACTACCTAATTTCTGAAAAATGTGATGCAGAAACACACTTTTCCTGGCTTTTTAAATCATTCACCCCAACGAGTAGAAATGCTGAACAAAATTGTAAACAGAGGGATCCTCCAACCCATTAGAACTTTAATATATGGACTATTAATGCTGTGTACGAAAATAAAAACTCCCATGACCACATCAGAGGCCGAAAAATGTTTCTCAGCACTAAAGCGCATGAAAACCTTTCTTAGAAATTCAATGGCCGACGATCATTTAACAATTCTTTCCACGCTATCTATTGAAAAACAGTTTATCTCCGAAATAGACAATTTTAAGGATAAAGTGATTTCCAAATTTGCGAACAGAAAATAGAGTAATATGAACTCAATTTATAAAAATGGATAAGTTATTTTTTGCATAAATTACAGAACTTCTTAAAATGTTCATTGGTAACCGCCACTGAGTCAAATTAATCCAAATTCTTGTTACATTCTATTACATTATTTATTCCAAATTATATGTGAATTTTCAAACAATTTTAAAAACAAAAAAAAGTACCATTTTTAGTTTTTTTACATTACAACTTTTCCATTTTACTTAAAATAAGCATCAGCTGCGATACATTAGACCGAACTTACAATTTGTCTCTACATTGACTTAAAACTACGTACTTCCCTAGAGAGAGACCCATTGACTTAGTCTCTAATGTGATAAAATAAAAATTTAATAATACTTTTCAGTGTTTTACCATTTAGCACACTTCACTACACAACTACGAAAGATTACACGGTCTGGTTCTCTTAAACATCCTAGTTCAGAGTTATCCAAAAGTTCTAGCACTTCGATGGATTTAGTCTCCTCTATAACAGTAGGGACCCGAAGGTCTCAATTTAAGTAATTGTTCCTATAGTATCTGTGTACATCAACAATACTTCTCAGGCCTTCATTTTGAAATACTTGTGTTATGTTGATATACTTCTCGCTGAAGATCCCCATAATTGAACTACATATGTAAAAAAAACTTTAGTATTTACTTCTACATTAGAAACTTATTATGTACGGATAATGTAGATTATCTCCCAAATAACCAATAGATTTTCTTGTATTTTAATGCGATTTTATTTTATTTATTTTTTTCGATGTTGTCTTTCCGACGAAGTTTTGCATTAAGATTAATCCCAAGGTACTTTTAAATGATAGCTGCAAATATTGACGTAATAAATAATCATAATCAATGAATGATGACGTACTTTCCTCATATGTTTCACACAAAAACTGAACTCCATCAGCTATCCTAAGGCCATATTATTTACGTTTTACTAATATACGTTTCTTCTTAGATCAATTAATTTCCATCATTATTAATATTTACAGGGAGAAAAGGCCTTCATAGTAGGGTGAATATAGCGTGAGTAGATTTTATATCATTCACCTTAATTAACCGCTATTGGGTTTTGTTGCATTAAAATTCGATAGTCCGGTGGGTAGCTGACATTGCATCTTTGTGAGGTAATTATTCCCCCGTATCTGAGGTCGGCATGTCAGCTGTATACAAAAGATGGCAGTGTTATGCCCTGTGGAGCGAATGAATATATTGTTTATAATTCAGTGTATTCATCACCTTGTTTCGCAATAAACTCTTTATGTGTGAGGTAAGATTGTATTAGCTAGAAACTCAGATGGGGTAGAAGCTTTGTCAATTTAACTTGTACTCTGGTGTGCCATACCCATAACAAACTTGAATTTATTTTTATTAAGCTTTTTATTTATTTGGCTAACCAATCGGTGAAATTGTTTTAGTGTTCCGTGCTTGTTATAAAAACCAAATTAATACTCAGGAACAATATTTCTTTACATATCTCAGATGTTATACTTATAGAAGAAACATAATAGGAGAAACTTTCTGATTTTTTGCCTTGGTTTGAGAATGGTTAATGATCTGAGCTAATTTTCAAATGCTAGTTAAGTAGTTTGATCGTAACATTACAATAAATATAATTGTCATTAACTTGAAACAATTTTCTGAGAGTTTTTGCAAGATTCTATTAGTTATTAAATCAAATTCGGGAGATTTGTTAGCATTTTTTTTCATAGTTGCTCTATTTCTTTAATCTGTTTTCCAAGCAGTAAATTTCCATAACAATTTGAAGTGGAGTGTTAAAAACTTATTTGCGTAGTTTTCCTCATATACGGGTATCTAATCGCTGTATCTCTATCGTTATTAGTTCACTATTTTTGACGCGTAGATCATGTTTTTTGAGCAGCTTTAATATTTCCTGTTATTTTGCAAAGATACTATTCCACTGCAACAGTTGTCATTAGGTTTTCTAAATATTCTTGTATTACTTAGTAATGTTCATTATTAAATAGTTCATTCTGTTTTTTAATACTTTATTGTATGTTTTCTTGTTTTCTTTTGTTCTTGCTATTTATCAGGTTTTCCGCACGAATGGATAAAATAATATGAACAGCTGACCTATACACAATATTTATTTGTTAAGGATTTCATCTACCATTGGCTTTTAAAATAGCTATTGGAACATATAGCTATATACTCCATGTATATTTCTCACTCTCTGCTCTAAAACTCCCCATAACGGTTCAAGTATATTGAAGCTTAGCGATTGTGGTGGCAAGATATTTGATGATATTCTAATGCTCCTCATTATCATCTTGGGATATAGCAGTGCTTGACATCATTGAGAATGTCGATGTATCTATTAGCACCGATCCGGCCCGTGATGTAAATGAGAGAATCATCATCATCTTAACTGTAGAAAGCAGTTCGAATCGTAGATGTCTTTAGGTGTTCTCCATGCACGATGATTCATTGGGCCATACCATATTCTTCCAATCATAAAGTGCCCTGGTTTTGTAATCGATGCTTAGTTGTGACTTCCATTATAAAGGGATTTGCAATCGCTGCCTTGTTTGTTGGAGAGCTTTGTGGACTGTTTTTGTGGAAGTAGTAGTACACAGGTGAGTGATGAATTCTAATGTCACTCTTGTTGAGGTAGTTTTATGTTGTCTGGCCACAACCCTTTTTAATGTTCGTCGGTCTTTGTTAGTTAACATCGGCTTTCACCCACTGTTCCGTTTCGCCGATAACTTTAAACAACATGAAAGAGATATTATATTCCATCCAAATCTTATTTTAACCATTGCAGAACAAAGCGTATAATACACTGATATATAAACTACAGGATTTGGCATGTAAATTGAGCAATATGTAAGCATCACATTATTTAACACGGAAGCAGTGTTGCCAACATTCAAGATATGCTACAGCATGGGATAAAAGTCCCACTGCCATTTTGATTGCTTATAAGTTTGCTCAAAAAAAAGATATGTAAGTTTGGTTTTCATAAAAAGTTGACTAAATGGTGACAGCGATTCGTTATGCAACTTTCGGCTCATTTCCAAGGCATTTTCAGCTTGAAACATCTGACGCTGAATGTCTTCAATTTCCTGACGAATATTGTCTTTAAGATGGTGGATCGTTTGAAGCTTACTCACATAGACTTTTAATTTTAAAAGACCTCATAAGAAAAAGATCAGGCTGGTTATGCTAAATCGCCACTTCGCGAAATTAGTCTTCGTGGAAAAACGTCAGTCAATAATTGAATTGTTGAACGAGTTGTGTGTGCTGTAGCCCCATCTTGCTGAAACCACGAGTCCTCTAGTCCCTGCTCTTCCATTTCAAGCACAATAAAATTTTGAATCATGTTTTGGTACCGTTCAGCAGTAACAGTAACAGCAACACCATGGTAATTTTCAACAAAATAGGGACTAAAGAGGTTTAGAGCATGAATACCACACCATACAGTTGTTTTTCGTGGATGCAATGATATTTCATGAATTAACTGAGGATTTTGTGTTTCCCAAAACCGACTGTTCTGTTTATTGACGTGGCCATTGAAAAGGAAATGGGCTTCATCGCTCATTATCAACTTAAATAAAAAATCTTCAATTTCACCAGGCAGCCTTAGGATTGCATTACTGTACTCAACTCGTTGATCATGATCTCTCGGTAGCAATTTTTAGACTAAATGAATTATGTACGAGAACATCTTCAAATCAGTTTTCAAAATTCACCTTAAACTGCGTGCAGAAATGTGTAACTGGGAACCACGTCTTCGAATTGATGTTTCTTGAGACTCTGCAACACTATCGCACAGCAGAGCCACATTTTCAGTGTTATGAGACTGTCAGGTGCTGTCGTACCGCATTGTTGAAAATTCGCATGTAAACGAAAAATTGTTGTTTTGTGCAATACAGGACGATTAGGATATTTTTGACACAATTTCCGCTGAGGGGCAATAATGAAACGATTATTTTCAATAAATGTTGTCACTATTTCTGCTCGTTCTTGTAGCATATATTTACCCATAATAAAATGTGTAATGGTTAAAGCGAAACTGAGCTAAACGTAACATAATCAAGATGGCGTACAATCAGAATGGTAGTGGGACTTTTACCCCACCTGTTATATTTCTGTATATCCCGATATGAATATTGAACAGTAACAATCGATACTGTAGTCTTCAGAAAGTAAATAAAGCGTAAATTAGGAGGGTAATTATATGAATGCAACTGAGCAAAATGATGTTGTCAAAAAGAACTCTATCCGTATATAGTACAAAAAAATTATAAAGTCCTTTTGTAACTACAAAATATGCTTTATCTAAATATCTTACGAGACATGCCACATAAATCCAAAGACGTCCTTTTATTATGCACGCAAAAAATCTAATTTGTTTCTTCTGAAGAAATCCGGTCCCGATCATAAAGAATGATGCAGACATCAATTAACGAGAGAAAAATTTAAGGAGATGTATCTTGATGACACTATAAAGAACGCTCAGAGGAGACTATTTAATTTTGGGGGAAATGCGAGCGAAATATATTTGCGAGGGAAATTTTATTTCCGAGACCGGGGGGATATTTTTTGAAATATAAACGCGAGGTAAAGTGGAAGACGACAAAAGGACTGAATTTTATGTCCTACTTAGAGGAGACAAAAATGTAACTTTTTTATTTTATCGCATGAACGTACCCCGGTATATCTGCTGAGAGGTTTTTTATAATACCTAGGAGTCGTTCGCCGAGTTGAAGTGGCGGAATATGGGTTATTTCGGCGTTTGCCTTAATTTTGATGGCTGAAGTTCGGTAAATCTTTCGAGGGCTAATTATATTTCAGATTTTAAAAAATAATAATAAAAAAATTAATTCGTGTAAACTTCAATATATTAAGTTCTGTACGTATTTTGATCAGCAATTGATGAATATGTGTCTACTCAGTCCGCTCATAAGGACGTCTGACATGCGCATTAAGATTCCGCCACGTTGTCAGTTCTTGTAAATGATATGTATACTTCAAGAATATGACATTATATACATATAGTCAATTCAAAACAGTAATGACACACGTGACCTATATGTGTCTGTCAAAAGTTGTAAATTAGTTTTACAATCAAACAATATTTCCTTCTCATTTTATTCTATTTAAAAAGAGATAGAAAGCTGTTGGAGAAGTTCGAGCATGTAACCGAATGAGCCTGCAAAAATTGTCCGTTTGTTAAACGTCCGCAAAATATTATATTGAAATCGCCGCGGTTTTTATTGAAAATATTTTTTGTGCATTGCAGCTGCACTGAATATTAGTAGGGACACGGTCACTAAAATATCTCGAAAAATAAAAAACAATATAACCTCAATTTCACCAAAAAGATACCGTATTTATGCGAAACAGGTGACATAATAAAAAATAATTCGTGTAAACTTCAATATATTAAGTTCTGTATGTATTTTGATCAACAATTGTTGAATATATATCTACTTAGTCTGCTCATAAGGACGTCTGACATGCGCATTAATATTCCGCCACTTTGTCAATTCTTGTAAATGATATGTTTACATCAAGAATATGACATTATATACATATAGTTAATTCAAAACAGTAATGACACACGTGACCAATATGTGTCTGTCAAAAGTTGTAAATTAGTTTTATATTCAAACAATATTTCCTTCTCATTTTATTCTATTTAAAAAGAGATAGAATGCTGTTAGAGAAGTTCGAGCATGTAACCGAATGAGCCTGCAAAAATTGTCCGTTTGTTAAACGTCTGCAAAATATTATAATTGCGGGTTATAAACCGTCAAACGTTGAAGCTTTGTTTTAATAAATTTGAAATCGCCGCGGTTTTTATTGAAAATATTTACACGGTCACTAAAATATCTCAAAAAATAAAAAACAATATAACCTCTATTTCACCAAAAAGGTACCGTATTTATGCGAAACAGGTGACGAATCAGGATCAGCTTGATGTTTCAGGGATCAAATATACCAAATGTTTAAAAACAGTAAGTAGTTTCTTCAATCTAAACATAATTTAATACAATTATTTCAAAGAAAATTGTTAGTCTGGAAAGTATAAAAATCCAAAAGATATAGAGCTATTTGGGAGATGTAGAACATACATTCATACACTGTTGGGTAATAAAGGATTTAATTGGTGTAAAGATATCCCACGAAGGGGTTTAATGAAACTTCCAGAGATTGCCTTTAAAAAAATATAATTTTTAAAAACATACAGCAAAATCAAGGAAGAATTGTTACATGAGATCAATATTTCAGAATAGTACATTGGGTTGCTTATGGCAAGATGATAATAAATATAGTGTAAAGACAACAAAAGTTTTGTCTCGATCGCGTTGTTATTTTGCGATATTGAATGTGTTCGTGGATGACAGACTCTGCACTACCAATACTGATGCCGACTTCAAACGAAATGTCTCGAACACTCATCCTATGGTCCTCCAAAATGAGTTGATCTACGCGGCGAATATTGTCTGGTGTGATACTCGCGGTTGATCATCTGGCTTATTCTTGACGGTTTCGCGGCCATCCTTGAATGCTTTGGCCCATTTAAATACGACTGCCCTACTCAGGCATTCACTACCCAAGTGATTCCGCAAACACAAAAAGCTTCCGTCCTTTTAACGCCTTCCCACACTTAAAAAATGAATGACAATACGATGCGCTATGACGGCCGGCACTTGACGTTCAAACATGGTTGTAGGCGTGTAAAACATGCCTTGCCGACGAAAACTATACCACACTACTCGTAAGGGACCCAGCTATCACATACTCGAGCCACGACATTCAAAACTTATATGCGCGCCATCTACAGTGTTTGTCTCCATCATATTTGAACCACCCTCGTAGCAGCTTTGATTTTTAGCCGTAGATTATTTGAATCTAGAGTCACCAAAATTTAGAAAATCATTCCGTATAGGGGTACCATGGAAATTTGGGTAGAAACATTGACATTTCGAAGAAATTCAAAGGCAAACTGCCGGACGGAGGTACAGCCCATGCTCAAAAACAATTTTTATAACAACTATAAGGTGCCCAAATGGAATAACGACCACATAAATCCCTGTGGCCGTTTCTTTAGAAGGGAGATGTTATGTGATATAACCCAGACTATTTTCTCGTCTATTTTTAAACTCTGATTGAGACGGGTTGGTCTGTTTTCGAATAGATAAAAACCCTCAGTGTCTTTGTATCGCCGTTGTTTAACAGATCGCCTCTTATTTCTGTAAACTAAAACAGTTGCTAAAGTAACGTAATAGTTTTTATTATTTCAACCCTTCCAGATTTTAGAACTTATATTCTATATATTCAATTAAATTTTTACTTATACAAATATAATCTTCTATAATATATTAGTTAGTTAATTAAAAGAGTGAGAACTTTTCATTCAAATATTACAAATTTTATTTAAAAAAATCCCTAATTTCTAAATAATTCTCTCTTCATATATTATAATCAAATGCTCATGTACATTCTGAACAACTGTCCACATAACAAGGTCAATTGAAAAGTCCCCGGCCTGGCACATAGATGGCGCTACTAGAATTAAATCCATATGTTTTTTAGTTAGCCCTAACCCCCAGAGATGCGCGTATAAATTTGACAGCTCATTAGTTTGTGAATTATAGCCTTTTGAGTGAAGCAAATTTTTGTTATTGTGAAAAAAAAATGGATAAAAATGATTTTCGCGTATTGATATAATATTGCTTTTTGAAGGGAAAAAATACAGTTGAAGCAAAAACTTGGCTTGATGCCGAGTTTCCGGACTCTGCTCCAGGAAATTCAACCATCGAGTATTGGTATGCTAAGTTTAGACCTGGTGAAATGAGCACTGAAAACAAATGAAATATTTCACTCTTTCACATGGCATCGTCAACCTTTAACCGTATTTTAAAATTTAATGTATATTTGCGAGTCATTCTTTAATTACCACCTTTTTTGATCCACTTGACATTACAACCTCGCCGATTAAAAGATAGTAATCAATTAAAATAAAGATAATATATAATGAAGTTAATCTGTCAAATATATCAAGAAAATACTATTCCCCTGATCCATCAAGGAAAAACACAGTGTCAAAATTTACGTACAAACAGTAACATAATATTCAAGGTAATAATGAAAATTAACAAATAATTAAATTTTATAAGGCAATTTCACCGTTTTTCATAAAATCTAGGTAATTATATAAAATATCTATAAACCTACACGTTTGATGTTTATAAGCTAATATCAGGCATATTATGAGCAATGGATTTGAAAATTAGTAATTTCCTTATGTGGGCGTTACTTCATTTTCCTCTTTAAATGAGTCTCCTTATATATATATATATATATATATATATATATATATATATATATATATATATATATATATATATATATATATATATTATAACATCTGTATTAGACACGCTTAGTTCAATCTTAATTTACAATTAATTTATTACTACTTTTCCTAAGCAATTGGATTAATTAACAAGCAAGACGAGTGCTAGAAAATACATCAGCATGTATTCCTCAATTATAAAATTATAATTATTTATTAATTATTAACTTATAGCTATAGTTTACACTAAATGTATACACTTATAAGTTCGTATGGCTTGGTTCGCTTCAATCCCCTGACATCTTGCGCGCTGTCCAGCAGTTGTATTGCTTCCACGTTAGTATGATTTAGTAATCTTCTTTCGTGTTTCAAGGTGAAATCTTGGATACCTTCGCAAATACATTTGATTTCCAGGTCATCGTGCAGTTCTTCATTAGTTACATAGCGACAGACATTGGTAATCAATCGAAGAACCTTGTTTTGATAGCGTTGTATGATTAGTTGATATGAATTTTTAGTGCAACCCCATATTTGCACCCCCATAGGTCCAAATTGGCTTTATAATTGTATTATAGATCAACCTCTTTGATTTTAGATCAAGTTGAGAGTATCTTCCGACTATCTAGTATAGTTGTTTTATTTTGGTTCTAATGTGTTTTGCTTTTTCTCTAACGTAATGCTTCCAATTTAATCTACCGTCAAGATGGATTCCAAGGTATTTAGCTACTTCTGCTTGAGGAATCGGGCATCCGTTGAGTGATATAATTAAGTTTTTATTATTTCGTCTCAATGCAAAATTAACGTGGGCAGATTTAGAGCTATTAATTTGAATTTTCCAATCTATCGTCCATTTGTAGATTTTGTTGACTGCCACTTGCACTTTTTCACAGATGTTATTTTAGACTATGCTTGTTTCCACTTATCCATCAGTTATCAGATACATTCATCTCTTTCCCGACCTCCATATCCATTGTAGTAATTCTTTTCTACATCTCATATCAAATCGATTGGATTGAATATGCAATGATAGCGAGGAAGACGTAATATTTTGTGACCATATTATTCAGCCATCTGATATCTATGTAACGCAATTAAACCTTTCATTTATACTTACCGAGTAGCAATTGCAAATATTTCACTCCTCCACAAGGCATCGTCAATATTCAACCGCGTTTTAAAATTTAATGTATATTTTGCGAGTCATTCTTCAATTACCACCTTTTTTGATCGACTTGACACTATAACCTCGCCGATTAAAAGATAGTAATCAATTAAAATAAAGATAATATATAATGAAGTTAATCTGTCAAATATATCAAGAAAATACTATTCCTCTGATCCATCAAGGAAAAACACAGTTTCAAAATTTACGTACAAACAGTAACATAATATTCAAGGTAATAATGAAAATTAACAAATAATTAAATTTTATAAGGCAATTTCACTTGTTTTCATAAAGTCTAGCTAATTATATAAAATATCTATAAACTTACACGTTTGACGTTTATAAGCTAATATCAGGCATATTATGAGCAATGGATTTGAAAATTAGCAATTTCCTTATGTGGGCGTTACTTCATTTCCCTCTTTAAACGAGTCTCCTTATATATACATACGATATTTCAATTTCCTAAGCCTGATCTAAACCAAACCCGACGGATATTGCCTAGCAAACTTTATTTAACTTGGTTTACATATGCTTCGGTCTAGCTAGTTTGAAATCCGAATATTATAATTCATAGAATAACGAATATATATTTTTCATATTAGAGATTTTCCAGATACAAAACAGAATAATTTGGTTTATCTTTATACGCCCCGCAGATAATTTTATCTTTTTTATGTATTTACGATAAAGCAAAAATTGGAAATATAAAAACGCATTTGTTGAGAAGTATTAGTAGAATATATAATAATCAAAATTTACATTTACATTTATCTTTTCAATTTTTCTTTTTATTATTTCTGCTTTTTCCAATCTTTCAGCATAACAATAACGTGTCGAAAGAACAATGTTGGTTTGTACCATACAACTTTCGACCCATTTTCGCACTTCTGCATTTCGTAACTAGCTAAACCATGCTGCATCGATCTAAACAAGTCATAATTAGAGGGTTTCCTATTGTTGGCCTTTTTTTGAGCAATAATTTATTCAATTGATGTCAGTGATAGTTTAATTCGGCTTTAGCAGTTCATGAAACAGTACGCTATGTTAATCTCACCATATGAACAGTAGTGTTTATGGTCACGAAGATTCTCTAACTTATCGTCAGTCAAAACATGTCAGTGGAAACTCTTTCTTTGTCTCGAAAGATGCCAGCCATAATCTTTCCTATTGGATCCTTCCCATCGCATATGATCTTTAAAAAGTAAGTCACAAGATATTTTTTGTTATGTTATTGTAAGAGGTATGCTTATAAACAAAAGAATATGCGATTCCAAACCAAACGATGAAAACGATCAAATGCTTTTTAGGGACTGAGACTTTCCGAGAGGAACCGAACGCGCCACGAGTTCACCATTCGCCATTTACCATCACCAGAAAATACCGCGAGCAGAGAACTGTTCTCCGTAGAGTATATAAAGGTTTTACTTAAATAGGCGAAACCGAGGAAATGTTTTGCACGGTCCATTCAACGGTGGCTCTGAGACCACTTTTTTGATTGGTTCATTTGAATAGGCCTGCGAAGGCATTTGATTGGCTCCTTTCTATAACGCGATTGTTTGTTTCTGTTTGTTTACGACGCCATTTTTGTGTATCTGACATAAAGTACGATCAGCATGCTTGTGTCTTAAACATAATAGCTATTATTCGATTTTAATGTATCTTCATTCTCAAAAGTGTTGTGTATCCAGTGTATATGCAAAAATAAAAACCGTACGTAGTTTTCCTTGGAAGAAACACCCCAATTTAGCTAAATTAAGGATGTGCATTACTTAGCATTGTTTTTACCTGGTACGTATACAATTATTTATATAAAGCATTTGCGTTTATATATATTATTATTTACAGCAATATAAAAGAAGAAATTATGAACATATTACTCACGCTCTAAATCCAAAATGTGTCCAAATTAGGCAACGGTAAAATTACATTGAAGGTAAATGTGATTATACTACATGAAAAGTTTTTATTACCCTTTAAAAAGTTGTTTGTAAAGTGCCATCAGTTTACTTGAAACAAATATATATTGGTTAAGATATTTATAATTAATATTTGGGCTTAAGGCTCCTTAACCGAGATAACTTTTTCAGCAACGATGTTAATAAAATAAATTAATACAAAATAATATAATACAATTTGCAAACCAACAAGATGAGCTTGATTTTATAAACAAGCTGTCTTTTTAACTCCTCGATTTTACCATAATAAGAGCACAGCAGTTATTTTTAAATATATCATATGTTTTAATTTTTTGTTGCTATTCTTTAAAGTATTATTTTTTGGTATGTTTTCTCCATTTTGACATATAGAATACGATTTAACTATTTTAATTATCCGTTTCTTCGCAATAACATTGTAAAAATAATAATCACTTGCTTCAATACATTATTGTGTTGAACAAGTAGGTAAAATATTAACGGACCCAGATTTTCAGCTGTGCTGCTTTGCTTTCAGTATGAGGGAACAAAAATAAATAAATATATATATATATATATATATATATATATATATATATATATATATATGTTCCTATGTTTTAGCTTTTTGATATTGTAAAATACTTGTATTTGTACAGAATTTTATATTAATAAATGGTTTTGAAAAACTACATTTTGGTTTTATTTCAAATTTAATTGGTCAGTAGAATGTGACGTCAGAGGTTAGTAATGGTAATTTAAATTAACCAAAGATATTCAGCGAAATGACGTTCTTAGCGCCTTCCTGCTGAGACTACGCAAAACAATTCTGAAATTATTTGTATTAAGTTAACACTCTATATATTACTCTATGGCTCTTCGCTGAATCTTTTTCTTGCGTTCGTTCATGTCTATACTCGCCATAAGACGTACTAAAAGCGTTGCTACAATTCCATTACACAACGTCGAATTACGCCAACAGAGAAGTTCTCAAAGAAGATTAAATAATTAATTTTAACATACTCGCACTAAGAAGAAACATCTCAAAATCAGATAAATTTTGATTGACTTAATTTTGAATAACTAATGTATTTAATAATAACGCCATAAAATGTTGCACTTGCGTCATGTCTAATAATAGCAAAAAGCATGTTAAAGCACGGCGAAGTTTACGAGTATTCAGACGCAGTGCCCATGTTTAAGACACGTGAAACAGGTGTAGCAGATTCCTGACAAGTTCCAACAAGCGTTGCTGTATTACAAAGTCATCGTGAACTTTAACTGTTCGTGCTCGGCATAGCGAAACTTTGACGATGGAGCGGACCGAGAACTTGTAAAAGTTTTATGAAGCAGTAAAAGATCAGATAGTTCGATTAATTATTTTAAAACTGCCTTGGTGAAAGTTTCCACGGACTTTTCCGCGATAAAACGAGATTTATTTTATTAGTTGGTAGTTCGAATTTTATCGCGACAACGATATTGCCAGTTCTTTTACGTTTTTTTTTAACTTGCACTTAAATATATTTCGCTTGTTAATTTATTTAAATACATTTTATTAGGGCTACAAATAAGTCTCCATCGTTCAAAAATAAGCCTCCAATAAGTAATGATATTGTCTACTTTTTTATATTTTAAAGTTTCCTTTTACCAACGAGGGTTTATCTGGACTGGAACTCCAATTTTAAAATGCTCTCCGAACCACGGTCCTCGGCATTAAGCCTACCGACTGGCACGTGACCGACTTAGAAATCATCCCAGAAGACATCCGGTCTTCCCCAGCCTGGTTACTAGCGTTCCTTGTCGAATTTTGCACTCTTGCCTAACAACAATCACAAACATAAATTTACGACCATGCCCCAACAGGATTCGAATCCGCGACTATCGCAACAATAGGAAGATAGCCCTGTCGCCTTTACCACTGAGCCAACCATGACGGCATATTGTCTACTTCATCATAAAAATGTAAATATTATATCCTTAGAATAGACAGACTACTCCAACCTATAAATTATTGTTTTTTTTTATAACATCTTTATTAGATATGCTTAGTACAATCTTAATTTACAATTAATTTATTACTACTTTTCCTATGTACTTGGATTAATTAACAAGCAAGTCGAGTGCGAGAAAATACATCAGCATGTATTCCTCAATTATAAAATTATAATTATTTATTAATTATTAACTTATAGCTATAGTTTACACTAAATGTATATACTTTATATAAGTTCGTATGGTTTTGTTCGTTTCAATCTCCTGACGTCCTGCGCGCTGTCCAGCAGTTGTATTGCTTCCACGTTAGTATGATTTAGTAATCTTCTTTCGTGTTTCAAGGCAAAATCTTGGATAACTTCACAAATCCATTTGATTTCGAGGTCATCATGCAGTTCTTCATTAGTTACATAGCGATATGCATTGGCAATCAATCGAAGAACCTTGTTTTGATAGCGTTGTATGATTAGTTGATTTGTATTTTTAGTGCAACCCCATACTTGCATCCCGTAGGTCCAAATTGGCTTTATAATTGTATTATGGATCAACCTCTTTGATTTTAGATCAAGTTGAGAGTCCGACTAACCAGTATAGTTGTTTTATTTTGGTTCTAATGTGTTTTGCTTTTTGTCTAACGTGATGCTTCCAATTTAATCTACCATCAAGATGGATTCCAAGGTATTTAGCTGATTCTGCTTGAGGAATCGGGCATCCATTGAGTGATATAATTAAGTTTTTGTTATTTCGCCTCAATGCAAAATTAACGTGGACAGATTTGGAGCTATTAAGTTGAATTTTCCTGAATCAGTGGTGTGTTTACATTATGTGACCGTTATTTATTGGCTATATAAAAAAATGTGAAAAATACAATTAGATAAAACGGATGGCAGCGGTGTTACCTGGAGACGAGGCTTGGGCAGTCGATGGTGGCACGTCTAACCCAAACGATGGTTGAGCACTGAATGAATCGAAATACTCTTCAATCACATCCCAGATAAATGTCTCGGGGTTGCCAGTTATTCGTTATCGGGTTCTTGTTGGCGCTGCTGGCACCCCGCCCGTGTTCAACATCTGGGATTATATTTCTGAGTATTTTGTAGACCGTTATTCCACGATGTAAAATTCGACATGCCTCAAGGTCGCTACATATATATACATATAACATATATATATATATATATATATATATATATATATATATATATATATATATATATATATATATATATACGTACTTAATTGGACACTAGCTATATTATATGAAACCATGCAAATTTTTTTTTTAATTTACCATGACACGAAACACCCCATTATTATTTTTTAATACACGTAGGTTTGTGGTTATGCACATACTTTTGCCAACAGATAAGTCTAGAGATAGCTTCCCATACCAGCGAATTAAAATGGGTTCCTGGTACCGTTAAATAACATTTAGATACTATAGCATAATAGCAGAAACATAAAAATACATATTATATAATATTTATTGCTTCCATATGTGGTAGTACTCAGTCTATTTGATGTTATACAGTCTGGTTACTTACTTCTAATTCTTTTTGTAGATTCTATTGTGGATTAAGCATATGCTGATTCCAATATTTAACTTGTAGCCATATTCTCATTTTCGGTAGGTAAATGGAAATGATCTCTGAATATACACATATTACATATTTCGCTTCAACTATCGATATAGATTTTAATTTGTTTTATTATTATTTAATTATTACATTGTTACTAGTCGTTTCCCTCTAACCTATAATTTGTCTTTATGATTATACATGTCACTGCTATGTTTTTTATTATATGCACCTCACTATACAACACCACACAAGATTAGATGGTTTGATTCTTTTGAGTATGTGCCCTGTTCTGGTGGTATCCGAAAGCTCAAATATTTCAATATTCTCATGAGAATAGAGTCTTTCCTCATGCCCGCTTGTAATTCTCTTGATTTCTTGACTAACTGTGGGTATCTGAAGGTATCGATGTAGGTAATCAGTCCTATAGTATTTGGGTGCGCCCACAATACCTCTCAGGACTTTGTTCTGAATGTAGATTTTAATGAAAAACTTGCTATTCAAACTTCAATTAGGAACTGCATCTTGGTTGAACAATGGTATTCCACATTTGGTTCCATAATCATCTGGTCGATCTGATATGCAGAGAATACATTTTCTTGTTCGAAAATTTAATACAGGAGACTACAATAGGTTTCCTGAAGTTTATCATTATTTGCATTTAAAAAGCTTCTATGCTAGATTATAATCCCTATTCAGACAACTAATAACTTATTTTCTAATCGTACATTGTCACTGACTTAAATATTATAGAGTAAAAAACTATAAATTAAAAAATAATTTATCCTTATATTAAATATATAAAATAATATATTTAAAAATACAATACAATACACATTTGGATCCATAATCATCCGGTCGGCCTGAAATGTAAATGATAAACCTTCCTGTTCGAGATCTTGATGTAGGAGATCATAAGAAATTTCACGAAGTTTATTCTTTACTTTTACAAATCTTTTTTGCGTTACAGCAGAATCCTTTGGAAAATAATTAATTATATTTGAACCTTCACATCTTGGAAAACAACGCTCTTATTATATTTTTGCATTTATATAATATAATATTTACATAAAATATTTACTTTTAATGTTACAAAAATAACGCCATAGCAAAAAAAATCCTTAAAAGTATACACAAAAATGGAAGAAAAAAATCCTGAGATATATTTTAATAAAATTTCAAATTGAAGGAATGAAAAGAGATCTGTCATCGTCTTACCTCCAGCTTCCTAGTTACTTAGACGCAAAATGGGAATATTGTAAGAGGTGTCTTATCATTCTATTTTTCTGTTTAGTGATCAAGTTGTCCGCAATGAATGATACCCAGAAATTATGGTTATATCGATATTTAAAAAAAATATATATTGATATTTTTTTGGCCGGCATATCGACATGTTTCGATATTAAAAAATATATTTTTAATATATCAAGTAATGTATTAACATTTTAGTACTGATTTTTAAAGGGTGGTTAAAAATATCGACATTTTTCTTGACTTTTGAAAATAATTGTACAGCGAAAATTTTAAAGATATCTGTTAAAATTACTATGATGTTATTGGTATGGTAGAACCTATAAATAATATAAAGGATAACTTAAATACACATACATAGTGTTATTACTCTAATTGTTTTTGTTATTTACACAGATTATTTTATTAAATAATCTTGGCGAGGTTGTTAAGTGGGGCGGAATGCCGGCAATAGAATCTTTTTTTTTACTCTTTGTGATTCCACAATCTGCCCTATAGGCAATAAGTATTTCTTATGTCTAAATTATATTTACATGGCATGCAGAAAATCATTTCATTAAGCGATCTTCTGTATAAAATATTATCTTAATTAATTATAATGCGTTATAGGTTCTAGAGGAATATCGCGTTGTATCACTTTATTTGAAATATAGTACGGAGAATCAACAATGGCACGCAACACTTTATTTTGGAACCGTTGATTGATGGATATATTAGATTTGCTAGCGGTACCCCATAGTTGGATTCCACATAACCAAATAGCCTTGAATATAGACTCATACAACAACACCTTGTTATCTAATGATAACTTGGTTTTGCGCCCGATGAGCTAATACATTTGATATAATTTGAGTCCAAGTTGTTTCCGTTTAGAGAGTATGTGCTTCTTCCAGCTTAGTCAATCTAAGTGCATATCAAGATATTTAACTTGCTCTGCTTGGGGGAGTTGACGATGATTGATATTCACTGGTGGATATGTTCTTCTACGCAGGGTAAACGTTACATGGATGGATTTTGTTTCATTGACTTTAATGCGCCATGTCTTCAACCATAATTGTATTTGCTCCAGGTGGGTTTGTAGGTTTATTGATGCTGTGACTGGATCTTCATGGGATGCCAAGATTGCTGTGTCGTCTGCGTATGTTGCCACAGTAGTTATTTTTGTGGTGGTCAGATCGGCCGTATACAGAAGATACAGTACTTCACCCAGTACACCACCTTGCGGAACTTCGGAATATATGGGATTTAATTCGGTATGTTCATCGCCTTGATTTGCAATAAAATGTCTATCAGTGAGATACAATTTTGGTAACTGATAGTCCGTACGAGGGAGAAGTTTCTTTAGTTTAACCGGCAAGCCCGTATGCCATACTTTGTCAAAAGCCTGAGATATGTCTAGAAAAGCAGCCGAATAATATCTTTTGGCATTTAGGTCAGTGTTTATTTTGTTTACAAGTCTGTGCACTTGTTCTATAGTCCCATGCTTATTGCGAAACCCAAACTGATGTTCTGGAATACTTTTTCTTTTTTCTATTGTATAGTTTAGCTATTGTATAGTTTAGCTTCTTGATGTATAGTTTCTCGAAAACTTTCGAGATTATCGGTAATAAACTTACAGGCCGGTAGTAGGTCACATCTTCTGGTATTTTTCCTGGTTTAAGAATCATTAGTATTTTAGCTACTTCCCAGATACTAGGAAAGTAATTAATTCGTAGTATATCATTAAATATAATTGTTAATAGTTTCACAATCTTTTCTGATGGTTCTTTTATAATTTTACCAGTAATTAAATCATAACCAGGAGCTTTTTAATATTAGTTTATCTCATTATTGTGTGTTTACAATAGAATATAAAAAAATACTTAGTTTATTTTTTAACGTACTTGTTGAGTGCGACTATCTTGTTTAAGTATAAGTCCAAGATGCGTATCAATCAATCCATTAAATGACTTATCTTAACTCCTAAAAACGTTATTAAAGTTTTTTTTTCGTTAGATACATTTGTATGTAATTTCACTTTATGATCTAATTTCATCCAGATCATTTTATAAATGTGTTATTTAATAAGCAAAATACATCAGCCTGAGTACTTTTGTTTTATATTATTAAGCTTTTTTAAATATGATTGATGTAGACGTATTACCGAATATAATATTCCGGAGAAGCGTTTCCGCTAATTTATTCTCTACGTCGGCCTCACGACTAAAAAAAAACCGAAATGAAATACTCTTTAATTTTATTTCGCTCGTCTAACGTCAATTACCTTAAAAGGTTGTCTAATTTAAGGAAATATAACATTACGGACTTTATTGTAAGCCACTAATAAGACATGAACAAAAAACGGTAATTTAATAAACTGTTTGGCCATTAGAGCGAGTTTCTTCTCTACGTAATTACGGCCGTTCAGGAGACCCAGGTGCGCGGAATTAAGTAATGAAATTGTTTTTGGAGATGATATCACGTACGGGTATCTTTTACGGGGGCTGTTTGAAGAAAATTACACTGTAAAATGGAAATACAAATGAAATGCATTATGTAGTTTTAAAATTATTATTCTCTTCATTAGCATTCCACAATCTACCCAACAAACAATAAGTATATTATTGGATTTATATTATAAAATGACATGTAGAAGATTACTATCCTATGGTATTCTAAAACTTATTCTATGCGTTTATTAAAAAGTTTGGATGTCAGTAAACTTACAAGAGTCTTGTCTGGAGAATCCCCGCATACCCACAAGGATTTGCATTGCAATGGCAATGTTGCCATTTGTTGAAAATGCGTATGTTTGAAGAATATAATATAAAAAGTATAAATTTTCTTGTATCCACAAGTTAACCTAATATCATAGAAACTAATATTTCTGTTGAGACCCAAGTTAAAATGTTTTGGTACATTTTTTTCCCTATCGTATATAAAAAAAGTAATATTATGTAACCTTTTATATACATCTTTAATTTTAAATTATTTTTGAAAAGAAAAAAAAAAAGAAAATAATACAAGATGTAATTGTCTAACAATATATAAACACTACAATAGCAAACCAAAGTTAGTTTTTGTAATTTTTTTTATTAACTACATCTTACATTCGATATGCTTAGTACAATCTTAATTTACAAATTATTTTTTTTTACTACAATTCTGTTGTACATTCATTAATGTACATGCTACCAGCTACACTTAAAAATACATTTTTACACTAAACTAGTTCGTGTAGTTTAGTTCGCTTCAAACTTCTGACTTCCTGCGCGTTGTCCAGTAGATGTATAGCTTCCACTGTGATTTAACAACCTTATTTCATGTTTTAGAGCGAAATCTTGGACCATCGTGTATCTGTTTGATTCCGAGGTCATGGTGCAGCTCTTCGTTTGTTATGTAGCGACAAGCATTACTAATTAATCGTAGAACTTGAGAATAACTGTTTTGGATGCGTTGCATTACTAGTTGGATTGATGTTTTAGTGGAACCCCAGATTTGAACCCCGTAGGTCCAAATAGGCTTCATGATTAACTAATAAACTAATCTCTTTGATTTTATGTCAAGTTGAGAGTATTTTCGGACTAACCAGTGCAGTTGATTGACTTTGAGTCTAATCATCTCTGATTTTGATGATCATGTCTGACATTATGTTTTCAGTTTAACATACCATCGGGATATATTCCGAGGTATTTAGTTGTTTCTGCCCGAGGAATCGGGCATCCATCAAGTGATATAATTAAGTTTTGTCAATTCGCCGCAACGTAAAATTAACATGGACTGATTTGGAGGTTTTTGTAAATCATTCGTATATTTGAAGAGTATAATATATATTCTGGAATTCACAAATTAACTTAAAATGTCACTTGACACATATGTCATATCTAGGTTATTTAACCTTTTATAAACATATTTAGTTTTAAATAGAAAAAGAGAAAATAAAACGACATGTATGATAACAAATATAAATTATTTATCAACATATAAAAACACAAGCAACCATTTATCTTAAGTATGTACCCAGAAACTAAGATTGTGGCCTATATAATAATCCATCGACACTTGTAGCGTCACTTTTATGTTATGTGCCCGTGGAATCCAATTAGTTCAATTCAAATATTTATGAGTCAATACATTTAGTCTTTTCACATTGCTACTACTTAAATTAGCTCGTCTTTCATCCAATATAGCATCCATTGAAATTTTAGCAGCTAGTTTGGCTGCAACCATATGTTTATCTGATTTTAATAACTCTCACCTCTCACCATTTGATACATTCTTATAAGTGCCTGATCATTTACGCTCAAATTTAGAAGTAGTAATATTCTTACCAAAATAGGTTTTTTTTTGTTCTGGCCTAAAAACCAGGCGGTGGAATGCATGACGCATACCTGGTCGCGGAGACTTGCCCTGGAGTGACAAGTTGGACCTGGTTATGTGGGACTGCCTCTGGGCTTACCAATAC
Organism: Rhynchophorus ferrugineus; assembly: GCF_030347505.1. Lineage (NCBI taxonomy): Eukaryota > Metazoa > Arthropoda > Insecta > Coleoptera > Curculionidae > Rhynchophorus > Rhynchophorus ferrugineus. The sequence continues at coordinate 20,570,638 of NW_027472580.1, forward strand.
ACTAAACCGAAATCGCCTCACAGTTGACCCCTGTGGATCGCTACTGCTACTGCATTAAATTTGGGGATGTGGCACCCGCTGATCGGGCAGCCGTTATTGGGCACGAGGGACCGACGATTCTATTGATTCGCGAACCTGAGTTAACACACAACTGGATACTGTTGTATGGGGGCAAAAGTTATGACTGTAGCGACGGATGAGGCCGTTTCAGCCTGGAAAAGGGGCGAGCTTGGCGGTGACGCGGTGCTAACCAGCATGTCGACCAGCTCGCGAACAAGCGCGTTTTCAGAAGAACTTGAGCTGAGTTGTTGTTTGTGGAATGACTGAGATATGAAGTGCTTGATTTCTGGAATATCAGTTTCCCTATGAATTTGATTATTTCTGACAAATCATGGAGCGTTTAATATTCTCCTGAGGAGCTTATTTTGGAAAACGTTTGACCTGATTGGGTGTAATAAACTTGAAGTAGACATTAGATCCGTAGAGGAGTAGGGACCGAATTAACATCTTGTAAAATAAGCATTTGATGGAGATGGGAAGTCTGCTAGAAGGGCAGATCAGAGAAGATAGCAGGTTTGCTATCCCCGAACATTTTTGGATTGCTTTCTGGATTTGGGAATGCCAACCCAACCGCCGGTCGAAGTGAAGACCTAGGTGCGTGACGTTATTCAGCCATGGAATTATTGCGGTGTCGATCTTAAGTTGCGAACCAAAATAGGAACCCCAACTTTAAAAATATTCAAACGAGCTTAACTTTATTAAATGCTTAATTTTAATGAAATACACTCAGATAAAGAATATCAAGTCATATTTATCTGTAATTTAACTTTCGCAGGGTCAACTATGCCTAAATATAATGAATTTGGTATAAAAATATTAATTCTATTCGCACATGAATGGGTGCGCACCTGGATGTTGGATTCTCACGATCAATGTTGGATTCGCTAGTAGTTCTCCACAGTTCGATACCATACATCCAAATAGGAATAAGAAGAGACTTATACAATAATAATTCTAATAATCTAAAGCAATACAGTAGCCAAAGTACAATTTAGACATAGGCCATATAAGCCAGTACATCAGTTTAGTTTAAGTCCAAGTTGTCTACATTTTATCAATATGTTTCTCCAAAGTAAAGCGTCGATTCAAATGCATTCCCAGATATTTAAGATTCTCGGTTTGCAGGACTTTTAGATTATTAATATATACTTGAAGAAATTATACATACATGATACTCCATGTCAAAGCTGTATACGGGAGATATAATACTCTCTGTCCTGCAAAAGCACTCCCTTGCAGGACAGCTGAATATATCCCAATAAAATAAAATATACAATAAAATGTATGGTGTATGATTTTAAAGTATTAAATTAAAAGCATTATTATTTTTAATAGCCAAGCTGGATTGAAAATACAAAAATTCAGTTAACCATGCAAAACAAATTATTATTCAATCAATGTGATTTTATTTTGTGATTTTGGGGCATATAATTAAAAAGGCATAATAAATAATTACTTGAACAACTATCAGTTAGTAGGTTCTTTATGAATTCTGATAATTTTTCACTAAAATATTTATTAAGATAAATTATATAAGAGTATAATATATAGTTTCTGCATTTTTTCCCATCTTCCTTTCCTTTGGTGTGGTAGTGAACCTATGATTAATCCGTTCCCACACTTCCCCTCTATTTCGAAACAGTGTGTCAATCAAGACATACAGCACCAATCTGGATAAGTGGTATTTCTTCACATTAAGATATACGCAGGAGCAACAAAGATATATACAGGAGCATGACCTTGTTATCTATTTATTTGGTACAAATGAAGTGATACAATGCGATATTCCTCTAGAAATTCATCGTGTTTGTGTGAAGTACTTCGAAAGAGTGTATTAGAGAGGGAAACTTATTTGGTAAAACAAAAGACGTGTAATGAAGTATTATGGGAAATGCTTAATGAAAACCTGAAACAAGAAATATGACTCGTAAGTCATGAGTTCAATTCTTACGAAAGCAGCTAAAGAGATAAATCAATTGACATTAAAGTACAAGGTATATTTAATAAGTATATAAAATGATAGTTCTGATACAATCATTCAATAGAGAAGTCAATGTTAACACAGACGTCATCATACTTCTTACGCCACAGTTTCTTCAAATTAAGAAGAAAAAACAAAATTCGAATAGTACGGTGCGGTATTTATGCTGGAAATATCATTGGTCCCTACTTTTTTGAAAATTACCAAGGTGTTGCAGTTACTGTTACTGCAGAACGGTACCAAGAAATGATTCGAAATTTTCTTGTGCCTGAAATGGAAAAAGAAATGCGGTTTCAGCAACATGGGGCCACAGTACACAGCTCGTTCAAGAATGCAATTATTGAATGATGTTTTTCCACAAAGACAATTTTCGCGAAGTGGCGATTTAGCATGGACAGCGAGATTTCCGGATGTAACAACACCAAACTTTTCTTATGGTGTTTTTTTTAAATCAAAATTTTATGTGAATAAGCCTCAAACGTTTCAATATCAACATTCAAAGACAATATTTGCCACCAGATTGAAGATATTCAACCTTAGATGTTGCAGGATGTCATGAAAGATGCCTTAAAAAGAGCCAACATTTCATAGTCAAACGCGGTCACCATTTAGACGATATAAATTTTCAATCATAACGAAAAAATTAAAACTAAACTTATTTATCTTTTCCTCGAGCAAAGTTATAAGCAATCAAAATGGTAGCGGGACTTTTACCCCACCTGTTATTTTCAAAATTAATGACAATGAATACTAAATTTCAAAATAGCTCGCTGAATGTTTTAAACAATTTATGTACAAACTTTCGACTTTAAGAAAAACTTTGTTCGGAAGTGATAAAAACAAATTCACATGCACAGAAGACAATCTCAACAAAATCATAACAGGCAAACTTAGCTGGGATTGGGAATCGTTTATAAATATTCATCGGCTTTTTCCTACCCTTTACGTCGGGCCGCGGGGTTCCGGTTTCATATTCGAAGAACCCGCACTCATGAATAGTCGAAAGTTAAATATATTTTAAGTTGGTTTTTCACTTAATTAACATGTTGTTTGCTCTGCTTGATGCGATGTTAATGATCTCACTGGACTTAACGTGCAGTTTACTTTATTTATTATTAATAAGTAAACTCCCTGTACCCTCTCAGAATTTTTATAATAAAAACGCTTTAAAATTGTTGAACATTAAACTAGACTTACACTTTATATGAAATTCAGTGTGTGTGTCTATTCAAAACAGCAGTGAACCTAATCTGAATTGATAACGCAATGTTGCCGCATCATCTCTGTGTTTTAGTACATTTTGACTCTGACATATAATAAAATTCTAATCTAAATAAAATACTTAAACAAAAATATTACCTAATATAATTTATTTAGCATTATAGTACATCTAATGCATATAATATCGAAGAACTTAAAATTACAATTAATTATACATCCAGAATAATTTATAGGTTAGAGTTCTTATATTTACTTTGGACTCTTTTGCGAACATGAGGTAGAGTTCTAGGTGCATTTTTTATGTAGTGGTATCCTCCGAAAACCGCATCCATCAAATTAACAATTGTATATCTGAGTAATATATTTTACTTTCATTAGAGAGTATATTTATGTTTTACGCTTAGTTCTTGTTTCCTTGGATGCAATGTTTTCTTGTAAAGTAATTTTGATATTACTGTATCTCTCCTTAGTTTCTTCGGTTACTACCTGTATAGTTTCATGATAATACTAGATATTATCACTGCAATCTCCTTAATGAGTCTTACTTAGATTAGAAATTTCTTATATCTCAATGTCAAAATGTACTAAAACTAAGAGTTGGTACTCACATTGCAACGTTTTGGCCGATCACGTGAATTCACTGATATTTAGAATTGACTATAGAAATATGTACGATGTTTGTTAAGACGAACAGTAGGCTTATCTGGGTTAATATATCCTCAACATCCATTGTATTATATTTTTAGGACTCGTTTCTATTGGCTTAACAGCAAGAAGTATTGTTGAAAAACACCTGGATACATCTATCCAGACAGACTAATATCTAGTGCAATAGCTGTGTATTTAGTTTCGTCGTAATCATTGCGCATGACAATTTATAACTTCTGTGGATTCGAAATAAACGCGATCTGACAGTTTATAAATTATTATTTTTTTACAACTTATAAAAAAAACGTCTGTCACTTCCCAAGTGTCGTTTCCTTTTCGCATCTACGAAACGCTACTGGTGCCTTTGTCACGACATCGAAAAAAAGGGGGCAACACATTTTATTCTCACTAAATCGTTAGAACGTGAGCCGCATGGGATAGCGGCGACGGCGCGTATTTTGAGAAATGTGCACGATTTTGAGCAACAGAATTACAACGTTGAAGGGAAACAATTTGAGACTTTCGCACCGCCTAAAAAAGAAAAATATACGTCGAAACTTTTATAGTTTTATTTCGTTTTATTTTCGAGGACGTCAGCCTTGATTCAATCAGGATGGCTTCGTTTGCAAACCGTTCCGAGTTTGATTTACTGGGTCGAAATACTGTTACGAAATACTGGGACCATTAAATTTGATGGATTCCCAATAAATAGCGTAAATTGTAGCATACCGTATTGTATTTATTTTTGGTACTATGACAAAAAATCGTAAGACCTAAATTGCCTGAGCATTTCGAAATTGTAGTTATTTTCGTGAAGTTTTAGAGACTTTTTATTAGTGTGTGAGCAAGAGGTTTGTTGTGTTTCCAGAAGTCATTCACCTTTTTTATATTTGTAAATAATTTTTTTAATTCTTGGTCTAGCAGTATCAAAACAGCTAACAACATATTATATTTTAGCTGGACAAAATGCTTTTCTATTTCAAATGGAATTAATTTACATAGTATAGTGTTTACATCAGAACTAAATAAATAAGTTACAGGCTATCTCGACACTTTTTTTTGCAAGTAATCATAAGTAGATTCTATTCCATTTTCACAAACTAAATAAAATTACTGGTTTTATTATCAAAGAAATCCTAAACATATATCCATCAAGTTCACCTCGTCACCAAATTAAACTACGATATAGTTACCGATTCTTCACATCATTTTTCCAATGCAACCTAATCATATTAGTCCTCCTCCATAATTAAAGAAAAACATCTACATTTTTCATATCTACATGTCTATATAGAACAGTTAATATTATTTGTAGTATTATCAATATTATATTTGTAACCTACCAACATACGATGAACAATACATGAGTACCTAATCAGATAAATGTTACCAGAAAGAGTGGTTCTTTATAAAAAAAAATCAGCAATTATTAAATGAACTAATTTGTTCTAAAATATTATAGATTATTCTTTTTAAAAAAATTGTTTTGTGTTATATTTTAGAGTGTTCCTTTTATCAACTAATTTTTATTTAGACTGGACCTACTGCTTAACGTGGGCTCCGAATCATGGTTTTTAGTATTAACCAATTTCAACCTGGTTACTGGAGTAACTGCCATTATTTTCATTATCAGATTTTATACTCTTGTCTTTTGACAGCCCCAGATATAAATTTACGACCATGCCCAGCAAGATTCGAACCCGCGAGTATCTCAACTATTGTTTTTCTATTGAAGGACCATCCTGTCGCCTTAATCGGTGCATCAACCGAATCGGCTTTAAAAAATTGTGTTACAGAATTTTTATTAAATACAGTAGATATATGACACTAAAAAGAATACAAATAATTGTGTAGTATCATTATGTTAATTACTATGGAATATTGGATACCGAAAAAAATATTCTCCAAAAGGACGACTTTACCGCAATGAATTAATATTTTTGGAACATCTACTCTGTTCACTATTTTTAGTTTATTTTTTGTTATGGAATTCTCATTCAGAGGTGAAGAAGTGTATGAAAGTTTAAGGAGATTATACTTATCGAAATTATATATAATACTGATTAACTAATATGAGGAACAAATGGGTAGTGATACACATATCAGTAGTTGTATTAATTTATTTTTCAATTAAAACTGACACAAGCGGATGTTTCTACTGGCACCTACCTTTTCCAGGCACTTACGTAAATGAAATACGATGGTTAGAAAAGAGATAAGTGACTGGCTTTCCAGGAATAACTAGAATAAAAATAAAAATATATCATAAAACATATCGCGAGCGACACCACACTTTTATGGGATCGTTCAAAACATAATTTAAGACCATTAATATTTGCAGTAAAATTATATCCTTGTTCATGATGGAACTTTTAAAAGTGACATACATAATGTATTATGATCAAAAATAAATTGTGTATTTATAAAAGGCAAGTAAAAGTAATTAGAAGAGATGTACGAGGTTTATTCAATAAATTCTTAGAAAATCCAACAATTTGGCCGTGTAACAACGAAATAGTAAAAATAAAAGTTAGGTTATTTTTAGGTTAAGTATAATAATTTTTTAAACAATTTGAATATCAGTATCCCATCAGAATAATACAGCAATGCAGACCTATGCCGTATATATTTATACGCTAATAGCGATAATAATAAAATTTGAATGAAAAATATTAACTTTTCAACGTCTCTGTCATGACCTGACGTAAATATCTTCCTGAAAATTTTCTGAAATATCTCTTATGGATATTTTAATGGAATGGTCCAGTCGATTTATATAGATTTCTAGTAGAAATTTGAAACAATTTTCGTATTTTCAAAGTTTAATCATTTGAGAATATACCCTTAAGATAATTTTTCAAAAGTTCAGTTTTTTTCAGAGATATATCTATTTTAGTGAAGAAGTGCTTAAAATGAAATTGTAAACATTTACTTCGAATTTGGTGTGGTGAAATATATTCGTTTATACAAATTTTGTTATAGCTTTAAAAAAGAATCATTGAAAACGTGTTAAAAATTGTTTTTAATTAATCTTTTCTAAGGAATTGTTGAAGAATCCTCATATAACAACATATCAGTATATTATGAAATAATATCACTATGAAACATATAAATGAAAAACTAAAAATATGAACAAACCTAAGATTTATATATTTGTAAAAGGCATTTGACATAGGAATAAGAAGGACTAAGACAAGGCGGAAGCCTAAACTCAATTTTATTAAATGTCAAATTGAAGAGACAGGGCTGTACAAAGGTACAAACATATTGTTTTAATGAATTATCAGATGGAGCTTTTGCTGATGATATACTGAACACAGAAATACATGATGAAAGTGAAGTTAACAGACACAGAAAACCCTGAGCAGATCAAAGAACAATAACAAAACGAAATTAAAAAAAAATATTGGAAAAGCAACGATCGAACATGTGAATTCATTTGAATATTTGGGATTAAAAATTGAAAGCAAATTAAGCCAGGGAGAGGTAGTTAATATCAGAATTGCAGAAATAGCTAAGAATTTCTATCTGGCAATGAAGACAAATTTATTAACAAAAAAGAAATATTAAAAAATATAAAACTGGAAATATATAACCTAAATAGCGTAAATAAAATATGTCAAAAGCATAAGAAGAATAGCAAAGATGTAAAGGATGAGAAACACAGAAATAAGAGAATATATCACTATAGAACAACAAGAAAGGTATCTAGAAAGCAGGCATCTTATTGGTGGGCAACTCACAGGGCATGTAAGGTGGAAAAAAACAAGTGAACTAAGAATTTTGATACCAAATAATGGGTGGAATTTGGAACATTTGAACAAAGGAAAATTTATTTCAATCAAATATACCGTAACTTGTAAAATAACAATTGCAATAAAAAACAATTGACAAATATGATTGAAGGTTTGTACCCTATGGAGATCAATGAGCTTTCTCACATCTGTGTTAGGGTGGAAACTTGAGTGATATGTTGAATGACTTATTGAGTGTAACTGAGTGATATTAAAATATAACTATTAATATTTTAAATCAACTTAAACTAACAACTAACTCTAACATTCAAGAAAACTCACGTGGTAATGGGTTTTCCTGGCACAAAACTCGCCCATTCAATGATATTTGCGTTATTTCTGGAATATTTTTCTGAGTGGGAAAGAACACCGCGTACACGACTTGGGCGAATTTGCTGAACATGAAATCTTGAGGATTGGATAGCAGTTGTATTCTCAGTTTCTGTAAAGGTTATTTAGATTTGCTGATAGTTTGTGGAAAATTTGTGATACTTACGTCTTCCTGTCGATATACTCCATAACTCGTCGCGTTTACTTGAAGGAAGAGACTGCTTTCTCCTTCGATATTTACAAATATTTCACCGTATATATAACCATTTCGATCTTGTACATATCTGAAATAATACGGCCCTATTTATAAGTTATAGTATTCTATATACCTTTCTGATAAGAAAAAATAGCAAAATGTTTTAAATAAAACATATAGGTGCTAATTATTTATGTCGAAATTTCATCAGAACCCCAACACTGGAGAAACAACCTTCCCGCTTCTCTTAAACATGAAATTCGCATCAAAAATGGTCTATGCAGATTAGCTCGATTCACCCTTGATGCTGCAGGCAGAAGGGAGGCGAACAGAGCATGCAAGAGTGTAAGGGAGGCTGTCTCGACCTGGCGAGCGATGAAATAGTACTGATTTTTCGCGGACTAAAGACTGGATAGCCCCCCTTCTTTCTGATGTGTCTTCAAATGCCTCATGGGGAAGACGCATAATGTCTTCCCCCCTTGAAGTCAGCGGTTACAGGAAATTTCGCAGTCACTGACCAAGAAAAAGTCGAGCCATTCGCAGGGACCTACGAGGTTCAGATGAAATGCCTTCCTCCCGCAGAGAACACTAAACCAAAAGACAACGGCACTCTCATCAACGAATCAATTGAGTGTTTGATCGCAAAATGCTTGCGGTTAGGCCTCCCAGAAGACCTAACCGCTCTCATCAAGTCGGACATATCCTTCCAGGCCAACATTAGGAAAACACTTTTCAGTTGAAAGCAAATCGAAATTAGCGTACCTCAAGGTTCCCCGCTGGACCCAGTCTTATTTAACCTCTCTATTTCAGATCTGCCGAGAAAAGAGTACATTGACGTCGCTTTTTAAATTGACGACACTGATTTCGAAGTTACAATTCATGAATGTTTACAGAAACAGTTCGATCATGCGATCAAGTGGTTAAAATTTTGGAGGTTGCAAATCAACCCCCTGAAAACCCAGGCCATTTTCCATAAGAAGTGTTACGCACTGCGTGCCTCGCAATCTAAGATCGATACCGCAACAAATCCATGGCTGGGTAACGTCACGTACCTAGGTCTCCGCTTCAACCGACGGTTCGGTTGGCATTCCCAAATCCAGAAAGCAATCCAGAAAGGTTCGGGGATAGCAAACCTGCTGTCTTTTCTGATCTACCCTTCTAGCAGAGTTCCCATCTCCATCAAATGCTTATTTTACAAGATGTTAATTCGGTCCGTTTTCCTATACGGGTCTAATGTCTACTTCAAATTTGTTACACCCAACCAGGTGAAACGGTTTCAAGTTTTCAAAAATAAGCTCCTCAGGAAAATCTTAAACACTGACACTCAAGAAATCAATCACTTTATATCCCAATTATTCCACAAAAAACAAATCAGCTCAAATTCTTCTCAAATCGCGATTGTTCGCGAGCTGGTTGACATGCTGGGAGCTTAGCACAGCGTCACCGCTAACCTCCCCCTTTTCCAGGCTGAAACGACCTCATCCGTCGCTGCAGTCATAACATTTGCCCCCATACGACAGTATGGGCTTAGAATAATCAAAAGAATCGCCAAATCCTCGTCTACCCAATCAGCGGGTACCATATTTCCAAATTTAATTCAGTAGCAGTAGCTATCCACAGGGGTTAACTGTGGGGAGGTTTCGGTTTAGTGTATTGGTAAGCCCAGAGGCAGTCCTACATAACCCGGTCCAACTTGTCACTCCAGGGTAAGTCTCCGCGACCAGGTATGCGTCATGCATTTCACCGACTAATTTTAGGCCGGAACAAAAAAACGCTATTTATTTATTTTTTAAATGGGTTTCTTTACGCTCGAGCATGTTACCTGGTGAATATAATCTAATCTGTTCTAATATCTGACTATTCGGTTTATATATAATTATTAACTAGTTATATCATAACAAATAACTTCGACGGAAAAATGACGCAGCAAATTTTGGGTTGAAATGTGTAAGGAATTGACGACGGCGCTAGGTACTACCCATTTAGTAATTTGTTCCCCTATCTTCTCATTATTTAATTTTAATCAGTATCATATATTTCTCTATATTGGTGATAAAAATGGTGCAAAAATAAAATACAAGAGGTAGAAATACACTACACATGAAAAAATATATAGATAACAAAGGTTAATATAATAATTAGTCTTCATCAAAACAAATATAAGTGTGTATAAGTTAATTAGGATGAATAAAATGAGTAAACATCTACTGCAATAAAACACAATGAAAACTTGAATTAACGAATTATTGAGGAAAATTGCCAAATTTATTATTTTTATTAAATTAATATGTAACCATAGATAAATATTTTTAAATTTCTTATATACAGTTATATTATTAAATTATTTACTCGTATCTACATATAAAACATTATTCTTATTTTCCCATTAATATAGAGAGTAATCATATATGCTAAAAGCGTTGCCACTATTGTGGTCAGATTCAAGTTTAACTAAATTTCGTTACCTCTATCACAATGAAAAGTGAATCTACTACGACAATCCCAAATGAGAAAAGTCAGGAGTTAGTCCGGGAAAGCTGAATATTCGTAATCCTACGATACATATAGTGCGACCAGTAAGGTGTAGTATACTACAAACTGCTAAAACTGAATAAACATATTACTGTAGCTATCTAAAAAATATCTACTAAAAAATATATGGATATAATTCTAGTAGCACCATCTATGTGTCAAGCCGGGGACTTATCAATTGACTTGTTACGACATCAATATTTTTTAGGTAGCCCTAACCCTCAAATGATGCGTGTATTAATTTGACAGCTGTCAGATTATTAGTTTGTGAATTATAGCATTTTGAGTGAAGCAACTTTCGTTATTGCGAAAAATGGATAAAAAGGAATTTCGCGTGTTGAGAAAATATTGCTTTTTCTAGAAGGGAAAAAATACAGTTGAAGCAAAAACTTGGCTTGATGCCAAGTTTCCGGGCACTGCTCCAGGAAAATTGGTATGCTAAGTTTAGACGTGGTGAAATGAGCACCGAAGACGGTGAATGCAGTGGACGACCAAAAGAGATTATTACCGACGAAAACATTAAAAAACCACAAAATGATTTGGAATGACCGTAAATTGAAACTGAATGAAATAGCAGACACTCTAAAGTTACTGAACGTATACATTATATTATTCACGAATATTTGGGTATGAGAAAGCTCTGTGTAAAGTGGGTGCCGCACGAGCTCACTTTTCACAAAAAACAATGACGAGTTGATGATTCCGACCAGTGTTTGAAGATAATCAAGCGTAATAAACTCGAGTTTTTGCGTCGATATGTGACATGGATGAAACATGGCTCCATCATTTCACTCCACGAAATCCAATCGACAGTCATCCAAATGGACTGCATTCGATGAACCCGCTCCAAAGCGTGGGAGAACGCAACAGTCGGCTGGCAAGGTTATGGCGTCTGTATTTTGGGATGCGCATGGAATAATTTTCGTTGACTACCTTGAAAAAGGAAGGACCATTAACAGCGACTATTACCAAGCGTTATTGAACCGTTTGAAGGACGAAATTGCTGAAAAACGACCGCATTTAAAAAAAAAGAAGAAAGTGCTGCTTCACCAAGACAATGCACCATGTCAAAAATTTAATGAATTGTGCTTCGAATTGCTTCCTCATCCACCGTATTCTCCAGATTTGTGGGGGACACCCTAGCGACTATTTCCTGTTCTCAGGTATCAAAAAAATGTTCGCTGGGAAGAAACGAAACTGATGCCTATTTTGAAGCAAAGGACAAATCGTACTACAAAATTGGTATCGAAAAGTTGGAGGATCGCTATAATCAGTGTATCACCCTTGAAGGGAATTATGTTGAATATAAAAAACTAATATTGCCAAAAAAATGTGTTTTACTATGGTAGGCCTGGGACTTTTCAATTGACCTGTTACAATGACGTATTGTTGGAAAACGAACCAACAATAGCGAGTATCAGACGCAAATTTACCCTCTTGTATAACAGTGCTCATTCACGCGTTGCAAAACTTATGAGAGAAACACTGTAGCTCAAACAGAAAGTTTTGCCCATTTCCACTTATTCAGATCGATGTAGCATGGCTTAGTTGGAACATGTTTTCGAAATGCTGAAGAACCGCGAACATGGATAGATAATTGGCATGGATCACTGTCAAACCAACATGGATCTTGCGACCCCGTATCTTCATATTGTCAGAAAGATGGAAAAGGGTTGTAAAAATGTAATTTTCCAATAAATACCCTTTCAAAGTGAGGAAATGATCAGAATACATACAAGAAACCAGCATCTTATTTTGAAAAAGTTATGTTCTTAAAGCAAGAATTTTTCTCGTCATCCTTTTGACCATCCTCTCGATCTCTCATTAATATTTTCTATTCTATAAATATTTTCCAGTACCCGAATGAAACTTTCTAGCACACGAAATGTCACTTTCAAGGGCATTTGATGTACGAAATAATATTGACAAGACGATATTGCCACATAATAATGCTCATGCTCATGCTCATGTTGGGGAATTCTTTAAAATAAATAGATAAAACAGAGTTTCCTCTTATACCTCCAGTTTACCTTATATTATCGCTTTCTACTTTATTGTATATTAGAAAAATATTCTATATACAAATATTAACTATCCTTCAAGATTAATGTACAGTTCTGATAATTTATACTTTTTGTATCTGAAATATGTATGATATAAAAGCATTGGAGGTTTTAGACAAATTTAACTTGAAAATAGCTCTCCTCAAATACATTCTTTTTTAGACAATATAGCAGAAATGTTGTAATACCAAGCGATAGGTAGAAGGTGCAGCATCCAGAATAACTCAGGCTAAATTAAGAAATAAATAGTTTGAAAAGTTCACTAAAATGAAAGTCACACGTAAATTAACCCGTCACAGTTTTAAGGATAATAAACTATAAAGTATCTGCGTTAAGATTATGCCTATTTTAATTATATATAATATGATATAAAATTAATTACCTGAATACATTACCACACTTTTGATCGGACATAAAAACTGATCCCGCTACTAAAGCGATACCGACGACGCAGATCAATCCTAATGCTTTGGCGTACATTTTCGATTTAGATGGTTAAAAGACACTATGAAAATTCAATATATAAGGTAATAAATTGTAGTCGGTCTCGTTACGTTATGGCTTTTATTTATTGCATATAGTTTATTGCGTCCATTTTTATATCCCATTGAAATAAGCACATAAACGTCATTTTTAATATGTAGCATAAATCATATTTTTCAATATAGAAATTAATCGTTGGTGACATAACAGCAATACGACACGGTAAAAATGAATGGCTTGTAAGAACAGCTCACTAAATATGCAAAAAAAATAATATATAGGGAATAAAAAATATAATATGCCATATCATACATTTTGTTGCATGATGGCAACATTGCTTTTAAGTGCAACTCTTACAGGTTATATTTCAGTGTATTCCGCGATGGTTAAAACAAGCAATCGATGGAATATATATCTATTTAGAATGATTTGATTAAGTACAAGCATACATAAAATATAGTAAAATATTATCAACGTAGAGAAATAGTGGGCGAAACCCAAAGTTAACAGAAGCATTCAATTGAAAAGTCCCCGGCCTACCATAGTAAAACACATCTTTTTGCCAAAATTAGTTTTTTTATTCTATACAAGGGTGTTACATTGATTATAGCGACCCTCCAACTTTTCGATATCATTTTTGTAGTATGACTTGTCCTTTGTTTCAAGATTGGCATCAGTTTCGGCGACCACCTCTTCATTGGATAATTTTTTTTACCAGCAAGCATTCTTTTGATATTTGAGAACAGGAAATAGTCGCTGGGGTAACATCTGGACAATACGGTGGATGAGGAACCAATTCGAAGCGCCCAATTCATGGATTTTTGCCATCGTTTTCACTGACTTGTGACACGGTGCAATATCTTGGTGAAGCAGCACTTTCTTTTTCTTCAAATGCGGCCGTTTTTCGGCGATTTCGTCATTCAAACGGTTCGATAACGCTATGTAATATTCGTTGTTGATGGTCCTTCCTTTTTCAAGGTAGTCAATGAAAATTATTCCATGTGCATCCCAAAATACAGACGTCATAACCTTGCCAGACGACTGTTGCGTTTTCCCACTCTTTGGAGCTGGTGCGCAGTGTGCACTTAGATGACTGTTGAGTGGACCTCAGAGTGAAATGATGGAGCCATGTTTCATCCATTGTGACACATCGACGCAAAAACTCGGATTTATTACGTTTGATCATCTTTAAACACTGCTCCGAATCATCAACCCGTCGTTGTTTTTGGTCAAAAGTGAGGTCGTGCGGCACCCAGTTTGCACAGGACATTCTCATACCCAAATATTCATGAATGATATGATGTACACGTTCAGTTGGTATCTTTATAGTGTCTGATATTTTCATTAATATTATATTCATAATTTCAATTTACGGCCACTCAAAATCATTTTGTGCATTTTTAAAATATTTTCGTTGGAAACAACCTCGTTTGGGCGTCCACTGCGTTCACCGTCTTCGGTGCTCATTTCACCACGTCTAAATTTAGAATACCAAACCTTGATGTTTGTTTTTCCTGGAGCACTGTCCGGAAACGCGGTATCAAGTCAAGTTTTTGCTTCAAATGTATTTTTTCCCTTCAAAAACCAATATTTTATCAAGACGCGAAATTCATTTTTATCCATTTTTTTCACAATAACCAAAGTTGCTTCACTCGAAACGTTATAATTCACAAACTAATGATCCGACAGCTGTCAAATTTATACATGCATCTTTTGAGGGCTAGGGCTAACTAAAAAACATATAGAGTTAATTCTAGTTGTGCCATCTATGTGTCAGGCCGGCACTTTTCAATTGACCTGTTAACTAAAAGAAACCGACGAACATAAAATAATTCTATATCTGTAGCCAGACAACAGTAAGACAGCCTCAACACTTACGTTAGTAAATTGTTTTGTTAAAATTCTACGTCGTGAGCTCCACAAAGCTAACAACCATGGAAGGGCTGCAATTACGAAAGAGAAAGCCCTTTTAATGGAAGCCAACGCTAAGTTGCGAAAGAAGTGGTGCAACGGCCATAAAACATATATACTTGTTGATTTCAATAATGTGGTATGATCCGATCAAACATTTTTTACATTGTTTGCTACAAACAGCCTGGTTTATAACATATATGGAGAACCGTTATGATATGAACGGAATTTGAACAATATCCTGGAATTCAGCTGGTCCTTTATTTCACATCACTGGCCGGACAACTTCGAATGAATATCGCGACATTCCCAATGATGAAGTTCTTACTATGACTATTAAATTGCTGTCAAACATAGTTAAACAACTGCCAAACTCCCAGAAGATATGTGCTCTTACACACAGCCAAATGATAGGTTCAGTCTTGAATTGAGAAAAAGATTAATATTAATATTAATTGAAAGTGATCTGAAGTGGGTGGTGAATTAAGTGGTTAGTTATATTTCAGAAAATGTTAAAATGTATGTAGGAATGGAAAGAATATGTTTCTGGAAGCCTATAATATTTTGTTACAGTTGTATTAGTTCTTTTATTTTCTCTTTTAATTTTGCAGAAAAACAAAAGAATTAAAATGCAATCTCAGCGAATGTTCTTTTATCACTTCTATCCTTCCATTTTCTAACTGTTCAATATATTTAGGAAATTAAAGTATATTTTTGCTTAGTAATTTCTTAAACTATTTGTTTTATGTAGCATTAACTACACTAATAAAAATAATAGAAATACTAAAAAACAAGAAAAAAATGATCATATCTAGTTGAAACTATAAATATGTTGCTAAAACTATATTTAACAGAAGTAAGAGGAAAATAAAATCCTGCAATCACTATGGATAAGAATATTATCATAAGATATAAGATAGAGACTAAGAGAACGCAAACATTTCAGCACAAAACTAGGAAAAAGTAAAAAAATTAATCCAAATATTAATAGCAATATACAGGAAAAAAGGAAATGAATCAGAATGAGCTCATGAAAAGTATAAATTTTGAAAATTGATTGCATCTATTTTGATCAGCTATATCTAGCTCTATTGGTGAAAATGCTAAATGTCAATAGCTGTTAAACAACCTAACATAACTGTTAAATTTGATAGTTTAACATCACTAAATAATTATCGGTTTTATATTTAGTATTATTGAGTTATTCATCGTATACAGATAAATATCAGTCACAAAACACTCAAAATTGTATTTCGATATTCCTTACTATTCTAATGGAGAACCAAAAAACTTTGAGGACAACAATTTCAGAAATTTCCTGCGGTGTATTCTGACTGACGATATAAAGTGGATCTACTATGATAATCCCAAGGGCAAAAAGTCAGGAGAGATATTCACATCGGCTCCGAAACAAAATATTCACATCTATAAAGGCTTGCTATGCTATAGGAGATGAGATGTAGTGAATAACGAGCTGTTAAAACCGAATTAAATTGTTTCTACAAATGTCTACCGATTATGCCGATGTATACCGATATTTTAAAAAAGATCAGGAATAGAGAGTAGCAGGCGCAAAATCATTTTCTTTTTTATTATAGTTATTTAACTACTTTAGTATTTCACTATACTAGTATTTGATTGAATAGACACCTCTTTACCAATAATAATTATCCAATTAAGTTCATGTTTATTGTAATCTCCATGTATGTAGTCAGCAAAACCAAATCTGGTATGCAACTTCAATCAGTTTCAGCACAACCCAAAGGGACCTAATTATTCCAATTATATAGTCCTTGAATCGTTTTAGTTTTCACTTAAATATTCATTCGGGTTGTGTCCGGTTTAAATAACGTAAATTGAAGCTGGAAAGTGCATTAGTTGCAAACTTCGCTGTTAGGATATTTCAATAATAAATGACTTCTGTGGCAGTTATTTTGGTCAGTGATGTCTCTTATTTATTCTTAAGTAAATATAAGATAATTTTAATTTCATTATATATTTTGTTTCAGGATTTCTGTGGATTCAAATTATTGATGATCGTAGAATAGTCTCGTAGATGGCAGTCCCTCAGTCTCCCACGAGTAACAATGGCGGACCTGATACACCGCTATTTGGTAGAAAACAGTCTGTTGGGCCGATACCTACGTCAAGAAGCTGCAGGAAATATTCGTATTTAGTTACAGATAATAATATTCCTTACGGAGGGTGAGAAATATTGTGTTTGTAGAATCTAATTGAGGATAGTAGAAAGTTAAAAATAATCATATTATTTAAAATATACCGGCATTCTTAATTAAACTAAATAGTCGCGCTGGAAACTATCGACTGAAAACAATCGAAACAGTCTATAGTCAAAAAACTAGCGACTGAAAATAGTAATTATCCAAAATTACTAATTAATTACCCATAAGAAAATAGTAATTACTATTTTCAGTTAAATGGTTCGACTGTTTTTTGTATAAATTGTGAGAGAGGAAAGGAAAGGACAAGAACTTAAACAAAACCTAAAGATGTACAATAATCTAAATACTAAATAAAAATTAAATATACACCTAATCAAAGAAAAACATTAATCCATGACATTATTAAAAATTTTCGTACAAAAACTACTAGAGCTTTTTTTATATAAAATAAATGCTTTATTTTTGAACGGAAATATTTTTTAATCACTATTCAAAAATATAATGTAGATGTTCAGCTTTTCTCTCAGGGTAAGATTTCTTTGATTGTAAATAATTTAGACAGATTTTGAAAAAAATATTCCGTGGGGATATATATTGTAGGTATAGCTGAATATTTTAAATATAATTTATTGAATCAAGTAATATATTTTTATGGGTATGCCAAAAATCTAAACGCCCAATAAGTGGCATTTCTAAATACTGCTTTATATGTAAAGTTGTTGTAGCACCTGGTATAATTATTTCATTCATTCTAGCCAGTTTTTTATACAAATGTCTTCAGTTGAATGTATGTCATTCTTCGTGAGTATTTGTGTGTTGAATTTCGAGTTGAAAGTTAGAATGGAATATATTTCTATTGCGATAATTTGTTATATCGCCTCAGCATTATTTGTAGTACTAAAAACTGATTCTTTAAATCGAGGATTGCAGATAGTAGAAGTTGAGGATTCTCTTTCAAAATATTTTCAAACCATAGGATGTTTAGCTGAATGCATCATTCTACTGAAAAGTTATAAAATAATAAAGATAGATTTTAAAAAAGATTTATCTGCTGTACCTGCTGATAAAATAAATGTTAAATAAAAAGTGTCGCGACCATAACTTTTTAATAGTCAAGAAAATAAATAGTTGAATATTGAAGAAGAGTTTTCCTATCAGAAAATTTATTTATTAAAAATATTTAGTATAAATATTGAATATAGTTTATCATCTTTGTACGGTTAATATTTTTCTACGAAATTTAACTGTTACTATAAAAACTTTTCTTTTTTCAAACAGATCTTTTCGAATCGATTCAACATCTGGAACCCTTCTAAATCAAAATCTAATCTATTTGGGAATCTAAATTTTGTTGTCAAAATTTTAGGAAAGAAGTTTTGACAATCAAAATACTTGAACAAAAATCCAAAGAGTTATATCCAAACCAAAAAGTCAATAACAAAAATTTACCTATTATTGCAATAAAAACAATCAATATCATTCATAATTTTAATATTTTTATCCTAATACATTAAAAATCTTGGAAAATAGCTTTCCAAAATACTGCTATATTTATATGCAATATATTGTTATTTAAAAGCAAACTACCATAAACTATGTATACATATAGTACATATAAATCTATATAAGCCTAAATTCAACATATTTTTGTCAAGGTCGCGTCTAGGACGACAACCAGAATGTTCAAAATCAGTCCAATGAAACTATTAATAATACATTTTTTTTCGATTTGTTCTATATGTTCTATAAGCAGTTCTACATATGCAAATTATGAAGTTATTTTTATTTTAATTTCTGCATATTTTCGCAACTTATGTATTCATATAATTAGTAATTCATAGTAATGTTTTCCTGTCAGTAGATGTATTTATTTCGAGCTATTATTTTATGTATTTTATGTAAATTTAGAATCTCGCCCTTGCAAGTAAATCACCTTTAATTTGTCTTCTATGGATTTCGTTCTATTAGTTCTTAATCTACCAAAATATTTGTCTATATATTTTGTATTATATTTCTTTAATTTGGGCGTATTTCATTTTATTGGAATTTATTTATTAGTAACGTATACTGCACAAAACTTTTAGGCCTAAAAATTATTCTTTGATATAAGCTTTATCCCAGTCCAATTTCACGCCTCCAGATGGTCCTGTATTCCTCCAAAAGGGAGGCAAAATGTTTTGCAAAGCCGATTACAGTATTAATATATAGATTACATCTAGGAATTGCATCTTCATTAAGTAATGATCTTTCATATTTGGGGCTCTAATCATCTTAATCACAAAGAACAAACGTTCCCGTACTTAAGTTTATCATTATTTTAAAGTCCCTTTCTGGACTAGAGTAGAATAATTTGGAAAATAATGCAGTTGTACAATTTCGGACCAAATCGTAAGACCTCAAATATTAATCAACTAAAAGGTCCATTCAGAAGTCCGCGGCCTGACACATAGATAGCGCTACTAGAATTAAATTGATATATGTTTTAGTTAGCCCTAGCCCTCAAAAGATGCGTGTATAAATTTGACAGCTGTCGGATCATTAGTTTGTGAATTATAGCATTTTGAGTGAAGCAACTTTGGTTATTGCGAAAAAAATGGATAAAAAAAATTTCGCGTGTTGATAAAATATTGCTTTTTGAAGGGAAAAAATACAGTTGAAAAAAACTTGGTGTGATGCCGACTTTCCTATCACTGCCCCAGGAAACAGATGCCTATTTTGAAGCAAAAGTTGGAGGGTTGGAAAATACTAATTTTACCAGAAAATTAAAAGTGTTTTACCATGGTAGGCCGAGGACGTTTCAATTAACCTGTTAGTTGAATGTTCATATCCTGGTACACAACACTTTTCTGTTTCTTTTTTACATTTAAAGAAATCATGTTTATCGTGAATGCCATGACCACCAAAAAAACTATTGTACCTAATCCTTTCCCAACATTTGGATTCAAATTTCGATTATCACTAATTATAATTAATTAAACAAAATGTTATTAACCATTTTGTTTTTCGTTCTACTTCCAGATTTAATGAATTATTGGATGACAACGTTCGACTGGTTTACGACCCGAACAGAAATAATATGGCCGATGCATCAGCGAAATTTTCCGCTAAACCGGACAGGAATCTCGCCAGGACTGATCGTAACCTGCTCAAGCACGGTTTCCCGAAGATTCTCTGTCTGAAAAAAGCGTCCCTATCGAATAACGACGGCAAACCGGAGAGGAACACTTTGAAAAGCCTGAACGTCAATTCCCTGGAAAGTTTGAACAGTAATAGGAGTTGCGACAGTGGCAAAAGTGCCTCGAAAACTTCTTTAGGTGAGTGCCGTGTCGTCAATTTACTGCGTAACTCTCAGCCCATGCATTAAATATACGCGATATTTCTTTCGATGTTACGACCTCCGACAAAATACCAGATATCGTTTCAAAGATGCGTACATTTTAGATACTTTGTTACAGATATCAAGAATGAAAATTTGCCGAATGAGAAATCGAGAAAAGAAGACAACTACTCCAACGGCTACACGGAAAAGCAGAAGAACCGAAATAGTTTTCATCAAAATGTCGACGAGGCTTTAAGTTCACTTTTATGGCAGCCTTATGAATACCAGAACAACAACTATAGTTATAATGAAAATGGAAACTACGAGGAATCTTACTCTACCTGGTATGTTTAATTTATATTTTAGAATTCAGGGAAGCTGATGGTTTGACGTTATTAAAAATGGAGAAAAATAAAACTAGTTTTTACTTTAAGAATTTTGAAGAAACCTAGATTTTTTTTATTTATTTATATTTATGATTTTATTCATTATTTATTTATGTTTTACGTCATTTTATTTAATGTAAAATATCTAGATGTGTCAAATTCTTCTAATTCTTTACAAGGAGGAGTTATAAGTAATGTTATAACGTATTAATATTAATTTTAAGATAGGTTAATCCGTGAGTAAATTTTTACATGTAATATGATTAAATCTCATATTAGTACTTTTTGTAGTTTGCTAGTTAAATTACATTAAAACTGGTTTACCAAGATATTTTTTATCTTTACAAAACTTCTTTATTTTATTCAAAATAGTCCTTCATTTGCATGGTTAAGAAGCATATCGAATGGGTTTTATAAGCTATCTGTAAAATAACTCTTAAGATGGCGGTAAGAGCAGGTAAAAATCATGATGAGTTAAGGGAACTTTCTTTCCGTTTCTTTTCATGATATTTTGACCGAATTTATTTTAATTAGTGTTGGTGCATATTTAAAATTGTTAATATGTTGGTCAATATTTACCAGTTACTCGCTAGTCATGACTTCGCTAAGGAAGACACGCTATTTATAATGGTTAGTTAAGATATATTTATTCAAAGTATTGGTTATTTGATTCTATATATTTTGCCTATCACTTATTTTGTTATCTGAGGCGACGCGTTGTCAGGTTGCAAAAATATCCTTACCTGGTCTTCGAGTATACGAAAAGACTTTTTCGAACAATGGACATTTAAAATTAATCCTTTGTTATAAGTAGAGATCAGTATTAACTGTTTCTGAAATGACGTCCTTTCATATCATTAAAGCAGCATTTCTCTAACGATTTTTCGATCTTTCGATTGCTTTTCATTCAGTTAACATGTAAATTGAAAAGTCCCCGGCCTGACACATAGATGGCACTAGTAGAATTAAATCCATACGTTTTTTACTTAGTCCTAACCGTCAAAAGATGCGTGTATAAATTTGACAGCTGTCGGATCATTAGTTTGTGAATTATAGCATTTTGAGTGAAGCAGCTTTTATTGTGAAAAAGAATAAATAAAAAGGAATTTCGCGTATTGATAAGTTATTGCTTTTTGAAGGAAAAAAATACAGTTGAAGCAAAAACTTGGCTTGATGGTGAGTTTCCGGACACTGCCCCAGGAAAATCAGTCATCAAGGATTGATATGCTAAGTTTAGACGTGGGGAAATGAGCACCGAAGACAGTGAACGCAGTGGACACCCAAATGAGTTGTTACCGACGAAAACATTTAAAATGTCCACAAAATGAACGATTCCGCAAACAACTAAGAGTTGATGTTTCGCGGCAGTGTTTCAAGCGACCTGACCGAGTGTTTGCGTCGATATGTGAGAATGAATGACACATAGCTTCATAATTTCACTCCGAAGTCCAATCCACAGTCATCCTAGTGGACTGCACATGATGAACCCGCTCCAGAGCGTGGGAAAACGCAACAATCGGCTGGGAAGATTATAGGTTATATAGGATGATCTGTATTTTAGGATGCGCATGGAATAATTTTCATTGACTACGTTGAAAAAGGAAGAACCATCAACAGCGACTATTACATAGCGTTATTGGACCATTTGAAGGACAAAATCGCCGAGGAATGGCCGAATTTAAAGAAAAAGAAGGTGCTGCTTCACCAAGACAATGCGCCGTGTCACAAGAGAGTGAAAATGATGTCAAATATCTATGAATTGGGCTTTTAACTGCTTCCTCATCCACCGTATTCTCCAGATCTGGCCTACAGCGACTATTTTCTGTTCTCAGATCTCAAAAGAATACTCGCTTGAAAGAAATTTTTGTCTAATGAAGTGATCGCTGAAACTGAGGCCTATTTAGAAGCAAAGGAAAAAGTGTACTATAATCAATGTATCACCCTTGAAGGAAATTATGTTGAATAAAAAAATACTAATTTTGCCAAAAAAAATATGTTTTACTATAGTATGCCGGGGACTTTTCAATTGACCTGTTAATGTGGCGCTAATCTTCCAAAACTTTGAATTTTTCCCATTTATTGTAATCATTGACAAATTGCGACTTGGTTGATACGCCAATGAAATACAAGTAGTAAAGCGTGTCGCAAATGCAAGTTTTCAGGCAGAAGACTTGAATTTTTTTTTGTCCTGGTCTAAAACCAGGCGATAGAATGCGTGACACATACCCGGTTATGGAGACTCGGCCCGGAGTGACGAGTTGGACCGTGTTATGTGGGACTGCCTCTGGGATTATCAATACACTAAACTGAAACCGCCTCAGAGCTGATCACTGTAAATCACTACTACTTCATTAAAATTGGGTATATCGAACCCGCCAATCGGGCAGGCGTTATTGGGCACGAGGACCCGGCGAAAGAAGAGCTAGTAAAACTAACTCTGGATTCGCAATATTGAGTTAAACAAAACATGGACAGTTACAAAAAATTATAGACCATGACACTTTTATGAAGATTGTTTTTCAGTACTTTTCTTAAATTAAGTTTGTGTCTATTTATTATATTCTCTGTATGCCTAAATCCGATTTCATTTCACATATTATTACAATATTTTACCTCACATATTATAGGTTAATTTTCACATATCATTTTTACGTATCGTTTATTTTAATTTATATTATTCAACCGATCCATATTGTTTCAAGTTTAAAAATGATTGCAATACCTGTAAGAATAGAAAATTAACAATACCGTAACCTTCACTTAATTCAGTTCAGTGAAAGTATAGAATAATTAATAAAATATTGTTTAATGACCATATGAGCTGTATTACTGCGCCATATATTCATTTACTAACTCGATAATTAATATAAGTATATAACAGATATTTAGAATGTTGTGAATGACAACTACAACATTGAAAACATTCAATCTAATGTTTTCAAATTCAAACATGTTTTCTAATATTTGATTAATGAGCAGTAACAATTCAAACTTGATTTTAAAATTGTTATGTGATTGCTAATTAGTAAATACACTAATAACATTGTTTAATAAATGTTGCAACGATTATGAAAATATTTTGTTGACAGTATGATGGAGGTATTTTATTTCATTCGTTAATATACTTTCACGTAGCTCAACAGCTATTGGGCTCCGAATTTTTTTTTGAGGATATTCTGCTGATTCATTATGATGCTCTTGAATTGTTGGTAAAAGTTTTTGAAACAATAAATAGCTATATTTTCTCTTATCTGCCTATCTCCCCAATCCCATATAATATTCCGTCTTTTCATTCAATTTTCATAAATTCGTCTACCTACGCAACATCAACATTTACAGTTTTAATAACAATACAATGTTAAAACTTAAACAGATGTATTCCTTTATTTGTAACATTTTTGGTCTCACTTATTTCTATTTAGGATTATTTTTAAAAGTAGTACCATTTTTCATTGTTATTATAATTCGAACTTATTACATTAGCAATATTATAGAAATTTCCAAGCGTTTTTTCACACCTCCTCCTCACATCTACATTTTTACGTACTGTTTTGAACTGACCCATGTTCACGTTAAACCCTTTGCAATCCATTTATGTTGCATTTTCGTGTTGTCCTTATTAGACCACCCAAAAAGCTATTTTCTAGGAATTTTACTTTACTACTACATCGGAACACATCCAAAGTCCTAAACAAATATAAGTAATCAGATTCCACCAACAAGTCATCATAATTCAATAATAGTCATTAATAATGTTAAGAAATTATTATACATTAATGAAATAAAGATTTTACTCTGCACTGATATTTTTAAATCTTATAATTAAGCTGCAGCGACCAAATGTGTATAAATCCACTGGTTGACGAAAACATTCTCGTGTATTATTGCGGTATAAAAGGTCATGACAACGAACGGCACAACAGCCAAGTTTGTTGCGTTCGATAAAGGGCTTCGGGCTTTAAATGAAACGTAAACTTTGTTGTTTAGCTATTCAAATTTTGATGCGTAAAGGGTTTATTTGTTGGTTTTGGGTGACCAGGCAACACGACTAAGAGCAAATGAGAGTGCGTGAGAGCGAGAGAGAGTGTGTTAGAGAGAGAGAGAGATACCGAAACAGCGAGCAGTGGTATTTTAATAATAAATTTTAATACGAATGTATTTTCCAGGTGTTAATTTTTAATTTCCGTTCAAATTTATTAATGGAATTTTGGAGTATTCCATTTGAATTGTTGGGTTGAAAGTTATGGAATTCAATGTAGATGTAGGAATGTTATTTACATGTATATATTCATTCATTTTTAACAATGAAATATAATAAACTCTGCTGTGTTTAATGATTAAAATTTTATGAAGATTGCTTTTGAATAATTTGGTAAATACTTCAACCGATGTTCTATTAAAATTTTTATTATATCTATTATCATCTGAAACGGCTAGTAAAACTGCCATTCTTGGTGTTATTGCGAAGTTATTGCACCAATAGCGCTGCTATTTTGCTGCAACAGAATTATTTGGCTAAAATCTGTATCGAGTAATTCGTGTCTTGGGTAAAATGCCAATATTTTGTCCACCATTGTGTCCAAACATTTTTTTGCTATTTAAATCGAAACTTGTCTATAACGCTAAAATCGTAATTCTTGACATACCTAAACCACTCTCTAAATTATTTCATTCAAACATTACTTCTACTAGGTGCAGAAATTAATTGAAATTAAAAAATTAATTGAAACCGAATGAAAACTGAAACTCAATTCGTACTCATAACTCATAATTTGTAGTTTTCAACGTATCCAACATATATGTAACGACAACTGTGTTCTTCAGAGTTTTTCATACGTTGATTAATTTACGACCTTCAACTTCAAACAACCTTCCTTGAAATAGTAAGTTGAGATTCATAATGAAGTGTATCAGGCAGATATTTCAGCACTAACCTTCTTCGCCAGATTGGTTAGAACAGTGCTCAACGCAACAGGACGGTCCTCCCACTGTTTCGTTAGTCGCGGGTTCGAATCTTACTGGGGCATGAGCATAATTTTTTTTGTGATTGATTATCATTGTGCAAAATCCTATAAGGAAAATCATCCCAGTCACCAAGCTAGGCAAGGCCGAACGTCTTCTAGGATGGTTTCTAAGTTCCTCAATCGCCAGTCGGTAAGCTTAAAGCCGAAAGCCATGGTTCGAATGCGACGTTAAGCAGTAGGTCCAGTCCAGTTGAATCTTAATTGATAAAAAAGAGGCACTGAAAATATAACAAAAAAAAATTAATCTTCTTCAGTTCAGATTTCAGTATTTGTCGCAATTCCGAATTTGATACTTAAACAGTAACAGCCGGTGGTATATGAGAGAAAAATGAGTTTAATTTGCTAATGCAAGGATATATCCAACTTTGTCTTAAACTTGATAAGTGTCCGTTTTATTGTAATAGTATGACCAAGTGATGTCGTTTTAAACATTCTAACTCAAGACAAGAAGTGACAAGAGAGTGTTTGCTACTCAAAGAGACTATCAACGGCTTATGGAACAGTTCGGAGTCATTATTATGAAGGAAATGGAGAAGGGGAAAATGATTTTTATTCCAAACTCCAATTGGAAAACTCCGCAAAGTCCATGTATCATGTGTTTGGTAACCACTGCACGCAATCTTGTGTCAACTGTGGGAAAGTGAGCATGAAATTGTCCTGTATAATATGTGTAGCTCCAAATTATTCCATCTGGAAACAGCTGTTATATTTCTGAATGTTGAGCAAGAAGTGCTTAGAATCATTTCCAATTCTAGAAACTAAAGAGCGTAAAGGATCTGGTAGTGGGACCAATTGTGGAAATTTTACTTTGCCTTCAGCACAACATAATCCATTAGATTCAGCACTTTATTTTAACGCCTTGCAATATTTACAAATCGTTGTCATTTGGCCAATTGTTACCGATTTGTCGGCCAATAATCTATTGCCGCATCATAGTGGCATAATGCAGCTATATATACATATATATATATATATATATATATATATATATATATATATATATATATATATATATATACATATATATATATATATACATACATAGATATATGAATATATATTATATAAAACATTAGTTATGGAAGCTAAAACTAAACGTGACTATCTAAAATCATATTGATTTTCCCCAAAACCGGCATGAATTAATAATTATGGACACTAATCCCTAAAATCGGATAAAATACTCCTATCCCCCTCTCAATTTCTGCCTTGGTCGGGTCTTTCCGACATATAAACCTTTACGCTACAATATTTCAATGGCCGAACCTAGTTTATATTTCATTCGGACCGTCGAGCCCTTTATCGGATGCATCAGATGTCGCAGCTCGTTTGTTTGATGTTTAATGCATCACTAATACACGAAAATGTCTTCGTTTTAACGTTAATCCGTAAATGAATTGATGTGGATCGGCATAAAGCAGTTTTGACACGAAATAGTTTATTTACTCCCTACAATGCGTTACCACTCAAAAGCATTAACAAATAATAGATTATTGAATTATTTAGTAATAAGTGAATGAAAAATTAATACACGTTTATTATGTAACATTTTCTTGAAACAAAAAGTCTTTCTTTGTTAGTTTTAACAAAAAAATTGAACCGACTTTAAAAAATAAATAAGAACCTCACTAAAAATTAAAAAACAATCAAACTTAGATTTTTAATACAACAAAAGCATTTTAAAATAAAATATGTACATAATAATCATTGTAATAACTAAATAAAAATAGTTAAAAACCTTACGTAACCTCTCCACTACACGCATTTTATATTCTACTATATACACACAAATTAGCTTAATACCTACGCATTTCTCTATTTTATGATATAAGTAAACATTTCGGTTGAAACATTGCACTAAGAAGCTAAAATTATAAATTATTTCTCTAACTCAAGTATATTTAATATTTTTTATCAAACCTCTTCAGAGAAACAAATAGAAAGAAAATTTGGAATTATTTTGGAAAAGAAAATTCTTCAGAAAACATCGAAATTTTAAACCTATTATCTTTGACCGGCAAATATTTATTTTATTTGTTGTTATAACTAATCTATTAACAGGACAATTGGAAAGTCCCCGGCCTGTTTTAGTTAGCGCTAACTCTGAAAAGATGCGTGTATAAGTTTGACAGCTGTCGGATCATTAGTTTGTGAATTATAGCATTTTGAGTGAAGCAACTTTTGTTATTGTAAAAAAAATGGATAAAAAGGAATTTCGCGTGTTGATAAAATATTGCTTTTTGAAGGAAAAAAATACAGTTGAAGCAGAAACTTGGCTTGATGCCGAGTTTCCGGACACTGCCCCAGGAAAATCAACCATCAAGGATTGGTATGCTAATTTTATACGTGGTGATATAAGCACCGAAGACGGTGAACGCAGTGGATGCCCAAAAGAGGTTGTTACCAACGATAACATTAAAAAATCGACAAAATTACTTTGAATAACCGTAAATTGAAATTGAATTAAATAATAGACACTCTAAAGATATCATCTGAACATGTACATCATATGAGTCACGAATATTTGGGTATGAGAAAGCTCTGTGCAAAGTGAGGGCCGCACGAGCTCACTTTTGACCAAAAACAACGACGAGTTGATGATTCGGAGCTGTGTTTGAAGATGAATAAGCGTAATAAATCCAAGTTTTTGTGTCGATATGTGACAATGGATAAAACATAGCTCCATCATTTCACTCTGAAGTCCAATCGACAGTCATCCAAGTGGACTGCGCACGATGAATCCGCTCCAAAGCGTGGGAAAACAGTCGGCTGGCAAGTTTATGGTGTCTGTATTTTGGGATGCGTATGGAATAATTTTCATTGACTACTTTGAGAAAGAAAGGATCATCAACAACGACTATTACATAATGTTATTGGACCGTTTGAAGGACGAAATTGCCGAAAAACGGCCGCGTTTAAAAAAAAATTAAAGTGCTGTTTGACCAAGACAATGCACCGTGTCACAAGTCATTGAAAAATATTTCAAAAATCCATGAGTTGGGTTTCGAATTGCTCCCTCATCCATCGTATTCTCCAGATCTAGCCCCCAGCGATCATTTCCTGTTCTCAGATCTCAAAAGAATGCTTGCTGGGAAGAAATTTTTGTCGAATGAAGAGGTGATCAACGAAACTGAGGCCTATTTTGAATCAAAGGACTAATCGTACTACAAAATTGGTATCGAAAAGTTGGAGGGTCGCTTAAATCAGTGTATCACCCTTGACTGGAATCATGTTGAATGAAAAAAACTAATTTGGCCAAATAAATGTGTTTTACTATGGTAGGCCGGAGATTTGAATATTGTTCAATTCTTGTAAATTATTAGAACAACTGATAACGTCGATCTTTTTATGTGATTACTGCCCTACGAGGTATGTTCAAAAAGTAACACAATTATTAATTTCGCGGGTTGAGTTTACATGCTTGCCTTGAACGCATCTATAATTTTTAAGACGTATAATTTGTTTAATTTTATTTGTTGAGAGAATAAAATTATTCATGTTATTGGCTGGTTTTGCTTTAAATTTTGTTATAAAAATGGTATAAGTGTAGTAAGAACATATGCAAACGCATGAAAATATCTACTTTTTAGTAAGTTACTTTACGTAAGGTTTTAGCAAAGTATAATATAATTACACTAAACTATAAAATAGTTGAGTTTCATTTGATATTTCCAACATGATTTGGGTGGTTACATTCGAACATAAACCACGCTGTTAAGCTACTGGAATTTTCGAAAGTTCAAAAGTTGGCTGCGGCGTGCCGAAAATGAAACGATATCGGACCGAAAGTTATATATTTTATCAGCTGCGAAGATTAATTTCGACGGAATTAAGTTATAATCCAACGAAAGGCCTCCAGATAAAATTTTAATTACGAATATGTCGGGCTAATATATTTCAACAAATAGAGGAATATGTGGACGATTAGGAGGGTGAAATATCAACAGAGATTAAAGAAGTAAATATTATGAAATACTAAAGTTGATAATTGTGTGAAAGATTGTTGTTTTAAAATTATATATTAAGCTTCGGGTGATAAGTTCAAGTTTTTAGCCCTTAATTATAACAAATAGATATTTTAATATTTAATATTCGTAGTAACTTTCATAATCTGTATTTAGTTCTTAATAATTATATTCCAATAAGTGGGTATGTTATTTTGATAGCTGTTTATAAGTGTAGTAGTTTGCTTGTAAACTGGAAATATCTTGGAAACTACACATATGATAGTTGAACACTTCATCTAACAGTTGAATGAAGAACTAAATCGGCAAAGATTGTTTACTTAGCAAGTAAGCAATTAAGTCATGCTGCTATATGATAGCACTCGAACTCACGTTGCTTGAAATAGAAATTTTCCATTTCATAATAAGTTCACATATGGCCTGAAATAGGATATATGTTAAAGTAAACAATGAACTATGTTTGTAAACAAAGGAATATAAATGTTTATTTTTTATAAAAAAAAAACTAGGTGCTGGTGCTAAACTGAACTAGTGCTAAGTTTAGTGCTATTCTAAAGGGAACTTTAGAATACTGCCAAAAATTAAATATTTCTTTTACATCTTACATTCTATATGTAGACGGTACTTGTTCTGTTATTTGTATTATAACACAAATGGTATAGGTGTCCTAAATAAATACATCAGTATATATCTGCCAACTTAAAATTAAATTGGACTACTTGCGCTACAATTAGAGTAACACTTACTATACTGGGACGTATGGTTTGGTTCGTTTCAACCTTTTGACCTCTGTACGCTGTCCAGTAGCTGTATTGCTTCCACGTTACTGTGATTTAATAATCTTGTTTCCTATTTTAAGGCAATATTTTAGATAGCTTAGTAGATCCATTTGATTTTGAGATCATTTTGCAGTTCTTCGTTGCATACATAGCGATAAGCAATGGTAATTAGTCAAATAATTTTGCTTTGGTAACGTTGTTTTTCTAGTCCGTATATCTCTCCTAGTATCTTCCAATAAACCAGTGCTGTTCTTTGATTTTGAATCTGATCTGGTCTGATTTTTCTTTATTCAGATGTTATGAAATAGAGCTATTGTGATATTGCACAAAAAAAGAGTAATTCAAGATTTGTTACACACACTTCTTATTATTGCTGTTGAGGTATTCTTGGAATCAGTACATCATGCCTTTAAACATTTCTATGATTGGTGTTACTTTAATTAGGTTGCTCATCAACTTTTTAAAAGCTAGTCCTCTTTCGCCCCACATAATTGTCTCAGATTGTGTTGCATAGTTATTTTGATTACTTAGCTGTAAATTGAGTGGCGGTAATCCTAGCAAATGTAGTGAATTTAGAATTCAGTCGGATGATTGACGGCTTCATTTGGATTGGTACAAGAATCGATGGGCTTAAATGAAAGGCCCTGGTCATCAATTTGACTCTGATTTTTATTTATAAAATCGTTTAGATGCTAATTTTTCGCTGCTAAAAGGCTCCTTCATTTCATAAAGCATGGATTTTGTTGTTCTTAATAATTTTGATATTCTTAAACACTTTCGATATCAGTTCTTCCTTCGCCAGTCCAGTAACTTTCAGTTCATACAACATAATCCTGGCGATTCCAGTCGAAACCTCACAGTATTCGAAACACTTCACAATATTGCGAAATCGTAATGGCGTAATAGACTGCTGGATAAAATATCTAAACGCCACGCCTTCATAGAAATTTGTCACGTTTCATCAACATCCGTTTCCGAATATTCTTTCTTAAACCTCACCATAGTTGGCGATCGATCTCAACTGTTCTGATAGTCTTATATTTACAGGTCGCTTTCTATAGCCTTTTTCGATTTTATTTTTAATATGCTAGGCTTTCCATGATCTTGATTTCCATCGAAGATAGATTTTGCCATGTAGGTCTGTGAGAAATTCGTTCACCTTTCATTCGACATACATGTCCAAACCACTATAATTTACATCTCTGAATTTGTTACTCAAATCTCTACAAATATTGCATCTTAAATAAATGACTATATTTCTAATACTATCTCAGAGAGATATGTAGAATTTGCCTTAAGCGTCGCATTGGAAAACTTTCAGGATTACAGATATTAGACAGTAACAGTGTCCGGTAATCATACGACAGATTTTAGACTTGGTTGAAATATTGCTTTCGTTCCTCACACGCCGTCTTGAAGAAGAAAAAAATAGGGCAGATTAGGGTATACCACTTTTTTCTTCGATTTTACTGATATTTATTCGTTGATGTCAGGCGATTCGTCATTTG
This sequence comes from Rhynchophorus ferrugineus, assembly GCF_030347505.1. Classification (NCBI taxonomy): domain Eukaryota; kingdom Metazoa; phylum Arthropoda; class Insecta; order Coleoptera; family Curculionidae; genus Rhynchophorus; species Rhynchophorus ferrugineus. Next base: position 20,603,021 of record NW_027472580.1, read on the forward strand.
TCAATATGTTGATCTTTTCTTCTTTAATTCTCAAGCAATATGGCTCTGCAGTGAGAACTATAACATTAAGAATGCTAGAAGCCTCAGCATATGTCTCAGCGAATATAGCTCTATCATCAGAAAATAAAGTCGGTTAAAGAGTTTGAATCATATTAAACGCCATATGGTTTCTTAAAAGCTTATTGCATAATTGCATCCACGGCTATCTTGAAAAAAGTGGAGAGATGACATGTCAAATCTTAGTATTATGTTTGCTTCCTTACGCTGACTACTCTCTTCGCAGTCTCATTGACCAACGATTTATAAACTCGGCTTTCATTACACGCTTTACGATAATTATTTTGAGCTATTTTCAGCAATGAGATAAGTCAATACTGAAGACAATCCAGTGATAAATAACACAGTGAATTCAATAAACTGCTATTGCTATTATTTAAAAAAAATTGGAGATAACCTTCTGCAACTTTTTACAACTTTTTTAACAAAACAAATAACACCGAGGTAAGTATTTTTTGAATAAATTGTTGAATCGATTAATTGATAATTTATAACAGCTAAACTAGTATAACGAACTGAACAATTGAACGCAAAACTGTCAGTTATATGAATATTCTTTAGTCACATATTATTTTTACTATAGTATATATTTAAACATATTTTTTTAGCAAAATTAGTTTTTTTATTCAACATAATTCCCTTTAAGGGTGATTATAGCGGCCCTTCAACTTTTCGATACCATTTTTGTAATACGATTAGTCCTTTGCTTCTAAATAAGCTTCAGTTTCGGCGATGGCCTCTTTATTCGACGCAAATTTCTTCCCAGCGGGCATTCTTCTGAGATCTGAGAACAGGAAATAGTCTTATCTAGAGAATACGATGGATGAGGAAGCAATTCGAAGTCCAATTCATGCATTTTTGCCATCGTTCCCACTCACTTGTGACACGATGCATTGTTTTGGTGAAGCAGCACTTTCTTTTTCATCAAATCCGGTCGTTTTTCGGCGATTTCGTCCTTCAAACGGTCCAATAACGCTATGTAATAGTCGCTGTTGATGGTCCTTTGTTTTTTCAAGGTAGTCGATGAAAATTATTCCATGCACATCCCTAAATACAGACGCCATAACCTTGCCAGCTGACTGTTGCGCTTTCCCACCCTTTGGAGCGGGTTCATCATGCGCACTCCACTCGGATGACTGTCGATTGAAGTTCGGAGTGAAATGATGGAGCCCTGTTTCATCCATTGTCACATATCGATGCAAACACTCGGGTTTATTACGCTTGATCATCTTCAAGCACTGCTCCGAATCATCAACTCGTCGTTGTTTATAGTCAAGTGAGCTCGGGTATGAGCTTTCTCGTACCCAAATATTCGCGAATGATATGATGTACACGTTCAGTTTTTACGATTATTCAAAATCATTTTGTGGATTTTTCCGTCTTCGGTTATCATTTCACCTCGTCTAAACTTAGCATACCAATCCTTGATGGTTGATTTTTCTGGGGCAGTGTCCGGAAACTCGGCATCAAGCCAAGTTTTTACTTCAACTGTATTTTTCCCTTCAAAATTTCCTTCAGAAGTTCCTTTTTATCTTTTCTTTTTCACAATAACAAAAGTTGCTTCACTCAAAATGCTATAATTCACAAACTAATGATCCGACAGCTGTCAAATTTACACACGCATTTTTGAGTGTTAGGGCTAACTCAACAACATATGGATTTAATTCTAGTAACGCCATCTATGTGTTAGGCAGTTGACATCTGAATTAACCTGATATATAAAGTTCTTGAAAAATCTGTCAAAATTAAGTTTAGCATTATATTTTAGTAAATAAATATAATTATAAATTTAACATGTTTTATGGTAGAATCATAATAGATACATAAAGGCATTTCTTTCGTCTGTTAAAGAAACTGCTTAAGAAGCCAACAGAATATAAGCGATCCCATTGATTTCCGAGATGGCTGGTAAAAAAGAAAACTTATTACCAATATTGGTCGACTGTTGCCGTTTATTCAAAGTGACCACATTTAGCTTTCATGGTTTGCTTCAAAGGCCTTGCCAGTTCATCTATGAAATTATGGATAACGCTTAAAGGAAATTTGGTCGGGTTTCTGTAAAGAACTTTTTCTCGACAATACCCTAGTAGCATTGTGAAAGAAATAAAGGAAATTATTTAATGGCAAAAAAGGACTTCTATTTGTTAGTTGAAGGATGTCTGAAAAATTTTACTGTATTATGGAATGTCTTGTAGATTCTTTTATAAAAAGGGTTTATTTAGTATCTTTATATTAAAGAAATTTTTGAAATTGATTTTTTTTTGGTAATGCTATTAAAACTAAATACATACATATTTCTTTCAATATAATGCTACTCGAATGGCGCAAAATGTCACATCCTAAATCATCATCGCATTCGCCTAGGTACATTTACAAAATTTTGAGAAGCGAGCGTTTTCAAAAATACAAATATATTAATAGTATAAAAGAAACTGAGTCCCATAACCCTATAAAAAATAAAAAATAACATATTGAATGAGTAATATTTTTTATTAATAAGTATAATCAAATACTACAAATTATAAATAAGTTTTTGTAATAATCCTCATTTGTTTATTGGCTTTTTTTCACTCCTTAATATTTTATTTTGAAACTGTTGAATTAGGTCCTGCTTTGCTGCTTTTGCTGTTCTTTCGTAACTCAGTACTTGAATTCCATATGCCCATGTGGTTTTAAGGATTTGCTTATACAGTAGTACTTTATTATATCTTGACAAGGCTAATTTCTTTCCAACTAGTCAATACAGTGTTCTAAATTTAATATACAGTTCATCCTTATTTTCCTTTACATGTGCCTTCAAGCGTAACTTCACCTCTAATGCCATTCTCAAATATTTAACAGTATTAGCGTATGCAGTATGGATTGTTATTATTGGATATTTTGATAAGAATGTGCTAATCTCTCTTATATGTAAAACTGACGTCGATATTCAAACTCCTTCTCTTTGGCATTGGACAAATATTTTTTTGCGGGCGTTTGCAATTGCAATTGTAGCAATGTGCGTCCTCGTGGACCATCACCGATGTTTGTATCTTTACATCAGGCAAAGAACCGGTCCCAACTCATTACTCTGCTGCACTCCCGTTTTTTTTCTTTCAATTTCGAATAGGTATCCTCATACTTAAGCCTAAAGGCTCTATCTGAAATATAAGATTTTAACAATTCCGCAAACTACCTGGGTAACATCTTCCTTGATTTAAAATTTAGCTCACAATCACAACAATTTAGCAGAACAATCTCTTCTCTCATCATATGATCTTTCAATTACATACGTGATTCTATGAAGCCTTATTGATCTACTGAGATTATTTTGTTATGCTCTATTAGTGGCTTCAGTGTTTTAAGTAGTTTAAGTAGTAGTTTTTGTAATAATTTGGAAATAAACGGGATTGAGGCCTGCAAGACGAGTCTTCATTTGTTTGCTTTCCAGGTTTAGTTAGGTATCATTAGAATTTCCGCTATTTTCCATATCTAAGAAACTTATTTTATCTCAAAGAAGCATGAATTGTGTAAGTTCTACGATGACTTTACCTGGAAGCTGCTGTAATATTTCTCCTGTAATCAAGCTAAAATCCAAGAAGCATCTTAAAATTTATAGTTTATTTTTTCCTGTTGCAATTTTTTGCCGTAGTAAGTTTTATGTATCCATAATCCCAGTGTATTATTTTATTATTTTGGAAGCAATGCATCAACCAATTACCTTGTATGTTTAAAAAACCTGATGGTAACACTTTCTTATCATTGAATATATCATTGCTTCATATCATTCATATTATACATTTATGTATTGAACCCTACTTTGGTTCATGATGCTGAAACGATACTTCAAATATTTAAAAAATCATAAAAAAGTAGTACTCAACTGTATTTTTGTACTATTGTTAGGGAAGATGCAGCTTTTGATGAATAAATTGTGGAATAAAACTGTTCGAAATAAAGTTTTCTTTTTCTGTTTCCATCAAATCTCTAATACATGACACCAATTTTTTATTTTGGAATAAAATAGCATTTGAAATATGTAAAAGTTCCATAGCCTGTATTTCAAAAAATATAAGTGATAATTCAGTTTGACGATGGATTACGTAATTAGCACACCGAAGAATGCTTCGTGTATAAACTTGCTCAAAATCCGTAATTGACAAGACTCATTTTCGATTTTGTGTAATGAGAAAAAAGCAGCAGCGGATGGTTGAAATATGTAAAAGTTCGATAGCCTGTGTCCTTAAAACTGTAAGTGATTTCTTTAACTAATTTCTTTTTATTTTTCTTTGTTTTAAATCAAAATTAATTTTGATTTAATTTACTTAAAACCAAAAAAAAGTATTTGCGAATAGATAACTCTAAACTGATTAGTAAAAAAACAGTTTAACATGGCAATATCACACAATAATTACTTATTAATAAATACGAATATTCCTGTGCTTTGACTATAACATATTTTGTAATAAAATATTCCTACTAAATTGTTTTTGTACTCTGGTTAAGACATTGTCTAGTACTATATATTATTGTTGTTTTTTTCTGTGTTAATTTTTTTAGTATGATTTTTTTCAATTTGTTCGTTTTTGTTGATATTTAAAGTATAACATGGTAATAAGAAGCTAAGATTTAAGAAGGGTTGGTTATAGAGATAGGGATGGTTCATTTCCGGATTGGTTTGACAGCTGATTTACGTTCCGCAGCTCCTACACGCCCTCGTCGTCACCGCTCAGCCTCGACCTTGACGACATCGCCGCCAACACCGCCGCCACCAGCCCCTCGCCGGTCGCAAAGAGACCCGCACCATCTCCGACGTTGCCTTCTCGATGCACCGCGGTACCGCCGCAAGACCTACATTCAGATGTTATTAACCTGGAGCGGACCCCGTTCGCCCACCAATGGCGGTTCCCGTCTGAGTCACGTGACGCTCGGTTCCGTCGCTCGACCAGCGCGACCGCAGTTCCGCCGCTCACCAGTTCGCTTTCAGACGGTGTCGGTCGTATGTCGACGACCGAGACGCTCGTGACGTCATGTACCTGCAGTGATGCCTGTTCTACCGCGGTCTCAGGTGGTGTCAGTATGTCAAGCGCGGCGAGTACCCAAAACGTCGTCGTGCCCGTCGAGGAGGGCGCGGCGGGTGGTTCCGGACCGAAGACCTCCGCCGACGAGTCCCTGAACGCGGTGAACATCGTCGGACTGCCCCGGTTCCAGAACCAGGGACATGTCGCCATGTACCCGCAACACTTTCGTAACGTTTCCGAACCCGCGACGCAGTTCTTCCGGTACCCCGCCGCGGCGGCCGTCCATCAGAAACCTCCGGCGAATCAACAACAACACGGAGTGCAGTTGATTAACCATTTCCGGAGCAGCAGCGTGCCGAAATCGATCGCGCTCGCCTCTAAGTACGACGTTACGGCTAATTCGTCGGTAATAAATAATAATAATATCGCGAGGTCGCCCCCCACTCGTCCCCCGGTACCACCGAATCCCAACGGTGTTCTCGAAGGGGCATCGGTGCAGAACATCAAGCCGAACAATGCGAATGTGAGCAACATCAACGTGAACTTCTACAGGGCCGTGCCGGTCAACGTGGTGGCTTCGGTACCGACCATCCACTGCATGAACACTCTGACGAACAGCCAGGGCAACAGTGTTTCTAACGTGCAGGTACTGCCCCTGGGAAATAGTAATCAACAGCTGACGATACCCCCCGCTAATGGATTTGTTAATGGTGTAAATAACGTACAGAATCACGGATCGTCCGGTATACACAGCACTCAGGTGACGGTACGGAGCACGAACGCCATTCAGATCGGTCACGGTACCAACGACGGCAAGATCATCACCAGTACCGTCGGCTATCCCGAGACGAATTACAGAAACGTCGTTTCCGGTACCACCGGAAATGTTATCATTCACCACGGCGCCGATAACCTTCGGAATAATCCTTCGGCGCTTCAGATAAACAATGTCTACGGTCTGAATAGGAACACGAGCTTCATGCCATCGGCATCGGTTGGGAATAACGTCATCCAGATACAGACCAATTCTACTCCACCTCGTGCGGTTACGTACGTCTCGGAGGTGCCTTATCAACAAGGAGGACGAATCATCACGACCACCGCTCAGATAAACAGTACCACCATGGACGCAGGTACCTCGACGTCTATCCAGACCCCGAGCAACACCGGCATAGTGCGCACGAGGACTTTCACCAGCACCGAAGCGCAAACCGATGATATACTGCCCGTTCAACCCAACTCGTCCTCGCAAAGCCTGCCATCCAGAGAACAAAGACGACGAGAGAGACGGGAACGACGTATGAATCGCCGCGCCAATTCGCAGGGAAACACGTCGAGAACCACCCAGGATTCGGGCAATCAGACCGGACCCGGCACATCGCAAAACGACCAACAGCTTCCGGATATCCTCAACAGTCACCTGCCGCCCCCTTATTCCCCGTTACCGAGTGCCCAGAATACGTCGCTGATGTCACCGGTACCGCCTCCGCCGCCGTTACTACCGCCCCCGCCGCCGCCCCTTCTGCGGGGTACAGTGTTGCCGAATCCCCACGCGCCGATGTTGCAAACGGTGGTGCCTAATGCGGTTCCCGCGAGTGCCTTTGTGTTCCCGGCCCCCCCGCAAATGGCCCCATTGATGCAGGGCGCCGCGCCGGTACCCGTGGCGGTACCGGCCACCGCGGCTGGTGGATTTAGGTTCGGATTTCCTCCCAGTGCTTTCAGAAGGTGAGTTATTGTGAATAGACAATCAAAATGCTTGTACTAATTCAATTGGTCCAGATGTATTCACTCATTTTAACTTTAACGAGGATTAACAAACAGAAACATCCCTAAGAGTATATCAATTCATCAGATTTGTTTACTATTTCGTTTAAAGTGTTTTGTTATTTAAATCTATTAATTTATAATGTACCACAACATCAACAATTTAATTTAGTGTCGTTATATACCTCAATCAAATAATATATGATTAATAATATTTTAATAATTTTACATAAATCATATAATTGTAATAATATTGCGTTAATTGAATATACTACTTTATTACATTTTGTGTAAATAGGACTAAAACATATTATAGTTCATAACAGTTAATTCTATTATTGTTTAAAATCAATATTTCGCCTTTTATTTATTTAGTACTATTAAATATATGACACTAAAATTCGTTATTATTATTTAATAAATAACTATATTTATTTTTTGGTTCTAAATGTATAGGCTCTATTCCAAATTATTTTAACTAGATTGGATTTAAATCTGCTCACCATGGTGATCATGTCAATACGGAAATTTTCTTTTGTGTACGTAATAATTTCATTAACATGGTCTATACATACGTGTGGGGTTACTATCAGATATCCATAATCTATCATTATACTCTTTTTATCCTATTACTATATCTGTTTACACTTTTCATAATTTAAATTCACGGGCTAAATTAAAATTACATAATCCGATCCGGGATTTTCTTTTTTTTGGATTTTTTGGTCACTATCTTTTAATCAGTTTATAAGTGGAAATTGTTATTTTCATAGAACCAAGAAGTTAGATTTACATGTCCAGATTTTGGTACTGTAATTTTTTAGAAGAATTCTGTATAATATTTCTAAATTTTCAACTATTGAAGACTATAGTTCCTATTATTTGTGATAAAAAACGTTAATTGGTTTCTCCACTTATGTTTGTATAAAAGAATAATAATAATCTTTCTGAATATTTATCTCAAAAAGTTTTGCTTATTTAGAGGACACATTCATGATATAAAAATTTTTTTTTATTGCTTGAAAAACTTTAATTTATCTCTACAGTGACTTAAAACTAGATACTTGCCTAGAAAATCCTATTGGCCCTGACTTGGTGCACTTCACGGCACAAGTTCACATGGTTTGGTTCCCTTGAGTCTACATCCTAGTCAACAGTTTCAGCACTTGTGTGTTTACGTGGAAGTAGTCTTTGCTCATATCTTGTTGCGAATCTCTTAATTTTCTCTCAGACAGTTGGAATGGTCTTGGTGTAAGTAACTGCACCTGTAGTACAATACTTCTCAAGATTTTATTCTGAAACACTTGTATTATGTTGATATTACTTCTCTATATGTCCCTATAGGTTTTAATATCTGTTTGCAAAGCAGCATAATTTAGATTTTCTTCCAAAGGGCCACTACATTCTTTGTATTGTATTTCCAGTTCTTTTCTTTTTGATATGCTCCTTCTAATGATGTTTTGTATCAAGATTCATCCAAAGGTACTTATCATTATAACTGTAATATAGTTGATTGTGGCAGTTTCTCGACTCTCGAAGTATCGCAGTATCATCAGCAAATGTAGCCATAGTAACATTTTCTATTGGTGATCTGTCACATGTATAGAGGAGGTAAGAGAACATGACCCAAAACACTGATTTTTGTTGCTTTCATTGTCGAATAAGCTTCTTTTTCTTGTGCAATTCTAAATATCATGGCTGAGATATAGGAGTTTCATAAACTCTTAAAACTTATTAAACATGAGCCCGTTATGCCAGACTTTATCGAAGGCAGGTAGCTCGAAACTCACCAAATAGTATAGTCTATTATATACCATAATTTTATAACAAAACTTTTGTTAATTAGTGAATAATATTATGTTTACCATAGAATAAAACACATACAATAAACAAACAAGCATGAACGATCTTTTAAGTATTTAACCGCATCGACGTATTTATTTTACTGAGATTTAAATAAACTCGAGGATAAAAGAAGATAAAATATTTATTTAACCATTCATGCCTAGGAATTCCTAAAACATTTAAATATATGCTCTGTACTATTTACTTTATGTTTGAAAATGGGGTTTTGTTCTCTTCTCTGGATCAGAGCTCGGCTTTTTTTCTGCGAATTTTTGATTTTTTTTAAGTCCAATATTGTGTTCTTATTTAACTGCATAGCTAACTGCTCTCATGAATGTAGATAAGAGCTCAATTGAAAAGTCCCCGGCCTGGCACATAGATGGCGCTACTAGAATTAAATCCATATGTTTTTTAGTAAGCACTAACCCTCAAAAGATGCCTGTATAAATTTGTCAGCTGTCGCATCATTAGTTTGTGAATTCTTGAGCATAGCATTTTGAGTGAAACAACTTTTGTTATTGTGAAAAAATGTGAAATGTGAATTGTGATAAAAAGAATTTCGCGAGTTGATTTAATATTGCTTTTTGAAGGGGAAAAATATAGTTGAAGCAAAAGCTTGATGCCAAGTTTCCGGATACTGCCCCAGAAAAATCAACCATCAAGGCATTGGCATGCTAAGTAAGACGTGGTGAAATAAGCACCGAAGACGGTAAACGCAGTGGACGCCCAAAAGAGGTTGTTACCGACGAAAACATTTAAAAATTCCACAAAATGATTTTGAATTACCGTAAATTGAAATTGATTGAAATAGCAGACACTAAAGATATCAACTGAATGTGTACATCATATCATTCACGAATATTTGGGTAGGAGAAAGCTCTGTGCCAAAGTGGGTGCCAGGCGAGCTCCCTTTTGACCAAAAACAACGACGAGTTGATCATTCGGAGCAGTGTTTGAAGATGATCAAGCGTAATAAACCGGAGTTTTTGCGTCGATATGCGACAATGGATGAAACATGGCTCCATCATTTCAATCCGTAGTCCAATCGACATTCATTCGAGGGGACTGCATACGATGAACCCGCTCCAAAGAGTGAGAAAGCGGAACAGTCGACTGACAAGATATGGAATAATTTTCAATGACTACATTGAAAAAGGAAGGACCATCAACAGCGACTATTACATAGCGTTATTGGACCGTTTGAAGGACGAAATCGCCAGAAACGCCCGCATTTGAAGAAAAAGAAAGTGCTGCTTCACAAAGACAATGCATCGTGTCACGAGTCAGTGAAAACGATGGTAAAAATCCATGAATTGGGCTTCGAATTACTTCCTCATCCACCGTAATCTCCAGATCTGGCTCCCAGCGACTATTTCCTCTTCTCAGATCTCAAAAGAATGCTCGCTGGGAATAAATGTTCGTCGAATGAAGAGATGATCGCCAAAACTGAGGCCTATTTTGAAGCGAAGGACAAATCGTACTACAAAAATGGTATCGAAAAGTTGGAGGGTCCTATAATCAGTGTATCACCCTTGAAGGGAATTATGTTAAATAAAAAAAACTAATTTTGCCAAAAAAATGTGTTTTACTATGGTAGGCGGGGGACTTTTCAACTGACATGTTACATTAAGTGGGAACTGCATGGCTTGTAAATTAGTATGCATATATAAAAATACAAATAAAACCATCAAATGCATTTAAAGAGATTAAAGCAAGAGTTATTTAGAAAAGTATTTATAGTTCAATTGTTTTCCATCAGTTCTTACACACTATTCAAACCTTAAGCGTAAAAATGCAAAATATACCAACCATTTACTTGCACAACAATCTTTGATTTATCTCTTTTGGGCTAGTTGTGTTCCAACAACTGCAGTTTTGCTTATTTACATATTCTTTGGAATGAAATGGGTTTCGTTTCTGAGTATTACGTTATTTAGTCCAAAGTCTAGGAAAAATTCCAAGACTATATCCCTATAAATTTGTCTTAAGAAATAAACAAGCCCTTTAAAGTTTGCACTAATTCAATTTTGTGAGATGGAAGTGTCACTTTTGCTTCATAATAGTAGCTTCTAATACCTAAAATGGTTAAATATTTACGTATCAAACGACGTGGATTTGCAATAACTGAATCATGCATTCAACAACACGTTTATTCCATCATTAATTAGTTGAGTACTTCTTCTGATAAACAATACTAGGATTATATTGTAGTCCACGAATATTGTATTGGAATAGAAAGCTTTCGAAAGAATGCAGAGCACGAATCACCACTTTTAATTTTCGTTTCAATCAAAGATCATTTCCCTTTACACCTTATTAGCCATTACCAAACAGTCCAAAATACATACCTATAACATATAAGCTATTTCGTTGATAGTTATATGGGGTTTTAAGATATAGATCGGATATCATTTTATAATAATCATATATAGTTAGTTAACATTTTTCAAATTTCAAAATGTATGAGAGATATTATTGTGTTAGAATTCTAAGAGGGATATATATGTAACGTTATTTGTATGTTAAGTATGTCATCTTTTTTCTATAATGGAATGCAGTTTTAATCATTTTTCTTTGATTATTTTTTTCGTTAGATTGTGTTAATAACAAACTTGTACTTGTAACATACTTGTACAAAATAAGGGTAAAGTTGTTATGTCAAATACATTTTGCTATGTCCTCTATTTTTAATTACCTGTTCTAATCTGTCTTTTATCATATTTTCAAACGCCATCTTAGGTTTAGTCTCAAATATCTAAAGGTCATTTTTCTCATTTTAAAATTAAAAAAGTATTTTCAAAAGTTTTTAGTTATTATGCCACCGTTAGGCTACTTTACCAGCAGAAATTTAGAAGACCCAAATTAACAATACTCTATCATTCTGAATAAAATCACCAACATAAGTACCAATACATTTATTGCAATATTTGAAAACATATACAAAAATTATTTATTTAAAATTGATTAAAATATACTCATTAATATATTGATGTCTTTACATTATTGTACTATGTACTATATATAATGAACAACCATTGATCGGTTGTTGTTTTATCTTTTTTTTTCACTATGCAGATTATATGCAATAAGAACTAGAACATTATTGTTAATGTTAACTACATTGATAAGAATAAATATAGAAATATGCACACATGTAGACGATCAATTATTTGCTTATAAATAATAGTAACTTCAGATATCATATGTTTTCTCTCTTTATTTAGAACTTTAATATTCTAAACGAAAAAATACTTAATGTAGTTATTTATTAGTCAGGTGCTTTTCACTGATATTAATGTAAACAGATGTATTTATATAGTTGGAAAGTTAATATCGAAGAATGTTATCTTTACTGCAGATTATGCTACTCCACCTTGTGGCTAACATTTAACCATAAGTAGTTCAACAGTTTTATTGCTTGATATACTTTTACTTTCTAAACAAATAGAAAGGCAAAATATCGATAACAAAAAAAGTTGTTTGCTAAAAGTTTCATATCCACTCTCTGGAAGCCGTCCTTTGGTTAAAAATGTTTTTAAATTGTTATCTAGCTGGTGATTAGATAAGGTATTCAGTTTCTGTATATATTCTTCTCTTTTCTTATATATACTTCCAAGGCCGCACTATAAATCACCCTGACTGCACCCATCACATCTCCGGAGAGCGTTTCTTTTACCTGCTTTCTTTTAAAATGTTCTACCTAACGGTTTTCAGGTAGATTATTGTCCTTTTTGTTATACCATCTGCACGTTAGTTGAAAATATCGGGCCATTATTACTTTAAAATTCGCCCAAGAATAACATTTTTAAAAATATTAGGAATAGTTAAGAGTAATTAAAATGGTTCTTATTCTTCTTATAATAGAATTTTTAACAGTGATAGTTTAAACTATTGGATCAGGGCAAACCCACTTTTTTAAAGGATAAAGGATCGAATTTTGTTACGGTTTTTGAATTTATGATTGAACTAGGAGATTTTCACAAATTTTTTTTGAATTTTAAAGCCAGCTTTAGCACTTTTGAGCTTTGCAAAGACGCAGTATTCGGACAGGGCCGGCTGAAGTTACGGTGGATACAATAAAACTTCCTGGCTAATCTCTGCCAATTTTGACAGAGCCACTAAATATGCGTTTGATATAAAATTACCGATATTGAAGACTGCACCTTTTCTACTGATTTGATTTTACCTGATTTGTTACTAGCGATTGGAAAAACTCTTGATGAAATCTCCAGAATGAAAACCAATTCTTCTAATTTTTTGACTGGTGTCGTCATCATCAACAATGTGCATTGTTCGATGATCCTGTTTTGAAGTTTTTCAATTTTTATCTTTTCAAATGAGCTATAGTATGATTTAATCGAATGTGAAAAACCATAAATTATCTTTTTTTCCGACATCGTATTTAGTCTAATTTAGATTAAAATATAAGTACAAATATATAAATAACAGAAACTAGAAATAATAAAATATTTAAAATATGAAGATTGAATAAGTAGTTTACATTCTGAATATTCAAGAAAATCAAAAATTTAGTATTTAATTTTTAATTTCAATAAATGTATCATTTTACCAACATGTCATAATAAAATTGAATAATATTTGAACCCATAAAAACTTTCGACTTTTTCCACTTAATAAAATGTAAAGTATTTTTGTAATAGAAATAAGTGATATTGAATAACCTAATAATAAGCCAATCACTTTTGTTAACCAAGACGTTATTAAATTTTAGAAACCCCATCTATTAGAAATTATTTATGATTGAGCATATTGCTCCGGCGCGTATCCCGAGTGTTATAAAAATGTGAAATATTTGAAAATTCTCATTCTTGCTTGTGACGCTGTGGTTTATTCTCTGTATTATTTATAACCAAATGTATGTATATATAGTAAAATGATCTTTAAAAAACAGTAAGAAGACGACATTTTAATTAACGAAATATGCTATAGGATGTAAAAAAGAAAAATACAGCAAAATATTAATGTTTTAATTATAAATTAAAAAAATAAAACAATGAATCTTAACTATGCCATAAACCATTTACTAAACTACCACATATTTGGATATGTAATACTAGAAATGTATTATATATACATACTGCCCACACTAATTACTAATTAATTATTATACAATAAAAGTTGCGATAGAGCATTTTATCAAATAAAGGCAAGGTTAATATATTTCATTGAAAAAGACTTACCCAATAAAAAGCCACCACCGTATTTAACGAAATTATGTGTTATGTATGGTATCACAATAATGTTAAAATTTTGTGTTTTTGTTGCTAAATATATACCATTCTAACATATTTCAACCTAATGATATAGAATCTACCATGGATACATATCCTGTTTATCAACCCGATGTAGATCTAAATCTAATTTCTCCACTGGAAGTTGCCACTGAAATTGATAACCTCAATCATAAAAAGGCACCTGGTATAGATGACTTTTCACCTCGATTATTGAAAGAACCACCACGAAAAACAATCATTATGTTGACATATATATTTAATGCCTGTTTAAGACTGAAACATGTTCCGGAATGCTTTAAGGTGGCACAAATAATTGTGCTCAAAAAACTTCACAGACGTGCAGAACAAGTCGAATCTTACAGGCCTTACAGCTATTTCGCAACTACCTGCAATATCAAAGCTATTTGAGAAACTAATATTTAAACGTGTTAAAAATGTTATAATAATACCAGATTTCCAGTTTGGTTTTCGAAATCACCATTCAACAATAGCTCAAGTGCACAAAGCAACTGCGGCTATTGAAAAAGTGTTTGAGGAAAAGAAATACTGCCCTGCAATATTCCTGGATGCCTCACAAGCTTTTGATCGAGTCCAATCTGTAAGATGGGCAAATTGTTACCGCGTAACTATTGTCAATTGCTGGAGTCATAACTTTTCGGAAGAAAATTTAGAGTATCGCACGAAATGGCGTTCTCGACATTTAAAACTATTTCGGCTGAAGTTCTACAAGGTAGCGTCTTAGGACCTGTCCTATATCTGCTCTACACTGCTAACATTCCAACAACAAAAGAAACACTTCTTGGAACCTTTGCTGACGACACAATTATTATGGCAAACGACCTATATCTGCCTAGGGCAATAGAAAAAGTACAAGTAGCAGTCAATTAAATCTACAAATGGACGAAAGATTGGAAAATCCAACGTAATAGCCCCAATTCTGTCCACGTTAATTTTGTATTGCAGCGAAATAATAAAAACTTAATTATATCACTTAATGGATGCCCGATTCCTCAAGCAGAATCAGCTATATATCTTGGAATCCATCTTGACGATAGATTAATTTGAAAACATCACGTTTAACAAACAGCAAAACACATTAGAACAAAAATAAAACAGCTATACTATATGGGGTTGTGCTAAAAGTTCAAATCAACTAGTAATACAACGCTGTCAAAATAAGGTTCTTCGATTGATTACCAATGCCTATTGCTACGTAACCAACGAAGAACTGCAAGATAACCTGGAAATCAAATGGATTTACGAAGTTATCGAAGGTTTCGCCTTGAAACACGAAAAAAGATTACTAAATCATACTAACGTGGAAGCAATACAACTGCTGGACAGCGCGCAGGATATCAGGAGATTGAAGCGAACCAAACCATACGAACGTATATAAGTGTATACCTTTGGTGTAAACTAAAGTATAAGGTATAAACTAGGTAATAAGGTAATAGGTAAGGTATAAGTATAAACTAGGTATAAGTTATCATAATTTTATTATTGAGGAATACATATTAATGTATTTTCTTGCACTCGTCTTCTTTCTATATATATATATATATATATATATATATATGTATATATATATATATATATATATATATATATATATATATATATATATATATATATATATATATATATAAATATATATATATATAGAAATAAACTATATATATAAAATATAAAATATATATAATATATATATATAAAATAATATATATATATATATATATATATATATATATATATATATATATATATATATATATATATATATATATATATATATATATATATATATATATATATATATATATACCTTTAAGTATTTTCGTTTATTTCTTCTTAGTCAAGTAGTTCTGCTTTTCTCTTCTTTTATATTTTGGCAGATCGCTCTCCCTTATCAGCAAATTGTGTAACAGAAACAAACAAATGGAATTTGGTATTTGGCAAATGGTATTTGGCTATTTGGGAAAGTATTGTACTTGTTAACGAATCTTATATATAGACAGACTGCACCAATTAATGTATTGCCCATAACTCTTTTTTATCATATCGTACCCTTAATTACCCTAGCTAAAATTTCAAGTTTTCAAATTCAAAGTTTTCCCAGTTCTTTTCTTTTTGGTATCGGCATTGGTAGTGCAGCAAACTCAAGATGAAATTTTTGCCTAAATCGGTTTCTTTTTCTTGCTGCTGAGTATGTCTTATTACAAACTTAACATATTAATTTACATTTACTGCAAAATTTAAATCATTTAATTAGTTTATCCTACATGTAATAACTGAAGCTAAACTTACCTTTAACACTCCATATTTTTAATCCTGTTAAAGCGCTGAAATGTTAAACATTATTAAAAAGCGTTCTTTTTAAATAAAATAGTCAAAAAATAACTTTATAAATTCTGCAACAAGCAATTTAATAATTAAACAAATAAATACCTAACATTAAATCATAGCAATGTCACTTCACTCTGCAGTGTTGCCAAATCTAAACTCAAATATATTATCTAATAAATAATAAAAAACGTGTCTAGTCTATTGATATTTTTTGTCCCAAAATAAAATATATGTTAATTTCAGAAAGTTTTGTTAAATAAATTTGTTTCCTAAAATAATTTACATCCATAAAGCAAGTAGCGGTATATTTCGCAACATCGACTTCTGTCATTTTGATTTTCCGCGAAATATATTGCGCCGACCTATATGTGAATAGTGCCGAGAGTAGACGAAACTCCCGACCACGGTGATTTTTAATGTATCCTAAATAAAAGTGATTACACGAAGAGTTTAAATAACAATACCGACTCCATAAATAGTAGCGTTATTAAATCTCACTATCGCTATTATCTGATATTAAAATTTTATTCATAATCGTTTTTAGTTGACCAAATAAATACGAACGGACCCTGTAAATCGTACAAGACATGTGTCTAACTGCAGATTAAATATAATTCTAATAAGGAGATCGCCTAATTTTAAATAAATCGAGGTAGGCACGCTTACTAACGGTCAGCCTTCGCTTGTAAATATCTGTGTAATGTCCTACATTGTATAATGTATTTACATTGAAATACAATGAAGTAAAATTTGCTCGCCATAGTGACCGGAATATTAAATGCGATGTGGCAAAAATGCTGTTGAAAGACTTGTATTTGGTTCGTAGTTTTGGCCAGTTATTACATCAATTCATCAAGCAAACTATGGATGATGTTGAAGGTTAACGATATGAATTTATGATGCATAAACACACTTACATCAGCTAAATGAATTCCGAAAGTAGTATGTTCGGAGTTATTATATAGAACTTGATTCTGTTCATTCATTCGTGTACTTGATTACTGAATTTTAACTGATTCACGTGTCAACAATGATCGAGAGGTAACTGAGAAATTGAATAGACTAGTTTTTTACATTCATATGCGTGTTTTGTTTGATGTAAGTCTTAAAAAAAGGAGTGTTGGTGAAGAATATTCATTTATTCGAGGAAAATCATCCCAGCCACGCCAGTAACCAGGCTGGGTAAATCCGGATGTCTTCTTGGAGGATCCTTAAGCTAGTAAGCTTATTGCTGAGGGTTCAGAAGCCCATGTTAAGGAGTAGGTCCACTTCAGATAAATCCTAGTTGGTAAGACGGAAACCCTAAACTCTCAAAAAATATTTACACATATTTCTTACTTTATTAATTTAAAATTAAATAAGATGATTTAAAGTGAATGTTGTTCATTGGCGTGTTGTCATTTCTTCAATATTCTTAAAAGCAACAACTTAAGACTAATGTATTCTGAAGGTAAACTTGAAACAAAATAATTAAGTAATGTTAATTGGTCATTTAAAATGTCTTTTTTTTAATTTGTAAAACAGATAGGCTGAGTCACGCACTATTTTATTGGCTTGCTGATCTTTACTCAGTGAGGTCATATAATGATATTTATTATCAGTTTTCCAAATTTATGTATTCTATCATTCTATTGATTTGAAATATTTTATTTTTAATCAAATAAATATCTTTCAGAGCATCATTTTTGTTGTTACTACTATAAAATATTCTTTAAAAAATAAAAACTGGGAAAAGAAATTCTTAGAGGATGGATTTTGGTATTTAAATCAAGAGTCAAATAATCATCTGCATAAATCTATATAAATATAGAAATGTTAATTAGTTTGAATAATTGAAGTTGTAATAACATTTAGTAGTTTTTTTTGCCTATATGCTATAACAATCATTTATTCCACTTTCAGCTTGGATACTTTAAAGGTAGTTGAATATAATTTCTCTCTTCTTCTAGTTCCTCATCATTTAATTTGGATCATCATGACTTGATGAGTCTTGCTAAAGCTTTCCTTTAAATAATTATGCAGCGAAATATAAAACGTTGTCATGAATTGAGCTTTTGGCATATTTGGAGATATTAACACTTTGGCAAAATTACACATAACAAGAGTTAAATAATAAAATATTTAAATATTAATCATCATACCTTTTTTCCGTATATAAAAAAAAACAAACTGGAAAATTGCCAATGGCAAATGAAGATTAATCAAAGTTTTAGAATACCCCGTAATTGGTGCAATGCTTCGCCAATTAGTTATTGAAGAATTAGCTTGTACGACGGTCATAGCCAACAAACAAAGCAATCTCCGGGAGGTAAATGGATTTTGTTTTCTTTCAAAACCAAATAACGATTTCACTTTTTTGCAATTATTCGGTTTTTCTTTGTTACGACATAAAAGTTATATCTTCGGAGAGTAGGCCCGTTGTTATAACATTCCTAAAACTGATATTTAAATTTCTAAAAGTGCAAAAAATATATTAAGTTTATTATGAATTAACAGCTAACATAAATACTTTATTTTGATGGAAGAAAAAGAAAATTTTGTTACAATAATTAATAAATTCTAATATATATCGTTATGTTTTACACAATCTGCGAAATAGTTTTGTTTTAAATATTTTACAGTCCCCTTCTTACCAACTAGTGTTTATCTGGACTGAACCTAATGTTTAGCGTGGAACCCGAACCACGGTCTTCGGCATTAAACCTACCAACTGGCGAGTGACCTACTTGGAGATTATCCCAGAAGACATCCGGTCTTACCCAGCCTGATTACCGGCGTAACTGAGATCCCTTTCCTTGTCGGATTTTGCACTCTTACCTAAGGACAATCACAAATGTGAAACAATCACAAACAGAAATTTACGCCCATGCCCCAGCAGGATTCGAACCCGCGGCTATCGCAACAGTAGGAGGACCGTCCCACTGCGCCACCAAGCCGGCTTTTACTATCTATTGTTTTACTGTTATTGTCATTCGTCATATATTTCACATTAAAGTAGGCCCATTTCATAAAAACTACAGCTGATTAAAAGAATAATTTAAAATATAATGTATAAAAAATCATGGATATTGATATAATTGGCATTTACGGCGAATTTTCAAATATCATTATTATAGATTCGATGCTTTAGAACAGTGACATAAAGTGATTCCTTTCAGTGTAGTCAATCCAAGGCACTCTCTCCAAACAAGAGCAAAATTTGATTGTTTAGTATTTTAGGGTAAATTAAAAAAATTCAGAAATGTCAATAGAAATGGTAAAAAAAAAGTTATTTCGAACAGCCGTAATTTGGTGAAAAATACAGTAGACGAATGTATAGAGAATGCATATAAGAGCATCAAATTTCAAATAAATCAGTTTAGTAAAACTTGAAATGTCGTAGTAGAAATAAAAGTAGCTTGGAGAAAAAATGACATGTCACTAAAACAGCTACATGTCCGAAAATAATTTAATTTTCCGAAAAACCGTCATGTTACATAATAATCTTAACAGTTAGGCATTCAAAATATTAAAAAAAAATTTTTTCACATTTCTATGCTATGTTTATATACAGAATATCTCTTCAGTGTCCTAATTCATTACATCTGTTGATATAATATTGATGACCAAATTATGAATGGAACCCTCGACATATTATATATTACGTAATATATATTTCTAAATATATACAAAAGATTTTCTTATATATCAGACCTTCTTTTACCAAAACGGAGAAATAGTATTATTTTGGTATTATTAAAATAATCTTACTATTGTTGCTTTGAATTGTGCCTGACCACAGAAAATTACTTAAGGACAATATTATAATCTGAAGAAAAAAAAGCGCCTTTTACTACCGGTCATTATCTTCAAGGTCCGCATTGATTTAAACATTACCTGATATTTTGCCACATTACATATCGCGTGTTTGAGCGAATCATGATAAAAGTAAATAGCGTTTTTTTTCTGCGGTGAAGACGTAATAACATAACGAAAAAAATTCGGCCTTGTAGGGACAAAATGAAAAATAGAATTGCTATAGCGACAATACAAGGATACATATAGAGACAATTAAGCAAATGAGTTCGGGTATTTATCCGCGAGTAATAAAATATCTATGAAAGGATTGTTCGATAACTAATTTGTTAGAGTATTGTTCGGATAAATGGAGGCGTGGCTATAAATAGATAGCTTCATTAGATATTTATTTTTATAGGTTTATATAGTGGTATAACTTTTTTATTAACTACATCTTATCTTAGATATATCTTAATTTATGAAATTAATTTACTACTATTATTCAGTTGTACTTGCACCAACATATAATCAAGATGAGTGTGGGTTAAATACATCACTATTATAGTATTTTCAAAGTTAAAACTGAAATAGACAACTTAAGATAAAACACTTATACATGTGAACATCCATCCTGTGTCAAAACAATTAGCGATAACAACAATTTGAATTGGTCTTTGTAAATAGTATAGTATTCCTCAAGAGACATAAGGTTTTTACAGAATTATGGAATTCCCAACACTAAAAGAGAAAACACTCAAGTTCCGCCCTCAGGCTTAGGCTCTCCCTTTTTCAGGACCCAACGATGGAGCCGGACACATAAAACCCCCATACAAATACTCGACGGTCACCTGGCGATTGAGTGGTATAAATTATAGCGGTTGCAGATTAACCAGAGTAAAACTCAGGCTATTCTATTCCAGAGAAAGAAGGAGTTCCGCCCGAATCGATAAAGTCTCTATACCTTGGCTCCAGAAGGTATCATACCTCGGTCCCCAGTTCGACCGCAGGTTCCAATGGTCAGCCCATATCCAGCACACTATCTGCAAAGGCAATAGCGTGCACAGTCTATTCTTTCCACTCCTCTCCACTCCCTTGAAAAGTTAAATTCCCAATCCCCTAGAAAGCGACTCTGTCCGTCCAGTCTGCCTCTACGAAGGTGTGGTACTCCAAGTGTTCCAATCCAAACAACTCCGCTCTGCTCAATGACCCATGGTTTATGAAGAACGTCAGCAGTCACCTCAAATTAGGCATCCCGTTCGTGAGGAGTTTCACGACATGCTCAGTGTAAGGTTCTCCCTAGGCGCCTTAGAACACGATAACAACTTGATAAAATCTTTATCCACCAACAAATCCAGGTAGATAACGAACTAGGACAATCTCAGTCGTAACCCAGGGTCTATATCGCCCACACTATCTCGAACCCTAAGCCACATCAGCAAAAGACCGTTTGGTTCTAGCTGGTCATTCTAGAATAAGAACAAAAAATTCAACGGTCTCTTCGTCTGTGGGCTTCCTCAATTCTCACATATACTGAGTTCATGTGGGTTGGTTCGCGCCAATCATCTGATTTCCTGCATGTTGTCCTATAGCTGTGTTGCTTCTACCTTGCTGTGATTTAGTAACTTTATTTGATGTTTTCAAACAAAATCGTGGATAACTTGGTCATCATGTAGTTCGTTTAATGTTTTAGTGAAACCCCATATTTACACCTTATAGATTCAAACAAGTTTTATAACAGACTGTGTTAAACCAATCTCTTTGATTTTAGGTCAAGTTTGGAGTATTTTTTGATTAATTAGTACAGTTAATTGATTTTGAGTCTGATCTGCTCTGGTATTTGTCTAACATAAGGTTATGTAACTATGTACACATTTGTGTAATTTGGATTTTTGATAACAACTGCATTCTGCAGTAAAATAAATATAAAAAATATAAAACAACTTGTACTAAAATATATAACAGATAATATAATTAGAAAATTAAGAAATACTGGAAATAACAATAGGATATAAATAATTTTCGCACTAGTAATATTAAACTTAAAAAATGCGTAGGGTAAAAAGGCAAATATCAGAAACATTATACTAAGCTGTTCAACAATTTCGCAGAAAGGATATAATTATTTGTAGTTGTATAAATTATTTTATATCCCTGAATTTTAATACACTTATTATTTAGAATCCTCGAATTTAAGAAACCCATCAGTTTACTTTTTTTCTGGTTTTCCTGAAAATATTCCTTTATAGCAACTGTTAACTCTTCTTTTGATATAAAAGATTTTCCACGAAATAATTTTAGATTTTGGATTCTGAGACGAGCAACAAGTCAGAAGGATCATTCAATTAGATGCGTTAAATTTAGAGATTGTTTTTTCAGCTGCATAAGCAAATAGATATTGAATATTACGTATTTCTTTTATAAAACGGGTACTTTTCAAGAATTTTCAATTAAATTATTTCAAAGGAGAATAATCTTAGTTTATTCTTTTACCAGTTCATATATCACATGTGTAAAGCCGGCAAATAATTGGCAGCACTACACTTCCCTGTACTATATCTGTTTGTAAATAGTCTGGTTGATATATAAGAGTTTAAGAATTTATTGTTCTGCTTTGGTACAGTTTGTGGACAAGTCCCGTATGCCAAACTTTGTCGAAAGCTTGGTATACATCTAAGAATATAGCTGAGCAGATTTTTCTGTTTGTAAGTTTTTATATGACGTCTGTAATTTTATGCACCTTGTCAATTGTTATATTTTGGTCCACGTTTTTGTCCATAAAACCAAACTGACGATCAGGTATTACATTTTTTATTCACATTTATTACATAATTATTATTTAATTTATTACATTATAATTTTATTACTTTTATTATCATTTTTAACAGGAGTTTTTCAAGTACCTTAGCCATTACCAGTAGCAGAGAAATATGCCTGTAAGATATTATTTCATTTGCGGTTTTCCTAGTTTCGGGATCATAATAATTTCAGCCATCTTCAAAACATCTGAGACATGTTTTAATCGAAATGCTGTCACCACTTGTTCCGTTATTAAATCATAACCCGTCGCTTTCTTTAATTCGATGTCAGTTTTTAGCAATTTGGTGGTCTCCTTGACGTGGCTAGATGAATCGTCATTTTTGCACGCGTTGTACAATAAATTATATTGAAATTCATGTCGCTTGGTCTTAATATTGGTTCTAAACGATCTGCGAATGCTTTAGTTTTTGTTGGTTGTTGCGTACCCCATTTCTACTTATTGCCATTGCTTTTTGTATTTTATTTAGATTTTTGGTAGCATCCTGGAGTTAGTGCCTATTGACATGTCATGTCATTGACTTCCATAAATAAATTTATTTTTTTAACCTTTGTGTGATATTGCTTAAGATATTTTATATTAGCTATCGTTTCCTTAATTTCTTTGCCATGATTGTTAATTTTACAGGTTGCGTTATTCTTGAGTTTTTCTTTCGGTTTTCTTTCTTTTTAACATGTTTAGCTTCAGATAGCTTCGCAACGAAGAATTAATTCACAGATCGTAATAATGTTTTGTTTTTGAAAGAATGAAAGTTGTGTTGATAGTGTCAATGCGTTGAAAATATCAGAGTTTGTACCGAATAAATCGCATGTGCGGTAAGTTTTACTGTATTATTTCATTTTAAAGAAAAAAGCGGCTGAAGGTCACCGAATACTATATAAAATTTATGGCAACCATGATCTATCGATTTCAACATGAAAATACTGGATTCCACGTTTTAAAAGTGGCGTTTTTGACAGCGAGGACAATAAGCGTTCTGGACAGCCGAAAAAAAATTAAGACGACGAAAGCATTACTTGATGAAACTATCAATGGGAATAGCTATTGACTAAAATTGAAGTATTTGAACCGATCACTGCACTAACAACAGCCGAAATACGACCAAGGACATAATAATGTTAGTATTCAGCTTGATAACGCTCGACCATATGTTGCAAAACCAGTGAATACACTTACAGACACTAGAATTGGAACTGCTACCCCACCCATCGTATTCTCCAGACCTTGCTCCTTCGGATTATCACTTGTTTCGATATATGTGTCGTAACCTGTCGCAGCACTTCACTTCTTAGGAATATACCAAAATATGGGTTGATTCACAGGTAGCCTCAAAAGATACATCGTTCTTTCGAGATGAAAAGCGTAAATTGTCTGAAAGATGTGAAAAAGTAGGGCTATCGATGGACAATACTTTTTTGAAATTTATTTAGCGTCTACAGTAAGTATAGTAGCGTAACAAAACCAAAGAAACCAGAAGCCTCGTAATCATTAAAGTGTATATAAATTCACAGTGAATAAAGCGATCGTGCAAGTCGATGAATGACCCAATACACGCCCACGAAGCTGTTAATTGTTTTTTTTTGTGTGCTCGACAACTGCGGGGTTGACTGACCAGTACGAAAACATTCGTACGCTCGCGGAGATATTTGCATATTATCATCGTCTAGCGGGAACGGAACGCAGAGATCCCGCTACGGACCCGCCTCTAATCGTCTCTTCGAATCGACGCGGGATAATTAAAACGACAATTTGCCCAACGAACTAAAAATAATACAAAGCCGTCCGGCGGCCGATCCACTTTAAAAACCGACCGTTTAACTGTTTATTCGGTTTTCTGGGACGAATCCGCGCTGCTGCGGCCTTCCTACTTTGCTAGAAAATCGCCGTAAAACCCGTCTCCATTCCGACGTTCGTGTTTTATTATTCGCGTTGCCTTTTTCTTCATCCTTTTATGTTTCTCTACGGAGGCCGATTGAATAGTTTCGTCAGCGTTTCATTCAATCAAAATATTATTTTTTATTTTTATATACATTCACAGAAAAATATATGTAATTGAAAAAGCCTGCGAAAGTAAAAAGGTATGTTCAACCATGCTCTTAAATGTAGCGCCAACCTTCGAGAAGGTATGGTATGGCGGCTTTGTTAATAAGTTACAGAAAATGTTACAGAAACCACACACTGAACCATTAAAATCTTACTTTATAGTCTACATATTTAGACATACGTAATTCAATTATGGAGATATTCCGCGAAAAGTAGTATAAATACAATACAATGCTGAACAATGTTTCACTGAACAAAGTTGTAGGTGAACCCAAATACTACAGGACTGATTACTTATATCGAGACCTGATAGCGACTGTTACTCGGGAAATCAAGAGAACTGCAAGAAACATTAGAATAAAGTAGTACAACTCTTGAAACTTTTTGCTCAAAATAATTAAACCACTTGTTCTTATACAGTATAATGTAGTAAGGTGCTTTTAATATAAAAACAGCGACTAATATAGGGCCGATGGGTCCTTCTAGATGTATAGGTTAGTCGGCAACTACTAGTAACAATATAATAAACACATTTTTAAAAGAATTATATACCGAACGTATCACAGACCTTTGATAAAGTATGGCACACAATGTTGCAGCTTAAATTAAATAAATTCTTCTCTCATCCGCATTACCAGTTACAAAACAAGACGATGAACTCACTGAATTACATCCACTATATTCAGTTCCTCAAGATAGTGTACTGGGGAATTGTGGAAACATATACATATCCAGCCATCTTAGCAGATCTCAAAGATTCAATAACGTCATATCCAAAAGAACCTTCAAACACACCTTGATAAAATAAAACAAAATCTACCTATGTAACTTTCACTCTGCATAGCAATGACATGCCTACCAATGAATATCAATAATTGTCAACCTCCCCAAGCCGACGATGCGAAATATCTTTGTATGCATCTGGATCGAGGCCTAAGAAGCACATACTTGCTAATGAATGCCCACAAGAGTAAATTAGTGCATATTGATTTAACCTGCAACCAAACTGTTCATATACAATGCTAAGTATTTTGGCATGAATCCTGATGCAAAACTTCGTTGGAAAAAATTATTGGTTATTTGGAAGAATATCTAATTTATCCGTACATCATAAGTTGCTGCTATACGGGCAAATGCTAAAACCTATAGGAACATACATAATTCAGATATGTGGATATTCTGAGAGAACTAATATCAATATAACACAAGTATTTCAGAATAAAGTGGTAAAAAGTATTGTGGATGCACCCAGATATTATTGGGACAGTTATTTACACTGAGACCTTCGGTGCACTTCCATCTAAACCATCACTTCATGTAAAAAAGCGCGGCAACTAAACACCGAAGTACTATAGAGAAATCATTGAAATGTGCTTCTAACCTTTATTTTATTTTATTGGAGACTAATAAGGACCATTGGGTCATCCTAGATAAGTACCTAGTTTTAAGTTACTGTAGACAAAAAATTGTTAAGTTAGTCGGCAATGACCAATAATAATATATTGATAAATTTAGAAAATAAAAATTAACCTTTTATAGAATCTCTTCACTATCGAAATAAAATTAAATGAAATTAGGTACTTGCAAATATTTCGATCAGCGTTTAAGGAATGAAAAATTGAATAATTAATATTTCTATATATAAAATAACAGTTCTTGATTTAGTATTATTGAGTTATTATTGCATTGTACACAAAGGCTGATCTGTGATCGCTCTAAATTAAATTTGCTACATTTATCATTTTTATTGATTTGAAGAAATCTGATTTTTTTCAATGATTTACAAGAGCCGGTTATGATATTAATGGTAAAGAACGGCCTGGAGGATAAAAAACTATTCGGAAATAATGAATTCTCAAATAAACTCAAATTTTCAGTCATCACGTTCTCTTCCAATGGATTGACTTATCGTTTACGTTATTATTTGATGCGAAAGATAAAAAAAGGAGGACAATTAGCCATTGTCCGGGCGATTTAACTGAAAATACTATTCCCAAACGTTTCAAGATCGCGGTTTCATTGCTTGCCAGACAGAAAAGAGGAGTTTTCTTGGAAGTTAAACCGGAGAATTATCTACATCAACTTCAATAAGGAATATTTACGGTTCAAATTTTTGCTCAGTATATAGTTGGATCAGCAGGGGTAGTCTACTACGTGCTACTAAAAATTATATCAATTTTGATCAATTTTATCTAATTTGAACCACGTATTGGTGCAAAGAAGGCAGCAATAGAAGATAGGATAAACTGTTGCAGCTGCAGCCTGATAATGGATGGATGCAGCATGATTTGTCTGGCCACAGAGGTTCGAAATGCCCAAAAAGAATGAAAATTAATCTACAACCCTTTATTACAGTATTAATTCTGTAGGTTTCCGCAATTTCATTTACATTCGGTCTAGTTATTTTATCAATGAATTATACATAAATAAACTCACTACCATTATCAATATAATCATATATATCTCTGAATAAACACAATGGAAAGGATATTAGAAAATCATAAAAATGTATAAAGTCTACCGGTACTACTTCAGCATAATCATTCCAATAATAATAACATTTGATATGTGTTATATCAAATGTTATTGCTTCTGGTGTAAATGTATGAGTTTATATTCATATTCCAATTTGAATTTTGGACCAAAACTAATAAACTTAAAGATCTTGTAAAATTAACTTTTAAAATTAAAATAAAGAAAATCAACCATCAAAAGTTCCTTGGGACAATGGTCCAAATCTCTTTAGCTCCCATAAAACAGTTTAAATAAGTAACTCAAAATATCAGTGAACAATGAATAATGATTTATTTTCACTAATACAATTGATGAATAAATTGTAAAATTAGCACCTGCTATTCGACATCCGATGCAGCCCTTGTTTCTTCTGCAATATGCAAATAAATAATACATGTTTTGGAAGTATCTTACAGTAATGAAAATATGTTTTTGGTCGATTAGTAATTGTCCAAATCCTGAAATATAAAAGGCAAATCTTTTAAGCCGATATATAATGACAAATTCTACAATTAAAATTATTATTTTTTCGTATAATTATTCGGAATATAAACTTTATTTAATCAATCAAATCAAATTTGTTTTGGAATTAAAATCAAAATGATTTACAAGTTTTTTTTTATATTTATTAAAATATATATTAAATTACAATAAGTTGAAATAAACTAATAACAATAAGTAACAACAGCTATCAATATTGCATTAAACTCAACTTGTTGATGAATCAGGTGTAAACTTCAAGGTTGTAAAATGCAACATACCGAACTCTCTATTTAGACCATTCCCCATTCAATTTTAAATGCAGAAATAACAAACTTGCAATCGAAGTCAAGGTCTTAGATCTGTCAAGCCTCTATTGGCCATTAACATTACTTCAATTTAGGACTTGGAATGAGAAATATGCCGCGAAGTATATGTACAGGTTCGAAAATCGATTTACCATGGTCGGTTCTATTGAAATTTATTGAAACAATGTCAGTGATTAACTTTTAAACCAAAATGAAACTTTCTAATCATCTTGCATTTATATTATTCCACTTCGATCATTGTTATTTGC
This sequence comes from Rhynchophorus ferrugineus, assembly GCF_030347505.1. NCBI lineage: Eukaryota > Metazoa > Arthropoda > Insecta > Coleoptera > Curculionidae > Rhynchophorus > Rhynchophorus ferrugineus. The sequence continues at coordinate 20,631,491 of NW_027472580.1, forward strand.
ATCCAATTTAAAACAAGGCCATTCAGCGCTATTTCAGATTATATTTCTGTACATAATCTTTTTTTTATGTTAACTTTATACAAACTAATAACATTTTTGTAAATATAATAAAAATAATAAATTAAATTTTTCTTCATTGTGCAGGATTGCTATGGAAACAAAATATTTGACAATCACAATTTCTTTGTCATCGTGTTCGAACAATACCGTTCGAGCAACCTAAAAATAAACATGAAATACAATGCCCATAAAATTGAGATTCAATCTGAATAAAAATAAAATCTTAATATATGTAGTCTGAAATGTTACGTATTGTACACAGTCCTATGCCATTTTAAATATTGATAATGTTGAAATGCATAATCAAGTATCAGTAGTGTCATAAAAAATATAAAATTTTACTTGCACTTTTTCTCATATTCGAATTATATAAATGTACAAGAGAATTGAATTAACTTGTTTACGTTTATTTAATTAGCTGTATATTAACAACGAAAATCTATTAAAAAGTATGTGTAAAAGTGTCAAACGTATAATAAAAGAAACAGGTTTTTTAAGCCGGTGATTTGAAAACTATGCGGATTTGAGTACATTAACAAATTAGAGAAAGGATTTCTGAAAGAAAGAAACTTAGGAGGCCTTGAATTGTATTTATCTGCATACAAAGTAGATAATTTGATATTTGTGATGTGGGTCACAGCTTAAGCATTAGATATATCGTTTTTATCGCCGATTTATCTTAGATATTTTGTAGATGTGTAAATAAGATAGTGAGAACTATTAATGGGTAACTTTTTTGGCATCTAGATAAACAATATTCCTCATATCCAATTATATTAAGTTTAAACACTATATAAATGTTTTTGCAATGCAAATCTGTTTCAAGAAAATGTTTTTCATCATTCAATCGATCCGTGTGGTAGACATATTCTCTTTTACAATTTATGATAGGTTTTCATCCAATAGGTCTTGCGATTCCATGTCATCGAACTATTTTGGTTTTCAAAGCTATTCCTTATCATTAGCATCAATATCAACACTTTTAAATTGTTAAAACCAAAGCTGACAATTGTATATAACAGAATAGCATCACCATAAGTTTGTATGTATATGAATCTAGCTATGAATCTAGCACAGACCTTCGATAACTATGGTAGTGTATGACGTCCTTGCTCATAAGCTACAGAAAATCTTACCGAAATAACACAATGAGCTATTAGAATCTTGCAATACAGCCAAAACATTTTCGAATAAAAGAAGAGGAAACCTACTCTACAATAAAAGAAGCTAAAGCATGTGTACGACCAGACATGTGCTATGTTACAAATGGAAAATGTCACGATGGCTATATTTGCTGATGACACTGTTATTCCTGCTGTCAATATAGTCAGCTATTCCTTCTGATAATAACAAAGAAGCCACATGAAAATTACAACAAGCAAGTGACAATATAGATAATTGGACCTAAACTTGGAAAATAAAAATTAACTAAAGTAACTCCGTGCATACGCGGTTCACGTATAATCAAATCTCACAAGCACCAATAGCAATAAATAATACTATCATTCCATATGGCAACAATGCTCGGATCGATTCCGATTGATGCAAAACTTCGCTGAAAGGAATATGTAAAAGAGGATAGAACTGCAATTTTTTTCAAGTTTTTCAGAACAATGTCCTGGGAAGTATTGTAGATGCACCGATATACTACAGGACTGATTACTTACACCAAGACCTTCAGATACCAACTATCACTCAGGAAATCAAGAGAAATTTAAGGAGACAAGAGGACAGACTCCATCATCATGTCAATAGAACTCTTAGATAACATCATAACAGGACACAGACTCAAAAGAATCAAACAAGTGTAGTATAGTAATGTAGCATTTAATAGAAAAACAGCATGTAGCGTTTAATAGGTCGTACAGCAGTGTTAATATATATATATATATATATATATATATATATATATATATATATATATATATATATATATATATATCTATATATATATATATATATATATATATATATATATATATATATATATATATGTATATATATCTATATATATATATATATATATATATATATATATATATATATATATATATATATATATATATATATATATATATATATATATATATATATATATATATATATACATATATATATATATATATATATATATATATATATATATATATATATATATATATTATATGATTGGTTTTACATTGATACTTGTAAACCTGTAAGTAAGGGAAAAATGTTTCAAAAATATATACCTATATATATTTTTGCGATATTTTCATTTTGTCATAAACAATTCACTTGTTTGTTAAATTATTGTTAGCACTTTACAGGAATTCATCATATTTTGATTACATTAAAAAAAAATCATGATCAGTTATAACATTCACCAATTTATTGTTAATCTATGAAAGTATACCATTCATAGACTTGTTAATAATCTGAAAGGTAAAACCGTCAGCTTGCGGCTAATTTTCGTTTTAACGTTGTTCTACGCTTGTAGAACAGAAATGGACGATATTTATACCGCTAGCATCTAGGTCAAATTTGCGTAAGCGTCAGGCAAACGACATATTTAACACTTGCAATTAGTGAGAAATAAAGCACTGTACGTACAGGAAAGAACGTATTACCGAAACTAGTCAAAAATAAATGCAAGAATTAGCATAGCCAACGTTGATTAATTCATGAATTTGAAATGATTTTGTTTTCTGGTAAACTAGAAATGGTTTATTTGCATTTGTGATACTTTTAAATAAATATAACGATTCAGGCCTGATGATGATCTGATATTTTTTATATTTACGTATGTTTACATTTTGACTAGAGGTGGTTGTGATAAAATAACTACAATAGTACTGATAAGTTCTATTAAAATCATTTAAATACAGCCATTACTTTACTATTTTCTACATTGATTAAGAGTATGAATACAAATAATCTGTCCTCACATCAAAATAATTTATAATTTTTTAAAGTGCAACAATCTACTGCAGCTGCGATACAGGCCGTTCAGAGTATGTGTATTTTTATTTATAATTGTGGTTGTCTATAGCAAAAGTGTAAAATCTGACCTAGAGCAACCATAACATCAGTAACTGGATATGTCTTCAAAAATAGTATCTAAATTGGTCACTCGTGATAGACCTTATGCCAACCGATGTTAATCTTCATCAACTCGTGAGCTTCACCAACTGACAAGTGATGAATTAACACGATGGTCTTGTCCGAAAGCACTCAACATTCAACCAAAATGTTATTGGTATAACTAATTATCGTAACTAGAAGTCAAAATTCAAAAATTGGATATAACCCAAAACCAGATTGGACTAAACTGTTCATAATATAATCAAAAGGAGCGACGTCTGGTTAATATAATGACTAAAGCAGAGCATCATAGCAGAACGCTTTTTTTTTAATGTTTAAATGGTTACAATACAAAGTTTATGCTAAAATGTCAATTATTATTATTTGCAAAATGTTACAATTTAATTACTTTATTAGCATTAAATTAACTGTTTATAAAAGTAGTTCCAATTCTGGTTACACAACATAGAGCATTTTTTTGTCGGTGATAATTATTAATATATTTTTTAGTCTTTAAAACAAGATTCTGTATCTTATTAAAGACTTTCAACACTTCTTTTCACCAGACTACATTATTCCTTATATTATAGCTTGCAAAATTGTATTTAATATTGCTAGATTTCCTTCAAAATCTTTCATAAGGAATTATATTTTGTAAAAAAGTAATTTTTTTTATTGGATTATCATTTGTTGGTGAGTTGTTAGATCTTACGTGGGACGTAAGACAAATTAGTGAGATCGAAGAGTGATATAAATAAGCAAAGAACGATGTAATTTTATTAAAAATTATATATAATTATATATATATATATATATATATATATATATATATATATATATATATATATATATACACAGTATACATACATAGTAATTAAAATATGCAGTAGTTTATTATATTTATATTTTATGCTCTGAAATTGTTAGAGTTCTGAAAATAATCTTACCTATGATACTTTGTTGTTATGCTCAGTAGTCTAATAATTTAAACTTATCAATACTTTATTAATTATGCCATTTAAGAAAGTTTAATGACTGTTAGTAGTTGAAATAGTTATTTTAATATTTATTAATATACAGGCCTTTATTTATTTAATTAATGTTATATATCAATTCTTTTTCTGATCTTCTATTGAAAACACTGTAAAAACAAATTTTAATAACATATCATTTTAAAATTATTTTCTTAACTCTTTTGTGAGAGAATCTAACTTAACTAAAACTTAAGTTAATAAATTGTGTTCGAATTTCGACCACAGGACGAGGACTAGTACCTAACGCATGGGCTGAATAGTCCCGAGCCTAACACATGGCGCTAGTTTAAATGCATTTACAGCTTTATCAGTTCCTTGGAACTAACCTTCAAAAAAAAAACAAGAAAATTGTTAAGTTTGTGAGTTAATGCGCGAACAATGACATTACTTTTGTTATTTTAAAAACAATGGATTAAAAACAATTTCGTCTTTTAATTTTACACTGCTTCTTGATGGGAAAAAATACCATTCAAGTGAAGCAATGGCTTGAAAAGTGTTATAATGACTCCGCCCCATCAGAAACAGCAGTAAAATGTTGGTTTGCTGACTTCAAACGTGGTCGTAGATATATTGATAGTGCAGAACATAGTGGCCGGCCAAGTGAGGTAGTAACACCAGAAAACATCAAAAAAATCGCACGGAATAGTTTTGAATGATTGAAAAGTGAGTTTGCGTGAGTTATCCAACATCATAAAGATATCAAAAACTGTGTTGCTCCTATGAGTATTTAACTATGAAAACAAGAAGGTGTTGATGATTCTGAGCAGTGTTTGGCCATTTTTAAGCGTAACAAACCGAAAATTTCGTATCGATATGTGGCAATGGATGAAACATGGACTTCACTCCGAAATCAAAACGATCGTCATCTGAGTGGACAGCAACTGGTGACAGGCCTATTTTAAAGCAAAAGGTAAATCGTTCCACAAAAGTGGTATAGAAATGTTAGAGCGGCGCCGGAATGATTGTGTGGCTTGTGACGGAGATTAAGTTGATGAATAAAGCCAATTATGAACAAAAAAAGCCGCGATTTCTTTGTCACGCCCGGGACTTTTCAGTCCATGTGTTATAGATATGCATTAAATAACTTTAAAAAGAAAACAATCATAAATTGCACGGAATGTGGAATTATGGGACGGTAAACCCGGAAAACTCGCAGTATTGCCTGGCATTTTAATATATTCTTTTCGTATTCCGACATATTTATAATTACGCAGAACTGCTACAGTAACAGGCGCGCACCATTTACATTTAAAATTCGTTTCTGAAATTAAGACACATATTTACACATGCAATATTTTTCTCCTTCTTCGTTTTTTCGTTCGATAGAGAGCGGATACTGTTAATAACTAAATTTCAAAAGCGTTTATTTCTGTTACCACGACAGGTTACACAACCGTCTTGGATAAGGTATTATTAATGTAAATTTAAATATGCCCGCAATTATACGGCCATTTTTTATGCTAATATATTAAAACTATTGCGTATATCGTTTTCCGCAACGCGAACTGTAAATGTACTGTTTTATGTTTTGTTTTATTGTCATACTTCGATATTAAGAAATTATGCAACCTGTGTTAGTTGCTATATTTGGAAAACTTTAACCTACCTGAACTATAATTACGTTCATTGAGAAGCGGCTAGTGTGTATGTTTGGATGACTTTTCTATTCGATCAAGCATTACAGTCTCGGTCAATGGTAAAGATGAAATGACCTTGATCGTTTCGATTCATTTAATTCATTAGCATTACTTGGATACTTTGCCAATGATTTCTATATCTATAGGTCGTTTCTTCGCTCAAAACCTCTAACGTTATGAAACAAATTGCTAAGCTACTGAATGATTCGGTTCATGGCTAGTAAACATTTAAGAGAAATATGACTTCATTAATAATGAATTTGTGAAATTACTAATCACTTCGCCGACATCGCGTTCATTTAATTGTTTGGCGAATGCATTCAGGTATACTGACACTCTTTCAGATTTCTTTACACTATCCCTTCGGATCACCCTCGTTATGGTTTCGTTACTCGTTATGGCGATATCGCGATGAATTAAGTTGTTACTGGCATAATATGGGGCACAACAATAGCTATTTATTTTGGAATCTCTGAATGATGACTATACTAGATTTGCTAGTGATACCCCACGGTTCGATATCATCCGTCCATATGGGCCTAAGAATTGACTCATACAGCAATAGTTATTATCTATAGACAATTGGGATTTACGTCCTATAAGCCAATATATCTGGTTCAGTTTGAGCCCATTTTGATTACGCTTTTTTAGTATATGTTAAGCGTAATGTTAATCTTCTAAGTTAAGCGTCGATCCAGATGAATCTCCAAATATCAAGTTTTATCTGCTTCTGAGAGTTCATGGTTGTTAATATTTACCGGAGGACAAGTCCTTTTACGCAGACTGAACGCCACATGAGTAGATTTTATCGCATTCGCCTTGATATGCTACTTCACTAGTGTTTGGCATACAGCCTTAGGCAATCGAAAAGTGAAAGTACGGCTCTAACACTAAGCAAAGTATTGCTAGGTTACTGGAGACGATAGTAAAAGACCTCGCCATCCATGCCTATACAAGTTTCTATTGGCTAGGACTGCATATGCGCACTTGTTCTAATCTAACCTGATAATAAATCACAAAGCTTCAAATACTATGTTACCAATTTATTCCAACCGCCTTATATTTACACATTGCTGAAAATTCATGATACTTCGTTAGCTTTTAGCTTCGTTATAGCCTTTTCCTTCTTTTGAAATATGTATAAAATCAGAAAAATATAAGCAAATATAAGAACAAATATAACCATATTTCGTTCTTACCTTTACTATAATGTTCGAATAAGTTCTGTTTCCATATTATTTAACATAAAAAATATATCCTTTGTTCCACAACAATCTACAAAATTATAGTGTTATAAACTGATAATATTTTACAAATAATTCATACCTTACACACTTATTTTCGCATTATCTGCTGCTAATTTTGCCTATGAAATAATTTTATTAGCTCAACAAAATGGAAATACAAAATTAACCTAAAAATGACATCTAATCACAAATAAGACTGTGGTACAGCAGGCGTAGTAGAAAAGGATGCGAATTTTGAAAACTGTCAGGTTAGATAGAACAAGTGCGTATGTGCAGTCCTAGCCAATAGAAACTTGTATAGGTATGGATGGCGAGGTCTTTTATACTGTCGTCTGGTTACTGGATGGTTTGTTTCTGAGGTTATTAGATGATTGTTCGTTCTCAGTTGAATGGTTGCATTGTATCCAACTCTATCGATATGAAATATACATTTATAACAACTTTTTTCATAATATAGGTACAGAAATATTTAACAGTTGATAATAAAAACAAAAGAATCAAGAAACAACCCAAGTGGATATTTATGTTTTAACTCTGCGGTATTACTTACTTCAAAATTTAGCAAAATTACCTTGCGGACAAATTTGGTTCTGACAATGGTTATTGCTGAAATAAATACTTGATTTTAAAGAGTTCGAGAAATAGTTTTTTTTTAATAGATACGTGGGATATGATATATTTTGTCGTTTATTTTAAATGAACGCATATCTGACTGAGTTGAACTGAAACAATTTTTAAAAAATTTGTGATTATTAGAACCATTCCAATACACAAGAAACCTCTAACTTCAACTTAACAAAGTCGAATTGTGGTTGAAAACGTGGCGTATCAAAGCAATTGGGACAAAATCTACGCATTCACCTTTTGTAGAAGAACATGTCCCTCAGTAAAATTGAATAATCATGAACTTCCGCAAGCAGAGAACATTAAATATCTGGGAATGTATTTCGATCGACGTTTAACAGGGAAAAACATATAGTTACAAAACGCAAACAGCTTGGGCTTAAACTAAACCAAATGTATTGATAAGGTTTTGATAATAAGGTAATAAAATAATAAGGTTTTGCTGTATAAGTCAATACTTAAGCACATTTGGACCTATGGTATTGAACTGTGGGATACTACTGGCAAATCTAACATTGATATCCAGAGGGTCCAGAATAAAGTGTTGCGACTCATCGTCGATGCCCCATATTATGTGTCCAACAAACTGATTCAGCGTGATATCCCCATAGAACCCATAACGAGTGTGATTCGGAGTGTTATTGCAAGGTACTCTGAAAGACTATTAGTGCATCCCAATGCACTCGCCAAACATTTAAATGTGCGCGTTGATATTGAAGTGATAAATTATAGGCAAATTACAAAAAACATTAAATAAATAATGCCAGGGCGTAGCAGGAGTAGAGTGGCAGTGGTAGAGAAGTTGATTTTATTGTTTTTACAAATAGGGACAGTGATTCATCAAGCGAGACATCAAAATTAGAGAGAGAGTTAGCCAGCTTCCTAAACGATAAAAGCAAAAATCGTACCTTCCTTGATATGTTTTTACATATAACTCATATTTGTACTCATCAGCACATGTTTTCTATAACAGGTTTTATTCAAATCCCCAATAAGACACTGTTCGTTTGATAATACTGAAAATAAAAATCTAGTGTTCTCGAACGGAAATTCTTCTATTACACATTTTATAATTTGTATTTTGCATTTTAAATAAAATAGTGTAAAATATATTCTGTATTTCAGGTACACGACTTTTTTGTATTTCGTATTGTAACTAAAGCAAAGCGAAGAAAAAATAATTTGTACTGTATGAAATAATTGTATGAAGCCAACAAACAAGGGGAAAGCACAGAAGGGGATTAGTCATATTTGTATACATTTTATGTATTATTATATAGAGTAGTTTGATTTCTCTGTCTAGATGTTTTGAAGGAATAATAAGACGGGAAATCCATAAATGATTTTAAAATATTTATAGAATGCAAATTAAAATACGAGTTTAAGTATATCATCGCAGCAAAAATACTATATAAAAGTGTATCGTTTTTGTACGTGTAGTATATTAGAATGTTTAATTAAACTGTGACTTTTAATTGGTATTAAATCAGTCAATTTCAGGTCACGCCTTCTAATTATCTTCAAAAATAATTAAGTGTTTGGCTAGACTGTTTTTGAGAGATTAAGGAATGTCCTAGATATAAAAATAAATACATTTAGTCCGGGCATAATTCGTCTGGTAGATTTTCGGAGCATTTAACTGGATCAGCACATAAATTAACTTGTCACATTTGAAACAACACTTGTTTTGATAACGCAGATTTACATTAATTAATATTATAATATCTCTTTTAAATAAATATAGACTGACTTCTGACTTGGATAAAATTTAGGATTTTAAAAACAACTATATGAGGTACATTTATATATATCACTGTTCACATGTATCACTATGCCTGGTAACATACTTAGAGCTTCTATTAAATCTCTTTCGGTTTATCGATGATCTAAAACGAGATCCTGTGTTTCTTTGACGATTTCTGCTGGCAATGTAGTTTTTGGATGATCTTCACATCGATTGTCTTCAAGCTAGTTTTAACTATTGTTTGAGAAGCAGCAATTCACCATTTAGGAATAAGTACGTCTTTACTAATAATTTAATCACTAATCACTATTGAATGATTTTTTGTATTGTTTAAGACTAAAACTTCTGTGTTTCAAACTTCTTTCTAGCATTTCTTATCTTCCAAGCAATGGGACATGATGAAAACAAAACAATGAACCAAAAACTATTGATTTATGATAATAATATAGGATTATATATAGAGTAGATAGAGATATTCTAACAATTGTTTTTAAATTAAGTTAAAATGTAAGTAAAACAATAATGTTTTAGCAAAAAATTTTAAAGCGTTAAAGACGGTGACGTCACCCATAGTTTCCTGACCGTCATTGCCATAGGTTCAAAACTTATTCTTTTTCGAAACCATTGTTTGTCATCATATCAGGCTGTAAAAACTTGATAGCAATTCTCATTGTGATGATTTTGCTTCTATACACACTTGTGTCAGATAAGTTTAAATATAATTTTAATTAATTTTTGGGCAAATACCAATTTGGCTTCTGTAATAAATACGGAACAACAAGAAAAAATACAGTTTTAGAAATTAGTCAACATAATTAATAAAAAATGATAAGAAGTATTGGTCCGCTGCATTGATCTCAAAAAATACTACTGTTCCAACATATGGTGTCGATACAGTGGTTTTATCATCAGACGAGGATCCAAAATCAGTCATAAGAAATCTCCAACTTCATCTTAACAAAGTCGGATTGTGGTTGAAAACGAGGCGTATCAAAGCAAATGAAAGAAAATCTACCCATGTGACATGCACCCTTTGTAAAAATTAATAATTATGAACTTCCACAAGCAGACAACGTTTAACATGGAAAAAAACATATAGTTATAAAGCGCAAACAACTTAAACCAAATTAAACCAAATGTGTTGGCTGGTAGGGCGTAAATCTAATTTATCATTAGATAACAAAATGTTGCTGTATAAGTCAATACTTAGGCCCAGTTGGACCTATGGTATTAAACTATGGGATACTACTAGCAAATCTAACATAGATATCCTTCAGAGGTTCCAGAATAAAGTGTTGCGAGTCATCGTTGATGCCCCACATTACGTCTCCAACAAACTGATTCAGCGCGATATCCCCTTAGAACCTATAAAGAGTGTGATTCGAAACGTTAGTGCAAATGTACGCAATACGCAATAGAATCCAAGTACAACTGAACCAAGCGATAGCGTGGTACAAATTCTGGCGGCTTCAGGTTAACCCGAGCAAAACTAAAGCTGTTCTGTTCCACCACAAGAAGGAGTTTCGCGCCTATCGCCTCCAAATCGATAAAGTCCCTATCCGATGGCTCCAGAAAGTTTTCATACCTCGGTCTCCAGTTCGTAGATTCCAATGGTCTGCCCAAATTCAGCACGCTATTTGCAAAGGAAATGACGTGTAAAGCCTATTATTTCCTTTACTCTGCAGAAAAAGCAATCTCCCAATCCCACAGAGAGCGACTCTGTATAAAATGCTAGTCCGTCCAATCTGCCTCAATGGAGCACAGGTGTGGTACAGGTATGTCTCGGAGAGACAATTTGATTTACTTCAAGTGTTGCATCAACTTCAAGTGTTGCAACATCAACAGTCACCTCGAATCAGGCATCCCATTTGTGAAGAATTTCACGAACATGCTCAGTGTGAGGTTCTTCATAGGAACGACAGTCCCAGTCGTAACTCAGGGTCTCTGTCGCCCGCAAATCAATCATATTCCGAACCTGAAGCGACATTAGCCGAAGACCATTTGGTTCTAGCTGCTCATTCTAGTAAATGAAAAAAAAAATGTTAGTGCGAAGTACTCTCAAAGACTGTTAGCGCATCTCAGTGCACTCGCCAAACAGTTAAATGTGCGTGATGCCAGTGAAGTGCGTAGGCTCAAACGCAAGCTACCATACGAACTGATTTATAGACATAGAAAGTGAGATATAATTATCTTTAGGATAGGTTAGGATAGACGTTAGAATACGTTATAGTTATAAGAATAGTATCTAGAATAAGATTTAGATTATAATTTTGTACAGCATTTCACTTGCGGAAAAGATCTTCTACATATCAGGATAGTTATATTGTATAATGGAAATCATATAATAATTATTGCCCACGGGCAGATTGTTGAAGTTCTAAAAGATTAATAAAAAAAATTTGTAAATGGTTTTAGGGCGTCTTTAGAATTACATTGTTTCAAACATCAATTTTTCAATTCCTTTTTTTGTAGAAATGTTATTTATTCCGGGTAAAGTAAAGTAAAATTTTCAAAATTCGTTTTCGTGCCCTTTGAATGCTAAGATTAAGATGAATATATTCGCAGCTACATTAAACGAGATCCAGTTAGAGCAAGTGCAGGGGTTCGAATACTTGGTATCAGTAATAAACGAGATCAAAGTGGCATCCACTGCTGAAGTAATAAGTATACTCGAGCAAACTACATGAGCTCTTGCCTCTTTGACGCAATGTGTGTAAAATACTACAACCACTAATATTACTAAAATCTACTGCTTTCGAATGCTTATATTTGTCAATCCTTGTGTGCGGCCCCGAGACTTGAACATTTTTAAGTAAACTACATAAAACACAAACATTTAAATTTTATTTATGGAGTGATAATTTGAAATAGTTCTCCCTCAAAGAACCGCATATTCCTGAGTTTTCTGAAAATACTTCCCTGAATAACACATTCCTCTAAAATAATTATATTAACTTATCATTATATCGAGAACACAATACCGAAAGAAACTTGTAAATTCATATATTTTATATCAATAGAGCCAAAATCAAGGTGATCTTGATTCGTTACCCGCTTTGCGTATGTATGAGTTCTCTTTGGTGATACATTAAACGTTACATTGTTTAAAACTGCAACAGGCAATACATTTTGATGCCTGTAGGTACACTGTCTGTAGGTTTTGTATTTTGATGCCTGTAGGTACACACAATGGTGTAGGTACACTTTTATTTTGGATGGACTAATCAAAGATTCAATGAAGATTCAATTCGACAAAGTTCAAATTATTAAAATAACTTGACCAATTACCAGGACCAGGTTCCCAATAAGTCCCAAATTCTTTAATAAATTTGTTAAACGTTATCTTGATAAATTACAACAAATTGTTACAAAAAATAGTTAAAATAGGACAAAATCTATAAATGCTCAACAATTTATATAATGGGGAAGTAGAGAAAACGTCGTTAATCCCCTATTTTCTTCCTCCGAGCGATTAATGAACTTAAACAAAGTGGAAAGCGATTTCTTCTCGAATTCGGCCGGACGAAAAAGTTTTCCATATCAAAAGAGTGTTAATTTCCATTTTAAGCGCTCGGAAAGGCACAAATTCGAGAAATTGCTATTTATTGCCAGAAACGGATTATCCTTTGTTCTAATTATTCTTTTAAATTCCGAGTGGGAAAAGATTAAAACGGTTTAATCTCGGGAAGATTTTCGGACGTTTCTTTCTTTTTGCGGCACGTTTCACGAATCGTCTAGTCGGAAATGGATTTTTCGTCCTGAAAATTTCAGTAGTTGCCTTTTTTTCTCGTCGTCTAATTTGGATAATTTAGAGTTTATAGAAAAATTGATTGATTCAAACATTTTTCTTTATTAATTATTTTTTCCCCTATAGGAATGTTCGTCGAATCGGTCAGTCGGTCGAAATGTGTGGCTGCCGCTGCGATTATTTGTCAGAACACTCACTACTATTTTTGGAAGGAATTTGCACGAGAACTAAAAACACTGGTTGAAGAAATATTGTTTATTTCAATGTTAAACTGATACATGTGGTCGACGGGAGAATTGAAAGGATATTAGGTTAGGTAGAGGAAGTACGGTAGCGCTGTGGCAGTGGTACTATTACAAGGGGATGGAGAATAGAAAAGAGAACGAGACGTCGTCGTGATGGTCTTTTATAGCCTGGAACTACATGGTACCGATCTACCGGCGTTACCAACCTTTGTACTTGTTGATGAATTCGTGGTGGCCTAAAGGGTCGTGGCGATCGCCACATAACTCCCCTCCTAGTGGAACTGCCCTGGAACGTACCTCTATGTGGTGCAGGTTCCGGAGTGCACCCGCAATCACGCAAACAAACGCCCGGGGACTGCTGATGAGATGGGGATCCGAACCTGATCGAGGATTTTTACGGGATCAGCTGCCATCGGAGCTGTAGCAGGACGTCGTTCGTCTTGGGGCGTTTAGCTTTGTTTGAGGGTACCTATAAGTGTGTTACGTGTCCCGTTTCGTGATGCGAGGGTGTTCATGTGTTGATTGCTTCTGTGGTTTTCGTCCATCAGGCTAGTCTCATGAGATGTCGTCGACCATGTGATGTTGATGGGTTCCGTTCCTCGTGCTATCCTTCCTTGCACATGTCAAGCAGTTGTCGAGTGGCTTATGTTGAGTTGATTTACCTGTTAGGCACTTTGATCACGTCGGTGTCACCAATTGTAGGAATGTTCGTCAGAACACTCACTACTATTTTTGGAAGGAATTTACACGAGAAATAAAAACATTGGTTGAAGAAATATTGTTAATTTCAATGTTAAATGATACATGTGGTCGACGGGAGTATTGGAAGGATATTAGGTTAGGTAGAGGAAGTACGGTAGCGCTGTGGAAGTGGTACTATTCCAAGGGAATGGACAAAAGAAAAGAAAGCGAGACGTCGTCGTGATGGTCTTTTATAGCCTGGAACTGCATGGTACCAATCCACCGGCGTTACCAACCTTTGTACTCGTTGATGAATTCGTGGTGGCCTAAAGGGTCGTGGCGGTGGCCACACCCCTATTAATGCTCATAACCATAAATGTTCTGATTTATAGAGAGTATAGAATCTAATAAATAATAATCATGATCTAAGATACGTTTATTATCCAGCAGTCGCAAAATAGATCAACAAATCCTGGTGTAAAGTGATTTCTTACCAATATTAAAATTCGCGTTGATTCTATTATTGATTAATTTCTTAGAATACTTAATATAACAGTTTTGTATTTTTGTTTAACATTTGTATAACAACAACTTCTTATTAAGTAAGTTTCCTTAATTATCGATTTACAATATACTCATTAGTTCATTTTTCAAAATAATATAACTCAGCATTAACTAATTAAATTTAAATTATACTTTTTTTTAATTCTATAAACTTTTATGCAACAAATGTTATAATTTAATTTAAAAAGTGGCACTACAAATTATACTACAAATATTAAATTTATCAATTAATGAATTTAATTTATTTTAACGTAATACATAGTATGAGCCTGATGTTTTTTACATACCGCGCCATATTTACCATACCACTATTACAAGCCCATTTTAGTGTCAATATTGTCATTGACTAAACCAGATCTACAGGATATAAATCCGGTAAATTTGGGAACGAAAAATTGTCGATCTACTTTTTTTTATGATAAAAAATTAACACACCTATTTCCTATATCTCATGCCCATTTCCTCTTATTTCTAAACAACTTATATTTTAATATTCATCCAACATCCATTAAAATGTGGAGACATGTATTTATAAACTCAGTAATATTTAACGGCAATTAACTATTCGTAGACATGTGCTAAATGGGGGCAAATATAGGATCTATTAGAGTTAATTGAAATAAATTCCTACAATTGTCGAACGTAATGCTATTAATAAAACGAACTGTACAACATCTCAAAATTTTATTGAAGTGTTAGTAAAATGTTCATAACAAAACTTCTAAAGCTTGTGTGTTTTTATATCTAACAAAAACATAATTTTATCATCTCACTATTAACTTTATTCGCCGATGGCGCTTTTGGCACTCTATCAGAAAATGTGTTGTGTCTACAACATATTTGAATAGCTTGTTTCAACAAGATGCAATTTATGTTATCTATTGTTTCACCTTGTTGACATATGAAATGAGATCAGGGCCATTAATTAGAAAACTTCCAAATTCAATCAATCTTTATTCTCATAAACGTAAAAAGTTGGTACTAATTTTAAATAAATATATTTATTAAATATTATACCTGTATAGTATATCAACTGAAATCAATTAGTTTTCGTAAAATTACTGCTATTGTTGAACATTCATATTTATTTTTGTGTGTTGACATAAGATGTAAAACTGTAAAATCATCTTACCAATATTAGATATCATTTAAGCGTTAATATGACATGAAACGTGCTGCAGTGGTAAATATATCAGCATTTCTCTTTCTTGTTTTTATATCTTCTCAAATGAAGGGAATTTATATCCCAAGCCCAGGTTTTTTATCCGACATCAACTATATTCGGCTCTATATGTTCGCCGATTTCTCGAATTGTGGACCGAATTTCTTTTTTTATTTGAAAGAATGCACTCCCAAGGTGGTACCACTAGAACCAAAACAAGATCTGATGGCGGAATACGGAGAAATCACGGAATCGCAGAATGTTTTCACATATTTTTTATTAGGTTAGGAGGATATTTCGTTAAGTATTATGGGGATATATTTACAACTAATTGTATACTTTGAAGTTATCTAAGTAGGCTGATTATGAAAGCAGTGACCGGACCGCTATGCCCTTCAGTGGGTTTTAAGGAGTTTTTAGTAAGAGTGTGCTTACCAAAATCGTTCAGTGCCAAACTCGTTGTTTGCTTTTTAAGAACTAATCATATCATACGAGAAGCCGTAGAAACATTAGTTAGAGTATTCAGTTGACACGTGGAGGTCGCTGGTTCAATTTCCAGCAGGGATAAAGACTTTTTGTTCTAGTTTGATTAGAACATTTGTCAAATCACCTAGGCTAAGTAGCGCATCATGGGGCCTGAAGCGTTTCTTATTTTCAATCACTGTTACTTTGTTCCTATTTTTCCTCATACGGGCTGCACCTTTACTTGACCTATTCATTGTAATACTTAATAAAATAACAGCGTAATTTATTGAGTAAATATATAACACTAAAAAGAGAAAAAATTGAACCGACCCCAAAAAATAAGTAAGGAACTCACTAATAGTTAAAAAATAATCATTCTTAGATTTTTAATACAAAAGAAAACGTTTTAGAATAGAATATGTACATAATATTCGTTAACACCTTATTTAAGCCTATCTATACACGTATTTTGTATGTGTTTATTGGCATATAGTTAGTTTGTTTATGTTAGTTATAGTAAGGACTTCGTCCATCCTGTTCAGAGAAAATTGGCCACTCCAAACTCCTTTCCATGACTCGCTTGAACTAAACCACAATATATGATTACACTACTTGTAATCAGTTCCAAATACATTTTTTCTATGTATCCTGGTTTAGTATTATATACCTTTTATTTATTTCTATATATTTATGTCCTGTCTTACCTAATCTTTTATTACATATAAACTGTCTCTTTGTACTTTAACAATTTTTAATCCACAAAATTCGCAATAACATGTACTGTGAACTATTATGATAATATATTCGACATATATGTATATATATATATATATATATATATATATATATATATATATATATATATATATATATATATATAGATATAGATAAAATATGAATGAGGTGGTTATAGTACCATATTTATGAATATTATAACATAAAAATATTTTTTAATTACTTACTTAATAAACTGATTTTACAATAGGTTTAAAACATTTTAAAACACAAAAAAATGAACAATATTTAACAACTTTGAAATATCGTTCAAATTTACATCCAATGCAGTTATTTAAAATAAGTTAGCTTAAGAATTTTAGGATAGATAAAGTGTCTTAGAATCTTTAAAAGGTCTAGGCAGGATAGGGTACAAACTACTTACGAACAGAAATTTTATTATTTATAGAATTACAATATTGTAAAATAACTATTTAAATAAGAAATGAACTGGACCTACAGTTCGTAATATTTTGTCATAAAATATAACCAATATATATATATATATTATCATGATTTGCTAGAAACTATATCTCATAAATTTGGCAAAACATTATATCAATAGTTTTCGTAACGATATCATTAAAATTAAAGCTATTTAGTTCGAATAAGAGGTAGGAAATAAACTCATGGTCGATTGCAACCTTTTTCTCGTAAAATATACCCAACAAAATAAGAAAAATAAAATCAATAGCAAAAAGATCTTATAATCTTTAAAAGGTCTAGACAGGTGTTTCTCCACATAGTTCATAATATAATAGGGTACAAGCGCTTTACAAACAGAAACTATTATTTGTACCATTGTTGAAATAACAAGTTAAATAAGAAATAAATCGGGCCTACAGTTCCTAAAATTTTATCATAAAATATAACCACCGAACTTCTGAGCAATGTCATATTATTATAAATACTTATAATGGTATTTAAACTATTTTTGAATGAAACCTCTACACGCTATTTGAAATATATCAATATTTTATTATGATTTGACAGAAAATATATCGAATATACTTGGCAAAACATTATATCAATAGTTTTCGTAGCGATATATATAGATATATT
This sequence comes from Rhynchophorus ferrugineus, assembly GCF_030347505.1. Lineage (NCBI taxonomy): Eukaryota > Metazoa > Arthropoda > Insecta > Coleoptera > Curculionidae > Rhynchophorus > Rhynchophorus ferrugineus. The sequence goes on from NW_027472580.1 coordinate 20,649,601, forward strand.
AAAATTAACGGTATGAAATACTTTTATTTTATATGATTTGCCAGAAAATAAATCGAATAAGCTTAGCCGCAAACGATATCATTAAATTTAAAGCTATTAATTTCGATCAAGAAATATTAAATAGACTCATTGTTGATTGCAACGATTTTCCATAAAATATACCCAACAAACTGCGAAGCAACACGATATTATCGGTATCTATAACGGTAATTGCTTGAAAATAAAACAGCTTTTCAGTGTTAAATTATTTTTACTGCGGCACTCGTGGTCCGTTCTCTTTGCACGCAAATGCGCCCTCGAACTTTTTACGGCTCGTCACGCGATTGTCTTCCCGCCCACTGGACTAGCCTGTCGTTTTCCGTTCTTCCCGTGCATATGTGCAACGTTGCCACCCCTTGAAATCTGGACGATGTTTGGGCACTGATTAATGATCAGCATTTTTTGTTCTGTCTGACTGAAATTATATTTTCTGCGTTATTTTTGAAAATGTAGTCGTTATATAATGTAACCATAGAAAATAATATTTTTTGTTTTGTTTTAATAGACACAGTAAAAATAAAAACATGGTTTGCTATAAAGTAAACATTTCTGTGAATTTTTATTTGTCTTCATTGATTTTATATTTGTCTTTATTTTTCATGTATATTAACCTGCATTTATGTGTGAAAAATGTTACAATTATTTTACATATTGTTGGTAGTAATCACTTGTTTGTTTACTGTGAATAAACTCAGTTTCGACGTGTTTGAATACTTATTTAGAGTATTTAAAGTACAATGTGGTACAGTTCAATGTGGATGTAAAAATGTATGTAATGTAGTGTGTATGTAGGTGAATTAAACATAAAAAAATTTGCATTAAGATAAAATGTTAGTTGAGTAACTATATCTTTACAATGACCTGTTGTCCTTGACATGTTTCTTCTTGTATGTTTTTTTGTTAATTACTTCTTACTATCTTACATTAGGTATGCTTAGTACAATTTCAATTAACTATTCTGTTGCAGTTGCATAAATACATAAGCAAGGCGAGTTCCCAAATTAAAGTAAAATTAAGCTACTTAAGCTAAAGTTAAGAGTAAGACTTATACATCAAACAAATTTGTGTGGTTTGGTTCTTTTCAACCTTCTGATTTCCTGCGTATTGTCCAGCAACTGTATTGCTTCCACAGTAGTGTGATTTAGGAACCTTATTTCATGCTTTAAGGTGAAATCTTGGATAACTTCATAAATCCATTTGATTTCGAGCTCATTCGATATCTCCATTTCGACAACCCCATATTTACACAAGGTCCAAATTGACTGATAACAAACCTATTTGATTTTAAGTCAAATTTAGAGCATATTTTGGTTTACTAGTACAGTTGCTTGATTTTGAGTCTGATCTGCTTTTTTTTTGTCTAATATAGTATTTTCAATTTAACCTACCATCAAGATGGATGCTGAGGTACTTAGCTGATTCTGCTTGATGCTTGATATGATTAGTTTTTTGTCATTTCGCCGCAATGCATAATTAACATGGACAAATTTAGAACTATTAACCTGTATTTTCCAATCTGTAGTCCATTTTTAAATTTTATTGACCCTTACTTGCCCTTTTTCTACAGCATTAGGCTATAGGTTGAGATTACCACGCAAACTGCGAGAATTTATTCATAAATTAATCGCTGTCATGTTACACATTTTAATAGCTAAGGGCAACACAGAACTGCTTTAATAAGTTTTTAGAATAATTAAATTAAATTGAATGTAAATTCAGTTTTAGAAAAAGTCAACCAATAGTTTTTATTATAGCTTTATCGAAATTTTGCCTTTGATGTTAACCACATAAAATCGATCGAAAATGCTTTCTTGGATGCGATACCTGGAATTATATCTTAACCAGAGCATCTTTACTTCTTTTCGATTTGTTACGATTCATGCTTTTTTATATATCACATAGTATTTAATGATTCCATGTTTTGCTACAAGTATAAAAAATCATGTAAGTTAATTATTTTATATTATTTAGAACAGAATCCTGAGAAAATCACTGCCTGTGTCGTGGTTAAATAATCGTAATTTCGAATATTTATTTATCAATATTCGTACCTACATTTTTATTAAATATCTGAAATATTTGATGTCTTATCGGTAATATCACTTCCTCTACTGTTTTGAACTTTTTAAACAAATCTCTATTTTTACGTACAATTACTTAATTACTTAATTAGATGCTTGTATGTATTTTGATTAACGATTTCTATTGGTGATAATGCGAACTATCAATATAAAAAATTGCTAAAGAAACTAACTGTTAAAACTGATGGTATCGACATTCATTAGTAAGCAATTGTTAAGCAACCAAACCTAGTTAGTTAAATTTTATGGTTTTGACATTTCATTACATTTTTTTTTCATTTATTGTTATTGCATTATTCAGTATATACAGAAGATAATAATGGAATGTTCGAAATTGTATTTTCGACAATAATTTCTTTTGTTCTTTGGTTTGAAAAAATCTGTTGCCAAAGCCCATCAAATATTTTTAGAAGCTGGTGGTGATGCTGCTCCATCTTAAGATTTAAAAGTGGTGCTGTTAATGTTCATAATAAAGAACGGTGGGGGACCAACAAAGTTCGAAGACAATTGCAACACTAAAATACATTTCAGACAGTTTTCTATGAATAGCAGATTTCTTCACATACAACGACAAAAGTAATTATGCGTTCTACGATTAGAGTCATAAGTATACACTGAACAACCCAATAATATACTTTAAGAAACTGTTTAACAGTTGTTTACACTGTCACTTCGCATTTTCATTAATAGATATCGCTTATCCAAATACACACAAGTACCTAATACTTTCATTTTTTACATATACAATTAGAAATTATCAAGAAGGTAATTATTATAATCTTAATAATACGGGACATACAACTTTCTCTGAGAGCACGGAGAAAATAAAAATAAAACGGACTACATAATTAACTGTCCGTTTTTGTAATGTGTATGATTTATTCGGAATATCATTTAATTAAGGACCTTCACTTTTCTAAACATCAGCTCCGCGTTCCATCGTTTCAATATGAACGTTCTGATAGTTTTAGAGCTTATAAATATAACTATTTTTAGACGCGTACTCTTTTGACTGCATATTATTAAAGCATATTCAAGAGCAGACGTATATAATTTTAAGTTTGTATATTGGATAGCATGGATTTTAATTGAGCGACAAATATTTCGGCACCCGCGTCATACTGTTAGCGTTTGGTTACAGATTCACATCTATTAATCTATTTTAGTTCCACAACAATTATCTTAATTAGCTAAAAATATATTATATATTTATATATCATGGTTATGATTTAATTTTGAGTGATTTACTGTTAATGGTTTAAATTACGTTAAATTTCATGGTTAACTGTCATGTCAAAGCTATCTTATTTTATACTGTAACTTTTTTTAAAACTAATTAGAATAATTTCTGATATATATATATAGTTTTAGAAGATCAAACTGTCTTTATGGTTTAATTTGGTCTTAGTGCTTCTGAGCAATCAATAATTAGAAATTTAAGGAAACTTTAAATAATCATTTTAATAATATTATTTTTTGAAATCTTGAATAGTCATATTTAATATATTTTGCGTTATTTTGGAAAATAAATTTTGCAGAAAAGTTTATTTACCACCACTAAGCATCCTTGGTGTGTCCAACAATCTTATAACACGGGTACTGACACCATCATTCACAATACAAGCAGTCTGTCAGAAAAATTACTTCTAGTTACGTTTTTTCTCCGAACTTTCGTCGAATAAAAGTACCTTTTGTTTTGTCTGTTTTGTTTGAAGTTTAGAAACTGAAAGCTCAAACCAAACCAAACGGTCAAGAAGAAAAAACAGATCGATTATTGTTTATTTGGTCACTATACAAAGAGTTCGGAAGTCGGATCTTACAGAGTTATTTCGCTGCTAATTGCAACATAAAAAATTATTTGAGAAACTGCTATTAAAACGAGATTTCCAGTTTGGATTCTGAAATCACCACTCAACAATCAACATAATAGAATCGATCGTTGAAAAGACATTTGAAGAAAAGATATACTGTCCTGCAATATTCCTGGACGTCTCACAAAATCAGCTGCTGGAATCATACCTTTTCAAACAAAATTTAGACTCTCCCATGAAAGAGCCTTTTCAACACTTAAACCCATTTCGGCTGGAGTTCCCTAGGGTAGTATTTTGGGACCACTCCTGTATTTATTCTACACTTCTGGTATTATAACTACAAAAAAATAGTACTTAGAAGTTTTGCCGATGATATATATAAGCACTTCTGTGTTGCCCTTAGCTATTAAAATGTGTAACATGACAGCGATTAATTTATGAATAAATTCTCGCAGTCTGCGTGGTAATCTCAACCTATTCGGAATAAGCGCCTACTCAAAAATCTCATATAAAATTAATGTTTTCTTTGACTCATTTTACTTTCTTCATTTTAATTTATGCCGAATCTTAACGATTTATTAAATAATTTAATGTTTTCTATTGTGAGGTGTTCGTTTAATGTCTTCATCTACAACAGCTCTCCTTGATGTAACGTTTTTTTTTAAATTTAACATGTATATAACAAAGGATAGTCGATTTCAAGAATAGTCTTTGAGTAGTAATAATATTTAGTATTCAATATCTGTTATAATAAACTAAGTACGATTAATTCCGTAGAAATATTTTAGATATAATAGTATTAGATAGGACAATCGGAAAATAAAATATTATATACTAGATTTTTTAAAATTATTTAGTTATTACATTGTTACTCGTCGTTTTCGTCTAACCTACAATTTGTCTTTATGATAACTTAAATCTAGGTATATAACTAGGTGGACCCATCGGCCCTATCTCATTCTCTGGTGAAATAATGTTTATACATGTCACTGCTGTATATTTTATTATACGCACCTCACTACACAACACTACACAAGATCAGATGGTTTGATTCTATTCAGTCTGTGTCCTGCTCTGTTCACCCACAACACCTCTCAGGACTTTGTTCTGAAAAAATTGTATTTTATTTATGTTACTCTTTGCAGAACATCTCCAGAATTGAACTCCGTATGTCCATATAGGTTTCAGTATTTGCTTATATAATAGCAATTTATTATGTACTGATAATTGTGATTTTCTTCCAATTAGCCAGTACATTTTCCTATATTCCTTTTCTTCTTTATATGTTCCTTTCAGCGAAGTTTTGCATCAAAATTCATTCCGAGATATTATTTAATGTTATTGGTGCTTGTACGGTCTTTTTATAGGTGAACTGCACATGTACAGATTTACTTTCATTTTATACTACATGATGATTATATTACATCAGATGTTAATCATCATCAAGACTTTTAGATAATGGGGATGATGAAAGTAATCAACTTCCATAAGTTTATTGTACTAATGAAATAGGATTAAAGGATTAATAAAAATGTATTTATTTTCATATTTAGATCAAGATTGATAATTTTTTGGTAGAATATAAAAAAATAAAAAATATGTATTTGTAATAAAATATTTATATATATGTATAACTAATAAATTTGCTTCAACAACAAAAAAAAGGTCTGAAATATATGGTATTATTGAAAAAAGTATAATTTTTTATTATTCTTAATATTTCTTACAGCAGCTTAAGGATCTACAGCATATAATGTTACTGTATATTAAATTGCATCCGGTATATTTGTAACCAACTTCATGTTGAAGCCTCACTGAGATGGTTCACTTTTCAGTATGTCATTCCGTCAAAGTGTGAACAAGAAATTTTCTCATTGTGTTGATGTGAAAATGTCTGAATTCCATTTGAAGAAAGGCTAAAGGTCATGAAATGGTGTGTGAAACATATGGTATCTATCGATTACAACATACGAATATTGATTTCGATGTTTCAAAAGCAGTGATTTTAACAGCGAAAGTAAAGAGCTAACGATTGAATATGAGAATTTTGAAGCATTACACGATGATGATCCATGTAAAACGGAAGAATAATATGCTGAATTGTTAGTAGTAATACAAGAATGGGAATAATCCAAAAGCTTAGATAGTTTTTGTAGTGTGAATTGAAGCCAAGATACATTAATATGATTATGATTATGTGGGCAATGCTACATCAACGGCAAGATCGGAAAGGTTTTTTTCCATCGTATTGCTACTGGTGATGAAAACTACATTCATTGCGGTAGCAACCGTCAATGGGTATCGTCATCGACTAGAATTAGTGGATTTGGGCGGCGCACTGAAAATCAGCTTGAATACGAGCACAGATACAACAATGTTATTTTTCAGCATGACAACGTTCGACCACATGTTACAAACCGGTGAAAACCTATTTACTATAACGTGGTTTTGGACTTCATACATCAACATCAATCTTTATCGCATCAGCTACTATGTTCTCTATTAAATACCTATGCTGATACATGTGCCTTACTAATAGAACCAATGTGTACTTTAGAACATTATAGTGACATCAATTCTAATTGTTGTCTTACGTCTTTGCAAACCTATATTGATTTTAGATAAGTATCAGCTGTTTAGGCAGTGATTTCAATCGACTTTTGAATCCTAAGATGTAAGAGTAACAATTAAAAAAAATAGGTTATGAACAACGTAAAATGAATTGCATTTACAACATAAAATACATTAGTACAGTATGTATACCTACGGTTCATATATTTCCCTATAAAATACTTTTTACAACCAATGTTTTAATTTATTCATCTTTTGATTATAATTATCACAGTTAAGAACTATTTAGAATAATTAAAAATAACCTTAAACACACAAGTTAATTTCAAGATAGTCAATTCTGAGTACTAGCGCATTTAAAATACTTAAATGTCAATATTTATTATGTTACTAAGAATCAGATCACCAAATCTAACAAAATTATTATTTTTGACTTAATACTAAAAGCTTACCTAATGACTAAAACATAACGAAGGTGTGAAAATGGAACATTTTCTGCAATTAATGGGCGTACTCGGTACTCAGTAAGTTTTCGAGACGAAACGATGGGTAATAAAATTCAAATAAAGCCGAAATAGTGGCAATACAGATATGATGTCGTAGACATAACAAATTTTATAATAGAGTGCCAAATATTGTATCTTCCTTAAATAAAATTTTAATGATGTAATAAACATATATATTTTATCTGCTATAAAAAACCATCAGCTTCGTATATTTTCTTATATGAATTTTTTAATGTCGTTCTAATGGTGTTATATTATATTTCATAATAATTTTAGATAAAAGTTATCTTCCTCCTACACGTCATATTGTAACATAACTGTTGTCAAATAAATATATACTAATGTTAAGTTTAGTGTTTAAATCAGGCACATGGGCAGTTTAATAAGTTACTCACTTTTTGAATTTCCTGCAAAATAAATCATGCATCAGTGCTGACCTCAGCTAACATCTATTGTTATATTATTATGATATTTTGAGCAACTTACGTCAATTAGTTTCTGTTTGACCATCATTTACAGCAGACAATTTAATATTTTTAGTAAATTAAAATTATACAACTACCTTCAAATAAAGCGTCGAACATTGTTACTTTAATCAACGGTAAAACAGTAAAACACAAAAATGATTACCTGCTTATCGAAATATATTAGGGCTATAAATTAGTTTTAAGGGTTATTTGTTTATTAGAAGCTTTATTGTGAAAAATCGGTACAATGTATTTTATTTAAAGTATTGTTCAATGTGTCTTTGAAGCTATCTACAAATCGACCCATTTCTTGGAGGGTGAACCGCTCAGGTAGGTTAAGACGCACATATCGGAACAATTAGTAATCAGAAGGAACAAAGTCTGGAAAATACGACTGGCGGAGCACTTCCCATTTTAATGTTTCCATCGGTTTTGCAACATGTGGCCGAGAGTTGTCATACTGAAGACACTGTTAGTAAACGCATCATTTGTAGTCGTTAGCGACCGGATGGTTTCATCGAGTAATGCCTTCAAATGAAATCGTTATATATTCTGTCCGGAACACCCTTTGTCTTCGGGGTCAAAGTCACCACTTTTAAAACTCCGAAACCAGTATTTACATGTTGAAATTGATGAACCCTGGTTGTCATAAGCTTCATGCAGTATTCGATGAATTTCAGTCGCCTTTTTCTTCAAATTTTCGTGAAAAAGGAAAACTTCCCGTAAATGCGATTAACTCGGTATAAATTGAGACATTTTCAACGTACAGAAAAACCTTTTATTCACACTTCAACGAAATGAGACTTACTGAAAGACGAAGCCTGTTAGTGAGACTTCAACATGAAGTTGGTTAAAAATGCACTCGATGCAACTTAAAAGGCAGTGACACCGTGTGTTGTAAAACCTTTAAATAATTTATTGGCCTGAAAAATAGAAAACCCAAGTATGTCTATACCTATTAGAAAGTTGCTTTATATAGAAATTAGCTTCTATTATTACAGATAACAATTAATCGTACATGCTCAGTCATATAACCGATATATAATCTCTCATATTCAGCAGAAATCAATTCTTTAGACCACCGCTTGTCGTTTCCTATATATAGGCAATAGTTATTTTGAATAAATGATACTATTTATGATATAACTGTGTAAATAATTACTTGGTACTTTATATTGTGTTAGATACCATAAAAAGTTGTTATAACTACCTGTGCTCTATGCACGATATATATCACCCTTTATTAGAAATTATATTGCCCCGATTATTAATAAAGCAGGAAAACAATGATGATCCGGCGTTCATTTACCAGTTTTCTGTCGCCGTATGATTTACGAGCCGAATGGCAAAAGCAAAAGCGAGGGTGCGGATAATAAAACATATTCATCACTGTTCCACATGATCTAAATATGTTTCCTCTTATGTAATATGTCAAAATTATTTAGGGAATTAATAAAGCCTTCCATTTATTCTGTACATTTGCGGCATGGAGATAAAGTTTTGATCATCCAAGACGCATATATGTATCCCATATGTAATTAGAGACGAATAGTAGAGAAATATTTGATGAGGAAGTAAAATTTCGAAAAATTATTAATTACCTGAGTCATTAGGCCGAACATGTTTCAAATTGACAAAAATCCACATCACGTTAGACGAAAGCGTAGCCATCAGAATCAAGGAACTGTACTGGTTAGTTAGAAGACACCCCCTAGTTGACCTAAGATCAAAAAGATTGATTTATGAATTAATTATAAAGCATATTTAATATGGATATGACCTCCAAATAAAATTGATCTGCGAAATTATCCAAGATATCATAGTAAATCATTAAATAGAATTACTAAATCACAGCAACGTGGAAACAACAAACTTACTAGACAATGCGCAGGAAATCGGAAGATTGAAGCAAACTAAGTCACAGGAAATTGTACATACTTCATTAAATTAAGTGTTACTCTTAACTTTAGCCTTACGTAGTCTAATTTAATGTAAAATGTAATAAAAAAATCAAAAAAGCTGATGAAGGTTTAAGTTAAAATTGTTCGATTCATTGAAGGAACTGAAGAAAACTAAAACAAATTAACCAGTAGCTCTCTTGAGATCGCACCACTTGGTCTTAAAATGGTCTCAAACGCTGACAAATATATGTTAAATGGCTCGATCACATTTGTCTTAGTAATTTGCAAAATTAGTTTTTACTAAATTCAAGAACGGAAACGAGGCAGCTTTAATATCAATATGGTTTCGCAGCTACAAATCTGGAACTATTTTGGTTTGTTAAAAATTATCTAGTCTACATTTTTATAGCTATAAATCATGCAAAGTAACGTTGACATTTTTTAATTCAATTCGAAACAAGAATTGTTTATAACTAGTTTCTGTTTGTCCTATTCGCTCGGCAGAATTTGAATTCTATATTAGAAAACGACATATATTTTGACAATCATCCAAGAGTCTGCTCGATTTCTGATATTTTCATAAAAATCGTAAGGTACTGATCGGAAGAAATATTTGGAAAATTTCCTTCAACTTCAGCTTTAAGGGCAGATTATTGACATACTCATATATTCGTATGTTTAATGTTAACACACAAAGGCAGCATGTGAACATTTCATATTATTGTAATTATTAATGTTAAGCGGGGAGTTAATTTTATCAATTTGAAAATAAATAACAATAACATTTCAGATGTTAAATTTTTTCGGATGGGAAAAATTAACAAATTCATACCTCTAAATTCAGTACAACGTTTAGTTTTATTGAATTTAAATGTGGAAGCACAAACATCAGTGATGCTGAGCGATTACGGCTGAAAACCAGTTAACGCTTCTTATATATCGAAGATTCCTGAGTGAGATTCGCACCTGACATTCTAAAGGCAAAAAAATATGACCGAATCCAAAAATAGCGTGTCCAGAATTCAGAACGCCAAGAAAATAATCGTGTCACTCTTTGGAGCTATTTAAGCGAATTTTTCCCATTTTCTTCATGCAATATGGTGAGAGAACGATGTTAGTTTGGCAGCAATCCAATCATCGATTCAAACTGTTAACTATTCGACATCGTACGCTAGCCAAACTATACTACATCGATATGATCAAGTGCATAGCAAGAATATAAACAGGAATGAACATTCCTATATAAACATTCTCATATGGATTACTCGTGTTAATATGGATTACTTTTCTGGACTGATTAGGATTCGTTATATTACGTCACAGAAAATTCTGTAGTTTACCTATATACAGACCGTATAAGCACCCATAATATTAAATAATACTATCATTCCATATAGCAACAGCGCTGAATATCTCGGAATGAATCTCGATGCAAAACTTCGCTGGAAGGAACATATAAAGAAGAAAAGAAAAGAACTGGAATTGAAATATAGGAAAACCTACTGGCTAATTGGAAGAAAATCACAATTATCAGTACATAATAAATTGCTATTATATAAGCAAATATTGAAACCTATATGGACGTACGGAGTTCAATGTTCTGCAAAGAGTAACATAAATAAAATACAAATTTTTCAGAACAACAACAACTCCTGAGAAATATTGTGGGTGCGCCCAAATATTATAGAAATGATTACCTACATCGAGACCTTCAGATACCCACAGTCAGTCAAGAAATCAAGAGAATTGCAAGAGGGCATGAGGAAAGACTCCATTCTCACACGAATATTGAAATATTACAACTATTGGATACCACCAGAACAGGACACAGACTCAAAAGAATCAAACCATCTGATCTTATGTAGTGTTGTGTAGTGAGGTACATTTATTAAAAAATTCAGCAGTAACATGTATAAACATTTTTTGATCAGAGACTGAGATAGGGCCGATGGGTCCTCCTAGTTATATACCTAAATTTAAGTTAAAATAAAGACAAATTGTAGATTAGACGGAAACGACTAGTAACAATATATTAACTAAATAATTTTAAAAAAAAAACAGAAAACTCTTATTTTTGCTTGGTAAGCAATGAAACCGTTTTTTTTCCATGAAATTGTTTGAAATGCTACTTTCAATCAATTCATATAGCAATTTTCCTTCGTATTGGTTCTTTCCCATCGCATGTGAACGTCTGAAAATGGTTAATTTATCAGCTTCAAAACTGCCTGAAAATTCTTCGGTAGTTTGAGCTCTTTTGGTAACTTTCCTCCAATAAGTCATGCAACTGATTTTTTCAAACGTTTTTAGTTCTCATGATCGATTTCGGTCATTGATATCAAAATCTCATTTAAATCATTGATACTACAACCATCAATTCGGATATGATGGAGCAGCATCACCATAAGTTACTAAAAGTGTTTGGTAGGCAGCAGATTTCTTCAACTAAAACAAAAAGTAATTAATGTCGAAAATGCAAACAATTTTGAGCGTTCCAACACTAGAGTATATAAGTTATAAATTGTGAAAGGGTTTTAATTACAAAGACTATTAATTTTCTATTATTCATAGTTTTATTTTACGGAAAGAAGAGGCGACTGGTTGAACGGTGATACAAAGCGGCAGTGAGGGTTTTTATGTATTAGAAAACAGACCAACCCGTCTCACTCGTTCATCATTAAAGTAGTTTTGAAACAGATCACCCTTGCACATGGCTGCTATAGTCACACCATAATCAGCATTATAAAACGAACACATTGATTAACTCACAATACTAAATGGGATACTGTTATTTTATGTAGAAAAATAGCAAAACCATCGAACTTAACAGTTTAAGGTTATGTTGTTTAAGGGTTATTTACGTCGATACTTTTCATCAATAGATACTGTTGACCAAAACATGTACAAGCACCTAATAGCTAGTAAAATCATCACTCTTGAATAAGAATATGTTTAAGTTGAACTTAATAAAAAAGCTTTTCTTAATTAAAGTTGGAGCCGTGTTAAGTAATGTGTTACTATATTTGAAGCAACATTACGGAACATATTTTGTGTAAGAGCAATTATTAAACTATCCAAAGTACCCAGCTATTTTGAGGATGGTCGACGAAAATATAATTGGAAAGCTAACTAAAAATATATTCACCCGTTTAGACATGCATTATGACACGACGAAAAACAATTCCAAATATAACTATATCTTGTAGACACCCGATGAAAAAATAAAAAACTTATCCCTCGCGTTCTCCGCCAGAAGACATTTCTCTTGGTCCTTTTACCGACGCACAACAAAGCAAACAAAGCAGAAGCGACCAAAGAAGCGAGATAACCCGAGTCGGGGGACCGCATTCTACGAGCGTGAGAGATCGAGAATGGATTTTTTTCAGAGGGGAAGCTGTAGGAACCTTTCACTTCGTGATATTTGAACTTTTAGCGCGGTGCCCCGCTAGGGGCCGAGGAGGAAGGGGGTGACGTAGTAGGTTTCGGCGGCGTTGTTCAGGTCGATTCGACTTTTAGCAATTAACGTTCGAGAACCTGTTTGCACACACACTGGCTGTGTTGCCATATGTCTTGTTTTTTACAGCTTTTTCATTTATAAAGACAAATAAACGTCGATTTGCGGTAGAAACTATTTAATTAAATGTGAATGGATTGTAATAAATTTAAACAGTCGTATTATTTGTTTTATATCTATAAAGACGTTTTTTATTATCAGGAGAAAGTTCAATATCAATCAAGATATTTTCCAATATTTTTTATTTTAATTCTCTCTTTCAGACTCTTTAACTCTACTACAAAAGCTTTGCATTTTTACAAAAGATGATGCGGTTATAGTTGTCGGTATAATAGAATTTCATCGAGAAAGTATTATTATTATTAACGATTGTTTAAGGAAGGTTGTTAAAGGGAAGTGGTCACATTATTACAATTCTTTTTTCTTCTAACCAGCAAGCCTTTATTTTTGACAAAATATTTCTGTTTTAATTTTTTTTTCATAGAAGTATATATCTTTTATTTAAAAAAACGAAAGTATTATATGAAACTGGATACACAAATAGAAATTATGTTGATAACAGGGAAGATAATATTCAAAAACAGCTTACATTACTGATAATTTCGCTTAATATCAAAATTAAAAGTAATTAATTACGAATAAATTTACAGCAATATATGCGGTTAAAACATAGTAATGTAAGTTAAGTTTTTTTTTTTTAATTGAAAATAATTAATTTTATTTTACCAAGTTTTTTTAACAAAAATAAATATGTTATATAGAGCATATATGATCGTGATAAGATGAATTTTTAATCAAAATATGTGCCGTTTATGTCAAAAAAGGCAAAAACGCAAAATAACATTTTATATAGAGCTTATTTAATATTAATTGCTTGACTGCATTTTTTAAGATCAAAAATAAAATTATTTCATTACATATGAATTTAACGCAATATATTAAGTGATACAAACATAGTGATGTATGTAACAAACTGTTTTGTAAAACCAAAAATAATATAGAACGTATGTCATTAGAATATGAATAATTCTTAATCGAACTGTGAGCTTTTTATGCTCATATTTTTAAACAAACTGAATACTAAATACAATACATTACTTTATGGAAACTAAATTCAATAAACTTGTATTTGCTCAACATTCTGTTAATAAGTATAATATTTAATGAACCAAATTTTTTTGCCAATGGTGCCATCTAAATGAAGACGTGTTTGGTGGTAAATTGAAAAAAAATTAGAATATATTTTACGAATATAGTTCCACTATATATTTTTAATTTACATTGTTTTAAGATTCATGAATACATACAACAATTTTCGTCAATTACATCTGCTTGTTAACTTCAATAATGTTTCAATAATCAATTATGCCAGCTTGGTTGACGCAGTGGTTAAAACTATCGTCCTACTATTGTGACAGTCGCCGGTTCTAATCCTGCTGGGACATGGTCGTAAATTTATGTTTGTGATTGTTTATAATCATGATTTTCCAAAAGACAAGAATAGAAAATCCGACAAGAAAAATGATCCGAGTTACGCCAGTAACCAGGCTGGCTAAGACCGGATGTCTTCTAGGATGATTTCTAAGTTGGCCACTAATCAGTCAGTGGACTTAATGTCGAGTGCCGTGGTAAAGAGCCCAAGTTAAGCAGTAGACGACCCAATCCAGGCAAACCTTAGTTCGTAAAAAGAAGACTAAAATATAACAAAAAAATCAATTTCCTCACCCACCAATACAATTAAAAAAAAGATTTTAAACCATTTATGTTTCTTTCGTATCGGGATTTTAATTTTGATACTTAATTGTTACTTAACGTTAGACAAGAGTGCAAATTTCAATTAATAAAGTGCATATTTAGTAGTTTTGTCTTTTTTATTATGAAAGTAAATTGTTTGTTAGTTGACAACGACTAGTAACACTGTACTAATAAAATTACATTTGGAAAAAGTTGTAAATCGGTTAAAGGCATAGCGGTGTTTAATATTTTCATTCACTAAATACAGATATATGAAAGATAGGAAACTACACTACGATGGTGATAGTTTATCCATAAATCTTTCAACATGTTCATTCTATCACAGTGTGCAAAATACTCCTTTTACGGTAGTTATTATTTCGAAGTGTGACAAAATACATTCGTATATGAAGAATGTTGAAGAATTTTGAACTTTAATTAACTGATTTTAGCAATTGCATTAATTTTTGAGCTGTGCTAACTCGTTATCTTGATAAGAAATTTTTTTTTTATTGTTTCTCTAGGAATATTAATCAATGGTTGCAACAATAAAGCGACCTTATTGTTTTACCAATTCAATGGTAATCTACGAAAAAAATTTTTTTTTTCCGACAATCCCAAAATTCTGATTACGAACTTCACTTCCGAGCCGAAGAGTTCCCCGGGTTCACATCACATAAATCGCTATTGACAGCATACTAACACCTGAGACATAATTGTAAAGTTATATTTGTGACTGTTTCAAACTACGTTTATCCGCAAGGCAAGAGTGTAAAAAGGGAAAATCATCCAAGTCATGTCAACAGCCGGCCAGCACTAGGTCTAGTCCAGATAAACCTTGTCTGGTAAATAAGAAATTAATTTGAAAAACATAGTCAAATGTATTTTGTCGCAAAATTTAAATGAATTTGAATTTTATTTTTTATCGTTGATGTATATATGGTGCTCCATGAAGTTATTAAACAACCTAGTACAGTGCTCATATATAATTTTTTTACTAAACTAATTTACACCAAATCTAGAACGTTCTCACTTTCCATTTACATCTAGTTTCTGCCGAGACATAAACCTCTAACGATAAATAAACTCTTACTAAACGCGGTAAACACGAAAATCACTGATCCGCATCAATAAATATTAATTTTATTAAAACTCCATCATAAACAGTCGTGATTTGATATTAAGCTGATATAGAACGATCTATTTTAAATCGGTATGTGTTGATAGGATTGAGAGGTAATTGACACTAATAGGTCAATAAACTGTTACATTCATACCCATTAGTACCAACAAAATAACGAATTATTAATAATTCCGTTTCTTTTCGATAATTTTTATGGAAATTCTCGCACGTTTCATGAAGATGTTCGACTATCATGTAATTTATTATTATTATGTGTCATATATCTATTATAAACCTGGTGTGACGTACTGAGGAGCCATATGAACATAATTAGGAAAATTTAAATAAAAATCTACATTTATATTATAATTTCATTACAAATTTAGTTAAGTCACCAGACATACCAATATTTTTTCTAAACAGTATTACAGAATCTCCATTTTGGTCCGTTAAGTTTATCAGTCTTCGAACTCTCCAAATCACAGTCCTCAGCATTAAGCCTACCTAATAGTGATTAATTGCCTGTCTAACTGCTGGATAGGTTGGACTACAAAAATTATTTAATTTCATTTTAAATTTCGCATTTCTTTAGTTTATAGCACTGTGTTACTTATTAATATAAGATATATTTCCTCGGGTTTAGTTGCAAATAAAGTGTATAGACAAAATAATATGAACATCATATGAAGGGTTGCTATTGCAGAACCCTTTATAACGGAGGTGGTGTAACGATCATAGAACCTGGACACTTGATTGGAAAAAAGTAGTTTGTTTTGATGAATTACCGTTGATATTATTTCCTACAACTTACCGGGTTTATATGCATAGAGAGGTTGACTTTTCGCAGCAATATAGTTGCATTCAACTGATCGTCTCATTAATGGACTCAATTATTGCAATTTAATATCACGACATCCTCACTAATGAAGTTCTTACTATAATTAGCATATTGGTGCCAAACACTGGTGTATTCCTAGATGATAATGCGCCCATATATACAGTCAAAAAGGTCCAGCGTTGGTATGAGAAACAACAGAATATCATCAAATATCTTCTACGGACAGGATTGAACCGTTGGGGGATTTTTGGAGCTGATAGTAAGGAGTATATTTCGATCCTCAACATCATTGATCACTGATATTTTGGTACAAGACTGGGTAACATTCCATTGGAAACTATTTAGACATTCTACGAATCTATTTCATAAAGAATTACAGCTATTTTAGAAGAATATGGTGTTCCAACATATTACTTTATCCATTACCTCTATATTAATTATTCAATAACTGTTAGGATCCAAAGATTTCGGTATAAGCAATATTTCCTGTAGAGTTTGGGTATATTCATGGTACTTCATAAGATTTTATTCCGAAATTTTTGTATTACTTAACCCAGAACATCCCCATAAATAGATCCCACAACTCCATACAGGATTTTCGTCATATTTTTTAATATTTTTGATGTAGTCCGTGCATATTCTATTATGAATCTCACAAATGCATTTAGCATAAAGAAAGACCACAGTACATAATGACCAAATATTTGGTTCTGATCAATGTCTTGCAATTATACAAAAAATAAGAAACTTTGTTCAAAAATTCAAAATTGTTTTTTTAAATAAATTTACCTCTCTATTTGAGGTAATTTAAAGTGGCGTTGATGACGGCACGACCGAGAGTTTAATTTAGCCGGTGTTTTTTAACACTTTTTGAGTCGGGTTTCTCGTTGGCATCTTAACTTGATTGAAATGTTGTAATCTTAAGCGCTCTGACAAAATAGATATTCAATGTTGGGTCGTCCAAATTAAATAAGATATAAAGGAAAATGTACTACTTGGATAATAACTACATTACCGTTGAAGCTAATACGTTATCAATAATAATATTTTTGAAATATTTAGATTATAATTTAGTTGGAATTATAATCTTTGGGTGAATCTTTTTTATTATTTAATTATTACATTATTACTTGTCATTTCTGTCTAATCTACAATTTGTCCTATTGATAACTTAAATCTAGGTATATAATTAGGAGGACCCATCGGCCCTATCTCAGTCTCTGGTAAAATAATGTTTATACATGTCATTGCTGTATTTTTTATATATTTATATATATGCTCTTCACTACACAACACTACACAAGATCAGATGGTTTGATTCTTTTGAGTCTTTGTCCTATTCTGGTGGTATCCAAAAGTTGCAATACTTCAATATTCTCATGAAAATGGAGTTTTTCCTCATGCCCCCTTGCAATTCTCTTGATTTCTTGACTGACTGTCGGTATCTGAAGGACTCTATATAGATAATCAGTCCTATAGTATTTGGGTGCACCCACAATACCTCTCAGGACTTTGTTCTTAAAAATTTGTATTTTATTTATGTTCTCCGTATGTCCATATAGGTTTCAATATTTGCTTACATAATAGCAATTTACTATGTACTGAAAATTGTGATTTTCTTCTAATTAGCCCGTACATTTTCCTATATTTCAATTCCAGTTCTTTTCTTTTCTTCTTTATATATTCCTTCCATGCGAAGTTTTGCATCGTGATTTATTCCGAGATATTTAGCGTTATTGCTATATGGAATGATACGGCCTGTTTATAGGTGAACTGCACATGTATAGATTTACTTTCATTAATAAATTATTTATTAATTCTTATGAATTCTAAACAATATATTGCCCAGAAGATCATACAGCATCAATCAAAACAACTAAGAAAGATAACTCCTCATTTAACTTCCAATATTAATGGTTTTATAAAGTCTTAATTTGCAATAGGATAATCTTCCAGTATCATTTTTTGTATTCTAGGATATCAGTTGACATGAAACAACACATTTAACACAATTAGGATTATTTTTGTTCATGATATAAAGTCCTTCTTCACTAAGCGTTTTAACGGCTGTGATTGAACAGTGAAAAAGTTATTGTGTCAATTATCTGGCAAATTTTGTTATAATTCTGCCTTAATACGGTAGACGAATGTATAGAGGAGGTTCACACCAAATTTCAAGTAAATCGGTTCGGTAGAACTTAAGTCCGTCTACAACAAAGTATCTTGGGGAGAACTTGTTTAAAGTTTCGGGTAAAATTACGCGCTGTCTAAGCCTTACAATGTTACTTTATGCTTAATTTTTTCGAATCTCCGATTCTTGTTCCATACAATGGGCCTTTCTCTACTTCAAAAAAAGTATTTTTGAGTTCATTTCTTTCAAACAAGCGATTGATATTAGGAATATAGGACTCTGGACAAAATGTTATTCTCATAGGTGTCATCATTTTGGAAATGGATCCTTTTAAAATTGCAAACTGCTGTAAAAGTTGTTATTTCAATTAGTTTAAGTGCAAAAGTCCATAATAATGAATTCAGAGATTCGTTATTATGGTAAATATTGAATCTTTAAGACGATAAACTATCGTAAATTGGTTTTATAGTTTTACTGTTGGATCCCTATCATTGCTCGATTTTGTTAATAATTTATTTGTTATTAAGATTGGTGTTCTAGACCAGTCATTATTTTACCGCTAACAATTATTATTACAACTTACATACTATAGTCTATCCAGCGACTTTTTATAGTTCCATTCTAACCCTTCATTCACGCACTCTCACACAAATTCCCAGGGTTTGGTCCTCTTTAGTAGAAGCGTCTCTGGGTTTTCAGGGAGGTATAATCGGGCTTTGTGTTTTCCAGCGAACCTTTTAGATTCTTCCTTGATTACAGGAATTTCCAAGTCACTATGCAAACCTTCATTGCGTACATACCAAGCAGCGTCCACTTCGTTACGCAATACCTTGTTCTAGAATACTTGAATTTCCTCTACATTGCGATCCCGGGCATAGCCCCACAGTTCTATACCAAATAGCTATATTAGTTTGAACACCTGTTTGTATAACAGTATCTTATTGTGAATTACCATTTTGGATTTTCTTCCCTAGAGTCAATGTAGCTGTTTATATGTTGTTTTAAGTTTAGCTAATTTCTTTTTGACATGCACCTTTTATTTCAATTTGACATCAGTGGTATGCCTTAATATTTAGCACTATTTACGTATAGTACTATAACAACATTCAATTTCAAGACTGGTGAGTTGTTTGGTAAAATTAATAGGAACACATTTTAGCTCATTTAATTTTATTTTTCATTATTTGGTCCAGTCTATTAGTTTATAGCTAGCTGCATATAGTTTTTTCATAGATGCTTTTTGGTGTTTTCCCACTGCACTAAAAAATCCTCTTAAAAGCATATATTCTGCTTTGAAAAGATTTTCGAAAATCTATTTTTCCAAATTTCTAGACCTTAAACTATAGATGATGATGTAATTCCGAATCTATAAGAGAAATTATCAAACATTAATAACGTAAAGTATCGGCGAGAGCCCTTCGGTAATATTTTAGCTACCTCCAAGCCTATCCGAACACTCTCTCCTTCGTCAAGTCTACGTTGGTTCAATGGCCCCCGATCCTCAGCGGTCTATAAAAAGACATCCGAAATTTGATGGCAGGTAGAGAGGATCGACGTTTTGCTCGCAATCGGCCAGATTCCTCCGCGCCTAGACGATTCTTGTTCGCTTTTAGGTCCTAATAAATTAAAGAGATGGTAAAGGGGGAAACGTTGAGAAACGTCGACGCGAAAACGTAGACGTTTACAAATTTAGATCGTGGTGAAAGTGAGGGGTTGGGCCCGCTACTAGATCGAAAATATCCAGAGCGCAGTTTCCTGTAATATTTCAAAACAGATCCGGTATAATAAATTAGTTTTCCTCTGAAATATCTGTCGTTAGCCAGCTTCAAACGATTCATGATCTTTAAAATAAAATTGTTTTTAATTAGTGTAATATCAGTGCCATTAATTAGTTACGTAAGATGGGTTTTGCCAGCTTTTGACCCCCTCTCCACCCCTATGTAATAAAAAATAAGATTACCCCGACCCCTTTTCTCCAGTTTCCTTCTAGATGTTTTTTTTTAATTGATTTACTACATTTTTACTTGTCGTTGCCGACTAACCTACAATTTATCTTTCTACATTGCTGTTTTCCTATTAAATGATCACTCGATACACTACACTACACAGGATCAAATGGTTTGATTCATTTGAGTCTGTATCCTATTCTGGTGTCATCCAAGATTTGTAATACTTCGACATTGGCATGCGAGTTTCTCCTCATGCCCCTTGCGATTCTCTTGATTTCCTGAGTGACATTCGGTAACCAAAGATCTCGGTGTAAGTAAGCAGTCTTGTAGTATCTGAGTACACCTACAATACTGCTCAGACTTTGTTCTGCAAAAATTGTATTTATATTAGTTTTTCCGAAACATCCCCGTAATTGAATTGGTGTAGGCCTGAATACTTGGTTATATAATAGCAATTAATTATGTAATTGATAATTGTGATCGAGCAAATGTAAACATCGTAATATTTTACAGTTGTGGTATATCACAGTAGAGTAGTTAAAGAATTAACTAAGACATATAGCACTCCTTGTGGTGCACCTGATTTATCTACATTTTTTATAACGCAAGCTTTCTCTTGTTTGACTCATGAACTCATCTAATATATGTGTATAGCTGAACATACCTTTCTACGTTCACAGGCCTCTTCAAATCTAGAGGAAACAAAATACACGTTTGGTTTGTTTCTATTTTTATTTTCTACTCTTAACAACCCTTCCCTTTATCTTCCCCCTACTTTTGTAATAAAATATAAGACATGGTTGGTCCTCCTTCATCCAAAAATCCTTTATCTAATAAAGGAATAGCATTGTCGAATTAGGTTGAAAATTGTCAGTCAATCCATGTTGCATCCATATCATCATATTTTCCACAATACTTTATTCAATTTGTCCAGTTGACATCAGTAGAACATCTACGGTAACAGTGTTTTTCAATTTTAACAGCTCGTCATACCAGAAACTTTATGATCATAAATAATCTGCTTCCATGCCAATGTGGATGTACTCCTAGTTCAACCCAAAACTGCGTGCACTTGGAATTATCGTAGTAGGTCCAACTTTCATTGCTCAATACGTGTTAGAAAACTCTTTGGCTTTGGCATTCGGTTCGAAATTGCATTTGTATCTACCCCATTGCATGTAAATATCTGAAAACTATTGATTCCTTAATTGAAAAGTTTTCTCAAAGTTCTTGAAGAGTTTAATCGGAGTTTTAGTCCAATTGTCTCAGAATGTTTAATCCTCCGGGCTGTTTTTTTTATCATTGACATCATAATCATAAACACGCATGACCTCTAGTGTTCCTAGTAATGAGGAAATTTTATGTACGTGTGCTATGCATATATAAAAATGATTCGGTATTTATCATTTGAAAATTAATCGCAATAATTAAAAGATTCTAGAACAAGTTTTTTCGCCAAATGTCTTTTGTCTGAAAAAACGAGATATTTTTTATCAATTTTTTAAATATTTCCAAAGTTAAAATAATAAAAATCTAAATTATAGTTTCAAATTATCGTATATAAGGGTAACATCAAATTTTAAGTAAATTAATTCAGTAGAACTTGAGATAGTTTTGTTTTTAGATGCCGCGTTACTAAAACAGTTATATCTCCTAAAATAATTTCAATTTTTAAAGGGTTAAGTTTTGCGAAAATGAAAAAACAAATAAATCCTAATTTTAAAATTTCTAGTTTCTACTTAATAAACTAGTTCATTCAAATTTCGAATTGACCTCATATTATTCAGTGTGATTTTTTCTTTTTTGTAGAGGTATAATTACTACTGATAAAATGATTTATATCATTAGAAGAAAATTGGTTAAAGATGTTCATCAAAAACTATATGGAAGTTTAAACCAAGCACTGACATAGTTATATTACACTAATTACATTCGAGAGAGCTTCGCATTCTATAGTAATAATAATAATTCTAACAATGAAAGGTCAACAATAACCGGAAGCCTTGCTATCGATAAAGGTAATATAAAGACGAAGTATTACATGTAAACAAAATTTCAAGTCAATTTCGAGTCAATTTATGATCTTATCATCCGATGATCTGTCCAAACATGAAGCCTACTATGATTATAACAATATTATTTTCTTACAACCCACTGATACATTTCTGGTTTGAACGGACCATATTTCAATATTATTTCAAATATCAACATTAACTATTATTTTTCTTTCTAATTAATCCACCCTGTCCATATACATTACCAAGACTAAGCATCGCTATATTAACAATAATAATTTGTAGGCAAATATATCAACTACAAACAAGCGGTTGCGTAAACAATATCCAGTTGAATGGCTTCGGTTCATTTTGTAATTTATAATTGCTAATTGATGATGTTTATAATTAAACATCAAACGCACCGATTGAGTAATATATAAATTCTAAGAACTGTAATATATGCATTAAAAATTGTCTTTTAAAAGAAACAACATATCAGACATCAGACCTATAAAAGTAATTCTGCTGTTTATAAAAATATAGTTTCTACATTCTTTCGATTTTAATAAACTATTTGAAAAATTATCAGAAATGTGATATTTGAGTAGGTTTTATACACATTTTGGCGTTATTATTAAAATTTAGAAAATTTATAAAATAATAGATCAATAGAAAAGTCCCCCGCCTGATATATAGATGGCGCTACTAGAATTAAATCCATATATTTGTTAGTTAGCCCTAACCCTTAAAAGATGCGTGTATAAATTTAACAGCTGTCTGAAAAAATGGATAAAAATTAATTTCGCCTGTTGATAAAATATTGCTTTTTAAAGGGAAAACATACAGTTGAAACAAAAACTTGGCATGATGTTAAGTTGCCGGACACTCGAAAACCACGGGAAAATCAACTATCAAGGATTGGTATACTAAGTTTAGACGTGATGAAATGAGCACCGAAGACGATGAACGCAGTGGACACCCAAAAGAGGTTATTACCGACGAAAATATAAAAAAATCCACAAAATGATTTTGAATGAACGTAAATTGAAATTGAATGAAATAGCAGACACTTTAAAGATATCAACTGAACGTGTACGACATATCATTCACGAATATTTGGGTATAAGAAAGCTCTGTGCGAAGTGGGTGCCGCGCAAGCTCACTTTTGACTGAAAACAGCGGCGAGTTGATGATTTGGAGCAGTGTTTAATGATGATCAAGCATAATAAACCCAAGTTTTTGCGTCGATAAGTGACAATGGATGAAACATGGCTCCATCATTTCACACGATGAATAATTTTCATTGGCTACCTTGAAAAAGGAAGGATCATCAACAGCGACTACTTCATAGCGTTATTGGGCCGTCTGAAGGACGAAATCGCCGAAAAAGAGCCGCATTTGAACAAAAAGAATGTGCTGCTTCACCAAGACAATGCACCATGTCACAAGTCAGTGAAAACGATGGCAAAAATCCATGAATTGGGCTTCGAATTGCTTCCTCATCCACCGTGTTTTCGAGATCTGCCCCTAGAGACTATGTCCTGTTCTCAGATCTCAAAAGAATGCTTGGGAAGAAATTTTCGTCGGATGAAGACGTGATCGCCGAAACTGAGTCCTATTTTGCAGCAAAGGACAAATCCTACTACAAAAAGGGTATCGAAAAGTCGGAGGGTTGCTATATAAATTTATCACCCTTGAAGGGAATTATGTTGAATAAAAAAAACTAATTTAGTCAAAAAAATTAGTTTTACTATGGTAGGCCTGGGACTTTTTAATTGACCTGTTACATTAGTTGATTTGATTAAATTGAGTTAAAACACACTGTTCTATATAAAAAATTCTATAACTATTTAGGTTTTGTGACGTAATCTTGATTGTTTTTTGATTTTGCATAACAAAATATGAGATACAATTGTATTGTATTTTTTATAATAAAGATATACAAACATTAGTAAAGAAAAATAGAAATTAGTTGAATTACAATAATTTTTGAATCAATATTTGGAAAACTGTTAAATTTTCTTGTTTTAATAAATATTAAATATTCCTGCATATTTTCTGCACTTTATACCGTGTGAACGGATATCTAGATATCACATTTCTATAACAGAAACATTACTATAAATAGAGAAAACCTAAATGTATTAATGACACAAATAAAATGAGTATTATATGAGCGTTTTCACATCTGCCGGCACCGACACGACACCGACAGGGCATCGACACGGCACCGTATTTTGTTTTTATCATTATCATTGAGATTGTTCCATATAGAAGACTTGCATTCTACCAATCCAATTAGTGTTACAATATCATATTTAAAGTTAGACATTTTCCTTTTTTTACCTTAAAAATATATCTGTGCACAATAAAAATCGGACGACACGAGTGGAGCGATAGCTTTCCGCTGCATGCCATTGCCGGCAACGACACGATACCGACATATCGGCGAGTGTGAAAGAGTTCCATTTGTTATCGCGTCCAGCGATATCGGTGTCGTGTCAGTGCCGGCAGATGCGAAAACGCCCATGTCGTCGATCGAATATAGAAATCAGCGGACAATTCCGATTCAAGAAGCCAATAACTACATTTTCGTTTTTGCGCGATGTGTTTCGTCGACTTTTCATACATACAACAAAAAATCATTTCAGGCCACTCGACTCAATAAAATGCTATAAATGGAGCGATGTTTTTTTGGAATGATTCAGTTTTATTTTTAGTTAACGATTATTCCGATGGTTAAATATTCATGGATTTCCATTTTTGGGAGAATAGTCACACCTTAAACTAGGCGTTTTACATTCAGGTACAATTGTCGATAAAGGTTATTTGCTGCATATATATGAGCGGATATTGTGCTAGTAGAATAACTGGTCTATTTTTTTATTACTGTAAATTCGTTTGGTTTCTGATATAAATATGTTATATAGCGCGACTAATACCGCAATGGTTATTTTAAGAGATCGGTCTGGTATCAGATGACAAGCTTATCTTACTCTACTAAGTCGCTACTTCTTTCCTTTAATATAAAATGGTGTTTAAATGAAAGAAAGATTTTGTTTTTTTGTTCAGAATATTCAAAATTCAACAGGCTTGGTTGGCGTAGTGTTTATGCGACAAGACAGTCCTCCTACTGTTGCGATAGTCGCGGGATCGACTTCTGTTGGGGCATGGTCATAAATATATGTTTGTGTTTGTTCTTACGGTAAGAGTGCAAAATACAACAAAGAATATCATCCAAATCACGCCAGTAACCAGGCTGGGTACGACCGGATGTCTTCTGGGATAATCTCTAAATAGGTTACTTGTCAGTTTGTAGGCTTATTGCTGAGGACCGTGGTTCAGTGGAGAAAAGAGAATCTAAAACCTATTTAAAATAAAATTTAACACAATCTGTCAAAAAGAAAATTCGTATCATAGTATCAAAATGACATAATCATGATAAAAAGTAAAACGTAAAAAAAATAAACAATGCAAAATAAAGAACAATAAGAAAAATATGAAACATATTTTACGAACCAAGTAATGTTATGAATTACTGGAAATAATGGAAAGAACAACAGCTAAATAGACTTCCAAATGTGACCCAAATTTACATTGAATAAGGCAGTGAAAACAATATTTGTATAGAATATATAACAAGGAAAATAAATAAAAATTAATTAAAATCAGGAGACTGTTGAATAAAGAAAAAAAGGAAAAGGAGAATCGAAACACAAACACAACGAGTCAAGGAAACGTAGGAAACCAAAAGTTAAATTAAGTATCGAGTAAATATAACATCAGGAGATGGAGATGGAGAAATATAAATAAAAAATAAAATTATAAAAACAAGGCATTCTGCGTAAATAGAAGACTGTTGAAAAGTAGATATCTATCAAGATAAATAAAAGCAAGAATACATAAAATTTTGATAAGGCTAATAATAATTTAGAGAAAGAAACAATGATGATGACGAGAAAAGTATTAAGAAGTGATCCAGATATTCCAAATGTAATCAAAGGTTAAATGATAGCAAAATAATAAAGGAAGACCAAGATGTTTGTTGGTTAAAGGATGTTAAGGATAACAACTTGGAAACTTGTCTGAAGTATAAATAAGAAAATATAAAATAAGAAAAAAGTTGAATGTAATATAAATTAGAAGAAGTGCTCTAAAGATATTTATTCATAATGACAGGACTATTTTATTGTTAATAATATCATTACTATAGCACAGAACATTTTATTTTAAATATAATCATTTTACATTGCTCTATTTACTTGTAATATAATTAACTTATGAACACAATTGATTAGCATTCCAATAAGGAGAATGATTGATGGAGATAAGAGTAGGTCTTGCATTATTAATTAGTAATTTGGATTAACATAGATTATCGATACTGAATTAAATACTAAGATTATAAATAATGATATTATCTGTTGTAATAGCTAATTTTATTTTAGATTCCAGTTTAAGAAAAACATTTTTTTTGAAACTTGGCATTTGTTTATGAATAAAAACTATAATATCATCAAGAACGATATATATTCATTCTAACGCTTCTCTAACTCTTTTAATGTGCTCTTAGAGCATAATTTGTTTTTGGTCGTGCATTGCTCCCCTCTCAGCTAACAATCTTTTTGTACGGCTTTTAAATTCAGCAAAATGCTTGTAAAGCTACTGCTTTACGTTTAGCTGTTTTTTAAAAATATTTAATCGACATGTGATATTCTTTTTCTCCTTTGTTTGAAAATTACAATAACAAAAGTTGTTTCACAACATGTTTGCATGTTTTCTGATCATTTTTCACTTTTTAAAAATGCATTTATTTAAGAAAATCGGTACAGGACGGTCCACCTATTGTTGCGATAGTCGCGGATTCGAATTCCTTTTACCAACTAAAGGTTTATCTAGACTGGACCTTTAACGTGGCCTTCGAACCACAGTCCTCGGTATTAACCCTAGGACGGACTACCTACATCGACACCTTCAGATACCCTCCGTCAGTCAAGAAATCAAGATAATTGCAAGGGGACATGAGGAAAGACTGTCTTCAATATTCTCATGAGAATATTGAAGTATTGCAACTTTTGGATACCACCAGAGCAGGACACAGGCTCAAAAGAATCAAACCATCTGATCTTGTGTAGTGTTGTGTAGTACGGTGCATATATTAAAAAATTCAGCAGTGACATGTATAAACACTATTTCACTGGAGACTGAGTTAGGGCCCATAGGTCCTCCTAGTTATATACGTACATTTAAGTTATCATAAAAACAAATTTTAGGTTAGTCGGAAACGACTAGTAACAATGTAATAATTAAATTATAAAAAAAAACTATACAAACGTCATATAAGTTTGTCAACAGTGGTGCCATCTATGTGCCAGATGCGTTGACTGGAAAAACAATTCGATTATTTTTAACATGAAACGAAAACATAATCTGATATCTTCCGAATATTATAGAAGAAATATTTTTAAGCTCGCAACATATTTTCATTCTTACATTCCAATTGATGTCTCCGGTCGTTTGAGTAAATATGAGGTCGGTTTCAACTGCAGGCCTAAAAAAAACGCCGTCTCGCTCCTCGAAAGACAGACATCCTCGAGACTTGTCCAAATATTATCATAACCGAACGAAGACCATTTCTCACGCCATCGGAGAGAATGCTTCTGGCGACCCATTTAAACCGCATCCTTTTATTTCCTAATAACAGGCCACGCAACTTTTACGATTAGCCGGTCGCCACTTCACCCTTTACACGGTCGAACCAGTTCCGCGGCTGGCGATTCATTAATTTTTTCCATTCGCCTCGTGAATCATCATCTCACTCCGTTTTCGGTTCAGTCGATTTTGTCTGAAGATCCTACCTACGATATGTAAAAATAGAATACGTTTTGCTTTACGTCGTTGATTTTTATTAAATATCGTTTATTTTAGTTTTAAAATATGTTCGTTTAACAATTGTAGTGTACAGCAATTTTGGGGACAGTTTTTTATTCTTTAGTGTCACCTACGATGTCATACTATTTATTTTTTAATTTTAAATATGGACTGCACCTACAACAGTTTAACGTCGGCTCCGAACCACGGTTCTCAGCATTAAGCCTACCGACTGGCGAGTGACCAACTTAGAAATCATCCCAGAAGACATCCGGCCTTACCCAGCCTGGTTACTGGCCTGACTGGGATCATTTTCCTTGTCGGATTTTGTACTCTTGCATAGGACAATTATAATATTAAACAATCACAAACATACATTTACGGCCATGCAGGCCTAAAAAAGGCACTAGCAGGATTCGAACTCGCGACTATCCCAAAAGTAGGTGGAGCGTCCTATCGCCTTTACCACTGCGCCAACCAAGCCGGCTTACTAACAGGTCAACTGAAAAGTCCCCGGGCTGACACATAGATGGCTCTACTAGAATTAAATCCATATGTTTTTTTGTTAACCTCAAAAAATGCATGTATAAATTTGAGAGCTGTCGGATCATTAGTTTGTCAATTATAGCATCTTGAGTAAAGCGACTGTTGTTATTGCTAAATATTATTAAAAAATGGATAAAAAGAAATTTCGCTTGTTGATAAAACATTGTTTTTTTGAAGGAAAAATACACAGTTGATGCAAAAACTTGGCTTGATGCCGAGTTTCCGGATACTGCCTCAGGAAAACCAACCAAGGATTGGTATGCTAAGTTTAGACGTGGTGAAATGAGCATCGAAATCGGTGAGGGTGAACGCAGTGAACGCTCAAAAGAGGTTGTTACCGACGAAAACATTAAAAAAACCATAAAATGATTTTGAATGACCGTTAACTGAAAATGAATAAAATAACAGGCACTCTAAAGATATCAACTGAACATGTACATCAAATTATTCACGAATATTTGATTTTGAGAAAGTTCTGGGTGCCGCGCGAGCTCACTTTTGACCAAAAACAACGACGAGTTGATGATTCGGAGCAGTGTTTGAAGATGATCAAGCGTAATAACCCCGAGTTTTTGAATCGATATGTGACAATGGATGAAACATGGCTCCATCATTTTACTCCGACGTCCAATCGACAGTCATCCGAGTGGACTGCACATGATGAACCCTTTCCAAAATATGGAAAAACGCAACAGTCGGCCGGCAAGATTACGGCGTCTGTATTTTGGGATGCGCGTGGAATAATTTTCATTGACTACCTTGAAAAAGGAAGGACCGTCAACAGCGACTATTACAGCGTTATTGGACCGTTTGAAGGACAAAATCGCCAAAAATCGGCCGCATTTGAAGAAAAAGAGAGTGCTGCTTGCACCAAGATAATGCACCGTGTCTAAAATCCATGAATTGAGCTTCGAATTACTTCCCCATCCACCGTATTGACCAGATCTGGCCCACAACGACTATTTCCTGTTCTCAGA
Source organism: Rhynchophorus ferrugineus (assembly GCF_030347505.1). Taxonomy (NCBI): domain Eukaryota; kingdom Metazoa; phylum Arthropoda; class Insecta; order Coleoptera; family Curculionidae; genus Rhynchophorus; species Rhynchophorus ferrugineus. The sequence continues at coordinate 20,679,654 of NW_027472580.1, forward strand.
TCTCAAAAGAATGCTCGCTGGTGCTATTATAATTAAGGTTGCTATTTATATTTAAAACCTAATAATGAAAAGACAGTTATCTATGATGAAAATAACATTTTTTTCAAAGTATTCTCCATAATGATCAATACACTTCGTAACACTTTTTGCACTCTGATTTAGGTGCCTTCAGAGCATGTTTTTTTGATCGATACCTCATATGTGAGAACAAAAATATCATTTGGTTCCAAATCAGGTCTGTACGAAGGATGATCCATTAATTCGAATTTTTAGCCAGTCAAATAGATGGTTGTTTCAACCGATGTGTGAGAACGTGTGTGCGTGAGGATTATCACCTTGAAAGATAATCCTTTATTGCCGCTTCTTTTGTCTTATTTCGTGAATCAGTACTGGTAAACAAATAGTTGTGTATCATTTTGAATTCACCATTCCATGTTACTCTAACGTCACGGTTGCCACATGTCCAGTTATTCTGAAGAAATAGGCGATTATTTGCTTCGAAGTGCTGCGCGCACGAATCATTCATTCATCGGATTTAGCTCGTCCTTGAAATACCCGTACAGCGGATTGATTTTAACTCCATATTTACGACATATTTACGACAATTTGTCCAACGACAATGAATGTTGAGGGTACCCCTTCATGCACTTTCCATGTTTGCCAATTAGATATTTTTTAAAAATTATTATACAGAACGCAGCATTTTCGTTGATATAAATAGATTGTATAATATTTAAATAAAAAACAGCTTTGTATAGACTTCAGTGACCATCGTTTTATCAAAATATCTTATATTTTGGTACAATCGTTATGGACTTTACAAAAATTGAAATATTTAGAGACCTGTTATGATATTTTACATATCCCAAAGAATATAACCCAATGGTATACATTTTTGTAATTTAATGAACAGTTGACAATTTTTTGTAATATACTGACCAAAATTGAAACATGTTACTTATGAAATAATTCACTGACTTTAATATCTATGTAATTTGATTGAATTTAACGTTTATCACCTCTATTTTCATAAAATAATTAACAATTTGAACGTGCTGTTGAGGTAACTTTGGCTCAATTTTTTAATATACAAAACATTGATTTTCTCTGTTTAATTTAAACATTAAGAATTACAGAATTATCTTTCAGTTAATAAAATTTTCGAGAAAAATAGAAACATTGTAACGTCAAACACTATAAAAGATTGTAAATTAAATTACACACCTTTCTATCGCACAATTTAATAAATGTTTTTAGTTTTCAAGTACGCATAATGTTCACAGCTTGATGATATAAATACTAACGAGCACGAAATTCTTCCACGGCAAATGCAGTTTTAAGAGAAACATGTAAATATTTTTATTATCCTTCAAGTTTTATAACTTGTAACACTGTAGTCCTGATTTAATCTTAAAAAATGCACCTAAGACGTATAAGTCCTTCGGACTATGAATTAATTTTAAAGAATTCCAAGTAGAGGAAATGACCTATAAGTATCGGACAGTTATGCATCTAAATTTATGTCAAATATATGTCATTAAGCTTTACTTTTTATCATTTTGTTGATGTAGGAACAATATATTTTTCTCAATTCGAATGAATGCCGCATAATTTGAAATACGAGTGAACAAAACTGCAGCTGAAATTAATCAAGTGCTCTAGGAAACTTAGTGCTAAAACACTCTTTTGAAAAAGACTGTGTAGATGTAATAATTGGACCCAGCATTGACAGAAAAATTACTATTAAAGACACGGAAACTCGTGAAAATATATATGGATACGTCCAAATTACCAGACATTACCAAAAATGGAGTAGTTAGCGAGAGACGACAATACTTACGACAAAAATTAATATTTATTTTTATTAATTACATCTTATGTTACATTAAATATGCTTCAATCTTAGTACAATCTTAATTTGCAAATTAATTTATTACTACTGTTCTGTTTTACTTGCATTAACATACAAGGAAGGCGAGTACGGGATTAATACATTAGTATGTATTTCCCAAATTATAATTAAACTAATCTACACTAAAAAAGTTCGTGTGGTCTGGTTTGCTTTAATCTTATTATTTCCTTCACATTGTCCAGTAGCTGTATTGCTTCCACGTTACTGTGATTTAGCAAGCTTATTCCATATTTTAGGGCGAAATTTTGGATCACTTTGTATAGAACTTTGTTTTGGGTGCATTAAATTACTAGTTGATTTAGTGTTTTAGTGCAACACTATTTTTACACCTCATAGGTCCAAATAGGCTTTATGAGTGACTGATAAACAAATCTTTTTGATTTTAGGTCATGTTGACAGTGTCTTCCGACTAACCAGTACAGTTGCTTGATTTTAAGTATAAACTGCTCTACTTTTTGTATAACATGATGTTTCCAATTTAACCTACTATCGAGATATATTCCGAGGTATCAAGTTAAGTGATATAATTAAGTTTTGGTCAATTGGTTAGCGCACAATCAACATAGCCAAATTTGTAGCTATTAAGCTGTATTTTTCGATCTCTAGTCCATTTGTAGATCTTGTTGAGCGTTACTTCTACTTTTTCTACAGCCTTAGACAGAGATACATCTTTTGCCATTATAACTATGTCGTCAGCAAATGTTCCAAGTACTGTTTCTTTTATTGTCGGGATATCATCAGTATAGAGCAGATATAGGAGTGAAAATTTTATAAATTACATAATTTTTTAGTGTAAAAAATTTTCGAAATACGGCCGCATTTGAAGAAAAAGAATATGCCAATTCACCAAGATAATGCGCCGTATCACAAGTCAGTGAAACGGTGGCAAAAATCAATGAATTGGGCTTCGAATTGCTTCCTCATCCACCGTCTTCTCCAGATCTGGCCCTCAGCGAGTATTTCCTATTCTTAAATCTCAAAAGAATACTCGCTCTGAAGAAATTTTCGTCGAATGACCTATTTTGAAGTAAAGGACAAAACGTATTACAAAAATGGTATCGAAAAGTTGGAGGGTGGCTATAAACGCTGTATCACCGTTGAAAGGAATTATGTTGAATTAAAAAGTAATTTTTCCAAAAAAAATTGCTTTTACTATGATAAGCCGGGGACTTTTCAATTGACCTGTTACATACTTTATGACATTAGTGATCAGTAAAGTAGGATGAGCCTTTTGCATTTGTTAATCGTAGAATTCGATAAAATAGTTGTTTTTTAGTGAATCACTCTTAGTTCTGGGATGTACCCTACAATTTCTTGTCTAGAAAAGCAAACCTATCGGTTACACCAAGCATCTGCGTATTTTTCTGAACAGCATTTCCGGTACGAGAGATAACTGCATTTTTCATTAAAAAAATTATATGCTCATTTATTTTATTGTCCGGCTCCGCAGTGTAGCATCATCATCAGAGTCCCCCCCCCCTCTCTCGCCCCCTTTCGGCTTCCCACATCGGTTCAGTTATCTTAATGGCTTTCTTGCGTTTGTTTATGTCCACGTCGTAAGCCGCCTGTTGGACGATGTACTTGTGAAAATAAGTGACGCCGGATAAACAAATGATCGCAGTGGCCTACTTGAGAGCTGGAGATGTTATCGGTCGGAGGCGGAAGTTCGGCAACGCCGGACGAGCAGGTCGTCGCGGAGACCGAGGAATAACAGTCGGGCGCCGCGAGAGACAAGTGACTGCCGAACTAATTAGGACTCGGGTGGCTGGGCTTGATTATCTTAGGACCAAACGGGTTGTTTTCGTGTATACGGGGTGACGTGAATTAATATTCATTACAATTTTGTATTGAGTGGAGTGCTATGAATATATGGAAATGAATCAGCTGGGTGTTAATAATTCAATATAGTTCGTCATAAAAGAAAATGTCACTCAAAACAAAATTGAATGGATTGTCGATTTAGTTTTAAAACTGTTTGTTGTAAAAAATATTTTCAACATTTACAGGGGATGAATAAAATAATATGAACACCTGATATATATAGAATATTTATTTATTAATAAGTTGTTGAGTCGCCATTTGCTTTTAGAGCAGCTGCAATTCTTTTCGGAATATATTCGTAAAGCGTCTGAATATTCCAACAAAATGCTGGATTAATACTGAAGATGCAAATCTACACCTCGTTCTCTGCTCAAAGACTCCCCATAACTCTTCAATTATGTTAAGGTCCAGCGATTGTGCTGACCAAACCAAGACTGGACCCTTTTGGTTATTTGTATGGGCGTCTTACCATTTTGTAATATGACAGTGTTTGGCAGTAATATGCTACTTATAGTAACAACTTCATCGCTAAGAATGTCAGATATTTATTCGTAGTAATCCGGCCAGTGATGTGAATGAGAGGATCAGCTGAATACCACGATGTTCCACCACGTAGGGTTTTTTTGGGGTTCGCCGTAGATACCACAGTTTGCCAATCATCAAGTGTCCAGGTTTTATGATCATAGCACCACTTCTTTTGCAGCTTAGGTTTGGCTTCCGTTACCGTGTATTGTATAGTGTTGCGCAATCGCAATCTTTTTCAATGTTCGATGGACTCTTGTCTGTTAACTTTGGGTTTCTCCCATTATTCCTCCTCGCCCGTAATGTTTTACCATGTTTTGTGTATTCCTTCATTATCGTAGATACCGTTGCTCGTAAAATGTTAAACAATTCAGCTGTTTTCGTGATCGTTTTTCTAATGTTAACAGTCGCAGAACAAAGTTAAAACACTGAAATATAACCCTCAAGACTGATCTAAACTGAAAATTACATATGCGTGGACTTATTTACACCGAAGCAGTACTGACCACATGTAGTAGGATGTACTATATTGCATATTATTTTGTCACCCTCCTGTATATTGGATATGCAAACCAAAAGCAATCTGTTTCATTCAAGCTCATTTTTTATGATCACTATAGCTTCATCATTCGAAGAAAGTGTTCTATTTCTTAATTATGTCCATATAATTGGTATTGTTGGCCATCACATATTTCTCATACAGCTTCGTTATCATGAGTTTAAGTAGCTATGTTTCATTCGAATTTATGTCGAATTTATGCTTACATAAGATTTATATGTAATTTATGTGGTTTTATGTTTTTTTTTTGGTAGTTTGCTTGTAAATAACAATATATTAGTCAATGTTCATCACTACCTAATATCGATGAAGAGCTGTACGATGACCTCGAATTCAAACGGATATACGAAGAGATCCAAGATTTCGCCTTAAAACACATAAATAAAACATATAATATAATTTTGGAGTGCTATTTTTCAAAATTATTAATGTATTAGGGCAAAAAGAATAAAATTGTTAATGATAAATAGTAAAATACTTTTTATTGTTTTAATGGCAATAATTTTCTTAAAGTCTTTTGAGTATCAAAACTTCTTTCCTAAGATCTTGAAAACTAAATTTTGATTCGAAAAGTTCTATAAGTTGCATCGATTCCAAACGATTTGATGAAGTTTTTACAGTAGCAGTTGTTAAATTTCGTAAAAAATATTAACGGTAAAGAAGTAATCCCCATATTCATTGTTCATACTAAATATTTATGGTAAATTAATTTTATGATTGGAAAACTCTTCTTTAACATTCAATAATTTATTTCCATGGCTATTAAAAGTACAAGAGAATAATAAATTAGTAAGAGAAGATACGTACATCTCCGTCTGTTTTATCATACGGTTGGAACAAATATGCTCTTTCTAATAAAATACAATAGCCAATTACATTCATAATGTCTTCATTACTTTCCAAATATCAAAATTAAATACCATGAAACGTATTTGGGAAAATTATTCCATTATAACATTGCCAATTGCCTATTTAACTTAATTTAAAATGACCTGATCCAAGTTATTAGCTCCGTCCTTTTCTCTCTCACAATTTATAATGTTAGGAATTCGATCTTCGTCTGGTATCACGAATTGAAAAAACAGCTAGGTTTTTGACTATCGACTGTTTTGCGACTATCGACTGTTTCGACTATTTTCAGTCGATAGTTCCCAACGCTAGTTATCATTAATAATCGTTTTCTCATCTAACATTTTTCATCTGGTCGCATAATCTGTGGATCAGACAAACTATCTTTATTCATCTCGTATTTTCAGTTTTGTTAATTGGATTTTATATCAATATATACCAAATTTACTTAAAAAGTTGTTACTCTTGCTGTTCAGGTCATCTTCAAATTCTAAATATAATAAAGTTTAACTCAGAGCTTTCGAAGGAAATAATTCATTTGTGGTAAAGATTTAAAAAATTGATAACGAAGATAATTGTTGATATTGAATAATTTAAGAAGACAAATTATTTCTATAGAATATACGAACAATTTTTGTCTATAATTAGATATATTATGATATATTTATAATAGCAGATTAATTTTGTTGTAGTGATTTCTGTAGTAAAAGGGATATAAGGATGCATTGTGAAATGAGACGATATCTGTTTAGTGGGTAGTATTTAAGTAATAAAATATCATCACAAATAAAAAAATATATAAATAATAAAGCAAATAATATTAAAAAAAACAATAAATAATACAGTTTATACAATATATATGTTATTTCTTTAGTTTATTACATATTTGGTGTTGTCTGTTTTTCATTTTTTATGAATTACTTTCAAGAATTTGACTTAATGAAATAAAAAATTAAACAGTTGCAATTCTGTATTGTATTCTTCTTCAATATAGTCAAATTGCTTGTTCCTTTTCATCATCTCTTTGCTCCTTACACAGCTAAGTTGTCGCTTCATCTTTTTCAGGGACACCTTCAATCCAACAAGTCTACGGAATATTATTCTGTTGTCCATTCTATCAATGTACTCTACTTGTGTCTTTTTTCTACCTAGTACCCATTAACTTTTTAGATATTGCATGTTGTGATCATTTCGGTTCATTCCTGTCGAAGGACGTTTTCCGGTTGTTCTTACTCTATCTATACAAAATATTCTCATTGGTATTTATTTTTTGTAGTAGTTGTTTATTTTTCGGTGTATTAGGTTTTTTCAGTTATTATAGCTGAAATTTATATTTCATTTATTATTATAGTCGGCCTTGAAAATTCGTCATTTGGTTGCTATTTTAATATTTCTATTTCGCCATATTGTATTACATAAGCATCCTGCTGCTTTCATTGCCTTCGAAGCCTTAGGGTTTCTTACCATAACCTGAGATTTCAATGCCTAAATACATAAATTGAACTTCAACTTTGCTACAGTAACTTTGCCTTTAAACTTCCAGTTTATACTTTAGTGCCTTTTTTTGAATATTGACTTGTATTTAGTTTTTTCCGCCAATATGCTCATATTAAATGACCTGAATTGATAAAATAATAAACCATTAGATGTACTTCTAATAAACTAAGATTAATACCAATTTGCTTAGTTCGTGCCTAACCATTATCATTTAGCTTCTTATTATTATTGAGACTTTAGATTTTCTTTCAAGAAGCTCGATTATTTTCTTTTTAACATGTTCTTTCCATTGAAATTTGGCATATAATGCCGTTTCTTTTAATTTTAGAGAAATATTTTCCCAGTGTCATAATACCGAAGAAATAAACATCTTTTGATTACAGAAACGCAATTTTAAAACCGCTTTTGTATTTAGCCGGAATATTGTCAATGTATAACGATGCGTTATTATTTCGTAATAAAACATCTCGCCATATAGTAAATGTATTCATGATATTTTGCAAATTATTTTTTACTTCATCAGGAGAGAAATCTTAAACAATTTTATTTAATTAATTTAAAAAAAGTGTTTATTAATTAAATTATTTTATGTATAAGTTGCTACACTGTTGAATTAAAGCTATATGAACGCCAACTTGTGTTAGCTGGCGTTCCATGATGTTTTCGTAAAAGAATGTGAGTGTCTAATGTTCTCTAATTACTTTTGTATCGACGGTTGTTTTTTTATCATTGCTATTGAATAAATTTAAATCAATTTGCTATGATTGAATCGAAACGGACTTGAATCAAACTTTCTAGGATGTGGAGCTGGTACGAAAACGATATTGTTTCTCTTGTTAGATGATTTCAATTCGCGGAATATCGATTCCAAGGTGAAACCACCTACGAAACTAAAATTAAAAAATGAGCTATGCGCGACCACTTTAGCAGGCTAAAAAAATGATGAAGCACAATACAGGGAAATTGTAATTGAAAGGTGCGCCAGAAGTGTTACCTGCTATTTATAACAGATGTTTGCATATTTGAGTCATGTTGTTTTATATATTAGGAAGGTGATTATTTAAATTAAATCGAATGTTATTTTTTCAAGGCACACATGATCAATAGGTCGTTTTTTTTTCAAAACATTGGTTCTAACTTGCAGGTTATTCTAATTTGGACATTTAGTTTTTCTTGAGCTTTAGGCTATTGCTTTTATGTGCTTCAATCTCATTTTTTTAAATTGTTTTAGTTTTAAATCTTAACAGGAAGGAACATACTTTTTTTTGGTATATTTTAAAGTTTCCTCTTACCAACTAGGGGTTTATCTGGACTGGACCTACAGTTTAACGTGGGCTCCGAACCACGGTCCTCAGCATTAAGCCTACCGACTGGCGAGTGACCAACTTCAGAAATCATCCCAGAATACATCCGGTTTTACTCAGCCTGGTTACTGGTTACTTGTCTAGGATAATAACAAATTTTAAACAATAACAAACATACATTTACGACCATGCCCCAGCAGGATTCGAACACACGGCTATCGCAACAATAGGAGGACCGTCCTATCGCCTTTACTACTGCTTTACTACTGCAAGGAACATACTTAACTTGTTACAGTTTATGCATTCGATGTTTTATACAAGATATTTTTTCAGTATACTTAACTATCATATAAGAATAAAATATTTTCCTTTAAAATAATTTTTAATTTTCTTAATGAATCTTTTCTTTATTAGCCTCAAAATATACTTACCTACTTACCTGTATAATTATTTTGTATTGAGATTATGAAAAATAACATCAATCAATTGTAAAGCCAATTTAGACCTATAGGGTGCCAATACGGGGATGGGCTAAAAATCAATTAGTAGTCCTACGCACCCAAAACAAATTTCTATCATTTATTGCCAATGTTTATCGCTACTTAATACCAACGAAGACGATGTACGATGACGATGACCTCGAAATCAAATAGATATACAAAGAGATCTAAGATCTTAAAACGTGAAATAAGGTTGCCTAACCACAGCAGCGTGGAAGCAATACAGCTATTGGACAACACGCAGGAAATGAGAAGATTGAAGCGAACCAAACCACACGAATTTGTTCAGTATATAAGTGTATGTTATTCTTAACTTTGGCTTAAATAGACTAGTTTTTTTTTAATTTGGGAAATACATACTGATGTGTTAATTCCTTGCTTGTATTATTAACGCAAGAATAACATAACCCTAGTAATAAATTAATTTGTAAACATGATACATTAAACATTCTTAGTACAATATTATTTAATAAAATTAATTTATTATTATTTCTCTTATTTATTAATAACTGTATTTAGTATAGTTTTATGGTGAAATCGTGTATAACTAACCAAATTGTTTTAACCTAAATCCAGTTATGTAACAATAAGCATTGAAAATTAGTCGGTGAACTTTGTTTTGGCATCGCCGTATTACTAGTACTGATTAGTAGTGAGTGGGTTACTAGCTGGATTACTAAGATTACTAGATTAAAACATATGCAACCCCATAAGTTCAAATAGGCTTTGTAATAGACCGATAAACCAATCCCTTTGATTTTAGGTCAAGTTGGGAATATATTTCGACTAACAACTAGAGTTCTTTGACTTTGAGTCTGATCTGTTCTGCTTTTTGTCTAACATGAAAAGTTATTTCTACATAAATTTTCTACGCGTTCAATCAAATCAAAGTGACTTTGTACAGCATCAGCATGTATAATTATAATTATATCCAACAGCATGGATAATTAAAACACGTTCCAAATGAGTAAAACTTTTTTTATGTGGAATATTTGTTATCTTGTCTAGTAATAATACTACACCACAATTTTTGTCAAAAATATTAATATTGATTGATATATGATTACAAATTTTAAAAAGAACAAACCCTAAATACTACTTAACTTTTTGTTTGTTTGGAATAATTCTTATATAATAACTGTTTATAGTTTCAGTAAACAATTCAAACATAATTTTAACACTTTTTGAACTTGACGGACAAAACATATATTGTGCTGTGTTAAAATAATTAAAAACTATTGTTTTTCAATAAGCCGAACAAAACTTGGTAAAGCTACTATGTAATTATCAGTATAATTTAGTGCGGTGGGTGTTAAATAGTAGTCTAAACAAAAACAAAAAGGCCTATTATCTTTGAGTTTCTGAGATACCATAATCATATCTATATGTTTTATGAGGTACTAATGGAGTAATACATTATATTCTGAATGTTCGTTTATTTTAAATAAAGAGGGAATATAAGGCGAGTAAGTTTTATCAAGTGTTTCATTATATTTTATGGATCTAAACATTTTTTGTAAAATAATGAATAAGCAGTGATGTTATTTCATATGGTTTAACATTTTGTGTAAACAGATGATTAGCAGGTTTGATGTATGTTTTTGTTAATATGATTTTTAAAGTTTTGCTTTTTTTAAAATCATTATTTGCAATGTGTATTTTTTTTGTATTTTCGGTTTTAGGGTACATGATGTGGCTCGGTAAATGGAGGTAAAACGAAATGAAACAGTGGTGTTTACATTATAAGATCGTTATTTATTGGCATTATAAAAAATGTAGAAAATACAAAATAGATAAAACGGATGGTAGCATTGTTACCTGGAGACGAGACTTGGGCAGTCGATGGTGGCACGTCTAAACCAAACGAAGGTCGGTTACTGAATGACCGAAATACCCTTCAATAACATCCCAGATAAACGTCTCGGGGTTGCCAGCTATTCGTTATCGTGTTCTAGTTGTCGCTGCTGGCACCCCGCCCGTGTTCAACATCTGGGTTTATATTCCTGGGTACTTTGTTGACCGTTATTTCACGATGTAAAATTCGACATGCCTCAAGGTCGCGTCATGGTTTTTTGTATCTATGTAATATGTTTGCCTATTTCTCCGTCAATTATGCGCCGATTTTAAAAATACCTTTTTATTGGAAAGAATGCACTTCCGAGGTGGTCTAATTGGAACCAAGGCAGGTTCTGTTCGGGGAAAGGGGTGAAGTCGAGGGAAACCCTCAAATTTTTAGCACGTACAAAGTTACCGAGCCCCAACAATACAAAAATAATAATATAACTTTTTGATATATACACATATAGTAGTGTGTATAACATAAAGTAGAATATAGAATACGTGGAGTAGATAAGTTAAATAATTTTTTTGTTTCTTTTTATTTAGTTATTACAGCAATTATTATGTACATACTTTATTCTAAAACGTTTTTTTTTTGTATTAAAAATCTAAGTTTGATTATTTTTTTATCTTTTAGTGGGTTTCTTATTTATTTTTTAAATATATTAATCTATTACTGCCACTGTAAATCACCTAGTAACTGATGGTTCATGTATTACAAGCGTGTTGGCAACAATTAACTTATGCTAAAGCATGACCTGGTTTTTTAAAATTGAATAACTATCCCTGCTACCTCTTGAATAATTATATTATTATACAATTAGCAAAAGATTAACCAAAGAAAAATTAGTAAAAATAGTGAAAAACATTCTAGCATGTATACTGATCATTTTTGCATTTGAAAAAAGCATTTACTGACGAAAATTTTCACAATATATTTAACTCTTTTGGGCGTCCACTGCCGTCTTCGGTGATCATTTCACCACGTATAAAATTAGCATACCAATCCTTGGTGGTTGATTTTACTGGGGCAGTGTCCGGAAACTCGGTATCAAGCCAAGTTTTTGCTTCAACTGTATTGTTTTCCTTCAAAAATCAATATTTTATGAACACGCGAAATTCCTTTTATTATCCATTTTTTCACAATAACAAAAGTTACTTCACTCAAAATGCTATAATTCACAAACTAATTATCCGACAGCTGTCAAATTTATACACGCATCTTTTGAGGGCTAGGGCTAACTAAAATATATATGAATTTAATTCTAGTAGCGCCATCTATGTATCATGCCGGGGACTTTTCAATTGACCTGTTAAAATTGAGAAACACATCTTTAGATAAGAGATTTAAAACTATTTTTTTTGTTTATATTTTGGGGTAAATGTGTGGCTAAATGTGAGCCACCCATAAGTTAACCAAGTAATGAATAAATAACTAACAGATTTTTTTAAGGATTTGAATTTAATCGAATGAATGAACGTATTGTATTTAAATTTTAATATCATTGTAAAAACAAATTCGATTCTAAACTCGCTGGAAAATCCTAGGACTGTCAACGAGTTTACGTCAATTAAAAAAAAAGCCACAATTAAGAGATCAGGTCGAATGAAACGTAGACAATTACCATCGGTTTGTCTCTTTCATGCTCAAGCCGCTTTCGCTCTGTCTAGCTTCGTGTGCTCGCGTGCATTCACGCCTTTCCCGTATAGTGGATCCTCAAGGCTGTTTATATTTCTTTGACGTGCAGCGTCGTTTACTGCTAGAGTTGAAAATAGCAGCGGCACTAAAATAAGAGATAAAAAAATATGAGCATGAAGGAAACGCATCGCATCAGACGGCTGGACATTTTAAATGAGTTCCTATTCTGTTAAATCGTCATACCATAAAATTATTTTTAAGATTTTAAAATGAGTTTCGGTGGAACATTGCCCATAACTTCTCGAAAAATAAATTTCCTTCAACGTTTCTTATTGGATAATGTATTGACCACCTCAGATGATATTATATTATCTTTATCCAGTATATAAGTTACTCTTTATTGTCTAAATCCCAATATGTTGGTTTAATAACAGAAATTTTGTAAACATCCTCATCATCAAGTGTTCAATCTGAAGATTTCGACAAGTTTTACTATTTTTACTAAATCACGATGTTAATAATCTATTTTTTAGTAACTTATTTATAGTACAGTATCCCGTTATACAAATTGTATATCAAATAACTATATTATACTATATTTTCTTGAATTGTAGTTTACATTTTATCCCTTTCTATGACAAAGTACTTAATTTTTTCTGATGACTGAAAATTTAATTTCTTTGGTTTCAACAAAAATTCCATTTCTTGTCATTTTTAAGTTGTTATTTAATAATTTCATTTTGGTTTCTATCCATATTAATTACTACTTACTAATGATATTTTTTTTTGTTATTCTAGGTGAGTGGCAATGAATTACAATGACTCCAAAAGTGATTCTTAAAGGTAAAGTACTTTTTAATTATATAAGAGTACAGATGTTTTATGTTAAAGAGATCGTTATTACTTGATTAATGATTTTTCGATATTCATATTATTATGTAATACAGCTTACAATTTTGGTGAATTGTATATTCAATGTTTGTCTCACTGTTCATTCAGCAGTCATGACGTGATATGAAAATCGACATACCCAAGATTTAACAAAACCAACGTCCAATAATTAGTTTTATTAATAATAATTCTAAGGCAAGTTATAGATAATTTTTAGTAGTCTATAATAATATTAGGTTCAGGAAAATATCTTTTAGTTGGCAAAAGTATTGTCACAAGTAAATTACAAGACACAATATTGCAATTGTATTATTTTTGTTACATATTACATTAATCTTAAATAGTTAACTCTTCCTCAATTTGTTATAGCCGAATATATCATAAATAAGAACAAAACTTAATGACAGCCATGATAAATGAAAGTTTTTGTGACGTTGAAAAACAAAGAACGTAACTTGAGTGAAAGGTATTTGACTAATATCACAAGATTTAACGTTATTTAAAGACGTTTCAAGGAATTGGCCCGATAATTGCAGGAATTTTAATATGTTTGATGGAGAAATACCTCTATTTTGTTATCAGGACTACGAATTCTTCGAAATTCGTTCATATACATGGTATTAGGAAAATTTAATTTTACTATAATGAGTAAGAGAAATAAATGAACTTAATTATATCGGAATTGCTGATCTATAACGTACTAATTGCAAAATGATTGTTTAGCATCTGAAATTATTATGATTTGTGTTGTAATTAATCTCATGCAGATATGCAATCGACCGATAGTGTACGTTAGTTGTTTCCAAATTATGAGTGTTGATGAAATATTATGTTTCCCTTATTTTTAATAAATATGCGATTTCTCTTTGGTTGATTATTTATTGGCCAGATATATATTATCTTCTAATTAGTTTTTTTTTTCTATCAGTGTAGGCAATAACTCATAATAGCACCCAATAATAATACAATCGGCGTTGGGAATTTTGGGAATAGTAACAGGTCAGTTGAAAAATCGTCGGCCTGACACATAGATGAAGCTACTAGAATTAAATCCATATATTTTTTAGTTATCCCTAACTCTCAAAAGATGCGTGTATAAATTTGACAGCTGTGAAAACACTAGTTTGTGAATTATAGCATTTTAAGTGAAACAACTTTTGTTATTGTGATAAAAATGGATAAAAAGGAATTTCGCGTGTTGATAAAAATTTGCTTTTTGAAGGGAAAAGATACAGTTGAAGTAAAAATTTGGCTTGATGCCGAGTTTCCGGACACTGCCCCAGGAAAATCAGTCACCAAGGATTGGTATGCTAAGTTTAGAGGTGGTGAAATGATCACCGAAGACGGTGTACGCAGTGGACGCCCGAAAAAGGTTGTTACCGACGAGGACATTTAAAAAATCCACAAAATTAATAACCGTAAATTGAAATTGAATGAAATAGCAAACACTCTAGAAGATATCAACTGAACGTGTACATCATATCATTCGCGAATATTTGGGTATGAGAATGCTCTGTGTAAAGTGAATGCAGCGCGAGCTCACTTTTGACCAAAAACAACGACGAGTTGATGATTCGGAACAGTGTTTGAAGATGATCAAGCATAATAAACTATAGATTTTGCGTCGATATGTAACAATGGATGAAATATGGTTTCATAATTTCACTCCGAAGTCCATTCGACAGTCATCCGAGTGGCTTGCATACTATGAATCCTCTCCAAAGCGTGGGAAAACGTAACAGGCTGGCAAGGTTATGGTGTCTGTATTTTGGGATGCGCATGGAATAATTTTCATTGACTTCCTTTAAAAAGGAACGACCATCAACAGCGACTATTACATAGCGTTATTGGACCGTTTCGGGGACGAAATCGCCGAAAAACGGCCGCAATTGAAGAAAAAGAAAGTGCTGCTTTACCAAGACAATGCACCGTGTCAAAAATCCATGAATTGGGCTCCGAATTGCTTAGTCATCTACCGTATTCTCCAAATCTGGCCCCAACAATTTCCTGTACTCAGATCTCAAAAGAAAACTCGCTGAAAAGAAATATTCGTCGAATGAAGACGTGATCGACGAAAGTGAAGTCTATTTTGAAGCAAAGGACAAATCATACTACAAAAATGGTATCGTTGGAGGGTCGCTATAATCAGTGTATCACCCTTGAAGGGAGTTATGTTGAATAAAAAAAAATAATTTTGCCAAAAAAAAGTGTTTTACTATGATAGGCCGGGGACTTTTCAATTGACCTGTTAGGAATGTTCGTCTGGTCGGTCGAAATGTGCAGCTGTCGATGCGATTGTTTGTCCGAACACTTACAACCTTGTTGAAAAAATACTTGTTTATTTCGATTTAAACTGATACATGTGGTCGACGGGAGAATGGACAGCATATTAGGTTAGGTAGAGGAAGTACGGTAGCGCTGTGGAAGTGGTACTTTTACAAATGGGTAAAGAGAAGAAAAGAGAGCGAAACGTCGTCGTGGTGGTCTTTATAGCCGGGAAACGCATGGTATCAATACACCAGCGATTGCCAAATTTTAAACATGATGATGCGTGGTGGCATAAAGGGCCGTAGCGGTCGCTACAAATGTATAAATAAATAAGACCTGTACCGATACAAATCTCCAAACTTGCCGAAAAGGCGATATTAAACGTTTTAAACAATTTCACAGACGCACATCACATAATCCCGAACGAACAATTCGGTTTCCGCGCCAAACACGCATGCCTCCATCAAGCTGCCCGCGTTGCAGTAAGAATCCACCAGGCACTGATAAATGGTCGAAAAACTGGAGCCATATTCCTAGATGTCTCCAAAAGTTTCGATCAAGTATGGCACCATGGTCTACTATTCAAAGCGATACAGCTTGGACTACCGAATGACCTAATATCCCTAATAGATTCATACTTGGACGGTAGGTCCTTTCAAGTGAGGATCCGTGATGCAGTCTCCTCATAAACAGATTTCCGCAGGAGTCCAGCAAGGTGCTCCACTAGCCCCAGCCTTAATCAACCTTTATGTGGCTGATTTCCCTTTCTACAAACTTTCCCACACAGCATTTTATGTAGATGATACCTCTTTTTTCACAACCGGTTTTTGTCCCGACGCTATTCGTAACAGACTCCAACTACAGCTAAACCAAGTGATAGCGTGGTACAAATTCTGACGGATACAGATAAACCCGAGCAAAACTCAAGCTATTCTGTTTCACCGCTAGAAGGAGTTCCGCGCCTGTCACCTCCAAATCGATAATCTATCCCCTGGATCCAGAAAGTTTTATACCTCGGCCTCCAGTTCGACTATAGATTCCAATGGTCAGCCCAAATACAGCATGCCATTTGCAAAAGAAATTGCGTGTACAGCCTACTATTTCCACTCGTCTGCAGAAAAAGTAAACTTCCAATCCCACAGAAAGCGACACTGTATAAAATGCTAGTCCGTCCAGTCTGCCTCAACGGAGAACAGGTCTGGTGCAGGTATGTCTCTGAGAAACAACTTGTTCCAAAATGTCCGCGTATTACTCAATGCCCCATGGTTTATGAGGAACGTCAATACACACCTTGAATCAGGCATCCCGTTTGTGAAGAATTTCATAAACATACTCAGTGTAAGGTTCTCCATAGGCACCTTAGAATACGACTACACCTTGATTAAATCCCTACTCATCCACAAACCTCGGTAGTAAACAAACTACGACAATCCGAGTCGTAACCCAGGGTCTCTCTCGCCCGCAAAACAATCGTACCCCCAACCCGAAGCGAAATCAGCAAGTTCTATCTATATCTATATCATTTGGTTCTAGCTGGTCTAGCTTGGTAAAAGAAAAAAAACGATACAAATCATTCAGTTACAGCATTCAGTGCAATCAAAGTAACTATAGCACGCGCAGATTTGGAGTGTTTTAGCGCCCATTTATAATTACACTATTTCAAAACTCAATTTTTCTTTCAAATCCATTTTTTGTAGAAATAGCTTTTATTACGGTTAAAGTAAATAACGTAGAATTGTCATCTAGCCTATTATAGCAATACTTACAAAGTCTTTGGAAAACACTGGACTCACTGGTATACTTGAATAAAGTAATAAAAGAATCATTATAATTTCTGGACAAGTAATTAAAAAAGATTTTTTTAATTCGTACTAGATATATTTAACTGCTATTGTTAATTTTTAATAACCATTGTTAACTAACATTAAATATTCTAATTAGTATTGTTCTTATTGTATTAAAAATCGAAAAGTTGAAAGTTATCTTGTATAAATGCCGTTTCTGGCTTTTCTATTAAAAAACATTTGTCAAAGTTATTATTAGGGAGACTTATATATTGAAACAACTGTTAATTATATATTTTGATCAGGTCACCTGTTTTACGGTGTAAGATAATCGAATGCCGCCAACACGCGTCGAATTCCGACGAGATTGCGAGTCCGCAGGTTATTATTTAGCGCCGTTGTCTATTCGTTTTAGCAAATTTCACTGCACCATTTTAATTTAATGAGAAGAAAATGTTAAACCGGGGTCCCCGCTCCGTTTTGACCCGCCGCCTATTAATTATAATTAACTATGAACGCGCAGGCGATTGGCCTGATGGGCAAACTTTCACAAAGATTTATGGCGGCCTTAAGATTTTTCCTATTCGAACACGGAGGTAAAACAGCCCGCTTTTCTGGCATAAATCTTCGTTTCGGTTTTGTTTTGTTGCTGCCGTAGACCTGCCGATTTATTGTCATTTTCAAGCGGTATCGCTTAAACAACTTTTCTTATTATGTCTTTTATTGAATACGCTTAGTACTGTAGCGACCTTGAGGCATGTCGAATTTTACATCGTGGAATAACTCTACAGAATACCAAGAAATGTAGGATACTGTAAACTTAATGTAATTTCAGTTTAGCACATGCGCATTTTCATTTATTTGAATTAATAGTCTGAGTCAAGAAGCGCTCTCGTGGCAAACTCTGCGCAAGCGCACATACCTTGTTTTGTAACCGGTGTTTAACATTTTACTCTAATCTATTTTTTTTATGTATCGTTCCACAACGGAGAAATTCAACCCTATGTAATTTTAAAATAATCAAACATGTTACAATAGTAAAGGAAATGCTGGGAACTCATTTAATAACAAGTAAATGTAGTAATATTAAAATTATCATTCATTTTTTATGAAATATGTTAAATTAAATGCTAATCAAAATGTACATTTTAATAATTGAGTGTTGTAATTTTGTTTACCGAGTAAATAAAAATTTGGAACCATTTGTAAATAAAAACTAAAACAAATATTATTAGAAAATTTTTTTACAAATCTTTAAAACGGAGTGAAAAGTGATATTTATATACAAATTATGATATTATTATTATTATATTACATTTACATAAAGACATCATATTTTTTCGATTTTTCTAATTTAATTTCATCAGCTTTGCGACGACAACTACTGGCAACTTCACCTATACAAAAAATAAATTGGTACTAAAATATATCATGATTGAAGTATAGACTATATTTTAATCAGTTACCGTAATTTTTGCTACTATTTTTCATGGACAAACCCCAGTAATGAATCGATTACGGAACTGATTATCTTTTAATTGAAGTTTTGTACATTTACTACTGTTCGCCATAACGGCTTCAACAGCATTCAATCCATGATTTATAGCGCCACTGTTCTTTGAATTAGACAGGAAAAATAAAACTTCCGGTATAAAATATAAATAAAACACGTACTGTTTACTACAAAATAACAATATGTTTATCTTCCTTTATATCCTATTTTTCTTCAGTAAATAATATGTTTTCAAAATATCACAATGATAAAATTATGCATATATGTATGTCAAATCTTATACATAGACAATAAAATAAGAATAAACGTACATCTCTTGACCTTGACACACTTCCCATTACTAAGAAATATATCTTAAAAACAGCACAACTGCATCGTTTTATTTGTTTTTATATATTAAGTTTGGATATATATCTTATTTGTTCATAAATTTTTCTGACATAAAATATTCATTACGTGTTTAATTTAACTATCAAACGTTCTTTATATTGTTCTTTATGAATGACACCTTCATAACCAGAATTCATTATTCGGGATTAAAAAAAATGAATTAATTAATATATTTCCACATTTTGGTACCGGTTGTTTAAGGTTGTTTCTTCCTTGTCTCGATTATCGTGTTCCTTTTCTTCAGCAGTTTTGATTAATGTTTCATACTGCTTGATTTTTATAGCCCTTTAAGTAATGTAGAAACGGGCAACTCAGCCATTGAGAAGAGTTTTGTTCAACTTTTGCATCTTAGAAATGTTTCATGTTCTCTTAGGTTGCTCGATTAGATTTTTATTTAGTTATCACTAGATACGATTATAATTTAAGATGGATATTGAAAAATAATTTATTTTATAGTGTTTATAGCAATTTATTTATCAATATAGTATTATCCAACTGTAATATAATTGTATAGATTTCCAATTTATAAATTCCAACTATGAAATGAGAAGATTGACTATTCTAATACATTTTTATGGCTTATAAATTTTCGTTCATTGAAAATAATGTTCCACAAAAAAATAAATGAAAGACTTTTCACATATTTTATTCAGCTTAAGTAATTAAGCTTAAGTTAAGAATAACACTTATACACTAAAAGTTCGTCTTGTTTGATTCGCTACCACTAAGATGAATTTCGAGGTGTATCGCTGATTCTGCTTCAAGAATCAGGAATCCGTTAAGTGATTTAATTAGGTTTTCTGTAATTTTGTCAAAATTTGAATGAATAGATTTGGAGCTATTAAGCTGTTTTTTCCGGTTTCTGATTCATTTTTAGATCTTGTTGACTGTCATTTGTACTTTCTCTACAGCCATAGGCATCTATTTTTTCCTTGGTAACTGTGTCGTCGGCAAATGTTTCAAGTACTGTTTCTTTTATTGTTGGGATATCAACAGTGTAGAGCAGATACATGAATGGTCCCAGGACACTGATGGAGGAAATTCCAACTGAAATAGGTTTAAGTGTTGAGAATGAGAATAAATAAAAAGATATAATTCCAGCAGTCGACAGTAATTCTGCGGTAGCAATTTGCTCATTTTGTAGATTAATCCTAAATGCCATGCCATATCCGGTCAAAAGCTTGTGAAATGTCCACGAATATTGCAGGGCAGTATTTCTTTTCTTCAAATGCCGTTGCAAAAAACGCTGTTACTCTATACATTTAGTCGATTGTTGAGTGGTGATTTCTAAATCCAAACTGGATATCTGGTATTTCTATAGATTCTCAAATAATTTTGATATCGCAGGTAGCAGCGAAAGATCATTCTTTATCTGCCGGCTTGTCAGTTTTTAACATAACTATTTCAGCAACCGTAAAACAATCGGGAACATGCTTCAGTCTCAAACAGGTATTGAATATGCATGTTAACATAATGATTGCTTTTCGTGGCAGTGCTTTCAATAACCCAGCTGAACTATCATCAGTTGCAGAAGCATTTTAGGGGGTGTGTTTTTAAGGGTATTGTTAATTTTTGTGGCAACTTTAACTGAATAAGCCATCTAATAGCTATTTCGGGTTGATAAATAACGGAAACTAATGAAACTCAAATAATTGTTCTCTGAAATCTTCGAGTTGTTTTCCATCAATATATAGGTCACATCGGCGAAATTAATAATACTAGTAAAACTATTAACATTATTCAATTTAATACTATCATTTCCATGATATTTTCTGGTTATTATTTCGATATATACAGTTAGTACGACAATATATCTGTCACATTGTATACAAATTAACCGGAAGAGCCTGTCCAACATCAACAGATTGCAGTTCTGCTTCGTTACCCTTCATGTCAACGATCTGCCGAAAAAGACGAGCGACGCTACCCACGCTTGTTTATATATATTTTTTTTCGGTACCGCTAAACCGTTAATATCCAGAAAAATCTAAAAGAAATCAAAATTAATCATATATATTTCATACTTTAGCACTTGAGGATGTTATGTAAACAGTCACCGAGAATAATCTTGCCTTCACCGTCTAGGCAGAACCGACTGATCATTTGTCGCTTCCGCTCTAAGCGGATAGAACTGTCAGCTTTCCTATTTTAAAGGTAAACAAGCACGTACATTTTGTGGATAGTAATAAAGTTTAAAGCAAATATTATTTTGAAATAATGAAATGATAACAAACTGGAATAAAAAGTATGGATACTTTTAATATACTCTAATTTTAATTTTCCCATTGTCATCTGTATATATTTTTATGTATTCACTAACTTGGTATTAGGTAGTAGTTTTTAGCAAAAAATATGTAATTTTTTTAACCTTTGTTCTATTTTATATTGGTTTATTTGGCCGATACTAAATATTTAATTATATTCTATTTTTTAAATTTTAACCTTTTCAATGTTATTGTATCATTTGCCTGAATTTCCTTCTTACTAACTAGCGTTTATCTTCACTGGACCTACTGCTCAACATGGGCTCTGAACTACAGTCATCGACATTAAGTCTAGCCAGTGTCTAACTTAGAAATCATCCCAAAAGATATCCGGTCTTACCCATCCTAGTTACTGGTGCAAATCTAAAAGTACTAAAACTAGAACACAAATATAAAATTTATATGTTAAAATTCGTAAAATATTAACAAATATAAAAGCTATAAAATATAGTCACTAGGTACTTTTTTGTTGGATGGTAGGTAGGTTGGTAAGGTAGATCTGGAAGAGTTTGTCGTCCGCGAGGTTAGACCACTGGCATTGAAGAGTATTGAAAAATTAACGGATATATACTATTATAAATTATATACCATCGCTTATAGAAAGTTAATGTAAGACAAGGCCTTGTGCTTTAATACAGGACGGTAAAATATCATTTGACGTCTAAAAATCTCACAGGATAACACCTTTGTCACTGAACTGTGGATAGAAAATACATTACTCAACAAATATCTTCAAATTTGGCGCATGCGCTTGCCGGGCTCCACTTACTTTTTAAACAGAGTTTAGTGCATGCGTATATACAGCTTCATTTACTTACTCCTTTTTTATATATAAATTATTTTTTATAAATAAATATACACAAATTTGATAAATAATTGATTTAATGTTGAAACTATATATAGGGAGGGAAATAAACATTGACCCCTTTTTGAAATAACATATTTTATATAAAAATATTTTAAATAATGTGAAATAATAAATATAATTCCAGTATGCCTTTTTTATAAAGATTCCATATCTGAATTAATTTACATACTTGAACAATTAACAAGAATTCTAAGAACCATATAATTAAACATTACCATAAAAAAGACCAAAATCATTTAGATCAAACCCAGCCAATATAGTTAAAACCAAATGAAAAGTCACCACTATATATGAAACTAGTGAAATTTGAAGCAGTGAACACAAAGCCCATTAGTAGCCTAAATGATGTCGTTGAAAATGATGTGTTATAAACTTGCCAGCTAACATTCCCACTATAAATAAAATTGATTCTGTTTGGATTTTACAACTTTTAAAAATGTAACCTTACATTCTACACTTACCCTTCTTTTTCCATATTTTAAAACCAATGTCTGTTAAACTACCAAGAATAATATATATAATTTATATGCAGGATAGTGCGCATATGCCAAATCCGGAGATATTTGTTAAGCAATGTATCTTCTGTGAACAAGAGAAAACATTGCATTATTTCCATTCAATCAAATAAGAGAGTATTTTTAAGCTTGATCTTCTGCTATAATAAATGTAGATAAGCAGAAAGAAAAACGATCTTCTCTGCTTTACAGCAATTTTTCCATTACGAAATATACGCGCTACTATTATGAAATCTTATCAATAAATCGAGTTTTTATACCCTAGTTTATTTTATATTCTACTAATTATTTGAGAATATCAAGATACAAGTGAATTAACTAAAACAATTGTCAACAAACAAAACAACTCAATACAATTCTTGTCAAAAAGATAATAGGTGTATTAATAGGTCATAAGATATACATTGTTTTTGGAATGAAATTGAACGGATTTGTCACAATTTAGGTGAAATTCGCTTAAAATTGTTTTATTCGATAACTTGTGGCCATTTTGAAGATAATTTCACCATGTCTCTCATGTCACATCGCAAGTCTTTGTTCCTATTATCTACTAGATTTTGACAAGCTTCTCTTAAAGCAAATTCTTCAGTAGCAAAATAGTTCGCTATGAACAGGAACAGTGAGCAGTCACATGTTATCAAGCGAAACTTCTAGCGAATTGCTAGCGACGTGTACGGCCTAACGTTGTCTTGATGAAAAGCCGTAGGAGAGTAGCTGATTCCATGGTATATGATTCCCAATCCCACCAAATATATATTAAAACCTTCCTAGCCGTTATTCCTGGTTTGGCCACCATTTCTCTCATCGCACAGACGAAAATTAGTCTATGAAATATTTTTCGTTTAACTGGTGGGGTATCATTCGGTTTTTTTGTATCCAGCTTGTTTTTACTAGTTCATCTAACAGTTTTTGTACAATATTTAGCTCCCGGATAATGGACACAGTATTTACCTGATCGCCAGACTACCATTTCCATGATTTAATCACAATTTTCGACAATTACTGCTACAATTAATTAATTGGCTGTTACGGTGTCATAACTATAAATACTATTCAGTTTTGAGTTTTGGCCTTTATCTAAGAAAATCTCTAAACTGTGGAGAATTTTCTCTTTTCTCCATGGTGCAGGTCGGTGTCGGTAATCCTTGACGTGAGTTCAATCAATACATCATTGAGAAAATTGTCAATCACAAAAAGTATTATTAGTACGAAATTTCAGTTTTCTAAAACCAGCTAGTGTAAAACAATTGCACTTTTACCACACGAGATAAAATTTATCAATGGAATCTAATGAAGAATAGTGAGTGATATATAATTTTTTAGTCTTGGGAACGATCGACTGAAGTTGACTATCGACTATTTAGTAATTGACTACTTTTTACTATCGACTGTTTCAGGTGCTATTTTTGTTCGACTGATTTTACCACTTTTTACCAGTGACTGTTTCAGTCGACTGTTTTCAATCGCTATTTTCGGTCCGACTGATTTTGTTACTATTTACTATCGACTATTTCATTATCGACTATTTACTATCGTCTACTTTTAGTTACTATTTTTGGTTCTATTAGTTTCATTTCAACTTATTTTCACCGTTCTGACTCTGTCATCCTAACCGCGACCTTGACAAAAATATGCCGAACTTAGGCTTATATAGATTTGTATGTATTATATATAGTTTATGAATTTTTTGGTAGTTTGTTTATAAATAACAATATATTTTATATTAATATAGCAGCATTTTGGAACGATATTTTTCAAGATTGTTAATATAATAGGGTAAAAAGATTAAAATTGTTAATGATAAATAGTAAAATACTTTTGAATGTTTTTATGCCAATGATAGGTAATATTTCGATTAGTCTCCCGATTTTTGTTAAAAAATATTTCCGTTCAATAATAAATAAAGCATATACTTTATTTAAAAAAGCTCTAGTAGTTATTTTGCGATAATTTTTAATTATTTCATGAATTTTTTTTTCTATGATTAGGTATATGTTTAATTTTTATTTAGTATTTATGGTTATTGTACATCTTTAGTTTTTAGCTTTTGTTTAAGTTCTATTGTATTCCGTTGGAAAATATAAGCATATATAAAATTATCTGCTCCAAGCAATTATCTCCGTCCTTTTCTCTCTCACAATTTATATAGGAAAGGGTTTATACATCTTCGTCTGACATCACGAATTAAATAAAGTAGTCGAACCAAGCATTTGATTGAAAATAGTAATTACTATTTTCCGTCCGATAGTCGCCCAACGCTATAATTTTTAATTGAGATATCAAAATGTCTATTACAACAACTTCATACATCGTAAAAATATTTATTTGGTACTGATTCAAAGGCGTTCCTCCAGATGCCTCGCGTCATTCATGACGAATCGACTAGCGCAATCCTACGTCTCCCGATTCTTCCGCCAACGTTTGAAACACTGCGTCGGTCGAAAGACCGCATAGGCACGAGAAAATAAACGGACAGGCCGAAGAGACGACGACGACACACAGCAGCGGGAAAAAAAGTACCGAAACCGCCGCTCGGTCGGGATGGAAAAATGGAATCGGACTTTTACTCGGTCGTTTTTTCTTCCGCGTTTATTATATGGTTTAGCGTCGTGAAAAGCAACGTTCCGGCTCGTGAATCGAGATACCGGATCGCCTTGAACTTTTTGAGGCATTTTTTAACTGGCGCTTTACAAATGAAAGTAATCTATTACGCTCGCAGTCGAAGGCAATACCTCTCTCCGTTTATTAATATAAGGGCAGGTCGAATAGTTGGATGACTCATACGGAGAATGAGTCTTGGCTTCTTACATGTTATTTACAATTTGAAATCCTTATCGTATGTTTAGCCATATGTTAACTTCATGTTATAAAATTGATATTCATTCTCTTCTACGCTTCGGTATCTGAAATCTTATAAAATAATGTCATTCGATTAAGATGTGTGATTGAACACGTTTGTTCAATGAACACTATTTAACTGGTTTTTTATAACTCTATTTTTTTTAGCGAAATCAACCTTTTGGATGGAATTCTGTCATTAAGCTCATATTTCCTGACAAAATCACGTGGTTCGATACAAATACTTTTCACTGGACCATAACAGGTCAATTCAAAAGTCCCCGGACTGACACATAGATAACGCTACTAGAATTATATCCATTTGTTTTTTAGTTAGCCTTAACCGTCAAAAGATGCGTGTATAAATTTTCTCAGCTGTCGGATCATTAGTTTGTGAATTATACCATTTTAAGTGAAACAACTTTTGTTATTGTGAATCAAATGGATAAAAAGGAATTTCGCGTGTTGATAAATACTGCTTTTTGAAGGTAAAAAATACAGTTGAAGCAAAAACTTGGATTGATGCCGAGTTTCCAGACACTGGATCCAAAATTATGACGAATGATTGCATCTAAAATACTTACTGCTATTTGAATTTAATCTTTATTAAAGTCATGTTTAATCTATTTCCAGTTCCATAATTAAACAAGGCCTAACATCACTCAGAATTATTAATACCATTTATTAAACTTTTTACCCAATTTTCTTTTGTCTTTTATTTAATATTACAATAAGAAACAAAACTCACATAAGGTAATATTTAAATTTTCAATATTTTTTCAATATTATTCGATTATTCACTCACGCATTCACAGCATTCACACAATGTACTGGCCGAATAATAGATATAATTCTTCTTAAGATTCAAAGGTGATCAAAGTTCACACCAGGAAATACTCTAAAAATCCAAAAGGGTGGGCTGCATTATTGCAAAGACTAATATATTCTCGAGACTAACACATGTCTATATTAATATTATAAAAATCAGGTTATAATAACAATTGAAACACTTGAAGTCTGTTTGAACACTGTTTGGGGGATGATAAACTGGCAGGTGTAGAAAATAGAGTTGGATAGGCGGAATTTGCATATATTCTTACGTATAATGGTCATTATAATATAAACAGAGTCTTATTTCTTCTCTTTCTAAAGTTTATTTTAGCAAAAATTAATTTAAGAGATAAAAAGAGAAGAATCCAGAATTCGAAAAAAAGGAAAAGTATATTGCAAAGAGATAAGAAAAAATACTTCAGCGGACCAGATATATGTTAGTAATATAGAATTTATCTTTGAAAGGAATGCATTTATCATTTTCTTAGTATAAACGTCAGTTTCTGAACAACCGTTTACATTTTTTGTTATATAATTGAATAGTAATGTACTAAATCATTATAGCAGAAGTATTAATACATTAATTACAACCAGACAATAATCTCTATTAGAATCCATAATAAGATTAAAACCCAAGTATAGTTCCATTTACTCTACAATTCTCCGTCGTTCACTGATTTCTGCTCTTCCTGTTATATAACCACATTACCGATACAATATATCGTACTATTCTAAGTAATAATAAATATGTTTAATATGTACCGCACATCTATTTCCTTTTATATAATATATTGGAATTATTTTATTAATTCTATATTAGCTATAATTGGTAGCAAAAGGTAGTTCCGTTCGCTTTCAATAGATGTTCTAGCTATTACACAATGATAGCTGTCATTTCGCAGGATTTTTCAATCATATTCAGCTTATATTGTGTTTTTGTGTGTTGGTAATCCCAAAACGTTATGCAAAGTAAACAAAACTTACTAGTTTGTATGTTTTACTTTAATTTAAATAAAATGCCTTGAATGCTTCTATAAGTCTATGGCGACAATGATTCAAGCGACAAATGATTTCGACCTCTTAAAATTGATGACTTGATTTGAAACCTTGCCATAGACGGACAAAATAATGTGAACATAAAGAATTGCAGGCATTGCTCGATAAATATTTGTGTCAAATACCAGGGGATCTTGCAGAATCATTGGTAAGTAAAGCAATAAGCAGTGTCCGATTACAAATCATAAGCAATATATTCGCAACCAAAGCGAATTATTTTTTACATCAGATTGTATTTGGAGGTGATTGAATCAATATTCTATTCTACAACAACCCCAGGAGAACAAATAGCATTATAGCAAGTCCGGTCAATAGTTGTCATTAACATCAACATCAACACCAAAGTGAAATAATCATGACTCAAAATTTAATTTTACATAAATGAGTGTTGTATGTTATGATTTGCTACAGCCTGGCGCCTGTTTAAAAACTATCGGTTACTTTTCGGCATTTTAAAAGCGATTTTTTTCCTGTTGTTTGTGTTTTTAGGCTCCATCTGATCCATTTTATATTGGAAACTTAATCTTTTTAACCACAGCCTTCTTCAGAACATTTTATCGTTTGTTCACAACTTGTGTTGTTAACACTTTCTTGAAAGTTGTGTCTCAGTGAAAAAAGCGGAGTCAGCTCGTGAATATTTTCGTGCGATGATTTGAATTTTCGGAATGCATCGACCAACTTAGTTCGACCTTTGATGATGAAGCCCTATCCTTGACCACTGCGCAGCGTATATATAAAGTTTGCTCGGTGACAAAAATCGTGGAAATTATCCAAAATCAATTGTTCTGGCAGAAAATATTAATGCCCTACGAAAAATAATACTACAAAATCGTCATGCGACTTACCATGAGATTGAGTCATTCTTGGGCATTAACATGACGAGCATCAATAAGATATTGCATGAATATTTAACTGTAAAAATATTTGTTCCTATTATATTCCGTATAGTTTGACAAAAGCTCAAAAAGATGGTTGTGTCAATTATTAACGTTTACTCGTGACGAATCTTGGATATATCCATATGGCCACAAAAAGTAACAACAACCCATTGTATGGATCTTCCAGACGAGCCAAATCTAACAAATTTAACCCGTGGACGAAGTACTTCGAAGCAAATGATCGCTTGTTTCTTCAGAACAACTAGGCATGCAGCAATCGTACCATTAGAGCAATCTAGAATGGTGATTTTTGAATGGTACGCAACTATTTCTTTAGCATAAGTGCTTCGTGAAATAGAAAAAGTAGCAGCAAAGGATCATTTTTCATCACGACAATACAAGCTCAAACCAAGGCTAAAACAAGCATCTATTTGACGAGCGAAAAGGTCGAGTTAATGGACCATCATCCGTACAGACCTGATTTAACATCAAATGATTTTTACGTTCCCTCATATCACGAATATGCAAAAATATATTGATCACTATGGAGAATACTTTGAAAAGCAATAAGGTCAATTTCGCTAATAAATTACTGTCTTCGTTATCAGGCTGAAAATATAAATAGCAACACTCGTATATGGAGGAAGGTAGTAGACAGCAAGGAGCAATACATGACTGATTTATTCATTCACTTTATTTTAAAACACATGTTTTTACCGTAAACCTACCCAACTAATTTTTACTCTCATTAAATGAAATTTTAATGTAAAAAAGATAACGATGCATTATTTGTTGATAAACAAAAACATTACAAATACTATTGTTCTGCTCTAATTATTATTACAATTTAGTGAATCACGTATTTAAAATAAATCGATAACGATTATGTTGTTATACTTATTAGAGCGTTATCAATGATTTATAAATACCGCATCGTCATTCTTGGATCTAAACGTCACAAATGTGAAGAATAATCATCGAGAAACCAACAGTCATTTAACAGTCAAGTTTTCTTAAGTGAGATTGAAGGTGTGCCATCATCTAATCCTATTTAGATATCGGCCCTACGACTTTTACGCGACCAGAGAACAATAGCTGGCCTGCCATTCTTCCGGCTGTTGACCCTCTATTTTGTAAGCTTCATATCTCGTAAGGTTAACGATTGGTCATTGACTAATGGAGAACATCACTTAGTGCACATCCGTTTTTACTCGGTCTTCCGTCCCGCAAACGATAAAGTCTCGAAAGAGGAAACCGAAAGCAAAATAAACATTTTTCCAATATTATTTATTGTATGGAATTTCCTGACAGAAATATATTTTCTAATTTGATTTGGTTCGATTCGAAGCTTTTTGGTCCGTTCTTTTTTTGTTGGCAATGCGGCCTTTTCGGTGCGGCATTTTAAACGCCACGAATACCGGCCGTAAGTCGATCTCGTATGGAAGACATGAAGCATCAACTCGATCGCCTTTGAACAAGTGCCAAATTGTCGATATTCCTGATTTATACTGGCGCCGGGTAATTTTACACTCTCAAATATCTGAGGAATTTACTTTATCTACAAAATACCTAGTTATTGAACATAGTTTAAACAATAGATTATCATTTCGGTAACAAGTATTTAAGACGACTTTCGCAAAAAGAAACTACTTTATTATTACTTTTTACTTTTTAATTTTATCTTTTACCCGACTTATAAAAAGGGGATTTATTGGACTATCATGTAGAATCAAAAAACTGCGGATGAAAAGTCAGTCTTATATTTAAATTCAAAAGTTGGTTAGCACAGTGGCAAAGGCAACAGGACAGTCCTCCTACTCTTGCGATAGTCTCAGGTTCGAACCTTGCTATTATGTAATTTATTTATGTTTATAATCGTTTAACATCTGTAATTGTGCTTAGGCAATAGAGCAAAATTCGACAAGGAAAATGATCCCTTTCACGCCAGTAACCAGGCTGGGTAAGACCGGATATCCTCTGGGTTGATTTCTAATCTTAATGATTCTCGTTAAACTTTAAACGTTAAACTGTAGGTCCAATCCAGATAAACACTCGTTAGTAAAAAGAACTTGTTGTTGGATGTCATTCTATTGTGAAATAGATTATATTAATAGATATAGATATAGATATAATTTATTATATTTCATAAATTTGAGAGATGAATGAAATTAGATTAAACCATTACTTTTATTCCCTTGATTTAACATATATTTCCGGCCCAAATATTCTATAATGATAGATCAAAAAGTTCCATTTCGATGGTGGATTAAATTGGCAACATTAGATAGAAAAACTAAGCAATTCAAACTTACTAAATCACATTAATGTGGAAATAATACAGCTAGTGGACCAAACCAAACCACACGAACTTGTTTGGTATTTAAGTGATAATCTTAACGTTAGAAGTAAACAAATTTAATTTTAATTTGTAAAATACATACTGATATATGTATCCTGCATTTATTTACATAATGTGTTATAACATTAATGAACTCATTTGTTCATGAATATACTTTCCTTAAAGATTTAAATATTTTTACGTTTTTCCTAACGACTGCTGAATTTGGATGTCCGGAAAGGTATTGTATTTTAGTTTTTACTCCAAGACTATATTTAAACTCGACATACAAGCCACTCAAACTACTATTACGGTATCTAACGTTTAATCAATACACAATTTAGTTGAAATCTTCCTTAGTGATCATTTTCTTCTGCATTTTACGTAAGCTTCTCATCTCAAAATAAATATTTTCATGCAAAACAAAGCAAGAACGATATACCTATTCTTCTATTGATATATATAGATTATTGACAATGGTCATTTAATTAACAATTCTTATAATTTATGACTTGATTCTGATTGTCAAATGTTGATTTGACCAAATCATTTTCCACCTTTCGTCAATAGAAGACTATCTGTCCTCTGTAAAATTGTCTGGTGTAAGACACCATAAGGTTAGAGTAGATTAAGTTAGACTGCATCTGTCAATATCTTAAATATAATCTCAAAAAATAAATGTATTTAATAAACAAGAAACCTACCAGGGTGTCCAAAGGTCAGACAGAAAATTTCATCATAGCAATACATTTTGGCGAAATCTGTAGTATTTATCGGATATTGTTCCTTCTTATTGCAGCTATACTTATAATAGGCGAAAGAGCCTATTATTAAATATGCAAAATATGAAAAATAACAGTCTCAAATTTAAAATAAATTAGTGACTAGAGATTTTGAAGAGAGATATTTTGAATAAGAGATCAATTGAAAAGTTCCCGACCTGACATATAGACTGACACATTGACACATAGTAACGCTACTAGAATAAAATCCATATGTTTTTTAGTTAGCCCTAACTCTCAAGAGATGCCTGTATAAATTTGACAGCTGTCGGATCATTAGTTTTGTGAACAGGGGTGTGCAACTCCAATGGTAAGTAGTGGGGCAAAGTTTTGCTTAGTTCAATCATTGGCGGCGCTGACAACGTGAATTTGATTAGTTAGTTTAATATAGTTATGTAGAAACCTGTAAGGAAAATTCTTTGCTTCAATCGGTCTGCCATTTCGCCTGATCACTTTGTGACGTTACATTTATTGGCCAATAGTATTTAAATGAAAATCAAATTTAATATTTAAAATTACAAATATACAAATATACATAAGTGTAAGTAATATAAATATATATAAACAAAAAGCATAAAAAAACAATTATGAACTGTTTTCTAGACAAAATTAAAATATTTATAATTCTTCTATAACGCCTTCCCATATTTGTTTAGTGCCATCAATGTTATGGGATCTATTAGAGTTCTAACTTATCTTGATATATTGAAGGTAAGCTTTAAATTATTCCCTGTTAATATTGCATTAACTTCATTAAACCAAAAATACAATCACACCTCATAATAACTTTTAAAATTTGGTCTGGAAAATCATTATGGATTGGACAGTTGAAACACTAAAAATTTATGTGTTTTTTAAAGATATTCAGATTTTAGAGTATTTAATCTGTGGAACTACCTAATATAGAATGTAGACAAATTTGCATGTTGTCTCTTTTTCAGAAGTTTTGTTAAATAGCCTGAAATAAGACTAAAATACAATATTAGACTCTTGTTTTCTCAGAGCAAAGTTCTCTGGAACTGAAAATATAGACTCAACTGGTGATATAACAACCTCAAGTGGTACTAGATCCCCCGTTAAAAAAGAATATAAGTTATCTAACATGTTCATCTTCTTCACAATTTTCTCCGGGAGAATGAAAAAATTGATTGATGATGTGCCCTTTTAAAGAATTCTCGAACATACTAGGTGAAGGATGCTGTTTCTATCTCCATGACCTTTTCTTCTCTTCCAAGAAAATTCTTTAAGCATTCTTGATTAAGATTTGTTAAACAAATGTAGTTATTTGTAAATTTAGACAAAATAGATTTCTTTAAGGTAATAAATCCCCTAAAAGTAGTAATTACATTTTTAATTGATGGCACCTTAACAAATATTTTCTTAAGAAGACAATCAAATTTAAATATACAGTCGCTCTACTATAAAATTATTGAACACTGATTGCTCTAAAAAGTTAAAGTATTACAAATATTTTAGGGATATTTTACAATTAAAAGTAGTATTTATTACTACTAATTATCCATCTTAATTATTACCTTCTTGTAAGACTTCTTTATGTAGAGACATCACACTGACAGTATACGAACAACTTGGTAGATTAGTTGAATTTTATTACTACTAACATCTTCATAAGTAGGTTTTGATTTTCTGTAAAAAAACAATATATAAACAGACATGTAGTAGATAGATAATTTTATATGTTCGTGAAGGAAGGGTAATTCTAAATTTTTCACTAAAATGTCCGTGAGAGACACCATGACGTTGATATATTTGCATTATAGTTAATCCAGGTAACTTACTACTATTTACTTGATCAACCCATTTTTGGAAAGGAGCGAAATCATTCTTTGGGAAACAGATGTCTAATTTCCATAGTAGATTTTTACCCCGGTACATAACATGTTTTACTACACTGACGCATTGTCATCAATTCTTATATTATTACTCCATAATAATTAATGTAAAACAGAAAATATGCACAGCATAAAACGAAGATTTCTTGATCTAAACAAAAACCAAAACCTTCAAACAACAAACTTAAATAGGACGCCCATAGAATATGCTGACTTCACACAATTTGATCGACCAATCACGTTCCATGTTAGTGGCGGCACCAGGAATTCAAACTAGCCAATCACAATTTGCGATCGCAGCGCTACCGTTGATTGAACTAAACAAAATATTTCCCAAGGTCGCCTATAGCGTGAAATTTCTATTTTTTCTATGTTTGTGAATTACAGCATTTTGAGTGAAGTAACTTTTGTTATTGTGAAAAATTGGATAAAAAGGAATTTTGCACGTTTATAAAAAATATTTTTTTGAAGGGAAAAAATACAGTTGAAGAAGAAACTTGGCTTGATGTCGAGTTTCCAGACCCAGGAAGATCAACCATCAAGGATTGGTATGCTAAGTTTAGACGTGGTGAAATGAGCACCGAAGAGGGTGACTGCAGTGGACGCTCAAAAGAGCTTGTTACCGACAAGAACATTTAAAAAATCCGCAAAATTATTTTGAATGACCTTAAATTGAAATTGAATGAAATAGCAGACACTCTAAATAAATCAGCTGAACGTGTACATCATAGCATTTACGAATATTTGGTATCTATCGAATTTTGGGTATGAGAAAACTCTATGCAAAGTGGCTGCCGCGTGAGCTCACTTTTGACCAAAAACAACGATGAGTTGATGATTCGGAGCAGTGTTGAAAGCGTTTGATAATGCAACAGTCGGCTGGCAAGGTTATGGCGTCTGTATTTTCGTATGCGCATAGAATAATTTTCATTGATTACCTTGAAAAAGGAAGGACCATCAACAGCGACTATTACATAGCGTTTGAAGGACGAAATCCAAAGACGAAAGAAAAAGAAAGTGCAGCTTCACCATGACAATGATCTATAAATTGGGATTCGAATTGCTTCCTCATCCACCGTATTCTCCAGATCTGGCCCCGAGCGGCTACTTCCTGTTCTCAGATCTCAAAAGAATGTTCACAGGGAAGAAATTTTCATCGAGTGAAGAGGTGATAGCCGAAACTGAGTCCTATTTTGAAGTAAAGGACAAATCGGGAGGGTCGCTATATTCAGTGTATCACCCTTGAAGGGAATTATGTTGAATAAAAAAAATTTGCCAAAAAATGTATTTTTCAATGTTAGGCTGGGGACTTTTCAATTGACCTGTTATATGGTTCCATTACTGCATAATAAATGCTCAATATTTTATTTAAAAAATCTATTCGTATTTACAATATGTAAATTTGAGCTTAAAGTAAATTGAATTATTTATAGCTTAACTAGATCTCATAAAATACTACCGTTATAATTCTTTCAGATCAACCTTAATAAGTCAAAGTCCATTATTTATTTAATGAAATGATTCTTTCTGCATTCCTTATTGAACTCATCGTTTCTATGTCAAACCATGCCATTATTTCCTAACTTGAGCGATATTGACGAACTTGCTGTTAACTGGCCTAACGCATCTGTAACCATTAACTTCAAACAATGGTGTAAATACTTATATGAATTTTATCACAAAGCTGTAATAACTTTTATGGTTTTGCCAGTATTTAAAACATGCTCAAGCTGTACATTATATTAATATTGTCCCAGTTTGTTTATAGTCTATCAACGCCGACACAGAGCTCTGGATGTAATTAAAAAACGTTTTTGTTTCACAAAATAAACGACCGAGAGTATCTTCTAACGATATCAATTAAAAGCTTTCCCGACCAAAACCATAATTAATATCACGTAATGACCCTTCCTCCGAATGAATTTCCTTGCCATTTGTTTGGTACATTTTCGTTTTTATTTATGCCCTGCCCTCTGTGAAGGGGTTGAGGTAACGCCGTAAATACGAGGGGTAATAGATTTTTTAATATACATTTTTTTTTCATTAAGTATTTGATTAATTACATCCTTTTTATTTAATCGCCTACTGCTGTAAAACCATCATATCTTACGATCTAGATTAGCGGGTTTGAATATTTATTAACTCACTTACGTTTTGGCGGTAACTTGAATTTTACGATTAATTCAATTAAATAAAAATTTCCGGAATTGGAAATTACAAAAATAGATGTAATATAGTTTTTTAGTAGACATTAATCTGTTTTTCGATGTAATTTAGTTCCACATTTATAAATCTATGGATCCTCAGGATAGTGGTTTTTGAGAAGACCTGTAAAATACAACTCTGCTGTAGTTGTAACGAAAGAAATTTTGGAAATTTGAAATATATTAGGAACCCTGATCATTCATCGTAATGAAGCGACACATAAAATCTTTTTATTCATATTTCAGTCACACTTCAATATGTTTTAGGTTGCTTTAGTTTAACCATGAAATCTTAGTTATATTTTTATAAAAGATGAAATATACCGACTTGATTGGGGCAGTGTTCAAGGCGGCAGGACGATCTTTCACAGTTTTGAATCCTGCTATCATTGTGAATGAGAAAGAGTGCTTGAGAATTGGCCAGAACTGCTCATGCGCATTATCGCATTTACAGTATCGTTTAAGTGTCGTTTATGTCTAAGTTGGTCACTTGTCAGTAGGAAGGGTTACTGTGGTTCGCAGCCCACGTTAAACAGTAGGTATTGTCCAGATAAATCCTCGTTGGTAAAAAGGAGACTTTAAAATATAACAAAATATTATGATATATTGAAATTAATATGAATATCAGTAGATAAATATTAAAATGATGTAGAATTTTTAGGCCGGTTTCTGATGGCCTGGCCTGGTGATAAGGTCACCATATCATTATAGGAAATTATAAATCTAAGAAGAAGTTTATATATATATATATATATATATATATATATATATATACATATATATATATATATATATATATATATATATATAGATGTTTAACTTCTTGCATTTCTGAAATATCTCCAAATCATTTTTACGTCATATTGTTGTTGGTAATAAGAATTAGATGTATAGTATATACTAATTATTTACCTTAAAATCACAAATATAAATATTTGTAAATTTGCTTAAGTAACATCTAACTAGATACACCTTTTTTTTCATGTTGTAGAAATACAATTTTATATTTAATACTTTATATTAAAATAAAACTAAACTATATATATATATATATATATATAGATGTTTAACTTCTTGCATTTCTGAAATATCTCCAAATCATTTTTACGTCATATTGTTATTGGTAATAAGAATTAGATGTATAGTATATACTAATTATTTACCTTAAAATCACAAATATAAATATTTGTAAATTTGCTTAAGTAACATCTAACTAGATACACCTTTTTGTTTCATGTTGTAGGAATACAATTTTATATTTAATACTTTATATTAAAATAAAACTAAACTACTTAAGCTAAAGTTAAGGATTAACATATACACTAAAAACATTCGGGTGTAGTTCATTTCAATATTCTGATTTCCTGTGCGTTGTCCAGTAACTGTATTGCTTCTACGTTGCTGTGATTTAGTAAACTTATTTCATGTTTTAATGCGAAATCTTGGACCGCTTCGTATACCCATTTGATTTCCAGTAGTTACGTAGCGATGAGCATTGGTAATTAATCGTAGAACTTTGTTTTGGGGGCGTTGGATTACTAATTTGTTTGATGTTTTAATGCAACTCCATATTTGCACACCATAGGTCCAAATTGGCTCTATGATTGAATGATAAACCAATTTCTTTGATTTTAGATCAAGTTCAGAGTATCTTCCGACTAAACAGTAGAGTTCCTTGACGTTGAGTCCAATCAGCTCAGCTTTTTGACTAACATTATGTTTCCAGTTCAACCTACCATCGACATGTATTCCGAGGTATTTTGTAGATTAATCCTAAATGCCATACCCAGTAAAAAGCTTGTGAGATATCCAGGAATATAGTAGGGTAGTATATCTTTCCTTCGAATGCATTTTCAACAATCTCTGTTACTCTGTGCACTTGTCGATTGTCAAGTGGTAACTTCGAAATCCAAACTGGAAATCTGGCATTTCTATAAATGGTTTAATACGTTTTAATATCGGTTTCTCAAATAATTTTGATATCGCAGGTAGCAGCATAAGATCCAATTGGTTCAGCCGGTTTGTCGAGTTTTTAAGCATAATTATTCGACCAACCTTAATGCATTACGGCACCTGTTTCAGTCCCAAATAGGCATTGAATATATATGTCAAAGAGATTAATGATTTTTGTGACAGATTTTTCAATAATCCAGGTGAAATATCATCAATTCCAGATGCATTTTTAGGATTTAGGTTGTCAACAAATCTGTGGCAACTTCTATTGGATAAATCAGATTTACAGCTCAATGATAAACAGGATCTATTGTACGTACTATGTCATTCGGTTGAAATAAGTTAGCAAAATGTTCTCCGAATAATTCAGCTTTTTCATCATTGCGTCGAGCAGGCAGTACTCTAGATTAATTGGTATTTTAAATATCCGAGTTCTTTTCCACAGCGAGTAATATTTGTTTGTGTCCGGGCTTAATTCACTTACATATTTTTCGAAGCAAATCTGTTAATATTCGTTAATATTTTGATTTGTCTGATTATCAATTCTATATACCTATATTTACATAATATATTAAAAACAATATTCTCGAAGTATTTTAATAAGTAGCGATATCACTACATAGTATAAAACAAAGTCGCCTTTTCTGTCCCTATATCCCTATGTGCGCTTAAATCTTTAAAACTACGCAACGGATTTTGATGCGGTTTTTTTCAGTAGATAGAGTGATTCAAGAGGAAGGTTTATATGTATAATACATGCATAATATATTAAGGCAACATTGCTAATTTTAGAGGTTTCTAACGTGATGTCGTAAATTAACCTATTTTTTTAGGCTTATTTAGCAATTAGCAAAAACGCTGCCTAACCCTACGAGTTAGATCAAATTAATGTACTACAGTATTGTACACCATAAAAAGGTCTACAAAAAAGTCCGCGATGGTATATGTTTATCTTTTAGGGATAAAACCCACATTAACCATTTTTATTGTTTACTTTTTACGTGAGAAAATGGCTTATTTACGAAGCTATTTTAAGCAATACGGCATTAATTCTTATCGAATTAAGTACCTTAAATACAGTGTGCAATTAATATAGATCAATATGGTTCCTTACAGCATGTAAATTAAACAAATATTTTCGGAGATATTACAAATTTAAAATTTGCGTTTAAAAATGTGTAATGTAATAAAAATTGTATGAATTTAGATATTCCAAAGATAGCAGGAAATCTTCATAGTAAGTATAGGGGAAGAGGAATTGTTTTACTCCAAATTTAATGCGTGCAGGCCAAGGGCAGTAATGAATGAACCAAAAATACTGGATCGATTTTAATCATGTTTTCATTGAGTGACATAGGCATATATATTTTATGCCCGTGCAAAGTCGGAGCGGGCCGCTATGTTTTTATATACAACGTTCATATTTTTTCTGTAGTGTATTTAATTTAGTATCAGCATTGCACCCGTGCGAAGCCGGGGCGGGTCGCTAGTTTTTAATAAACTTTTAAGATTAAATTCCAAAACGAAGCAAGCCTTGAAAATAAAGTACCCATTTTAAAGATGTTTTAATCATCAAAATATAATTAGCAATTAAAAGGTCTTTAAAATATTTAAGAAATTTCTTTAGTCTTTTTTGAAAAGGTATCGACTATCGTTTAAAAAAATGTCGGTACTTTTTCGGCATCGCTATTGCATTGCATTTAAGACAAATTTTGTGTTATCTACGTTTACTAAGAAACAAACCAATAAAGAAAACTTATTAAAATACCCCGTATAGTTCCCCCTACGATCGACGACCCGCATGTAATAAAGGTATAACTTTTTAACTCGTTGGGAGTTTTGACTTTTGAAGTATTGTTTAACGTTCGATTGGCACACTCGTCGAGACCAGATGGATTTTTTAAGGAACGTTCATCCATAGGGGATTAACTGTCGAGATTCGAGTGTTTTTTTTTCTCCTCCTATTTACATTAATTCTCCTGTCGCACCGAGCGAATGCCGTCGAGTTTGGATAATGTCATGTCGTGAGCTATATTTAGCCGTGGCGGCGTAACGGGGCTGGTCGATTGTAAGCCAGAAGTTGAATTGGTGTTCTGGGATTTAAAGATATGTTAAGTAAACATTATTTTTGTCTGTATTTACATTCTTATGTATGGGGGCACTATACGAAAATACTCTTTCACGATCGTGTTTACATATTTCACACTGATTTAAGATATGTTTACGGTACTTAACTCAATCAAAAGGTCCCAGTCCAAGTGACTTTTTAATTTCTTAAGTATTAGATCCATTTATATCCATCTGGTCACTTTTAAAGTATATGTTATTTCATTTGACATTGACAGAAATGATTTTACTTTTGAACAATATTCCGAATAACTGAAAAATTATATCAATGATTCCAAAATCATCATCTCGAAAGAAGCTCTAAATATAGAAGAACTACAGAAGAGTTTTGATACAGTGGCATTATTAAGCGTTTGTATGTATTGCGATCATTTTCTCACTTTGAAAAAGGTATTCATTGAAAAAAATACGTAACAGCTTTTAATTAAAATATTTCCCATCTTTTTGGCAATATAGCGATTTTGTGTCGAAAGTTGCTTTGGCAGCGATTCTATATATTTTCAAACTTTTTCAGCATTTCGAGACCGTATGCCAGCCACACCACGCTGCACCAATTTGAACAATTGGTAATGATCAGCCGCTATAGAACCACATCTTTCCATACGAAATACATCAGTTCTTTCACAACTCTTACAATG
The DNA here is from genome assembly GCF_030347505.1 of Rhynchophorus ferrugineus. Lineage (NCBI taxonomy): Eukaryota > Metazoa > Arthropoda > Insecta > Coleoptera > Curculionidae > Rhynchophorus > Rhynchophorus ferrugineus. The sequence goes on from NW_027472580.1 coordinate 20,720,087, forward strand.
TGTAACCGAATATTTTTATGCAAGATATTAGGCCTTAGCTCTCCTGAGTCTGCTATGACATTTTGCGCTTGGCATTGTCATAATAGTCAAGATTTTTCATCGTCAGTGAAAATACGTCACAAACACTCCTCTTTTTTTCGATAAATCTTATATTTTAAGTCAATTGGGTTACTACACCCCAATTGGTAATTTTTCCTACTTTTAAATCTTTCCCATCGTTTTAAACTACTAACCTTCGAACTATTTTAATTCTTTGCGTTGACATGAAGTATTCATACGTAATTTTCTGTATTTATGATCGTTATGATGACATTATCATCCCTATTTGGTCTCAACTGCTATAAATTTCAATGATGCTAATTACTCTGGTCGCCCAAAACCAACAGGAAAACACTTTAAAAAGTTGAAAAGTTAGATTTCAAAATATGTACAATAATATTGCATAAGATGTTAAAAGTTAGTGTAATCAGAAATATCGTTATGTGAATGGGCAGCAGCCACTAGAGAAGGTTCTTCACAGTCACACTTAAGAAGGCTATGTTGATGACTAAAATTTAATTTATAAAAATGTTTTTATTATTTAGACTGAAGACTGGCCGAAGGCATGATGACTATAATAAAATCACAAATATATTGATTTATAATAATAATATGTAATTTTCTAGAAATACTACTTTTAAATTACAAGAGTGATTATTAAAATTTCCAGTAGAAATTAAAGCAGAAAATTTTAAAATTCGAATATCAATTGGCGTCACTTAACATTTTCTAAGCATAATTTCCCCATTTCAACGTCCGAAACTTTTGGCACCTTTCGATTTGATTTGAATTATTTATATTACATTTTAAAAATTAGTTTTGTGATACCAAGGAAAAGAAAAAATAAAAGAAAAAAATAAACTGGAATTTATCAAGATAAATAATTGCCCAGAAGGGGTTCATCGATAGTGACTCTATAGTGTAATAGTGACTAAAACAATAATTTCAAAAATAACATTAAAACTTTTTTAGAATTGAAGTGAGTGAGTACTACAGACACGCCACAACCATGAAATGTGGTAGGGCATTAAAAATACTATCAGTATTAACACAAGAAAATGAGTAAGTGCAGGTAATAGCTCAAAGAGTAACCAATAATGACATAATCGTCTGGTGGGAACTATGAGAGTATTATTATTGAAATCAAGTGCTCTATATTTGGTAAGACAAATCAAACTTGGTATTGATGGTAAAACTACTAAAGAATGTTATGATAATAATTTTAAGATGCAAATGTATTTAACAATGCTACCAAAATGTTATTTTTACATAGTTGATAACTTCAACCCTTTCGGATAATCCTCTCTTAAAATTCCTCTCATATGAGCTTCCTTTCCACTCACCTTCTGTTCAGTCCAAGTGGCTGAAAACTGCCCTCCGGGCCCTCTTGACAACCCCCCCCCCCCGCATATTTGCCTTCACGGACATTCATGAACGTCATTTGGTTGATACCCTTACTGATGTAAGGGTTTGTAAACTAGCTGGAAACCAGGTTAGAAAATAAAATCAACCACGACAGTACCGATTGAGTCGCAAATCTTCTGATATCCAGTCAAATTACTCACTCTAATAAACGGTTAATTATTCATTTAGTACTTATCTTACTTTACTTAGCATTACTTTATTGTTGTAAGTGTTTGAAATTTCATATTAAAGTGTAAAAACTTGATCAAATCACATTCATCAGTAAAATATGTAACATTTACCCTCAATTTGGCCCATCGAAACTATTTTATGTACAAGAAATCAGATATTTGATATTAAGTTAATGTAATCCAACAAAGATGGGATATACTTGACTCTTGCACTTATTTAATTAACATTGTTCTTCGTATTTTGAGAATATATGGTCGTTCAATAATGAACATCAGTGAATATTCAGTGAGTTCAGTTAGTAGTTCATTTTCCTCTGTCCGGTAGGCAACTGAACCTTTTAGGAATATATGCTAACTTCATGCACACTTGTAAAACTAAACCCATCACATTAAATATAACTTTCCATACTATTTGGTAACTGAAATACGAACAAAATTATTAGGAACTCGAAGAACAAAAAAACAAATCAATAAGGTCTAAACTCAAATATTATCAAGTCTTATTTACCTCGATATTAAACACTGTAGACGTAATTAAAGATAGTTAAATAGTAAATATTCATATTAGAATAGTCTTCACAGCAGTAGTTTACCGAAGTTCAAGTTATACCGTCTAGTTTGTGCCTTACATTTTTTAACCACATTCTATAAATTTTCCCACTTTGGAAAGAAAATAAATAATTTGGTTGGAGTTATTACCGATATATAATTCCACTACGAAACCTCATATCCTTGATACACATTAGAATGTCTGATTATAAGACCTGTACCCACACAAGGGAACAAAACGTCCAGTCCTGCACAGGTTGGGAGTCAACTTTTAAGTTAGGAAATAACTCTTAAAAAGAGTTCGATAGAAAACTAGAAATTTTAATAAATTTAAGCTCCATAATTAATATCGGAAGTATGATGATTGAGCTGAAGATGTCTTACGGTAGTTATTTGTGTGTCATTTACTTCTCAGCGGAAGAACTTTCTTTCCGCGTAACGCTATTTTATTCGTTTATTTATATTACAGTATATTGGATACTACGTTTTAGCATTAATTGAAATTATCTTCCTTAAAAGCAATTCCTGGTTCATAATTTATCAAGAGAAAAAGCATCTTTACGACAGAAAAAGCATCAACATTTTCGCAGGCCTCGTGGAAAAAACGACATCGTCCATAAAATTACTGCCAGGCAGCAGTTTCTTCTAATTCGTTCCCCCAGAAAAACTTTTGACTTCGGCGGGCAGGCTGACGCGTCAGAAAAAAACGGCAAGTGGAAGATAAAGCGGCGGACAAAAACCGCGGAACGGATGACAGGACCGAAACGGATCCGGTACAGTGTTAAAAATTAACAATAGAATTCGGCGTTTAGGGAAAATATCTAGTCGGCTTGGCTGTAAACGGTGCTTGTCTTTTTTGCTGTGATTCGTGTTCATTTAAATCGGAATTTTTACTGCGAGAAAGTTTATTAATATTAATTTAAAACTATATTGCCGGCTTCGTGGCGCAAGACGATGAGACGGTACTCCTACTGTTGCGATAGCCGCTGGTTCGAATCCTGCTGGGGCATGGTCGTAAATGTATATTTGTGTTCTAGGCAAGAGTGTAAAATCCGACAAGGAAAATGATCCCAGTCACGCCAGTAACCAGGCTGGGTAAGACCGAATGTCTTCTGGGATGATTTCTAAAGTCGGTCACTCGCCAGTCGGTAGGCTTAATGCTGAGGACCGTGGTTCGGAGCCCACGTTAAACTTTAAGCACAGTACAGATAAACCCATTGTAAAAGGAGACTTTGATATATACATAAACTATATTGTTAGTAATTTGAGGAAAAAATATTATAAAAACAAAATTAATAATTTATATTTTATCGAAACAGTTTAATGCTAATAATAATCTCATTTCTACATTTATTGCCTTCATATGTCTGAATCTACATCGATATACTTACAAAAATAGTAATGTTTTGACAAAAAAAAAACGGTAAAAGGTTATTTATTTCGTATGCAGAAAATAATCCCTATTCCTAAAAAAAAACAGAGTGAATCTTTAATACATTTTTAATGAATCAATTCTGTTTCCATTATGGTGATCTTCCCATTTTTTTACCCTAACAATGTAAAACATTTCTCTTTGTTTGTTCTGACCTGATACCAGACATTGGGATACATGAAGCATACTTGACCAGGATTATTCGTCCTGGTGTGACGAGTTTGAGCACGTTATGTAGGTTATGTGTCTGTGTTTACTAAAATATTAAACATGCTACAGGCAAATCTGATCTATATCTGATTATATTTATTATGTGGAAATACTGCGATATAAAAATGTTTATGAAATTCAGATATAAATAATAAAATACTAGTTTTTTATTAGTATTAGAAGAAATGAACAAAATATAATGAAGATGGGACAATAAATTGAGTTTATGTATATATATTAATCCAGCTAATATCAGTTAATAAATATAAATTACTGGAAAAAAATATTTCGAACACGGAACTAAATTTAATCTATGAATAAAAAGAATAATATATTTTAGACATGACAGTATCAACGAAATTATCAGGATAGAGTAATTTTCAAAACATAATAGCAGAGAATGTATAGAAACTATAGTTATAACAGGTCAGTTGAAAAGCCCCCGGACTACCATAGTAAAACACATTTTTTTGGCAAAATTAGTTTTATTTTATTCACCATAATTCCCTTCAAGGGTGATACACTGATTATAGCGACACTCCAACTTTTCGATACCATTTTTGTAGTACGATTTGTCCTTTGCTTCAAAACAGGCATCAGTTTCGGCGATCACCTCTTCATTCGACGAAAATTTCTTCCCAGCGAGCATTCTTTTGAGATATGAGAACAGTTCTCAATAGAACTGTTTTCGTCGATAACAACCTCTTTTGGGCGTCCACTGCGTTCACCGTCTTCGGTGCTCATTTCACCACGTCTAAACTTAGTATCCCAATCCTTGATGGCTAATTTGTCTTGCGGCAGTGTCCGGAAACTTGGCATCAAGCCAAGTTTTTGCTTCAACTGTATTTTTCCCCTTCAAAAAACAATATTTTATCAAGGCGCGAAATTCGTTTTTATCCATTTTTTTCACAATAATAAAAGTTACTTCACAAACTAATGATCGTCAAATTTAAACACGCATCTTTTGAAGGTTAGAGCTAACTAAAAAACATATAGATTTAATTCTAGTAGCGCCATCTATGTGTCAGTGCGGGGACTTTTCAATTGATTTGTTAGGTCTATATTAAATTCTTTATATAAATATTAATTATATGTTCACTTGTGATTATGTAACTTCTGTGTTATATATAGATGTGGGTACTGATACTATTACAGACAATATTATACATGATTAAAGTATTAAATGTGCTACTAGATGAAAAATAAAGCTAATAAGAGCGCATTTGTGGTGTGGAAAAAACAAATACAAAAGAAATACATCAATACTATCAGAATATACAGAATTGAGTGTATCATCTATTTTGACATCAATTTTATTTTGTTTGTTTCGTTTTAAATTTCACTATAGAAGAAGAAAGACATATTAGTAAATTTGACCAACACAATAAGTTTGTTTTAAGTTGTGTTTTTATTTTGAGTTAAGTTTTTCAATTTTCCTCATAATCATTCATAATTTCATTTTCATGTAATCGTATTATGATCGATCGTACATTACATAGTACATACACAATTAGTACATCGTACATTATACAATTATTTTTCATCGAAATACGAGCCTGTAAATAAAACTGAATTGAAATATTATTTATTTTATTTAAATGCGCATGCGCTCCTCTAGCCAGTCTATGCTAGATATGCTAGATCTTGTTCACTCACATTTAGTCTCTAAACTAGTGTTACACAAAAAATATCGATATTTTTTCTGCCGATATATCGATATTTTTTTAGCCTATATTTTTCGATATTTCACCATAATAAATTAAATACAATCTTTAATAAATCTTTAAAATTTTTGGAATTTTGGTACTTCATTTTGAAGATTTATCAAAAATATCGCTATTTTTAAATAAATTTAGAAAAAAAATTTTTTAACTAATATTTCACTATTTTTATTTTTCCTTAAAAATATCGACATATTTTTTCCTCCGATACATCGATATATCGATATTTTTTTTAAAACTAACTCACAGCTGATTACTAGAGAGTTGCAGTCAGGAAAGAAGGGGAATTTAACACTAATAATTTTAGGTGCTAAACGCCCAGCATATCGACCTCAACTCTCTGACGATGTTAATCTGAGTTGTTGTTTATTGAAAGCTCGAAGCATCGAGTGCGTGATTTTTAAAGTGCCAAACTCTTTGTGTATTTGATCTTTTCTGTCAAATCATGGAACGTTAACATTTCTCCTGAGAAGCCTCAAACCACCTGATTTGGTCTTACATCTTGCGCAATAAGCATTTGATACACATGTACTCTCTCCGAACTGTTGTGTATAGCATCCTTGATTTGGGATTCCCAACAGAACCATCGATCGAAGAAAAGATGCAATGAAATGGTCGCAGTGTCAATCTTAAGATCAGAAAGGCGCAGTACGAAATGTTTATTGTGAAAAATGATGTCCCTTATATAACTGATCCAGATTCCTTCTATGAGTGATTGGTGATTCCCGATATATTTGACTATTTCTAACTATGGAAGATTCAGAATCATCGTCAACTCTTCATTATTCTTTTGTTTCCAAAAATCTGAAGGTTTTAACCTCTTCATTGCACCACATTTCTCCTACATGAGATAGCAAACTCATAAATAGTAAAAAATAGTTATAATGTTGACAAAAGAAATATTTTTTAGGAATAAAGTTACTAATATCCTTTGGTAAAACAAATAATATCGTTGGAATATAAAATTTAACAACCCTAATATATATATATATATATATATATATATATATATATATATTCGTTCCGGAAACAAAAACATTACTTTTAATGGAATGGATTTATTGAATGTCTGATCAGTGTTTGCCTAAAGTCAATACTACCAACATTGTAATGGTCGAATGTAATACTTTTTATCCGTATTAAACATTAATGCATCAAAATCAAGTTAAAAGCTTTAATATTAATTTAAGCTAAACGAGATACATTTCCAGTAGTATTTACAATAGGTATATACGTATGAAATATTTACATATGTTCGAATACTAGAACTAAAGTTAAAACTTGGTATTACAGACTGAATGTTATAATAAATTTAAAATATTGATAACATAATGTTTTTTTATTAAACTACTCGTTCTTCTTTCTTTCCATAATTATTCAGTTTTGAATTAAAGTTGATCAATTTCGATCTTTGTCCAATTTGACAATAACGTAAAATATATCATTAATAGTTATTTCCATTTCTAAGTATTCGATTAATAATAATCTTATATCGTAGTTACCACAGAATTATTCTGTCAAGTTACTGTTTTCTACTCACTCAGCTAACTGTGATTTGACACTTTAAACTCGCCTATCCTATTTTAAAATTATTTTTCATGTTTGATTTATAAAACAGTCAACAATAAATACTATTGAAAAATTAACGAATTAATCTATAAAATAACAACAATTTTATAGTTTATAAAGGATCATTGAACTAAATGTATCTAATTGCATTAACTTGGTAACTGAGAAGCCTAATAATGAATAAAGTATTAATACGTTTAAATTATATCAATAAACATTATTAAACAACAAAAGTATTATGAGTAAGATTATTTTCTACAAGTACAACTTCACAGCGTCATATATACGTATATATGATTTTTACATATTTTTATGTTATAATCATAAATATGTAATATATATTTGTATATTAATTAAAATAAGAAAGAAACATTTTAGGCAATTTATGTTTTACAATATAGAAATTATATTAAAGTAATGTACTTTTAATCATTAAATTAACTACTGACATCTCAAAACTCAAAACAATTTATATTACAAAAAGGATAAATTATCAAATAGTTACATATTTTATTCAATTAATCGTTTATCAGAGATTTAAAATATTTACCAAATTACTGTTAATAATTCATAATTTATTCTATTTGTCCCCGTATGTTCTATTTAGACATTATGAAGTTAGTTTAACTTTATCTACATTAAGGATGCAGATTAAATATCGATATATCGATATTTTCTGCAAAACATATCGATATTTTTGACCGATATAACGATATATCGATATTTTTTTAGCCGATGTCTTTCGATATTTTTTCAAAATAAATGAAATATAACTTTTAATAAATTAATTATCAATTTTAAAGGTTTGGTGAATTTTGGTACTTAATTTTAAATTTTAATGGTTCATCTTTACTATTTAAAATACTTAGTAAGAATATAGTTTTTTAGGCTAATATATCATTATTTTTACTTTTATCAATAAAAAATATCAACAAAAAATATTTTTTATACATGTGTGCAACAAATATATCGATTTTTTTTCTCCGATATATCGATATTTTATAAAAAAATATCGGAAACGATATATCGATATTTAAAAAAATATCGATATTTTTTTCGGTGGCCAACACCCCTAATCTACATATTTTCATTATTTCATTTATGTGTTATTATAACTTATATTTTATACACGTGTTTCGCCTAAAATATATATTGAAAAACTATAAATTGAATAAAAAAACCAGGCTTATTTACATTTTAAAATAAAACAAAAATAAAATAAAAATAATAAAATAAAATAAAAATAAAACTGCAGAGTATCATATCATAATTTGTCTTCTAGCATAGATATCAAATTAATTGAAATTGTTAAAATTAAAATTGGATTGATTGATGTTGATATTATGAATCTGGCAAAGCTGCTTGAGAAAATCTAAATGCCTTGTAAATAGAGCAAAGATGATTCTTGGATTCAGGAATTTTTTAAATCTATATTAGGATGAAATGTTCTTCCGGTAATACGTATACATTAATTTGTTGTCCCTACAAATAAATGTAAGATATAACTTTATATGATCAAACTTTTTTAATCGTTAAATCATAACTACCACAACTCTTTAATATTTCCAATAACACACGAATAAGTAACTAAGAAATAATATAAAATATTAAAGAACTCAAGCAGTGTTTAATGAAAGTGTTAACTCACTCACTTCCCATGTTAAGATCATTTTCAAATACAAAACGTAACGACTTGTTTTTCAGCATTTTTCGGTACAGCGCTGCCAAATTTTCGTCACAACGAAAAATTACACGTCCGTAGTCTATCTACGTGCAATAGAAACGGCGAATAATCTACCTTGTTAGAATTGGATATGGTAGAGGGCAGCGGGTCTGCCTGGTTTACTTAAGGGTAGTCATACAGATATATTGTAGTGTGCTAGTAAAAAGTCCAAATATAAGAAACGTCGAAATTCCACCTGAAGTCGTAAGTAAAAAGAACATCGAAAATATTAAATAATAAAAAAAGATTTTTTAAATTTTTCAGTCGATATATAATTTTTTCAGCATAAAACAGCAACACTGGAACACAAAAACTAAGAGCAAATCTTCAAAAAACTATTGAAATAATATCCTGCCATGGCATATAAATTTTCTGGATCGTTTTGTCCCATTAACATTTTTTTAACTTATTTAAACTAAGGTTTCCATTTTCAGCAACAAATAGTCCATTAAAATGTATCCATCGCTTCCGACAACGGGAAAATATTCTAAAAATAAGCGATTTTAATGAATCTTTCGAGAGTGTATTAGCGGCATCGATGACAGTTATAAAAGAAACAACGACCGACCCGCACAAAGAATCGATAACATTTTCTGGGCACTTTGAAGTGCGTTTTTATTCGATATTTACGGCGTAACCACTCGGACGTTTTTGATATTTGTTTCGTATCGAGTTTTAATAAATAAATTATGTTGGGGTTCTGACAAAAGTTCAGTTTTCCAATGCTTAATGGAGGCCGTTAAAATATATTTTCGGGAACGGCAATATCATGTCAAAACATTAATGTTGGAGTTCGTTTTATGTTTTTTTTGCGTTTTGTTGTTAAAAACACGTTTTTATCAATTTCATCCAATGAATCTATTAATAGACCCTACTGGACTGGATCGAAGGATTAGTTTCTCTATTTACTCTCATTGGGCGATTGTGTGGCCTTAACTTTGATACATTTATACAATTTTATGTCAATGATCCTGTGCTAAGCATTTGGTCTTCATCGCAACGTTAAGACTCCAATGAATTAATATATATACAAGGGGTGTTGGCCACCAAAAAAAAATCAATATATCGTTTTCGATATTTTTAATAATAATCGATATATTGGAGAAAAAAATATCGAGATATTTTTTCAACAAATATAAAAAAATATCGATATTTTACAAAAAAATATATCTATATTTTTAAGAAAAAATAAAAATAGTTAAATATTAGCCTTAAGAATGTATATTTTTGTCTTCTGGGATGATTTCTATGTTGGTTACTCGCCAGTCGGTAGGCTTTATGCCGAGGACCGTGGTTCGGAGCCTACGTTAAACTGTAGGTCCAGTTCAGATAAACTAATGTTGGTAAAAAGGAGACTTCAAAATATATAAAAAAGGACTCTTCCTTCTTCCTCTGACCACACTCGTGCCGAGACTGCCCAGATTTTGCGGTCGCCCCGCATGTTATTAGGTATGGATTTTTCGTATTTCTTGGAATATATCCAAAGGAGGCTTCAACCTAACTACTTACGGCCAATAAATGGCGTATGCTCATATATATTTTAGGTGAAAAATATGTACAAAATATAAAAGTTATATTAATACATAATTGAAATAATGAAAATATGTCGATAAAGTGAAACTAACTTCATAAATCCATGATACGTTACTCCACAACATCTCCGGCTCCGTAAGCACATATTGGCTCTATTTAATTTTAAAATAGAGAATAATCCGAGTTGGGGCATGCGTATATACAGCTTTATTTACTTATTTTTTTATCGTGATTATTAAATTTAATGTCGAATAGAAGGTAAATAAAAATGGTAAAATTTTAAAAAAGTATTGAATAAATCGAAATAATAAAAATATGATTAATATATGTCCAGTCATTCTATTTTTATAAAAACATATTACAGGTTATTATTTTTTATTAATAAAAATACACAAATATGATAAATAATTGATTTAATGTTGAAACTATATATAAGGAGCGGAACAGACATTGAAAATTTTGTGAAATAACACATTTTATTTAAAAAATTTTAAATAAAAACCACAATGAAAGCACTAAAATTTTCCTAAAAATTTTCAAATGTTATCGCTACCATTCTTGATCCACAAACCCCATTAATCAGTCGAATGCCTCGAGTTTTCGATTAACATATTGTACATTTACTAGCCTAAAACGATTGGATGATTGTATCTTAAGCTGAAAGACATCTCAGTCAATATATCATGATTTTTTCAAAACAATAATTTATTATATCTTCCTTATTAGTATTATTTATTAGTATCTTCCTTGTCATTAGATCATTAGGGCGTCGTTGATAGTTTTACATTTTGTTTAATTGATCCAGGTCTACTTTTGTTAGCAAATTAAATTTTTTCAAAGTATGTGTACACTGTACTGTACTGTACACTGTTCTTACATCTTTCTAAAATACTGTCTAATTTCTTCGTCTCTAATTCTCTGAAATTCACATTCTTCGACTTTTGCTCTCAACATTCTAGCTACATCTTAAAATAAAATTTAAATCATTACTAAAATATATTATGTTTAAAATAAATATTTAATTATTAACAGTTACTACTATTCTTGATGGACAAACCTCATTAATAACTTAACTGCTTCCAACACTATCAGAACACTATAAGAATCATTTTCTTCTATGTTCTTGTTATCAATAAATTTTGGCATATCTTGATACCTATTCCAGGTCGTTGAAAATGATATATTAATGTAACGTAAAATCTAAATAGTCTAGATTTTTTTTGTTGTTTTAATCTGACCGACCGTACCTATCGACTCGAAAAGAATAGACCGCCATTGGAAAAAGAAGACAATATAGTTTATTCTTTTCTAATATTTATTCTATGCAGTAGAGTGTGAATGCGCCAAATCCGGAGATGTTGTAGAGTATGTGCCCTGACAACATTCGGACTCACGTTGCCAGAATTATGAAAAATACTGTACAAAATAAGTTGCAATTTGAAAGAAAGAAAGAAGTTTAGGCGCACCTAACGTACACATCAGACATAGTGTCTTCTGATTACCACTTGTTCAAATCGATTCAGTATGTCTCAGCTCGCACACAAACTAGCAACAAAAGACGAGAAAGTTATTATAGAAAATTTTGACCTTTTTTAAATTAAAAATGATCAGAATACTTGCAAAACAATGATTTCCGGTCCTTGATTTTAGATTTTAAAAACAAAGTTCTTTCTGAGATACCGCTGATATTGATAAAATTGCTTTGGTAACTTAATGTTCATATAGTATCTATCAAAATAGAAAAATTATTCTTCATTGTGTCCTGACAACATTCGGACTCCCGTTGCCAAAATTATGAAAAATACTGTACAAAATAAGTTGCAATTTGAAAGAAAGAAAGAAGTTTAGACATCAGACATAGTGTCTTCTGATTACCACTTGTTCAAATCGATTCAGTATGTCTCAGCTGGCACACAAACTAGCAACAAAAGACAAGAAAGTTATTATAGAAAATTTTGACCTTTTTTAAATTAAAAATGATCAGAATACTTGCAAAACAATGATTTCCGGTCCTTGATTTTAGATTTTAAAAACAAAGTTCTTTCTGAGATACCGCTTATATTGATAAAATTGCTTTGGTAACTTAATGTTCATATAGTATCTATCAAAATAGAAAAATTATTCTTCATTGTGTCCTGACAACATTCGGACTCCCGTTGCCAAAATTATGAAAAATACTGTACAAAATAAGTTGCAATTTGAAAGAAAGAAAGAAGTTTAGACATCAGACATAGTGTCTTCTGATTACCACTTGTTCAAATCGATTCAGTATGTCTCAGCTGGCACACGACTTCAAAATGCCGAAAAAATGCGAAAATGCATCAAACGAACCCAACAAAAGACGAGGAAGTTATTGTAGAAAATATTGACGTTTTTTAAATTAAAAATGATCAGAATACTTGCAAAACAATAATTTTCGGTCCTTGATTTTAGATTTTAAAAACAAAGTTCTTTCTGAGATACCGCTTATATTGATAAAATTGCTTTGGTAACTTAATGTTCATATAGTATCTATCAAAATAGGAAAATTATTCTTCATTGTGTCCTGACAACATTCGGACTCCCGTTGCCAAAATTATGAAAAATACTGTACAAAATAAGTTGCAATTTGAAAGAAAGAAAGAAGTTTAGACATCAGACATAGTGTCTTCTGATTACCACTTGTTCAAATCGATTCAGTATGTCTCAGCTCGCACACAAACTAGCAACAAAAGACGAGAAAGTTATTATAGAAAATTTTGACCTTTTTTAAATTAAAAATGATCAGAATACTTGCAAAACAATGATTTCCGGTCCTTGATTTTAGATTTTAAAAACAAAGTTCTTTCTGAGAAACCGCTTATATTGATAAAATTGCTTTGGTAACTTAATGTTCATATAGTATCTATCAAAATAGGAAAATTATTCATCATTATGTCCTGACAACATTCGGACTCCCGTTGCCAAAATTATGAAAAATACTGTACAAAATAAGTTGCAATTTGAAAGAAAGAAAGAAATTTAGACATCAGACATAGTGTCTTCTGATTACCACTTGTTCAAATCGATTCAGTATGTCTCAGCTGGCACACGACTTCAAAATGCCGAAAAAATGCGAAAATGCATCAAACGAACCCAACAAAAGACGAGGAAGTTATTGTAGAAAATATTGACCTTTTTTAAATTAAAAATGATCAGAATACTTGCAAAACAATAATTTTCGGTCCTTGATTTTAGATTTTAAAAACAAAGTTATTTCTGAGATACCGCTTATATTGATAAAATTGCTTTGGTAACTTAAAAAAAATATTCTTCATTGTTCATATAGTTATGTTCATTGTACGCATTGTACACCGAACGTGTATCTACCTCTACAAAAAAAATCAATCCGAATCGGTACCCCGCTTGTAATCGCCCGCCTCTTCCCAATCACGGACTTTGGGCCGTTCTAAGACCCGTACGAAATGCATCTGTGCTCTTGACAGTTCGGGATTTATTTGTGGGAGTGGATAGACTCCGAACGCCAGATGTATATTTATACAGGCCGTGTTCGAGAACGACACTTTCTTAGGTCTCGTTTTGTGTCGGTCTCGGTGAGACTTTTTTCATTTCTTTTTCCCCGTAATCTTTCGTTCTTTGCGTCGCTCTGTGTTTCGGCTGCCTAGATAAATACAACGAGGTCGAGAAGAAAAGCAGGTAATTTTCTCGATCTTCGGCCGGATGAAAGAAACGCGGTACCGCTAGAGGTCGTCCAGTTTATGTTCAGGTTAAGGAATACGTCGGACCTGAACTGGTACAAGTACGATTTATATTCAGACGATGTATCATGTTGATGGGCTCGATGCCTGTCTTCGTGCTGTATACAATTTACCGATTTATCTTTCGGATTTATTTCCGTTATAATATTAATCCGTAAAAGTATTATAAATAAATAAAAATAACAATTTATTTTAGTGTCTTATTTTGCTTACACGTGTAAATTCAAAGATCAAATTAGAATATTACATTTTATCTTTTAGAAACGCTAATTTTAATCCAAAAAGTTCTAAGTTGAATAATTCGTTCTTTCGACACGGTTATAATGTTATCTAATCCTATCTATGTTTTTTGCCGTAGTACCATCTCTATGTTGTCAGAAAAACGAGAAAAAGTTAGTGTATATTGTAATCAATGCCTTTTTAAACAAAAAAATGACGATAAAATAAAAATAATTGTAATAAAAATAATAAAAATATTAAGACTTTTAAATTCTCATACATCAGATTTTTTCAATTTTTTTAGATCTATTGTCGATGTCATATGATGACATAATTTTAGGTAATAAAACAAAACTGTTAGAAAAAGAATAGTTCGAAATTTATTTAAGCAGAATTCATAACATATATTATCAGACATATGGAAATATGTAGCACAAATAGCTAGTTAAAATAATAATATACATAATAGTATGCAAAAATTAGTAAGTAATATTTATTTTACTTAATTTATCTAATGACCAATTGGCATGAAGTATGTTAGAGTTATAGTCTAATGCCAAACCGTGCAGTATTTTATTAACTATGCTTCATCTAGTGATTATTTTCTCGAATATCACATCGAAATATTTCTTTTTTATCATCGGATTATTTTTAGACAAATTAATATATTTTGTTAGCATAATAGTTCAGAATTATGAACCCAAATATATTGTTTAAGATATTTTTGTTCAAGATATACAGTTATTTGACGCAATAGTAGCCACAGTCTATTCAATAAAACAGTGAATGCACATCTTCAATATTTATGGCGTAAGCACATCGCATTGTTACCGCATTAACTTTGGTTTACAAAAATTTGGATTTACATTATTTGCCATAATGTAGTACTAATTATTATCACTAATATTTTGAGAAATACCATAGTCCTTTACCAACAGGGTCCACCAGTACCAACATAATCCAATTTTACAGACTGATTTGGTTACATGTTCCCACGCATCACACAGTATCAGATCTCTTTTAATTAGAGTAAAATGAGAAGCAAACATTCGTTGCGAGTTTAAAACGAATTTTGCATTTTTAACTGTATTTGGTAGTCATCTATGACGTATATTGGCTGTTTTATTGGAACAACTATATAGCCTGTCCAATAAAACAGCCAATGCACATTATCAAAATTTAAGACGTCAGAACGTCAATGTTGCCACCTAAAATTTGACTATGGGTTTGGCGCTATGAATTATCGATCCTTATCCGATATATCGATATTTTTATTTTTCGATAGTTTTAAAAAATATCGATGGCTTTCCTGACTGCTTCGATATATTTAAATAGAAGTATAGATATTATTAAAATACTGATATAGCGACCTTTGAGGGACATTTGAACGACGTAATATCCAATATCAATAAAATCAATCTTACTGACCTATCTGACAATTAACGTCCATATCGCGAAAGTTGATTTTTTTATATGTTAACGTTTTGATATATGAAGCGCATTTAAAACGCAACTAAAAATACTGACACTATAATGCATCGAAAAAGTTAATTCAGGTATTGGAGGTTAACCGTTGTCCAAAACGTGCCGGTAACTTTGAAGCTTCCCGAATACAATCCTGGCCGCTATTAGTTGTAACGGTTACCGCGGTGAACATTGATATTGCACCTGAATTGATGGTGCAGCATCATTATGTGACTCCATTGTGAAGTTGAGATATCCTTGGGTATTAGTAGGACAAACATACATTCACTACAAAATAATTGACTTTGATGAAAGATATATTTAAAAGAAATAACGCCACATTTATTAATTAATAAATGATAGCAACGTAATGCATTAGTTCAACTATAAATTCCATAATATAAAAAATAATACTTATATTAGGGATATTTTCTGGATGTGTATAACTTTAATAGAAAATGAAATGAAATTACGAGATAAAACAATGGAAAAAAATATTATCGGCCTTTCAGGGACATTTGAACGACGTAATATTCAATATCAATAATTAATTAAAAAATAAACTTTTATTCGCTAGATGTAAACTTTTTTGAGACGCCTTGTATTTAAATCCAATAAAAGTTCAGTAAATCTACAACATTTCACACAAACATTTCATTCATTTCATCAAACATTTCAATAAAAGCGATTACCTGTATTCTATTAACTAATTCAATAAACTAACAAATTTTAGTAGCATTTGTTAATGCATTTCTATTAAATTGTATTTTGTTTATATATAAACAATTATTAAAACTATGTAATATTTATACAATATTTAAAACAATTTATATTTATAAAACAAAAAAATCAAACTTAATCAAATGTAATATCTGAATAAGTGAAAATCCAACATACTGCTAGATAAAAACCAGATCACTTTTACTTCAGCTACCATATTTAATAAAAATAATAATAAATAAATCCCGAGAATAGTATACACTGTAAAATAATATCCTGCTTATTTTATCTCTGTTTAATAATTTAAATAATCAATTAAATTAGTTTAAACGTTTTTATAAACAAGTTAAATGATTCTATTCACAAAAAGCATCGTATATAAGTAATCCGATGGAATGTTTGTTTTTTTATTGAATCACTGCAGTAGCAATTGATGAAAACTTAACGGGTAT
Source organism: Rhynchophorus ferrugineus (assembly GCF_030347505.1). NCBI lineage: Eukaryota > Metazoa > Arthropoda > Insecta > Coleoptera > Curculionidae > Rhynchophorus > Rhynchophorus ferrugineus. Next base: position 20,737,050 of record NW_027472580.1, read on the forward strand.
AATTATTTAGTTACCATTCTGGAAACATGTATCTGTCAACGTTTAAATTAAGGATACACTTACGTTTTCTACTCTCGAGTGCTACTAGCACTTAAAGGGGCCTATTTATTTTCCAGTTTCGTGTAGAATTTTTAATTTATATCCAAAACATTTCTAGTGCTTGTTGATAATTTTAAAATTCTTGATTTACTGTAGGAGAATTTTACTCGCACTATACATGAGATTTGTTAATTTGGTGAGATAAACGAAACATTCAGCAGATGCGATTCTTAAAAGTGATATATGTTAATGACACTTGTTTAATGTCTGATGAAGCTCCATAAAGAGCAGCGAATATATAAGGTCTTCAAGGCAAGGCTGAAATATTGTTTTAAAATGCTTATCTACCTTTCAACGGGACATAAACTGTTTGAATTATGATTTATATTTACGTTAATATCATACAAATTATCATCAAATCTCACTAAAGAAACGTATATATTAATTATGCTTATTATTTAAATAGATTTGTTAAGGATTAGAATTATTTTTAATTAATTATTATAAAATTAGAAGCAAAAAAAAATATTGAGCAGTAATATTCTTAGATATGTGCGAAATACTCTGCTATTATATCATTCATTAGTTGACCAATGAGAAACATATCGAAATTTGCATATATCTTTTTCAATATTCTTTAAAAAATATCGATGTATCGGAGACAAAAAAACATATCTATATATGTTTGCAATATATATTGATATTTTTAATAAAACCTTTAAATAAATTAAGTTTATAAAAAAATTATTAAATGGTAAATAATAAGGTAATTTTTTTGAAAAAATTTTGAAAAATGGCTTACAAAAATATAGGTATATCGGTCAAAAAAATATCGATATTTTTTCAGCATCCCTACCATTGATCCTCATACTCTAACCTTTAGATGTGCTTCAATAATATCCTACAGGATAACCGAGTGTTAACGTTAGTAGTGCTATATCGAAAAATCGATTATTTTTCCCATCTTTCAGGCAATATACGAATTTCATCTGGATAGAACGGTATCTTTTGAGGCTATCCACAAATGGAGAATTTTTTTGGTATCTTTATAAGAAGTGAAGCACTACTTAGACAGACACGAAAATATCTAACAAGTACTAATCAAAAGGAAAGGAGTCTAGAGAATACGGTGGGTGGTGTAGCACTTTTAACCCATTTTATATATTATAATTAAAATTTCCGATCATGTTTTCACCAGTTTTGCAACATGTGGTCGAACATCGTTATGTCAAAAATAACACTGTTGTGTCTTTGCTCGTATTACGGACTTTTTCTAAGCAGTACTAGGCTCAAACGAACGCTCTTTGTCTTGAGTGTCAAAATTACCACTTTTAAAACGTCCAAACCAGTAATGACATGTTGAAATCGATGCAGCATGATTACTATAAGTTGCATTCAGCATTCGATGACCAATGAAGTAAAAATAAAACTTCCCTTCAATGCGATTTAGCCAATACAAATTTTATGTTCATACTGCGACGAAATAACACATATGAAAGTGGAAGCCTGTCAGAGAGGCTTCAACATGAAGTTGCTTACAATTGTACCCATTGTGACTTAATACACAGTAACACCATTTATTGTAAATCCCTTAAAATTAATTTATAGGCTCATAATTAATTTGTTCTGTTAAGATATCCATAAAACCTCATCGTCAGTTTGTTTCGATTTTATGTAAAATGGTAATCCTGGTAATCTTCAAACGAGACCTGTGAAAATCGTTTGTGATTTCCTAGAGATTTATACATCTTTTTCGTCAATAATATTTGTTGGAGATGAGATTTTTCGAATAGCATCGCAGTTTTACCATCGAGATCCACAAACGAGTTATTTATTTCTCCAAGCGTTTTATTTTTAACATTTAATTAGTTTATTTATTTATATCAAAGAAATATACGAATATATAATCAAATCGTCAATATGAAAATTCTAATAGATTTCGTTCACATATTAGAACAACAACTTTTCAATCGAAGTTTTACGATGATAATTGAGAGACTAAAGATGATATGCATCAAAGCTTACGTAAAGTTAACATAAACAGATGTGTACATATGCACACCATCGTTACGTAACGCTATGTTCTAAGAGAAACATTAATTTTATGCTATCATGAATAAGAGGAACATGATGGTAAGAAATTCTATAAATTATGGATAAAAATCGTTTCAGTGAAAGTCTTTTAAAAGTAACAGTTTTTCGATTATCTAATGGATTTGCCGCTGAGTAGTAGCCGTTCTTTTATTAGATCGGCTGTCGCTACTCCAAGTGCATTTTTATGCACCATGTGACTACATTATTAATCTCAATTGGGTATAAACGATCGGCGAAACTAATGGTCGCGATCGATTGCATTTTTTAATGAACCGTGACAATAAAATTACATTTTTATGTGGTGCTCGACGTTGAATTTTCTTGCGTTAACATACGAGGTATTTAGGAGACTATTTCCTTATTGTATATTTTATTGTTTATGTTTTATGTAAGCTTGTTTCCTGATTTAAATTAATTTTAATTTGTCACAAGGCTTATTATTATTTCGGAATTAATTCGTAGCGTTTTGGTATAAGAATAATTGTTTATCTAAAACAAAATTAAAACCTTTTTTCCTATTAATAATTGATGCACCTCTTGCAACTACATGCTTATCATTGATCGAAGCAGGCGGTATCCAGGATGGAGAAAATCAAAAGGACACGGAAACGGAGGTGAAGTTCGAACCATTTAGGTTTTCCCATATATTTTTTGAAATATGTAGTGCAGTTCATTATTAACAACGTTCCCGATTTTGATTCATGAAGTGTTTCAATGTTCTTCCTTGTTTTCTTCCAATTCCACCATTTATAAATAATCAGGAAATAATTCAACATCATTTTATTTTTATTTCGCCAGTTTTTATAAGATATTTACCATACAGCTTAATTTTTTTTAAATTTATTAATATATTGTTACTAGCCGATGCCGACTAACTTACATTTTGTCTCTATAGTGACTTTTCTTTGAAACTAGTTACTTTTCTAAGAAAACCCATTAAACTTTATTTAATCTCATAGTCAAATAGTCAAATTAAAGTTAGCAACACTTTTCATTGCTTTTACCATTTAGCGCACACACGATATTACGTCTCGCACACCATCCCCATAACATAATTGGTTTTAATATTTGCTTGTACAGCAGCAACTAAATAATCAGTACTTTTTTTGTAATTTAGTTCGAGTTCTTTTCTTGTCGAGGTGTTCTTCCCAACGAAGTTTTGTATCAAGATGCATCCCAAAATATTTGTGACTATTTGAACAATTTGGTTGTAGATAAACTCAATATACACCGATTTACTCTCCTTAACTTTTATTCGCCATGACTGAGTCCACTTCTGTATATTATTACTTGCGTGTTGCAGCTTTCTGATTGCTACTTCGAAATTGTCTCCAACAGCAAGTATCGCAAATCATGTCATCAATAAATATAGTGTTTTCTATTTGATCTGTTTATTGATATATTTGATATGATTATTATGGGCGATAATACATTTATTCAACTACAAATCCCATAGTATAACATACAATACTTATACTAGGGATGTTTTCTGGAGGTATATAACTTTAATGAAAATATCATATTTATAGAATATTTACCAATAAGACCCAAAACACTGCTACTAGCGCAACCGCTAGCAACTAGCGGTACACTTGCGTTTATTTGTTTCGTTGTTAAGTAAACTTCTTCTTTTTTATCTCCAAACATTAAATTTCTTCTTCTTCTTTCTTTCTGCTTCTCTATGAAACCTCACTATTAAGTACCTCTTGATTTTCGTAGATGTAATTGCTGCCAGCTCAAATCAAATTTTTTTTTCACCAATAATTATATATGCACATTATTTTAATTCAGTTATATTCGTAGTCTATATTATTTTTAAATATTGTAAATCAATGTATTGAAGTTATGCCAAATTACTTATAGCATCTGACAACTAAAATCCATACTGCATAAGGTGACTTTTTACTTAATAAGGCAACTAAAAATACTAATACTATAATGCATCAAAAAAGCTAATTCAGATGATATGATATCTTTATCTAAGTTTTATCCTGTAACAATCCTGGCCGTTGTTAGTTTAAAGACAAATATCGTTAGGTTTATTCCGAAAGCAGTAGTTGCCTGGGTGACCACTTGGGTATTAATAGGACAAGCATACATTCACTACAAAATAATTGACTTCAATAAAAGGTATATTTAAAAGAAATAATTCCACCTTAATAAATTATCGGCGATAATACATTTATTCAACTACAAATCTCATAATATAAAAAACAATACTTGTACTAGGGATGTTTTCTGGAGGTATATATCTTTAATAGAAAATGAAGTAAAATTGCAAGATAAAAAATGTTATAAATTAAGCTTTTCTCATTTCTATTTAATCATTCCATGAGCCAATACATTACACCACACACATTTTTTCTTTGGATATGACGGTGTGTCAATATAGACTAGAATCCAACCGAACCAAATTAAATTGAACTCCCCTGACAGCTGTCAAAATTACTTTTATCGAAAACAGTATTGCTAACTTAAAGTTCTATACCACTAAAAATATTCTTGTAATGTTCTTGTGCCACGTGATCTTATTATATCATTATTTTAAATTATAACTGTATAATTTTACTATAACACACTTTTTATCTGTTTCAGGTAAGCCCTATTGTAATATTTAGCATATGAAGTAAAAAAAGGTAAGCAAGAACAGGTGAGATTCTTCGTATTATTTTGCATGTTATTTGGGCAGAATCATGTCGCCATATCTTTAGGTTCTCTTGATCCTACTACTACTCATATAAGAGAAAGTTCTGAGAAAGATGAGAAGTCACTTTAGAAGACCTAAATATGGTAGATATGACTCTAATATCTTAGCGGTCAGTATATCCACTAGCATTGATACAGCCATGGTTTATTTTGAAATGTTAACGAAAAAGAACCTCTCTCAAACGGTTGACCCGTTTTTGATGAAATTTTTTGTGTGATGTTTAGTCACAGTTAGACCTGGTAGTTGGATGCTATATGGTTCCAGACATATCTCTGTCAAAGTGACATTTTCATGGTAATCACCCCAATAATTGGTATACGCATAATAAATTAAATATTTTGTTAATATTGATATATTATTTATTGTACTAAAAGTACAACGTGCTCTTTTTGGCAGATCAAGCTAAATTGAACTTAATCCCCATAACACTGTTGTACTCATACAGCATCGCAAATATTTACTAACATCCCTTCATCCATCCGTGAGATATAGTGTGCGTTACATTATACAGTCTGTTAATAGTAATATATTGAATAATAAGAATTGCCTATATATTTATAAATTTAACTAATATTTTAAAATATTGTTATTGTCACTTTTATTCCCAATGTTTTTAGTTATATTAGTGAAATTTCCTCTACACTAGTGTTAATTTTAGCTTAAAAAGTTATTTGTATTTATTTGTTTTGTATTTCGTAAGACAAAATGCCACGTCTTCGAAGGCGAACAGGAAATATTGATCGACGTACACATAATAATATGAAATAGTCCGTAACTATCAGTAAAATAGAACGACAAAAAACACTTGACGGATAATGAAAATTTAAGAGACCAGTTTGCAAACACACGTCTAAATGGAAGTCGAGAGCAACACAATGAACGTCTTCTTTTAATAGATTGACACGACAGGCATGTCATGTTCGAATATGACACCAAAATAGACTATTTGTCACATGCATAAGTTATCGGCAATATTATGAAAAATCAAAAAATTGTTCATGCATTAAATACAAAGATGGATCGGTCGGTTTTTTGTGAGCATTAGGAAAGGTTTCACCTCGATTACTGAGTAGGCCACCAGAGCCATTGGAGACACTATTAGCTGGAGACACTCAATCGAAATAGTTTTTGCGTAATATTCATAAAGTCAATTCATAATTCCAACTGGTATCATTTGGGGCAACAAAAATAGTTCAGAATGAGATGGGTCTATAAAATATGACAAATAATGCAACTACGATGTTTCTAAATAAGAGCAAGGCTGGCGTAAAACCGAAGCAAATTCATCTTCAGATATCGGATAAGAAAAAGCAAACTCAGATTGTTACTGCATCACAATCTTGTCTTGACAGTTTCAAATAGCTTATTTGCCAGATTTGGCGCGCTTTGACTTCGAAATATGTCATATTTTGAATTATATATCTAAGCAGTCCAGCTAGTTAAATTTAATACTTTCAAAAAAAACCTCTCTATAGATGAAATCTCTCTATAAAAATAGATAAAAATACCTCCATAAATGTTTGAAGACCTGATATTTTATTCGAAGATGAAGGCGTAAGTAAAAGAAAAAATACATCTTCATTAATATGTATTTATTGCAAATATTCATTACCGTTAAATATTTACAGGTATTACATTTAATTTACAGTTAATAGTAGTTGCTTCTATTTTGCACATAACCACTTTTCCGTAACGGTGTATTATTATGATTAAATAAATTAAAAAAGCAACGTTTAACATATAGAATCTCTCGTTTGTTTGATTCATTGGATGGTGTGGCTGTACCGTTAGAAACACGTTTTATTAAAACAAATAAAAAATGATCGAAAGTGCATGTATAAATACGTGTATATTATATTAATAAAATATATATTTTAAGCAAATTTATACATTATATCTAAAGTATTAGTAAAAATAATAAAACTTTTGAATAAAGCACAAAGCAGTTATTTCTATTTTTAAATTTATTGTGTTTCTTTCAAAGTAATCACTTTGTCGCAAGCAGCAATGCTGTGTGAAAATGAGCCGTACCATTTAATCATACTCAGAACGAGGACGAGAATTTATATCTACTACCTTCCCTTCTTGTATTTAATGCAAAATTATACGACTGGCAGAAGTCAAAGCGCACCAAATCTGGCAAATAAGCTATTTGAAACTGTCAAGACAAGATTGTGATGCAGTAACAATCTGAATGAATTTGCTTCGGTTTTGCGCCAACCTTGCTCTTATTTAGAAACATCGTAGTAGCATTTTTTTGTCATATTTTAATATCTCCTTTTTGCCAACTAGGGTTTATTTGAACTGGACCCAGTACTTTAGATGTGTGCCAAACTTTCGGCATTCGGTCGGTCACATTAAGCCTACAGATTGGCGAGTGTACAGATGAAAGGCCATCTCAGAAAACATCTGGTCTAATCCAGACTGGCTAATGACGTAACTGGGATGGTTTTCTTTATCCCATTTTATAATCTTTCCTATATATAAACTATAAACAGTCACAAATATACATTTATAACCACGCCCCCGGGGGATTCGAACCTGTCGCCTTATATCTATAGCAAAATTAATTTTAATTGATTATTGAACAACCTAGTTTACATAAATATTTGCCATTATGTCTCTAACAATTTGTTACAAATGCAGGACAATAAAATGTTTCCTTCCTATTATTGTATATTCACATTCTGTCCTTTTCAATTCAAACATGTCTAAAGAATCAAAGAGACCGTCGAAATATGACATTGTGCAACAAGGTATTCCACCCTCAAGCTGGGACTTTGTTCGAACAGATGGTCAGTAACACGGGGACAATAAACTTCCAACAATTAAACGGCCTATTAAATAAAAGAGTCGGGGATGTATGAATGCCTTGTCCAATTTTGTGCGTAGTTTGTTCATATTTTATTTAATAGGTCTAAGAATTACTTTCATCAACTATCAGTAATTTTAGAGTGACTTTAGGTAAAATTATCATAACTTGAATATGAGTTACTCAGCTCACTATTAAAAATCGTCCAGAGAAAACATCACCATCCAAGACATGCTATTTGGATTTCGAACCAAAGACTGCTATCGATCGTGAAGTAAACCGTATTTTTTATGACAAGAGCTAGAGCCTTCAATAAAACGTGAAATCATGGTCTAATAATTAAGGCATTAAAGCTTTACAAACAAACAAAAATACTTCGAGGAAAGGGAATTAGTCTCCGAATTCACAAACTCTCAATTACCAAAAGGTTAATAAAAGGAACTTCTAGCATTCACACTATGTTAAGAAGGCGACTTAAGAGCACGGTAACACTGTTTTTATAACTTAATAAAAATATAGTTTTCAAAACACTATCAATAAAATTAAATTTAACATCTTTGCGTTTTTTTTTGCTAAATTCATGTAAAGATAATAGATTAATGTTAGAATTGGTAACTAACAAATAAATGTTACAGCGACTCTCTAAAATAAAATTTAAAGTACGTTTACGTTTATTTACATATGTATCTTAATAAAAATCAAGATACTTACAAGATATTAATTATCATTATCATATTGCAATTATACAGTGGTACTAACCATGTACTGTTAGTATATTGGTCTTCCTACTCTGATGAGATGGGTAATATACTGTTTAGTATGTTAGACTATTGAGTTATGAGTTTCGAGTTCCAACATCCTCTAGAGCTCTAGATGGTAACCATCTATTGCGTCTTCGATGTTAGAATAGGGTGAAATCGAACAAAAAACTTCCTAGTTGGAAACTCATTTACTCCTCATCACTTTTACAACAACGTTTTAGAATTACACCTCAATTAATATTGATCAAAAGATTGAGCATAATATACATACTGTAATATATATTTTTTTAATTAATTACATCTTACATCAGGTATGTTTATTAGAATATTAATTTACAAATTAATTTATTACTACCGTTCTGTTGTACTGGCATTAATAGAGCAAGGCGAGTACGGGATTAATACGTTAGTATGTATTTCCAAAATTAAAAGAAAACTAAACTACTTAAGCTATAGTTAAAAATACAATAATACACTAAACAACTGAACAATCATGTGGTTTGACTCGGTTGAACCTTATTTAACGTTTTAAGGTGAAATCTTAGATCACTTCGTATATCCATTTGATTTTGAGGCCATCGTGCAGCACTTCGTTGGTTATCGATGAGTACTGGTAATTAATTGTAGAACTTTGTTTTGGTTGCATTGGATTACTAGTTGGTTTAATGTTTTAGTGTAACCTCATATTTGCATCCCATAGGTACAAATTGGTTTTATGATTGACTAATAAACCAGTCTTTTTGATTTTAGGTTACTCACTAGTACAGTTGCTTGACTTTGAGTCTAATCTGATCTGCTTTTTGTCTGACATGATGTTTCCAATTTAACCTACCATCGAACGAACTGTATTCCGAGGTATTTAGCTTATGAGAGATCGGGTGTTATTGGGCACGAGGGCCCGGCGATTCTATTGATTCGCGAACCTGAGTTACCACACAACTGGGTACTGTTGTATGGGGGCAAAAGTTATGACTGTAGCGACGGATGAGGTCGTTTCAGCCTGGAAAAGGGGGAGAGCTTAGCGGTGACGCGGTGCTAAGCTCCCAGCATGTCGACCAGCTCGCGAACAAGCGCGTTTTCAGAAGAACTTGAGCTGAGTTGTTGTTTGTGGAATGATTGAGATATGAAGTGCTTGATTTCTGGAGTGTCAGTTTCCCTATGAATTTGATTATTTCTGACAAACCATGGAGCGTTTAATATTCTCCTGAGGAGCTTATTTTGGAAAACTTGAAGCCGTTTGACCTGGTTAGATGTAACAAACTTGAAGTAGACATTAGATCCGTAGAGGAGTACGGACCGAATTAACATCTTGTAAAATAAGCATTTGATGGAGATGGGAAGTCTGCTAGAAGGGCAGATCAGAGATCGGGTGTTGTTCCGCCAAGTGATATTAGATTTTTGTTTTTTCACCGCAATGCAAAATTAACATGTAGTGCTTTTTAGCTATTAAGCTCTTTTTTCCAGTCTCTGGTCCGTTTGTAGACCTTCTTCACCACTACTTATATTTTTTCTATGCCGTTAGGCAGAGATACATACATCTTTTGCCATTATAACTGTGTCGTCGGCAAATGTTCCAAATATAATATGCTTGTTGATATAACAATAGACTATAAACATTTATTATCTCTACTGTTAGCAAATGTTAGCCAATTGTTGTCAATTGAAAATATTGTCTTTTAAATAAATTCGACATCAGAATTACTAGTACATTTACCAATTTTTAGAAATAGTTTTATTAGCAGACAAGTTGTCATTATTTAACTATTAATAACAAAATTAAACCCAATCAAAAACTTACACTCTAGTGTAATAACATATAACAAACATACATAAATATTGTAACAAACTATAATATACTTTAACATATACAATTGATTTAAATCCAAACAAATATATTATAGTTGTATCCTTTATTTAATGATATGATATCCTTCACTCAGATACTTGTACAATAGAGTATAAAAAATACATCAACAATGCGATCAATCCACATCCTTTCATGCGAAACCCAAATATCAGAACACCTTGTATCGGCATCTGTACGGTTCCGTGGGTGGATGCATGGACGTGCATTAGACGAACAATAGAAACCAAATCCCGAAGGGATGAAACCTCATCGATTTATTTATGCGGGTAGGCCCTCCCATATGTCCTGTAAATTTATGAGTTCTTCTTAGTTTGGGCCATCACCGTATTATATCGGGTTAGAGTTCGTATTGACAGAACATAATATATCGTTAAAAGTTCTATCTTCATTCCAGAAATTTGCATATCATCAAAGTTCATTTAAATTAAAACAATTCTGATTTTTTTTAAATATCCTCATTTGTAGCTCTCTATAACTATATTCATTCTACAACAGCTCTATTCGCCCGATTTAATTCCACTAGACATCTGGCAATTCATCAGATACATCAGATCAAAGGAATTATTAATGAATGAATCGTGAAGAAGAAATTTTATGTGAAAATATTCATTATCGGGATGAAAACGACAAGATTTATTTTTTTAAACAGCTATTAAGCCATAATTAAAAATACCTTCATGTAAACTGCAAATAATCTTCTTCATTGACAGGCTTTTTCAAAGGAATTCATAATAACATCACGACATTTTAACCGTCTTAATATTTAAATTGTCATTTAGAATTACTATTATAAATCTTCGTATATAACTGAGCCTAACATTTGGCTGTTTTCTTGTTTATGTTTCTTTTTTTATTCCATTATTTTTTATCCATGTAACATTCACTCTGCGTAGAATAACATGAACAACTTCTCCAATCTGTGGACGATAAATATCTTGGTATGCATCTAAACTGACGCCTAACCTAGATGAAGCACATACTTGCTAAACGAAAACAACTTGGCCTTAAACTATATCAGGTGAGTCTTATCGGGTACAAATCCAAGTTATCATAACACGGTATTGCCATACGAATCAACACTTAGGCCTGTTTAGTCATATTGAATCCATCTATGGGGTACTGTCTAATATAGCTATCATACGATTCCAAAACAAAATGCTATTGTCGATGCTCCGTAATATGTCTCTGATGAAGTGATAAAATGCGATATTCTTCTAAAATCCATAAGAAGTATAATTCAAAATGTTCGTGTTAAGAACATTAAAAGATTGTTAGTGAAAATAAAAGGATTAACTAATTAAGAGAATAAATTATACAAAAGATAACTTAATAAAGTGACATGTCCTACATGTCATCATAATATAATCATAAGAAATGTGTATTGCCCATTTTTTGTAGATTGTTAAACTACTAACAACAATAGTAAAAAATATATTGGTGCAACAAAAATTATTATTAATGACAATCATTTTGAACAGATCGAAATTTACCTTTTTTGATGTTAAACCGAGTTTCATTCCACTCAACTGAATATTTTCGGACTAAAAATGATTTGACTTTATTTTGTATTCAATATTTTGTACATAAAAATATAATTATCCTAATATATTGTTCTATGTTATAAATTGATCATTCTACATTCTCTATCGACATATATCGATATATAGATGTTAGTTGTAAATATCTGAGGTAAATGAGGTTTACTTTTTCTATTTATTTAAGATATAATTTTTATATTTATTCTAAAGATTGTACTTACTTCAAATAGCCATTACTGCCATTACATTAATTTAGTATATAAGCGCCTGGATTATAACGATTAGCATAGATATTTTTGAATCTGAACATGCTAAAATTCAGCGAACGATTCTAAATTATTGCTACAATATACAACTTTTGATTTTAAAAATCCCCATAAGAAAAAGTCTGGTGCTGTTGAATCCGAAGGTCTGGATGGTCATGCTAAATCTCCACTTCGCGAAATTAGTCTTCGTGGAAAAACGTTATTCAATAATTGAATTGTTGAACGAGCTGTGTGTGTTGTGGCCCCATCTTGCTGAAACCACATGTCTTCTAGTCCTTGCTCTTCCATTTCAGAGACAAGAACATCTCGAATCATGTCTTGGTACTGTTCAGCAGTAACAATAACTACAACACCTTTGTCATTTTCAAAAAAAAAACGGACCAATGATATTTCCAGCATGAATACCACACCATACAGTTGTTTTTAGTGGATGCAATGATGTTTCATGAATTAATTGAGGATTCTGTATTCCCCAAAATCGACTGTTCTGTTTATTGACGTAGACACTGAGAAGAAAATTGGATTCATCGCTCATTATCAATTTAGACGAAAAATCTTCAATTTCACCTTAGGATTCCATTACTGTACTCAACTCGTTGATCAGGTTTTCTTGGTAGCAATTTTTGAACTGAATTTTGTACGGGAACATTTTCAAATCAGTTTTCAAAATTCGCCTTAAACTGCGCTCAGAACTGTGTAACTGTGAACTACGACTCCGAATTGATGTGTCTGGAAACTTTGCAACACTATCGCGCACCAGAGCCACATTTTCAGCGTTACGAGACGCCCGTTGTCTTCCAGAACGAGACCTGTCTGCTGTCGTACCGTATTGTCAAATATTCGCATGTAAACGATAAATTGTTGTTTTGTGAGACACTGGACGATTAGAATATTTTTGACACAATTTCCGCTGAGTGGCAATAATAGAACGATTATTTTCAATAAATATTGTCACTATTTCTGCTCGTTCATGTGGCGTATATTTATCCATAATAAAATTTGGATGTCTACACAACACAATGGTTAAAGTGAAACAAAATGGTAGCAGGAATTTTCCCCAACTCATATATAAATGAAAATGTCAAAAAATTCTGGCAACTTAATAGTGGTACCATGTTGCATTTTATTGCTTCTTCAGCATTTAAAATCCATGCTACATTGATCTAAACAATTTGCAATCAGAAGACCCTTTTCCTGGAAAGTACGGTGGGTGAAGCGGAACCATTCTCATTTCATCGCAACTTCTACAACGTATGTTCGTATGCAATCATCAAAGACAATCATTTGAGGTCAGTAGACATCTGCAGTAACAGTTTTATTCGATTTTAGCAGATTATAATACACTATGTTTTGCTAACCCCATCATATGGACAGCAAACAATTTATGATCGTGAATATTCCACATCAGTGTCGCCAGCTACAGAAAACTCTTCCTTCTTCGGCTTGCAAGCAATAAAATCTCTTTTTGAATTCAGATCAATAATTTTTCAGAATAGTTTCCCATCGCATGTAAATATCTGGAAATATTTGATTTATCAATTGTTAAGCTGCTTTCGTCCAATAAGTCTTGCATATAATTTTCTTGAACCTTTTTTCCTCCAAATCGTTTTTTGTCATTAGTATCAAAATCGCAATTTCAGGTTTCCTAAGAATAGCATCTCTATAGATAACTAAATCAAAAACCGTCATTTTATATAAATAAATGCCAAAACTATCAAATATAAGATAAATTTGGTTGTTTTATATTAAAACTTCGCATTTTCACTAATATTGTAACATTATTCAATTAATATTAAATCATATAACAAGATAAATATTGGATAATTCTGACCATTGATATTTCATAATTTATAACAATGGATATTAGACCCTTAACCTATTTGTAGATAAAGAAAACAATGTTTACTTGTAGGTCTAATATTTTAAAGAATTTTAGTGGCCAATTATACATAAATATTTTTTTTACTCTTTGTGATTCCACAATCTGCCCTATAGGCAATAAGTATTTCTTATGTCTATATTATATTTACATGGCATGTAGAAAATGACTTCATTAAGAGATCTTCTGTTTAAAATATTATCTTAATTAATTAGTCTTATTCTAAAGCTTATTCTAAAGTTTATATATGTCCAGTAATCAGATCAGGTGGTGTTAAACGTTTTAGTCTACGCACTTCATTATCACATCGCATATTTAGCTGATTAGCTAGTACATTAGGATGCTCTGACATTTTTTCGAAATACTTCACACAAACACGTTGAACTACAATCGTTATAGGTTCTAGAGGAATATCGCGTTGTATCACTTTATTTGAAATATAGTACGGAGCAACAACAACAGCACGCAACACTTTATTTTGGAACCGTTGAATGATGGATATATTAGATTTGCTAGCGGTACCCCATAGTTGGATTCCATATGACCAAATAGGCTTGAGTATAGACTCATTCAGCAACACCTTGTTATCTAGTGATAACTAGGATTTGCGCCCGATGGGCCAATACATTTGATATAATTTCAGTCGAAGTTGTTTTCGTTTATAGAGTATGTGATTCTTCCAGGTTAGGCGTCGATCTAAGTGCATACCAAGATATTTAACTTGCTCTCCTTGAGGGAGTTGACGATGATTGATATTCACTGGTGAACATGTTCTTCTACGCAGGGTAAACGTTACATGGGTGGATTTTGTTTCATTGACTTTAATGCGCCATGTATTCAACCATAATTGTATTTGATTCAGGTGGGTTTGTAGGTTTATTGATGCTGTGACCGGATCTTCATGGGATGCCAATATTGCTGTGTCGTCCGCGTATGTTGCCACAGTAGTTATTTTTGTGGTGGGCAGATACATAAGATACAGTACTGGACCCAATACACTACCTTGCGGAACTCCTGAATATATGGGATTTAATTCGGTATGTTCATCGCCTTGATTTACAATAAGATGTCTATCAGTGAGATACGACTTTGGTAACTGATAGTCCAGATGAGGAAGAAGTTTCTTTAGTTTAACCTGCAAACCCGTATGCCACACTTTGTCAAAAGCCTGAGATATATCTAGAAAAGCAGCCGAACAATATCTTTTGGCATTTAGTCAATGTTTATCTTGTTTACAAGTCTCTGCACTTGTTCTATAGTCCCATGCTATAGATAAATACATAAATATCTGCTTTAAAAAGTGAAATCTGCGTAAATCCTGGTATATTTATCCTAATATCCCACCTGTAAACACGCATTGTTCATATATAAAAACGTTCACAGAGTGACTAAGCAATCTGCTGCGCTAAAACGAACGTAAATTACTAGAAGAGAAAAGTGGCATGGTCTCATTTTCTTGCTCGTTGCGGCTTGAAGGATGATCGATTAAAACATCCATTGTAATTTCGTTTTTTTTTTCTTACAGAAATTATATGCCAATCAGTAAATGGAAAGCTGAATCATGAGACGTGTAGAACGAATTCAATTTTCTGAACTAATTATTTTAATATATCGAAATGATAAAAAAAGAAATCATCATATTACTTTCATTTATTCTCTGATACTCAGCGTTTATACAGTTTTTTCTATATTTATATCACCATATGTAGCCGCTGTATAAAATTTCTACCATATGCCAGTTGGTCATTAGTATCAAATGAATACTCAATTAATTATTTTAAAAAGATACAAAAAATATTTGTTAGACCGCACTGGTTATTATTGGGGCGATTTCTGACTTTTTGGTAGCGAGTATGTGATTACGGTACGCTTATTACACAGGTCTGCAAGAAGAAAGCTGTTTGAGTATTTCCAATTGATTACTACTTATATTGGTATGCTGAAATTTTGTTTTATAACATCTTACATACATATTAGATACGCTTAGTACAATCTTAATTTACAATTATTTTATTACTACTTTTCCTATGTACTTAGATTAATTGACAAGCAAGACGGGTGCTAGAAAATATATCAATATGTATTCCTCAATAATAAAATTATAATAACTTATAGCTATAGTTTACACTAAAGGTATACACTTTATCGAAGTCCATATGGTTTAGTTCACTTCAATCTTCTGATTTCCTGTGTGTTGTCCAGTAAATGTATTGCTTATACGTTCTTGTAATTTCATAAACTTATTTCATCTTTTAATGCGAAATCTTGGACCGCTTCGTATACCCATTTGATTTCCAGGTCATCGTGCAGTTCTTCGTTGGTTACGTAGTGATAGTCATTGGTAATTAATCGAAGAACCCTGTTTTGACAGCGTTGGATGACTAGTTGATTTGTATTTTTAGTGCAACCCTATATTTCCATCCCATAGGTCCAAATTGGCTTTATGATTATGCAACCTCTTTGATTTTAGATCAAGTTGACAGTATCTTCCGACTAACCAGTAGAGTTGTTTTATTTTGGTTCTAATGTATTTTGCTTTTTGTCTAACATGATGTTTCCAATTTAATCTATCGTCAAGATGGATTCCAAGGTATTTAGCTGATTCTGCTTGAAGAATCGAGCATCCATTGAGTGATATAATTAAGTTTTTATTATTTCGCCGCCATGCAAAATTAACGTGGACAGATTTGCAGCTATTAAGTTGAACTTTCCAGTTCTTTCGTCCACTTGTAGTTTTTTTGACTGCCACTTGTTTTCTTTTACTGCCCTCTGCAGAGATATGTCGTTTGCCATAATAATTGTGTCGTCAGCAAAGGTTCCAGTTACTGTTTCTTTTGTTGTTGGAATGTCAACAGTGTAGAGCAGATATAGGAGAGGTCCTAAGACGCTACCTTGTGGAACTCCAGCCGAAATAGTTTTAAATGTCGAGAACGCCATTTCGTGCGATACTCTAAATTTTCTTCCGAGAAGATATGACTCCAACAATCGATAATAGTTACGCGGTAACAATTTGCTCATCTTACAGCTTAATCCCAAATGTCAAACCAGATCGAGAACTTGTGAGACAGCCAGGAATAATGCTGAAAATGAAAATAATGTAAAAAAATTCGAGGACGATTCCAAAATCTTAACTATAAACCAATCGTCAAAAGAATGATAAAAGCATTTTAAGTTGCCTAATAAGTCTTAAAGTACATTTTCTTCTTTGCCATCTCCAGTACTATCAGTAGGACGGATTGAGAAAACACACCGAGAAAAATGCAGCCTCTCAATGACATCAGTCGGATTCAGTACACCTAAAAACATAAAGATTATGCCACAAAACCAACTCTTAGAAATTTGTATTTCTGACCTCTATTATTTTGCATTTATTAATATTAACAAATCAATTGAAAAGTCCCCGTCCTACCATAGTAGAACAATTTTTTGCTAAAATTAGTTTTTTTTATTCTCAAACCATAATCTCAACATAATTCTCTTCAAGTGTGATACACTGATTATAGCGACCCTTCAACCTTTCAATACCATTTTTGTAGTACGATTTGTTCTTTGCTTCAAAGTAGGCAATCTGAAGCAATCACCTCTTCATTCGACGAAAATTTCTTCACAGCGAACATTCTCTTGAGATCTGAGAACAGGAAATAGTCGCTGGGGGCCAGATCTGAAAAATACGGTAAATGAGGAAGCAATTCGAACCCCAATTCATGGATTTTTGCCATCGTTTTCACTGACATGTGACACGGCGTATTGTTTTGATGAAGCAGCACTTTCTTTTTCTTCAAATGCTGCCGTTTTTCGGCGATTTCGTCCTTCAAATGGTCCAACAATGCTATGTAATAGTCGCTGTTGATGGTCCTTCCTTTTTCAAGGTAGTCAATGAAAATTATTCCATGCGCATCCCAAATTACAGACGTCATAAAATTGGCAGCCGACTGTTTTCCCACGCTTTGGAGCGGGTTCATTATGTGCAGTCCACTCGGATGATTGTCGATTGGACTCCGAAGTGAAATGATGGAGCCATGTTTCATCCATTGTCACATATCGACGCAAAAACTCGGGTTTATTACGCTTGATCACCTTCAAATACTGCTCTGAATCATCAACTCGTCTTTGTTTTTGATCGAGTGAGTGAGTGATTTTTGAAGTGGGCTCGCGCGGCACCCACTTTGCACAGAGCTTTCTGATACCCAAATACTCGTGAACGATATGATGTACACGTTCAGTTGATAATTTTAGAGTGTCTGCTATTTGATTCAATTTCAATTTAGGGTCATTCAAAATCATTTTGTAAATTTTTTAAATATTTTCGTCGGTAACAACCTCTTTTGGGCATCCACTGCGTTCACCGTCTTCGGAGCTCATTTCACCACGTCTAAACTTAGCACACCAATCCTTGATGGTTGAGTTTTCTGCGGCAGTGTTCGGCAACTCGAAATCAAACCAAGTTTTTACTTCAACTGTATTTTTTTCCATTTTTTTTATCAATATTTTTCACAATAACAAAGGTTTCTTCACTCAAAATGCTCTAATTCACAAACTAATGATCCGACAGCTGTTAAATTTATACACGCACCTTTTGAGGTTTAGGGCTAACTAAGAAACATATCAATTTAATTCTAGTGCCATCCATGTTTCAGGCCGGGGACTTTCCATTTGACCTGTTATACGTTTATATTATAGCCTTATAAGTTTATACTATAATCTGATTGATCACATTGTTACAGACTGTTATGTTTTTATAACTATATTTTCTACAGTACATCTGAAAATATTCGCACAAATATGTTAATTAGTTGTTCTTTTTTAACAATTAGAGAGTGTTTAATTGTTTATAATCATTCGCTGACCCATTTATAGGATTCTGGAGAATTAAATCAGTCTTATCTATAATCTGTATGTTTCTGATCTATATATACCTTACAATTACCCCATATCTTTCGATTAACCATCCTTTTGAACCCTATTATAAGGTGGCATATCACTATATAAAATAAATAGAGATATGCAGGGAATAGGACATCAGGCAAATGACATCCACAGTTTTGTTGGCCAATATGCAAGTTTTTGTTGAAATTGTCTATGACTATTTAAAACAAATAACAAACTTTAATAAATCTAATGATGATATTGGGTTAAACCCTTAACTTCAGATTCATAACTCCATAATACATAAACCACAGTTCATCTACATTAATATTATACAGTTTAGAATTCCTATAATAAAAAAAAATCTGCACCAAACAGTAACATGATGTGAATGCGTTTTTTATATTCTACAATCACATATAGATTCTATGAACTTCAAATACGATCATTTCAATTATTAATCAAGGCATCAAGTTAAAAATGTAAACTATTAGCTATCAAGCTATTTTTTTTGGACACTAACACTTAATGTTTCTCATTTCGTTCTCATTAAATTTTAAACCAGACTAAAGTTCGGCATACAATACTAGCTTATAAAACACTATAACTATCCTTTAGAGACTTTTTCAACATTTTCAATGTACTGTAATAAAAACAACGATTTATAATAATTTGCAATTGGCAATATATAGGTAAAAACAATTTTACTAATGTAGCGACCTCGAGGCATGTCGAATTTTACATAGTGGAATAACGGTCTACAAAATACCCAGAAATATAATCCCAGATTTTGAACACGGGCGGAGTGCCAGCAGCGCCAACTAGAACCCCATAACGAATAGCTGGCAACCCCGGGACGTTTATCTGGGATGTTATTGAAGGGTATTTCCAATCATTCAGTACTCGACCATCGTTTGGTTTAGACGTGCCACTATCGACTGCCCAAGCCTCGTCACCAGGTAACACCGCTGCCATCCGTTTTATCATTTGTATGTTTATATTTTTATATTACTTCAATAAATAACGGTCACATAATCTAAACAACACTGTTTCATTTCCTTTTACCTCCATTCACCGATCCATATCTATTTACCCCAAAGTAATAAAAACCATTTATTTTTGGAATTAATATATTTCATAATAAAAACATATTTATACATCAGAGTGAGAAGAAAGTTTATTAAAAGCACCTGATCCATCAGAGATGATTTTGGATATTTTTTGCTATAGTTAGTTTAATTTAAATTCGTTCTGGTTCTCGATATGGTTAATAAGAAGATTTGGCTGTGACGTCCAATCCTTTGAGAATCAAGACGACCATTATTATTGCGTTACATGGTAAGCAAGCATTTGAATTAAACAATTATTTATATAATACTCTAATACTGAAAAAAGACCGTGTCTAAAATGATAAACGTGCCAGTATTTTGATTTCATTTTGCAGTTATTATTTTTATCATCATTTACTAACATTCAAAAGAAAGCTGTTAAAATTTCATGATATTCTACTCATAAGTTTGAGTTATTGTGCTAAGAGTGACACTACTTTTCTTATTTTCAAAACAATGTCTATATTACACTGCTTCTTAATGAGAAAAAATACCGTTCAACCAAGACAATGGGAAAAGTCTTATAAAGATTCCGCCCTACCAAAAACATCAATAAAACGTTGGTTTGCTGACTCGAAACGTGATGGTAGAGACACCGATGATCTAGAACGAACCGGAGGTCCTAATGAGGTGGTAATACCAGAAAACATCAAAAAAATCCACAAAATCGTTTTAAGTGATCGAAAAGTAAATTTGCATGAGCTAGCCAATCATAATCGTAAAGATATCAAAAGAACGAGTTGGTTTTATATTATGGAATGATTGTGTGGCTCTTGGTGGAGATTACGTTGACGAATAAAGCCTATTTTGAACAAAAAAACGCGTTTTCTGTGTTACACCCGGGACTTTTCAACCCATGCGTTACCTGCTATATTATATGTATCAGTTCAGACAATAAAATAAATAGAAAGAAAATAGCAATGTATTATCAATATCAAGATTTTTCGCTGAAGACTATATTTAAAAAACTGCAATTCCAAAATTCGTTAAAAACCAAACACATTTATCATAGTCACTTAAAAAAATTGAAAGCTAATAAAACATTTCCAGTAGCAAGCCAAAAAACTATGTCGATTATTTTGATACAAACAGCTTTCTTTTCAACGATACATTCCTTATACGAAACGCCTATTATTATCTGGTACTATTTAATTTCAATATCAGCAATCCGACCGACCAGCTGGTCCGGTCAACATGGCTGTATCAAATATATACGCAACATCGAAAACAACTTTTTATAACTGACCTACTGTTTTACTTCAGGTCCTCGCATCCAACTGAAACGGTATAAAAAAAAAACACATCGGGGATCCCACTACGATCCACCATCAGTGATTTACATAAAATATTAACTTTTGGTTTTTATTTATAACTCTCTTTAACGAATAGCCTCGTTCGCATCCGTTAATTTATTTGTACGCATCTTCGATCGACGTTAAATGTTACCTGGTTTTGATTCGACATCATTTGTGAAGGGGGCATCTGTGCCGTTCGTTAAATAATCCTATGACATATGGACAGTAAACGCGTTAATATTATTTATAACATTATTTATTGCTATTAGTTATTAGATTAGGTTTTATGATGATTACTGGTATATAAATAATAACTTTTAAACAATTCTGGGTGAACTTTCTTTTTGTTATGTTTCTTTTTACCAAACTCTTATATGCCTATTATACGTACTATTATATGTATTTCTAGTTATATCGCACATTTAACCAATTGTCTTTGCATTGAGTGAATTATCACTCCCTTAAAGTACTT
This sequence comes from Rhynchophorus ferrugineus, assembly GCF_030347505.1. Classification (NCBI taxonomy): domain Eukaryota; kingdom Metazoa; phylum Arthropoda; class Insecta; order Coleoptera; family Curculionidae; genus Rhynchophorus; species Rhynchophorus ferrugineus. The sequence continues at coordinate 20,758,755 of NW_027472580.1, forward strand.
AAGTTTTGTTAACAAGTTAAGTTGTACTTATTATGAGTTCTAGGGGTATATCATCATACCATTGATATAGGATATCAACGATAATTTTTATTGTGATAATGACATTCAGTACTTTATTTTGAAGCAACTGAAGGATGGCTGTACTGTGGCTCTTCTGGTCATTTTGCCAGAAAGATGGACTTCTATAGCTTGTCGAGAGCGATGCTGATGTGGCAGCGATCCAATCATTGGCCCATTTTCCCACTGCCCCCTGCTGGACATGCGGTAATCAGAAAGCACTATGTCTGGTGAGTAGGGCATTCCAATGCAACTTTGCATTCCAGCTGGTTCCAGAAATGGTTCATTTTCAGTCAGTTAATGTGGTAGCCATTTCACTTCCTTTTCGTTTTCCATAGCACATTACCGCCCGGAGATAGTTTCATCAACTGCTAAGCTGTCTGAATATTCTTTGAAAGTTTTAACTGGGTTTTCGTCCAATTTGTTTTGGAATTCATTTTTTTTTATTTTGTTGGTTCTTCAGATCATTCTTTGTCATTGACATCAAAATAATCACTTTTAAATTGTTGAAACTGGAACCCACAATTGGGATATGGCGCAGCATCAGCATCGTAACTCTCTAAAAGTGTTTAATGGATTTCGGCAGCAAATTTCTTCAAATTAAACAACAAAGGTAATTAACGTCAAATACCCAATTTTGAGCGTTTGATATTTATCGTCTGCATACATTGATTAAATCAATTTTACTAAATCGAAAAGTATTATTTATTTAGAAAAATGTTAAAACCGTTGAATTTAACAGTTAGGTTAGGTTATTTAATAGTTATTTACATTGATACTTCGCATTTTCACCAATACATACATATATATATATATATATATATATATATATATATATATATATATATATATATCTCGCTAGTTCATTTTCCTGGATTGTAGATATTTACCGATAATTTCTCAAATAAAAATTCGCTTTCGCATATTGTTTACCTATACAGCCCTGTCCAAACCCCCCTGCAATCTTCACATGGCTACAACCTATCGAAGACCTCAAGACCTTTCTGATTAAAAGACATTTTCGACTAATTGAAGCTAACTCGGATTCTTTGACGAAGATCCTTTCCGAATCTTCTCTTGAAGCTTTCTACGATACATACGTACTAAAATACTGGAATTACTGGAAGTTTGAAGAATGTGACATTTTTATAAACGATATCTTATATTGCCTATATTTATTTAAAATAAAAACATAATTTTCCATACAAACATTTTACATACTAGATTTGGGAAATATCGTGTCTTTTTTCAGGAAAAAATTAAAATATTAGGAAGGGTAATAAAATATAAAATGTTATAATAGGTAATGTTTAATAATGCGGATGGAATACACTTTAAATTTTAAGCATTTCTCTCCATGTCTCATATCATCCATGTGATATTACTTATTATTTTGCAATTATGGATAGAAAATCAAAAGCTTGATTATACCATCTGTTCTATAAACGCCTTAAAATTAATTCACATTTCTATTAGCATTATTTGAAGATGATTCCTACATAAGAAATACTAAATGTTATGTGGTATCGATTGACATCAATTAATTTTCTTTATATATACTGATTTACATCATTGACACGAAAATTGTTATTCAATAATAATTATAGATTATTAACTCATTATAATGATTTCTCGTAAACAATAATATTAAAAATATACCGCATCTATTTAAAATGCTTAGTAATGTTGTTCGTCTTGGGACGAAAGAGATAAACAAGTGAGAGAGAGGGAGAGCGAGACATACATGATGTAGGATGGAATCAGTGATACAACTATAACATTGAGAGAGGGAGTCTATTTTTCTTAAAGCGATACGATCGAATATTTTAGAAATCCTCAGGTAGAAATATTACAGTGAAAGTAGGCTATAGAAAATAAGAAGCGTCGGAGAGCATAATGGTTTATAATTTCTGTTCTACAATAGATCGTAATCTTTTGTGTGCGTAACCATTCGACTCTGCACGAAACGAAACTTCGGATTTTTAATGTCGTTATAAACATCCGCGCAAAACTAAAACCGTTTATTTTCACGAGATCTCGTGAATTTGTTCTATGCTAAAATCACTGTGTTTAAGTTACTATGGTTTTAAATATACGTTATTATAATTTTTTTCTGCTTTTTTGTTCAATTTTTACTTTATATTTCTAAATGCGTATTGCGCTGCTATTATGATATGTATTTTTTAAATTTTTTCCTATTTATAATATGGACTTCACATTAAATTAGTACAATTAAAGGTTTTGAAAGTTACTAATGAAAATTGTTTGAAATAACCTTTCATGACACTCGAAACTCTACTTTCTAGAAGCTTGAATTTCTCCATCTCAAAATTACCACAGATTTGATATACTGACATAAATTGAGAGGTACTTTTCCTAAAATTTGATGATGATAGAAACTGCCCTATAAGATGAGCGATGACAGAAGACGATGTATAATATTCTTCTTAATTTTCTACTGTGCCTCCTAACGAGTAACCAACTTAAACATCATCCTTGAAGACATCCGTTCTTACTCCTGGTTACTAACGTGACTGGGATTATTTTCCTTGACATTTGACTCTTAGCTTATGTCGCCTGGACCACTGCGCCGACCAAGCCACTAGGCCACCTAACGTAATTTTAGAATGCTGAATCTGATCTAATATTTCAATTTTTTTTTTGAATTAGTACTATGTCGATGCTACGCGGTTATACCCATGGTTTATTCATTCAAGAGATCAACAAACAACCGGGTTTACCACACCGAACACAGGTCTGAAAAAGTTTCAATGTAGTAGTAATGAATTAATAAACTGAAAGACAATACATGAATATAACCAACATTCTTCGAGCAATCCATCCTTCATTAATTTTTCAATTCCTTTAGAGAAACTAAAAGTGTGTATGATTGTCCTAAACAAATGACAATCAGAAGAAGCGATGCTTTGTAAACACATAGATGTATAACTGTTGTCCTTTCTGTTCACTTTAGTGCGATTTCTCATTATCATCGCATAAATATATTACTTCAGGGCACTTTACGGCATCGTTATATCAGTTATAATAACTTGTTTAACTATAAACAGATTTTAGCAGCTCATATAGAAAAACAATAAATACCAAATACATAACAAAATATATGTAATATGACTTCGTTTTGCTGTCCATGTTTCCTTACTAGACCATTTTCTCTATATATTTCTTTCTAATACGCTATTACTAGTCGTTGGTGACTAACCGTTCAATAAAACAGTGTCACAAAATAAACAACAAAAAAAAACTCACGTCATCTAACTTTGTGGCATCAAAACGTCGCCATGTTGCCGCATCAATTCTCAGTTTTAGTTCATTTTGGTTCACTTTGACATACAACAATATTCTAATCTAAATAAAATCATGAATGATGATATCAAACATAATCAACATAATTTGAACATTATAGTAGATTTGTAAGTTGCGAGTTGTTTTATTATATTTATATTTAACTTTTTCACACCGGCTATTTAATTGAACACATCATAAATATATATATATATATATATATATATATATATATATATATATATATATATATATATATATTAATATATATTCCTTGTATATTCTAACTTAATGTCTATTCAAATTTATTCTAGCATGATCTCAACCCGATACTTCATTATTTATCTCATTCTCTCGGTCCAAGAAATCCTTTCGAGTAGTCTGCTTCAAAAAATAACTTTAATTGAATCAAAACAAGAAATATAAACGTTATATAACCGCCACTAAGACGCTTAATTTAATTAAGGAAGACGATCTCGAATTCAATTTAAGAAGTTCGCAGAAAAATCGGTTTGTTTTTCCTTCCTTTCCCCGCTTTCTTCCGTCGTTCAACCCTCTCCCTGTCGTTACTTGAAATTAAAAAAAGAAAGAAGCGGAGAAAGAACGGAAAACGCTCGTCTCCTTTTCAAACTTTCCATCTAATTAATTTGTTTACTCTTGACCTACATTAGAACTAAAATCGATATTTCATTTTTTTCTCGAGGAGGTTTTTTCGACATTACACCCGAACGAAATTTAAAATAAAGGGAGTCCTTGAATAATTTGCATTTTTATGCGATGAAGCTTCGCGCTCCTGGTTTTGCTATAATGGAAAATGAAAATGGAATGCCAAGGTTATCCACGAAGAATATGAAATCCCAGGGAATAACTGAAAGCTTTGCGGATCTAATTATTAAAAAATATGTATAATAAATTAATAAGGGAACAACTTATTTTGTTAGGTGCTTGTTTGATCGGCGATATTGCGACCGACGGAAATACAAAGTTCTAATGTTAAATAACCTAACTCCTAACTACAATTCATTTCACATTTCTCTACACAAAATAAGAGTTTTTCATACAGTATTATTGAGTTATTATATATATTAACGCTTAAACTTAAATTTAATATATATTTTTATCATATAAACAATATTTTAAAAACTTACACTTTATTGCTATCAAGAAACTCTAAAGTGTTGGGTACCTAACATGTACCAAAGCCATTGTAGGTAGCTTTTCATAAAAGCCAACAGTTCTTGCCTCTAGTGTATTGTCATCAAAAAAATCAACTTTTGTAAGTCAGACGCTTACAAGACTACTTGAACTTTCAAATATTTTATTATAAATATAATTTATAACATTACCATTATATTAAAATTACTGCCTGATAATATCATTAAAAATCATTATATTTTAACATTTTTGTAAAGACATTAAAAGCACCGTAAATATTCAATTTCAATTACTAATAAACAGAAAGGAAACTTGGATTAAAAACTTTCAAATATTGTATTATAAATATAATTTATAACATTACCATTATATTAAAAGGGTATCATGACTTACAAAGTATGTAACAAGGTTTGCTTCCTGATAATATCATTAAAAATCATTATATTTTAATATTTTTCTAAAGACATTAAAAGCACCGTAAATATTCAATTTCAATTACTAATAAACAGAAAGGAAACTTTGATTAAAAACTTTCAAATATTTTATTATAAATATAATTTATAACATTACCATTATATTAAAAGGGTATCATGACTTACAAAGTATGTAACAAGGTTTGCTGCCTGATAATATCATTAAAAATCATTATATTTTAACATTTTTCTAAAGACATTAAAAGCACCGTAAATATTTAATTTCAATTACTAATAAACAGAAAGAAAACTTGGATTAAAAACTTTCAAATATTTTATTATAAATATAATTTATAACATTACCATTATATTAAAAGGGTATCATGACTTACAAAGTATGTAACAAGGTTTGCTTCCTGATAATATCATTAAAAATCATTATATTTTAACATTTTTCTAAAGACATTAAAAGCACCGTAAATATTCAATTTCAATTACTAATAAACAGAAAGAAAACTTGGATTAAAAACTTTCAAATATTTTATTATAAATATAATTTATAACATTACCATTATATTAAAAGGGTATCATGACTTACAAAGTATGTAACAAGGTTTGCTGCCTGATAATATCATTAAAAATCATTATATTTTAACATTTTTCTAAAGACATTAATAGCACCGTAAATATTCAATTTCAATTACTAATAAACAGAAAGAAAACTTGGATTAAAAACTTTCAAATATTTTATTATAAATATAATTTATAACATTGCCATTATATTAAAAGGGTATCATGACTTACAAAGTATGTAACAAGGTTTGCTTCCTGATAATATCATTAAAAATAATTATATTTTAACATTTTTCTAAAGACATTAAAAGCACCGTAAATGTTCAATTTCAATTACTAATAAACAGAAAGATAACTTGGATTAAAAACTTTCAAATATTTTATTATAAATATAATTTATAACATTACCATTATATTGAAAGGGTATCACGACTTACAAAGTATGTAACAAGGTTTGCGTCCCGATAATATCATTAAAAATAATTATATTTTAACATTTTTCTAAAGACATTAAAAACACCATAAATATTCAATTCCAATTACTAATAAACAGAAAGAAAACTTGGATTACAAACTAACAGGTATTTTAACGAAAATCACTATTACTTTTCTATTAAAAAAAGTTACCCTTGAAAATAATGTATTTAAAAAACTTTAAATCGTATATATAACTGTAGCGAATTGAGGCATGTCGAATTTTACATCGTGGAATAACGGTCTACAAAATACCCAGAAATATAATCCCAGATGTTGAACACGGGCGGGGTGCCAATTGGAACCCGACACCGAATAGCTGGCGGCAACCCCGAGACGTTTATCTGGGATATTATTGAAGGGTATTTCGGTCATTCAGTGCTCAACCCTCGTTCGGTTAAGACGTGCCACCATCGACTGCCCAAGCCTCGTCAACAGGTAACTCCGCTGCCATCCGTTTCATTATTTGTATTTTTTATATTGTTTTTATATTGCCAATAAATAACGGTCACATAATGTAAACACCACTGTTTCATTTCGATTTACCTCCATTCACCGAGCCACATCATTTACCCTAAAGTGGTGACCCCGACGTGATCTTTCGCAAAATTGGGTTTGGACTCGTGAATGGAGGGTACGTAGAAAATGGTGTATTTTACGTGACCGTTATATATTTTTTTTTGTTTCAAAATTTTAAATATTTTTAATTCGATTCGTTTTCAATTTTACCTTCAAGATTCATTTTCATTTTATTCCGATTAATTTCATTATTTCCAATTAATTTTTTAAATTTTTTTTTGTCAAAATTTTTATTTCACAATCTTTTGGAATATTTTTACGTCACTGCTTAATCATCAGAGTCTCGGCTAAACATTTCTTTCGGCGCTATGTTTAAATCATAATGTCTTCCTTCGCTCGCCGTCTCCGTCATAATGGCAGATATTTTGATTTAAAAGGCTTTGGGCAGCTTCGGTCGGATACCGTCGTTATTTGTTTTTTATGAATTAACCTAACGTATGTGACTACGGATTAGTCACAGAGCAGCTCCAGAAGCTAGGTACCGATTGCAGTCACCGTAGACTCGTCATGTCTTCGCCGAAGTACCAGAATTGCTAACGTCTCGTCGTCGAAGAAAATAAGCTACCACGTCGTCGAACAGTCGATCCTCCCACAGCGTCGATTACGGGAGCCCTGTCTGAAGAATAGCTTGTTTTCAACGTCGTCGATGGACCACATTCAAGTGCCAAAGCGACGATGATGCAACGGTATCTGTAGGACCGGAAGATATCAACAGCCGTACCAGATCACAACCGTTTCGAACTATTATATTTTTTCAAAGCCCAGTTTACACAGCATTTTTTTTTGGTATATGTTTTTTTTTTGTATTTGATATTTTTTGCAAACATTTTTGTATTTTTGTTGAAGTAATTTTATGTAAAATTCTGGCAGGGGAGTATTGTAGCGAATTGAGGCATGTCGAATTTTACATCGTGGAATAACGGTCTACAAAATACCCAGAAATATAATCCCAGATGTTGAACACGGGCGGGGTGCCAATTGGAACCCGACACCGAATAGCTGGCGGCAACCCCGAGACGTTTATCTGGGATATTATTGAAGGGTATTTCGGTCATTCAGTGCTCAACCCTCGTTCGGTTAAGACGTGCCACCATCGACTGCCCAAGCCTCGTCAACAGGTAACTCCGCTGCCATCCGTTTCATTATTTGTATTTTTTATATTGTTTTTATATTGCCAATAAATAACGGTCACATAATGTAAACACCACTGTTTCATTTCGATTTACCTCCATTCACCGAGCCACATCATTTACCCTAAATAACAATAGAACACACTGGATTCGAGCGAGTCACACTCTCGCCTTGACACACCCTCGACATTTCGGAAACCAAACAGTCAAAACTATTAAAAAGCAAATCACCGTACGGGAGGAGGTTTTATATAAACAGGATGACAAAAAAGCAACCGAAACCCAGAAAACAAAAAAATTGCCGCGCGACTTTATAATTTAGAGAAAGTGGTAGAATTATGTAGGCGTTGCCGCAAAAAAATCTACGTCATAAATAACATTTAGGACGGGATGCGGCAGTACACCAACCGTGACTTTAATCTTTTCGGCGTTAAGCTTAAAGCAAACAACAAATATTTAAAGCAACAAAGTTCACGAGTAAATGTTAGTAGTTTTATTCATATAAATAAATGGAATACTTCCTTAAATGTTCCGTAGCTATCTTGAATAAGAATTTTCTTTTATTATTTATTATAGCAATCTTGTAGATTGATATTAATAAGCTATTTATTTTTATCATAATTTGCTATATTTTAAATATCTATGGCACTATTAATTTACTAATAACTTCATTGAACTAGATCAAATCATTTTACTGTCTTTTTATCTTCTGACTAAGCCACCATCAGCTAAGAGCTAGTGAACATCAACATTGATCTGCTGACTGAGCCTCTGTTTATATCTTTGTGCACAGCCCTTAATAACGTTATCTACAGTTTCTACCTTCAGGTCATTATGCAGATGCAGATCATTACTTATGTACCATGGAGCATCAAAAATACCTCGCATTGCCATGTTTTGTATAATATTTCTGTTGCTTTGGTTGATACATATGCAGAATTGAATACCACAAGTCCACACTGGGTTCAAGACTTGTTGGTAAAGTAAAAGTTTTTTTCTTGACTGACAGTGCTGAATATCTACCCCATAATCAGTACATATTTTTATAATTCAACATGAGGTCTTCAATTTTTTTTAACATATAGCTTCCACGTGAGCTAAATCCACTTGACCATATGCACTGATTTATTTTGATTCTTTTTGATACGCCTTTTCTGTCCAGCATTATATTTTGGCAATAGCTGCTTGTAACTTTCTGGTTAATTCAGCGTTGCTATCTTCAATTACTAAAATAATTTTCATTGAATTCAAGCATTTTCCCAGTGTACGGCAAATTAAAGACTGGTCCGAATACACTTCCTACAATATGGTTGTGGCACACTTGCTTGTACTTTTCTCAAGTCAAAGTAGGAATCTTCTTCTTTAATTCTAATTTATCGGTCAGTTACATGTGACTGCAAAATTTTTGAATATTGAATATCCTCTACTGTATACATTCATGACAAACTTTATCAAAAGCTCGAAAAACATACTGCAGGAGAAACTTTATTTTCTTCTAGTGATTTCTAGTGATCTGTGAGCTTGATCAATTGCTGATTGTGGTTTCCTGATCCCAAATTGGTTATCCGGAATAAGATGTATTTCCTCAATGAATGGTTTTGTGAAAGGTCACTTATTAGGTTGATGATCTTAATTGACGCTTTTTTAGTTATCTTAATGTTTTCCCGGTAATAAGGTCAAAACCATCAGCCTTTTTGGACTAATTACTAATATTTTTTATTTCTTTTTTGACTTCATTTAATATAGCACGAAAATATCCGAGACATATAAGTAAATCTGACGAATAGGTTGTGTTGAACAATTCGTATTTTTAAAAATTTAAAGTCTTTCCTGATACAATTTCATATCCAGATGATTCAAAATATCACTCTTTTCAAAAGTAAAAAAAATGTAGATTATGACCAAGATATCCTTCTGAAATATTAATTTTCAAAACAGAAATATTTTTGACAGAGTAAGCAATTATAAGAGATGGGTCTATTTGATATATATAGATAAGGAGATATATTTGATTGAGGAAAATTGTTTTCATATTTTTTTTGATGATCTCTTCTTATTCACGTTATTTGTTGACAATAAAGTCGAATTAATGGATTTGCCGATCTATGATGATGGATATCCGATCATCTTTAATAAAATAAAACTCACACTAAAATTTCCAAATTAGTTATATGTTAAACAATAAAAGGAGCATATTAAAAAGAAAACAACCGGATTTGAAATATAAAAAATTGATTGGCTACATAATAAGTTGGTGATGTATAAGCAAATACTAAAATCGATATGGACCTGTTGAATCTGGTTGTGGGGATTTTCCGCGAAAAGTAATATAAATAAAACACAAAGTTTTCAGAACTAAATCCTAAGGGATATCGTAGATGCAGATAATATAGGATTGGTTACTACACCGAGCCCTTCAAATACTCATGACGAGGCTCACTTCTTACATTAATACCACATTATTGCAACACTTGTATAAACAAATATTTTTAATAAAAAAATTGAACCGACTTCAAAAAATAAATAAGGAACTCAATAAAAATTAAAAAATAGTCAAACTTAGATTTTTAACATAAAAAACATATTAAAATAAAATTTGTACATAATAATCGTTGTAATAACTAAATAAAAATAAACAAAAACCTTATTTAACCTATCTACTACACATATTTTATATTCTACTATATACACACAATTTAGCTTAATACCTAACCCCATTTATCTATAGTCAATTCAAAATAGCAGTGACACGGGTGTCCATATATGTCTGTCTAAAGTTGTAAATTCGTTTTACAGTCAGACAATATTATCCTTGTCATTTTATTCTATTTAAAAAGAGATAGAATGCTGTTAGAGAAGTTCGAACATGTAACGGCATAAACCTGCAAAAGTTTGCCAAACGTCTGAAAATTCTTCAAAATATTATAATTACGGGTTATAAGCCGGAAAACGTTAACGTTTTAACGCTCTGTTTTAATAAATTTGAAATCGCCGCGGTTTTTATTGAAAATAAGTTTTTGTGCCTTGCTGCTGCACTGTATATTAGTACGGACACGGTCACTAAAATATCTCAAAAAATAAAAAACAATATAACCTTAAATTTACCAAAAAGAAACCGTGTTTATGCGAAACAGGTGACGAATCAAGATCAGCTTGGTGTTTCAGAGATCAATTATACGAAATGTATAAAACAGTAAGTAGTTTCTTCAATTGAAACATAATTTAATACAATTATTTCAGAGAAAATTGTTATTTCGGAAAGTATCCACAAAGATTCAAAAGATATACAGCTATTTGAGAAATGTAGAACATTCGTTCATACATTGTTGGCTAATATAGGATTTAAGTGATGTAAAGATAACCCACGAAGGGGTTTAATGGAACTTCCAGAGATTGCTTTTAAAAGAATAGAATTTTTAAAAACATATAACAAAATCAAGGAAGAATTATATTAATTTATAAATTTAAAAGAGACATGAATATTTCAGAATGGCACATTGGGTTGCTCAGGGCAAGATGATAATAAATATAGTGTAAATACAACAAAGGAAAAAGGTAAACGTTGGAATAACTATCAATTAGGTTTTGTTAAACATAATATTTATTCATTGCAGACATACAGTTCTTCATGTTGGAAACAGGAATGGTTTTATTCCTGGTGCAGAATTAGTGTCTCTCTAAGTCCAAGGGTACCATGAAAAAATTAACCATAACTTGCCTTTGCAGTAGTTTGAAAATCAGCTTTTAAAGAACTTGGAGGAACCATCAGTTATTGTTATGTACAATGCACCATATCTACCATATATATATAGTACACTGGTGGGGAAAATCCCAATGAGTGCACCAGCAAAGTCTGCAATTAAGGAATGGCTTAAAGTACATAAAATAGGTTTCGAGGAAATCATGTTAAAGAATGAATTATATCAAATTATTACTCGGTAAATATAAATGAAATATTTAATTGCATTTTATGCAATTTACTTTTTTAGAATAAAATATAGTAGAAATAAAAGATACATAGTAGATCAGATTACTGAATGTTGTGGCCACAGAGTATTACGTCTACCTGCCTATCACTGCATTTTCAAACCAATTGAATTGATATGGGATATTGCAAAGAACACCTTCGGTTTTTATGAGCCCGATCAGACACATTGAAGAAGAAATTAACAAATGGTAGAATAGTGAGCAAGTTTTTAATACAATGAAAATAAACAGCTTGGTTATTAACTTGATTAGTATTTCTGAAAGTGACTGTGATTGAATAAAACTTTATGAATGTTGGTTTATGATTCAATGCTGACGATTACCAAGACAGGGTGATGAAGAAGGAAACCACTAAATACAATTAATATACTTTAATTGTAGGGAATTGTATTATAGAGTGTGAAAGCTAAGCTGAGAATGTGCGTTATTGTTCAGAATATACATGAACGTTTGGTTAACATGTATGAGTAGAGATATAACACTAACTGTTTTGCAGGTATGGCAAATGCATTAAGGAAAATGCAGTGATTAAATGTAGCTTTATCTAGAAAGATGTATACAGATAGTAACAGGACAAACTAAAGAGAAATATAGTAATATCATAATGACTTTACAAGGATCCATTGCATCGAAAGAAACAAGAACTAAGCGTAAAACATAAATATGCTCTATAATAGAAGTAACATACATTACTCAGATATACAATTGTTAATTAAGTGGATTAGGTCCTCGAGGGATACCACTACATATAAAAACGCGCCTAGAACCCTACCGATACTAGTGAGGATAAAAGCTCAATGTATATAAAACAACTCGAACCTATAAATTATTGTGGCTGTAAAATTAATTGTTGTTTTAACTTCTTCGATAATAATAAATGCCTTTATTGTACTACAATGTTAAAATAAATTATATTGAATAGAATATTTGTTCAATTATTTTATTTATATTAAAATGTTGTTATATGTGAGAGTATACTAAAACTCAGAGTAGCTGCGGCAACATTGCGACGTTTCCCGTGTTACTGCTATTTTGAATTGACTATATTTAACAATATTATTTTAGCTACTACCAACTGACTACTTTGAAGTCAGTGCCGAACAGAAACAGTTATATTAATTTATATTAGCTTTTTTGTTAATTTAATTTTTTGTATATATTACAAAATTATATTATTAATTTTTGTAATTTTTATATTTTCTAATATAACTATTTTGTTCGATATTTTAAAATAAAACTGTTCAATGAATATCTAGCAACATCAACATTACATACTGAATAAATATTTCCTGTTCGTTCAATAATATGCGTTTACCATTCTCGAAATTACTATACGCGCACAGAATACAAATTTAGTTTTAGTTTATATCGAAGCAATACATCGCTGTCCCAAGTATTACAATCTTAATGATGATTCACAAGATGTTGGTGCATGTAGCGCGAATAACGGTTCCTCGAAGTACAAGAGACAATCGTATTAAATGGTTTTTACCTCTGGCGGTGAAGAACAATGACAGATAATTTCTTTTTATCGCAGTCGTCTGTTGTAATAACGACTTGTCACTGTTAAATCTTTGTCTAACCGCGTAAATCAATGGCGAACAGCTTTGAATGCGGAATGGTCTCGCTTCCTACTTTAGATGAGTATCTTAAAGGAAGAACACGGATAATTAATATTACAAGATGTTGTATAAATGCATCAACTGTTTCAGTTTGAATAAAAGTTTTTTTTTGCAATTTTAAAAACAATATTAAATTTTCCTAGAAACTATCAAATATATTCTTCTAAATTATACGCATATCATTAATTTTTGTTTTACTTGTATTAAAATTGTCGTTGCCCACTAAGTTACAATTTAGAGACAAATTGTAGATAGAGACCTAACACTAGGTACTTAACTTGGACCCATTAAAATTAATAGTCTTATTGTTATATGATAATTACTTAGTAATTAAGAACTAACAACTAATTATTATAATTTATAGAATTCGACTGTTATTGTAAAGACCTTTTCTTACAACACAAAGAATATATTCAAAGTTTTAGTAGTTTTCCGTTAAATTGAATATTTGATTGAAATAATAATCATTTAAAATATATCAACAGATTAACTAATTTAAAATAAGTATGGAATAGAGAAATGATCAAAAAATTATTTCAATACTTATCTAATGACATGAAGTATACGGGAGAAATTAAAATATGAGCAAAATCATACTAAGTAAATATTTTAGTAAGCTTTATATCGTCTGAAAGTAGTTAATGCGTACTTCAGGCTGTATTTTGTAATTTCTTAACGTTACAACGTTTCTCAAGCATTTTTCTAGTGATTTAAATTAAACTTTACTAACCCTTTCAACAATGATTTCTTTATTGGTTAGTCAAAAGATACTCCCAACATGACCTAAGATCAAGAAGATTAGTTATCAGCCAACGATAAGGTATATTTGAATATATGCAGTGCAACATGGGGTTGCACAAAGACATCAAATCGATTAGTAATCCAACGCTGCCAAAACAGTGTTCTTCGATAATTACCAATACTTCGACTAAAATGGAACTTAACATGAAAAAATATTGCTAAATCACAGCAATCACATCAAGTGAAATCAATACAGCTACTGGACAACTCGTAAGAAATAAGAATCACAAAGTTTAACAAGATTATACAAAACACACGAATTTGTATAAGTATGACTCTTAATTTTATCTATATAACTATAAGCCATAACCACACTAACTATAAGTAGTATAATGCTTCTGTATTATTGCAAGTACAGAGTAAAAAACAATTAGTAACTACAGTTTCTAAATTAATATTATACTAAATATACCTGATGCAAAATTAATAAAAGTGTATTTTTATATCAACCTGGAAAGTATATTTCCGCTAAAAACCCAAGATACAATGAAGATTTACAATTTAATCCGTAAAGTATTAACATGTCTAATTCATGGTCTAAACATTCCAAAAATCAAACGAAATTATTGGTGTGTATACTCGAGCTTCGTTATTGCTGTTTAATGTAAAGAAATATTTATAATTACAAAAAAGTGCTAGGCAAATCCGAAATTAAATAATCAGTAACAAACAACTATTCTAATTTTTATATTATCAGACAAAAATTTTAGGCGTAAACTTATTTTTATCCGACTTCAAAAATGGAGGAGGTTCTATGTTCGATTGTATGTATATTTTTAATGTATGTTTGCCGATTTCTCCGTCAATTATGGACCGATTTTCAAAATTCTTTCTTTATTTAAAAGAGAGCACTTCTGTGGTAGTCCCATTGGAACCAAGTCAGGATCTGTTGGGGGAAAGGGAGGGAAATCGAGGGAATCCCTCAAATTTCAAAGGCACGTACAGAGTTTTCAGATATTCTTTAACATATCATATGGGAAGTCGTAGAAATATTGTAGGCTGTTTATACGATATAACAGTTAGAGCGTTCATCTACACCCGGACGTCGCGGGTTCGATTCCCGGCGGGGGCAACAACTTTTTGTTGTTCTAGTTTGGTTAAAATATTTCTCAAATCTCTTGTAGTTAGGTAGCGGACCCCGGGGCCTTCATACACCTTTACTTGGCCTAGCCATTGTAATACTTGATAAAATAACTACGTAATTTATTGAGTAAATATTTAACACTAAAAAGAGAAAAATAAAATATGTTTGAACAAAAGAATTGAACCGACTTCAAAACAAAAATAAGGAACTCACTAAAAGGTAAGTAATAATCAAGTTTAGATTATTAACACAAAAAGAACGTTTTAAATTAATAAATATGTACATAATAATCGTGATAAGTAAATAAAAATAAACAAAAATTACACACAATTTAGCTTAATGTCTACCTAAACCTATTTATCTATTTACAATACTACCAACTATCACTTTAAAGTCGGTATCGAGCCCAAATAATACAAAAACAATAATATAATTTGACATATACACAAAATTAAATTACAAACAAAAAAATCTAATTTGTTGTAAACAGATAAATAGGTTTAGATAGATATTAAGCTAAATTATGTAAATATAGTAGAATATAAAATACGTGTGGTAGATAGGTTGAATAAGGTTTTTGTTTATTTTTTATTTAGTTATTACAAAGATTATTATGTACATAGTTTATTTTAACACGTTTTTTTTGTGTTAAAAATCTAAATTTGATTATTATTTACCTTCCAGTGAGTTCCTTATTTATGTTTTGAAGTCGGTTCAATTTTTTTGTTAAAAATATTTTATCTGATATTATTTTTGGTTAGATTTTCATATAATATTTTTTGGTTTGATGCGTAATATGTCAGGTTTTGATACAATGTGTGCCTTTACATTTTTTGTATTTACAAAACCTACTAAAAAAAGTTTTTTAATATATTTTTTTTAGTTATACGGATCGCCAGCGAACATTTCAATAAAACGTCCCAAATTTCACGAGCAAAAAATCGTAAAATTCTAAAATATTACTCTTTGAATCATCAATAACCATCAGCCGAAAAAAGGATCGTGCAAAGCAAATAAAGGCCGATTTAATCCTATTAGCCTTTCTCCAAATTTTCAGCCAATCCCTATTTACGTTCAAATTCGATTCCGTTGATTGATATTGGCATCGGCAAAATAAAAAAAAAGAGAAAATCACCGATGCTGTTCTAAAACAATTAAATTCAGGAACAACATCGATACCTCCTCTTCTGGCAGGGCGCAAATTGTTTCCACGAAAGTTATTCTGTTGGCCGGGAAAATGCTTTGCACTTTATCCGACACCGATTCCAGATTTACGATCCTGGATTTGCTCCCGATTTTTTTTATTAAGTTTTTATCGGGGGGCTTGAGTTTTTCGCTTTGGACAGTGGGATTTAGATTAAATTTGTTTCTTCTGTCGTTTTGTGAAACCTTTCCTTTCTGTTCCTTTAGTTAAACTGATAGAGGACTGTTTTCAGCTGACTAAGGTACTTGCGATTTATTTTGTAGGGCGCTGGCTCAATTACCCAGGAGATTGTGGCAATTTGCGATAATTACTAGCGACTATTAAATAGCGTTATTGGACCATTTGAAGGTCGAAATCGCCGCAATTGAAGAAAAAGAAAGTGCTGCTTCACCAAGACAATGCACCGTGTCACAAGTCAGTGAAAACGATGGCAAAAGTCGATGAATTGGGCTTCGAATTGCTTCCTAGGAAGAAATGTTCGTCGAATGAAGAGGTGATTGCCCAAACTGAGGCCTCTTTTGAAGCAAAGAACAAATCGTACTACAAAAATGGTATCGAAAAGTTGGAGGGTCGCTTAAATCAGTGTATCCCCCTTGAATGGAATCATGTTGAATAAAAAAAACTAATTTTGCCAAAAAAATGTGTTTTATTATGGTAGGCCGGGGACTTGACCTGTTATTTTAGTGTTTTATTATTTTTCATATGAGAATGCATCTTTCTGTAAGATAATTCGCTCAATTTTATTTCAATAATCAAATAACGCATAAATTACCGTAACTAGTAACCTTTCTTGATTATTTAATTCAGTAGATATTTCCTATTCTACGCCTTTGAACTTTTTTTGTTAATAATATGCTTTGAACATAGGTGACCATGAAGATAATTTAAAAAATATTTAGTTTAATCTAATTTTTAACTCTATCTTGACATTGGAATGTTACTTCAAATCTTAACAATGTTGATCAGTATTCATCAAATGATTGTAACGATACCCAAAATAGCACCCTCTTCTGGATGCTGTACATAAACAACAGCCGATAGAATACCTAAAAAATTAAACTAGTATTTGCAGGTGGCATTAGTCTACTGGCTAAACAATATAGACAACTATTAATAAATTTCACTATGCTTCCAACAATTGTCATCAATTGAATAAACCAATAACCTTAAAGTGCGAAAATGTACTATGATATTCCAAAAGAAAATACTTCGAAGCATTGTTAATGTCTAACTCTTGGTTCCAAGTCCCAACTTGGAGGCACTTATGCTTAAGAATCTTATATTAAAATTAAATATAACGTATATTAAAAAATGTTAAAGGTATACTACAATTTCGGAACTGTTTGTTTAGTGTTAGGGCGCTTATCTAACAATTGTTTAATAAGCGTTTTTTGTTTTGACGAGTCTACACATGAGAAAAATCAGTTATTGTTCGAGGGACACCTTAAAACAAGAGCGATTTTCAACAAGATTTTCAAATACGATTCTATCATATTTGGTTTAAAAAGATCGTCAGTTATACAAATACAAAATTTTTATTTTTTTTACAAAAATAGCATAAAATATTCGAAAAACGTTGGAATAACCATTACGCTAGAAGGAGAATATTTTAACGAATAAGATAAATATAAACGAATTAGCAACAATCTCGCCAACAGTACCTACTATGTATATCAAAATTATATTCAAAACATGAAAAAAATAGACAATCACATTTTTTCCATCACTGAAGACCATACATCCATATTGTTTTTCTATGTCTACATTATCAAATTCAATGAATGATTTTATTAAATTTAAAAACAAAATTAAGTAAAAGAGCACAATGATATTTTTTAAAAAAGTATCTTTTAGTATTGCCAATTATCGCCCAAGTAAATAGAATAAAAAGGAAGACAAACAGAAGCTAATTCAATCCAATTAGCATTCTCCAGGTTTCGTTCGAATTGGTTGTTTGTTTACGTTCTAATTTAAAACACATCGACATCGGCGTTATTTCTAAACAATTTATCCACCGAATTTTTCAAGGTATGCGTTTTCGCACATCGTTTAATTTTAACATTAAATATCTAAGTTTCGAATTAAAAAAATGGAAATAACAAATAGAATACGTGTTATATTAGTCCCTCCAATAGAACACCCAATGCACGTTACCAAGATTTATAATGCAACGTTATTGCATAAAATTAAATTTTGGTTTATTTTGACTCTGATATAACAAAATCCTAATATAAACAAAATATTAGACATTAAACAAAACAATTTATATCAACTTAGCAATATATCTATAGTCTATTCAAAGTTTTTTTAGTAATGCGCCGTTGATATTTGTGACGTCGAATCATTATAATGTTGCCCCATCAACTTTGAGTTTCAGTTCAGTTTGGCTTTGACATACAAGAAAATTCTAACCTAAATAAAATAATTGCACAAAAATGTTATCAAATATAATTTATTTTAACATTATAGTACATCTAATACATATATTATCGAAGGACTTAAAACTACAATTAAGAACATGGTATAATAGTTTGTAGGTTAGATTTGTTTTGTTTACATTTAACTCTTCCACACCATCCTATAAGGTAGAGTTACCAGGCGCGTTTTTTTATGTAGTGTTATCCCCTTGGAGGTTTAATTCACCTAATCAACAATTGTATATCTGAGAAACGTATTTTACTTTCATTCGAGATCATATTTACTTTTTAGTTCTTGTTTCCTTCGATGGTGTGTTTACTTGGAATACAAGTCATCTTGGTACCACTGTATTTTTATTTCTTCTGCTACAACCTGTGTACACCATTCTTGATAAAATTAATCACTGAATTCTGTCTAATGCATTTACCATATCAACAAAACCGTGACTATTCATTCTCTCCTTATACATTCTAACCTAATGCTTATGTTTAATTTTAAATCTTTCACACCCTACAATATCATTTTCTATGGTTATATTCAATTAATTATGTGCATACCTTTAGTTGTTTCTTCTCTCATCACTCTGTCTCAGGAATTTCCAGCATTGCACAGCGTTATCACATATCCTGAAAACTTCCTTCAGTCACTTTCACTTTACGACTCACTGTCCAATTCAATCACTAAACTGTTTATTTCTAATCGTGTCGTGACATGTTCACGATTCCACCATTTATCAATTACTTCCTGTGTATGTCTTATCGAGTTCATCCAAACCTAAGGTGTTATGGTTGACTTCCTAGGACTATGCTTCCTTCCACATATCCAAACAGTTTTTGATGGAATATCCTTCTCAATTAGCAATATATCTTCAATTAACTATTAATAAATATAATTACTAACCCAATTGAATGCTATTGTAACTTTTACCTTTTTTCATCAATTTTTATTGTCTTTACACTTTTTTTTGTTACTGTCTTGCCAAGAGTGCCACAGTGAACCTTTTTGAAATATTCAAATTTCTTATATTATTTTATACCATTAATTGGAACTTTCTAGGGTAATGTCTGGAATGTTTAGTTCCATTAAACCTCTCCGAGGGTTATCTTTACACCATTTAAACCCTATACCCTGTAATAGTGTATGAAAGGATGTGTTACATCCGTCAAAAATCTGCATGTCCTTAATTCTTTAATGTATACTTTCCAGAGAGCCAAATTTCCCTAAAATAGTTTTATTAAATTATGTTTATATCAATAAAATAGTTTGTGTACTTACTGTTCTTATACATTTCATATATTTGGCCTCGAATAGAGCCAATATCAAGATGGTCAAGATTCATCATCCACTTTGTATAATTATCTCTCGAACGGGATTTACCGACAAAAGGGGGCCTTTGTTATCTCAATTCTTTTCGAAATAATCTACTAAAGCCGCACTCAATTTGTGATCCTGAATATCTATTGTTTTCGGCATTTTCAAACGAAATAATATGATATATTACGGAACGAATTAAAATTTACCAAAATAAAGTTTGGCGGTGTATAACCTGTAATAATTATTACTAATATTTTGAATAATTTAGCGTACATCTGACAACCGGACGACGACCAGCTATCAGAAGTATGCAAAATTTTTGAAAACAATGGTGATAAGAGGTCTTAACTCTTAGCTATAAATTATTGTGGCTGTATAATTAATTGTACTTTATTAGATATAGTATATTGTTAAAATAAATTATATTTGGTAACATTTTTGTTCAATTATTTTATTTAGATTAGAATTTTTTTGTATGTCAAAGCCAAACTGAATTAAAACTCAGAGTTCATATGGCAACATTGTAATATTTCGAAGTCTAAATATCCACGATCCAAAAAAACTTTGAATAAACTATAGTGTTTATATTTCCGAAAGACTTAAACTACAGTTCATTAAACAATCACAATAATTTGTAGGTTAGAGTTGTTTTATTATATTTAGATTGAGTTCTTTTTCCACACCACCAATGATGTAGAGCTCTAGCCTCGTTTTTTGTAGAGCTACTAAACATTTGTATATCCAAGTAGCGTATTTTTAGGAATCCTTCGTTTCTGAGTTTCCATGTTAAGTAATTATGATATTTCTAAATTTCTCCTGAGTTTCTTCTATAAAATAGTTGTTTAGTCTAGCTATCTTCCTATAATTTCTAACCTAATGCTCACATATGTTCTAGATAATTACACAAATATATGGACACATAAACAATTGTGTGTGCACTGTACAATAGGGATGTCGAAAAAATATCACTATATCGATACTTTTCGACATTTTTTCAAAGTATCGATAGTTGTAAGTAAGAGTATCGAACTTTTAATTGCCCAGTAAAATATCAATATTGTGGTTTTAAAAGGGAGTGAGCATATTCGAAATATGCATCGAACAAGATTCTCTAAACATGATTCCAGCGTCTGTCAGTTTATTTTTCTATGTGTCTGATGGAGTTTATTCAAAGTGAAGGTGTTACTGTAGACAATATTCTTCTTTATAACGTAACATTTTTCAGGTATTTTTTTATTCTAAAGAAAAATACATAAAACATACATTTAATTTATATTTAACGAGTGACAAAATGCTCCTTTACAACTCCTGCTGTTGCGATAGTTGCGGGTTGGAATCTTTCCGGGGTATAGTCTTAAATTTTTATTTGTGACAACACTCACTCAGCTTCAGGAAAAAAGCAATGCCTGGTTTCACCTGAAATATATCTGCAATGAATTATTTAAAAAAAATAGTATAAGTAACAAAACCTATACTATTTCAACCTTCACCTTTTGCATCATCTTTTATTATCTTTACACGAGAGTGGCCCAATATTCCATTTTGAAATATCCATGAATCGTCTAGATACATAAATTGAAATAATAAATCGTCCTTAATTTTAGTATACGCTTTTAAAAATAGCATTATTTTAAAAATAACATCTTAAAGTTCCATTAGACCTCTTTATAAGTGATCTACGCCACTTAAATAATATGTTCCCCAACAGTGCATGAAGGGGTGACTACATGCCTCAAAGAACTGCATATCCCCTAAGTTTTCTATGGATATTTCCCAGACTGACTTTCTCCGAAATAATTGTGTTAAATAATATTTATATGCAAAAATACTCGTGGTGATCTTGATTTGTCACCTACATTGTTTTGTGTCACTCTTTGTATTCACCCACATTAAGTGCAACTGCAACACGCTAAAAAATACCTCCAATAAACTGCATTCATTTAATAATATAAATTCTTGCCTCCCTAACGCATTTTACTGTCAAAGAGGGGCCCTCCATTATCTCCTTACTCTCTCTGACTATTTAGTGGCTTTGGCAGTTTTAATCAGAATTATCATAAATTCTAAACAACTGTGATTTATGAAAACAAGCGCCAAAAACGCTTGCCGGTTATTATCATTGATATTTCAAATAATTTTACAGACATCACAAAGATGTCGACCAACACCAACTCAACAAATCTAATTTTATAGGCCGAATCGGTTAAATGTCGAACACAATAGATTACATTCTGTCTCTTTGTCTCTTTTTAACCAGAATATTGCCAATTAGTAAAATGAGAAGGAAAAAACCGCTTCCAGGTTAAAACTGATTTTACGTTTTTAGAAACTGAATTTGGCTGCTTTATTGGAACGGCTAGAAATTTCTAATATTTCTATTTTAAACAAAATGTACAAAAATGTAAAAGTTATGTCATACACTTTATAACAGATCAATTGAAAAGTCCCCGGCCTACCATAATAAAACACATTTGTTTGGCAAAATTATTTTTTTTATTCAATATAATTCCCTTCAAGGGTGATGACACTGCTTATAGCGACCCTCCAACTGTTCGATACCATTTTTGTTTTTTTTCCTTTGCTTCAAAATAGGCCTTAGTTTCGGCGATCCCCTCTTTATTCGACGAAAATTTCTTCCCAGCGGGCATTATTTTGACATCTGAGAACAGGAAATAGTCGCAGATGGGGCAGATCTGGAGAAAACGGTGGATGAGGAAGCAATTCGAAGCCCAATTAATGGATTTTCGCCATAGTTTTCACTAACTTGTGACACAATTCATTATCTTGGTGAAGCAGCACTTTCTTTTTCTTCAAATGCGGCCCTTTTTCGGCGATTTCGTCTTTCAAACGGTCCAATAACGCTATATAATAGTCGCTATTGATAGTCTTTCCCTTTTCAAGGTAGTCAATGAAAATTATTCCATGCGCATCCCAAAATATAAACGCCATAACTTTGCCAGCCGATTGTGCGTTTTCCCACGCTTTGGAGTGGGTTCATCGTGTGTAGTCCACTCAGATGACTGTCAATTGGACTTCGGAGTGAAATAATGGAGTCACGTTTTACCCATTGTCACATATCGCCGCAAAGACTCGGGTTTATTACGCCTCATCATCTTCAAACACTGCTCCTAATCATCAACTCGTCGTTGTTTTTGGTCAAAAGTGAGCTCGCGCAGCACCCTCTTTGCATATAGCTTTCTCATACCCAAATATTTGTAAATGATATGATGTACATCATAACATCTTTTGGGCATCCATTGCGTTCACAGTCTTCGGTGCTCATTTTACCACCTTGATTGTTCATCTTCCTGGGACAGTATCCGGAATCTCGTCATCAAGCTAAGTTTTTGCTTCAGCTGTATTTTTTCCCTTCAAAAAGCAATATTTTATCAACACGCGAAATTCCTTTTTATCCATTTTTTCACAATAACGAAAGTTGCTATAATTCACAAACTAATAATCCGATGAATTGGTTGGAAATATATGGATTTAATTCTAGTAGCGCCATCTATGTGTCAGGCCAGGGACTTTTCATTTAACCTGTTATATAGATATTAAATCATTGATAATCCAATTAAAAATATCAAAACCAGTTTCCCCGGAATTCAAATGGAAACAATCGAAAACAATTTGAGGTAGGTTTCCCTCTCGGTTTCGGTTTTATTTGACCGACGAACCACCACCACCACCGTCGGTCCCGTTTATTACATCTCATTCTCGAGTCCCGTCTCATTTTTAACCCGGGACCGGTATGGGGGAACGACGGGGGGATCGATAAACATTAGGAATTTTCCGAAAAACTTCGGAATAAAGAAACCCATCCTCGCTTTTTCATCGCGGAATACGACGAATTCCGCCGGCCCGAGATCGTTTTAATGTCTTCCGCTCGGTCTCTAAAGTTAAATATTATTTTCTCGGAGGTTTTTCTTTTGTTTGCGTTGCCGGCATTAAATTGAATGTTGTTCGAGGATTGCGCATTTAGAAAGTAAAGTAATTTATGTTTTGTTTTTGTTTCAGGTAAGGCTGCGGATCGTGAGTGGGCGACGAAAGGATCCGCTTGTTTGGTCGGTAAATGAATAATCTCTTAATTAACGTTAATTATGTTTATTCTGTAAATATAAATTATTATTATTGTATAGTGGATGGCAAATAGTATAGTCTGCGTGTACTTTTTTTCTCTTATGTGTTCATTGTAATCAATGAGAGCCATCACTACTAATTAAAATGTATATACAAGGTTGTTCGCGGAACATAATCGTCAGCGACTCATTAATACTAGAATTAAATATTCAGCACAATTTTTTAATTTTTCATCACTACGATCAAGATCTTCAGATCGTTAGTCTGGAACAACCATCAATATAAATACTGAAACGGAATATTCATAGCCATTTATAGCCATGTGTCAGTGGATTTAATCACCAAATCAACATCGTACTCTACCGATATTTAACACAGCAACACAATGTTGCCAAAAAGATGGACAAAAGTGATTAGACTTGTACTTAATATTTAATAGTATTTATTATAACGACCCAACACAACTTCAATTATTCAAGTCATATTTACCAACATTTGACAACAGGGTCGGCATTCATTCTCTTTTTAACAAGCTAAAATGAGAAGAAAAAATTCACTCCGAATTTAAAAAGAACATTTACATTTTCATAAACTGCATTTGGCAGTATATTCGAGGCCATTTATGACATGCATTGGTTGTTTTATTGGAAGGGAAAATTAAATCCTTAGATATGGTTTTGAAGAGCCTTGCAATTCAGCATGTACGGCCACCAAAATTGGACTGAAGTTGCTGAAAGTGTATCTACCCGTGAACTAAAATATGCGATCTTCTAATTTGAAAATCCTTAAGTTAGGGCAGAAATTTTTAGCTCAAAGTGTACAACCACCGAAAGCGGACGGAAGTAGCTCAGTTACTTAGCTATAAATATCTTGCAAATTAGGGTAAAACCATAGCACTTCAGAAGATCATTATCACATAAATTGTTTACAATAATAAACAGTAAGATTTACAGTAATAAAACATTTGGTGATTTCCTCCTAGATGGAGGTATTATTATATGATTAATCTCTTATAGATTAATTTCAAAGGAGTTACAACAGATGGTATAGATTCAATCGCATCTTGTACATTTGCAACCGTAACCAATTTTACATTAAAGCCTCGCTGCTTCAGGTTGTTTCACTCGCGGCTTCACTTTTTAGTATGTGGCATTTCAATGAACTTACTTTAACTTAAGTTTACAATTTGAAGAAAAAAGCGACTGAAGGTCATCGAATACTGTATGAAGCTTATAGCAACCATGTTCCATCGACTGCAACATACTAGTCTCGACGTTTTAATAGGCAACTAGCGTTCTGGATAGATGAAAATTCTAAGGCATTGCTCGATGATAATCCATCTAAAACACAAGAAGAATATGTAGAATTGTTGGAAGTAATACAAAAAACTATTTTTAAGCGCTTGGAGAGAATGGGAAAGATCCAAAATCTTAGATATTTTGAGCCTTACGAATTGAAGCTAAGTGACGTTGAAAGGCGTTTGGTCATATGTGAAATGCTGCTTCAACGGCAAAATCAAAAAGGTTTTGGCATCCTATGGTTACTGATGATAAAAATTGAAACCATAACGATGATCCAAAGTGAAAAAAATCATGGGGACCACCTGCCCTAAGCTAATGCTCTGTATGTAGTTGGATTTGCTTGATATGATATACTGTGAGCTACTAAAACGTAACGAAATTATCAATAGAGATTGCTATCAACTACCAAAAATAACAAGAAATACAAGAAAAGATACCACAATGTTATTCTTCACCATGACAACGCAAATATTTTACAATACCGATGAAAAAGATGGTTGGAATCATTACAATGGGAAGTTATACCCCACCCGCGGTATACTCCAGATCTTTCTCCTTTCGATTACTACTTCTTTCAACATATGAGTAGTGACGCGTCTAAGCAGTGAGCTCAAAACATACATAGTTTTTTCGAGATAGAATCCATAAATTGTCTGAAAAATGAGAAAAACTAGTGATGGACAATATTTTGAATAAAATGAAATGTAATTCTAATTTATGGGCCTATATAGCCCTAAAGAATATTAGCAATATGTGAGTGCTTGAGCATGTAGGAATCGATAATATAGTCTTAAAATGCCTCTCGCGCCACCTTTATGATATATTACACTTCCTATCATCATTTCGATGCGATCTCCATCTATGCTACATCATTTAAATAAGCAACACTACCATTTTTATAAAATATACGAAAATTATTCATTTTTTAAGATTTTGTCGTTTTTTGACCTGGAATTGAATTTAAGGAAAGTTACCAAAAAGATATGTTTACCATTTTGTTCTAAATTTGGCAATGATAGTGAAGAGCAATCCTATTCGAGTAGTCCTAATAATACAATAAGTTTCACGGAGGACCATCCCATCGTAATATCTTTCATACATGCCTTAATAAAAGATTTTCTCGTTCTGAGCTGAACCGAATTGACTTGAAGTTCGCCAAGACTCAACTACCGCATTAAAACGTAGTCGGATAATGCGCCCGAACGCCGATTATATTCGAAAAACAAACAGCTGCATCGCCGGCCAGACTGTTTGCGCTAGTTTGTCCGCAGGTTCCGTATTTGCGCTCCGTCTCTTACGCCCGACTTGGCAGCGGCCCTCGCTGACCCCGCCAAAATAACACTCTCGCATCTTTTATCTCTTATTTCGTTTCCACGACGACCGTGCTCGGGTTTCTCGATCGCCTACCTTGTCCAGACTTGCCGCATTCTATTCTATTTTCGACTCGTCCTTTAATATCCCACGATTATTGTCTTATTATTTAACGTTCCTTCCGAGACAAGAAGGTATATCTTTTAAATCTCGAACTTTAATTTCAGATGATTGGGCTACAGATCATTCACTTTTATCCAGACTTAAGGGTTCTTGTAATAAAATATTCGTTTCTCAGCCAATATGCTGCTGTTGTTAGTGTTGCAGAACTTCTTCACCAAATCTCGCTACTGTTGGCTATTATCTACAACTGTTCTGACTTTATTGTTCGGACATTTTTAGACTCCTATTCTTCAAATCGCTTTCTATGATCTTGATTCATGTCTTTTTCAAAGTTGTTCGCTCCATCTTTTACGCAAAAGGTCGATTTCGTCACAGAAATATGCGTTGAATTCGACATACATGTCCAAATCATCGTAACCTGAGTATGAATTTGTTCCTCAACTGTAATCAAATTTAGGATCTTTAGAATCAATAACACATTATTGGCAACACAAGACTAAATTATTGATCCACAAAATATGCAATGTTATAGTTAGAAGCGTTTTTTTAAATTCATTATGAAGAACAGAATTTTGGGCTTTCTTAAGTGAATATTGGTATCCTTAAATTGTTTGTAGTTGTAAAAACGCTTTTTTAAATTATTCTTTGGCTTTATTATGTGCTGTACGAATTTATAAGTCTTATTGCTGAATTGTTATGGAGAGAAAACAATAAAATTCAATTTATTTTCTCTCTTCTTTGCGTAAATTAATGCACAAAGACGAGTATGTTTATTTAAATGTATAATGTAAAATTAAAAAATGAAAGAATATAAATCGATACGTAATGATGAAATGAACTGTAGGAATGTTCGTCTGGTCGGTCGGAATGTGTGGCTGTCGATGCGATTGCTTGTTCGAACACTCACTACTATTTTGTGGAATGAATTCGCACAATAATTGAAAACACTGGTTGAAGGAATACTTGTTTATGTTCTTTCGATTTAAATTGATACATGTGGTCGATGAGAGAATTGACAGGATATTAGGTTAGGTAAAGGATGTACGGTATCGCTGTGGAAGTGGTACTATTACAAGGGGGTAGAGAAAATAAAAGAGCACGACGTTTTTCATTTACTAGGTTGATCAGCTAGAAGCAAATGGTCTTTGGCTGATGTCGCTTCAGGTTCGGGGAATGGTTGCTTTGTGGGCGATAGAGACCCTGGGTTACGACTGGGACTGTCGTAGTTTGTTTACCACCGGGGTTTCTGGACGGGTAGGGATTTTATCAAGGTGTTGTTGTGTTCCTATGGAGAACCTCACACTGAGCATGTTTATGAAATTTTTCACAAACGGGATGCCTTATTCGAGGTGTGTATTGACGTATTGACGTTCGAGGTGTGTATAGACGATGTTATAACCAATATCTGGTATTATATTTCTGGGTATTTTTGTCGACTGTTATTCCACGATGTAAAATTCGACATGCCTCAAGGTCACTACATAACCATACACCATGAAGTAAATATAAATTCGTATCTGTCTATATAATCCTTCTTTTTAACATTCACGCATCAATTACTTTATGGCTCCATTTATGAATTTTGTGCCAGCAAATAGATATAGTATTTTTAATCTATGGTTTTATTATGTCTCAGTAAAAGTTCATAGTGAAATTTTCACATATAGACACTCAACCCTTTTCCATAAGGGTTTTTGACGATTTTGGATTATTAGGTAATCATTACAATAGTAAATGTTTGAAACCTCTTTAGAAATCTACAAATATAATATTACAGTTATATGAACATATAGTTTTATGAAATATTCTTACCATAATCGTTAAAAGAGTTGGATTTCTATCTTATTGGCATTTTGATTCTTATAATGACTTTGTTTATTATTTTACTAATCATACATAATTCGATGTTATTTGAAAAACTTTGCTTTAATGGAAAAGGACACTGTACACATACTGTCAGGAAGTGATTCACAAGACATTTTATTTTGTTAGAAAGTTGTGGCAAGTACAGTTATAAAAAAGATTACATGCCTCCCACCTAGCAATGCAACCACCAAAATTTCCCCAAAGTTTGTTTAAAGACGCCCTTAGAATATAACACAACAATGGATATAGTAGTTACAGGAAATAAGAAAATATAGCCATAATTTATCAAAACAATACAAATATGTAGACACCGAGATAATTACAAGAATATTTTTCATATCAAAAAAAGGAGTAGAACTCAGATGACATAAGAGGATTCGTTTTAAATGAAATGTCAAGTCAACAATCTGATTGCCAATCGTTTATGGTGTATATGTTCAAAGCAATTTCATTCATTAGAAAGAGCAATTTATCGGAACATCAAACTGAAATGAATAAGTTTTTAACTAAAATATTTAACTGTTGAGATGACCTAGTTTTAATACCTTAAATATTCATCAGATCGATGGCAATAAAGTATATTACGCCGGTCTGTCAGTAATTAGGAAAATCGTCTGGTACAAAACGCAAACAAGACAATCTTAAAAGAGGACGAGAACGTCTGTAAATTCTGCCGTAAACGTTTTTAAAGAAAATTAACGACCTGCGATTAATTTGCAGGGCTTAAATTCCAAGTTGTACGTTCGACCTCTTTCTAAATCTCTGAACTGAAACCGGTGTATGTTCTAAGGTAAAGGAACTGTCTTACTTTCAAACGTTTAGTATATAATATCCTTAAGAGTCATTTATATTTTGATGTTCCAAAAAGAGTATTGTCGTTATTTAATTATATTTTTATTTGATATTATATTTATGTTTATTTTATACTTTAAAATATAAATATCATACTTAATTTTACGTATGAGCAAATATTTGGGTAAACATATAAATACTTTAAATGCATTTTTTATAAGTCTTGAATGATCGTTAAAATTTAAATGTGCTAGGAAAATGTCCTACGGCTTGGAATCATATTGTCTATGAATGAATGATATATGACCATAACAAATGAAAGCAAGCAATAATAAAAATACATTTTAGGTTATTATTCTACAAAACATATTGGTATAGTCTGTTCAAAGTTATTTTGTACATACGTCGTTTAAATTTGTGACATCAAAACGTCGCAATGTTGCCGCATCGACTCTGAGTTTTAGTTCAATTTGGCTTTGATATGCAACAAAATTCTAATCTAAATAAAATAGTTGAACAAAAATATTACCAAATATAATTCATTTTAACATTATAGTACATAAAAAAACTACATTTTATTATACAGTCACAATAGTTTATAGAGTTATCATTATTGCTTTCAAGAATTTTGCATATGTCTGACAACCAGAGGACTTTGGCAAGTTCATTCATTTACGTGTTCGAACTAATTAGACAGCTTTTTAACTAGAATAAAACGAGAAAATATTGTCTGATTCTAAAAAGAATTTACAAATTGCAGCAGGCAATACATTAAACATCTTGATGACGCATCTACAAAAAGCTTTGAATATACTATAGTTTCCATTCCAGAAAATTCCAAAAGCAATATAGTTATTGAACCCATTATTCTTTTCTGTTATTCATAGCACATACTTATGATACACCAAATAGTATTAGGAACAATACTTGTATTTGAATTTGCATCACAGCTTTATCGTACTATTTTTTTCTCCAAGCTGAACATTTGTGCTTCCGTCTTTTTTTTTATTTTGTCTGCATATCTTTTTTTTTGTATAATAACTTTGTCAAATTTATCATTCTTCTCTCTTAATAAATATTTTCATTCGATGGTGAACATATAATATTTTGTGTATTAAATATGTTTTCACTATTATCACAATTTTTTCAGTATGTTGAAAATGTCTGAATTTCTACCGAGTAAATCGAATTTTTGGAAAGGTTTGTTTTTTTTACTTCAGTTTTAAGGAAAAGGTGGCTGAAGGTCATGGAATGCTGCGTGAAGCAATAATTATAGCAACCAGGCTCCATCGATTTCAACAGGTGAATACTGGTTTCTGCGGTTAAAAGTAAAAAAAAATTGAAGAAGATGATTTGATGGAATTATTCGACGAAGTCATCAATAGAGTTCGCTCTCGACTACATTTGGTGCATTTGAGCCGAGCTCTGTGCGAAAATGGTCGGAATACGAGCAAAGACACAACAATATTATTTTTCAGCATGACAACACTAAACCATATGTTGCTAAACCGGCGAAAACTTACTTGGAAACATAAAAATAAGAAGTGCTACCACACCCGCCGTATTCTCCAGACCTTGCTCCTTCTGATTACTACTTGTTCCGATATATGAGTCAAGGCCTATCTAAACAGCACTTCACTTTATATGAATATGCCAAAAAATGGGCCGGTTCCTGGATAACCTCAAAAAGTACATCTTTCTTTCGAAATGGAATACGTAGTTTGCTTGAAGAGATTGGGAAAAATAGCGGCTATTAATTGACAATACCTTATACAAATAAAATATATCGAAACGATTTTTCATAATAAAGCTTCAAATTGAAAAAAAGCATATAGTCCTATATAGTTCTATCACTATATAGGACCTATATGTCCGTTTGGCATATAAACGATTCAGTTTCATATAATAATCTCTGCATGTTTCAATCCCACTCAGTTCGGAGGTGTTTCAACATTAAATTTGTTAACGCGATTGTTTACAGACAAAGAACCGCAAATTGTATCATAAATGAATCGCTTTACTTGTAACACGAGATTTCTAATAGTCTGATTTCTGAGTAAAATCACACTCTCTCCAGGGTATCTCTAATATCTTCGGTAGTTTGATATCTTCCCCTTTTCTTCGATAAAATAACGCCTCTCTTTTTACGTTGATTCGTTACTAATGTACAATAGCATGTTAATGAGTATTCTTTCTAGACTATTGAAAATAATTTCTATAATTTCTATATTATATCAAATATTTATCAAGCATAGCACCTTTCAATTATGACTTCGATTAATTAAAATACTTAAAATAAGATAACTTAACAGTTACACTACTCTTCGATAAGTTCAAAAATAACATGTCTCTTCCAAAGTTTAATACAAATATTTTCGTTAATTAGAGAATTTTTAATTTTTTTATATTTTCAGAATAATACACAAACGAAAATAACGACAACTTATTCCATATTTTAAATATCCTATAATATATCGTTCTTTCTATTAACGTATTGTACATTTACTAGCGTAAAATGAATAGATTATCGTACTTTTAAGCTGAAAGAGATCTCAGTCAATACATCACTATTTTTAAAAAACAATGATTTATTTAGCTATACTCTTATATAATAATGCATAGTATTTTACTTGTCATTAGATCATTAGGTTGTCGTTGATAGTTTTATATTTTGTTTATTTGATCGAGGTCTACTTTTGTTAGCAAATATTAATTATTTCATAGTATCACTATACAACATTGTTCTTACATCTTAGCAAAATTCTGTCTAATTTCTTCTTCTCTGAATTTCACATTCTTCTACTTTCACTCTCAACAAATTCTAGCTACATCTTTCCAACAAAAAATAAAATAAATCATTACTAAACTTTGTTATGTTTAAAATAAATCTCTAATTATAATCAGTTACTACAATTTTGCTACTATTCTTGATGGACAAACCTCATTAATGACTCGACTACTTCCATAACATAACAAGAATAATTTTCTTCTCATTTAGCTCTATATTTTTATTATCTTTAAAAGTCTAACAGTCTGCCCAATGGGAAATAAGTATTTCTTATGATAATTATTATTTACATGACATACAGAAAATCGCTTCAGTAAAAAATATTATTCTAAATCTTACTTTAATAACAACATATATATAGAGACCAACGAGGATTTATGTGGACTGGGCCTATTATTTAACGTGGGTTCCGTATCACGGTCCTCGGCAAAGCCTACCAACTGGCGAATGACCAACTTAGATATTGTCCCAGAAGACATCCGGTCTTACCCAGCCTGGTTACTGGCACTTTTGCAGGGCAATCACAAGTATTAAACAATCACAAACATAGATTTACGACCATGCCCCAGCAGGATTCGAAACCGCAACTATCGCAACAAGAGGTGAACCGTCTTGTCGCCTTTGCCACTGCGCCAACCAAGCCGGCTATAAATGTTATTGTAATGAAGTATTGTTTCAGAGATCCTATAATATTTTAAAATATTTTAATATTTAACGAAGTGTTTAATTAATGCGAAATATAATGAAAATACCATAATACAATATCAAACGTAAAATATTAAACTAATTAAAGCGAAATGAATGGAAATATAATTAATATCAAATATGTACTTTAAAATTATCAAAGCTCATATACGGATAATGTAAATCCCTTCATTGTGTTCAACATAATTGCATAAAACTAACAATTAAACTTGCATACCAAAAATTACACGCTACACACTAGCGAAAGCGTAACCTAATAACTACTCACCGGAGTTGTATCACACTTGGTATGCAAATACGTAGAAGTTTTGGAGCGGGCGCAACTGCGGATGGTAACCAGAAAATTATAAAGTCTCTTATTTTAAATAGCGCAGAAAATACAGTTCCAGACTTTCGGAAACGGGGTCAAACGTAAAATTTTCCCCGGAAAGTTCAAATTTAAGCGCTACCAATTAATTACAGGTCGTTTATTTCATTTAAAAATGTTGCGCGTCGAGATTCCTGACATTTTCGCTTCCCTTTGAGACTTGAGTCTTGTTTGCGCTACTCTACGTCGAGGAATGGTCCTAAATAATCGTGAGGTTTCGTCCAGTTTTAGTTCGGATTAAATATAGAAATATTTTGCGGATTATTTAGAAAATGTCCAACACACAATCGTAGTGTAAAGCGTTTGCTAGTTTTTTTTTGTTTCAAGGAATACGGTTTTCACTCAATAGTGAAGGATTGGAATTTTTTAGAAGTGTGATTTTCTTTATTAGTAGGCCCGGTATGTCGGTAATTTATTTGCTGGTTTCGGAATAGATTTTCAGTAACCATAAGTATACGATATATGATTTGATACATTCCAGGTGTACCGGAAAGTCATTATCATTTTTTTTTTTCGCAAAGAAACCACATTCAAGAAAATTAATTTATTCGAAGTATTGGGCATTTGGTTCCTTACATCTCGCCCAACGTTCGAGCAATTTATGGATTCCATCCCTAAAAAAATTGCCCTTTGAGCAAAACCGTTCATCAAGCCATTTTCAAGAAGTGTGATTTTCTTTATTAGTAGGCCCGGTATGTCGGTAATTAATTTGCTGGTTTCGGAATAGATTTTCAGTAACCATAAGTATACGATATATAATTTGATACATTCCAGGTGTACCGGAAAGTCATTATCATTTTTTTTTTCGCAAAGAAACCACATTCAAGAAAATTAATTTATTCGAAGTATTGGGCATTTGGTTCCATACATCTCGCCCAACATCTCTGAGCAAAACCATTCATCAAGCCATTTTCTAACTTCTGCAAGCACTATTGATGCTAAAAGTTGATAGTCGTACATGACAATGTCCGGAGAGTACGGCGGGTGCGATACTATGTCCCATCCAAGTACCTTCACTACTTTCTTAACCAATTTTGCTCTATAAGACGGCGTGTTATCGTGCTGTAATATCACCTGACTACCGTGTCTTCGGGCCTATTCTGGACGTTATTAACTGTTTTCACCAGGTTCCGCACGCTAGTCCCACCAAACACAGAGCTTTGTCTTGTAATAAAAACGATTTTGCTTTAGGGTCAGTTGGCCGGATTCGCCAGATAATAACCATGATTTCCTGAGCTTACAGTTTTCAAAATAAATCCACTTTTCATCATCCGTCACTATTCGATGCAAAGCAATTGATATGGTATCGATCTTTCCATCTTTTGGAATTTCCCCATTGCTCATAATCGCTTACTAATCGTTTCCTGGGCCACATTTAACATTTTTCCCAATTGTTTTTTTTGTCTCTTGCAGTTTCACATCTTCAAACTTTTTCGATTTGCCAGAACCTTCCTTATCTTGCACATCGAAGTGATTATTCTGAATTTTCGAAACCACACCTCACTTACCACAAGTTTTTACCAGCTAACGATGATTTTCAGGGGCTTTTTTCTTTTCATTAAGTAAGAAAAGTAATGAGTACCGCAAATCCACGTTTTCAGACACAAAACTTGACATTTTCAGAGAGGTATAAATCATAGGAAAAATAAAAATTTTACGGTATGTGCGACCTTGGGGAAATGTTTTGTTTAGTTCAATCAACGGTAGCGCTGCGATCGCAAATTGTGATTGGCTAGTTATAAGGTTTTGGTTTTTGTTTAGATCAAGAAATCTTCGTTTTACGTTGTGCATATTTTCTGTTTTACATTAATTATTATAGAGTAATAATATAAAAATTGATGACAATGCGTCAGTGTAGTAAAAGATGTATTGTGTACAAGGGTAAAAATATACTACGGAAATTAAACATCGTTTCCCAAAGAATGATCTCGCTCCTTTCCAAAAATGAGTTGATCAAGTAAATAGTAGTAAGTTACCTGGATAAACCGCAATGCAAATATATCAATGTCATTTTGTCTGTCACGGACATTTTAGTGAAAAATTTAGAATTATCCTTCCTTCACGAACAGGTATTAGGGTAAATGCATATCCAACATTGTTTTTATCAGGTACATATAAAATTATATATCTACTACATCTCTGTTTATATATTGTTTGTTTACTGAAAATCAAAACCTACTTATGAAGATGTTAGTAGTAATAAAATTCAATTAATCTACCAAGTTGTTCGTATGCTGTATGTAGTAATAAATACTACTTTTAATTATAAAATATCCCTAAAATATTTGTAATACTTTAACTTTTGAGAACAATCAGTGTTCAATAATATTATAGTAGAGCTATTGTATATTTAAATTTAATTGCCTTGTTAAGAAAATATTTGTTACGGTGCCATCAATTAAAAATTTAATTGCTACTTTTAAATTTACCAATAACTACATTTGTTTAACAAATCTTAACCAAGACTGCTTAAAGAATTTTGTTGGATCTATTAGAGGTCATGGAGGTAGAAACAGCATCCTTCTCCTAGTATGTTCGAAAAATCTTTAAAAGGGCACATCATCACTAAAATTTTTTCACATCGTTCTCCTGGAGAAAATTGTCAAGAAGATGAACATGTTAGATAACTTATATTCTTTTTTAACGGGAGATCTAGTACCACTTGAGGCTGTTAAATCACCAGTTGAGTCTATATTTTCAGTTTCAGAGAACTTTGCTCTGAGAAAAACAAGAGTCTGATATTGTATTTTAGTCTTATTTCAGGCTATTTAACAAATCTTCTGAAAAAGAGACAACATGCAATTATATTCTATATTACATTCTATATTACGTAGTTCCACAGATTAAATTCTCTAAAATCTAAATATCTTTAAAAAACACATACATTTTTAATGTTTCAACTGTCCAATCCATAATGATTTTCAAAACCAAATTTTAAAAGTTATTATGAGGTGTGATTGTATTTTTGGTTTAATGAAGTTAATGCAATATCAACAGGGAAGGATATAAAGTTTACCTTTAACATATCAAGATAAGTTAGAACTCTAACAGATCCCATAAAATTGATGGCACTAAACAAATATGGAAAGGCGTTATAGAAGAATTATAGATATTTTAATTTTACCTAGAATAGAGTTCATAATTGTTTTTTTTTTGCTTTTTGTTTATATATATTTATATTTTTTACACTTATGCATATTTGTATACGATTTTATTTTAATAAATTAATTTTAAAAATTAAATTTGATTTCCATTTAAATACTATTGGCCAATAAATGTGACGTCACAAAGTAACCAGGCGAATTGGCAGACCAATCAAAGCAAAGTATTTTCCTTACAGGTTTCTACATAACCATTTTAAACTAACCAATCAAATTCACGTTGTTAGCGCCGCCAATGATTAAACTAAGCAAAACTTTGCCCCACTACTTACCATTGGAGTTGCACACCCCTGGTATAAATCTATGACGGTGTTATTTTCACAAAACATAACACGTATAGCTTTAAAATTTGATATAAGTAGAATAAAATGACATATGTATCAAATCAAAACATTGCATACCTAAGTCTAGCGACATTTCTTAAAAAATAGCGGTAACGATTTTCCGGCACACCTGGTATGTCATTTTATTTTACTAACGAAGAAGAACGTATTTTTAGGGCGAGAATGTTTGAAGATATGGAGTTATTGGATGAAAATAAACTAAAAATTAATTAGCAGGAAAGTTGAATTTAGTTCAAATCGCTATTTGTGAACGGTTACAAGCAATGGAAAAGATCCCAACGATGAGAAGATAGGTGCCATATCAATTGAATGAGAGACAATTAGAGAATCGAAAAGGCGTCAGTGAAAAATAAATAACGTGTTTTCTTTTAACGAGTAAACCGGAGCTGAATTACCGGCGCATCTGATACATTTTTCGGTGATGCAACTTAGTTAAGGTTAGATAAGGCTGGGACCAGCGGGGAACTTTGAGGTACGCCAGCATCGATTTGTTTACGACTGGAAAGTGATTCCCTGATCTTGACTTGGAAAGATCTCTCCGAGAGATAGGACTTAATGAGGGCGGTTAGGTCTTCTGGGAGGGTCAAGAGTGTGATGAATGTGTGCGGCCAGACGGGTAGCCTGATGGATGGATAAGTGGTGAGCGCGAAAGCCGAATTGTTCATCAGGAATGATGTTGTTTTCCTTTGTGAAAGAGTTGAGAGCGTAGAGTATTACCCTCTCGGCAAGCTTCGAAATGGCGCTGAGAAGGCCTGTAGTCAGATGGAGATGATTTTGCTCCTTTCTTGGGGATAACCGCTATATGTGCGTGATTTTAAAATCGTTTGAAACTTCTAATACAGCTGATAAATGTTATGTTATTTTTCGCCGATTCTGAGTATCATGTCTTATATTAACCTGAATAAATCATAAGTTATAGTTGGCGCAGTGGTCAGAGTGACAGGACGGTTCTCTCCTACTGCTGCAATAGTCGCAGGTGTGGGATGTTCAAATGTATTTATTTTCCCTACCTTATTCAGCATATCTATGTTAATAGATTTTTGCACATAAGTATTAGACACATTTTTATTATCGTTGCTATACCTAAACGAAGCTATCAAAAACTACTTAACATTATTCCCTCGATTGTTTTAAAATATATAATTATATATATTTTGATATATATTTTAAGTTTTTATTTAATATAATTTTATTATATATTATTTATATTATTATGGAAGACATAGACTAGGATAAGTAAATATGGTAGAATGATCTATCCTTTTACCATATAGATAACAGTGAAATGATGATAATCATCTCAATTTTGAACATATATGCTTGGCCTATTTGAAGAATGTGATATTATGATTGGGCATGTAAATGTATTCATTGTCCAGGTTTATCTCTACTAAACAAATTAG
Organism: Rhynchophorus ferrugineus; assembly: GCF_030347505.1. Taxonomy (NCBI): domain Eukaryota; kingdom Metazoa; phylum Arthropoda; class Insecta; order Coleoptera; family Curculionidae; genus Rhynchophorus; species Rhynchophorus ferrugineus. The sequence continues at coordinate 20,797,110 of NW_027472580.1, forward strand.
TTATCAGAAATATGCCGACAAGTTGAAAATAATTAATTTTAAGAGAACGAAGAAATAAACCAGGCCATCTTGATAAATAGTAGAAAAATATGATTATCATAAAGCTGGCGTATAGATAGATACCCATTTAAAAAAAATGTGATCACTGTTAATGTTTGCTTTCCATAAAAAAAATGGAGCAATTTTAGAATTAATTTAACACAATGACTATGCAGTGAACTCTTCGAAAAATAATGTATTATTATACAAAACCCTTGTAGCGAAAGAACAAACATATTTTAAGTTATTTACCTTATGTATACGTGTAATACATCAGTGAAAGGTACAAAGTGAACACCAAAAGAAACAAACAAACTCATTAATAACGATTATAATTGATGACATTATCCATTATCCATTCAGGACATGCCACAATCATGCCATCGCCTATTATTTTGATATATTATAACATACGCCTAACATATTTTTTTTATTTCGTTTGGTTTCCTACGAAAATATTAAAGTTCAGATTTTCAGATTTAAAATTATTTTTCTATTACCATTACTGTAATATCTAACAGATCAATTGAAAGGTCCCCGGACTACCATAGTAAAACAAATTTTTTATGGCAAAATTAGTTTTTTTTATTCAACATAATTCCCTTCAAGGGTGATATACCGATTATAGCGACTCTCCAACTTGTCGATACTATTTTTGTAGTACGATTTGTCCTGTGCTTCAAAATAGGCCTCAGTTTCGGCGATCACCTCTTCATTCAACAGGAAATAGTCGCTGGTAGCCAGATCTGGAGAAGACGGTGGATTAAGAAGCAATTCAAAGCCCAATTAATCGATTTTTGCCATCGTTTTCACTGACTTGTGACAAGATGCATTGTGTTGGCGAAACAGCACTTTATTTTTCTTCAAATGCGGCCGTTTTTCGGCGATTTCGTCCCTCAAACGGTCCAATAACGCTATGCAATAGTCGCTGTTTATGCTCTTTCCATTTTCAAGGTAGTCACTGAAAATTATTCCATGCGCATCCCAAAATACAGACGAGGTACCCTTGCCAGCCGACTGTTGCATTTTCCCATGCTTTGGAGCGGATTCATCGTGTGCAGTCCCCTCGGATGACTGTCGATTGGACTTCGAAGTAAAATGATGGAGCCATGTTTCATCCATTGTCACATATCGACGGAAAAATTCGAGTTTATTATGCTTGATCATCTTCAAACACTGCTCCGAATCATCAACTCGTCGTTGTTTTTGGTCAAAAGTAAGCTTGCGCGGCACTCACTTTGCACAGAGCTTTCTCATACCCAAAAATTCGTGAATAACATATCATTCCATATATCATAATATACAAGTTCAATTGATATCTTTAGAATGTCTGCTATTTAATTCAGTTTCAATTTACGGTAATTCAAAATCATTTTGTGGATTTTTTTAATGTTTTCTTCGGTAACAACCTCTTTAGGGCGTCCACTGCGTTCACCGTCATCGGTGCTCATTTCACAACATCTAATCTTAGCATACCAATCCTTGACGGTTGATTTTCCTGGGGCAGTGTCCAGAAACTTAGCATGAAGCCAAGTTTTTGCTTCGACTGTATTTTTCCTATATAAGAATTAAGTTGCTTCACTCAAAATGTTATGATTCACAAACTAAAAATCCAACAGCTTTCAAATATATACACGCATCTTTGGAAGGTTAACGCTTACTAAAAAATATATAGATTTAATTCTAGTAGCGCCATCTATGTGTCAGGCCGGATACTTTTTAATTGACCTATTATTTAAGAAAATAGTACTATTTTAAATGTGTATTTAAAATTTATTGATTGCAAGCTGATAGGTCCGAAATATAAATTGTTATAATAGTTTATTTTGTTATATACGGTTTATTTTTTGTCATAAAATACTAACGTAAATAAACATTGTAGACATCTAATGCACTTCCCAAGAATTAAAACTACAATTAATTAACAGGCACAATAGTTTATATGTTAGAGTTATTTTATTATATTTAAATTGAATTATTTTCTAGACTACTAATGAGGTAGATTTATAAGCTCGTTTATGTCTAGTAGTATCCCCTGGAAGCTTAATCTATCTAATTAAGAATTTTATATCCAAATAATGTGATTTACTTTCATTACGGATCATATTTACGTTTTTTACGTTTAGTTCTTGTTTCCTTCGTTTATTTATTTTCTTGCCAATCCATTTTACATTAATTTTAAAACATTAATATTAATTATCTCCTAATAAATTATAATTTAATGCTCATATATATTACACCCATATCTACGCACATAAATCTTTCACATTCTACAATACAATTTTCTACAGTTAATATTTTCGACTCTTATCAATCTGTGTTGGTAATTCTCAGCATTGGGACATAAGTCCAAAACAAAGGAGTTTAAATTCAAAAAATACATAGTATATTAAATTAGTATTTTAAATTTATAGATTGCAGACTGATAATCCAACATAAATTGGAGCGAAAACGTTAAACGTCAACATCATCAACATATTTCGGCGTTACTGCGAGATCGATATTTCGTATCCTCATTTTGGGCTGTTGCAAAAAAGCAACCTTAATTTAAGTTTTAATTAAATCCGAAACGGACGACCGCGTTTAATGCGGATTTCGCATGATTATTTGTCGTGATAAAGTTTCCACAACAAAACATCCTGCGCCCGTTGAACAAAACCTCGCAGCGAACAATACGAGTCTGCGCTGGGCATTGAAATACGGCGAATTTTTAACTACGGATGTATTATCTAACTAATAAATTTAATACTAATTAAGAGATATTATAACATTTTTGAGATTAAAGATTGTTTAACATTTTAACTGAACAAAGGAAAAACATTCCTTATGAAGTAAACAAGTTCCTTCAATATATATCATAATACATAGTTAAGTAACCGAATATATCGAAATAATCATTAGTTGAAGGATTTTCTCACAATAACAGTCCTTTTCATGTCATTGGAGTATTGTCAAGAACAAGTAATTCCAAAATATTTATAATTTTTATAAACTGGCAAATAATGTGGACATTTCCCTCAATATATATCATAATACATAGTTAATTAACCGAATATATGGAAATAATCATTAGTTGAAGGATTTTCTCACAATAACAGTCCTTTTCATGTCATTGGAGTATTGTCAAGAACAAGTAATTCCAAAATATTTATAATTTTTATAAACTGGCAAATAATGTGGACATTTCCCTCAATATATATCATAATACATAGTTAATTAACCGAATATATGGAAATAATCATTAGTTGAAGGATTTTCTCACAATAACAGTCCTTTTCATGTCATTGGAGTATTATCAAGAACAAGTAATTCCAAAATATTTATAATTTTTATAAACTGGCAAATAATGTGGACATTTCCCTCAATATATATCATAATACATAGTTAATTAACCGAATGTATGGAAATAATCATTAGTTTAAGGATTTTCTCACAATAACAGTCCCTTTCATGTCATTTTATGTCATTGGAGTATTGTCAAGAACAAGTATTTCCAAAATATTTATAATTTTTATAAACTGGTAAATAATGTGGACATTTCCTTCAATATATATCATAATACATAGTTAAGTAACCGAATGTATTGAAATAATCATTAGTTGAAGGATTTTCTCACAATAACAGTCCCTTTCATGTCATTGGAGTGACCACTTGTACGAAATAGGGTTCATAGAGAAGTATATAATGTTAATACATATAATTTAAGAATTATTTTTTGTGGTATTAGCAGAGAAAGCGTTAAGCTGACCACTGACGTCACATTCTACTGACCAGTTTTTAATGTATTATAAAAATGTAAATATAAAAAGCTACGACTTAATTGAAAGCACCAAATTTCCTGGCAAACATCATATCACCATCACTTTCTTCATATTTCTTTAGTGCTATCAATCATAAGATGTATTAATGTCCGTATATTTTTGTTAGTATTATTGTATTTAGTTGTTCAAAAGAAAAATATGTTGAGGCAAGTTATTTTTTACACTTTATTGTGAAAATTGTGGATTAGATAAATGAAACGCTCGGCAACGCTGTTGTGCTCGGCAAAATTGAAGAATTAAATTAAAGAGACAGCTTAAAGATCTATTAACAATTTAATAAGCCGACTTGGTTGACTCAGTGATAAAGGCAACAGGACGGTCCTGCTATTGTTGCTGTAGTCGCATGTTCGATGATTTTGACATTTTTCTACATAAAATGACATTTCATCAATATTATTGGGCTATTTAGTATGTACAAACGCTTATCAAGGAACACTCAAAATTGCATTTTCTACATTCATTATTTCTGTTTCGTGTTTGATTTTAAGAAATCTGCTCTGGAAGCTCTTCAAACAAATTTAGAAACTTAAAATGAGGTAAGATGGAGACTTTAAAATATTAAAAAAAAACTACTCAATAAAATTAATCTCACCTTGTTGATCTCCGAATTCTATTAATTTTGTATTAATGTGTAATTCAATGCAAAGAAAAGAAGCATTAAATTTTTTAACATACTTGTTGAAGAATGAATATCTCGAGCTTTAAGCTAATACTATATTACAATATTGTCTCTGTTACAATATTTCTCATATAAATAATAATTTTCTAAAACCAGTGATTTATTGAATAAAGCAACAATTTAATATAGAAGCATTTTCAATTGTTTCAATAACAATTATCAATTACCAAAAACAGACCGACTGATATTCCAATCAATCTCTAATATTTACTCTTTTTATACGACTATTGTCCAAAGTTGTCTTGTTGATACTTAGTCAAGTGCTTGTTTAAAGTCGAGAAAATTAAGATTATTTTGTTTAGAAAGATTTTTAGAACTTAGAACTTAGATTTTCGAAGTTTTATTGTGATACACATGCGCTTTTTCACATATATATTTTTTTTCGGATCTTATTTATTATATTTATTCATCTGAATTTTTATTTATCCATATCCTGTCTATCTCTCTGTCGGTGTATTGAGATTATTAAAATATTTTCCAAACTCTAAGTTATTTTATGTGAATTTTATTATATGTTGTTAGAAGCACCTGCGCTAATTTTCCGTCTCTTGATAATTTTTAACTCTTTTAAGTAATAGAATATTTTGTTAGGAGATTAGATGATTATTTTTAAAGATATTCTTTATAGTATTGTATATTCTGTATTTACTGTTCAAGGAAGCGTTCAAGTTCTGTTAATATACCTCTATTTTTGCTATTATTTCGTATTGAATTTTCGATTTTTAAATTTCTAGTAGTATAAAAGATAGTAAAACATAGAAAATTTGTTTATTGCTACCATTATCGTAGTTCTAATTAAAATATATATTTTAAATTAAACAAATCATTTAACAACATTTTTCTATATTTGTCATAATCATAATCAAATATAAAATCAAATAAAATATTCAAAATTAATTTTTTTTAATTTTTGAAAAATTTTCAAGTATTAAATTGTAATTTATGTGATATTTCTTCTTCGTCATCTCAAGATCAGGATCATCGTCATATAAATGCCTGAATATTTTTACAATGGGCCAATGGGTGATCGGAAACCAAAAAAAAAATAAGAGAAAATCTCATATACCCCAAAGCCGAGCGCTGAGCTAATTAGATTAATATTTAAATTCTGTATCGATTTTGACAGATTAATTTCGCGCTAATCCCAGTCGCTTATTCAAATTTGTTTGTTCTCGCCTTAATTAAATTCTGTTAAAATATGGGAAGTGGGTGGAATGACTTTAAATCCATATTTCGTCCAAGGCCAGGAAAAATCGATTGGGACAGCCAATAATCAAAATAACAGGAACGGTGTTTTTTAAGCCAGATTTTAGTCTTAATTGTGAGTATGCGAAAACTCCTCGCCATGAATGCCGATTTTCAAATGGGTTTGTAGAGTTTTTGCAGCTGATAATCAAATTGATAATTTAATAATTAATTCATTCAGTTTGAACAACTTATAATAATCATAGAATAATGAAACACAGAAGGCGATCTTCCATATATAAAGTCGTGGCTAAATTATGCGCTTTGGAACCACCAGAGTGTGAAAATATTTATATTCAGATTATATATTAATATATTAATACATTTTTTTTACAAAAATATATATTTATAATATATACATATACATATATATATATATATATATATATATATATATATACATATATATATATATACATATATATATATATATATATATATATACATATATATATATAATATATATATATACATATATATATATATATATATATATATATATATATATATATATAATATAAATAAAAAAATAACATAATTTTAAAAACAAATATAGAGAATATATTATTTAAGAAGCTAAATATAACATATGTGAATTATATCCTCTTCTTTCGACATTAATACAAAAACAATGCTAAAAATGTCTGCAGCATTTAACATAAAATAACATGTTAAATTCCTCTCTAAAATCCCAGTGAGTTTTCTCATCCACCAAAACACTTAATTATTATTACTGTATATACTGCCTGATGTTGAAAGCGCCGATTCGACTGTTTCCAAAGAATATGTGAAGAAACACATGTTATAATTTTCAGTTTTCAAATAATTTAATTTATTTCGCACATACGATGTCTTCACATATATTTTATCTAAAATAATCAAATATTGGTATATAATGTTATTCCTGATCTGACGTGCCGAAAAATCGGAAGTATTTCAGTGTAAAAGTCAGTCAGTTTGCTTTTTGAGCACTAACCATATCATACGACACGTCGTAGAAACGTTGTACAAAACTGTTTTATGGTGTAATGGTTAGAACGTCGAGCTCACACGCGGAGGCCGTGAATTCGATTCCCAACAGGGCAGCAACTTTTTTGTTCTAGTTTGATTGGAACATTTGTCAAATCACCCAGACTAGGTAGCGGACCCCAGGGCCTGAAATATCCCTTATTTTCAATCATTGTTTCTTTATTACTGTTTTTTCTCATAGGGCCTGTGCTTTTACTTGGGCTATCCGTTGTGATACTTAATTAAATAACTGCGTAATTTGTTGCCCGACTTCAAAGTGACTCTAGGTGATTTTAAAACACGCGACAGTTTTCACTCTTAACTGTACTAATTTAAAGATTTTTGGCTCTTCAACCCCTGGGTAGATTCAGTTGTACTTTAGATTCCTCGTTAACCGTTAATACCTTACGTATTTTTGTGAATGTCCTCCTTTCTAATATATTACGGAGTATTAACAAAGCCCTAAAGAACTTTGTCATTATCTTGGATATTGGATTATATTGGATCAATTGGACATCATATTTACCACCATATGTTTTTGTTTCAAAACTTGTTTATGTAATAATAATTTGTTCTGGAATCACTATATTTTTTCCACTAGCTTGTTTTTTCTAACATGCTCTTTCCACTTGATCTCTGTGTGGTACAGTGTGGTAAACAATTGTCACTGGCAAGTAATCTGTTTTTTGTATAGACTTCATAGCATTTAATTTTATTCGACATTTCGTAGCACACTCATTAGTCTTATTAACAACAGTTTAGGACAATATAAGCAGCAAATGTGGCAATTATTACTCATTCATATTAAGGGAGTATTTTTAACACCGCACAATAAAAAATAATAGAAAATTAGGAAGTATTTAACCTATATTAGAAGATGCTATAATATTTTAACGTCAACGCTGAAGTCAAAAATAGAATTTTTAGACCATTAGAATAATTTAATTTCAAGTGCGCTGATGAATAAAATTATATTAGTGGAAATTTACATCAACTGAACGGCGTTGATGTTGTTACGCAAACAATCCGTACCCCTCTTGCCCCTAGCTATTTGGTTGCCCGATAATAAATTGATGTTACTTTATTTGTTGACCCACTAAACTACATGATGTGAATGTATTTATGTTCGGGCATACCGGCATGTTTAAACAGAAACAGTAACCTCTCTATTGAACCACGTTTTATTTATTTTATTCTTAATAATGACATACCTCAAATGAATAAAAATCGCAATTACTTACATTTTCCACCCAATAGTTTAAATAATATAAAATGTAGCGATTATAGTGTAGAACGTGGGACAAAAGTCCCGCTGGTATTTTGATTGCCTATGACTTTGCTAAAAAAAAGATTAGTGAATTTGGTTTTCATAAAAAATTTATTTGGTTTTTACATTTTTTTTTTCGTTATGACTGAAAAATTATATCGGTTAAATGGATACCGCGATACGCTATACAACTTTCGGCTGTTTTTTAAGCATTTTTCATGACAGCCTGCAACATCTGATGCTGAATTTCTTCAATTTCGTGACAAATATTGTCTTTAAGATGTTGAATCATTTGGGGCTTTTATTCACATAAATTTTTAATTTTAAAAATCCCCATAAGGAAAAGACTGGTGCTGTTGAATCCGAAGATCTGGATGGCCATGCTAAATCTCCACTTCGTGAAATTAGTCTTCGTGGAAAAACGTCATTCAATAATTGAATTGCTGAACGAGCTGTGTGTGCTGTGACCCCATCTTGCTGAAACCACATGTTCTCTAGTCCTTGCTCTTCTATTTCAGGCACAAGAAAATTTCGAAGGATGCCATGGTAGTGTTCAGCAGTAACAGTAACTGCAACACCTTGGTCATTTTCAAAAAGATAGGGACCAATGATATTTCCAGCATGAATACTATACCATACAGTTGTTTTTAGTGGATGCCATGATGTTTCATGAATCAATTGAGGATTCGGTGTTCCCCAAAGCCGACTGTTCTGTTTATTGACATAGCCGAAAGAAGAAAATGGGTTTCATCGCTCGTTATTAATATAGACCAAAAATATTCAATTTCACCAGACAACCTTAGGATTGCATTACTGTACTCAACTCGTTGATCAAGATTTCTCGGTAGAAATTTTTTGAACTAATTGAATGTTGTACAAGAACATTTTCAAATCAGTTTCAATCAAAATTCGCCTTCAACTGCTTGTAGAACTTGGAACCACGTCTCTGAATTGATGTTTCTGGAGACTGTGCAACATTATCGCACACCAGACCCACATTTTCAGCGTTACGAGACATCCGTTGTCTTTCAGAACGAGGTATGTCTGCGGTCGTGACGAAAATTCGCACTTAAACGGTAAATTGAGGTTTTGCGAGGCACTGGACGATTAGGATATTTTTGACGCAATTTCAGCTGGCTTTTGTCCCATCTGTTATTTATGTGTTACTATACGAAATCAATGGCTTAAAAGTGACACGAAGTTTCATAACTTAGCATTCCACTATCACTTTTAAATATGAAATAATGTATTATAATATTTCTTCTTAATTTAAATCATACAAAATTAGTTTGGTAATATATTTTATGATATTTAATATATTTGTTTTAATTATAATTTGGTATAATTGTTTTTGTAATATACAAAGATAAAGTAAAAGTTTTCGGCTATACAAAGATGGCGCTCAAATTAGCTAAAATCAAAAAAATATATTTTTCCTATCTGGATCTACGTGTCATTAATTCATATGAATATTTTCAGTTTGTTTTCTAATGTAGTTTGTTTACAGGAATTTTTGGCAGTAGAATTCTTGTGCGTTTTTCATTAAAATGTAGTGTGATCATAAACTTCTTCGTTTTGTATGGATTAAACCCTAACGAAAATATTCCAAAATTGTCAAAAGTTTCCGCCAACTCGTCCTGCTTCCCTGGCAACTATGAAATCAAAATATATGAAACGTCTTACACTAAGAATTAGGGATGCAAAACCTCTACTAAAGAACGAAGAGACGTGAACGGTGAAATATGGGTGCACCAACACATCGAAGTGGTGGATAGAAGCCGATCAATGCCAAAGAAATGGATGGAAAAATGGAAATGGAAATACAGAAGTGAATGGAAAGGACGCGATAATTTCAGGGTAACGAATTAACACTTGAAAAAGGCAGAACAATTGCAAGCGAATATTATAATATAAAGAAGAAAAAATTATCTTTCATCAGGACTTCGCACATGTAGGTTAACGATGAAAAAACTGTGAAATTTATGATTCGATTAGCTCAACCATCCGAGCTATTATCCTTATTTAGCACCCTTGTGCTTGATTTCCAACTTGAACAAATTCGTAATCAGACTTCCATTTCCGGGAAGGAATACTGATACTAAAGAAAAGCTAGAACGTTGAAGCCAATATAATCTTTTTAATCTTTTTTTGTTGAAAATTGTCATCTTGCCAGGTCGAGCTCTTCCCATCCTACGCTCGTAAATACTTATAATATTTATGTTTTTATTAAATGAATTAAAATACCATATGTAGTTGACCATACCATGTTTTTAATATTATAGAAAAATCTATATCTATATATTATCTATGTGTTATAGATAATCATGTAATAGAAAAATATAAGCCGTTAAAAAATGTACGAATATATGCTGATAATTTGTTTCATTATTAATCTACTGATTATAAAACAATATAACTGCCATATTTTGTTTATTACATTTTCTAAAAATCGTTCAATTGTAATACATTATACCATTAAACTTTATAAAACATAAATTAAGTTCTTGTGGTTTGTTTCTACTTGTTTCTACGTGTTATATCAATTCTCAGGAATTTTTAATGAATTTTTAATGTGAACTGTTAACTACAAACTTGCCAATTTACTTTCCATTAACACTTCCATGATATATTAATATTTTCAAATTCTTAAAGATTACCAACTAGCGAATAACTAAGGATCATTTCAGAGGCATCGCACCAAACATAAAGATCCACCCAACCAAAATTCGAATCCACGAATAGAATAAACCAACGGACAAAATTAGATCGTGCTTACTCTTAAAGGGTAAGGCCATCCAGACCTAAATACAGATTAGCTTTTAATGCGTAGTTAACAAATTATATCTACCCCATGTATTAAATTTTGTTGAAACTTTATTTTTATTGTATAACTTAGATAACTAGATAACTGAAAAACAAAGATAATTTAATATTGAAATAGATATATATTTACATGGAATACAAATTCAATGAAAAAGTTCTAAAATATAATGCCAGAAAAAGAACTTTTGTATTTTATTTTTAACAACCCAGTGAACACAGACAAACATAATATAAAAACAAATTTTTTCTAAAGAAATAAATAAAAAAACATTGAAATGAAAACTTCTGTATATTTTCATGTAATAATACAGAAAAGGAGCTTTCATCAATTATCAGAAATCAAATATACTTAACGAGACGTATATACAAAAATCCTACAAAGTTAGTAATATATATTTTATGCTGGTTCTCTAAAAGAATAATGTCGAATCAAATACATACTTATGTTAGGTTTAGCTATATGAAGACTATAATTAATTTTAAGTACAGTTGGGTACAGAAATTCCATTTTCTATAATTATAGGGAGTATGTTATATCAGTAAATATATAATAACTTTTTTGTCTTATAGTAAAGTATAACCTAATTATAATACCGCTTTCATTAATATTTTGCTTTTTATCGCCATAGTTTTGATTCTGTTTACTTGGTTAATTGTATTATGGTTTAATAATCAATAACTTTAAGGCTTTTGTGATATTAGGCAACTGACTTGTCTAAATATAACTTGAATACATTTATAATTTTTTGTTATACTATTAGATATTATAAACTCAATAAAACATAACTTTTATCAGAATTAGAGGTGTAGTTTATGATGCGCGTCTTGGTTTATGTCCTAATAGGAGTTTTTTAGGAGCGTTTTATAGGACAACTCATTTCACTGATTTTAAAAAGGTTATATTTATTAACTGAAACTAACTGATTCATCATGTAAGGAATGTTTCAAGAATGGTGACTTTAGCACTGAATATAAGAGTCGCTCTGAGTAGCCAACAGATTTGAAAAATAAACTGGAAACATAGCTCAATGAAGATCCAAGTCAACATTTGCAGAATGATTAGGAGCCACTTAACAAGCAGTTTATAGACAACTAAAATCTATGGATGTAATTGACAAGCAATGTAATTGAAGCAAATGAATCCAAGACAAAAAGAGTTCTTATATCATTTCTTCATATCGCAAGTAGTTTATTTTGCCACACTTGTCATATTCCCCAGACATACTTCCTTCCATTGTTTCTTCTTATTATATTTATCTATTTATTATCGGATGCATGTTTTTCCCGCCAACATCTATTAAACGACCGTAACGTTCACCATCAAAAATCTACCTCTGGAGAATTCGGGCATGAGTATAAGGATTTGAATTTGCGACGTTGCCAGTTATTGAAAATTATACGTATATAATATTTTAAGAATATAACATAAATAGAATAAATCTTGAATTCATAAGTTAAGCTATTATGTCTGTTGAGACACCAGCTAAAAATTTTTTGTATACTTTTCGTTCCCTATAGTATAAAAAATGTAATATGAAGATTTTTATAAATATCTTTCGTTTTAAAATAATTTTAAGAATAAAAAAGAGAAAATGAAACAATATGTAATTATCACTACATAGTATAAAACAAAGTCGCCTTTTCTGTCCCTATATCCCTATGTGCGCTTAAATCTTTAAAACTACGCAACGGATTTTGATGCGGTTTTTTTCAATAGATAGAGTGATTCAAGAGGAAGGTTTATATGTATAACACATGCATAATATACTAAGGCAACATTGCTAATTTTAGAGGTTTCTAACGTGATGTCGTAAATTAACCTATTTTTTTAGGCTTATTTGGCAATTAGCAAAAACGCTGCCTAACCCTGCGAGTTAGATCAAATTAATGTACTACAGTATTGTACACCATAAAAAGGTCTACAAAAAAGTCCGCGATGGTATATGTTTATCTTTTAGGGATAACCCACATTAACCATTTTTATTGTTTACTTTTTACGTCAGAAAATGGCTTATTTACGAAGCTATTTTAAGCAATACGGCATTAATCCTTATCGAATTAAGTACCTTAAGTACGGTTTGCAATTAATATAGATCAATATGGTTCCTTACAGCATGTAAATTAAACAAATATTTTCGGAGATATTACAAATTTAAAATTTGCGTTTAAAAATGTGTAATGTAATAAAAATTGTATGAATTTAGATATTCCAAAGATAGCAGGAAATCTTCATAGTAAGTATAGGGGAAGAGGAATTGTTTTACTCCAAATTTAATGCGTGCAGGCCAAGGGCAGTAATGAATGAACCAAAAATACTGGATCGATTTTAATCATGTTTTCATTGAGTGACATAGGCATATATATTTTATGCCCGTGCAAAGTCGGAGCGGGCCGCTATGTTTTTATATACAACGTTCATATTTTTTCTGTAGTGTATTTAATTTAGTATCAGCATTGCACCCGTGCGAAGCCGGGGCGGGTCGCTAGTTTATCAATATATAGACACTACAGTAACACACCAAAGTTATAGTTCTTGTAAATTATTCATATAGTAGAAAAGTATAATGTATATTCTGGAATTAACAAATTAAGCTAAAACCTCACTTGAAACTCGAGTTCAAGTTTAACTAAGTTTACTATCAATTATTTTAAGTTTATATATTATGTCTAAGTTATTTAACCTTTTATAAACAAATTTAATTTTAAAAGAAAAAGAGAAAATAAGGCAACATGCAAGGTAACAAATCTATTTTATTTATCAATATATAAGAACAAAAGCATCCATTTAGCATGGAAACTCCTCTCTCCATTCATTCAGTAAAAGCAAGGAATCCAATTTAAATCGATATGCATTAAATATATGTGTGGAATATAAACGTATACATTCATGGTTATATGATTTTAACAATCCATATTTTCTTTTATTTATTATGATTAACGTAAAGCCTTTAAAGTAGGAAGATACCCAGAAACTATTGTGGCTTGTGGATAATACACAACATGTATTTTTGATCTCATTCCCATGGTTCAACATGAACATTATACAAATCTTTATGAGTCAACAAATCTAATTTTTTCAAATTGCCACTGTTTAATTTAGCTCCGGTTTGATGAACTGGGTGGAAATGAAATTGGATGAACCAATATATTAGAATTTTAGCAGGTAGTTTGGGTACAATCATATTTTTATCTGATTTTAATAACTGTCACCTCTCACCCTTGATATACTCTTATGAATTCGTGATTTATTAGGTTCAAATTTAGATGTAGTAATATTTTTACCAAAATAGAAATCCTCTTAAAATTCTTCAAGCGAGCCAAACTTTAATGTTTCTTGTTCAATTTTAATGCTCTGGATCAACTAGCTGTGATTTTGATGAGATATACTCTCATAAAGGACATCGAGTCTTACTTATCTGTACTTTTACTCTCGCAGGTTCAACTATATACGAATTTGGTATATTTAAAGTATTAAAATAAAAATTGAATGGATACGCGCATGGTGTGTCTCGTATGTCTGGTCAGATTCATAGCATTTTGACTATATTCACAAACCGATGATTTATCCATTACTACCTACTATATATAATTAAATTGTGAAAACACAACAACAAATAAACTGTAAACCCAAAAAATGTAAAAATAGTACTGTTAAGCATTACTGTCCTGCGAGACCACTCCCCTAAAATCGTGCTAGTGACGTGTCATCTCTGTCCTTTTACCTTAATTGGACAATCGACGACCGAGCCAAAATGCAAAGTCCTAGGTCACAATTAGAGGAAGAGATAGATAAATCAACAACTTTCCTGGATTGAAGTTAGTCATTATCACGCTATCGGTAGGTTGAACATCTCGTTATCGATTAATTTCTTCCTCAACATCCGACTAAACTAATTTTTACTCCCACTAGAATTTCACTAGCTGGTTGAAGAGTATTATGACCATTAGAATGTTTTTTTTAATAAAAGATTCCCGGCTTTGATTTCGTATCCAAAGTTTAATGAATAAACAGACGCACAGCAAATATCAATCCCGTTGGACGATGAAACACTGCAGGCCGTTAATCGTAAACAAATTTCCTGCCGTTCCGTTCCTTATATTTGCATTTTTATTATAACCCGTAATGCCGTAATGTTTGCCATTGTAATACGGAAAGATCCACCGGTTTGATTTACGAGGACCGGGGTTCCCGTATCTCAGTTGTTTCGAGAAATAGATCGTGAACAAATTGGAAAAATTCACCCATAGTTCCCGTAATCTGTTTATTCTAATTTTTATCGAACGTCTAAACTTTTTCTTCTCGTTATCTGCTTTGTTCTTTTGTGACGACAACGTTATTTAGTTTTTATGCGCTCCCAAAAGTTTCTTTACGTTTATATTGTTTGATAGTTAGGTTGTCCACTGAAATATATTATTTCCACCGGTTTTTTTAACTTTTGAAAGTTATTCGGCTCAGAACTGGGTCGCAACTTGTGATAAAAGTAATTTTACAATGCTTCTTCTGAAATAGACAACATTTGAATTGCATCTTTTCATACATTTGTCTAAAAAAATCGAATATCACAATAGAATACCAACCCTAGTCCCATCAGGAATCAATGATAACCGAAATGTAAAGAAAACATAAAATATTTTCGTGTTTGATTTGTTTTTATATCTTTTGTAATGACAACAATAGTGCCCGCTTTGTCGAAAGGTATACTGAGATGAAGGAGAAAACGACAAAGGCGAACATTTAATCATAATATAGCTTAATTTAATCATAGTTTAGTTCCCATCAAAAAAGACTTGAAGACCATATCAATAAAGAAGCATCTAGGCTTCTAAATATGGATAATGTCATTAGACATCGGTAGATTCAGTAGAAAATCTATTAGTTGTAGTTGTTTGTTAGTAGGTTAAATCAGATTACAGTTAATTGCTAGTTGTATACTAACTTTAATAAATAAATTAATAAAATAATATATAGTTTAACAAAAATTCTAAAATAAGAAGAATAAACTGACCTGCTGGCTTGGTTGGCACTGTAGTCAGGGCGACAAAACGATCCTCCTAGTGTTGTGAGATTCGCAGGTTCGAATCCTGCTGTGGCATGATCATAAATACATCGTTGTGATTGTCTAAAAGGTAAAATTCAGCCAGAAAAGAGTGCAAAATCCGAAATGGAAAATGAGGAAAAAGGCCTGGGTAAGACCAAATATTTTTAGGGATGATGCCAGTTGGTATAAAGGAGATCTTAAAATATAACAAAAGAACAACAATAATCTGACCTCTCTGTTCCCAAGATAATTTTTTTACCTATTTAGATTTTAGCAAACTTTAGATCTTATTTGGATTTTAATATGTTTGACTAATTCAAGAAGTAGGAAACACAGAACAAAGGAACAAGGGAAAATATCATTCTTGCTAAAAAATGACTACATTCGAAATCGCTAAGTAAAGTAAAGCAAGCTGTAGTTTTATTGCTTATTATTTGTATATTAATATATCTATAATTTAAGTGTGATGTCAAGTTTTACAATCCTCAGAAAGCTTTCCAAGCACTATTGCATCCTCAAAAATATAATGTATGGTTTTGTTTACAGGGATAGAAACTGCAGAAAGAAAGAATTCAGCATTTTTTATTTTATTTTTGATCCTTTTGTAATCATAAAGATATATTTTATTCTAAGAAAATATAATTATTTTTCCTTATTGTTATTTTATTGTATTGTAATATATTATTATTTATCATGTTTTTCTATGCAAGACTCACATGAATATAGATATTAAATCATTGCATAAAAATTAAAAAACTATAAAACAAATACTTGTAACATCTCAACGATCATAATATTGTACTTATTTCATGTGCATATTTACTAAGTATTTTATGAAATCTATAAAGAGGGGGGAAAATAAATAAAATTATTTTGCTACTAATAGACAATTACATAATATCATAGAAACACAGTTATATATCAATGAAGTTCAATAAACGCAATATTTCTATTGTGAAATACTAAAAAGAAATCGATTATTACATAAGGTAGTCTTTGTTATTAAAATTTACTAAATTGTATATACGTTAACTAATGTTAGTCATAGCTAAATCCTGAAGCGTTTGTTTGACATTTAAAACAAAACCAATTTCTACCACAGCCTGTTTGTGTTTGTTTAAAATATCTTTGTTATCTTAAATCGTTACCCTAAGACATATAATGTAATTTTATTGTTCCAAACTTTGTCATATATGATAAATAACTGCCGTATATTGCAACTAATACCAACATAAAAAAGTAGATAAGTATATTATTTAAATTTTATTACCATTGATGTTTGAAAATTTCTGCAATTTATACCTAATAGTTTAAATATAATAATTTAATAATAATTTTATAAGACCATCATGTTTATTTACATATGTATCTTCGATCTTCAAAATGTACGTTGCTCTGTTCTGATTTATGTTCTTTTTTGATCTCTATCTCTGATCTTCCAATAAGGAAATGTCAGTATTTACATAACAAAAAATAAATTTAATTTTCAAACTGAATTTTAATGATTAAAATCATCAGATGAAAAATCAATTGACAACTATCATCATATTATTTATTAATTTATATGACCATAATTCTTACAATATGTGCATTTAGATATATATCAAGCTCCATGAACCAAACAAATATAATTAATAAGTAGAATAGGCATTCTAACTCTTACGGCTAAAACATTCTGGCGAAGGGCTTTCTGTAGATCTTTAACCAAATTTATCCAGCAAAAAATAAATGTTACACAAGTTTCTCGACCGGTACTTGAAAATTGAAAGCATTAATTACTATCATTTTTTATTATATGTCTATTAATGAGTAATAATACATAAAGTAAAAAAATAAAAAATTATAAATCCAAAAAGTTACTTTTTGTTTCTATTTAAACTTACTATTTTTATTGTTTCTTTAGTATTCCTTTTTATTTATTTTTAAAGGCCTTGATGGCCTTGCCTTGATTGATTTAATCTGTTCAAATGTAATTTTATTATGCATACAGTTTTTTAAATTAAGTTAGAATTAAAAATAAATAAGATTCTTGCTATGATTGTTTATTGTAATGGAGCTAATATGGTAATAATTAAATTAATCAATAATTCAATATATCTTTTTAAGTTCGAAAACCAAAAACCATAAAATAAATGAATATAATTATATAGTTAAACATTTGTTCAGTTAAAAACACTGTGTATGTTTTAGTTTAGTTAAAAAAAACCTTTACAGATCATTAATCTTTTCGATATTTATACACAACCTTCAACCTTTTATTTACAATGTTTTGTTATTTCCGGTCCTTATGTTTAAACAATAAAATATTGATGTTTAGTTATTAGTAATACATAATTAGTTAAGTGTCTTATTTATTCTATGCCGTAGTTATTTTCCGTCAGGGTTTTGGTGTAGCAGAATGAGTGTATCTAACAATAGACAAAAAAAAATATTAGACCTTATCCAGTCAAATTAGTGGTGTAACCCAGAAGATTTTTCCTTCTCGAAATTGAAACTACAACAATAGGAAAGCTAACCCATCGCCTTGACCATTCCAAAATAAAGTCTGTATAAATAAACAATTTATTGTAATATAATTGGAGAACAAAATAATCACTTTCTAATGACTATATATATTTTTCCAAGCAATACATAATATATTTCGAAAAAAAGAACAAATAAAAAATCCTTATTCAACCAAGTATTGTTAAAATATAAAAATATGATATAATCAATTTAAATATCATTTGATTAACACCAAAAAAAGGATATCTTTTTGTATATTTTGCTATATAAAATACACTATGTTATTATAGTTATCCGATTCAATAACTCTCAAGGCGATTCTGCGGTAAAACACCCAATAAAAGTCATCTAAAAAGCTGCGACAGTGGTTATGTGTTGAATTAACTCGATATTTGTTTCTTCTTTGATATCAACAACTTACGCGTAGTATTAGATAGTATCCTGACACCATTACTCTGTGGCAAGGTCGTTCGAGAGCTTCGCGTCCGATGATCAACCAGCTTAATTTACCCAAAAAAAACCTACGCTCGCAACCTACTTTTACGAACGCTAATGATATAATGATTCTGAATTACTGATCGAAATGTCAATCGATGTATTACATAGTTTCCCATATCTTATTATTTAGTTAGATATTTTGGGAAAATATTGTTATCTGGCTTGAGCACATTATTAAAATACATTCAGTAATACAAAATTAGAAATATATATGATATATAACAGGTCAATTGCAAAGCCCCTGCCATAGTAAAACACATTTTTTTCAATTTCAACATAATTCCCTTCAAGGGTGCATTGTCTTGGTGAAGCAGCACTTTCTTTTTCTCCAAATGCGGCCGTTTTTCGGCGATTTCGTCCTTCAAACGGCCTAATAACGCTATGTAATAGTCGACTATCGCGATATCCCACGCTTTAGAGCGGGTTCATCGTGTGCAGTCCACTCGGATGACTTTCGATTGGACTTCGGAGTGAAATGGTGAGCCATGTTTCATCCATTATCACATATCGGCGTAAAAACTCGGGTTTATTACGCTTGATCATCTTCAAACACTACTCCGAATCATCAACTCGTCGTTGTTTTCGGTTAAAAGTGAGCTCACGCGGCACCCACTTTGCACAGGGCTTTCTCATACCCAAATATTCGTGAATGATATGATGTACACGTTCAGTTGATATCTTTAAATTGTCTGCTATTTCATTCAATTTCAATTGACACTAATTCAAAATCATTTTATGGATTTTTTAATGTTTTCGTCTTCGCTGCTCATTTCACCACGTTTAAACTTAGCACACCAATTCTTGATGGTTGATTTTCCTGGGGCAGCGTCCGGAAACTCGGCATCAATCCAAGTTTTTGCTTCAACTGAATTTTTTCCCTTCAAAAAACAATATTTTGTCAACACGCGAAATTCCTTTTTATCCATTTTTTTTACAATAACAAAAGTTGCTTCACTCAAAATGATCTAATTCACAAACTAATCATCCGACAGCTGTCAAATTTATACACGCATCTTTTGAGGGTTAGGGCTAACTAAAAAACATATGGATTTAATTATAGTAGTGCCATCTATGTGTCAGGCCGAGGACTTTTCAATTGATTGTTAATATTGATTAAGTTAATATATGGATATGATATGGATTTAATCTTTTTTAACTTACCTGTAGTTATATACAAAGTATTAAAATAATATATTACCATTACCAAATGATTGTAAATAATAATGTAAATGTTGTAAGTAATAATAGTTAATTTAATTTTTCTGCGTATTTTCGTCACTTTATTGATATATTCATATAATATTTACCTGTTATTCTTATTTTTCGCCTAAAACATACATTGATAAACAATGAATATATCAAGCTTATTCGACTCAAGAACAATATTGCATTCTCCTATACTGATTTTTCCATTCGGTCGAATTCATATACGAAAATAGCCGTCAAATTTTATTATATTTTTTCCGTAAATTTGTTTATTTCAAGCATAATTTTATTTAATATTTCTTGCAGGTAGATTATTTTTACTGCTTTCTACTTTGTTTTGTGTCCCATATAGCAAGTGATTCTATAAATCCATTTTATAATTATTAATATTATTTACAACATTAAATTTAACTTTTGACACATAGATTAATGTATTTATATATATTAAATATTTGGTTAGTGCGTTGCTACGAAATGCACTTACTAATGAAACCTGAAATGCATTTTGCTGCCAGATTTTACGCACAACACAGAATATTACAGGTCCGTGGAGGAGAATGTGGAGGATTTAAGTACAGGAGAAACGTCGGATAAATCTACTGTATTATAGTTAGACTTGGCAACACGTCGACCATGTCCAGTAATAATTAGGTCTAAAATATGTGTTACTGTATTTTGTGTCACTGCTATGAGAGATATTCCTGGTTGCTTGATTTAGCTGCACTTTGTTTTATTGGATTTTACTTATTGTAACGCATATTATATGAAAATTTTAGGCGTATATATTTTTTACATATATAATTTGCAATATTTAATATAAAATAAAAAATATAAAATGCAATATTTAATAGTTTTATTATTCTCCTGGCACTTTCTACTTCGTACCTTCTTGTTTCTTGTGGTAATGCTAATACTGCATTACTAGTGGAAATAGCAACAAAACAAATGGATTTCATAGTAATTATTTTTCTACGAAAGTAACACTGATTCTTAGCTTGTTGTTTAAAGCTATTAAACAAGACAGTTTCGCAAGACAATTTTCGCAACTACAATTTAAAACTCTTAATTGAGCGTGTCAAATTTTAGTCTTAATTAAAAAGGGGGCCTTTTCAGGCAGTTAACTAACGTGTCGCAGGATTATAAATGGCATCGTCGTAATTACGCCGAATGGCCTGTTCGGCATCTCTATCAGAAATGTCATCTCTAAAGTGATTTACACTGACCGCGATCGTGCCTGATGGTCATTGCAAAGGTGCTTTCACGAAACGCATAATTTATATTATGTTATAGTACCAGTAATTATTGGGAGAATAATTGAAATATTTACTGATTACTATATATACCATATATCTTACATATTTTTGACCGATATAGTGCCAAAAAGTTTTAATAAGGTTAAAGAAAATATCAATATTTTGTATATCAGGGTATTTTTGGACCGATTTTTTTATAATTTTACCGATATTTTCCTATATATTTTCCTATATATTTTTGGAAAATCTAAACTATTACACAAAACGAATTTCGTTAATGCTGAGTACAGATCGGGCCGACGAATGGATTTGTTCGGATATTTTTAGTTCTGTTTGGACCGTTTGACGACGGCCAACGACGGTTTGTTAGCAATCCGTAGAGTGTCGGTAGAGTAACGAACGTTTGCACAAGTTCAATATGTACGTTTCATCGAAGGCCAACAAACATTCGGTATCCAACGCCCAATCTCATTCGTTAGCTTTCGTTGGCCCGGTCTTTACACAGCATAATACATCAGTTTAGGGATGGCGAAAAAATATCGATAATTTTCTTAACCGATATTTTTCAATGTTTTTTCAAAAGAGATTAGAAATATTTCTTAGACGCGTTAAAAAATTTAATTAAAATTAGTAAAATTAAGGGTTAGAAAAATTAAATTTAATACTTTTAAAATTGGTATTTTTAAAGGTTTATTAAAGATATCGATATTGTTAAGATCGATATATCAATATTTGTATTTTTTTTATTAATATCTATATTTTTTTGAAATATATTAATATTTTTCATGGTTATTGCAAGCAAATATCGATCTTTTTTCCCCGATGTATCAATATACCGATATTTTTTTTCGCGGTCGACATTCCTACCCTACATAGAGTTTCATTCCATTTTAGGATCAATCCTTCCCTTATTGAAATTCTATATACATGACAACCATGATCTGTGCTTGGCACTATATATATCACAACATTTCAAATCGAAATCGAAATATATTGAAATATATATATATATTACAATTGCGAAATTTGAAAACGAACAATTGATTTTTCATTTCATCTCTACAAAATAAATAATTGAAATAATTAATAAAACGTTCAAAGATTAACAAAAAATATGATATTCTTACTTAAATCAATGATCCTAATATGGGCTAAGCAACTACTGATTCCAACATTCAACTTGTAGCCATATTTTCCTTTTCGATAAGTTAAAGGAAGTGATCTGTGAATATACACATTATGTATATCAATTCATTTTTCATTGTAGATTTTAATTAAGACTTACTTCTGAAATTAGAAATGGGAATTGCATCTTGATTATTATCTGGTCAGTTTGAAATGCAAATAATAAACCTTCCTGAAGTTTACCATTATTTGTTTTTTAAAACCGTTTCTGCGCTAGAGCAGAATCCTTTGGAAAATAATTAATTTTATTTGAACCTTTATATCCTGGAAAATGACACTCATATTATGCTTTTAGATTTAAACACATAATATTTACCTTAAAGGCTACAAAAATAACGTTATAACAACACATTCCATTGCAATTATATAAAAAAAAGTAAATATAATCTGTCACAAAGATATCACAACATTTCAAACCGAAAGAAATAAATCTGGCGATGGGATGCCCATTTAAATTCCCATTCTATATTTCCATGTTTTGTGAATTAGTTCGATTCCTCCTTAATAAATTATTCTGTAGTGAAATATATTTGTTTAAACTTGAAAGTGCGAAAAAGTGGGGTCAAGAACGGAAACTTACCAATGTAACATGCAAATTTACCAGAACACTATTAAAACAAATGCCAGTTCATGCACTTAAAATCTAACTATTTGACATTCAAGTTGTAGTTGACATTTGACATTAATAATACAGCGAAACATTTCTTTTAAAATTGATCTTTACGTTATACACGTTACGAAAACATATGCTCAACTCATGTTCATATAAAAACAAAATGAATAAATCCCGCGATTTAAAAAAAAAGCGAATCTATTAAACAACAGAATGTTTTAAGTGGGCCATTCGATATCACTCTTTGAGTAACCCGATCCTTGGCATACGAAATGGGCCCGCGGAAGTCAACAAAGCCAATTTGCTTTGATTATGCTATCATTTTTTGGGAGCGGGACAGATGTTCGTCAGATCGCCTATGAACAAAGTGCTATAAAAAAAAAAGAAGGAAAAACTATCGTTACCACAGCGCTGTTCCAATTTCGTGATGGTTTTCCGGCCGCACGAAGTTTATATAAATAGTTTTATTTTATTATTATAGATGTAGTTATAGTTTTATTATTCTTAGCAGTATTTTTTGAAATAACAGAAACATTTACTTTTTATTTATATAAAATTGGTTTCCGCACATAAACTATTAATAGATGTAATATTGTTATTAAAGTAAGATGTAAAATTTAAAAAAAGGTATTGATTATTGGAGAATCTAAATTATCTGCACATAATTGATTACTGTTGTACAAGCAGATACTAAAACTTATATGGATTTCAGTCATGGGAACATTCTGCAAGAAGTAATATTGATATAATACAAGTATTTCCGAATAAAGTTTCAGTGTTGTGGATGCGTCCAAATACTATAAGAATAGCTACTTACACCGAGACCTTTGTATTCCAAATATATTTCAAATGTAGGTAAAGAAATTATTCTATTATCAAACTACCTTGGTTTTTATTAAATTTATTGTTTTTCAATATTATATATTTTAGGTGAAAAAATGTACAAAAGATAAAACAATTTATTAATAATTAAATAATGTAATGAAAATATGTAGATGAAGTGAAATTAAGTATATAATTTACCTAGATGGAACACGTAGAACCAATAGAAGAAATTATGAATTATTAACAGTAATTTGGTAAATATTTTATTAAAATGTCTAACGATTAATGCAATAAAATATATAAGTCATTTACTTTTTTTATATATATTTTAAAGTCTCCTTTTACCAACTATGGGTTTTTATCTGGACTGGACCTACAGTTTAACGTGAGCTCCGAACCACGGTCCTCAGCATTAAAGCCTACCGACTGGCGAGTGACCAACTTTAGAAATCATCCCAGGAGACATCCGGTCTTACCCAGCCTGGTCACTGGCGTGACGGGGATCATTTTCCTTGTCGGATTTTACACTCTTGCCTAGAACATTCACAAATTTTAAACAACCCCAAACATAAATTTACGACCATGCCCCAGCAGGATTCGAACCCGCGGCTATCGCAACAGTAGGAGGACTGTCCCATCGCCTTTACCACTGCGCCACCAAGCCGGCAGTTATTTACTTTATAGACGTACGTTTTGAATAGTCGATAGTTCATTTAATGTTTATAAATAAATAATTAAAACTTTAATATATTTTCTATATTGTAAAATAAATAGTGCTTAATTGCGCTCGTTATTGTTTTAATTAATATACAATTATGTATTACATTTAATATCCCATGTTTATGATTATAACATAAACGTAAATAACAATCATATATACTTATATTTGATGCTCTGAACTTGTTGCATTTTGTTATAATGTTCAGTGATATAATAATTTAAACTTACTAATATGGTGTTGATTAATTTAAACTTAATGGAAATTAGGTTTAATTAGATGCCATTTAAAAAAGATTAGTGGGCGTAAGTTCTTGAGATAGGTTGCATGTATTTTGATATACAGACATTTGTTGTTCTAATTAATATTATATATCAAATATATTTCTGATCTTATACTGAAAATATTGCCAACAAGTTTTAGTAACATTAACATATAACTTTTAAGTTATTCTATTTAGTCTGTTATGAGAGAAACATGAGAATGAGAGAAACATGAAACATTTCAAAGTATTAATGTAAAGTACTTCGAAAGATGTATTTTATGGATTATTCCATCTCATTGTGTCAACTAAATGTGCCTGGTGATAGTGAAGTACATAGACTAAACCCTTCACTACCATCCAATCTGATTAATGGATATATATTAAAGTAAGATTTAGAATAATATTTTTTACTGAAATGTTTTTCCATATGTCATGTAAATAATAATTATCATAAGAAATACTATTTGCACATTGGGCAGATTGTTGGACTTCTAAAGATAATAAAAAATATAGAGCTAAATGAGAAGAAAATGATTCTTGTGGTGTTGGAAGTAGTCAAGCCATTAATGAAGTTTGTCCATCAAGAATAGTAGCAAAATTGTAGTAACTGATTTAAAAGATTAAATAAAGTTAAAGATTTATTTTAAACATAATAAAGTTTAGTAATGATAAATTTTATTTTATTGGTAAGATGTTGCTAGAATTTGTTGAGAGTGAAAGTAGAAGAATGTGAAGTTCAAAGAAGAAGAAATTAGACAGAATTTTGCTCAGATGTAAGAATAATGTATACTATGAAATAATTAAATTTGCTAACAAAAGTAGTCCTCGATCAAATAAACAAAATATAAAACGACACCTTAATGATCTAATGACAAGGAAAATACAATGCATTATTATATAAGACTATAAGTAAGTAAATCATTGTTTTGTAAAAATAATGATGTATTGACTAAGATTTCCATTCATTACGATATTCATTTCAGTACGATAATCCATTCATTTTAGGCTAGTAAATGTACAATACGTAAATCGAAAGCTGGAGATAGTCAATTCATTAATGGGATTTGTGGATCAAGAATAGTAGCGATCATAGTAGATCATTTTTGGAGATTTTTGGGAGAATTTCATTGCTTTAGTATATAGTATATAGCTTTTTCATTTGGTTTTAACTATATTGGCTGGGTTTGATCTAAACGATTTTGGTCTTTTTTGTGGTAATGGTTATTTATATGGTTCCTATCTTGTTAATTGTTCAAATATGTAAATTAATTTAAATATGGTGTTTTTATAAAAATAAAAAGACATATAGAAGTTATTTTTATTATTTCATTTTATTCAATATTTTTTTTAATATAATGTCTTATTCCAAAAAATGTTTAATGTTTATTTCGCCCCTTATATATTGTTTCAACATTAAATCAATTATTTATCAAGTGTCTATATATTTATTTATAAAAAATAAGTATGTGTAATATGATGTTTTTATAAAAATAGAATGGCTGGACATATATTAATTATATTTTTATTATTTCATTTTATTCAATATATTTTTAAATACAATGTGTTATTTCAAAAAATGTTTAATGTTTATTTCCCCCCTTATATATTGTTTCAACATTAAATCAATTATTTATCAAGTGTCTATATATTTATTTATAAAAAATAATTATGTGTAATATGATGTTTTTATAAAAATAGAATGGCTGGACATATATTAATTATATTTTTATTATTTCATTTTATTCAATATATTTTTAAATACAATGTGTTATTTCAAAAAATGTTTAATGTTTATTTCCCCCCTTATATATTGTTTCAACATCAAATCAATTATTTATCAAATGTCTATATATTTATTTATAAAAAATAAGTATGTGTAATATGATGTTTTTATAAAAATAGAATGGCTGGACATATATTAATTATATTTTTATTATTTCATTTTATTCAATATATTTTTAAATACAATGTGTTACTTCAAAAAATGTTTAATGTTTATTTCCCCCCTTATATATTGTTTCAACATCAAATCAATTATTTATCAAATGTCTATATATTTATTTATAAAAAATAATTATGTGTAATATGATGTTTTTATAAAAATAGAATGGCCGGACATATATTAATTATATTTTTATTATTTCATTTTATTCAATATATTTTTAAATACAATGTCTTATTTCAAAAAATGTTTAATGTTTATTTCCCCCCTTATATATTGTTTCAACATCAAATCAATTATTTATCAAATGTCTATATATTTATTTATAAAAAATAAGTATGTGTAATATGATGTTTTTATAAAAATAGAATGGCTGGACATATATTAATTATATTTTTATTATTTCATTTTATTCAATATATTTTTAAATACAATGTCTTATTTCAAAAAATGTTTAATGTTTATTTCCCCCCTTATATATTGTTTCAACATCAAATCAATTATTTATCAAAAGTCTATATATTTATTTATAAAAAATAATGATGTGTAATATGATGTTTTTATAAAAGTAGAATATCTGGACATATATTAATTATATTCTTATTATTTCGTTTTGTTCAATACTTCTTTATATAAGATGTGTTATTTCTAAAATTTTACCATTTTTATTTACCTTCTGAACCTATTTACCTGCTTATATATGTATTTTCGAGATTAAATCTAATAAAAAAAAGTAAGTAAACGAAGCTGTGTATACGCATGCGCCAAACTCTGATTATTATCTGTTTTAAAATTAAATGGAGATCAATATGCGCATGCGTTAAATCCAGAGATGACTAAGGAGTAACGTATCCTAATTTTTACCACTTGCTTTAGAGACATGCATTAGATAACGATATGACATCGTTGTGCTATTTTTTATGTAACTTATTAAGAGCCATTACCACTAAAAAAACAACAATATAGATTTAACTAAAGTTGACTTACTAAATAAAACAATAATCAAATAACCTAAAAAGTACATTAAGAGCCAAATTGTAACATTATATGCATGACAATGACAAAAAAAAACAGCTAATTGATAAATTAGGCGAAAATTTGGCCCGTACGGATTTCACACCAGAATCCACACAATTCATAATGAAATTAAAATTGGATTATTGTAACCGAATTAGCTCGATAGGATTAACACAGTAGGGGAACGACGATGCAACGCTGGTTACCATTAGCGCTAATTCGACAATTTGCCTTTAAACTAGTTTTACGGTAATTACTTCGTTCGCTTTGCAGATTTCGCGAACAACAACGCTACAAGTATCTTCGAATAGCTTACTGCTCCCTTTTTATCGTCCGTATATTGAGCTTCAAACTATTCGTGCTGCTTTGTAATATTAATTTTCGAAAGAGTTAACCGACCTTTTTGGTTTTTATTTCTTATTATATTAAGAATACTCAGATAATAGTAGTTTTCCTAAAAAATCATTAAATATCAATAGTTTCATCCTGGACTAGTTGTTCATAAGATAATATTAAACTAAAACCAAATTAAGTTTGATTAAAATACCCCATAAAAATTAAATTAATATTCTGTTATAGAGAGTATAGTCGAAATAATTTGAACAGTACACCTTGTTGGTTGTTGACAAAACTGCTTCTTTGTCAGTAATGTACGTGACCTGGTTAACTGAAAAGTTCCCGGCCTGCCATAGTAAAGCACATTTTTTTGCCCAAATTAGATTTTTTTATTCAACATAATTCCCTCCAAGGGATTACACACACACACAGTGATTATAGCAACCATCCAATTTTTCGATACTACTTTTGTAGTATGATTTGTCCTTTGCTTCAAAATAGGCCACAGTTTCGGCGATCACCCCTTCATTCGACGAAAATTTCTTCCCAGCGAGCATTCTTTTAAGATCTGGGAACAGGAAATAGTCGCAGAAATATCTGAAGAATACGGTAGATGAGTAAGCAATTCGAAGCCAAATTCATGGATTTTTGCCATCGTTTTCACTGACTTGTGACACGGTGTATTGTCTTGGTGAAGCAGCACTTCCTTTTCCTCCAAATGCGGCCGTTTTTCGGCGATTTCGTTTTTCAAACGGCCCATGTAATAGCTGCTGGTGATGGTCCTTCCTTTTTCAAGGTGGTCAATGAAAATTATTCCATGCAAATCCCAAAATACAGACGCCATAACCTTGCCAGCCGACTGCTGCGTTTTCCCAAGCTTTGCAGCGGGTTCATCGTGTGCAGTCCACTCGGATGACTGTCGATTGGACTTCGGAGTGAAATGGTGGAGCCATGTTTCATCCATTGTCACATATCGACGCAAAAACTCGGAAGCAATATTTTATGAACACGCGAAATTCCTTTTTATCCATTTTTTCACAATAACAAAAGTTGCTTCACTCAAAATGCTATAATTCACAAACTAATGATCCGACAGCTGTCAAATTTATACACGCATCTATCAAATATTTAATGAATTAGTTAAAAGAGTATTCAGATTCATCGATCTCCAGTTGCGGCAATACTGCTTTTTACGTTTTTTATCCAGATAAAAATGAGTAGTATCTGATCTCAAGACTTGCGCTTGGCAAAATGTTACAAAATCTTGGAAATGTTGACAAGCGCTTGGTTCGGCCTAATGATATAGAATCTACCATGGATACATCTCCTATTTATCAGCCCGATGTAGATCTAAATCTAATTTCTGCATTGGAAGTTGCCACTGAAATTGATAACCTCAATCCTAAAATGGCACCTGGTATAGATGACATTTCACCTGGATTATTGAAAGAACTGCCACGAAAAGCAATCATCATGTTGACATATATATTTATGCCTGTTTAAGGCTAAGCATGTCCCGGAATGCTTTAAAGTTACACAAATAATTATGCTCAAAAAACCTGACAAACCTGCAGAACAAGTCGAATCTTACAGGCCTATTTCGCTACTACCTGCAATATCAAAGCTATTTGAGAAGCTGATATTTAAACGTGTTAAACATTTGGTAACAATACCAGATTTCCATTTCAGTTTTCGAAATCACCATTAAACTATCGATCATGTGCACAGAGTAAGTGCGGCTATTGAAAGTTTGCGTTTGAAGAAAAGAAATACTGCCCTGCAATATTCTTGGATATCTCACAAGCTTTTGATCGGGTTTGGCATTTGGAATTAATCTGTAAGATGAGCAAATTGTTACCGCGTAACTATTGTCAATTGCTGGAGTCATATTTATTCGGAAGAAAATTTAGGGTATCGCACGAAATGGCGTTCTCGACATATAAAAATATATCGGCTGGAGTTCCACAAGGTAGCGTCTTAGGACCTCCCCTGTATCTGCTCTACACTGCTGACATTCCAACAACAAAAGAAACACTTCTTGGAACCTTTGCTGATGACACAGTTATTATGGCAAAAGATATATCTCTGCCTAGGGCAATAGAAAAAGTGCAAGTGGCAGTCAACAAAATCTACAAATGGATAAAAGATTGAAAAATTCAACTTAATAGCTCCAAATCTCTCCACGTTAATTTTGCATTAAGGCGAAATAATAAAAACTTAATTATATCACTCAATGGATGCCCGATTCCTCAAGCAGAATCAGCAAAATACCTTGGAATCCATCTTGACGGTAGATTAATTTGGAAGCATCACATTCGACAAAAAGCAAAACACATTAGAACCAAAATAAAACAACTATACTGGTTAGTCGGAAGATACTCTCAACTTGATCTAAAATCAAAGAGGTTGATCTATAATACAATTATAAAGTCAATTTGGACCTATGGGGTGCAAATATGGGGTTGCACTAAAAACAAATCAGTTAGTCATACAGCGCTGTCAAAACAAGGTTCTTCGATTGATTACCATTGTCTATGTAACCAATGAAGAACTGCACGATGACCTGGAAATGAAATGGATTTGCGAAATTGTGCAGGATTTCGCCTTGAAACACGAAAGGAAATTACTAAATCATACTAACGTGGAAGCAATACAACTGTTGGACAGCGCGCAGGATGTCAGGAGATTGAAATGAACAAAACCATACGAACTTGTGTGAACTTGTTAATTAATCCAATAACACAAATTAATTTTAATAATAATAATAATTAAGATTGTACTAAGCGTATCTAATAAAGATGTTATAAAAAAAAGCGCTTGGTTCACAATCATCTGACTAGCCTTCTGGAACTTTAATTATTGTGTCAACTGAATTTTGCCATGTGCAACTTCAAGTTTTGTTCGTGTGTGCAAAATATAATACAATTATGATCTATATATATATATATATATATATATATATATATATATATATATATATATATATATATATAGATTTTTTACTAGATTTTGTGAGGCTGAAACCACCCTCAGCTGATCGAAATGAAGATACATCCATAACCCAATAAATTTAACAATAATTACAAACAAGGAAACCTAGCAAGTCAATTCAATTAGTTTCCTAATTCCCAGGATGTCTTAATTTTAAGTCAACAATCCATAAATATTTTGCGCATCATTTTATCATCAATCCATAGCTGGCGCTCAGAATTAGTGTCGTCTACCTCTTAGCCAACATGCTTCTGTTGGTGCCATAGAACTTTGAATATACTTCACTATTGATTCAACATTCAACGTAATTCCAGGAAATAATGAAATGACATTATATAAAAAGGAATCCTTCAAGAATCTGTTTACTTAAATTTTCTTAATTGCTTTTACATCAGCTTAAAAATAGAGATGAAGTATTTATACTTTTTAAACGAGACGGTAATTCTAACACTCCGGATGTGCGGTCTCTGGTGCCAGCAACAGCGACCGTTCACGTTTGCCATATGGTTTAGGTGAATCTGCGTCTCGGATCGACTTTTTTAGCCATTAACGTGCGATGTACCGTTAATTAAAACAAAAATAAATCGATAGTTTATCGTGGGCGTTAATGTTTCAGCGTTCGTAATGACCAGACGGTCCGACTTCGCGACGAATTTCTGCAATGGCCGAATGGAAAGCGTTAAATTGGCAAATTTCGCGGTGGGTATTTTGCAGATTTTGAAGTAGGCGCTGCAAGACGACGTTATTTTTTAGTAGACGAATAAAACGTTGAAAAAGTTAG
Source organism: Rhynchophorus ferrugineus (assembly GCF_030347505.1). NCBI lineage: Eukaryota > Metazoa > Arthropoda > Insecta > Coleoptera > Curculionidae > Rhynchophorus > Rhynchophorus ferrugineus. The sequence continues at coordinate 20,829,166 of NW_027472580.1, forward strand.
TTTTTTTATTAATCTTCGTGATTCCACAATCTGCCCTATTGGCAATAAGTATTTCTTATGACTATATTATATATACATGGCATGTAGAAAATCACGGAAATTAAGGAATATTATCGTGATGAAAAAATACGAGAAATACGATCGGTAACAAGAATTTTTAATCAACAACACTACGATTTATCTCACTATATTTTTACCACCGTAGTATTAGATGTACAAATATGATTCCACCTTTCTTCTTCTTTAGCTTATATAATGAAAAATAAATATGTTCTAGAACTACAATATTTTCTCATCCTTCTAAAGTCGTTGTCCAAACACTATACATTACTTACTTTGGCATCAGTTTCTGGTTTATAAAATAGTTATAATTTATACTTTATTGTTGGAGTTATAAAACACTATTAACACATACGTTTATTTAACGAACGCTATCCTATTATTTTATATTATATATATTTTTAAGATTATTAGCCACAGCGAGAGATCCTAGTACGTTATCCCGCACGGCTACCCGCATGGATTAAGATAGGTAATTGATAAATAGATAAATAAATAAGTAAAGAAATATATAGTAAAAGAGAAAACTGAGATACAATGTAACAAACTCACTGTGTCCAAATATTATATCGATTGGAACAAGAAGGTGGAAAACGCAATATCTATTAAATGCAACCGGTGAAGCATCATTGCTCACTTTATTTTACTTAACTAATGTGATTTTCTTATCTTAGATGCTTACATCCCATTCGAGCTGTAATAATGTATTCTTCACAACCCTTGCAACGTGGGACCGAGCGTTGTCATGTAGCAAAATGATTTTCAATAACAATTTCATTCGAATATAGCAGCTCACAATACATTATGGTTTGATAATTCCACCAATAAGTCTTGAACTTCGTGGTCTTCGAAATTTTTTCGTCGTCCAGGCCGTTTTTCGAATAACAAAACCAACAAATGGACAACAACAACAACATGACGAAGCAACGCCACCGTAAGTTTCAGAAATATATAATGAGCTTGGGTAACCTCGTATATCATTGTAATTTCGAAGTCATCGTGCAGCTCTTCGTTGGTTAACTAGCGGTATTGGTAATTAATGAACTTTGTTTTGGGTGCGTTGGATTACTAGTTAGTTTGATGTTTTAGTGCAACCCTATATTTGCACCCCATAAGTCCAAATTGGTTTTATTATTGACTGATAAGACAATCTCCTTTAGTTTAGGTCAAGTTGAGAATATCTTCAGATTAACCAGTACAGAGACTCGACTTTGATAATCTGTTCTGTTTTTTGTCTAACATGATGTTTTCAATTTAACCTACCATCAAGATATATGCCAAAGTATTTAGCTTATCCTACTTGAGAAATCGGGCATCCGTCAAGTGATATAATTAGTTTTTTTTGTTTCACCGCAACGCAAAATTAATATGGACAGATTTGGAGCTATTAAGCTGTATTTTCCAGTCTGTAATCCGTTTGTAGATACTATTGACTGCTGCTTGTACTTTTTCTATAGCCTTAGGCAGATATATAGTCACGAAACTTTTTCGACGACATTTTCTAAGAAGTATTTCAAAAATGTATGACGGTGTTATTTTCACAATATATAACATGTATACCTTTGAAGCTTGATGTCACTAGAATAAAGTTACATATGGGTCAAACCATAACATTGCATACTGAAGCCTAAAGGCATCTGTTAGAAAAACCGGTAATGACTTTCCGGTATATCTAGTATATCGCTGACCAAATACATGCAAACACCTAATTACATCACCTTCGGGACCAAATTTTGATATTGATACCCCTACCTACCCTCAAAATCCTTGTAATATGTTAATTTTTTATCAACAGTTCCTAATTCATGCGGTACTCAATGTACAGAATAGCATTTAACAAAGTAACCAATTCGGATAGTCTAGGTTAATTATGGATTTTATATAGACTAATGTACCAAATTCCCCACCATTTGGTAATATCTATATTTATCTGTATTAAATTCATCCTATTGAAACCATTATTATTGTAGAAAAAAAAACTAAAAGTCAATAGATATTGCCACAACTATCAACAATTCTTCTTGCGAAATATAATAAATGCAAAAAGTTATAAAAAAATATTAATACGCACAGGTAGATAAAAAAAGAATGACCTCCATAAAAGTATTTAGATGGATATTGACGTGAACGCTGTCAACCAGGATAGTTACAAGAAGTCACGAAGATCAGCGTATGAATGTTGAGGTAATCCAGCTCATCGAGAACACCCACCCATTAAGATATATTAGATGATGCCCTCTTAAGATGTGCCAATAAAGTAAAAAATTATGTTAAACCATTTATTAACAACAAAGATCAAAGGATAGATATATATTATGCTTTTAATATTATTAAGCTTTTAAAATAGTCCTCGTATATCCATGCAATTATTGTTTATTTAGTAATATGAGTTTTTTAAGAAATGTTGAGCAAACGTGGCACCCTCTTTGAACAGAGCATTCTCCTACTCAAATACTCATGCAATATAAATCCAACACCTTCTTTTAATATATTTACCATGCTAGCTCACTCACTCACTTTTCGATCATTCAAAACGATTTTGTGGAATTTTTTTATGCTTTCTGGTGTTATCACCTCATTTGGACATGCATTGCGTTCTGCATCATCGGTGTCTCTACGACCACGTTTAAAGTCAGCAATCCAACCTTTTATTGTTGTATCTGAGAAGCCATTGCTTCGCTTGAACCGTTTTTTTCCCATCAAGAGGCAATGTAAAATTAAAGCATGAAATTGTTTTTGATTTATTGTTTTGAAAATAACAAAAAAGTAGTGTCACTTTTAGCACAATAACTCACAAACTTATTAGTAGAATATCAGGAAATTTTAGGAGCTTTCTTTTAAGGGTTAGTACTAACTGAAATAGCGGTGAATGCAATAAAATTAGCACCATGTATATGTTAGGCCCGGGACTTTTGAGGCCATGTGTTATTTCCGATTCTACTAAATTTAGGAGGGTTATATTGTATTATAAATGCTTATGATTTATTATCATAAGAGTTATTCTTCAATAAAAAACCCAATTATTCATGGTCATATAACACGTTGGTATTCAGATCGAATTCCAAAGAACTACAATGCTACTGACCTTTTCTGCCTTGGCTAGTTTCGTAATAATAAAATAGTTGAAATAAAACATAACGAACTCTGATTACGAGTTATTGAAAATTTAATTTAACAATATTTAGTAAATCATCATTCTATTGCATCTGCTCGTTCATAATATCCATTTACATACGTATTAAAAGACCTAAAATGTTTCAGATTATTATTATTGCTGTTATTTTATTAAAAAGGCATTGGATAAATGATGTTAAAAAGCTGCATTGAGAATTGAAAATAAAATGTATCTAATTATGCAATATTGAATTTAATATGATAATATTCCAGTTTCGAAATATATTAAATTATTAAATATATTATTCCAGATATTGATTTATAAATTACCAAATTATTTTCCTGACTATGCTGATAAAAACTATTAATATTGTTGAAAATTATATATTAAATATTTGATTTTTGGATAATACCTATAAAACAACATTTTTTTCTGATATTACAGTACATATATATATATATATATATATATATATATATATATATTTTTTCTAATTTTAGATTAATTATTTCATGGTGATCGTCGTTTTCTTTTTTTTAAACTGCACTTTAGGGAAGTCCAATAATATTATTTTAAAGGGGAATATTCTGTAGTTTTTATTGTTTAAGACAAATTTTTTAAATATTTTTCTCATTCCATTTTACCAACTACGGTTTATCTAGCCTGGACCTACTGTTTTATGTGGGCTCCGAATCACGGTCCTCGATATTAAGCCGACCGACGAGTCAGTGATCAACTTGGAGATCATCTCAGAAGACATCCGCTCTAACCCAGCCTGTTTATTGGCATGACTGGGATCATTTTCCTTGTCGGATTTTACACTATTGTCTAAGGACAGTCACAAATGTTAAACCTTTAAGATATTAAATATAATGCTTGTAAACCATATTCTACGTTTAATATGAAAATACATGTAAAATTGCTTTTGAAATATTGACTTTTGTTATCCACCAAAATAAACAAAACTTTAATATTTTTCTTATTACAATGTCTTGTTGAGGATGTTCTGTATTGTTTTAGAATTATTGCCGATGCCCCAGAAAACAATCTAATTCTTGAAACACCTTGCATGCGCACTAGAATTTGAATTTGCGAGGTTGCCGGTTCTTTATACGTATATTTCGATAACATAGTATAAACAGAATAAATTATATTGAATTTGCTAGTCAACCTAAATTATTTTCAAAGGAAACTAAAATATAATTTATTTATCAATATTTTTTCCGATTTAAATTCAGTTAAAAATATGATTGCAGCCAACCTAACTGCTAAAATTCCAATGGATGCTATATTGGATGAAATCCGAACTAATTTTAGCAGTGACAATTTGAAAAGACTAGATCTATTTACTTGTACAGATTTATTTAACATTCAGCAAGCAAACAATTTAATTCTACACAAGTACAATACAAAGCGATGCTACAAATGTTGAGGAATGGGTAAATGAGGTCAAAAATACAGATTGAGTGATATAAGTTATATAAGCCACAATCTTAGTTTCTTAATACTCCACGTTAAAGGAAGAAGATTTTATGTTAAAAGAATATAGCCATGAATGTATACGTGTATATTCTTTACACAGGCTAATAATTTAGGCATATCGATTTGAATTGCATTCCTCTCTATGATTGAATGAATTAAGAGAGGGATTTCAAAATTTTTGTGCAAGATATATTGAGTAATTTTAAAGATAACTTAATGCTTATCTTTTTATATATTTTTCTTTTTTCTTTTCAAAATTATTTTAAAATGAAAGATGTTTATAAAAGTTTCTTCATATTAAATTTTTTTATATTATATAGGAGATGAAAAATGTACCAAAAAATATTGACTCTCGATGGAGATGTTAGGTTAATTTGTGAATTCAAAATAATTTATTCTATTTATATTATATTATTCAAATATACTAGTATAATTTGCAAGAACTGGCAACGTTGAATATTTAAATCCTTGTGCGCATGCCATGATTCTCCAGAAGACTCTTGTGGACGCATCTATAATCGACGTAGTAGTAGCTATTATAGAAATAATCACTATATCTACAAAATGAACTATGAATTTTATACGTTTAATAGGCGTTTAGATTACAACTGCTAATTTTTTGTCAACTTAGTTATCGCACACACCTCGTATATATCGAGGCCAGTGATTTAATTGTTATATTAGCAGGAGTTAATTTGATCTCACTTAAACATATAATTGAATTTATTTATAATAATGTTTATTGTTGTTCTGTTAATTGTTTATACGATATACTTTACCGTGGAATTGTTCATTGTTTACGAGTGAGGCTGCTACTCAGTATTCCCAAGGACGAGGCTGTTGCTGAAACAAAAGAACTTAAAAAAAAGATCAAGTATCTCGCCCATTAAACGGGGGAAAGAACTCGAACATCCATAAAAAAAGATAATTTTCGAAGCTGCAATTGTTCCTAAACGTTAAATTGTCGGTAAAAAAGCTAATTCGAAACAGAAACCGCTTGAATTTAAATTAGCCCGAACCAAAACAGTTCTGTGTTCGAATAAAAATGGAAATCAGGCCCTAAACTATTTATGATCCTTGTTGTCGGTTCTTGGAATGTAATTTTATACAATTTTTTGTGCGGTTCTTTACTCTAGTCGGATTGAACACAATGCACAAGACAAAAGAAAGCGGTTTACTGGAATTTACTTTCTGTATACGCTTATTTCGTTAAATTATTTTAATACATGTAATCGTTCCGACTTTTAAATTATAATGAAATAGAATAATGAATAGTTTATCATATTTACGATCAATTTCAGATCAGTCCAGAGTCTTTTATAAATATTTATAGTGGTTAGGTTTATCAAATATTACTAATGCTGTGTAACAATTGGATGTAGCGACTGGGATGCCAATTTATTAAATTCCCCTCGAAATTATTTTAAGGAATGAAACAAGTCTCAACCTTTTAAATAATTTTTACTTTTTATTTATTCCTAATAAGTCTAATGTCATGAATTATGCCGTTACAACTTTTTTCCTTGTTTTTCTTTTTCTTATTTCTCTTTCAACAAATTTGTTTAAGAGCATTAAATTGACACTGCCGCCCAATTTCATAATGCCCTCCGTGGTTACCATTAAAAACCTACAGTATCTGTATTTAACTAGTCCATTGCAGTTCTCTGCTTTTAAATTTTTAAGGACAATAAATTTTCGCTCAACCGATGCGTTCGAAAATGGCAGTACCGGCAGTAAAGACATCACAATTTATGTTTGGGAACAACTATTCTACCACAATGTTTTTAAGCAGAAAGACTTTACCCCATTAGCTTTCACTATCAATATTATCTTCATGAAATTCAAGCCCATGTTAAACAAAATCTTTCTTTCTTAAAGGAATCTTTAAAAGAGATGTTTCTGTCTCTGGTTTCAGTTTGCGCAGAAGCAATGAAATAATGCTATATTATAGCTTTTAAAATAGTCCAATATAGAAATGTTATATTGCATTAAAAATGTTTAATAAATACTTATAGTTTATTGTTATAAGAACTATTCATCGATGAAAAAAGCTAATTATGTATGCTTCCATAAAGGGTTGGCATTCAGTTCGAACTTCAAAGAACTACAGTGTTCTGACTTGGCTAGTTTCGTAATAATAAAATAGTTTAGTAGCGAACTCCAATTACTTTTGTTTCCATCTTTCAGGCACCATACGGAATCCGCATCGTGAAAAATACTAATGTTTGAAGCAATCCTGGTATTGATTTAATTTTTTACTCTTTGTGAAAAATGTAATGGTGCTTGACCAATCTACCGAAACAACGAAACATGTAGTAATCAAATACCTTATCCATGTGGATTTTCCATGGACGAGTTTTCCAAAATGTGAATGAACGTTCTGATGTTGCAATGTCACTTGATCCCCTGATTATTTATATATTTCCTCCCTCTGTTAATGGTTTAGTTTAATTAAAATTAGCTTCTCAATACACTTTTGGTCTCCCACTGCGTTTTTTACTGTCGTTAACAAATTAATCCTCTTTAAACATTTGAAAAGCACTCCCATAGATTATTTCATACATCAGCAATTGAAGCAAAATATAGAAAGGTCCACAAGAAATATATATATATATATATATATATATATATATATATATATATATATATATATACATAAAAAAACAAAGGAACAACAAACTTATGTATACACCCAATCTTATAACATAATGATTATAATAAAATGAAGAAATGATTGAACTTGATAGCGTATAACCATACGTTTTAATGTACTCGAAAATATACAAGAAAAACTGTATTCGTCCAAAAATCTCCGATCTTCATCACCAAATGCTATGTGTGATAAATCATACCTGTCTAATAATGGAATTATATTCATCAGTTCAGTGTCATCAGGTTAACGTAAAATATTCTGTAACAGCTATATTCATTCGAATAGGAATTGAAACCATTACAACTATTACTAATAAATACACATTTTTACACGTAAATCGACCAACGAAATCAAGAGCCTCACTGTCAAAGAAACTATTAAAGATATATCTTATAATAGCTTTGATATATATTTTAATATTTTAGTGTTTCTTTTAATTTTTAATTTAAACGAATTTTTGTAGCATTTTGCGTACGAAAGATATATATATTACGAATTTATTAAATACATATTATTAAATACATATTTTTCTGAAACTTCGACATGAATAGATCAACCTCCAAAAACCATATTGAAAATCAAACATATGAATATATGATAAAAAATAAATTTTATATATTAAGTAAATAGAGTTGGAACCCAAAATATGAATAACATGGGAAGGAAATAATATCAATATATCATTTTATTACAATTGTCCAATTACCATTCCAAACGAAATTATAAGTGCTGAAACAAAGGCCATTTGTTTGAAAAACCTTGGCCACGTAAATATTTAGGGACAAGCTCACCGTGCCATTTTATTTCAAAAGTTCATTTTCATTTTCGTCAAATTACAAAAACGCCATTTTAGGCTGTTACTGTCACGGGCAGGCTGACCCTCTTCCTCCTCCTCCTCCTCCTCCTCCTCCTCCTCCTCCTCCTCTTCAACCCTCTCCCCGTACCTACCACGCTTGCTGCCTTCTAATGGAAACGAAATAATTCCACCATTCAAAATGAATTTTTGTTGTTGTGCGACCCGGTCATTTGCGTAAAATTTGACTAAAATAATGTTTTTAAACGGTCGTGGTTAGGTCAAATGAAAATATTTTCTGCGTCTAAAATTATAATTCAGTTTTATAGATTTCGTTACATTTACTGATACCGTGAGCTCGCATAACATTTTTTTGTGTGAATTACATACAAAATATATTGATTCCTTTATTTTAAATTGTATAAAACTCAGACGTATAGCCTATCCAATAAAAGAATCAATGCATATCATCAAATTTATGACGTCAGCAGATCACGATTTTGCTGACTTATAACAAAATACGAATGTAAATAATGTAAAGATACAAAGATAATGTTATAAAATAGAATTTATTTTAACATTTACTTCTAATGTTACATATCTACTGCATATGACATCGAAGGGCTTAACTACAGTTAATTATACAGCCACAATAATTTTTAGTGTAAGGTTGTTTTATTATATTTACGTTGAATTATTTTCCATACCACCTATGAGGTAAATTTCGAGTCATATTTTTATGTGATGATATCAAGTGAAGGTTTACCCTTCTAAGTAACAGTTGTATAGCCAAGTAATATATTTTACTTTTCTAAGGGAGCATATGTTAACGTTAAGTTCTTGTTTCCTTCACTTTTTAAAAACTTTTATATTTTGTAACACATTAGTTAGTTACGTGCTTTGTAGGTCCACTTGTTAGCATATTTTGCATTGTCCATAACAATAATTGATGGTTCCCTCTTGTGCTTTGATAGTTGATTTTCAAATCAAAGCGAAAATATGTTCTATTTTATTTTGATCAGTACCAACCCATATCAACTTTCATAGACTGATTTGATTACAAATTCGGACGCACTATTTAACATTATTTAACTAGGATATCTTATAATAACCGACGGTTTTACTAGGAGAAAATGAGAAGAAAAAAGTGATCCGAGTTTAAAACGAATTTTACATTTTTACAAATTGCTATTTCACTATATTCAACGTCATCTATAACATCCATTGGCTGTTTTATCGGACAGCTTGGGCCATACATTACGCTATACATGTCGAATATAACAGGTCAATTGAAAAGTCCCCGGCCGGACATATAGATGGCGCTACTAGAATTAAATTTATATGTTTTTTAGTTAGCCCTAACCCTCAAAAGATGCGGGTATAAATTTCAGCTTAATATGAGAGATGTCGGATCATTAGTTTGAGAATTATGGCATTTTGAGTGAAGCTACTTTTTTCATTGTGAAAAAAATGGATAAGAAGGAATTTTATCGCGTGTTTTTTATAATTCGGATGTTGATAAAATATAGCTTTTTGAAGGAAAAAAATACAGTTGAAGCAAAAACTTGGATTGATGGATAAAGACGGTGAACAGAGTGGGCGCCCAAAAGCGGTTATTACCGATGAAAACATTTAAAAAAACCACAATATGATTTTGAATGACATTAAATTGAAATTGAATGAAATAGCAGACACTCTAAAGATATCAACTGAACGTGTACATTTTATCATACACGAATATTTGGATATGAGAAAGATCTGTGCCAAGTGGGTAGCGTGGGAGCTCACTTTTGATCAAAAACAACGACGATTACATGATTCGGAGCAGAGTTTGAAGATGATCAAGCACAATAAACCCGAGTTTTTGCGTCGATATGTCACAATGGATGAGACATGGCTCCAACATTTTACTCCGAAGTTCAATCGACAGTCATCCGAGTGGACTGCACACGATGAACCCGCTCCAAAGCTTGGGAAAACGCAACAGTCGGCCGGCAAGGTTATTGCGTTTGTATTTTGAGATGCGCATGGAATAATTTTCATTGACTGCCTTGAAAAGGGAAGGACCATCAACAACAACATTACGTAGCGTTATTGGACCGTTTGAAGGACGAGATCGCCGAAACGGCTGCATTTGAAGAAAAAGAAAGTGCTGCTTCATCCATCCACCGTATTCTCCGGATCTGGCACCCAGCGACTATTTCCTGTTCTCAGATTTCAAAAGAATGCTCGCTGAAAAGAAATTGTCGTCGAAACTGAGGCCTATTTTGAAGCAAAGGACAAATCGTACTACATAAATGGTTTCGAAAAGTTGGAGGGTCTCTATAAACCGTGTATCACCATTGAAGGGAATTATGTTGAATAAAAAAAAATAATTTTGCCAAAAAAATGTGTTTTACTATGGTAGGCCGGGGACTTTTCAACTGACCTGTTACGGTAAGGATACAAATCCGTCCAAGACAAGGCAGAAATATTAAAATATGTCTAGCAATCCGAATAGGCCGAAGTTATGTTACAGTTACAATTATTACAATCCGTCTCTGATGTTAAACAAACTCGCTTTTAAATTAATGATATTACAACAAAAAAAGAACATGAAGCCATCGAAAAATATGTGTTTAGTGAAACACGTTATCAGATTTTAATAGTACTCTGAAATTATTTATCAGGCATAATATGGCACAGCTGATGGTACATGTTTTCCCAGATCATACAAATAAAATTCATTCAAAAAATGTACCTAAAATGTTTACAATATGATAAACAGAAAGTGCGTACAAATTTTGGCGCCTTTGGATATTTTATCTGAAACTGTACAAAATATTTACGCAAATAAGTACTCGCGATGTAAATATCCCCAAGGCGGATGACATTTTCCAGTCAACTGGTCTTACCAAATACTCGACAATTGATCAAGTACATCGTAATTTGGGTGTAAATGAGGAAACATTAGAAAAGATGAAAATTTATTCAGTTATATTTCCAAACGTGGCACAAGTCTTTGATAAAGTATGGCACGAGTATGTCCAATACTTGATAAATAATCCAAAGAATTTTGCGGATATACCACAAGGTACTATGGTCCAATATTGTGTTCACTTTATACCTGTGATATCCCTAAATGTGAAATAGTAACGGTGGTCACATCTTCTAATAGTCTTGTAGCCTCGCTCGCTACAAGCAACACCATTAAGACAACTGTAAATAGATTACAAGCAGAGATTGCGTGAATTTACGTCAAGTACTCAACAAATGTTGATACCAAAGCGACAAAAACGCTTTATTAGTATAGTTAAGTTTTCTCTAAGAACTATGGTGGGTTTTAAACGTATGTGGATTGCACAAGTGATACAGCTATATCGTTTAAACGTTAAATAGTTTTGGGTCTGAAATCTTAGATACTAGCTTTAACAATAATATTAATGCAAAAGTACTAGATAGCTAATTTAATATCTTCCATATTCTTTTTATATAAATGAATAAATGGTATTTGCGGGAATTTTCACTTTTAAAAGATCAAGGCGAAGATTTGAAGGCATTAGTCTGGACTACAACTGATGCGTTAGAACCGAGCACTGCGCGAAAAATGACGGTAATATATGCAAAGACACAACAGTGTTATTCTTCAGTATGACAACGTTCGACCACATGTTACAAAACCGGCAAAGACATATTTGTAAACAATAAAATTGAAAGTGCTACCCCATCTGCCGTATTCTCCAGACCTTGCTCTTTCTGATTTCTACTTGTTCCAACATAAGAGTTGTGACCAGTTTTCGCAATGCAAAATGGGAAAGTTATAAGTATAGTAACAAAAAAAAACATATACAAATATGAAAAATGTATTCTTCCCTTTAATATGAACTTCAAACAGGTTCTGTTTTCATATTATTTAACATAAATGTATCTTTGTTCCATAGCAATCTACAAAATTACAAAAAATAACATTTTACCAATAATTCACTCACTTATTCTCACATTGCCTGCTGCAAATTTTCTCTGTTACATAATAAATAATTAGACTATCTTAACATTTTTTAAACATAAACATTTAACAATTTTGTAAACATAAAAGTAACCTAAAAATTACTTCTTAACCACAACTCTCGTAAACAGCAACGTGTGGTTGTAAAATCCATCAAGGTAGTTTAGAATAAGTATGCATTTGCAGTTCTGGCCAATCCGCATGCATGCCAATATCATTTTACCGTCGTCTCATAAACTTTAGCTAAAATAGAAATAGAAAGTTAATTTTAATTTGAAAAATACATACTAATGTGTATATCCGGCACTCGTCTTACTTGTGTATTATGCAATAGAACAACAATAATAAATTAATTCGTATCCGCTACGCCACTTTGGTTTTTCACTACATGTTTTCACCTTGGATGTCAAATTCATCCTCCTTAAACATTTAAAGACACTCCTACAGATTGTTTTACGCATCAGCAATTAAAGAAGCAAAGTAAATAAAAGTTCCTACAGACTAAAAAAATCCCTAACCCCAAATTCGAATGGAATAAAAACATGTGATACTGAGTTCGCTAATATTTGAACACTGCCATACGTACACCTAATATTATAACATAATGATGCGAGTTAAAACAAAATAAATAACTTAACAGCTTATTAATAACACTTTTTTAATAAATAATGGGCGATGATTCTACATAAAAATTGAAAATGACATCTTTTACTAGTCTAGTAAATGCATCAACATAAAAGATGTAAAATATAACTACATTAGTATTGCTTGCAAAAAAAACATACAGGCACCAATCTTTATCAATGTTGTAAAGATATCAACTGCCAATACAGCGAAAATCCTTGAAATATACCTTGAAATCAAGAAAAAAAAAAAAGAAAAATTGTATTCGTCGAAAAAACTCCATTTTCACAACCAAATTCTATCAAATTCTATCTAATTAAAACCATCACAGCTGTTACTGATAATTACACATTTTTACACGCAAATAAACTGACGAATCAAGCGCCTCAGTGTAAAACTATCAAAGAAACTATTAAAGATATAACTTATAATATCTTTTATATCTCTAAAATTTATTATCTCCTAATATTTTAGTTTTTTTTTTAATTTTTAATTTTTGCGTTGCGTACATATTTTGCCTCTTAGCAATAACAAAGAAAAATATAACAAATTCTAACGACCAACACGTTTTCTTGATACCTTTACGACGTTATATAACATGCTACTTCACTGTTTGACTGTTCAAAACGATTTTGTGGATTTTTTTATGTATTCTGGTGCTACCATGTCATTTGGGCGTCCACTGCGTTCTGCATCATTAATGTCCCTACGACCACGTTTAAAGTCAGCAAACCAATGTTTTATTGTTATTCCAAAGGCAGTCTAAAATTAATTTAATCCATTGTTTTGTAAATAACAAAAGTAGTATCACTCTTAGTACAATAACACACAAGATTATAAGTAAAATATCGTGAAATTTTAACAGCTTTCTTTTGAAACTTAGTACTAACTGAGCTTAGTAAAAGTGATGAGCGCATGTGTTATATGTTGTTGATAAATATTATGATATCGTCAGATTGTTTTTTGTCAACATCGAATAGAGATCCTCAAAATACATTTACTATATTTTAAAATACGTATTCAACGGTTACTACTGAAAGACCCTTACCTTTATTTTTTAAAGAGCCATTTTGTATTTGACCAACACTCGTCTTGCTTGTGTATTGATGCAATAGAACGACAATAATAAATTAATTCCTAAATTATAATTTTTCTAAGCATATCTAATGTAAGATGTACTAAAAAAAAATTAGAGATATATATATGCTCAAAAGAAATTGGAATACGTCCCTACATCATTTAAAATGTTCAGTCCTGCACCGGATAGAACTTTTGCCAGACATTTTCTTCCTTTTATTTTATTATCGAGGCACATGCATATGCCGAAAAGTTTTACCTTTTCATATAAAAGTCCCTCCTATTCAGGAAATAGATTATATTCATCCTCATTTCACCAGCCATCTGACCGCGTGGCAACGGAATAAAATATAGAAGCTTATTACTCCCAGGACGTAGGAGAATGCAAAAAAGGCCGGGCGCCGGTACATGCACCGTATTCCACTGGCCATCGTATAATTCGCTCCTATTTCACTCCAGAGATCCATAATTCACTTTACATCGGCCTCCAGAATTGCATAACTTCGAACTCCACGAGCACGGCTCCGCTTGTCGGTAGCTTTAATTTATATCCGACTTGTTCCCGCATTTAAAGCAAATATTATGGGTTTTGTTTCGCGTTACGGATTCGTCTGCGTCTTTTTTTTTCTTTCCGAAACACCTCCGTGTTCGGATGCCATTTTTTAAAAATTATTACTACCCTTAGTGGTTTAATAATCTGACCAGTTGGCAACAAGCATTTCTTGATTATTTCATATACATAACGTGTAGATAATCACTTCATTAAATGATCTCCTACCCAAACAGATATATTTTTTTAGATTTATTTTGTTGGTAATTTCATTTTTTGTATATGTCACAAAATTATATTATTATTTTTGTGTCGTTTGGTCTCGGCACCGACTTCAAAGTGGTCAATTGGTAGTAGTTAAAATAATATTTTAAATAGATGAAACGGTTTAGGTAGCTATTAAGTTAAATTGTGTATATATAGTAGAATACAATATACGTGTAATAGATAGATTAAATAAGGTTTTTGTTTATTTTTATTTAGTTACTACAACGATTATTTGGAAGTTTGATTATTTTTTACTTTTTAGTGAGTTTCTTGTTTATTTTTTGAAATCGGTGAAATTTTTTTGTTAATAATATTTTATTTCTAATTTTTTACTGTTAGATATTTACTCAATAAATTACGCAGTTATTTTATTTAGTATTCCAATGGGTAGGCCAAGTAAAGGTGCAGCCCCTATGAGGAAAAACAGGAATAAAGAAACAATGATTGAAAATAAGGAACGCTTCAGGCCCGAGGGACCTAGCCTAGGTGATTTGGCGAATGTTCTAACTAAACTAGAACAACAAAAAGTTATTGTCATCGCTGAGAATCAAACCCGCGACCTCCGTTTGGAAGCTGAACTATTACATTACAGCTCTAGCCATGTACAGCCGAACATAGAACCTCCTGCTTTTTCGAAGTCGGTTATAAAGAATGACTTTGCGTCTATTTCCTATTATTTCTGGTCTTTTTGCAACAACACGTCGTTAGAGTGATTTAATTTGCGTCGGTGAATATTTGAAGTAACAGTTTCATTCGGTTTTAGCAACGCGTAATATACCATACCTTTTGATCCCACTATATACGTAACAAGACATGGATGGTCCTCCTAAACTTTCCAATTACTGCATCACTTTTTGTGATGACATCCATTTCTTTTCATTGCTAATCACAATACGCCATAAAAAACATTTCTTTTTTTGTCTGGCAAGCGATGAAACTGCAATGTTCGAAACAATGGTTCGAAATGTCATTTTCATTCAATTTTTATAGTAGCCATTTTCCCTTCTTTTTAATCTTTCTAATCTATTTGCGATGGAATGAGTTTTTCAACTGCTAAGTCGTCTGAACATTTTTTGAGAATTTGAGCTTGATGTTCATCCAATAGTTTTTGAATTTATTTGAACTTTCAGGCCCTTATTTGTTATTGCCATGAAAATCAGCACTTTTAAATCATTGAAAATAAAATCTATAATTAAGATATGATAAAGAATTATCACCACACGTTTCTAAAAGTTTTTTATGAACTTTGGTCGCAGATTTCAAATTAAACACCATAAAATAGTTAATATTGAATAATCTAACTAAATAATCCAATAATACTAAATGAAAAGCTGTTATTTTAAGTAGACAAACATTGATACTATCGATATTGATAGTCAGGTGGCTTAAAAGTGTTTACATTGATACTTTTTAATGTCTATGTATTTACAATCAATATACCGATCAAAATACCTACAAGAACCTAATGAAAAATTAATTTCATTAGTTCCTCAAACGGTTTATTTTATTATATTAGACATAGACCATCTTTATTGAAAAACCCTATAGTTTATATAAACCTTAAAAAAAACGTTACACCTTAAAGATTCTACAATCATATTTTATTTATGAACAGAAGCTCCAAACTTGAAAGTATCATTTTAGATGAAAAGTATCATACACAAACAGCTTAAAAGACGGATACAATCATAAAAATCGCTTGAAGAATGAAATAATCAAAATTTCTGTAATGACAAACTTGGTGAAAAATATATGAAATAATATGGTTCCAACAGCAATATATTTAGTGATAAGTACTCTCAAGTTGATTATTTATATGTTACAATATTTGAATCGAACCAAAGTATAATTTAGTCAACCCAATATTTTCTCTGTCTCTCTCCCCTGCACCATTTTTTCTGTTAATTTAAATATTATTTCAGAAGCGGTTAATTAAAATTCCGATGTATTTTTACAGCAATTTTTGAACCGAATTAAATAGAAAAGGAAATGTCATTCCTGTCCGCATAAACGTATACTTTATAAATAAAACTATGCAAATGAAATTCAGCTTTTTTTTCTCAATCGATTTTGAATAATCAGAAAAGTTGTTCGACCGTCCACGGGACGGCAAGGTCGCCTCACAAACGGCCTTGACCATTAATTCCAATCAGCTGGGCATGAGTTGCTCAATACGAAATCAACCAGGAAAAACATTAGTTGCTTTACGAGCAACGTCGGTTTGGTGAAGTCGCTCGATTAAGTGAACATGAAAGAATTTTCGGTGTTACGTAGGCGGCGTTGTAATTAATTAGCAACTTGAATAGGTTATAACCAAGTTAATTGTAATAATGGTTGTAGCTGCTAATTTATTCACAGAAGTCATGAACATGTTCAAATGCAAAGAACCATCACAAACCACATCAGTAGTAAAATAATATAGCCCTTCAAATAAAACAGCCAATTCACGTCACCAATATTTATAATGCACGGTTGCCGCATCAAATTTAAGTTTTGGTTTATTTTGACACTGACATAACAGAATACTAATGTAAATAAAACAATTAAACCAAAATAACGTTATCAAATAAAATGTATTGTAATATTGTAGTACATCTAATGCATATATTTCCGAAGGACTTATACTACACTTAATTAAACGGCCACTCTAGTTTGAGGGTTTGAGTTATTTAATTATATTTACATTGAATCGTTTTTCCACACCACCTATAGGTAGGGTTTTAGACACGCTTTTTATGTGGTGGTATCTCCTAATATACCTAATTAACAATTCTATATCCAATTAATGTATTTTACTCTCATTAGAGAGCATATTTCCATTTTTAAGCTTAGTTCTTGTTTCCTTTTATGATTTTGGTATCTTTCAATTTCTCCTGAGTTACTGCCTATGTACATTTTTCTCTATAAAATCATATTTGACCACTACATTCTCCCTTCTGCATTTCTCATATTTGCAAAACAGTTGGTATTTCACACTCTACAATATGATATTCCACAGTTAGTCTGTATTAATTATATGCCCATTTCCCTTGTTTCTGCTCTTTCCAGCCCGTGTTGGTGATACACAGAGAAATCATTAGCTTTGGACGATAAGTTCACAAAAAAAACTTTCATTCCGTCTCTTTCATCAAAATCACTATTGTTCATGACCAAATTGTTAATTTCTAATCTATAGAATGCTTGTAACAATTCCACTATCTGTCAATTTCTTTTTCTGTATGTCTGACGAAGTTTATGCAAAGCGAAGATGTTATTGTAGATAATGCTTATTACTACGGTGTATCTTTTTCAGGTTTGTATCTGAAAAGAAAGTAAATTACATAAAAGACAAACATTTAATTTATATTTAACGAGTGACACACAATAAATCAGCTTCAGGAATAAAGACATGCATGTTTCCACCAAAAACAATAATATATCTAACATACAATGAATTATTGAAAAACATTATAAGTAACAAAACCTATGTTATTCTAACCTTTTCCCTTTTCCATGAAATGTTGGAGTCTTAACACTCCTTAGCGTGTTGTCACGAATAACCCAATGTTCCATCTTCCTTAATTTTATTATGTTGTTAAAAATGGTATTTTTACTATTACATCTTAATGTTCCATTAGACCTCTTCTTGGGTTATATTTGCATCACTTAAATCCTATGTTTCCTAACAATGTATGAAGGGATGTCTTACATGCCTAAAAGAGCTGCATATGTCCATTTTTTCTGGTTATTTCTCAGACTAACAGTTTTTTCTGAAATAATTATGTTAAATAATATTTATTTGGAAAAAAACCACTCACTTTTTAAACATTTTGTAAATTTAACTTGGAATAGAGCAATCAAGGTGATCTTGATGGTCACCCGCTCTCAATATTTATGTTGATATGGAGCAGCTACAACGCGCTAAAATATACTTCGTATAAAACTGGATTAATTTAATATTTAATAGTATAAATACTTGCCTCTCCATAGCATTTTACTGACAAGAGGAGTCCTTGACTATCTCTTTCCTAGTCGAAGCAACTGATTAGAGAAACAACCAGTTTGTGACTACTTAATGGCTTTGCCATTTTTAATCGGAATTATCACAAATTTTCAACAACAGTTATTAATGTGTCAAAACAAACGATGAAAGAAAGTTTTCCGGTTTATAGCATGTGCTAATTATCATTGAGGATTTGAATTTGCGACGTTGCCAGTTGTTGAAAATTATACGTTTATTTAAGGAATGTAACAAAAATAGAATAAATTATCCTGAATTCATAAAGTAACCTAATATTTCCGTTGAGATCCAAGTTAAACTGTTTTGGTATTCTTGAAGAGATCAAGGAGAAAATATGTAATTATTTATCAACATAAAAATAGTACAATAACAGATCATACTTATAATTCTTGTAAATTGTTCCAAGATGAAGCGTGTATATATATATATATATATTTATACATATATATATATATATATATATATATACTCTATTCAAAATAGCAATGAACGCGAATCATCTCAATTTAAGATGTCAATACGTCACAATGTTGCCTAATGTAACTTTGACTTTTAGTTTATTTTAGCTTTTATATATTACAACATTCTAATGCAAATAAGATAATGAAACAAAAATTATAAAGTAGAATTTATTTTATTTTAACATTATAGTTCAATGTACACTGCTATTTTAAATAGACTATATGTATACATTCATGGCAATATTCTTTTAACATTTTATATTGTCTTTCAATTATTATGATTAACATAAAATCTTCTAAGAAACTAAGATTATAACTTACATAACACACATCCTGTATTTTTGGCCCTATTTATCCATGTTTCAATACTTATAGCGTCATTTTTATGTTTTGAACTTGTGGAATTCAATTGATTTGCTTACTGAATATTGTAGTTGCCACTGCTTAAATTAGCTCGGATTTTGTCCAATATAGCATCCATTGGCTGCAATTATATTTATCTGATTTTAATAACTCTCACCTCCTCACCCTTTGAATTCCAGATCCACTACGCTCAAATTTAGAAGTAGTATTATTTTTACCAAAATAGAAACCCTCGACCTTAAAAATATTCAGGTAAACCAAACTGCATTGTTTCTTGTTCAATTTTGATGAGATATACAGAACATCGAGTAATATTTATCTGTACTTTTACTTTCCCAGGGTCAACTATGCCTAAAATGCAATAAATATGATATAAAATTTAATTAAATTTGCAAAATTAAAATAAAAATTGAATGGATACAAATGATGGAATGTCCTCATATGTCTCTTCAGATTAAAAGTATTATAATAGCTTTTTTGACAATATGACAACGTCACAAAATCAGGCGGCAACGGTGTGGACTAGTACCAACACAAATTGAATTTTTAGACCATTTCTGTTACATGTCCTGACGCATCAGAATTCATTCTGTATCTTGTTAACCAGAGTAATGCTAATTAATAAAATTAGAGGGAAAATCCTCTATCATCTCCGTCTCGCTTATACTACCGTTGGAAAATATAATCACATATAAAATTAACTGCCCCAAGCAATTATCTCCATCCTTTCCTCTCTCACAATTTATACAGAAAAGGATTCGTACATCTTCGTCTGACATCACGAATTAAAAAAAAAACATTAGAACCGTGCATTTGACTGAAAATAGTAATTACTATTTTCAGTAATTTTAGTTTTTTGACTATCGAATGTTTCGACTGTTTTCAGTCGATAATTCCCAACGCTAGGTGCTTGGCTGTTTTATTGGAAGGACTATAAATAAAAGAATTTGATGGGAACAGGTTTAGCCCGATAATGTTTAATGCCTTTTATATAAAATTTTCACAGGATATTGATAAATTTCCGGTCTTTCGGTAACTTTTCGGGCGCGTTATCGTTCCTCGTATCGGGCTTTTTCATCTTCTTTAAAAATTTGTTGGTAAAGCGGTCCGCGTTATCTTATTGACCCTTATCAATCAAGCCAAATAAATAAACTGACAGATTTTACGCGTGAACTTTTTTTATCATCCGAAAGGGCGCCCCAATCGCCCGCTCCCCCTAGGTTTAAAGTTAAATTTTGCCAGCAAAAAGCCACATTTGCTTTTTCCACGTCAGTCACGAATAAAAACCGGAACGTCCGAATGGAGGTTTTTCGGAGTGTCGGGGAAAAATCTTATCGAATGATTTGGGAAGATTATGATGAACATTTTTCAAGCCGAGCTTTACAAATAGCGGGAACAAACTGGGTGTGAGTAATAGGCCGGTTTCCGCTCATATTGTGGCTCAAATAAATGTAATTTATTACTCGATAGAGGAAACAGTCAGTACTCTTATTTAAAGCAACCTATTCTGATTTTCATGAAAACAACTTGGTCATGACTTTTTCATTTAATGTGAATCAGAAATTCAACTTTTGAAATCTAATTTAGTCTAATTTAACTTACTATTTGTCTGACTTTTCTCGTTTTAGTTGTAACTTTTAACTAAATTTTAATTAACACCTATTATGATATATTTTAACATTTTTAAACAAGAATAAATAATATTTTTTATCTTCAAACAATTTTAACAGCAGCTGTTCTTTTAAGTCTCTCTCATCTAAAGTATGTTCCGTTAAGACAAAAAGATACATGTCCAAACTCAGACTAATGAATATGTATATTCACATTCAAGTATCACATGAAAGTATATTCGCTTCCAACCTATTTACACTATATATTTAGAATGTTCCTTCGGTATTGCAAATAATTTCAATGATGTATTTGCGATATACTACAGTAGTATTGCTTCAATTTAGAGCAATCCATCCTGATATTCATAAAAACAACTTGGTATTAGTATGACTTTTTCATTTGATGCGAATCAGAAATTCAACTTTTGAAATCTAATTTAGTCTAATTTAACTTACTACTTGTCTGACTTTGCTCGTTTTAGTCTTTTTAGTCGTAAGTTTCAATTTAATTTTAATATTTATAATTTTAATAAACTTTTAATTAACACATATTCTGATATATTTTAACATTTTTAAACAGGGATAAATAATATTTTTTAACATAAAACAATTTTAACAGCAGCTCTGTTCTTTTAATTCTATCTTATCTAATTATATTTATTTACACTATATATTTGGACATTCCTTTGGTATTGGAAACAATTTCAACAATATATTGACCATAGACAAAATAATATGAACACCATGTACAATAGTATTGGTGACAATAGTATTGATCTTATTTAAAGTAATCCATCCTTTTTAAAATCATATCCATTTTAAAAAACACTTGGTTTTAGTATGACTTCTTCATTTTATGCAAATATATTGTCGTACATTCAATGTTTCAAATCTGGTAAATATAGTGAAAGGCCTTTATAGAACTTGGGCCCATTATTCACCATATATTTCCTATAAGACTCTTATATATCATATCATGTTTCTCCCACAAAATATGAGTATTTAAGGACATTTTCTGGCAATATTAGTATAAAGTTAAGCAAACAAAACTCTTAGTTAATATGACTCACAGAGCTGTAAGTTAAAGTAAATAAGTGGTTGGGAACTATCGACTGTTTAGTAATTGACTACTTTTTACTATCTACTATTCCAGTCACTATTTTCGACCCGAATACATTTATACTTATATGTAAATATATGGTTTTATGTTTTGTTGCAATATGATTAAACAATGTAAATTACAATGTATATTAATATAGCAGCATTTAGGAACTCTATTTTTCAATATTATTTATTAATATAACTGTATAACTGTAGAACTGTAAAAAGAACAACATTTTGATTAATAAATGGTATAAGAATTGGGGGTGAATTTGTTATGTTGGAAATTATTAGGTCTTTTTTGTTGACTTTTGAATTATTTAAGTCTATCGATGTTTGTTCAATCCTTTTGATTGCTAAAACTTCTTCCATTGAAATTTAATCTTAAAATATTGCTGATTAACGATAAATAAAATTATTATTTTATAGAAAAAGCGTGCAGTAGTTATATAGTTGATAAAGATTAATTGAGAAAATACGATAAAAATATTTAGGAGTCATTACTTCAATCATCGTTACAACCAAATCTAATTTTATTCATTCAAAATGAGGAATACCTCCTCTCCAAAGTGCGATTGTTCAGAAACGTTAATAATCATCAAAAATCAACGTCCTTCGATCAACCTTCAACGGCGATGAAGATGATTTATTCGCAATTACTGATTATTCTACATCTTTCTCGAGGAATAACGGAAAGTCATAAAAGATCAAAGAAATCATATGGTTTTGTTATTTATCTATATAAAATAACAGATTTCCATTCAATATTATTGAGTTATTCACTGCATATAGGTTTTATTAATTGCTAAATTTGAAGAAATCTGCTTTGTGATGATGCTTCTTCGTCATATCCGAATTGTTAGTTTGGGTTTCAACGACTAAAAAGTGGCAATTTTGATGTCAATGACAAAGAACTGCCTAAAGATCAAACAGGCTTATTGGGCGAAAACATGTCTCAAACTTTCAAAGAGCTTTCAGACAACTTAGCAGTTATTTAATCAATTATTTCCAGGCTTTACATTTCTCATCCTGAACTACAACAATCTCGAATACAAAAAGCCATCCACATCGACACCAAAGTCATTGCCATAAATACTATGAAGATCAGCAAGCTGCAATATATTACGAAGTTCTGAAACCGATTGGGACTGTTGTTTCAAATGTCTACCAACGTCAATGTCATGATATATCGTTACAAAAAATAGCAACAATAATAACAAACGCAATCATCCTTTTCATTCAGCACGAGAACGCTCAGTTGCATGTTGCAAGAATTGTGAAGGAGACAATGTTGTAGCTCTATTGGGAAGTTCGCCCAATTTACCGAACAACTTACCAGACGAAGCGTCTACTGATTACCACTCATTCAATTTGTTGCGGCATGGCTTGGCTGCCACAGTGTTTCGAAATGCTGAAGAGGTGCGAAAATGGATCAATGATTGGATCGCTGCCAAACCGACATCGTTCTTTCGTCACGATATTTCCATATTACCAGAAAGATTTAAGAGACAAAAGTTGTAGAAAATAATGCAAAATAGTTTCATTTAAAAAATATCAGAATACATGCAACTACCTCAATAGCATATGGGCCGAAGGGGAACTCCAGCCCAATCGCTAGCCAAGGAATGAGGAAGCATGAAGACCATCTACGAAGGTCACTATTTATATTTCGGGAATAGGGAAAAAACAAATAGTTAAGCTGCGAATATTTTTTTGTTGTTTTTCAAAGTACTCGCCACGATGATCA
The DNA here is from genome assembly GCF_030347505.1 of Rhynchophorus ferrugineus. Lineage (NCBI taxonomy): Eukaryota > Metazoa > Arthropoda > Insecta > Coleoptera > Curculionidae > Rhynchophorus > Rhynchophorus ferrugineus. The sequence goes on from NW_027472580.1 coordinate 20,853,054, forward strand.
ATACACTTTTTCATAGGTTTAAACTAATTTTCAAAGCTCTTATTCCATTCCGAATGGGGTATCTTCAAAACATGATTTCTGAACGCTTCAATAGCTTCTTCGGGCGATGAAAATCGTTAACCACGCAGTTTATTCTTCGCGGATGGGAACAAAAAGAAGTTATTGGGTGCTAAATCATGGCTCTACGGCGGATGACCCATCAATTCGATATTTTTAGTGTTCAAATAGTCTCTTGTTTTAAAGCTCGTATTGTCATGATGAAGAGCAATCTGGCGTCTCTTGTTTGTTTCCCTTATTTCACCGAAGACTTCTGGCAAACAAATGATTGTGTAACAATCAGAATTTACTGTTCTACGATCCTCTAGAGCCACTGTTGCAATATAACCAGTTTTTCCCGAAGAAACAGGTCACCATTTTCGTTGAAGTGATTCGTGCGCCAACAACTTTTGTTCGATTTGGTTCATCTTGGAATACCCATACAGTCAACTGCTGCTTACGTTCGGGCTCATACGAATATATCCATGATTCGTCACCTATCACGATTTTATAAACGTCTTTCAGCGCACCGCGATTCAATTTCTTAAGCATTTCTTTGCACCAATCGACACGAGCCTTTTTTTGAGCGATTGTCAAATACTGTGGGATCCAACGCGAACATAACTTTCGCACAGCTAAGTGTTCATGTAAAATCGTATATATTGTAGTGGAACTAATGCTTAGGGATGCCTCAATCTCCCACTATCGATATATCAATCCCCCGCATTGATATTTTCTGGCAGAACAGCCGATTTTGGACGACCTTCACGAAACTCATCGGACAGCGAACTACGACCACTACCATTTAATTCACTAAACGCCAAAAGTCAAATTAAGTTGATTGGTGCACTCTTGTTGTGATAACCCACGTCGAAAATCGTAAAAAATCATCGCACGAAAATGTTCACGATTCAGTTCAATTTTTTGCCGAGACGAATCTTCCAACCAAATATAAAATAAACAAATAGCGTCGGTGCGACAATATGTTCTGAGTACGTATATCGTCAAAAACGTCAAACTTTACGATGGAACCTTGAGATGGACCCACATGACAACAGTGTTGCCAATTCCCGAAATATAAATAGTGACCCTCGTATTATGTTCCTCCGAATCAAGAGATTTCCCGTACGTTTTTATAATGACTCTAAATCTTTCGCATCGTTATTGCGGTCATGGATAACTAACGACCACTGCGAATATTGTACGATGCCGTCTTTTAATTTTATTTCGAATTTCCAACAGTTATTTTTAAAATAATGCTCAGTAAAAACGAGACGTTCTTATGGGAAGTTTCTTCAACGCGACCTCTGGAATGTCGACAGCCGTCACATAACTGAACACGCTTTACCTAACCAGTTGAGAAAGTTCCCATTACGATTGAAAAATCCAACTCTTTATTTTACACAGACATCCTGCCTGTATTACTGTATTTATCAATTTCAGCTCGAATAACGTTACAAAACAAGCAAAAATCTTCGTGAGTTCTAAAAGTTAGCTAACACGCAAGAAAAACAAAGTTGTTAGGTGGTGGTTATCCGCTAGAACGTCCATTAATGAAACAGGTGTGTGTTTCAGTCTTTGTTAACATAAAATACGTAATACTCGGGTACTTTAGATCAGGCAGGATGACTGTTCCTGATTAAAAAATGCACTGCCCAGGTAATATTGTGCGGTCGTTAATAGCTACCCATTGATTATGATGCAATGTGCTGTACATTATTTAGTGTAACTAAAATAAACCTATAGTCTATCCAAAGTAGCAGTGAGCATACGTCATCTAAATGTATGACGTCAAAACGTCGAAATGTTGCCGCATCAACTCTGAGTTTTAGTTTATTTTGGCTTTAACATATAACAAAGTTAGTATACAGCCACAATAATATAGATTGGAGTTGTTTTATTATACTTACATTTAACTCTTTTCCTCACCACCTATGAGATAGACTTCTAGGCCGGTTTTTTTATGTAGTGATATCCCCTGGAGGCCTAATCCACCTAATTAACAATTGTATATCCAAGTAATGTATTTTACTTTCATTAGAGAGCATATTTACCTGTTTAGGTTTAGTTCTTATTTCCTTCGATGGTGTATTTCCTTGTCAAATCATTTTGATATCACTGATTTTTTTCTTCCTTCTCTTACTATTTGTGTACACCATTTTTGCTAAAATTAATCACTGAATTATCTCTAATGCATTTACCATATCTAAAAATAGATATGGTAAATGTCTAAAAAATATATCAAACAAGTCTGTTGTTAAACCTTTTAGTATTTATACCCTCACTCTTATATTTCTGGAACAAGTGAATATTCTTAATATAACATCAATATGTTCATATTGGTTTATTCCTTACCTATATTTGTTTAAATTTGTGTCTAAAGTTCTCATAATTCTAAAAATCGATGTAAACTTAATGTTTTACACTGTTTTACTTCATTGTCCTGTACAGTTATTTGCTACAGCATAATAAATTGTGGGTGAAGTTGAATTCACGATAATTAACTTGATATATTATTTTTAATTTAGATTTCAATTATTCAAATGACCTTACCACTGCATAATTGCAAATCTTGAATATAATTTCAACTACGCTAACCAAACACTTAAACTCTTAATTCTGGTCAGTGTATCAGACATCAAACATTATAACATAGTTGTTTTTTTAACATATTATTAGTAGCAGTTGTCAACTAAACTATTTTTCTATGACTATAATGGTTACACAACCGTCAATTATTGATTACAGTACAGACAGCGGAGTGCTATCTGTTCTTTGTGTCAGGAAGTGTATATTCTATAAGCCAAATTGCAGTAAAGATTATTTTCTCGAACTACACAAAAACGAGCTACTGAAGAAAATCAAGAGGGGAAGAAATATGGACTTCCCAAATCTACAATAAAGCAGAAAGAGAAATGTGTTGTAATGTTATCGAAACAAAGAACCATACGTCTCTCTTATCGAGCAAATATAGAATGAGCTTCATATATATAACTAATTTTTTAGTTAAACTGCTAGTTAGTAACATTTAAGCGTAATATTATCATAACTTATCTGTTTTATTGTCGTTTTTTTAATTACCTTATTGTTTCCAAACTTTTGAATGACATATAGATCTCTATATAGGTCTTCAAGAACCTTTACTGACCAACTACTGATTGATTAGTAATAATGTTCATGCATTAATTAACCGCTGTGTTATTTTCTTGTCAAATACTACTTGTAGACCTACTTGTATGTATCCAAAAGTTGCAATATGTGTTATTCACATCTAGGAAGATGAAAATAATGAAGATATCTAGAAATCTAGCCAACGGTTTCATCTCAACTGGCTAATAATTTGTTTGTAAAATATAACTAATTAATGGTGGTTTAGGGTTTATGATATGGCTCAGTGAATGGAGGTAAAACGAAACGAAACAGTGGTGCTTACATTATGTGACCGTTATTTATTGATGTCATATAAATGTGGAAAATACAAGTGAGAGATAAAACGGATGACAGTGTTGTTCTGGGCTAAATATTAAATACTAAAAGGCTTAACAACAGACTTGTTTGATATATTTTTTGATTAATTGATTTATTAAAACTAGTAACACAACTAACAATTAACTTTAATTTAACCTACTAACAAACAACTACAACTAATATATTATCCATTGAATCACTTAGTGTTCAAACATTTGCAAGATCAGAAGGGCTTTTTTGACAGCTGCTTGAGACATCTCATGACATTATTTACATTTAGAAGCCTGGTTGCTTACATGTCTGGTGTATTTTGATGGGAATCGGAAAATCTTCTGATCCAGGGTCATGATAAGGCCTTTGGCTGTGGATGCATATAAAACCTGCATGCCGTTAATAACGTCCCATTACAGGCTCCTATTTGTCAATTCAGTGTGTGTAGATTTTGCTTTCGAGACGAGGCTTGGGTAGTCGATGGTGGCACGTCAAAACCAAACGATGGTCGGTTACTGAATGATCCAATGTACCCTTCAATCATCTCCCAGAAAACGAGGGTTGCCAGCTATTCGTTATCGTGTTCTAATTGGCGCTGCTGGCACCCCGCCCGTGTTCAACATCTGGGATTATATTTCTGGGTATTTTGTAGACCGTTATTCCACGATGTAAAATTCGACATGCCTCAAGGTCGCTACAGTGGTAAAGAGGATCTTCCACTAAACCACTGAAAACATCAACCACGACAAACGGACCAATGTATACTTTGTAAGAAATAATATTTTTGAGCCGTTAAATACCAGTTTTCACAAAAAATTTTCTGGATGTGTGTTGTTTGATTTCTAAATCCGAATTATACGACTAATAACTTATCAATTTCTGGATACATTTAAAAATACCTTCTCCGAGAAAATTTGTGCACTGCTATACAGTCATGTACTTTATGTAAAAAATCTAGAATAATCAACGAACAGAATTTTGATAATTGATCAATCTCACTATTAAATAATAATTAAAAACTTATGATGATTTAAGCATATAGTAGATTTAATGAACTCTCTGAACATTAGTTTTACTTCAAAATTTGATAATTTTGCTTATTTACGTGAACAGTTAACCAAAACTACAAATAATCTATGAAATGTATTAAGTTATTTGATAGCAGATCATTAACTTTCTCAGTATTTAACTTATGTACTGTATCTAAATCTAATTAGAATTCTGCTTTATTTCCGTTGAGAAATAAGCAATTCGGTATCCGTATCTACAACGGGCAGCGCCTTAATTACATAATCGACTACCCATGTAACAGAAATTACAACTGTTCGGTTTCAGCCAGTGGAAATATTAAAAGCGCGTGGGGTTATAGTATGTCATTAACCAAATTGAAGAAGGCTAATAACTATTACTTTTGTTCCATACAAGGCATAACCCATTTCTCCTTTTTGGCGGATTGAGCGAAGGTCGATTTTTATTGTTCGTAATTGCAATTATCACGTCAATGTCCCAGCTAAAAAAAGAATAATGGACTGGTCGCACTTACCATATAAATAGGTTCTTTTAAATAAGTAGAATCACTTTTAGTTTCTTCATAATATTCACCAGGGTTTACAAATATGTCTTCAGGGTTTTTTTCCAATTATTAATCTTTATTTAGTGAAATTTATATAATATATTTCATTCAAAATGCTGTCTATGATTAGGTATATCTTTCCCCATCTTTCTACATAAGAAATGAAGCTTTTTTCTACCAGGCCATGAATCTTCAACCGATTGACAACAATGGTATGGTCAGAAAAAGAAATGTATAGGTAATTAGGTAAAGCTTTTCCATGTATATTTTCACGATTTTTTCAAAACTAAATTCAATTCAATCACTGTTTAACTCTCTTTAATGTTTTACTAAATTTCGATTTATAGTAATCTCTCATGAGTTCCCCATGTAACGCTTATTTGATTTAAAGCTTGAATGGACTAGGTTAAAAATTGAAAAGTCTAGAAGGAAAGAAAATGTATATCTTTGTTGTGCATTGGCTGATATCCAAACTTACGATAATTTATTTTAAATCAAACAATTTTGGGTTACTTAATTGGTAGCGTATTGTTTTGTTGAGGATAAGATATATTTCTATGCCTTATTTATATATTTTTGGGAAAATGATGCAAGTCTACCAACTGCACCTTATTCTCTCATTTTTCCACTTCAGAAAACTCAATTTTATACACTGGCTTCAAATTTGTAACTTTTCACTTTCGAGAATACTAATTGCTATAAAGCTTAAATTTAGTTCGTTCAACCAATCAATCACTACTACACTCTGACCGTAACACTCGCGAATTTTCTATCGATAAAGGTGTCATTAGTGACCAATAATGTGTCGTTTATTTATTACGTTAAACGATTTGCCTGAGAACGAATTTGACCATGTCGTATTTTTCTTACATATAAATTATAACATTTTAACTTAAATATTTAACAAGGGAAGAGGTCGACCTATTCTTATTTTTTGCACGGGGGGTCCTGCAACAGCTCCAAAGCTGCTGGCAAATTGCCCTTATAACAAATGAATGGCACCTCAGTACGCAAACAATCATCAGCTTTCTTCAGGTCATATCGATAATGTTCGGCATATAACATGAATGATGACAAGATGGATGTTTCGGATTTGTACGATTTAAAACTGAATACTAGCCTTTAACATTTATTATGGGAAAATATATATCTCTGTCTGATATAAGTCTGTAGAAAAAGTACAGATAGCGCTCATCAAGATCTACAAATGGATCTGCAAATATGTCCATGTTAATTTTACGTTGTGGCGAAATGCCCGATTCCTCAAGGAAAATCAGCTAAATACCTCGGAATACATCTCGATGATAGATTAAATTGGAAACCATGTCAGACAAAAAGCAGATCAGATTAGACTCAAACTCAAGGAACTGTACTGGTTAGTCGGAAGATACTCTCAACTTAGTCTAAAATTAAAAAGAGATTGGTTTATCAGTCAATCGTAAAGCCAATTCGGACCTATGGTGTGGAAATATGCACTAAAAGATCAAACCAACTGGTAATCCAACGCACCCAAAATAATGCTAATTGCTAGGTAACCAACGGATAGTTGCACGATGACCTCGAAATAAAATTAATATACAAAGTGATCCAAAATTTCACCTTAAAACTCCAAATAAGACTGCTAAATCACAGCAAAGTGGAAGCAATACAGCTACTGGACAACTAATTTGTAAATTAAGATTGTACTATCTAATACATATCTAATGTAAGATCTAATTAATTAAAAAATTACATATTTGCCCATGTTATATGGATGTATTGTTATCATTACCATGTTATCTATATATATTAAAATGGATCGTTGCTCGTTAGTCTCGCTAAAACTCGAGAACGGCTGGACCGATTTGGATAATTTTGGTCTTGAATTATTTCTGCAAGTCCAGGGAAGATTTAAAAGGTGAAAAAATATTGAAATGCTCGAAATTCAATAAAAACAACAATTTTATTTTTTTTCTTTGATATATCCCCCGTCGTTCAGAAATCAAATAGAAAGAATAGTTTAAAATGAATAACTAATTAGAATTTTTGTATCTTTATTCTCAGGAGGTAAAAAATAAACTTAATTTTAGCTAACTACAGTTGTTAACTATATATCATGTTATTTTTATATAGATTAATAAATCTTAAGTTTTGTCATAAATTAAATTTCTAACCGCTACCATAATATTTGATATTTGAAAACTAATTAACATGTCGATCGATACCTCAGACAAAGAGTGCATCCTTCTATCTTTTTGAGTGTGATAGTGCGAGAGAACTTCGCTCACTTTGATTAATTACAATTTACGATGGCGAGGAGAAGACGACTTGACTTAGATCGTCGCAGTCAATCAAATGTGCGAAGAGCTACATCACGTGCTAACAGCACTGATGACCAGAGAGAGAGAGAGAGAGACAGATCAAGAAAATAGTCGTATTGCTATGTCAGAATTGCGTTCTTTAGAAAGTGACAATGAAGTAGATAGGCTTAGAATGCAACGAGTTCGTGCACATCAAACACAACAACAGCGAGCACAGTGCACAGTGCTCCTGTGATCCGAGCGGAACACAGCGCGGAAGAGTGCAACGAGCTGCATTCAACTATGATGTGGCAATAGATTATTGTGCCACCAAATCGGTAACAATTGGGAAAATGACAGTAATTTGTAAATATTCCAAGGCTTTAAAATACAGTGGTGAATTTACTGGATTAGGTTGTGCTAGAGGCAAAGTAAAATTGCGACAATTGGTCCCACCACCAGATCTTTTACGCTCTTTAATTTCTGGGATTGGAAATGATTCTAAGCACTTCTTGGCTAACATTCAGAAATATAACAGCTATTTCCAAATGACATCATTTGACGCTACACATATTATACAGGACAATTTCATGCCTACTTTCAAGGTATACCATAAGATTTTATCTTATTTGCTATGTATCTTCAAATCTTTATTACTTATTGATGTACAATAAAGTATTACAAACATTTTTTATAATATTCAATTTTGTATTAAAATAGATATCAGAAATAATTATTGGATAAATCTTTAAAAATCACACATGCAAGGACAACTTTATCACTTACTGGGGGCGCTGTTACCATTACCAGATGCACAGATCATCAATTTTTACAAATTTATTTTATGGGCAATTCAGATGCGGAAGTTCATAAGCGTTGTGCTCATAATCCAACAGTGAAGATAAGAATTGTCCAAGAATTACAAATGTTTCTACATCAGAACAACCTGTTCAAAGTGGCATTGGATCGGATGCCATCTGACAGCCATAATATCGTCATTCCAGCTGATCGAGGACCTGCCGGTGAACACATAAAGAGGTTTAAGTCACCCATCATTGACGAAGTGGCTGTTGCCATTGTGGGAGACAATCTACAATCTAGAGGTATTGTGCTTCATCGTCGGAGTAATGATTTAAAACGTGTATCTGAAACACACAGAACTTATAATGCGTTATAATATCCTTTGATCTTCTGGCAGGGGGAAGATGGATATCGTTGTTCATTAGTCTCGCTACAACTCGAAAACGACTGGACCGATTTGGATAATTTTCGGCAATGGAACAAGACTGGTTGTGAAAAAGATGATGCATAACATCATTGAGGCAACAATCATAAAAGGAAAATACAAAGGAGAGGATGCCTTGATCCCGCGTATACGGATGATTTCGACGGATTTACTATTCGATTTTAAACGTTTACAATATCCAGTACGTCTGGCCTTAGCGATTTTAGGAAACCTCTGTTTTTTAAGTATAAAACATCATGTGTAATTAATCGAAAATAAAATAAAAATTCATTCATACCTAGCATTTTTTTAATTAATTACGGATTATTAGCTCTTTTGTTTATCGATTGAGGCAGTACGAAATCTGCCGGGTCAGCTAGTATATATTAAATATACGGTTGAGGAATATTAATTATCATATACAAAAAGTATTATTATTAAAAACTAAGTAATATTTGGTTAAGAATAATTGAAATAAAATATATAACCGAAATAAACCAAAAATACGTACATAATACATTTTCCTTTGATAAATATCTAATAACATTTGCAACAATACACTTGGCATATTCGGTTTCAGTTTTATTGATGTTTTCAATCTGAAACTGTCTTCAATTTATATTTTCCGCGAGTGGTATCGATTAGATGTCAAACTTTTTTAAACTTCGAATCAACATGAAAGATAAAAATGTTTTGCCATTTTACAATATTACTCAAAATAAACTGGCAGGTTTTTCAATAATTTCTGATTAAAAATAAGCTTGCAAATATATATGTAGGTAAAGCAGTTGTAATATATAGTAAAATATTGACACCTTAATCGATTTATTTAAGATGTATCTAAAATTAAATCATATGTGCACCTTGAGATGTATTGAATTATTTCCTCGAGAAGTAAATATTTTTTTCTGATAATATTAAACATATTGAGTCGAAATAATATGCGTAAGTTGGTTTAAATGTTCAAAAAATAGTCGAAAAAATATTTTTAAGACAAAAATTTAACCAACTTCAAAAAATGAATAAGGAACTCAGTTAAAATTAAAAAATCAAACATATGTGTACCTAACAATCGTTGTAATAACTAAATAAAAATAAACTGAAACCTTATTTAACCCATCTACTATACTTATTTTATATTCTACTATATACACATAATTTAGCTTAATACCTACCTAAACTTAATTATCAAATTACAATATTACTTTAACTACTACCAACTGACTACTTTGTCGGCGCCGACCCCAAAGAGTTATATTAATTTTGATTCGTTTTTTTGGTAATTTAATTTTTTGTATACAATTAAAACTATATTATTATTTTTGTATTGTTTGGACTCGGCACGGACTTCAAACTGATATAACATAGAAGCAGTTGTGTACAATATTTCTACGACGTCATATATGTCAATTGAAAACTTCCCGGCCTACCATAGTAAAACAAATTTTTTTGGAAAAATAAGTTTTTTTATTCAACATAATTCCCTTCAAAGGTGATACACGGATTATAGCGACCCTCCAACTTTTCGATACCACTTTTTGTAGTACGACTTGTCATTTGCTTCAAAATAGGCCTCAGTTTCGGCGATCACCTCTTCATTCGACCAAAATTTCTTCCCAGCGACTATTCTTTTGAGATCTAAGAACAGGAAATAGTCGCTGAGGGGCCAGAGCTGGAGAATACGGTGGATGAGGAAGTAATTCGAAGCTCAATTCATGGATTTTTGCCATCGTTTTCAATAACTTGTGACATGGTGCATTGTCTTGGTGAAGCAGCACTTTCTTTTTCTTCAAATGCGACCGTTTTTCGGCGATTTCGTCCTTCAAACGCCCCAATATCGCTATGTAATAGTCGCTATTCAAGGTAGTCAATGCAAATTATTTCATGTGCATCCCAAAATACAGACGCAATAACCTTGCTAGCCGACTGTTGCATTTTCCCACGATTTGAAGCGGTTCATCGCGTGCAGTCCACTCGGATGACTGTCGATTGGACTTCGGAGTGAAATGATGGAGCCATGTTTCATCCATTATCACATATCGACGCAAAAACTCTGGGTTATTACGCTTGATCATCTTCAAACACTGCTCCGAATCATTAACTCGTCGTTGTTTTTGCACAAAAGTAAGCTCGCGCGGCACCCACTTTGCATAAAACTTTCTAATACCCAAATATTCGTGAATGATATGATGTACACGTTCAGTTGATATCTTTAGAATGTTACTATTTCATTCAATTTCAATTTACGGTCATTCGAAATCATTTTGTAGATTTTTTAAATGTTTTCGTCGATAACAACCTCTTTTGGGCGTCCACTGCGCTCACCGTCTTCGGTGCTCATTTCACCACGTGTAAACTTAGCATACCAATCCTTGATGGTTAATTTTCCTGGGGCAGTGTCTGGAAACTATATTCAACTGTATTTTTTCCCTTCAAAAAGCAATATTTTATTATCACGCGAAATTCCTTTTTATCCATTTTTTTCACAATAACAAAAGTTGCTTCACTCAAAATGCTATAATTCACAAACTAATGCTCTGACACCTGTCAAAGTTATACACGCATCTTTTGAGAGCTAACTAAAAAATATATGGATTTAATTCTAATAGCGTCATCTATGTGTCAGGCCGAGGACTTTTCAATTCACATGTTAGTTTGTGCTTGAAAAATAAACTGAATGGTTTTGCACTGAACAACTTCCGATTTTCCATCACATGAGCTCTGTAATAACATTATACACAAATATCTGATTATAATAAAAAGTAATATGAGAAATTGTTGTACGTGCCTTGGAAATTTCAGCGTTTCCCTTAATTTCCCTCCTTCCCCCAACAGTTCCTCATTTGGTTCCAACGGGCCTACCTCGGAAGTGCACTCTTTCGAATAAAAAAAGAATTTTCGGTCACAATTGACGGAGAAATCGGTGAACATACATTTAAAAAATATATACAGCCGGACTGGAACCTCCTCCTTTTTCGAAGTCGGTTAAAAATAGACAAAACTATAAAAAGTGCCAGATAATAATAACTTATTTCACTTAGGAAAAAACAGTTACTAAAATTGAAACACATAATATAGTTTAAATTACATTTCGATTCAGAATTTTGCCAATATTCAGAAGAATATGAACAATTTATGTTTCAAAGACCAGAAAAATCTAAATCATTATTAGTTTTCCACAAAAAGACCAGATTAGGCTTAATAATTATAATTGATGATGATACTGATACCAAAATAATAGAAGTTTTGATACATTTTAAGTAATGTTTTTCATTTGATACAAAATTATCTTGAACTGATCTAAGCAAAGTGAAAGTTGTCAGCTTGTTTATTTCCTAATTTGTGTGGAACGTAATTAATGGAGCAGAACAATTCAATCAAAAATTAAGTAATCAGAACAAGTATACCAGTTGTTGCATTCGTTAATCCATATACAGTATTTAATGTTTTTGTCAGTGTAAATTAATTAATCAAATTTTATCTAACAAAAGTTATTGATGATCTTAATTTATGATCGCATCAGATCAAACATCAATCATTATCAATCAATTTTTGTATTAATTGTTTAAATATTTTATTAAAATCATATCACAAAATATCAAACATAGATAAGTGTGTTTTCGTGATTAGCATATCAAACTCCAAATATCACAATCATATCGCTTATCACTCCAAATTTATATAACGTCAAAAATATTAATTAAGTATATCTCGCTCTCACATAACAAACAATGTGTGACATTAGCTTGCAATATTTTTTAAACATGTTATTTAGCAATTATCATTTTTATTAGTATTTTAAGTATAAACTATTGAATTATACTGTAGTTTTAATCAAATTATGCTATTTTTCTCAACTTTTTCAAAAACTCTCAACCAAATTAAATTATTAAGAGTATATTATACTTATTTTATTATTATTACTAGCGACCCGCCCCGGCTTCGCACGGGTGCAATGCTGATACTAAATTAAATACACTACAGAAAAAATATGAACGTTGTATATAAAAACATAGCGGCCCGCTCCGACTTTGCACGGGCATAAAATAGATATGCCTATTTCACTCAGTGAAAACATGATTAAAATCGATCCAGTATTTTTGGTTCATTCATTACTGCCCTTGGCCTGCACGCATTAAATTTGGAGTAAAACAATTCCTCTTCCCCTATACTTACTATGAAGATTTCCTGCTATCTTTGGAATATCTAAATTCATACAATTTTTATTACATTACACATTTTTAAACGCAAATTTTAAATTTGTAATATCTCCGAAAATATTTGTTTAATTTACATGCTGTAAGGAACCATATTGATCTATATTAATTGCACACTGTATTTAAGGTACTTAATTCGATAAGGATTAATGCCGTATTGCTTAAAATAGCTTCGTAAATAAGCCATTTTCTCACGTAAAAAGTAAACAATAAAAATGGTTAATGTGGGTTATCCCTAAAAGATAAACATATACCATCGCGGACTTTTTTGTAGACCTTTTTATGGTGTACAATACTGTAGTACATTAATTTGATCTGACTCGTAGGGTTAGGCAGCGTTTTTGCTAATTGCTAAATAAGCCTAAAAAAATAGGTTAATTTACGACATCACGTTAGAAACCTCTAAAATTAGCAATGTTGCCTTAGTATATTATGCATGTATTATACATATAAACCTTCCTCTTGAATCACTCTATCTATTGAAAAAAACCGCATCAAAATCCGTTGCGTAGTTTTAAAGATTTAAGCGCACATAGGGATATAGGGACAGAAAAGGCGACTTTGTTTTATACTATGTAGTGATTATACTATTATTATTGAACCCTTGTAACTGTACGTCAAAGCTTTGCTTTTAGGCTATATAATTTTAGAATAAGGTATTGAATTCATAAAAATATATTCAAAATTAATTAACGATTCTTATAAAATAGCTTTGTCTTGCTTTTTAATAAATATGTTCCATTTTTATGAACTCCTAATGTATTACATCCAGTTGATACAATCAAATTATGAACAGAAACAAATGACACAACCTCTATTTACGACAGATTTATTTCCTCCAATTCTTCAATAATTTTGACACCTTTGTCAATCTTTCACATTTAAATTGTTATAATGTTTGTACGCATTTAAAGATAACATGTATTGAATAAAATATATCAAGAAATTCAATCTGGCTTATGCGTACACTTGACGCTTATTTATTATGGAATAGACAGGCATAGAATGTCAACTCCCATGTATAAACTGGTAACCAAATCGCAAAATATACAGAGTTATGCTCTGCCACGCCACCAGAGCTGGTTTATTTAATACAGGTGGGGGGTGTATTAAAAAATAAGAAAGGGAAATTAAAAACTATAATTTTTAACGCACCAATTTTTTTTTCAAATAACGCCATATAACGTTGTTGATGGTATTTTCCTTCTCAAGTCGATATATACTATACACATTCCAAAATACCGAGGCCATAACCTTTCCAGCCGATTGTTGTGCTTTCGGGCGTTTTGAACGAGGTTTACTAGCTGTTGTCCACTCAGATGACGATTTTTTGATTCCGGAGTGATCTGATGCATGTTTCATCCATTGTCACACATCGACCCAAAAATTCCGGTTTGTTACGTTTACGCATGGCCAAACACTGCTCAGAATCATCAACACGTTTTTGTTTTTGGTCAATGGTGAGCAAACGCGGCACTCACTTTGAACAGAGCTTTCTTATAGTCAAATGCTCATGCAATAAAAAAACAACACGTTCTTTTGATATTTTTACAAAGTTAGCTAACTCACGCAGCTTCAATTTTTTGATCGCTCAAAGCGATTTTGTGGGTTTTTTTATGTTTTCTGATGTTACCACCTGATTTAAATGTCCACTGCGTTCTGCATAATCGGTGTCTCTACGACCACGTTTGAAGTCAGCAAATCAACGTTTTATTGTTGTTTCTCATGGAGCGGAGTCCATTTTCAAGCTATTACTTCGCTTGAATGGTATTTTTCCCATCAAGAAGCAGTGTAAAATTAAAACACGAAATTGTTTTTGATTTATTGTTTTGAAAACAACAAAAGTAGTGCTATTCTTACAGTACAATAACTCAGAAACTTATAAGTGGAATATCATGAAATTTTAAGAGATTTCTTTTGAAGGTTAATACTAAATGAAAAAGCGGCGAATACAATAAAACTAACACCATCTATCTGTTAAACCCAGGATTTCTCAGCCCATATGCTATACACTATTTATTATTTTATTCCCCCCGCTTGTCCTATTAATTTGATATTATTGATTTATATATTCGCTTTGTGTATCCCCCGTCTCCCCTATGTCAACACCATACCACTTCTAATTGACGAAATTCGTCAAAGCGATAAAAAAATAGCTGACTTACATAACCTAACCAAACCATTTGTAGCGACCTTGGGCATGTCGAATTTTACATAGTGGAATAACGGTCTACAAAATACCCAGAAATATAATCCCAGATGTTGAACATGGGCGGGGTGCCAGCAGCGCCAACTAGAAACCGATAACGAATAACCCCGAGACGTTTATCTGGGATGTTATTGAAGGGTATTTCCAATCATTCAGTACTCGACCATCGTTTGGGGTTTAGACGTGCCGCCATCGACTGCCCAAGCCTCGTCTCCAGGTAACACCGCTGCCATCCGTTATTATATAATATATTACTTCAATAAATAACGGTCACATAATGTAAACACCACTGTTTCATTTCGTTTTACCTCCATTCACCGAGCCACATCATTTACCCTAAACATTAAATTCGATAGTTTATTAAATTAGTAGCATATCAGGCATGTCGGTAATTATTTTCCGGCTTTTGTAACGGATTTCCCTGGCCATAAGAAAAAAAACGTTTTGATTTAATACATATAGCACTTTATTCTACTGATATTAACCGCAAAACTATCCAAGCTACACATAACACCAATTGACTTAAAATGATATTTCAATTTTTATAGTTGGGAAATGACGACAAAGAAAACTCTTTGTATGTCCTTTGGTAAATTCGACTAGTATTCTTTTCATCAGACAAACGAACAAATAAATTATCATACAATAATAAGAAAGTGAGTTACGTCAACAGCGTTCTTTGTCCTAATCCCGAACGGATTCCCGTCCCTATCCAATTTACTAATTGTCCGACAATAATCTCGAGCTAATCCAATAACTGCACCGGATCGCTCTAGCGAACTAATTTAAGCAGTCGAACCTAATTGCCGAAATCTGGCATTTTCTTTGCGTCTTCCCCGTCGTCGGGGACTTTTTATCTCCGGGAAATTATCGGTTCCGTCCGTGCGACTTCATTTGGCGGAATTAGGTCGGACAGTTCCGTTGTCTCCGATTTTTTCCTACGCTCGTCTCGGTATAATTTCTTTCGCAACACATGGAGAAACAATAATGGAGGTTTTGTTTTCCATCCATCGGAATCCATCGACTTAATTGCATTAATTGACTTAATAACATTATTAGTTTGATAATTAAATCCCACCATAGAGTATTATATGGTTGAAGTGTTAACATAATACATATAATTTTAAAATTGTTTTACGTGGTCTTATCAGGAAGGCACTGAAAACGCCATTTCGCTGCATTTCATTGGTTTGTCTACATTATCTTTACAGATACCTGTAAAGAAAATATTTTATTAGGCATTTTATTGGTTGAGTATTCCATACACGTCACAGGTCAACAGGTCAAATGAAAAGTCTCCGGCCTGACACATAGATGGCGCTACTAGAATTAAATCCATATGTTTTTTAGTTAGCCGTAACCCTTAAGAGATACGTGTATAAATTAGATAGCTGTCGGATTATTAGTTTGTGAATTATACCATTTTGAGTGAAGCAACTTTTGTTATTGTGAAAAAAATGGATAAAAAGGAATTTCGCGTGTTAATAAAATATTGCTTTTTGAAAGGAAAAATTACAATCGAAGCAAAAACTTGGCTTGATGTCGAGGAAAATACTATACCAGGAATATCAACCATCAAGGATTGGTATGCTAAGTCTAGACTTAGTGAAATGAGCACCGAAAACGGTGAATGCAGTGGACGCCCAAAAGAGGTTATCACCGACGAAAACACTTAAAAATTCCACAAAATGATTTTGAAATTGAAATTGAGTGAAATAGCTGACACTCTAAAGATATCAACTGAACGTGTACATCATATCATTAACTAATATTTGGGTATGAGAAAGCTCTGTGCAAAGTGGATGCCGCGCGAACTCACTTTTGACCAAAAACAATGACGAGTTGATGATTCGGAGCAGTGTTTGAAGATGATCAAGGGTAATAAACCCTAGTTTTTGAGTCCATATGTGACAATGGCTGAAACATGGCTCCATCATTTCACTCCGAAGTCCAATCGACAGTCATCCGAGTGGACTGCATGCGATAAACCGCTCCAAATCGTGGGAAAATGCAACAGTCGGCTAGCCAGGTTATAGCGTCTGTATTTTAGGATGCGCATGGAATAATTTTCATTGATTACCTTAAAAAAGGAAGAACCATCAACAACGACTATTACATAGCGTTATTGGACCATTTGAAGGACGAAATCGCTGAAAAACGGCCGCATTTGAAGAAAAAAAAGTACTGCTTCACCAAGACAATGCACCGTGTCACAAGCCAGTGAAAACGATGGCAAAAATCTATGAATTGGGCTTCGAATTGCTTCTTCATCCACCGTGTTCTCGAGATATGGCTCCCAGCGACTATTTCCTGCTCTCGGATCTCAAAAGAATGCTTGTTGCGAAGAAATTTTAATCGTATGAAGAGGTGATCGCCGAAACTAAGGCCTATTTACCGATCGCTATAATCAATATATCGCCCTTGAAGGGAATTATGTTGAATAAAAAAAACAAATTTTGCCAAAAAAGATTGTTATAAAAAATAATTAAATGGGAATATAATAAATCTGCAACCTAATTGTGGACACAACATATCTACTGGCAAATATAATCAAAATTGTTTATAATGCCTTTTCCCTTTTTCATATTTCTCTAGTGCTATACAGTCCTTTAATACTTTCTTTTTTATATATATGTTATTATATCTTATAATATCTTATCTACTTGTTCAACACAAAAATGTATTGAAGCAAGTTATTATTTAATATTAATTCAATTTAATACTATTACTAATACTGACTAGGCAATAACTAACTATATATTTTAGTATATGGTAATTGTGATATTTCCTCTTTCATAAGCTAGTAAAAAATATTTTATGGTATTTCATGGAAAGTGGCATTTAATGTATTTTAACTAGCATATACATTATAGATATTAGCAAATTCTAATGAAATAAATAAAAGCAATATATATATATATATATATATATATATATATATATATATATATATATATATAATTGTTGGTATTTAAAGAATTGTTGATTTGAATTTAAATAAGTTAGTTCCTTATAATTTATGATATGGAGAGTTAAATATATTTCATTATAATGGAATAATATCCATAATACATAATTCTTAGTTTTTAATTTATAGTTATAGGCGATTTGCAGTTTACTATATATTTTTTAAGGCCATCATAATGTATGTTATATGTAAACAAATGTATAGTAGTTAGCTTTCGATATTCATAAAGCTGATATCTTAATTAATTGATCATATAACAATCATCAATTTTTAACTGACTTCAAAAATGGAGGTTCTATGTTCTCGGTTGTTATATATTTTTTCATATATTTCAAAATTCTTTTTTATCCGAAAATGTGCACTTCCGAGGTGGTCCCATTGAAATCAAGTTAGTATCTCATGGAGGAAAGGTGGAAAATCGAGGGAAAACTTCAAATTTCAAAGGCACGCAAAATGTTTTCACATATTTTCTATCTAAAATAATCAGATTTTGGTGTATAATGTTTTTGCTGAACTTATGTGACGAAAAATGGGAAGTAGTTCAGTGTAAAAGTCAATCAGTTTGCTTTTTAGTAGTAACTATATCATATGAGACATTGTAGAAACATTGTAACCAACTGCTTCGATGGTGTAGTGGTTGAACGTTAAGTTCACACGCGGAGGTCGCGGATGCGATTCCCAACAGGGCAGCAGTTTTTTTGTTCTAGTTTGATTGGAACATTTGTTATATCACCTAGACGAGGTAGCGGACCCTGGGGCCTGAAGCGTTCCTTATTTTCAATCATTGTTTCTTTATTATAATACTTAATAACTGCCTAATTTATTGAGTAAATATGTAACTCAAAAAGTAAAATATTTTTAAGAAAAAATTTGAATCCACTTCAAAAAATAAATATGGAGTTCACTAATAAGTAAACGATAATCAAACTTAGATTTTTAACACAAAAAACGTTTTGAAATAAAATATGTACATAATAATCGTTGTAATAGCTAAATAAAAATAAACAAAAAACTTATTTAACCTAACAACCACACGTATTTTATATTCTACTATATACACACAATTTAGCTTAATACGTACCTAAACCTATTGGTGCTCAAGTTGGTGCATTGTTTTTACCTGATTAATATATATATTTAAATCCATGGCAAAATCATATTGAAGGCAAATGTGATTATACTAGATGAAAAGTTTTATTGATAAGCCATTCAATATATACAGAGCCAAATTTTGTTACGTTTTAAAAAGTTATTTATAAAGTGCCATCAATCAAAAACTTAATTATTTTGGCTTAAGGCTACTTAACCAACATAGGTGGGCTTTTTTGGGTCTAGGCATGGAGTCAAGTATGTTTAATAAGAGCCGAGTAGTAATTATGATATATATCAAAGATTTTAATTTTTTATTGCTGTTCTTTAAAATGTCAATTTTTGGTATGTTTTCTCCATTCTGACGTATATCATACAATTTAACCGTTTTAATTATACGTTCCAGAATTTTCAGAATAACATCGTAAAAATAATAACAAGCAAGTATATATATATATATATATATATATATATATATATATACATATGTGATGTTTACAAAGTGTTATAGTGTAAAAAGAAATTGGATATTTTTCTGCCTCAATGGCTTATCGCACAATATCAACGCGAAAAATTTAATAATGTCTAGATACAAAACACGAAAAAAAAATGTATTTGGACTTTTTGATTAAGGGCGAAGCTTTATATAATAGGAATATTTTGTCCTGAAAATATAATAGGAATTTTATTAAAAATTTTACTAAAGCAAGAAAGTTATATCGTTTTTCATTAAATATAAAAATTCTTATCCATTACGTTTTAACTCAGTTCTGTTAAAGAACGTGATTATTCTAGAAGAATTTTATATAGAATGTATATTTGAATGTACTTATATGTTATGATAGCAGGTCTATGAGGTCATATTAGAGGCCCAAGAGATGGACTTATTTATTTAATAATTAAGAGCAAATATTATTTAATATTAATTCAATTTAATACTATTACTAATACTGACTAGGCAATAACTAACTATATATTTTAGTATATGGTATATATATATATATATATATATATATGTATATATATATATATATATATATATATATATATATATATATATATACATATATATGTATATATATATATATATATATATATATGTATATATATATATATATATATATATATATATATATATATATATATACATACATATAATATCAGCACTACATTTAAAGCAACCTAATCTCAACTATATTTAGTTTATATTATTTTATAATGAATAATTACAATATATATTATACATTATTTATTGAAGGAAATATGGTCAAATTAAATATTTTTATAATATGTTTGATTAGATCCGTCATCTTCCTTTTGTTCTACTTCTCTTTGCTTCTCTATTGATGAACTCCAGTTCATCAATATACTAGCAGGAGAGTGTGTGAAAGCAGCAGGGAGTGGGGGAAACGAGTATTTTAACATTATAGTACATCTAATACATATATTATTGAAGAACTTAAAACTACAATTAATTATACAGCCACAATAATGTATAGGTTAGAGTTGTTTCATTATATTTACATTGCACTTTTTTCCACACTGGTATAGGTAGAGTTCTAAGCGCGTTTTTTTATGTAGTGGTATCCCCCCAGAGCCTAATTCACCTAATTAACAATTGTATGTCTGAGTAATGTATTTTACTTTCATTAGAGAGCATATTTACCGTTTACGTTTAATTCTTATTTCCTTCGATGCAATGTTTCCTTGTAAAGTCATTTTGATATTACTATATTTCTCCTTGGTTTGTTCTGTTACTACCTGTATACATCTGACTTGATAAAACTACATTTAATCACTGCATTCTCCTTAATACAGTTGCCATATCTGCAACACAGTTAGTATTATTACTCTCCTCATGCATTTTAACCAAGCGTTCGGGTATATTCTGAACAATAACACACATGCTCATAAAGCTTTCACACTCTATAATACAATTTCCTACAGTTAAAGTACAATTATATACGTATATGTACTTTATCTAATATATAATAGTATATAATTATATACTGACCTTTAACTGTTTCCTTTATTCAATCACTATCACTTTCAGATACACTAATCAAGTTAATAACTATGTTAAGCTGTTTATTTTATGTATTTCAATCTATCAATTTCTTCTTCAATGTGTCTGATCGAGCTTATCCAAACTGAAGGTGTTATTTACGACAATAGCTCTTTCCATAAAATGTTCGAACTTGTCAAACAGTATTCTATCTCTTTTTAAATAAAATAAAACGAGACGGAAAATATTGTCTGACTGTAAAACGAATTTACATCTTTCGACATATATTGATGACATACGTCACTACTCTTTTGAATAGACTATATATACTAGGCGAACAAGTTAAATATTCGTCAAAATTTATTTTAAACTTCTCCATAAAACCGAATATATAGTAATTTATTTGCGAAATTAATAATAACACGAGATACTGATTTTTTGCCTTTGATTTCAGGTCCAGATTCTCAGAAGACACGCCAAAAGGATGCTGTGGTATACTTTCTTGGAAGCCTGGCTCCTTGAGATGGTTCATTGCGTTAATAGCTCTAGTTGCTGTTTGCTGCGTCCTGGTTGGGACAGCCCTTGGTGCCATGAGACCCGCCGGCCGAGACCACCTTACTGTTTCCCTTCTCATGATAGGTAAGACAAACAAATCGCAAATAGTTTAGCATTACCAATAATTAAACCACGTTTGGCTAATGAGTTTGTCTGAAGATTTTTTTCAATTCAAGGTTTAACTGAAATATTGTATATATTATTCAAGTCAGACAAACAACACATTTGGAGTCCACAAATGTTCAGATATATTCGTAAGAGTGGCAGTGATACCCGGTCAACCCACAAATAAAGAAACATCTAAAAGAGTTCTTAAGAAGCTTTTTTCAGTTTTTTTTTTATTTTGTTTAGTTTTACATTTATTAAATAAATTGAGTTTATAAACCGGATAAATTTCCTGACATATAACAGACAATGGCTCATATTACAAGTTCATGACAGGGATTGTTAAATTAAACAAATTGCCCTTAGAACTGCTTCGACATCCACTCTACTCTATATCTAGATTTGGTCTTCCATTGGATTTTTGTAAGCTTCAAGATGTTTCAGGAAAAAATTTTAATCCAAATAATGAAATTATTTCAAGACTGAGGTTTAGTTTGAGAGCACACACAAGTCATTTTACTAAAAAAAATATCCAAACTATCGAAGCGTTGAAGTGAATGTATTGTTTCCTTAAAACCTTATGATTACATTATTTTATATTTATTTTAATTAGAAAAATAGGATATAAACAAACACATTTTAATACTGTTTTATGTTAATATTATATATTAAATGAACAAATAAAATCAAAATAGTATATTTTTACTTAATACACAACAATACGAATTTTCTGGATAGATACGCCTCTGGTGGCGATTAATGCAAACAGTTCAGCACCAAAGGAGGTAATGTAATATGTATTCCCATAGAGAAACGGATGTCTTAATTATCCCATTATTAGTCGGAAGATTACAGCTCCAGTAGCCATAGTGACAAAGGGGAAGGAAACACCCGGCCTGCTGTGTTAAAACGTTCCAGAAAATCAGGCCAGATAATATCGTATCCAATTTTTACACTTGAATAAATAAGATTAATGATATATAATAAAAACGTCTTAAAAGTAATATGAAACAACGTAAAACTTAAAAAAAGAACGAGTTACAACTCATTAAATATGAATGTCTATGGAAGTAATAATGTTGTCAAACATATGAACAAATATATTCAATTTACAACAGATTTGTTGTTTTTTTTTTCAAATCCGTCAAAAAAGTACGCATTTCTATGGAAATGTCTTAATTCATTATTCGTTTATAAAACATGGTATTGTTTAGAATAAAAATTGATCTATATTTACTGAAATATTATGGGCTTGCATGTACTTTAATAACGGATATCTTTAGTTGAAAATGGGAAGTATCTAAAAACTGTCAAACAAACTAACCTAACTGTTGAATTTGATATTTATCTACATAAAATAACAGTTTTCCATTTAGTATTATTGAATGTTTAGTGCACATATACGCTAATCACGAAACGCAATGCAGTTTTGAGGCATTTTGACATTAATGACTTTGGTTGTTTGGTTTGAAAAAATCTGTTGCCGAAACCTATCAAACAGCTTTGAAAGTGACGAATATAATGTCACTAAAAAAGAGTGGCCTGTACAACCAAAAAATTCTAAGACAATGAAGTGTATTATTTGTTGGAGGAAAACCCAGCTGACACTCTGAAGGAAGTTTTAGAAAGTTTAACAATTGATGAATTAACAATCCAAACATTTACATGCGATGGGAAAGCTCCAAAAGGAAGAAGAATCAGAGGTTCGTCGCTTTCAACATAACGGTTTCATTCCTTACCAAACAAAAAAATGTTTTCTGTAACGTATTGTGACTGGTGATGAAAATTGGATCTTGGACAATCAAAGTGTAAAAAGTCATAGGTTAATTCCGGAAAACCATCCATGTTGATACCGAAGCGAAGTATTCATTCCCATAAAAATATTTCTGTACATAGACGTCCGTAGGAATAAGGTGTAGTGTATTACAAGCTGGTAAAACCGAATGAAAATGTAATTGGAGATGTCTCCTCACGTCAATTTGAGCCATTTAAAGAAATATATTGTTGCAAAACATAGCAATAAGCACAAGCGACAGGTTAGGTTTGCAGTTCCACAACAATTTGTTATAAAATATCTCGAATAGAAAAAGAACTCATCTTTTTTACCACATTTTTTAATCACCGAAATATAGGTAATGCAAGTGGATGTTATTCGAAAATAAGAAATTTCTACAGGCCAATGGTAGTTTTTTGTATATATATATATATATATATATATATATATATATATATATATATATATATATATATATATATATATATATATATATATATATATATATATACTTAGTTCTTTTTGGTGTTATGCTCTCTCGTTCTCGCTATTCAGGGTTGTTACGTTTTAAAACTGTAACTAAAATTACTCTTCAATTATTATATATTGTTTGTCAAGTACTTTTAATTAATACTTTTATGTTTAGCAATTTTTTCTATATTGTGGTATTATAACAATTATCATTACAGGGGTTGGGATCGTGCTAATTACGGTCAGCGGGGTTGCCTGGAGATTAACATCCCATGACTCGTCCACCTGCCGGTCGATGCTAGGACTAGGATCAACCGAATCAGTTGATATTTGTACAAGGCGTTTCGTTCCTAGGCTGCCGCCTTCCTATGGTCGTCCGCATCATCCTTACGCAGCAATGATGTATCCAGAATTCCAATACAGGTAATTTTGTAATCAAAAATTTAATAATAGAAACGTCCGTTATATTAACGTGATTAATTAATACTATAGTCTATCCGAAGAAGTTTCTAAATTTGTGACATCAAAACGCCGCAATGTTGCCATTTCAAATCTGAGTTTTAGTTCAGTTAGACTTTGCCGTAGAACAAAATTCTAACCTAAATAAAATAATAAACAAAAATATTGTTATCAAATATAATTTATTTTAACATTATAGTAAATCTAATGCATGTATTATCGGAGGACTTAAAACTACAATTAAGTGTACAGTTATAATAGTTTGTAGGTTAGGGTTGTGTTTGATTATATTTACATTGAACTTTTTTCCATACCACATAATAAGTTGGAATTCTAGGCGCGTTTTTTATGTAGTTGTTTTTACGAATCGCTTATTCGGGACGGGACGGAATTAATATACCTCTTATAGCTTTGGAACAAAAAAGAAACTTTATTTTGATCCCTGGTATTTTACACCCACTCGATACAAGTCACAGCGCCCTCTACTAACTCTTCTTTCTCTTTTCTATACTGGCTCTTGCCAACTTGAAACAAGCCATATATTTAACACTCCCCTTCAATTTAAATGAACTAAATATCTTAACCTAATTAAGATTGTAAACAAAAATTTAAAAAGTACATTTAAATTGCTAGAACAAAATTATTACATTGTACATACAAATTTGTAGAACTTAGAACTGTTCTATTTCTATATTGCGAGAATTTTAACTTTAATTAATGATTTAGTCGAATAGGCTTGCACAGTTATGTGATAAACAAAGGTAACAATTTTCTACTTTAGACAACTTAGACTACAAACACTGTCCAATTTAATATCAATCATTTAGTTTGCTCTTGGGATGCCAAACATACACATGTATTTCTCTTCGAATGAATCTTCCTTGCCTCTGGGTTGCTTTTATCAAATAGTATAAATCCATTAAAACTTCCTAGTTGGTTACCATACCAGTCTTCATAACTTGCTCCTTCAAGTCCACTTCCACCTTACATTAGTCCATGGTCTTCTAGCATCACTGAAGTGTCATACTAATTGGTCACCACTGCAGTCTTCTTAACTTGTTCCTTCAAGTCTACTTCTGCCTTACATTAGTCCATGGTATTCTGGTATCACTGAGGTATCACAACTAATTGGTCATCACTATCCCCATTTTCTGCTTCTAGTATTGTACTCAATTTCGTTAATTTTGTTTTCTCCAGTTTTCTAACTTTATCACCTTCACCTATTACTTTCAACCCATTCATTCACTCACTTCAATTCACTGAATCCTTAACTTTGTCATCAATTAAAACCATAAATATATCTCTTTCAAACCATTATTCTGCTTAATGAGCTTTCTTCTGTTCTCTATATCTATAATCTAAATCAGTTATTAATGGGTGTTCACTTTTGCTTTTTCCTTTAACATTCTACCCATTGTTTCATTATTTTGCTCTACATCAGATTCATCAGAATCAAATCCTAATCCATCTTTGTTCTTTCTATTACTATCAGATTCATGATCACTTTCCATTTCCAAATCGAAATCAGAATCTTTGTAATGCTTTCTTCATCATCACTCACATTCTTGTTTTCTTCTTCCTCTTGCAAAACTGTCTGCAACGGTTTACTCACAGATTCTTCTTTGGAATTTTCTATGTAGGCCTTATTAAGTTGACTTCCATTGGCTTACCAAATTGATCTCTTTAGATGCGATCTTGTAATTAACGAAACTTATATAAAACTGCCTTTTAATATTCTATATATTACCCTTTAAATTATAACTAAATTATTTTCCACTTTTGCTGTTGTTAATATTAATTTCAATTGGTGTAACAATCTTCTACGTAGAATTCCTCAAGCAGTCTTCTATCTCTACTTTTTCCATTCCAATAAACTGTTTAACTTCATAAAGATTGTCCAATAATCCACTATTTGCTCTTCATGTCATTTTATTAATGCATCAAAATTGAGTACTACTAAATAATTACTACCTTTCGTGACTAAATAATAGTCATAATCTTATATCTCCAAATATAGTGTACTCGAACAATGCTTGACTTAATTGTTGGTATCTTGTTTAGTTCGTATACAGAACTAAATTTAATTATTTAATAATGTCCTATTTAATCTTTCCGCTTTTCCATTACTTTGCGGTGAATGGGCTATTGTATATTCTAAATGAATCAATTTTTTCTTACAAAATAGCTTTACTCTATGCTGTCTTTCTAATTCATTAATGTATTGTTTCAAATTCTCTTCTGATTCATTTTCTATCTTTAGGATTTTTACTATTGTAAAATGGGACAAATCATCTAGTATTTTCTGGAAATATCTTCCTCTATCTTCAGATATTGGGTTTATTAGCCTATAAATATCCGAATAAATTAACTCTCCGATTGTACTTGTTCCCGTCTCCTTGCTGAAAGGGCTCCTGGCTGCTTCAGCTTCTATGCACATAGAACAAGGTTTATCCATCTTCTTCCCAAGTCCCAATTAAATTGATATTTATATCAAAATTCTAATATTTTGTAACCAAACTCTGCTAACTAACTTTGTTCTTCATCCAATAATACTGTTGGACCCCATGTATCTAATTTTTTTTAATGCTTCACTGGTTCTTGTAAATTGCACTTGGTTGATTTTCTAAACTCTTCTGCATTATTAATTACTACATTGATTACAATGTTTCTTTATCCTACCGATAATTATGTTGGGCCCCATGTTACTAGTTTACTAGTGCTTCACTGATCCTTGTATATTATACACGTGATTAATTTTCTAAACTCTTGATTACTCCATTACTATTTACTAGATTGATTACAATCTTTCCTTCTATCCTACTGATAATTCTGTTGTCCTAATCCATGTTACTAGTTTACCCGTGCTTCACTGATCCTCGTATATTTTACACCTGATTAACTTTCTAAACTCTTAATTGCTCCTCTACCATTTACTACATTCAATACAATGTTTCCTTCCATCTTACTGATAACTCAAGATCACGTGTTTCTAGTTTTCTGGTGTTCCTTGATTCCTGATGGTCATTGATCTTTGAGTGCTCCGAAATTAATTTCCGTCTGTTGCATACAGCCATCTTGTTATTTCCACTTTCCTTCATATATATATAATTATATATATATATATATATATATATATATATATATATATATATATATATATATATATATATATATATATATACTTTAGCGAACTCAAACTTTACCTAATCTTCATTCCCCTGAACTCTCCGTCGTCACCCTACTACTTCATCATTTACATTGCTCATTTACACTGAGAATTCTGGGCCCATAACCTTTTACGAATCACTTATAATTCGGGACGGAATTAATACACCACTTATGGCCTTGGAACAAAAAAGAAACTTTATTTTGATCCCTGGTATTTTATACCCATATTTTATGTCACAGGACCCTCTACTAACTCTTCTTCCTCTTTCTATACTGGCTCTTGTATCGAGACAAGTCATATATTTAACAGTTGTATCCCTGGAGTTCTAATCCACTTAATTAACAATTGTATATCCAAGTAATATATTTTACTTTCTTTATAGTGCAAATTTACCTATTCTTCGTTCTTGAGTGCTTCGGTACAGTGTTTTCTTGTAAAGATATTTTAATATCAATGTATTTTTCCTTAGTTTATTCTTTTAATACCTATATACATCTTTCTTGATAAAACTATATTTAATCACATCACCCTGTGTTAGAAATTGGCAGCACTGAATCATATCATCTATCTATGTAACATTCGTTCACAATTCCATCATTCGTCAATTTCTTCTTCAATGTGTCTGATCGAATCCTAATTATTATTTAATTATTATTACATTAATTATTAGTATATTTTACTGCTGAATGATCAATAATAATTAATTTAATTAATTATTATTTATTATTTAATATTTATTATTTAATAATTAATTCAAATTAATAACAATTCCATTGTAATAAAGTAAATTATACAGACAAAACACAACATTATTCTAACGTTTCAACGTTTCAATTTCCTAAACTTATTGATCACCTTGTACTCACTATTTATATCTAAGATCACACAGAAGTATTCTATATTAATTTTAGTACTTTTGTTATACACTAACACTGATAAATAACACTTCTTGAAACTTACATCCTTTCTAAACTCAACTCTAGAAATATCTTACAATCTCTTGCAAACTTCTCAGAATCTTTATAGTCTTTTCAATAAAACAACCAATGCACGTCATCAAAATTGATAATGCAATGTTACTGCACCAAATTTAAGTTTCCTTTTATTTTATTAAGTCTGGCAACAAAATACCAAATATTAATTAGTAAATAAAATAATTAAATAAAAATAACGTTATAAAATATAATTTATTTTAATTTTATAGTACATCAAATGGATATTTACAGTTAATTAAACTACAGTTAATTAAACAGCCACAATAATTTATATGTTAGAGTTATTGATTATATATTGACATATGATAACGGTGTGGACCAGTACCAACACAAATCGAATTTTGTAGACCATTTTGGATATATATTCGGACGTATCAGGGTTTATTCTGTCTCTTTTTAACTAGAGTAATGCTAGAATTTAACTTTTAACTATAGTAATTAGCAAAATGAGAAAGAACGGGTTTTACGTTTTTATAAACTGAATTTGGTAATATGTTTGATGGTATTGATGACGTGTATTGGCTGTTTGATTAAATGGACCATACATTCTTAATGCTACACATAAATTAAGAACTGCATTTAAATTGATAATTTAAGATGACCAACCATAAAACGTATTCACTCCTGAAGTTATGACTGAAGTGCAATAAAAAAACAATTATGAACTCTATTCTAGGCAAAATTAAAATATCTATAATTCTTCTATAACGCCTTCCTGTATTTGTTTATTGCCATCAATTTTATGGGATCTATTAGAGTTCTTAAGAACTTATCTTCATATATTGAAGGTAAACTTTAAATCATTCCCTGTTGATATTGCATTAACTTCATTAAATCAAAAATACAATCACACCTCATAATAACTTTTAAAATTTGGTCTTGAAAATATTATGGATTGGACAGTTGAAACACTAAAAATGTATGTGTTTTTTAAAGATATTTAGATTTTACAGTATTTAATATGTGGAACTACTTCTTCATAATTTTCTCCGGGAGAATGATGTGAAAAAATTAAAGTGATGCCCTTTTAAAGATTTCTCGTACATACTAGGTGAAGGATGCTGTTTCTACCTCCATGACCTTTAATAGATCCAACAAAATTATTTAAGCAATCCTGGTTAAGATTTGTTAAACAAATGTAGTTATTTGTAAATTTAGACAAAATAGATTTCTTTAAGGTAATATATCCCCTAAAAGTAGCAATTAAATGTTTAATTGATGGCACCGTAACAAATATTTTCTTAACAAGGTAATCAAATTTAAATATACAATAGCTCTACTATAAAATTATTAACACTGATTGTTCTAAAAATTTAAATTATTACAAATATTTTAGGGATATTTTACAATTAAAAGTAGTATTTATTACTACTAATTATCCAGTTATCTTAATTATTGCCTTCTTGTAAGCCTTCTTTATGTAGAGACATCATACTGACAGCATACGAACAACTTGGTATATGAATTGAATTTTATTACTACTAACATCTTCATAAGTAGGTTTTGATTTTCTGTAAACAAACAACATATAAACAGACATGTAGTATATAGATAATTTTATATGTACCTGATAAAAACAATGTTGGATATGCATTTGCCCTAATACATGTTCGTGAAGGAAGGGCAATTCTAAATTTTTCACTAAAATGTCCGTGACAGACACTATGACATATTTGCATTTTGGTTTATCGTGGTAACTTACTACTATTTACTTGATGAACCCATTTTTGGAAAGGAGCGAGATCATTCTTTGGGAAACGATGTCTAATTTCCGTAGTAGATTTTTACCCCTGTACACTACATCTTTTACTACACTGACGCATTGTCATCAATTTTTATATTATTACTCCATAATAATTAATGTAAAACAGAAAATATGGACAACGTAAAACGAAGATTTCTTGATCTAAACAAAAACACAAAAACCAAAACCTTTAAACAACAAACTAAAAAATGGACGCCCATAGAAAATGCTTCCATGTTAGTGGCGGCAGCAGGAATTTAACTAGCCAATCACAATTTGCGATCGCAGCGCTACCGTTGATTGAACTAAACAAAACATTTCCCCAAGGTCGCCTATACCGTGAAATTTCTATTTTTTCTATAGTTTCTGTTTTCATAGTCGCAATACAAATACTTCCATGAAATTAAATACAAACTACCTACTATACTAAATAATTAAATACTACTATAATTAATCAAATTATGCTCCAATTTAACTAAATTATTTCCATAACATCTTTTCACAACTATTATTTCTTAATAAACAGTCGAAAAAATTAATTTATATTATTACACTAATTTATTGCTGTGACCAATCTAATTATTCCTTTATTTCGATTTGTAGGCCACCGCCACCAAGTTATCAAGCTTCCATGCAAGAGTACAGACTTAGGCTGCTCTTATTAGACCGAGGTAATACTCCCCAAATTCAGTCCGGGATACAAAACGCAGTATCACCACCACCAACGTACCGAAGCCACGCGGGTAGTCTTCTAAGGTAAACATTTTAAAAAAAATGTTTTATTCAACATTTAATATTGTGTACTTAACCAGGGCCCCGCTGTCTAGTAGACGGGAAGCAACGCAATCCGAGTACAGCTGTCCTCCATCGTATAGATCTCAAAATAGCTCCAACAGAGCAGCAACGCATCAAACCGCAGGTTCCGTACTTCATTCACGAGATCCATCGTTGACAATGTCGGATTCCAACCAGGAATCGGTACGACTATCCTATATCTCGTTTGCAAATTTGATTTAATTGAAATTATTGTTTTAGGTTGTTAATGTGGTTAATATATTAGGAAGTACTGAGGAAGATATTGCCCTAGACAACATCACTCTGGATTCGATGAAAATGGAACCTGAAGCGAAAATGGACGACATTAACCCGCTTAAAATGCTACTGAAAGGTGGTCAAAACGATTTAGAAGGTTCCAAAGACGGCAACCTGGTTACTATAGTGCAAACGAACGACCAGAGTCCAGTGATTGTGACGGTCAGTGGATGTTCACAAGACAACAGTTCTAATGTGCAGATTACCGAAATACCTTCAGAAATGGAAATTCTAGCGCACTTATAGTTGATGGTTTTGATAGAATGGTATGTCACGTGAGGCTTTTTATAAGATATTGCATCATTTCATGGAATAGTATCTACTAACTTAGATGTTTCCCCAAAAATAACTTCATGTTTGGAAATAGATGTTTAATGAATATTTTCAGATATAAGACTATGAAATACTTCCATACTTTTTAACAGTAAGGCTCTTCACTGTAATTAATTTAAAAACATGGAGATACTATCGAAGCAAGTAGTGATATATAATAATAAGTACAAACTATTGAAAATCAGATGCTGAACATTGGTCTTAAACAGTTACCTATCTTACTTTCAATCCAGCCAACTCGTAGCGAACAAATTCAATATAGAGTGAGAATTTTCAGAATATTAATACTCAAGTAAGATTATATATTATAGCTGTGTTATACTGAATAAATAAATATGAAATAATTATGTAAATATATCGTGTATCATTTGCTTATAAATTTAGTTGATATTAAATAAAACGTCTTAATCTTACTTATACATTTATTGTTAATTAGTTTTATGGTATAAACGTAACCGAAATTCGTTTTAAATAAAATAAATCCTATATATTTTCGATAATTGGCATTTCATTTAGAACTATTGTGTAGATGAATATTTTTCTTGCTTTAAATAGTGTATGCTTTTATGTAACTATGTACCATTGACAAAATATGTAAACCTTATTTAAAGTGGTATGTCTATATACTGTTGAACAAATGTGTATATTTGCAATATGTGCCTATATATTTGTAGATAATTTAAATATATACATATTTGACATAATGTATTATATATATTAGGTTGTAAAAATAAATTTTTAATCACCAGTGTTACATTCAGTGTTTTTCTTCATGTATAGATATAATCCTATGGAACAAATGTTTTACTAGTTTTAACCAAAATTCTTTGCATCATTTCATTTGAGTATTTGATCATTTGGTAACACATGGAGATAACACAGATTTAAATATTATTATACTACATGTATTTGAATTATTTCAAATATACTGTTAGTTTCATTCTTTTCTCTTATATAATGCTTAGTATTCAAGAAAACTAAGTGCTTTTCATAATTATCCATTATGAAAGTTCAATACTTTCTTTTTAGCCAAAAAAAATAGTAAAATAAGATGTATATATCAACACTTTGTTTGTTTTTTTTTTAACAAATACAATTGTTTTGACTTGAACTGATTGCAGGGGCCTTCTACATAGAGAATATAGAACAATATAGACATCACAGGATTTTAATTTTTTCACGTTTTCACTATAGGAAACTTTAAAGGACAATTTCCTAAATAACTCATAAGATTGATGTTAATACCCTGATGTTTTTTACTAAATTTTTATAATAAATATAAAATAAATGTTTATTGGCTGTTGTTGATACAGTTTCACTTCATGTTTTGAAATATAATTTTTTACCAGTGTTATGTTTGATTAATAATATTTTTTTTATATATATAAATTATTTTTTAATTATGACATACAAGCAACACAGACATATTGATTCAATTTAAAAGAAGGCGAAAATATATTTGTATTGTTTAGGTACAAAATACAAAAGCAGTAATATTCGATCATATTTATTTTTATTATGTAATATACACTATCCCATGAGACTATCCTGTTGATTTATTATACCAGTTTGTTCAAAATTATTCTTATTTAAGTTACCTAGAAGAATGTTTAAATATATGTCCGATCAGTATACAGTTAAATATATGTTTGTTATCTTACCTAAGCCTCCTAAATTTATATCACCAACATTTATTAATGAATTCGATTGAGCAACGGCTGTAGTTCCAGAAGAACTAAAAATTTTTATATCTATAATCACCTGTTATTATTTCAATTATTATACTAAAATTTAAACGTTTATTGTTTTAATTCCACTTATTGCCTACCTTCCACCGATTAAACTAGCTGCTTCAGCTCGTGCTGCAGCCAAAATACTCAAAAAATATGTATATAAAAATGAATCTACATTATTTTAGCATAAATATATTATAAAGTCGTTAACTTACCCTAATTTTGGAAATTGAGGAGCTAAAAAGATAATATATATTTTATATTATTGTCGTTAACAATTTATATCAAGAGTAACTTACCTGCTAATGCAGATGAGATAAGAATAAAAATTAAAAAACCAACTCGACTGAAACGCATTTTGATGCAATTAATTTGCTTTATGTTCTTTATAGCTAACTGTCACTGACTTAATTTTTTTGGATGAACAATGATTTAATTTATAGGCCTGTTACTTTCAAAACACCATAATTATACAAGGTACAACTTCATTAGTATTTAATTATATTTTAATATTATTCTTGGACATGGGGAATAACATAAGTATAAAGAAAAATACACTTGTATCAGTATTAGTTGAAGAATTAATCAAAAGTGAATATTTAATTCCAGTAATAATTAATCCTATCAATTTGGAAAAAAATATACTAAAGAAATCAAAACTATTTCATAAAAATTTCTTGTTAGCGCATTCGCCATTTCATTATTATTTTGAACATATCCTTTAAATTTGTTGTCTTTTCAATATGGTAATAAAAATTTGATGTATTGAGAGGAAAATAATTTAATTTATATGAGTAACATAGTGAAAATATAAGCAATAATAACAATTCGGCGAAAATGGAACAAAAGAAATTGAAATTGCTGCTGAAAATTGTATATACCAATGATTAAAAGTTTTTAGATACGAGAAATGAATTTATCATAAAACGTTATGTAAGTCAAAGAATTAAGATAATACATAGAGAACATTACATTACATTACAGCTTAACTAATAAAAAATACTTAATTAAATTTAAATATTAATTGATTTTTTGAATAAAAAAAATACGTTCACCAAGAGGTAATGAAAATTGTACCGTCACCATTATGTCATATAATAATGCTATTAAAATACCTAAAAAATTCTGTTATATATTGATGCCATGTTTCAATGATTATTTGATAAAGTAATGTTTCAATTAAGTTCTTTATTGGTTATTAAATTTATTAACTAACTTTTGATAGGCCTATCAGAGCTTAATGTCAAAGAACTTAACTAAAAAATGTAACGATTAATACGAAACAAAAATCACTAGTGGAAGACATAGCAAAAAATATATTCAGTTTTATTCATTTTTCTGTTAATTGTGATATATATATATATATATATATATATATATATATATATATATATATATATATATAGATATATGTAAATATATATATATATATATATATATATATATATATATATATATATATATATATATATATATATATATATATAGATATATGTAAATATATATATATATATATATATATATATATATATATATATATATATATATATATATATATATATATATATATATATATCTGAGACATAGATGTACAAGATTTTCTTTGATTTTATAATTTAGTATTATAGATTATGACCACTTCCTTGGTACTTGGTTCTTGAGCTTGTGTAGAAATTTGCCTCCTTCTAAAGATGCAGAATATATTCCTATTATTCCTACTATTTTCGTTAAAAGACCTTGGAGATTTTGGTTTATTATAATTTTGTGTGATTCTTTTGACAATAGACAGGTTCTCGATCAACTGCCACAACCTGAAAAATTATATTATATTTTCTACACAGTTATAAAATACATTTATATTGTTTAATATATTACTTGGTCCTTTTAAATGCATTTCTAAATGAAATGTTTGTAGCTGAATAAATGAGAGGGTTAAGGGAAGCGTTCACAATAAGTAAATATTTAGATGTAAACCATAGTGTATGATATGATCCATCTACCTGTAATAAATAAATATATAGTAAATAATAATAAATTTTATAATAATATCATATTTGGTAATACATTCATGTACGAGGCTCAAGCTTTGATGGTCGATAAGATATGTAATAATAATATAAGTTTGATACTAAAATTGAAATAAAAAAGGTAAATATCAGCATTATTGCGCTCATTAACCAATTTAAATCATTTATATCTTAATGAAAACAACAAGCCGAAATATGTTTTTGAAAAATATTTTCAATGAGTAAAAAAACAAAAAAAAAACGCATGCAAAATTACGCATGCCAAGTTACTTGTTGCAAAAATATATTATTATATAGATATTTTTCTGACGTTTTCACTGGCTAAGACTATATTAGACACGGATATGTGTATGCTCGGTCGGAATGTAGTCGAACAACTATTTGGTTTTAGACAACTTTAATGCATGTCTTGATTGCATATAAAAATTAACTTGTACTGATGTACTTTACTCAACTAAATACAAAGGGATCCAGATTGGTAGATTGAACTGAAGGTGTTTCATGATGAGTAGATAACAAGTTCTATGTTTGATATATATTGGAAATTGATTTGGAGCTAATGTATATGTATCAAAAAAAAAGTTTAAAATGTTAAGACCCACGGTAAGCAAAACAGATTTTTACTTATCCCTTTTATTAATACATTTTGAAAAATCATTAGTAATATTAGAATTTTAATCAAATAGTTAAGTTATAACATACTGAAAAACTTAAAATACACTTACAATATTGGTTATAACGTTGGTAGAAGATTGTTTCTTTGACTTAAGCAAACAGTGCCTATAAATAATGAATGCTGTATAAGGAATTCTGCACACCATAAAAGTTAATATGACGATGAACATCATTTTGGCAGCGCTCCTTTTATATCCCAGCTGGTGGTGATTAAACGATTTAACTATAATTTTCTCATATTTATTTAACTAAATAAAAGAAGATCAAATAGTACTTGCATTGAATATTGAATTGTGTGAAAACTTACTTTTACGAAGATTGTACTGTAACATACTATTTGGATTGACAAGGGTAACCAAACCAAAACTGTTATAATCACGTACCAATAAATATTAATAATGACCGCATCTTCTGTACAATATGTTTCATCAAAATTTCTCCATTGACGTTCCTAGAAACAAATTATTAATATAGAACTTTTTAAATTATGCTCTATACTTCAATTATGTTATATGCTCTCTCACTATATAGCATTTCAATTGAAAAGTCCCCGACCTACCATAGTATAACACATTTTTTGGCAAAATTAGTTTTTTTTAATCAACATTATTTTCAATTCCCTTCAAGGGTGACTGATTATAGCGACCCTCTAACTTTTCGATACCATTTTTGTAGTAAGATTTATCCTTTGCTTCAAAATAGGCCTCCGTTTCGGCGATCATCTCTTCATTCGACGAAAATGTCTTCCCAGCTAGCATTCTTTTGAGACCTGAGAGCAGGTAATAGCCGCTGGGGGTCAGATCTGGAGAATACGGTCGATGAGGAAGCAATTCGAAGATTCATTGATTTTTGCCATCAGTTTCACTGACTTGTAATAGTCCAATAACGCTATGAAATAGTCGCTGTTGATGGTCTTTCCTTTTTCAAGATAGTCAATGAAAATTATTCCATGTCTATCCCAAAATACAGACGCCATAACCTTGCCATCAGATTATTGTCGATTGGACTTCGGAGTGAAATGATGGAGCCATGTTTTATCCATTGTCACATATCAACGCAAAAATTCGGGTTTATTACGCTTGATCTCTTCAAGCTCCGAATCATCAACTCGTCGTTGTTTTTGGACAAAAGTGAGCTCGCGCGGCACCCACTTTGCAAAGAGCTTTCTCATACCCAAATATTCGTAAATGATGCAATGTGCACGTTCAGTTGACATCTTTAGAGTGCCTGCTGTTTAATTCAATTTCAATTTACGGTAGTTCAAAAACATTTTGTGGATTTTTTTATGTTTTCGTCGGTAACAACCTCTTTTGGGCGTCCACTGCGTTCACCGTCTTCGGTGCTCATTTCACCATGTCTAAACTTAGCATACCAATCCTTGCGGGTTGATTTTCCTGGGGCAGTGTCTAGATCTAGTCTGGGGAAACTAGGCATCAAGCCAAGTTTTTGCTTCAACTGTATTTTTCCCTTCAAAAAGCAATATTTTATCAACATGCGAATTTTCTTTTTATCCATTTTTTTACAATTACAAAAGTTGCATGACTCAAAATGCTATAATTCACAAACTAATGATCCGACAGCTGTCAAATTTATACAGGCATGTTTTGAGGGTTAGGGCTAACTAAAAAACATATGGATGACAAACAAAAGACGCTTAATTATTTCACTTTAAAAAGACATTTAACGAGATAAATTAATATAATATGTATTATTTATTATTTAATCTCTCTGGAAACATGGCGATACGATGCTGGAGAAACATGGTTGGTTTGGCAGCGATTCAATTATCGACCCTTTTTCGCCTTCTTCAGCATTTCCAGACCATGCACCAGTGAAGAATTGATCTGAAGAAATTGAAATCAAGAGGCCTGATATCTGATGAGTACGTTAGCTGCGGGAGAACTTTCATTTCGAACTGCAATAAAATATTTTTAACAACAAAATTGAACCGACTCCAAAA
Organism: Rhynchophorus ferrugineus; assembly: GCF_030347505.1. Classification (NCBI taxonomy): domain Eukaryota; kingdom Metazoa; phylum Arthropoda; class Insecta; order Coleoptera; family Curculionidae; genus Rhynchophorus; species Rhynchophorus ferrugineus. The sequence continues at coordinate 20,891,206 of NW_027472580.1, forward strand.
AAATAAATAAGGAATTCACTAAAAATAAAAAATAACCAAACTTTATTTTAACGCAAAAAGAAAACATTTCAAAATAAAATTTGTACATAATAATCGTAATAACGAAATGAAAATAAACAAAAACCTTATTTAACCTATCTACTACACATATTTTATATTCTACTATATATACAGAATTTAGCTTAATACCTACCTAAACCTATTTATCTATTTAATATTATTTAACTACAACTAACTCATCACTCTGAAGTCGGTACGAGCAACAAATTAGACAGTCGAGTGTATGGGTGATCCCATATGAACTAAATCCAACAAAAATGTATGGGTGTTCGCGCACGAAGCACTTCAAAGAAAATGGTGGTGCAAGAGTGCATCTAGAGGATCGTAGAACAATAAATTCTAATTGGTACACAATCATTTATTTGCCTTCGGTGAAATAAGGAAAACAAATAAGAGACGCCGGATTGTTTTTCAACATGACAATGCGAGCTCTCACACATCGGCTCAAACAAGAGACTGTTTGAGCGTTCAAAACCTCGAATTGATGGGTCATCCGCTGTACAGCCCTGATTGGGCACTAAATGACTTCTTTTTGTTCCCATCCGTAAAGAATAAACTGCGCGGTCAACGATTTTCGTCGCCCGAAATACCTCATTCGAAATGGAATAAACGCTTTGAAAATTGGTTTAAGCGTATGCAAAAGTGTATCGATCATCGTGGCGAGTACTTGAAAAACAATAAAAATATATTCGCACCTTAACTTTTTTTTTCCTATTCCCGAAATATAAATAGTGACCCTCGTATAATTACTGCTAAAACATTGGTAAAAATTATTTGCCAATTATAATTTAATCTTTCACACACATTATATTTTACCTTAAATGTACGATAAACAGCCAATGGATACGACATAGCAATTCCAATGATCCAAGTGCAACAGATAACAATTTTCGCCTTTTTCTGGTCTATTCTAGTTTCATTGGGTAGAACTATTGATGTTAAGCGATCGTAAGTGATAGCTGACATACTTATAACGCTGGCCATTAAAAGAGAACCTAAAAAACTAACTTATAAACCGTGATAAATTAATTTAAAACAAATGTGTACATTCAATAGGTCCTTCGCCCTTACACCCAACCGATCCCAATTGATAATTTTGAAAATAATCGTACACGAACATGAAACAGGGATGTATTAACAAAGATAGCGAATCTGCTACGGCCATATTTCCTATTATAAGATTTGTCGGGGTTCTTATATGTCTGTTGTTCTTTAAAACATATATTACCCAAAAGTTACCTAAAAACACAAATAGTAAGATGTTCTGGCTTGAAATATATACATGGATCGTTCAATAAGTTCTTAGAAAATCGAAGAGATGGAGATGAGAACATCAAGCATCTTCTTAACGTACTAAACAAATGTCAACAGTGTCAGTTATATTTTTGGTATAACTTAATTTTTTATATTGACCAGATGATGAATTGAACTTCATATCACCTATATTTATCTTCCACATTTTCTACGATAATAATAATATCCACTTGTGTAACCACCAGGTGTTTTGCCAGGTCTGATGATCATATTGTGACTCTGAGATGGCATCCGATCCAATAATATTTTTATAAATAGTTGTTCTACTGAAGAAACTTCTGTAGTTTTTCAACTGTGAGCACAGCGCCCGTCAGTTTCTCTATTACTTATAACACGAATTTCTAAGAATTACTCATCTGCATCTATTAGTAGTAGAAGCGCTCCTACTAAGTAATAAATTTGTCCTGGTACTTCCAGTTGTTTAAGATTTTGTTAACTTATTTCTGATAAAAATGTGTATGTTACCAAAAAGCTTCTATGGTTAAATACCTTGAAAATCAAAAAATTTAAACTACAAAAACATTTATACAAAAACTACAGAAATTTTTTCTTCACGACAACTATTTATCAAAATATAATTGGATCGGATGCTATCTGACAGTTATAAAAACTTTTATGGTATAATACCTTGAAAATCAAAAAATTCAAGGTATTATACCATAAAAGTTTTATGCTATAGTACCTTGAAAACGGACATGAAATGGTCCTATATGCGCGGTGCCAAACGTCACAATTTGGAAAGAATTACTACATTTTTGAATATTGGTGAAGAAATCATTTCAATCATTTCTCATCAATTATGGCAATTTTATTTTTCCACCGACACAACATAACTCAGTAGAATCACCGTTGTATTTTTTGTAGATTGTCATTTCCTCAATTGTAACTTAATTGTTGGCGCCATAATCTATTTCCGGTTGCTTGTTCCTGGATCACAGCACTACCGCAAATGCGGAATCGCTCAATTTAATTGTGTGGTGCTCGCTGTTCTTGAGTTTCATTTCATTTTATCTCCAGTCCCTCTCAATGCCAAGATGTTTATTATAATTTTCTGTCTCTCATTTGTCATCATTGCGATTAGCATGTAAGGTAGCTCGCCGCACAATTAATAGACTTTACATTATTACTATATTACTATATTATATTACTAGACAATTACTAGCCAGGTCGTCTGCTACGTGACACTGTTAACAATAAAAGTAAATAAAGTTCTTGCGCACTAAATTTCTGACTGAATAGTAACAAACCTGAAATATATTTAAGTATTAAAGGACCAGTCCCGAGAAATTATCTTCAGTGTTTAATACAGAACATATACTAATCATAGTTTCATAATAATAGCCATTATTTTTTCAGTCACAGTATAAATTTTTGAAAACACTCATAAACGTATGACAAACAACAAAAATGTCGATTCTTTGTGAAAGTGAAGCTGTTGATGACAGTGTCAGTGAAATTTTGTATGAGAGAACATGATTATTGTTTTTACTATTCTCCTCGTATTTATTCTATTCTTTTTACCATATAAATCTTCCCTGGACTTCACACAAATATTTTAATATCAAAATTAGCAAAATCGGTCAAGCCATTCTCGAGTTTTAGCGGGACTAACGAACAGCAATTAATTTTTATATACACAGATTGACGACAATATAGGCACACGAAAACTGCTTAACATAAAACGCACCAAATAAAATACAACTGTCACTGAAAACTAGGCATACAGGTCAATTGAAAAGCCTGACACATAGATGGCGCTACTAGAATTAAATCCATATATTCTATGTATCCATATGAAAAAATTCAGTTGAAGCATACATTTGTATGTATATATTTCAAGCAAAACTTGGCTTGACGCCGAGTTTCTGGACACTGACCCAGGAAAATCAGCAAGCAAGGATTGGTATGCTAAGTTTAGACGTGGTGAAATGAGCAGCGAATATGGTGAACGCAGTGAACGCCGTGAAGAGGTTGTTACCGACGAAAGCATTAAAAAATCCACAAAATGATTTTGAATGACCGTAAATTGAAATTAGATAAAATAGCAAACACTCTAAAGATATCAATTGAACGTGTACATTATATAATTCACGAATATTTGGGTATGACAAAACTCTGTGCAAAGTGGCTGCCGCGCGAGCTCACTTTTGATCAAAAACAAACACGAGTTGATGATTCGGAGCAGTGTTTGAAGATGATCAAGCGTAATAAATCCGAGTTTTTGCGTCGATATGTGACAATGGAGGAAACATGGCTCCATCATTTTACTCCGAAGTCCAATCGAAAGTCATCCGAGTAGACTGCACACGATGAACCCCCTCCAAAGCGTGGGAAAACACAACAGTCGGCTGGCAAGGTTATGACGTCTGTATTTTGGGATTCGCATGGAATAATTTTCATTGACTACCTTGAAAAAGGAACGACCATCAACAGCAACAACTATTACATAGCGTTATTGGGCCGTTTGAAGGACAAAATCACCGAAAAACGGCCGCATTTGAAGAAAAAAAAAGTGCTGCTTCACCAAGACAATGCACAGTGTCACAAGTTAGTGAAAACGATAGCAAAAATCCATGAATTGCTTCCTAATCCACCATATTCTCCAGATCTGGCTCCCAGCGACTATTTCCTGTTTTTAGATCTCAAAAGAATGCTCACTGGGGAGAAATTTCCGTCGAATGATGAGGTGATCGCCGAAATGAGGCCGAAAAGTGTGAATATAGTAGAAGTACATGGCTACCAGTAAATGTTAATAATTGTCAACTCAAAGCAAAGGATACTAAATATCCTGGCACACATCTGGACCGATGTCTAATTAGGAAGAACACCTGGTAATCATAAATAACCTGGATTTAAACTAAAATAAATATTGGCTTGTCGAACGCAGATCGAAGTATCATAAATAGATATATTGATAGATAACAAGATACATTTCTGTACAAATCAACCCATTTGGTCCTACGGAATTCATTCCTATCATTCAACGGTTCGAAGACGATGTCGATGCTCCCGTACTAGGTTTTTAATGAATTGATACATACACCGTGATATCCCTCTAGAACTCAAAACGAATATAATTCGATGTGATAGTATTAAGTACATAGAAAAAGTATCAATAAACCAGCCTTTCAAATATCCAGCCAAATGCCAATTACGGTTAATAACAGTGAAATGCAAAGCCTAAAACGTTTACTACAATCCGATCTAATTAAAGCACTATGACAATATATATACTTTAGAGCAAGATTATGTAGGTATATATACCCAACCAAGTAATTAGGTCAATATTAATAGTAATGCCCAATTAACTATTCGATGAGATAAAAATGAATATGAACCTAAAATAAGACGAATTTTGCACACGACTTGTTTTAATCACTGTAAAAAAACTGCTTCAAAATATATAATTACGCGCCCCTTCATCTCAGACTTACAATAATATCAAAATTATTTCAAAACTTTATTCAATACTTCTGTTGGTAGTTACAGACTAAGACTAACAACAAAAGTTTATTTAAAAAAAATCATTGAACATTGTTTTTTTATGTATGGAGGTATGGAGGGACAAGAGTTTCTTAGCTCAGTGACCAATCTTTTTCCTACTGTATGGTGGCAATACTACTAATTTAGATGGAATCATAATAGATATATTTTCAGGTAATACATCATTACTAACCAATTACAATTAACAAGTACAAGAAGTACCTATTAAGAAAATTCAGCAGCATATTTAGCCAAATGGGTAATAAAACTCAAGCAGCTCATATCTATTTCTATCAATGGTACTACTTCATTATCAGATAATAATGCTAAACATTTAGGAATAAGATTAGAATTCAAACTAAAATGAATATATCAAAATGTAAGAAAGTAGTAAAGCCAATAGGGTTGTATGGTATACAACCATGGGGTCAGTCAGCAACATAAAAAATATTGAAATATTTCAGGTCAGTAGCAAGCTTTAAAAGAAATCTGTTAAAATTTCATGATATTCAATTCATAAGTTTGTGAGTTATTGTGCTAAGAGTACAAATACAGAGTTAAAAAGTACAAATACTTTTGTTATTTTCAAAACGTTGCATCAAAAATAATTTTGGGTTTTAATTTTGCACTGCTTCTTGATGGGAAAAATCCCGTTCAAACGAAGCAATGACTTGAAAAGTGTTATAAGGACATCAGAAGCGATAACAAAACGTTGTGTTCAAACGTGGTCGTAGAGATGCAGAACCAAATGCAGTCCAAATGAGATGATAACACCAGAAAATATTTAAAAAATTCACAAAATCGTTATGAAATATATAAGTTGCGTGAGTTAGTTGACTTGGGGATCCTTACAATTAATGAATAGGTAAAAAACACATATGACATTCACGCGCTGAAGTCGTTATTATACATATAAATATGTTCACCTAACTGTGAATGAAATGCTACTACACTCCAGAAGCAAAATAGTCAAGACAATGGAACCTTGATGGTGAACAGATTTCGAATTAACCAAAAACGATAAAAATAAGCCAGCGAAATTACGACAAAAGCTTTTTAGAACTCACGAGGTATCATCTACACGAATTATTCCGAAAAAGTAAACACAGTGATGCAAAATAATATGCACCGTACAAAAATGGTTGAACCTCAAAATCAAAAAAAAAAATTGAAAGAGGAAAATATTATATCATCAAGATAATAGAATACACCTATAAATCTTCATCATAGGCTTATATTTGAAACTGTTATAACATCCGCCATAATCACCTGACCCAGCCCTCTGTGATTTTTTTAATTTTCACTCTTAAAAACTAACTGGGACTATATCGGTTTATATTTAACAGGACAAGAGGGTTTCAAAAATTATATATAGCAAAAATATTATGTTGATCTTTTTCAAAGAACTTACTGAACAACCTTTGTAATTAATTACCTATTAATCCAAGCATAACCACTGGTAAAAATATCCCGATATTAACAAGAAGTTCGTGGGTTCCTTTATTATACCATATTATATTGGGAAAATCTTCATTGTAATAGTCGATCTAAGTAACAAAATAATGTATCACCTTTAACACTAATTGTTATCAAAAATAATTCCGATATGCTTACCGTTAAATCAGAAATATTATATGTTAAATTCAGAACACCTTGTTCAACATAAACAGTATCCATGTCAAATATTGAACTGAAAGTGAGTAAAACAAAATATGTGAACAGAGTACTTGAAAGAATCTAGCCATATGTCAGCTCTTTAGGATATTTATCTACCATTATAACGAGTTAATTCGATCGAACGCAACTATGTACAAATATTTTGTTTTGTTATATAAGCACATTAAGTGAATGTAGATATCACGGTTACAGTTATATCAGCTAATTGTGGATAAACCATCATCGATCGAGCTATGCATTTTGAAAAATAGTTTTCATATGCCGGATTTTATCTGCTTCCTTATCTTAGAAAAATAAAGGGTGATGAGCGATTACCTGACAAACCAGATTCTACTATACTGAGAAGCTACTCACACTAGACTAACGCTGATGACACTGACAACAAAAATAGAAACGTGGAAATGAAGATCCCTATAAATGATATACGTACTGTACTTTAGACTCGATTATTTTGATTAAATTCAACCAAATTATAAAAATTTCATATAAAACGAATAGTCTATCCAAAGTTATTTTATACATACGTCATCTAAATTTGTGATGTCAAAACGTCGAAATGCTGCCGTATCAACTCTGAATTTTAGTTCAGTTTGACTTTGATATACAACAATATTCTAATCTATATAAAGTAATTAAACATAAATACTGTTACCAAATATGATTTATTTTAATATTACAGTAAATCTAATGCATATATTAACCAATTAATTAAATATAGTTTGAAAATAATTAAATACATAGTTATAATAGTTTGTAGGTTAGGGTTGTGTTTGATTATATTTACGTTGAACTCTTTTCCATACCCCCATGAGTTAGAGTTCGAGGCACATTTATAGTTGTATCCCCTGGATGCCCAATCCACCTAATTAACCATTGTATATCCAAGTAATCGATTTTACTTTCGTTAGAGAGTATATTTACCTTTTGTGCTTAGCTTAATGCATTTGCCATATCTGCAAAACAGTTTCTATTTTTACTCTCTTGACACATTTTAACCAAATGCTCATGTATACTCTGAATAGTTACTTAAATATCTGGATACATAAATCGCTTATACTCTACAATAATATTTCCTACAGTTATCATATATAATTATATAGTCACTTTTACTTGTTTTCACTCTCATCACCCCATATTCAGAAAGGTTCATTCAAGTGAATAGTTAAGCTGTTAATTTCCAATCTATCAAACATTTGTTCATAATTCCATCATTTGTCAATTTCTTCTTCAATGTGTCCCATCGAGTTCATTCTAAGGTGTTATTAACCATTCCTGTTTCCAGCATGAAGTACAATATATCTACAATGAATTATTAATAAATGTTATGACTGATAAAAGCTAATCAGTCATGATTCCAACATTTAAATTTTTCCTTCAACTTTTGTTGTCGTAACACCATTTTTATTACCATCTTACCATGAGTAACCATTGGGTATATTGATGCCGTCCTGAAATATCAATTTCTCGTCTAAATACGTAAATTGAAATAATATTTATTAATATTTCCTTCATTTTATTATGTACTTTTAAACATTGTATTATTTTAAAAGCAATATCCGGAAGTTCTATTAGACTTCTTCCATACTTTTCGGACTAACAACACATCTGATAGTGTGATAACAGCAATCTGATCTTGATTATATTTTTAACTTTTTGATATATTTTAGTGACATTCAATACGAGTGCACAAGACGCGTTACTTTTTAGTTACAACTTACGTTAAATATTTTCAATAAAAACCGTAGCAGATTAATATTTAACTGTAAAAATGCTTACCTCTCTAACGAATTTTACTAGTAAGAGGGGACCTCCATTATCTCGTTCCTTCAAGTTCTTATAATTGATTATAATATTTATTAAGAATAAAGAAACTTAGAAGCGCATCTCCTATGTTAAAATTGATTCTAAGTTACGCTCGGAATCCCCGTGTGAGGGCGCTTACGCATGCGCACTATGACAGTTAGTTGCGGCGGGAAATTTAAAAATGTTTAGCGGGAATTTTAAAAATTTGAGCGGGAAATTTAAAAATGTATAGTAAAAAATTTTAGCGGGAAATTAAAAGAAATTCTTTTAATTTTACTGGGAAAATAAAAAATAAATATATTTAAATATATTTTATTGATATATTACAATTACATTAATTTTCCTTGACCATAAAGACATCGATATAATCACAGAGATATATCCACTACCCAAAACACGTAATCCACTGATATTATCTGTTGTATTATTTTTTAGAATCAACTAAATTAACAACCTACCTAAATTCAGATACATTTTATCAAATATGCCAACTGCAGTTCGGTCTATACAGTCAAGTTTCTGAACTAATGACTAAAATTATAGGTTACTACTCCAGAAGCAAAAAGGAACCTTATTCAGTATCTGCATTAATGTTCTTCTAGAAGACAAGCAGAATATCTTCGATAACAGTTTATATCCTCTGCCACTGCATTTCAATAAGGATAAAGCCATTAGTTTTTCATCCATCCTGAAATGAAACTGATGGGACAGGCTGAGTTATCTGTAAATGAACATATAAATTTCAAGGTAGGACCTCCATTCTCTAATAATAAACATAAGTTTCTTATTATATACTTACTCAGCCTCAAAACACTTATGCGATTTAATATTGCCATTGGGGACATATGTTCTTTGTCTTGTAGTAAAGGTAAAAAATCTCAATAAATATTGCTTAATTATTTCAATGCAATAAATCATTATTATTTAACAAAATACTTACTATTTAAATTACTAGTAGGAATTACTTATCTTGTTTCAGCCATGGCTTTCCACATTTTGGTCTATACTCTTCATCTTAAAAATGATTACGAACTTTCCTGACCTACATAGGAGATCATAAGAGGTCCTCTTAAGGTTTTCTTTTTATTACACTAATAAATTAAAATACACAGAATAATCTAAAGTAATTGTCAAATATATACGAAAACACATACCGAAAAACTTGACGTAAATAAACAATACAAATTATATCACCTAAATAAAAATGGTTAACTGCTCAGGTTAGAATTATTAATACCGAGGCCGAACGAGAGAGATACATACATGGAACCCGATTTTTCCATATAACTTTCACTTCTAAATTTCATTATTCTGTATATATAATATAAAGAAGTTTTGAAGTTTATCAAAACAAGCAAAGCATTTAAATAACGTTTGTCGACTTATAACTTCTTATCACTATTGTTTTGAAGAATTTTACATACGTTTGACAGCCGGGCAACTTTGGCAGGCTAGTTCGTTTACACCTTCGTACTTATCAGACAGCATTTTTAACTAGAATAAAATGAAAAAGAAAATATTATCGGATTCTAAAACGAATTTACAAACTGCGGCAGGCAATATATTAAATATCTTGATGACGTATCTACAAAATAACTTTGGATAGACTGAACGAACTGATTAAAAAACCTTTTCTTTTTAATCTAATATATATGTTCTAACCTGGAGATAGGCAACTGCTTCTCTCCTACATATACACAAGATAATGGAGTTCCTCGGAGTTATGTTCTCAATCCTACAGTATTCAACATTACCATAAATTCCATATTCCATGCCCTTTTGTTCTTCTACAAGTTTAAACTTCACTACTAGTACAATACAGAGTTGTGTTGATAACAATACTGAATGGTCTACCTCTTCAGGCTTTAAAATTTTAGCTTTAGGACAATCTGTCTTCCATTTTTATAAAATCAAAAACTGTCCAATATCTCACCCCCTCGGGATGGACTGCTATATCTCCTGGTGAGAGTATATTAAACACCTTAAATCAAAACGGCTAAGGATCTTAATATCATTAAATATTTATTATACATAAAACTAGAATATGACTGTTTCTTATGCAGTTCAGCATCTAGTTCTTATTTGCGAAGAATAGAAACAAAACAGAACGCTGATTTAAGAATCGCACAGACTGGTAGCCTTTAATCTCTTCTTGTAACCAACATTCAGTGCCTCATGTCTGTAGAACCACTTAAATTTGGACGAATAAGACTAGCTCTCAAATAAAATATAAGAATCATCAGCCGGATTGATGGCAGCCTGAAATCAAGCTCTTATATAGTTCCTACCAACAGAGGACGAAAATATTTCATCACTAAAAAAACGATATATCTCATATCATCCAGGGTACAATATACTCGCTTCTGCATGTAATATATATTCAATATAATATATATTCACAACAAAAATCAAGTCTACTAATATTTCAGAAATTATTCGCGCTACTCAGGAGACCCTCAACTTTAAAATCTCAATAGTCATGCTAAAACCTGGCTTATATGATCTGACTCGCAAAAACTCACTGCAAATTGTCGATAATTCCAAATTATACAGAATGGCCCCTGACATATATATATATATATATATATATATATATATATATATATATATATATATATATATATATATATATATATATATATATATCAGGAGATATATATATATATATATCTATATATATCTCCTGACAAAATAACATCATATTCGTATTGATTCCCAGTCACAAGGGTATACTTGAGAACAAATTGACTAATACCCTCACCAAATATACTATTACAAATGAGAACAAACCATAAATATGTTATATTATAAAGAACTTTCTCCATTTATAGATAGTAAGATAAATAGACGCTGGTATCTTCTAGACGAGGAAAACAAGATTTAGTCTATTAAGAAGGACTTTCCCTGCTTCTTTAGAAAAGAGAGATTAACAAATCAAATTCAGCAGGCTGTTGAGAGATCTTTACATCTCCAACGTGAGGAAAAAAATGCAAAGACTTATTAGAAGTCATGACTTGTCTGGTTCATTGAGAGATATTTTCATGCTTCAAAACCTGGCGACATTATTTGATCTTCTTAAGGAAATTAGTCTTCATTTGAAGATCACTTTTTTTATATAAAATGTTATCTATTTATTTGCTTATTTGGATATTTCGTTTTTATTTTTAAATATATTTTATGTAAATTTTGTTACTGGTTATTGAATATTATTTTTTGCCTAACAAGCAATGAAACCGCAATGTTACGACGGTTCGAAATAACATTTTCAGTCAATTCATGTGCAAGTTCTTTGATAAATCTTGTAATTCATTGTCTTCCAACACTTTTGATCTTCTACGTTCTTTATAACTGACATCAAAATTACTAATTTCAGAGTAGCTGAATAAAAGTCATTCATAAAAGTAATCGAAATTAATAGAGAGGCTAAATTATTAAATTGATACTTATCATAGTGATATTTTTACTGACACTTTAATCGCAGGTTCAAATCCCGCTAAAACATAAGTATTTTTATTTATTTGTTATCTGTGAACTTCACTCAAGTTATTGACTAAATTGAGTAAAATCAAAGCTGTGGCCATAGCCTGGTAAAAAAAGGCTTTAACAGGTCAATTGAAAACTCCCATGGTCTACCATAGTAAAACACATGTTTTTGGCAAAATTAGTTTTTTTATTCAACATAATTCCCTTCAAGGGTGATACACTGATTATAGCGACCCTCCAAATTTTCGATACCATTTTTGTAGTACGAGTTGTCCTTTGCTTCAAAATAGGCCTCAGTTTCGTCGATCACCTCTTCATTCGACGAACATTTCTTCCCAGCGAGCATTCTTGTGAGATCTAAGAACAGGTAATAGCCGTTGGGGCCAGATCTGGAGAATACGGTGGATAAGGAAGCAATTCGAAGACCAATTCATGGATTTTTGCCATCGTTTATACTGATTTGTGACACGGTTCATTGTCTTGATGAAGCAGCACTTTCTTTTTCTTCAAATGCGGCCGTTTTTCGGCGATTTCTTCCTTCAAACGGTCCAATAATGCTATGTAATAGTCGCTGTTTTTGGTCCTTTCTTTTTCAAAGCAGTCAATGAAAATTATTCCATGCGCATCCCAAAATACAAACGCCATAATCTTGCCAGCCGACTATAGCGTTTTCCCACGCCTTGGAGCGGGTTCATCGTGTGTAGTCCACTCGGATGTCCAATCGACGACTTCAGAATGAAATGATGGAACCATGTTGCATCCATTGTCACATATCGACGCAAAAATTCGGGTTTATTACGATTGATCATTTTCAAACACTGCTCCGAATCATCAACTCGCCGTTATTTTTGGTCAAAAGTGAGCTCGCGCGATGTCCACTTTGCACAGAGCTTTCTCACACCCAAATATTCGTGAAAGATATGATGTTCACGTTCAGAGTGCATGATATGATGTTCACGTTCATCTTTAGAGTGCCTACTATTTCATTCAGTTTCAATTTACGGTTATTCAAAATCATTTTGTCTTCGGTGCTCATTTCACCACGTCTAAACTTAGCATACCGATCCTTGATGGTTGATTTTCCTGGGGCAGTGTCCGGAAACTCGGCATCAAGCCAAGTTTTTGCTTCAACTGTACTTTTTCTCTTCACAGAACAATATTTTATTAACACGAAATTCCTTTTTATTCATTTTTTTCACAATAACAAAAGCTGCTTCACTCAAAATGCTATAATTCACAAACTAATGATCTGATAGCTGTCAAATTTATATACGCATCTCTTAAGGGTTAGAGCTAACTAAAAAACATATGGATTTAATTCTAGTAGCGCCATCTATGTGTCAGGCTGGGGACTCTTTAATTGACCTGTTGGAATATATTCAATGCGTATGACTCAATAACATATATGACCGATTTAAAAAAGACTTTATTTCACTAAACATTTAAACAAACGTAAAAAGTAAACAAAAAAAAACTTATTCACGATAAGGGCTTAAGCACGTCAAAGGCCTTAATGACTGATCCGCTTCATTTTTACTGTTTCCATCTTCCATGTGCAGATGGTTGTACTCGGCCAAGGCAGTGTTCAGACCGTCTAAATCTTCGGCATCTTCGCTGCCGCTCTGCACATCTCCATCGCCCAAATAAATTGTTTGAGAACCATCGCCGTCTAGATCTGCAAATGATCTCAGCGTCCCGTTATATATCAGCAAGTCATCGATAAGAATCTAGAATATAAAACAATTTTTTCAAAATTGTTATGAATTAAAATAATATAAAATCAAAAAAAAATTAAAAAAATAGTAGGACCGAACTCCAATCATCAAAAATATAATTATTGATACAAGTATTTCTATTTTAAAATTCACAATTTTGTTTTAAATTTTATTTTCAGGCTTTTTCGCATTATTAGTTCTATTTCAGTCAACTTTTTAGTCTACCCCGGATGCAGTACCACGAGTTCTTAGGCATGGCATTTCAACCTTCATAAAAAAATATTCAAATGTATCTAATCCACAAACAGAGATAGATCTCAAAAGCCAATTACCAACACTAATGCACATCTCGTACACAATTGTTCAAAATATTTTTCATAACAAATCAATTTTTCCACAACACACCCTTATACTCATTGAGCTGTTTCTAACACCATTGACCGAATTTCACAAACTTCACTGATGCGAACAGACATAAATAGTGAAATATATTTGATATACAGATTTCGTACAGATACATGATTTCGGGTCTTCTTGATATTTATGGTTATGGGCGCTACAAGAAGTCCTCTACCAGGTCTAACATCTGACACGTCTAGCCTCGGTACTTGAACCCTAGTTATCCGACATACTTGACAACGAGCTGATGGGAATCATCATTGTTGAACACATATGTTCTGTTTACTTGGTATCTTTTTGCCTGTCTATTTTCACCAGACGTTCAATATAATGCAAACGTTATGTTTTGTATCGGGCCATAATTCTTTTACCATGTCATAAATATTAGGAACTTCAGTTAAAAGGTTTAATAAATTAAACCCTCTAACAATAGAACCGAAAGAATCCAATAACATATGCCTTGAGATCAACCCGAATAAAACAAAAACTTTAATACAGAAAAAAGGTAATGAAGACGCACAAATCATAGCAGAAGACAATATTGAGTCTATGGATCACTTCACATACCTGGCAGTGGAACTGAACTCCAATAAAGCCTATTTCGCTATGTTTCACGTACTAAAATCTAAAAACTACACCGTAATAACAGGCTGAAGGTCCCCAAAACAATCCCAAGTCCCGTCGCAAGCTATAGAAGCGCAGAGTGGACCATGACAGAAAGAAAAACAAACATGCTCAATGTCTTCGAAATAAATGTCAATAACAGGACAATAACATTTGGAAAACTAGATCTAACCAAGAATTATATCTGTCTAAAGAACCCCGACTATCAGAATATATCAGTCTACAACGGTTATAGTGGGCAGGGCATGGAATAAAAACGGAAGACAAGAGGTTAGCAAAAAGAATTTTATATAGTCGAATGCACGGAAAAATCCAGTGGAAAAACCTCGAAAACGCAGAGAAATTGAAACTCAGCAGAATGAGGCAGAATCTTTGAGGATCTTATTCCGACTTGCTAAATTGATTTCAGGAAACAACATCGATCAGGTTCAGAGAATCAGCCATGTCATATAAAAATCACTAGAAAAAAATTTATTCTGCAACATTTTTAGATATTGCTCAAGCTTTCGATAAAGTTTGGGATATGCGTTCGCTTCTCAAAGTTAAACAAGAAGATTATTGTTCTAACTTGAGGCGAATACAAGAACGTATCCACAGGAAAGTGTATTAGGACCAGTCCTTTATCTGTGGTATAATAGGGGCTTGCTTACATTCGATAAAAATGTTAGATATTCGAGATAACAACAATGAATCAACCAAAAAGTAACAGCTATTGTCGAAAAATTGTCTGGACAGAAAAGCGACGCACCAAAATGAATCAAAATAAATCAGTGCATATTGACTTCACCAACAAATGAACCAAGCATAAACCAGTATATATAAATCAACAAGTAGCAGGTATGAAAACAGCCAAATATCTTGGCATGACCCTAGAAACTCATGTGGAAATGACATGTTACGAAAAAATAAATCAAGCTGATGTACAAAAAAAGGTAGTGTTTATTAGGTATATATTCAGTACTGTCAGTATATGATCAACTCATCCTTTACCAAAATCTTGAACAAGTGTGGACTTATGGTGTTTAACTCTGGGATTATACCAGCCAAAGCAATAGAAATATCATTGATTCCAAAACAAGGTGCTGCCAGATATTTTTGATGCTGCATGGTAAATTCGTACCGACAATCTGCATAAGTACCTAAAGGTAGAAACTGTTGATAACGTTATCAAGAACTGTGCCCATATATATAAACAGAGGCTCCATAAACAGATCGATGTTGAGGTTCTCCAGCTCCTAGATAATAATGCCTTAGTCAGAAGATTAAAAAGATGGAAACCAATAAGACCTAGTTCAGTGAAGTTACAAGTAAAACCCAACATTAAAAACAGTGACATAGATGTTAAGCCCAAAGTATCTATCGTAGAATAAGTATTGTGTAATTTTAAAACTCTAGCAAATTAGAATAAAAACAAAGAATTTATTAGTGTTCATTTACTACAATTCTATAATAAATAATAAAACAAATATTGTATAAGTAACCTACCCCGAAATCCTTTACACCTCTGCTCGGGGTTTTCGAGTAATTCCAAAATTTCATAAACGATATTGATATTGGCACGTCCGTAATCACGTATATTCGATTCAAATGTCGTGGAATAATTGGGGCAAGCCTAAAAAACAACACCATTTATTAAATATTTACACTCACGATACTTGTTTCAGTTTGTATAACATCTAACCAAGAATGGTTGCCTGAAATGTTGTTGTTATCTTCATCGATAAGCTTATCAGGAGTTCTCACATCACCCGAGATGTTTGGTAGAATATTCACACTCTCTGGGTATGCGCATATATCTAAAATAAACAAAGAGTTAATGACTCAAGAAAACTAACGTTTATTTATCTTTACTTTGCTCTTCTAGAGAAATTTTTTGTCCATTTCCATCATATAGTTCCAATCCGTTTAGACCACAATAATACATATCACCCCATGTTGAGTAAATCACAATTTCCGTTACAAAACCAACTAAACTATTTAAAATCAACTTATTCGTAGAAGGTTGAGTAATGACTTCAGGATGCTGATCAAAAAATCTATAAAAAAGCGATTCCATATTTTTAAATATGTATAGTCTATCCAATAACACGGCCAATTGACGTCAATAAAATTTATGACGTCAGCACGTCGCAATGTTGCCAAATAGATTCAATACAAAAGAGCATAGCGACAAACAACGTTCATAACCTTTAATTTTTGAAGAATTTTGCAAACATTTGGCAACATGGCAAAATATATCATTAATTGTCGTTATAAGCTTACCTTATTTCTTGAATAAAATCGTAAAAAGCATTACCCGGAGCACGTCTCAATAGGAAACATTCTTCGCCGTTATTGGGATTTACAACAGGTCGTCCATCTAAGAGGACTTTCATTGTTTTAACACCAACATACGACAATTCCAAGTTTTCATTATAATTCCACACTCGTACTCCTATAAGAAACCTTGCTGTAATGCCCAAAAAGTAGTTATTCATTGTATTATATTACCTGAAATATACTTGTAGTCATCGAAATCGACACTAATAATGACTGAATCATCTGGCAATACTTGTCGACACACACACCACATCTGCGAAGAATCGGTGGTAACGTTCTCGCCATTAGATAAATTGTTAAGGCAGTCTGTTTTTACATTACAAGACCAACGCAGTTCATTACAGCTTAAAATAAAGTTAATTTAAATATTGACATTGTTGTTGGTTTATAATAACAAAGTGCTTGTATGTATTTTGATCAGCGATTGGTACAGATGGAAACTATCTATGTAAAAAACTAATAAGACCTTTAACCTAACTGTTTCTCTGCATAAAATGGCAGTTTTCCATTTAGCATTATTGAATTATTCGGTGTGCATATATGCTAAACTTGGAATTGTTTAATCGCAAAGCCCTTCAAAACCCGTAGCTTTATACCAATTGTCAGTTCTGATATATACGATTTAAAAAGGATACTTAAAACTTTCAGACAGCTTAACAGATGATAAATCAATTGTTTCCAGAAGTTTACATACAATGGTCAACATACAACGCTCGATCATAAATTCTGCCGTACTGTGATTACAGAACTTATTATCAATTGTTCAGGTCGGTCCAGCATGGCTTGACTGGCACATGGTTGAAGAAGAAAGTTGAAATTGAAATGCTAAAGAAGAACAAAAATTAATCGATGAGTGCTTGTATTGCATTGCATTTTACATTGATATTCTCATTAATATAATAATAGCCTATAAATTAATTCCAAAAGATTTGAAATATGTTGTATTGCTGTGTATTAAATCTCATCGGGTATATTTGTAACCAACTTTATGCAGAAGCCTCACTAACAGGCTTCAATTTCCATTATATGCTTACTTCCATTATTTTGTCGAAGTGCCAACAGATCTTTTTTTAAATCAACTTCAATTTGAAAAAAGGCTGCTGAAGGTCATCGAATGCTGAAGATGTGTAGGCATTACACGATGAAATCATCAATAGAGATCGCTAAAGACTACGACTGAGGTGTTTGAGGCACAACAATGTTATTCTTCAGCATGATAATGCTCGAACAAATGTTGCAAAACTGATGAAAACATACTTAACATTAAAATAAAGAGCAGCAGGTGGCAGACATCATGACCAAACCATTTCAGAGGACTCATTTGTGGATTTTTGGGTGGTGAATTGGGGTTGCTGTAGGATTGAATTCTTTATCTTTGTTTGATTGTTGTACTTAACAAGGGAAAGTGCCAGAGTATATTATTGCTGCTTTAGTTAAATGAAGGCTTTTGTGTTAAGTACAGTAATTAAATGTCATTAGTTTCTAGGGACTTTGAGTTATGTAGTTGTTAAGCATATATATAAGTGTCAATTAAAAGAAAAGTCACGTTGTTGTATATAGATAATTCATTTTTCGTTTATAGTCTAAGTTTAGATAAATTAAATAAATAAAGCTGTTTATTAAAGTAATCTCAGAATATCAATTAATAGCCTAAAATCTCAACGAAGCGAAAAAATATATTGTACCATTTTTTCTCAACAAATGCCGATTTTTAAAGTGAAAAAAATTATCAAAATACATGCAAGCACGTAATAAATAATAATATTACGAACCTGGCACCATCCTCAGTACCTTCGATTATTTCTAAACCCGTTAATCCAATTGCTAAAGGGTTTCCCCAATTTTCTAGCAAAACAAAATCAATTCTTTTAGTGCCATATAAAATTTGTTCGGGCGAATCGACAGCTTCACTATGCTCCAGGCCCGCTGGCACGGTTTTGTCTGTCAGAGAAATACCCGTAATCGGCCTTACCTAAATCATTAAATTATCACGTTGATGTCACTACACAAAAATTAATAACGTTAATAAAAAATATAATACCTCACTACTTAGTATGGAAGTCGGTGGTCTATCGTCCTTGCTGCTTGGAGTAATCGGTTGGGATGTTAAACTTGAGTAAGACGAATCATTTAGTGAAATTTTTTCGAGGATAGCTTCATCTGTCGTGAAAAGAATTGTCTGTAAATGAGCTAAAACGTATTAAAACAGAAACGTATACCCTACAGCGCCATAAAAAATATAGACTCTAATGTAAATTTAAATTATTATATGCAGTCTATTCAAAGTTTTTTTGTACATACGTCATCAACATGTTTAATGTATTGCCTGTCGCAATTTGTAAATTCGTTTCAGAATCAAACAATCTTTTTCTTCTCATTTTATTCTAGTGAAAAAGAGACATAATGCCGTCTAATTAACTCGAAATGAGCTGATTCGAAACGAGTGAGCCTATCAAAGTCGTCCGATTGTCAGACGTATGCAAAATTATTGAAAGCAATAGTGATAAGAGGTTATAACTCTTACCTATAAATTATTGTGGCTGTATAATTAACCGTAGTTTTTAGATGTATTATAATATTAAAATAAATTATATTTGATAACATTTTTGTTCAATTATTTTATTTAGATCAGAATTTTGTTGCATGTTAAACTGTAAAGTCAAACTGAACTAAAATTCAGAGTTGATGCGGTAACATTGCGAATGTTTGACGTCGCAAATTTAGATGACGTATGTACAAAATTACTGTATCATAGAGCACATATAGAGGTTTTACTTAAATAGGCGAAATCGAGGAAATGTTTTACGTGGTCCAACCAATGCTGGCTCTGAGACCACTATTGGTTCATTTGAATTTTCTTACAAAAACTTTTAATTGACCAATTATTATAACTAGATTGTTTGTTTCTATGGTTTGTTTAGGACGCCATTTTTTTGTCTCTGACATCATAGAATAAAGAAACCTTTATTCTATATCTGACAATGAGTACGATCAGCATTTTTAATTATAATCACTATTATTTGATTATAATGTATCTTCATTCTCAAAAGTGTTGTGTATCCAGTATATGTGCGGAAATAAAAAAAAACAGGCGTCGTTTTCCTAGGAAGAAACAACCCAAGTTAGCTATATTAAGGATGTGTGTGTATGACTCAGCATTGCTTTTACCTGGTACGTGTACAATTATTTGTATAGAACATTTGTATTCATATATACTGTTAATCATAGACAACAGAAGAAATTATGAAAATATTACCCACCCTTAAAAACAAAATGTGTCCAAATTAGGTGGTGGCAAAATTACATTGAAGGTAAATGTGATTACACTACATGAAAAGTTTTTGTTACCTTTTAAAAAGTTGCTTGTAAAATACCCTCAATTAAAAACTTAATTATTTTGAAGGGGTTCATTTACTTGAAACTTAACCGAGATAACCTTTTCAACAAAGATTTTTAAAAAATACGTCAATACAAACTAGAATTATACAATCTGTAGATCAACAAGATGAGCTTGATTTTATAGACAAGATGTTGTTTTATTATATTGTTAATAGATCCTTAAGCGGTCTCTTTAACTCCTCGATTTTATGTTGCCATAATAAGAGCACAGTAGTAATATTAACATATATCGTACATTTAAATTTTTGTCGCCGTTCTTTAAAGTACTACTTTTTGGTATGTTTTCTCCATTCTGACGTATATCATACAATTTAACGGTTTTAATGATCCGTTCCACAATTTTCACAATAATATTGTAAAAATAATTATAACTTGTCTCAATACATTTTTGCGTTGAACGAACACGTAAAATATAAACAGATACAGACTTTCAGTTGTGCTGCTCTGCTTTCAGAATGAACGAACAAAAATATAGAAAACTTAATACATATTATTTAAATTGATAGCACTAAAGAAATATGAAAAAGGGAAAAAGCGCTATAGACAATTTTGATTACATTTGCCAGGAGATATCTTATGTATTCAGTTAGATTGCAGCCTTTCTTATATTCACATTTAATTATTTTTTATTTATATATTTATATTTCATTATTTTTTATTTATATTCATTATATATTTATATTTTAGATTTACGATATTTTATAATATTTGTATTTATATAGAATTATATTTGAATAAATTATTTTAACAGATTACATTTAGGTTTTATTTCAAATTTAATTGGTCAGTAGAATGTGACGTCAGAGGTTATGCTTATAATATAATAATTAATATAATAAAATGCTTTCCTATTAAAATATATTTTTTACAGGTGCCTATAATAGTAATTTAAACTAAACAATGAAATTCAGCCAAATGACGTTCCAAGCGCCTTCCTTCCTGATAAAATTTATATTACATAAAATCATTAAAGCGTGGTAACACCGCTGGTGTCTACCAAGTAATGTCAACTTTATTTATGACAACAAAATTACTCAAAACACACATGTATTAGTTCAGAACATTTAGATTCAGATTTTTTAACTCATTAATTAAATTGCGATAAGAAGTGTTAAGCTTTCTAAGAATGTACATATTGTCGTCATCGGCCATTTATACTACTCTATTATTTTGTTACTTGAATTTATTCTAAATAAAGTCGTTTTTTAACTTTACCAGTTATTCTCATTTATATTTGGGAGGAAAAAGACGCACAAAGATGCAAAAGATATCGGAGTAGATATCTGAACTAAGAAAAAAATTCAGAGACGTAGATCACATGTCTATCGAATGGAAAGTGAACGAATTCTTTACGTACTTTAATAGCGAAAACGATATTTTAGACAAAAAGGAAATTGCAGAGAGTAGATGATACCAAAACAGCGTAATGACTAAGAAGTACAAACACTCTCCGAGTATTTTACCTGTATCTAAACAAATTAGAGTATTCAAAAGTATTGCCATTGCAAAAGTCTTTTAACCAATAATATTATCATTAAAACAATGGGATAAAAAGCAATAATAGCTTTTATTATCCCACTTAAGTTTTTATAATCAAAGGTTTTCGGTATCAAAGTTTTACTAAGTTCCGTATAGGCGTTGAGAACTATCGATTGGAAACAAACATCGATAGAAGAAGGAAAAGAACAAGATAGTGGAGACAAACACAGTACTATTAACGTCAGGCGGTGAGATTTTTTCTGCAGAAGTAGACGAAAATAATTGGGAGATTGACAATGGGGCTACGAAGCATGTGACAAATAGGCCAGATTATTTTGTGAGTTATGAAGCATTCAATCCACCACAATGAACTAAAAATGCTGGAAAAGAATTTTTAAATGCCTAAGGGAAAGGAACAATTCCGTTCATATCAACAGTTAAAGAGAGATGTGAGGATATTACATTGAAAGATGTCTGGTATGTACCGAATATTTCCAAAAATTTGTTTTCTGTTTTAGCTACTCATGACCAAAATAAAAATAGTAAGTTTGAGTCCAGTTCTATAAATATTTATGGTCAATTGAAGTTGTGTGGTTTTCGTGCAGTAAATGGTACTCTGTACAAAGCAGCTATGAAACCATTAGTATCTGAACATCGAGTTGATGTATGTTCTGTTATCAAGGGTAAATCTGATCTATTACAGTTGTATCATGAGAAATGGGGTCACCAAGATAAACATCATGTAAAAGCAAAACTTAAGGATTTTTGTATTGATATCAAGATAGATGAAGCAGAAATCTGTATGTACATATGGAAAATAGATAGTTGTTATTAAATAATGTTTAAAATTCAAATTGGTCCCAGTGCTTCTTTAAATGAATAAAATATTGATAAAAACGACGATATTGTAATAGAGCTAGATCAAATTTTTACCCTCAAAGCTTTATGGTAAACGAACATCCCCAGACGGCATTACAATCTTTCAAATAAGTAAACAATCACTATTAAAATTACTTATGGATTCGGGAACTTCTTTATTTTGTATTATTCTTTTTTTATTGTAAACTGACTAAAGAAAATTTTAATATATTTGGAATAAATGCAACCTCTATTACAGTCTCTCACAGCATAAATCTCTTAATATGTTTTCAAAAATCTTCCTTCGATGGTATTTTGGATTTATATTTTCTTAGAGTAATGAATCATTTTCAGGTTTTGAATTCTCATGGCTTATAAATGGAGAAAGTTATCAATTATTTTCAATCAAAGACAATCCTCATCCAAATATTCATCCAATTCAAAAGATGCCAAAGAGGCAAATTATGTGAAACAAATTTTTAACAAAATATGTAAATTTTGATTTACAAAATAAAATTAAATATATGCGTATATATGTTTTGACATTATTTTAGATAAAGACGAACCTTTGACATTCAGTTGTAAAATAAAATATCACATAAAAACAAATTCAGGAAATTCCATAATTACTGCAGTATGGGTACTGTTATGCCCAAAAACAAGAAGTTAAAAATTAAATTCAAAAGTTATTTGCTTAGGGAATCATTGAATATCGCCATGAAATTCTCCAATTTGGGTAGTGCCTAAAATACTTGATCAACTAACAAAATGAAATCTGTGGTAGATTTCGGATACCAAAAAATTAAAATTAATTAAAATAAAATCTATAGGTCGTAATTTTTAACTTCACCAAAAAATAAGAACATATTTTAAAAAATGTAAAAAAATTATAACGTCTGATAGTATTTTAATGTATCCTAACTTTGATAAATAATTCATATTAACAACAGATGCTTAAAATTTTATAACTTGTTTAGTTCTTTCCGACTTGAGGGATAATGGTAAAACGGAACGACCGGTAGATTCTCGAATATTAACAAACACGGAAATAAAATACTCAACAACTGAAATAAGGTAATTGTCAATTGTTTGGAACACTAATGCTTTTAAACCTTATATTTTTGGAATAATATTTCAATTAGCCACCGATCACAGATCAGAAACAATCAAAATCTCGAAATACAAAGAATTGTTTGATGTGTACTGCAATGTCATCAGGTGTTGTACTAGTTTTTGAGTTCGCGCGTTGTTATAACGCTTGTTACCTGACGACAATGCATTAAATCATTTGGAACTTGCTTTTGTGCTGTGATTGTGCTTCGGAACTTATGAAAATGCAGAGACAACTTTGCAAAATCGATTTAAAGTGTTTTTGTTACGTTTGTGTATGTTATATGTTCGGTAAGCATGAACAAATCCTGACACAAGTCACTCAAAGATACGCATTTATTGTACTTTGCTGTGGTAAACACTGGCAAGCCATGAGTATTAAAATTATTTTGTAACGCAGTTCAGAACAAAGCTGTACAAACGGTCACTTGATGAAAATGTATACTTTTGATTTTCTGTGTCAACGTTGTGGAGACCACAGAAAAATCATTTAGATAATTGCTACTTTTGCTCGATTAATGCTATCAGTATAAATACAAAAAATAGCACAGTATAAATATACTGATGTGTAATCAATCGCTAGTTCCACGTATGGACAGTGATCTGAACTAATTCATATGTATTTGGAGTATTTTTGTGGTTATGAATAAAACTGACATAAATATACACCAAACATATAAATACATTAGACGCCTAAAGTAATTTCTACAGATACTCTGAACTCAGATCTTCAATACTAACAAGCCATGAGTATTAAAATTATTTTGTAACGCAGTTCAGAACAAAGCTGTACGGTCACTTGGTGAAAATGTATACTTTTCATTTTTTGTGCCAACATTGTGGAGACAACAGAAAAATCATTTAGGTGATTGCTGAATGCTTTTGCAATGGTGGATAAAATGCGATGTATCAAACGAAAAAATAAAACATGCGAGCCATCAAATATAATCATCAAACACAGATTATTTAAATACGCGATCAAGGGAGCGCATAGTTGGTGTCACTTTAACAATGTGAAGGTTGTCGTTACTACTCATTTATACCCGTCTATTCTGTGTACTTTAAGTTCTCATCTGCTCGAGTCCAAAAGTTATATTATATAAAAGTCTATATTTTTTACAGCGTACACAAGTGATAAAAAAAAACACTCACATCGCCAAACTGGTGTATTCCGCCAAGAATCTCACCACACGCCTTCGCTATTTCTCCTTTAAATATCAGCTGGTCGTCCAACAACATAACAACCTCTCTAACACCACGATACGAATGGATTCTGGACTTGTTATAATTCTAAACAGAAGAAGAACTTGGTTGTAGTCTACTAAAGTTTAATTAAAATTACGTTATACAGTCATACCCATATCCGAATCATCGCCACCGTAGTTACATCAGAAAATTCGATGTTAAGTATGTGGCTTTTCCCTAAATAGAACGGCGCTAACCAAATATGTAAGTCGTCTCTGGTTCTATTGACACCATCCAATAAGTTTTGTACCACTCTAGGATCGTTTTGGCATTCCGGTAGGACGTTCACGTCTGACGGAATCGCAAATATCTAATTATCAATTAGAAATATTAAATTACTAATTAACATTATATTAAAAGAAAATTACCTCCTTGGCTTTTACAATTGCTCCGGTATCGCTGAAAATCTCTATACCGTTGAGGCCCACATAGTATTTGTCGCCCCATGTGCTTAGTATATCCATAATTAATGTCTGAAATAATGATAATAATTACAGTTGAAACTCAAACGATAAAAATCTCAAATATTAATACACTAGAGAGTTCAACAAGTTTTGCTATTTTACAGTATATATCGAAAACGATAGCCGGAAAACATTCAAACTATTCGATAGTAAAAAAAAAGTAGTCCAGCCGGCTTGGTGGCGCAGTGGTATAGGCGATAGGACGGTCCTCCTACTGTATTTATGTCTGTGATTATTTAAAATTTGTGATTGTCCTAGGCAAGAGTGTAAAATCCAACAAGGAAAATGATCCCAGTCACGCCAGTAACCAGGCTGGGTAAGACCGGATGTCTTCTGGGATGTTTCTAAAGTTGGTCACTCGCCAGTCGGTAGGCTTAATGCTGAGGACCGTGGTTCGGAGCTCACGTTAAACTGTAGGTCCAGTCCAGATAAACCCATAGTTGGTAAAAGGAGACTTTAAAATATATTTTTAAAAAAGTAGTAGAATGAAAATAGTAATTACTATTTCATTTGAATGCATGTTTAAAAAATGTTTTTTTTTGTCAATCATGACCTACAAGGGATAGACAAAATAATATAAACATCATGTAATGTACTACAACGTGGGGCAAAAGTCCCGAGTCCCCATTTTGATTGCCTATAGCTTTGCTCAAAGAAAAGATCAGTAAGTTTGGTCTCCATAAAACGTTTATTTAGTCTTTACACTATTTCTTCGTTATGATTGAAAAATTATATGGGTTAAATGGTGACCGCGATTCGATATGAAAATTTCGGCACTTTTTAAGGTATTATTCATGACATCCTGCAACATCTGAGGATGAATATCTTCAATTTCGTGTCGAATATTGTCTTTGAGATATTGGGGCTTATTCACATAAACTTTTGATTAAAAAAAACCATAAGAAAAAGTCTGGTGCTGTTAAATCCGGAGACCTGGCTGGCCATGCTAAATCGCCACTTCGCGAAAATAGTGTTCGTGGAAAAACGTCATTCAATAATTGAATTGTTGAACGAGCTATGTGTGCTGTGGCCCTATCTTGTTTTGGTACCGCTCAGAGATCACATCATTGGTTCCAGCATGAATACCACACAATACAGTTTTTTTTTAGTGGATGCAATGATGTTTCATGAATTAATTAAGGATTCTGTGTACCCCAAAACTGACTGTTCTGTTTATTGACCTGGGCACTGAGAAACTCAACTCAACTCGTTGATCAGGATCTCTCGGTAGCAATTTTTGGTTAGAGCGAAACTGAGCGTTAGTCACATAACCAAGATGGCACGCAATCAAAATGGTAGCGGGACATTTGCCCCACCTGTTACATCTTGTTGCATGTTGGAAACACTGCTTCCGTATCTATTAAATCTAAGTATATATGTAGGGTGACCCATCGTCCCTATCTTAATCTCCAGTGTTACAATGTACATAAACACTGCTGTTTCTCAATTAATAGAGACCTCACTGACTGCGCTACACTACACAAATTGTTTTGATTCTTTTGACTCTGTGTTACCCAAGAGCTATATTACTTCGATATTGACAGAATGAAGTCTGTCCTTATGTCTCCTTGCGATTCTCTTGATTTCCTGAGTTGATAGTCGATATCAGTATAACTAATTAGTCATGTAGTATCTCGGTGCATCTGCAATTCTTCTTAGGACTTTGTCTTGGATCGCCATAATTAAATTCCGTATGTCCATATAGGTTTCAATATTTGCTTATATAATAGCAATTTATTATGTACTGATAATTGCGATTTTCTCCCTATTGACAGATACACTTTCCTATATTTTAACTCCAGTTCTTTCTTTTTATTTTTTACATCTTTCTTCCAGCGAAATTTTGCATCAAGATTCATTCCAAGATACTTAGCTTTGTTGCTATACTGAATGATAATATTACTTATTGTTATTAATGGTTGTACGGTCTGATTATATGTGAACTACGCATGAACAGGTTTCCTTTAGTTAATATGTATTTTCCAGGTTTGGATCCAATTATTTATATTGTCACTTGATTATTGTAATTTTCGCAGCAGTTCATTCTAGATGTAGCACAAGAACATAAATGAACATACCTTTTTGTCTTCATAGGCTTTTTTAATTACATCCATTATTCTATGTGCCAGGTTAATTGCTGAATGTTTGTTAATAAACCAAAACTGGTGTGTTGGTATTACGTTTTTTCTCTCTATAATAGTATTAATAATCACGTGTATGTATTGCTCGCTTTACATGGCAAGTCTTGTACGTTATATTTCAATGTATTGTACGCTTTGTTCTGCGACAGTTAAGATAAGTGATAAGTGAAATGTGTGATCTTCACCATGTTTCACGTGCGACAATATTCACAGTATAATGACGGAAACATCATAGATGAAGAGAAGTAGTGGGCGAAACCCAAAGCCAACTGACCATAGACCGGCAAACAATGAAAACGATTGTGGCAATAAACAAATATAAAACTACCATGCAAAAGAAACAGAAGAACTCAATACTCACTTGAGTAATGTTATTTCAACAAAAACAAACTGACATTCATTGAAGGATTATGACTGTGAAACTCTTTATAACGGAGTCCAAAGCTAAGCAGGGAAAGAAATGGTATGACTATCATAACACCTTGTTCTGGACTAAAACCAGGCGGTGGAATGCATGATGCATACCTGGTCGCGGAGACTTGCCCTGGAGTGACAACTCGGACCGGGTTATGTGGTACTGCCTCTGGGTTTACGAATACACTAAACCGAAACCGCCTCACAACTGACTCCTGTGGGTCGCTACTGCTATTGCTACTGCATTAAATTTGGGGATATGGCACCCGCTAATTGGGCAGCCGTTATTTGGCACAAGGACCCGGTGACTCTATTGATTCGCGTCCTGGAGTTAACACACGATTGGAAACTGTCATATGGGGGTTATGACTGCATGGAGAGATGAGGTCGTTTCAGCCCTGAAAAGGAGGAGGTTAGCGGTGACGCGGTGCTAAGCTCCCAGCATGCCGACCAGCTGGCGAATAAAAGCGTTTTTAGAAGAATTTGATCTAAGTTGTTTGTGGAATTATTGAGATATGAAGTGCTTGATTTCTGAAGTGTCAGTTTCCTTATGAATTTGATTATTTCTGACATGGAACCATGCAGCGTTTAAGATTCTCCTGCGGAGATTATTTTGGAAAATTTGAAGACGTTTCGCCTGATTGGTTGTAACAAACTTGAAGTAGACATTAGATCCGTAGAGGAGAACAGACTGTAAAACGCGACGTCAATGCACTCTTTTCTCGGCAGATCTGAAATAAAGATGTTAAATAAGGCTGGAGCCAGTGTGGAATCTTGAGGTACACCAGTATCGATTTGTTTTCGACTGAAAAGTTTATCATAAAACATGGACAATTGATGATTAGAAGAATGAAGTATGGTAAAATTCGATAGAGAAAAGGGACTAACATGTGATGCGGATTCAAAAAAAAATGATAATACTTAAAAGTTCTCATATGTAAACAGTTTAAACTGATGGCTTTTTGATTAAACACCAGATATCTTTGATAATAATAATTTGAGTTAACAATACAGCACTGCACAACAAAAGTTCTTTTACATCCGATAAAACTGATACTATCCCGTTTACATCTCATTTAGATGTCTTTCCTTCTCCAGAAATGTTAATGAATATAATTATAAAAAAAGGGTAATAGATAGAACTTTTTGAACTATCAGACCCAGGGTAAGTAGTGAAAGTATTGAAACGAATTTCGCTGAAGGATTAGAATACATTCAGAGCAACAATTGTTACTATGGCAAACTTCTGCCTATGTTAATGTCTGTACGAACCACAAAAGCTGCAATACTTCAATATTCTCATGAGAATGGAATCTTTCCTCATGCCCCCTTGCAATTCTTTTGATTTCTTGACTGACTGTGGGTATCTGAAGGTCTCGATGTAGGTAATCAGTCCTATAGTATTTGGGTGCGCCCACAATACCTCTCAGGACTTCGTTCTCTCTTTGCAGAAAATCCCCATAATTGAACCCGTATGTCCATATAGGTTTCAGTGTTTGCTTATATAATAGCAATTTATTATGTACTAATAATTGTGATTTTCTTCCAATTAGCCAGTACATTTTCCTATATTTCAATTCCAGTTCTTTTCATTTCTTCTTTATATGTTCCTTCCAGTTTTATATCAAGATCATTCCGAGATATTTAGCGTTGTTGCTATATGGAGTGATATTATTATTTAATGTTATTGGTGCCTATACGGTCCGTTTATAGGTGAACTGCACATGTACAGATTTATTTTCATTAATTCTTATTTTCCAAGCTTGTGTACAATTATTTATATTGTCACTTGCCTGTTGTAATTTTTGTGAAGCTTCTTCACTATTGTTTCCGACAGCTATAATCGCAGTATCATCAGCAAATGTAGCCAGCGTAATATTCTGCATTTGTGGTATATCACAAGTATAGAGTAGATAAAGCATTGGACCCAGTGCACTTCGTTGTGGTACACCTGCTTTAGCTTCTTTTGTTGTAGAGTAAGCTTCTCCTTGTTTGACTTTAAACATTCTGGTTGTAATGTACAATTTTAATAGTTCGGTGCGTTGTTTTGGTAGCATTTTCTGTAGTTTATGAATAAGGCCTTCATGCCAAACCTTATCGAAGGCTTGCGCTACATCTAAGAATACAGCTGAGCATCCTCTTTTACTTTCGTAGGCTTTTTCAATAACATCTGTTATTCTGTGGACCTGATCAATTGTTGAATGCTTATTATTAAACCCAAACTAATGTGTTGATATTAGGTTTTTTCTCTCTATGATCGGTTTTATTCTTTCCAACAGGAGATGACCTGTTGGAAATTATTCTATTTACATAACTAAGTACAATAAGTACTTTATATTTCGAATTTTAAATACCTACGAGATAGTTTTTTCTATTGCATTTAAAGCAAAGCATATATGCCACCACTTAATGAGATGCCTACGAGTTTCACTGAACATCTAATTATAAACGACGTTAAAATAATATTAATCAACGACCCAACAAACAATAAAAAAATAACACAAAAAATATAGCAGCGCCATATCTGGTCGAACACAAAACTTATTGAACAACCAATCACTTGTACTTTAACATACTCACTTTACCCTTCGGCAATTCCGGTATTATAAAATCATCTACCGTCTCTCGGCTATCCTCCCCAAATACATTATCCTGTGGAAAACTAGTTCTTCGATCCGAAAACTTCGAAGTGTATTTGGAATGTTTCAGTTGCCTTTTCTTCTCGAGTTTGGAACTAGGTCTTTTGTCACGTACTCCTTGAAATAAACATGAAAAACTGCCATACATAAAAACATACAAACAACTAAAGGCTGAAGGTTTTATGCCCATTGTTATAACAAACCATATATTAATATCTTAGGTATTGTAGTCACTTTCTTTATATAAGATAGTGTTAGATTAACAGGTGTATCGATAATTTCTTTCAGGATTTTGTAGCAGATTTCACTTGCCGTAAGTATACAATGTTATGATTTGATACATATTTATCTGTTCAATAAAACAATAAACTCACGTAATCTAAATTTGTGATGTCAAAACATTGCAATGTTGCCGTATCAACTTTGAGTTTTAGTTTATTTTAGCTTTGACATATAACAAAAATTCTAAATAAAATAAAGAAACAAAAATAATATTATTAGCTATAATTTATTTTAGCATTGTAGTACATCTAATGTATATATTATTATATCATATAACAGCTATTTGAACTTTATCAAAACAAGCAAGGTGCCAAACAAGCAAGCCGAGTTTATAACCTGTAATTATAATTAATAATGTTTTGAAGAATTTTGCAGACGTTTGATAATAGAACGAATTTTGCAGACTGATTCAGCATTGTACGTCTTTTTAACTGAAATAAAATGTGAAGGAAAATATTGTCTGGTATTGAAACGAAATTATAAATGCAATAAGCAATACATTATACATCTTGATGATGTGGTTCACTGCTATTTTGGATAGACTATACTCTGTTCAAAGTTATTTTATACGTACGTCATTTTAGTTTGTTACGCGTTCGAACTAATCAGACAGCATTGTGTCTCTTTTTAACTAGAATAAAAAGAGAAGGAAAATATTGTCTGATTCTAAAACGAATTTACAAATTACGGCAATACATTAAACATCTTGATGACGTAAAAAACGTTGAATAGACTATAAGTTACGTTCGGCCAAAATAACTTTGTTTTAGGTTTATAATTTTTTGGAAATGTTGAGTTTTATGCTTGAAAACGAACATTTACTTTTCTTCTTTCACCAAATGAAAAAAGCTGCTGATAGTGATCATTTGCTGGTAGAGACTTACGGTAAGCATGCTACAATTATAAGAATGTGTGAAACGTGCTTTCGACAATTGAAATGAAGAAATTTCAACGTTCAGTAAAAAAACATCTTGGTTGGCCCAAAACGTTTCAATTGCAGGTGTTATTGGATGAAGGCCCAACACAAATTCGAAATTAATTGGTCGAGAACGTCATCGTTCCCTGAAGCTTTTTGACATTGATATTTTTCTGAATTTCATTGGCGAGTTGCTTTTTTGTGTTTATTTTCAACTTCATCTTCATTTCTAGTTGAATTAGGTAAGGTGTCACATCTGTCAAGACGGTGATATTGAAAAGTATTTGCTAAGCACTCAGCAAATAATTCGGCCTTCTCGCTATATTTTTGTCCTCTCTCCATTTTCTTTTCGAATTGCTGTCATAGTCTGTTAAGTTCTCGATAAATTCAGAAAGCATTTCATTTTTCACAATGCGAAGTTGTTGAGGCAGTTCATTTAATACAGTTATCGCTCCTTTGTTGCCATATTTTATTGCTTTACGCTTTTTTGTTAAGATTACTCATTAATTTCTCTTGATTTCTATAATGATTCTATCTATCGAAGAAATCAGCTTCCGCCTCATCTCATTTGCACAAGACTAGTTAGCATCTTTAGTCCATCATCAAATATGTTCCTTCTTTTTATGCGCCTCTGAGATTCCATGGAATCTACAAGTTGTTCACACATATTGTTTGTATAACTTACAGTGACATCAGTCCATTCCGCTCGTTTCTCTATCAGTTCCATCAGCAAAACATTTAAATTTGTGAACGCACAGTCTTATGTCAAGTCCCTTTGTAAATATGTTTGAGCATCTCTCACTTCATGTAGCACCAGTTGCTAAAGACCTATGACCCAACAAAGTCGCTACATCCGATCATGTGTTTAAGCTTTAATCTGTCTCTGTCGGGAAACAAACCGGGTTTAGTGAATGATTTGAGCAAGGAGAAAATTCATCTTTAGAATTTATTTGTTTAATTCTGTGCACTCCTGGATTCTTTTCAGCCATAAAAGTAACATTATAATATATTTGGTATTAACAGTTGCTTATATCGAGACCATCAACTTCAAGCTTGTTCAAAATCTTTTAAAGAAAGAGATTCCCCGATTTCGTCAAAGGATAAGTAATGAAAAATTGCTTGGTGCTCATTTCAATTGGTTGGAATCGTAGCATAAAAAATATAAAATTGTTCAGATAATGACAAGATATTACGATTTATTGTGAAAAGTGTCGCACGCTATGTACTACGCTATGCCAATTTTTTTTATAACATCTTTATTAGATACGCTTAGTACAATCTTCATTATTATTATTATCACAATTGATTTATTACTACTTTTCCTATGTGCTTGAATTAATTAGCAAGCAAGACGAGTGCGAGAAAATACATCAGTATGTATTCCTCAACTATAAAATTACAATTATTTATTAATTATTAACTTATAGCTATAGTTTACACTAATAATACACACTAAATGTTCACACAAGTTCGTATGGTTTTGTTCGTTTCAATCTCCTGACATCCTGTGCGCTGTCCAGCAGTTGTATTGCTTCCACGTTAGAATGATTTAGTAATCTTCTTTCGTGTTTCAAGGCGAAATCCTGCACAACTTCGCAAATCCATTTGATTTCCAGGTCATCGTGCAGTTCTTCATTGGTTACATAGCGATAGGCATTGGTAATCAATCGAAGAATCTTGTTTTGACAGCGCTGTATGACTAACTAATTTGAATTTTTAGTGCAACCCCATATTTGCACCCCATAGGTCCAAATTGGCTTTATAATTGTATTATAGATCAACCTCTATGATTTTAGATCAAGTTGAGAGTATCTTCCGACTAACCAGTATAGTTGTTTTATTTTGGTTCTAATGTGTTTTGCTTTTTGTCTAACGTGATGCTTCCAATTTAATCTACCGTCAAGATGGATTCCAAGGTATTTTGCTGATTCTGCTTGAGGAATCGGGCATCCATTGAGTGATATAATTAAGTTTTTATTATTTCGCCTTAATGCAAAATTAACGTGGACACATTTTGGAGCTCTTAAGTTGAATTTTCTTTTTGTCATTCTTTTGTCCATTTGTAGATTTTGTTGACTGCCACTTGCACTTTTATTATTGCCCTAGGCAGAGATATATCTTTTGCCATAATAACTGTGTCATCAGCAAAGGTTCCAAGAAGTGTTTCTTTTGTTGTTGGAATGTCAGCAGTGTAGAGCAGATACAGGAGAGGTCCTAAGACGCTACCTTGTGGAACTCCAGCCGAGATATTTTTAAATGTCGAGAACGCCATTTCGTGCGATACTCTAAATTTTCTTCCGAATAAATATGACTCCAGCAATTGACAATAGTTACGCGGTAACAATTTGCTCATCTTCGCTATGCCAATGATTCATCTAATTGTCCGGACCTGGCACCAAGTGGCGAACTATTTTACTAGTGTAAAATATGCCTCAAAAAAGGCTTGTGAAAATCAACTTACAGAGTTATAATGAACTTACAATAGGGGTTGATATATAATGAATTCCCTTCAATTAAGACTTCAATTCAATTTAGTGCAATTGAATGGATATATTTTTAATAGTGATATATTACCTGACGCACTAGTTATTTTCTCATTTTCACATAACAACTCGTTGATCATCATTTCCCGGAGTTTTTCTTCTTCGGCTAAACTTAATTGGTAATTGCTTAATTTCCTGGCGAATCTTAAACTAAAACAACTTAATGTTGATTTCAAGTACAAAATGTTCTTGCAATAAAACAGCCTGCCCGCGTCATTAACGACGTCGAATATACTGCCAAAAGTCGCAGCGGATTTTTTCTTCTCGTTTTACCCTAGTTAAAAATGGGTAGAATGCTGTTTAATGCGTCGGAACATGTAACCGAATCGGTCTTTAAAATTCAATTTGTGTTGGTACTGGTCAACACTGTTGTCAAATGTCTCCAAATTTCTTCATAACCTAAGGGATAATAATCAGAGGTTACAAACATGAAAACTTTCTATTAAACCAAATTCTGACCAAAATGAATGTCGTCAGCACGTCGTAATGTTAACGCTAGGGATATGTCGATGAGAAAGATGGGAGATATTCCAAAACAAAAGTTGATACTTTTCTTCGAAAACCACTGATATTAATATATATTCTATATTCTAGTTTGTAATTTAAAGTTCGATATATTATTTTAAAACTATCGATAGTTTGATAAAAATATTGAAAAATATCGGGCCAGACAATATCCATATATCGGCAAAAAAATATAGGCGAAAATTATCGATATTATATCCAAAAAAATTGTTTCCCAAGAAAATCCCTATTTGCCGCATCGAATTTTACTTTTCCAAATCCAGACACCACACACTAGCCGAAGTGGTAATTTTTTTTTGGTCTCGAACCGGGTAGGGGAATCCTGTTACGGATACCTGGTCGGGAAGACCCGCAGGAATAAGCGAGTTGGACTTGTTATGTGGAGACTGCCTCTGGGCTACCCACTAAACCCCACCCTATCAGCTGATCCAATAACCGCAGTGGTAATGGTTATTTGGTTAGCGACACTTATCTCAGCATAGGCTAGACTCTATGAAGATAATCGATTTCTCGTACAAATCCGAGGTTTGAAGCCCACACAGAGCCTCTAATCTGGATGAGTGGTGGACAGTCTTGCAGTATGTAGTAGACTGTAGTAAGGGCAAGGTGACAAAACTCAAAGTGAGCAGGCGGGTTCGAAGTCATCAAGTGACGGTGCGAGAAACGACATTGACCGAATCTCAATAGATTCATAGCTCTGGCATAGTGACGAAGGGAAAGAAAGTCAAGAAGGGAGAAAAATTAGTTTTGATTTCAAAAAGCTTGTTGGGACTGGGCGTTGTACCTCGTTCTTGGTGAAACACGAAACGAATGGGATAAGATCAATATGGATACAAATATTTGTGAGGGGAAGGAGAGAAGAGGATATCGATTTAGTCGCACTAACCGCGCTTGTGGTTTGTAATCTCTAATTATTATCACTATTAGAAATTAGATATATTCTTTTACAACTATCGATGATAGTTTGAAAAATATTGAAAGATGTCCGCCCAAAAAATATCCATATATCGGACAAAAAAAAGTTAAACAAATTTTTCCAAAAAATATATAATATTACGTACGATATTGACTTTTCGTTTATAAATGTTTCTTGTGGTTTGTTTGGTTTATAATCTCTAATCATTATCTCTAATATTTTGAAGAATTTTGCAGACATTCAGCTACATGGCCGACTAGCATCAACCCAAATTGTATAAACTGATTCAGTTATATCTTCCGACGCATCAGACAGAATTATATAATTTTTATTTATGATAAAATAAAAAGGAATAATTTGCTCGGAATTTAAAATGAATTTTACACTTATACAAATAGCACTTGGCAGTAAATTCCACGTCATCTATGACGTGCATGAGCTGTTTTATTGGACGTGAATAATACGTTAACTATTCTTACTTATTCCCAGCTGTGGCATCTGGCGTTTTCAAGTTATCACCAAATAGAGTTTCCGATGATCGTGATTTGGTAACTCGGTATGAAAACAAACTGTCGGTATCCGTATCATTTTGTCGACTTCGATACAGATGTCTTTCAGCGGCTTTCCTTATATTGCCATATTCGTAGAGTGGCACTTCATTGGACAACTCACTATGACACCTTTCAGGCGTGTTATTATCCCCTATAATTCAATGGTATAAAATAAAATATCAATAGAAAAAAGAACACTCACTAATTCCAGATAAGGGAAAAATATCGCTAGTCTCCCAGTTCTGACCTAAAATATAATTCGGGGTAATAGCTGAAAACCAATTTTTACCTACTTACACGATAGTCAGATGTGTATATTAAGCATAGTGATACATGCTGTGCAAAACACAAAAACTACACTATGATCAATAGATATGGTTTAATTTAGTTCAAGGCTTACAGTGTCTTTATTTCTTACCGGGTACAAAGTCAACTGACGAAGCTAAACCCGAATCACTGGAGACCATCTCCCGTCTATCTTTTGTTGTCCTGGTCGCTAGTCTTCCTTTATGAGATTGATTAAAATTACTTAAGCTTCTCCAGCACTTCTCTAGATCCACTTCGGGCTTATATATCTCTGACGCTTCAAATTGCTGATTAATCTTCGGTACCACGTAATCGGAAACGGTAACCGTTAAATGTTTCGGCGACTTTTCGTTATATAAATCGAGTGCGACTGAGGATCTCCTCCCATATTTGGCTGAAGAATTAGGCGTCGTTCTAAAATATCAAAATTCGAATTTTACACCACACACAATCATTTTAATGTGATATTTGCATTGGTTCTAACTAGCGTTGGGAACTATCGACGGAA
The DNA here is from genome assembly GCF_030347505.1 of Rhynchophorus ferrugineus. NCBI lineage: Eukaryota > Metazoa > Arthropoda > Insecta > Coleoptera > Curculionidae > Rhynchophorus > Rhynchophorus ferrugineus. The sequence continues at coordinate 20,928,379 of NW_027472580.1, forward strand.
AACAGTCGAAACAGTCGATAGTTCCAAAACAGTTGATAGTTAAAAAAATACTATTTTCAGTTAAATGCACGGTTCGACTGTTTTTATTCCATTCGTGATGTCAGACGAAAATGTACGAATTCTTGTCTGTATAAAATGTGAGATAGGAAAGGATGAAGATAAATGCTTGGAGCAGTTAATTTTAAATGTCTTTATATTCTCCAATGGTAGTATAAGCGAGACAGAGATGTATATATATTCATTCACGTGATAACTTTAAAAAAGAAAAGGAAATCAAAATTACTAATTTCTATTATCATGTAATAAATAATATAATTTTAAAGTAAGTAGGATTACTTTTATACTGAATGTTCTGTGGATGTGTAAAAAGGAATGGAATAATAACACCACAAATGTTTTAACGTGTTTTAATATATTAATTGCTATTTTTAAATAACATAGCATAATAAATATAAATAGTACAATACAACTGAAATAAAACCTAAAAACTAAAGATTTTCAATAACCATAACTACTAAATAAAATGTAAACGTATACCTAATCATTGAAAAATCTAATCCATGATGAATCTAAAAATGATCGTACAATAACTACCAGACCCTTTTTAAATAAAAGTTTTATTTATTTTTGAACGGAAATATTTTTAAATTACTGTGAATATTAGCATATTCAACTTTTCTCCCGTGAGGCGATAATTATTTGCTCAGATTTTGAAAAAACTCGTTCCCAGGGCACAGATGTTACGGGTATAGAGGAATATTTTACGTGTAACTGATATAATTCGGGTAGTTTCATTTTATGGGTTTGCCAAAAATCCAATGTGTTTTCTAAACGCCCAATAAATGGAATTTCCAAATACTGCTAAATCTGTAAAGTTGCTGCAGCATTTGGAGTAATTACTTCTTTCATTCTAGCCATTTTTTTATCAAAATACCTCTAGATGTCAATACATTCTTGGTCAGTAGTTTTGTCTCGAATTTCGAGTTGTGGAACTATATTTGTATTTTTTGAACTTAGAATGGAAGATACCTTTTTTGTAATAACTTATTGTATCACCTCAGCATTATTTGCAATACCAAATTGAATTCCACAGGCACAAAGCATAAAAGTGACGCTACAAGTGTTGAAGCTTGTGTAAATAAGGTCAAGAGTACAGTTTGTTATATAAGCTTCAATCTCAATTTCTGGATAGGTACTCCACTTTAAAGGAAAAATACTTTATATTAATCATAATGAATAATAGACAATATGAAATGTTAAACAATATAGCCTTGATTTTATATCTCTAATACCTCTCTATCTCAAAATACCTCTAGATGTCAATACATTCTTGGTCAGTAGTTTTGTCTCGAATTTCGAGTTGTGGAACTATATTTGTATTTTTTGAACTTAGAATGGAAGATACCTTTTTTGTAATAACTTATTGTATCACCTCAGCATTATTTGCAATACCAAATCCTGCTTTGAAAAAGTTGAACACATTCATTGTTAAGATAGTCCATTCGTTAACAAATAAAAACTGTGGTGCTCTTCTTAATAGCCAACAAAATAAATTGTTGAATATTAAAGTAGAGTTTTCCTATCAGAAAATGTATTTATTACAAATATTTAAAATACTTTATTCGCCTCTTTACGGTTAATATTTTTAAAAGAAATTTAACAACTGCTACTGTAAAAAATTCTTCAAATCTTTTGGATCTATGCAATTTCTGAAACCTTTGGAACCTAATTTTAATTTTCAAAACTTTGGGAAAAAAGTTAAGTTTAAAAAGAACGTTCAAAATCAGTCGAATGAACTAGTAGAACCGAAAATAGTAACTAAAAGTAAACGACTGAAACAGTCGATAGTAAATAGTAATAAAATCAGTCGGACCGAAAATAGCGACTGGAAACAGTCGACTGAAAACAGTTACTAGTAAAAACAGTCGAACCAAAAATAGCGACTGAAATAGTCGATAGTAAAAAGTAGTCAATTACTGAACAGTCGATAGTCGATTTCATTCGATTGTGCCCAACATTAATTCTAACGTACCATTATATTTTGTTGCTGCACGCTATATATTAGATGCTTACATGTATTTTGATCAGCGAGATCTATTGATGAAAATGCGAAGCATAAATGTAAACATCTGTTAAACAATCTAATCTAATTGTTAAATTCGATTGTTTTGATATTTATTTAGATAAAATAACAGTTTCTCATTTGGTATTATTGACTTATTCAATGTATAAATACGCTAATCATGAACCATCAAAATTGTACTTTCGACATTCACTTTTGTAGTTTCATTTGAGATCACTTTTAGAAACGTATCCATTATATCCCAATTATCAATTTTGGTTTCAATGATTTGAAAATAGTCATTTTGATTCAAAGACCAGTAGTATGTTTTATTATAGAAGATATCAAATGCGAATATCCATTAATTTTCAGGGGTTTGAAAGTTCTAGCGACTTTGATATCGAGGTCGTCTAGTATCATTGTCTATAAAATTATTTATCAAAAAAAGCTTTGCATTCATTAAGATGTATTGACTTTAATGCTGTCCTTATTTAATATTTTTATCACACAAAACCCATAACCTATTCAATCTCAACTGCGGTGCTTGCAAAGGAATTGTTGATTACATATCTAGCAATAAAGATGGAAAGCTATAAAAAATGCCAACATTTTGAAATTGAAAAGAGAAAATAAATAAAGTACAAATTCATTCGTCATTTTGATTTGAATGATAATGAGCGACCTGGAAGATTAGAAAGACAATTAATAGCAAGACTTGTTGGATGTTTAAACTGTCAAAAACCAATAGTAGCTAGTTTTGGAGAATCATAGAAGGCATTAGGTAAACTTCGGTAGTTTTCGCCTGAGTTTGCCACATGGCCTTTTACAAACAATCGAGAGCTAGAGTCCAACGAACTACAGTGGTCATTTTCGGTATGACCTACACACACCATAACCTTGCCAGTCGACTGTTGCTCCCACGTTTTGGAGTGGATTCATCGTGTGCAGTCCACTCAGATGACTGTCGATTGAACTTCGGAGTAAAATGATGCTGCCATGTTTCATGCATTGTCACATATCGACGCAAAAACTCGGGTTTATTACGCTTGATCATCTCCAAATACTACTCCGAATCATCAACTCGTCGTTGTTTTTGGTCAAAAGTAAGCGACATCCACTTTGCACAAAGCTTTCTCATACCCAAATATTCGTGAATGATATGATGTACACGTTCAGTTGATATCTTTAGAGTGTCTGCTATTTCATTCAATTTCAATTTACGGTCATTCAAAATAATTTTGTGGATTTTTTTAATGTTTTCGTCGGTAACAACCTCTTCTGGGCGTCCACTGCGTTCATCTTCTTCGGTGCTCACTTCACCACGTCTAAACTAAGCATACCAATCATTGATGGTTTCTGCTTCCTTTTTATACATTTTTTTCACAATAACAAAACACTTGCTTCACTCAAAATGTTATAATTCACAAACTAATGATCCGACAGCTGTCAAATTTATACACGCATCTTTTGAGGGTTAGGGCTAACTAAAAATCATATGGATTTAATTCTAGTAGCGCCATCTATGTGCCAGGTCGAGGACTTTTCAAGTAACCTGTTACATCTTTTGACTGTAATCGATAAGGAATTCATAAGAGTGTATCAAAGGGTGAAGGACATTCAAAACTCCAGGAAAGTATTAAAATAAATTATTATTGCCCGGATGATATAAAACTGATAGAAAAGGGTTAAAAAAATGTAATACATAATACATTAAACCACATGTAAGACATAAAAATGACTTGGGTAAGATATTCCTATTATAATTTAGCTACTAACAATTTAACTGCTATAAACTAGCTGCTAAAATTCCAACGAAAGCTATAGTGGATTAAATCCGAGAGAATTTAAGCAATGACAATTTGGAAAGACTACATTTATTTATTAATGTAAAGATTTACACAATATTCAGGAAGCAAACCGTTTGAATTCCACGGGCACAAAGCATAAAAGTGACGCTACAAGTGTTGAAGCTTGTGTAAATAAGGTCAAGAGTACAGTTTGTTATATAAGCTTCAATCTCAATTTCTGGATAGGTACTCCACTTTAAAGGAAAAATACTTTATATTAATCATAATGAATAATAGACAATATGAAATGTTAAACAATATAGCCATGATTTTATATGTGTAGATTCTACACACGATATGTCCATATACATTTGAAATGCATTCCTTGCTTGAATTGAATGAATTGCGATGCGATGCAGTTTGGCTGGGACCATCTGGAATTTGCCACCATTAAGATATATTATTGAGTGACTGTAAAGATAAATAGATGCTTGTGTTTTTACATATTAACTGGTTGACCTGGCAGACTTCGTACTGCCTCAATAGATAAATAAAAGATCTAATAATCTGTAATTAATTTATTTTCGATTAATTACACATGATGTTTCATACTTAAAAAACAGTTTTTCTGAAATACAGGCTATTTATAAGGTTATTCAATTAGATATTTACAGACACATATAGTTATGATAATCAATTTAAAGCTTTCTGATTATAAAGTTTTTCTGAAACTATATTTTTTGTTTTGTTTTGAGGTGCGTAAATAAACAAAGGTGACGATTTTCCGACGCGCGAACACGTGACTTGTAATTGTCCATGCACCAAGCAGGGGACCTCAAAGTTGATTACGCAAACCAACGCTTCCAACGACTGACCTTGACATTTACTTATGGTCATCGCAAAGGCCAGACGTACTGAAAATTGTAAACGTTTAAAATCGAATGGTAAATCAGTTGGAATCATCGGTACACGCGGAATCAAGACCTCCTCTCCTTTGTATTTTCCCTTTATGATTGTTGCCTCAATGACGTTATTCATCATCTTTTTCACAGCCAGTCTTGTTCCATTGCACAGTCGAGGTTGATTAATGTTACGCAGCATGATGACAACTGGTCCTACTTTTAACTTCAAATTGTGAGGTGGTAATACAGGCAATTCCAGTGAATTTAAAAACTCCGTGGGATAGTTTACTACGCCGTCCTGGTTCATAACGGTGTCGACTGATTTGAAGGAAACCACCTGTCCCGGAAGAAAATTCTGAATGGTCGCATTGTGATTCTCGAATTTCGAATCCTTGACTTTTTTCCTCCTAACCATTTTCTAAATGGACTGCCAATGGACTACTGTAGGGTGTCTTTCATGGATCGCAAATGAAAATATACGCCAAATTGCTACGTTGTTACTTACCTAACGACCCATCTGGTACTGTGATATTGGGTCATTTGCATTGGTTATAGCGAAGACGGCCATATCGCTACTTTTGTTAACATATTTACATATGTACTTTATCGACTTCACAGAGTTACAATATTCCACATTGATGTGAATCTTAAAGGCTTTGGATAATATTGGCGAGTTTGGCATGATCCAACGATTATCTACATCAAAATTTTGTCCTCTTACCTTCACAACTACCGATCGCCCATTGTCCGCAACTATTCGCCGACGATACAATGGGTATCCATTATTTCCCGTTATGGTTTCAGCAATCAGGTCTCTTGTGTATCGCTTGGAACACTTGTCGTCAACCATACATGGTGAATTGTAGTTAAAAACTCCGCAAGGTCCACGTATCATGTGTTTGGTAACTACTGCATGCAATTTTGGGTCAACTATGGGAAAGTGAGCATGAAATTGTCCTGTATAATACGTGTAGCCCAAATGATGTCATCTGGAAATAGCTGTTATATTTCTGACCAATTGTGGCAATTTTACTTTGCCTTCAGCGCAACAAAATCCACTAGACTCGCCACTCTATTTTAACTCCTTGCAATATTTACAAATTATTGTCATTTCCCAAATTGTTACCGATTTGTCGGTACACTAATCTATTGCCGCAACATAGTGGAATGCAGCTCGTTCCAAAACCACAGGAGCACTGTGTCTGCGGAATCGCTCAATTTCATTATGTCCTGCTCGCTCTTGTTGTGTTTGATCTGCACGAACTCATTGCATTATAAGCCTATCTACTTCATTGTCACTCTCTACAGAACGCAATTCTGACATAGCAATACGACTATATTCTTGATCTGTCTCTCTCTGGTAATCAGTGCGGTTAGCACGTGAGGTAGCTCTTCGCACATTTGATTGACTGCGACGACCTAAGTCAGGTTGTCTTCTCCTCGGCATCGTAAATTGTAATTAATCAAAGTGAGAAAAGTTCTCGCGCACTTAGCAGTAAAGTGTCATTGTCACAAAAAATCAACAAGAAAAAGAGCACATAATTTGAAATGTCACTATCACAAAGGATCATCGAAGTTTAGAATGTTCTCGCGCACGTAGATTGTCGGTTTCGATTCTTGACATCAAAGAAAAAACAAAAATTTTGTTTTAATTTAATTTCGAACATTTTCATAGTTATTCGCCTTTTAAATCTTCCCTGAACTTCCACAAATAATTCAAGACCAAAATTATCCAAATCGGTCCAGCCGTTCTTACATTATAGTTATCTTACATATTGTTTTATTTTCTTTTCTCTATGTCTTTGTCTTTATGTTTATAAAAAGTTAAGTTATAAGTGTCTTGCTAAGAGTGCCACAATGAATCATTTTGAAATATTCAAGTTTCATCAAGATACACAAGTTCAAATAGTTTATCTTCCTTGGTCTTATTTCATGCTTTAAAAATTGAATTATTTTTTAGGTAATGTCTGGAAGTTCCATTAAATCTCTCCGAGGGTTATCTTTACACTATTTAAACCCTATGCCCTGTAAAAGTATATGAAAGGATGTCTTACATCCTTCATATAGTAACAAAAAAAGTGTAAAGACAATATAAATTGATCAAAAAAGGTAAAAGTTGCAGTAGCATTCGATTAGGTTTTGTTGGTCATTATATTTATTAATAATTAATTGCAGATATATTGCTGGTCGAAAATGATATTCCATCAAAAATTGTTTGGATATGTGGAAGGAAGAATTGTAACCATAACACCTTCGGTTTGGATGAACTCGATAAGACATAAAAAGGACAAGAGGAAGTAATTAATACAGACAGATATTTAGACAGATTAGAAATTAACAGTTTAGTAGTAATTGAATTGGACAGTGAGTCAGAAAGTGAAAGTGACTGAAGGAAACTTTTAGGATATATGATAACGCTGTGCAATGCTGGAAATTCCTGAGACAGAATGATGAGAGTGGAAACAACTAAAGGTAGCACATAATTAATTGAACATAACTGAATAGAAAGTGCTATTGCAGGGCGTGAAAGATTTGTGTGCACAGATGTTTGAGGAGAGAATGAATACTAACTGTTTTGTAGATATGGTAAATGCGTTAGACAGAATTCAGAGATGAATTTTATGAAGAATGGTGTACACAGATAGCAGCAGAAAAAATTAAATATCCAGTGATACCAAGATATAAAGAAATAAGAACTAAATGTAAAAAGGTAAATATGCTCTCGAATGAAAGTAAAATATGTTTCTCAGATATACAATTGTTAATTAGGTGGATTAGGCCTACAGGGGGATACCACTACATAAAAAAACGCGCCTAGAAAGTCTACCTCATGGATGGTCTGGAAAAACAGTTCAATGTAGACAAAACAAATCTAACCTACAAACTATTATACCTGTGTTCTTAATTGTAGTTTTATGTCCTTCGATATTATCGAATATGTAATAGATTTACTATAATGTTAAAATAAATTATATTTGATAACATTTTTATTCAATTATTTTATTTAGATTAGAATTTTCTTGCATGTCAAGCTGAATTTCGACGTCACAAATGATGTATTACTAAAGAAACTTTGAATAGACTATATATTCTTCAAATATACAAATATAAATATAATTTTCAGAAAGTGGCAACGTTGCAATTTCAAATCCTTGTGCACTTGCACTTTTCAAAAGAACCATCGAACAGTTTAACAGTACATCATTGAGAAAATAACATCCGTACAAATAGATTGAAAATGCTATTTCAAACCATTTCATCATTCAATTCAATTTTCTGTAGAGTATTATGACAGGCGATGAAATATGGATCTATTATGACAATCCTCCTGAGCGCAAAAACAATGCACCACCAGGTGTTGCTGTGAATATGGTGGGATCAGCAAGGTGTAGTGCATTACGAGCTGCTAAAACCGAATGAAACTGTTACTACAGATATCTACCGACGTCCTCTAGTTTAACAACACTCGACCACACGTTGCAAAGGTTGTGTTGTGTTTCTGATTATAACCCGTTTAGATCTATATATCCTATCATAAACCAACATCGTTCTTTCTATAAGGTATCGTCATGTTGCCAAAAAGGTGGGAATAAGTTGTAGAAAATGATGATAAATATTTTGGTGAATACATATTGTACATTTTTTTTAAATAAATGTTTTCTTAAAATGAATAAAAATGATCATAATACATACAAGCACCTGATGTCATCAATATACATTATTGTGATCGCAAAATAAGACGTATATATATATATATATATATATATATATATATATATATATATATATATATATATATATATATATATTAATAGCAAAATTCCTTATATTATTCAAACAATGTTAAAATTACTGAATAAAATTTGCCAATGACGTCACCCATACGCACTTCGACCTTTTTCGATTAGGTTTTCAGATAGAACCAAATCCGATTCATGCGGATGACGTTATTCGCAAATTCAATTAAATAAATTGACAATAAATGACATTTTTGTCAAACTTTAACTTTTAAAGATGACAGTTGGGGACGGATTATTATACGGTCAATGCATACGTTTACAAATTTGACCATTTGTGCATCAGATGATAGTAAGACCGAGTTATATATACATTCAAATCCTTTCTACCCAATACAAACAATACCTAATATTTTAGTACGTCTAGTCTAGACTTGTTTTCATAACTTCATAGTGCTTGATAGATGAATAGTATAAGTAGGCTAAGTAGATTTTTTATTCTTAGTAATTATATCTTAATGCTTATTTGTCGAATTTAATTATTTAAATTTTAACTTTCTAACTTCTTCTGTTTCTTCAAGTTCTTTAAAGAATAAAACAGTATTATTTTAAATTTAAAATAACATATGACTATTGACTATTAAAAAAGTGACGCTTTCCAAATGCTTTCATTTACATTAATGTAATAAACTTGCAGTCATACCATGTATATGTTAAACTGTCTACAAAATATGTAAAAAACTTGTAGATAATTAAAGCCAGATTTACTATTCAATTTTATAAGGCCTAACAGGGCAAATTTGATCAGATTGCTAAAGACAAAAAGCAACCACATCAAAAATTGATCATCGCCTTCCAAATATTTTGAAAAAAAAACAATGACCAAAACAAGTTGTATTAGTTGATTTTTCTTAAATCAACTAATACAAAAAAAAATTAATTTCTTTAAACTAAACGAGTCTCTAGAAAATAAACTCATATGAATTTTATATGGCGAACGCATTATACTTAATACGATAAAACAACCTTTGAACATTTATAATGATTTATATCGTTATTTATAATGTTTTCATATTGTAACGTTGGCCTTGATGCTATTAAATATTCCTAGATAGCTACTACCACAGATATAATTAATAGCTTGATCATACCTGCATTGCCAATAGTTTTAAAAAATATTAAATTATCATAGATTAAAAGATTTTTTAAAAAATCACATTCATTTACTTCAATTAATATTTGGTTTATTAAATTTATTATTATACATAATCAGCTAGCAAGAGCATTTGGAGATAAAAGGACGAATAAATCTGCAGCGAAACTAGAAAATATATTAATAGACTCAAACATATTAAATTTACAGAAAATAAGAGAGCAATTTTGTCACTTCAACACAGAAGTAAAAGCATTCAAACATTAGAAACCGCACGTGAAAAATTTCAGGTAATGTAGACTGAAGTTGTTGATATTACTCTAGTAACAATCAAAATAGTTATGTGTGACTCCATATAAGTTATTTCAAGTACAAGATGTTCATTACCACAAAATTTTATTTTTGACACTTTATTCCAGCTAAAGGTATCTTTCAGCATAAAATGCGATCTTATATTAATAAATAAGTGATAAAAGATAATTAGGAATATTATTTTGATAGTGGAGTTTGAACAAGTCATATTAATATTATCTTTAGTTTGAAAATATAAGAGATACCATGTCAGACTGGTTGTAATCTAGATATATCATTATTTTAATCAATAAACTTTAAATAGTTATTTATATTTTTAATTTTTTAATACTATTTGTGTTGCTTTTCAACGTTTTACTTACTGTTTAGATTCTCCAATTTTACCCTCACAATAAGGTATACGACTTGGAATATTAGAACTACTAAAGGCCAACCCAAATAAACCATGATCAGGAGAAGCTATTGAATTTCTTCTCGTTGGCTCTTCGAAATATTCTCGAGATAGTGTACTGCAAATCGATATAAACGCTTATGGTATCACATCATCATATAAACTTGTACCTTGTAATCTCTTCGAGCCATTTAGGAACCTGACTATCAGTCTTATTTCCAGATTTACGAGCAGTTTGGTCCGATTGTCCCAAATCACTTAAATTCGGTGTACTTTGTCCTTCCATTATTTAAGATTGCGCGTTTCTCGATTAAAAACTGTTACTTTTCACATTGTTTGAGAATGAAACTATAATTTTCACTTCAATATTCCATGAAGTTGCTTTTGACACTAACGTTTGTTATGGTGGAACGCCGCTTGGTTATAATCGTTGCTACGGTGACGAGTCTCCCAAAACTATTGGCGACTTTAAACCGGTGGTTTTGTGTGGGTAACGTTCGAGGGAAAATATAGGCCGAGTTTAAAAATAATATTTTATTATAGAAGATGTCAAATGTGAATATCCATTAATTTTCGGGCTTTTGAAAGTTCTAGCGAATTTAATATTGAGGTCGTCTAGTCATTGAATTTGTTTTTTAATACAACTAAGAAAATTTTGTTACAATAGCTCGTTTCCGATGTAGGTCATGAATGTTCGACATCGATTTATTTCGCATTCATCCCATTGTCTATAAAATTATTTATGAAAAAAAGCTTTGCATTCACTAAGATGTATTGACTTTAACGCTGTCCTTATTTAATATTTTTGTTATCACACAAAACCCATAACCTATTCGATCTACAACTGCGGTGCTTGCAAAGCAACTGTTGATTACATACCTAGCAATAGAGATCGAAAGCTATAAAAAATGCCAACATTCTGAAATTGAAATGAGAATAAATAAAGTACAAATTCAAAATAATTATTTACTATATTAAACAAAAATTGATAACATAAAAACAAGGACATATAGAAGGGGCCATTTGAAATGAAGAAAGAAAATTTATAAAGCAAAAACATAATAACAGGAAACATCTCGGTTCTTTTTAAAAAATATTACACTACCAAGGTTGATATTAAAATCATCTAAACAAAAACAGGACCACAAAATCGATTTAATAACAAATTGAAGTAAACTTTAATTGCATTAATGATTTTTAGGTTCGACTGCATAAACATACACATTGCGGCATTATTTAAAATGAAAATCTAATAAGAAAATGGAAAATGATACGTGCATTTTATTAATAAACTTCCAGATAAAATAGACTAATTGCAAAGATTGCGATCCTAGTTCCTTTGCAATTGGACTGGGTCTTTTATAGACTTACTGATTACTATAAATAATTGTTATAGCTATCTTTCATTATAAAAAAGAAATATTTATAGTAAAAACAATATTTTGAACGATCAAAAAATGTTCAGCGATTTGGAACCACCGACTATTTGAATATCATTTTTACTTAAGCTGGCTGAAGATATAACAAATTACAATTAAAAAACGAATAGTTTATATAGATGTTCTGCTTTTCTCATACGATGAAGTGCACTGCACAGCCATTGCCTACATCATTCCCATTCTGTTGTACCCGGGGGCTTCGAAGTGACGTCGTACAACACTCGGGAGATACCAGGGACTTTTTCCACTTCCTGAACCATTTTTTGCACGATCTAATAAATATAAACATTACGTTTAGTAACAAATATATATATATATATATATATATATATAACATATTGTAGTATTTTAAAAAAACTACTAAGGGGGTTCAGTGGAAGAATCCATTACTGTTGTTTAAGTGTATGATTAAGTTTCTCTTATAGGCCAAAACAAGTCGTAAATATTTTTTAAGAACTGTATAATAAAAATTAGCCGTAAATACCTTTGCTAGAAAAATCAACCATCTTATCAGCGTTAAAATTTACATTTCAGACTTGTATGAACAAAAAAGATCAATATTACAGGAAAATGTGTTGAAATTGCCAAATAAAATGAGACACAAATTGAACGATATTTTGTTTGTTCTTAATTTTTGTCAAAGTTTTTGTTATTATTTATATCGGAGAGAATTTGAATTGAAATTATTGGACGTGGGATTCCATACAATGAAAGGTATTTAGAGAGTGTTTCATTCATAGTTTAGGAACCTTTTTAGAACCTCCCATAGATGTATGTATGTTAAAATTTAAATAGAAACAAAATAATAAGGTGTTTCATATGAGATAGCATTAAAATCACACGAGTATTAAATCAAAAATGAAAAAGCCTTTATAACAAATGCTTAAATATTTGTATCAGTGTACCAATTTGTGGAAATACCAAGTTTCCAAGAATAATTTAGAATGACTAACAACAGAATAATATTTAATAGATGTGAATCTTTCCTTCCACTATTTCTGAGATTTCCAACTATTCATATAGAAGTAGGAATTCAATCAAGTAATTCTGTAACATGAGAAAGTTCGGTCACATGTTCAAAAATACTATGTAATACTCTGTAACTAGATCTAGCTTAATTCAAATTTTTAAATTTAGAGCATATTTTAATAAATAGTACACAGCCTGGCGACCAGAACATTTGCTCTTATAAAGAAGTATATTAAGAGGTAAACAGGCTTTTTTAACACGACACTGATTCGCTGTACAAAAAATTGCAGAAAATATTAGCTAGTCATGATTTCAAAACAAACGGTGGAAGCAAAGTTGTATATCTATTACAAACAAAAAGTCTTACATCGAGAGGCAAATCTCTGCCGGGAACCGCCGCAGAACCGGTCATAAAATCCTGGGTACAGAATGGCCTAAGAACAACAGAACGTTGACAGGAAGGTGTCCTCAGGGCCTGATCTCGATCAAAATGCAATGGAATCAATATGACGCCCATTTGATTGACGGATCCCATATGACCAGAATTTTGTAACACCTACGACAAAACACAAAAGAATTATCATAACATCGAACATATTTTGAAAAATAGAGCATTCTCTTACAGTCATAGCCACATCATCGCATTGTCTTAATGTAGCTAATACATTTCCAGTAAGGAAAGTGGGCGTTACATCTGGCAGAGGTTCTTTAACAATGCCGCCAAAAACATAGCACACCCTATTGACATTGCAGCAAACGCGCGGCATCAGTCTAGCTAAGAAAAATATGTCGCTCCAATCAGGTTCTTTCTCACTGGAAACGGCGACAGCATATGAGTAACTACGACAATCTCCCTGAACCCCAACAGTACGAAGGGGCAACAAGGTAGCTGCTAAGCGTTGCTTCGAAGATATTCGCCTTAGAACCGACCTGAAAACAAAATGTTACTACATATTAATACCGCTCCACACTTTACATAACATCAATAGCTACTTAATATATAATAAAATAAAACATAATTACCTTTCCTCCTCCGTCGTGACAGTCTCAACTCGATTTAACAGAGCATGTTTCTTTTGAAACATCTGATCAAATTCAACTAAAATTTTGACTAGCACTTGCGTTTCTGAGAAATTCTTCTCCATATAAGGTTCTTCCGCGCAAAGTACCCGTATAGCCAAGCCTGGTCCTGGGAAAGGATGCCTCATTACTATCTCCGCTGGAAGACCCAGGTCTTTGCCTATTACTCTAACCTAGAAAAATGAGTGTTAAAACATGAATCAACACTTCAGGGAAATAACTCACTTCGTCCTTATGAAAGTCTTTAAGAGGTTCCACGACACGACCTTCCTCGCGCAATTTTCGAATAAGCCCCGAATCATTGTGATGAGTTTTAATAGTATCGGCCTTTCCAGACGCTAATGCTGAAGCAGACTCAATTAGATCTGGCCTAAACACAAAAACGACATTCTACTGTAAACATGATGCGGTTTCCTGTATTGACTGTGACATATATACCTTAAAGTGCCCTGTCCCAATAGAACTTCCTCCGGTTTTAATTTAAGATCTGCTATAATTTCGTCTGAAATTTTCACAAATATATCACCAATGATTTTTCGCTTTTCTTCCGGATTTGTCGTTTGACACAACATTTTAGTGACGCGGGTCCGAGCATTGCCTAAAATATAATGCCAGTTATTAGTAACTTTAAACTACCGATGCAAATAATTTAATAAACTCTATAACGTCTTACATACGTCTAAAGTAGTTAGTCTTTAGTGTTAGTCATATAATATGGTTCAATTGTTCCCTTAAATTAATTGAATCATATTTTATAGACTAAAGTGGTGCTTTTGGAAATGAAACTTCAGTGACGTTTAACACTTTATAAATGGTCACCTTACCGCATTTCCCAAAACCTCGGTAGAAATCATTACAAACCTTCTTTATCTATAGGAACTACTGTACTGCCTTCAGAGAACGTTGCGGCTGCTTTAATAACTCGTAGAGTCAATCCGATTTTTTGAAGGGAGTCGTGTACTTTTGCGCTTTCGTTCTTCCTCATAAACCCGTTGTCTATGTGAATTGCTATGATTTGATCAGGCCGTAATGCTTTATGGAATAATGCCGCTGATACTGTACTATCTACACCACCACTAACAAGAAGAAGTACCTAAACAATGTTAAGAAAAACAAATTTTTATTAAATACGATTTAATGTTATGTTAAAGCTTTTGCTTGTTTTCAAAAACACTATTTTCAATAAGGGGGGGGGGGTCGATGTTGGCAGCTTTACTTGAATGACAATCATAATTGTCATAAATGGAAACGCATTAATTCACGAGACTCACTAGGTGATAGGAAGGCTCGTTGGTACGAGTTTTTTTTTTCGGAAACGATGTTGAAGAGGCTATTAACATTAACTACTGTAAGATGGCGTTACTGTAGCAAGCTCTTTGACTACCACAAATACGCCCACGCTGAGGTTGGCAACACAAGAGCATTTGTATCATGCGATTCCTGGTATAAAAAAGCGGCACGACTACGCCTTTCCCTCTTTCCTATTTCATTTCCTTGACACTTTCATATAACCTTGACATAATATAATATTCTATCCATCCTCCCGTCTGCCACATGTAGTCTTTAACATTGAAATAAACCAGTTTTATATCAAACAGTGTTTTCAGTTTCAGTGCAAATTCCTTCAACAAAATAGTAGTGAGTGTTTGAAGTCAATACACAAGGAACAAACGAATATTCCTAGAAAACGGACAACATTATAGACATATTGCATGAAAAATATGAATATATGGTTATTTTTGCTCGAATCTGTGCCACCATAAACAGGCGCAGTGGACATTGAAGCGATATTATATTTTCTACATAACAACATACACGGGCTTTACAAATATACTAAATCCGTTTAACACCTCACACACAGCCTATTTTCATATTATCTCAACAACGAGCCACCCTAAATGAACATATATGTGATTAACTAATGTATCCTGTATTACATATTATCTGAGGTAAACAAAAACAGTTTTACTTTAAGAGTGTGAATAATTATCCTTTATATATAATATAAACACGGAATATATATTTTAAATTTCGAGCGGTGACCTTCCGACATATTTCTTCATGATGCCAAAACTTCTGATCCTTATCAACAAAACATGAACAAAATTTGGAACATTACAATCAATGAAAGTTATTGTATGACGTCAGAACAGGGTCCATCAGGTCAATGCGTCAACATATCAGTATAGTTACCACACACGTGTGGTGTCTTGTATTGTACAGTCGACATGTGAGTCAACAATTTTCGTCACTTTTTGAACGTGTTTCGCTTCCAATGATGGCCTCATAACAAGAGAGTTCAATATTACTCCGAATATTGCAAATTAATTTTTATAGCAACTAGTTATTAAGGAATTCCTAACACCATCTCCCAAGGCTACGGCACTATTAGAAATATTATTATGATAAATAAACTTTACATATAAAATTTAAATTTGGATTTTTTTATGATATAAAAAATGCAAATTTAAATTAAATTAATGTATATAAACTAAATTAATGTGCAATTTAAAATATAAATCTAAAATCACAACTGGCGATTCTTAGAAATAATCACAGAACTGCCTAAATTAACATACATATGCGCCCTTTTGAACAATGGCATTTTGTTATTATTCTGCTAAAATTATAATTCCGTCACTGTAGAACTTTGCACGAGATTTCTGCACGAAAAACTGAAGCTATTTTTGAAAACCTTTTTTATGCCCCGCTATACACTTTTAAGAGAATATTATAGAGATCAGAACAATGGAACAAATAACATATGGAAAGATCTGGGATATAAAATGGTGTATCAAACCTTCCCAATCACTGAATTTCAGTAACGATGTGTGTGGTCTAATTTTGTTATGAAATTTGTTATGAAAAACAACGCCTTTCCTATATCCGACACTACTTTTCAAGAATATTCTAGAGATCTATATCTTATACCTTTCAGATGCGCTATAGTATGATTTCATTGAAAAATTATATGCCATTTTAGATCAATAAATTAGGAAAACCCAAAAATCCTTTTTTTACCAATCTCATATAATTAAAAATACTCCTTAACAAATAAAGACAAACCTTATTGTTGCCAACTGCTTCTTTGATATACTTTATACATTGCTCTTCTCGACCGTGAATAGTAAAGTTACCAGTGAGACCACAAATATCAAAAAGAAAATTTCTCAACATTATTTTACCGTTTGTGGTAAGATCAACCTAAAAAGGAATAAACAAACTTCAAACTAGAAAAGTTATTTTTTACTTAATATTAGCGTACCTCAGGATGAAATTGGACACCATACAAATTCATTTTTTCATTACTTATACCGGCTATGAAGGCTTGTGACTGAGCAATAGGTTTAAAATTGTCAGCAACCTTTTCTATAGAATCACCGTGAGTCAGTAAGACTTCTTGGCTTTTTTCTAAACCTCTGCATAAAAAATTGACATGATTATTACTATCATCCCTTTAATATTAAATGAAACTCACTTAAACAATAAACATTTTGTATTAACTTCAATTAAAAACTGGCCATCTTCTCTAGTATCTTTTCTTTGCACCGATCCTCCAAATTCTTTATTCAACATTTGCATACCATAGCAAATTCCTAAAACTGGTATACCTATTCTGAAAATGTCTGCATCATAACGTGGAGCATCTGCTGCATACACAGAACTAGGGCCACCAGATATTATGATAGCTCGGTATCCAGCTTCTTTAATATTGAAAGCTGGTGTATCAAGTGGTAATATATCTGACTCAACAGACAATTCCCTAACTTTCCGATCGATTACCTAAAGAATATATAAAATTAAAACATCAAGAAACCATTTTTAAAGACTGTCAATCATGGTGTAGCTGGAACTTTATAACTTCACTAGTCCCAGTTGTTACAAGAGTATTTTACTTTTGGAGAATTGTATCAACAACATAAAGTCAAATAATTATTAAGTTGCCTTCTTATTTCTCCTTTCCATAGTACATGAATATTTAATTACCTTTCCATATTGAGCACCAGCATCCAATATGCAGATTTTTTCTGGATTATGTCCCCCATTACTTTTAGTATATTGACCTTCTAAGTTTATATTGTGCATAGCTTTACTCCAACAACACTAAAAATTTTATTATGATTAAAATACAGTTTATTAAAGTATTATTCAAAGTGTATGTGTTATAATTACTGATGGCACTCTGATTTTAAAATGAACAACTGGAAACAGTATCTGTATGACTAAGATGTTACAACATATATGAAATTATTATTTTTAATGATATATTTATTTCATAATAGAATGATAAATATTTCAACATCAACATTGAAATAATATACAATCCAAGACAAACATGTTGCTACATTGTTTTTCATTATTGCACTATAAAGCACATAAATATCAATTTCATATTATAAAAAGTAATTTGAACAAACTATAAACTGACTTAAAGACGCCACACAGTATTTGTGTAAAAGTTACCAATAAAGATAAATTCATCCCCACTTCATTATACCTCTTGAAATTTTCTAGTTAAAAAGGCACCAAACACAAAGGAAAATAGAATAAAAATTGAAATTCTATTTTAATCTAAAACAGTCCATCTCTAAATTTAAACTGCGTGAGTGTGCATTTGGCACCTAAATTATTATTAAAATGTGTCAGGTGCTGCAGGTTCCTACAATGAAATAAACAAAAATATCTTCAATAGCCAGTATGCAACGTACAAGTCTATAATATCAATTAAATTGTAAAAATCGGACATTCAAACAAATCAAATAATCTACTTATCGGAATTGCATAAGGCCCTATTTAAATTTAAAAACCGAAATGTAAGGTTATGCGAACTAAGTTGGCATAATTAATATACAAGATTGAAGCATATTTTATATTGGCAATATTAAAAACAGAAGCAACACAAAGAAGGGTTATAATTTAGACAGCAAAAAAATCCGCAAAAAATGAAGTATTAAGATAACACAACCACTACCTACTTGAGTATCAAGAAGTATTTAAGTACTGTATAAATATGATTATGAGCACGTAATTGTAATCAGATATCAAATACCACAGTTCCTAGGCCTGCACAATATAACATAGAATAATTCATATATTTTTTTAAAACACACGTGCAATTATGCCATTAACAAAATAGTGTTTTGACATTAAGTACCATGACCTATACGGTCTCCTTATGGACTGATCTGTTTTCAATGAAAACTAAGACATTTGCAGAACATTTAAGCACCCACATGACAGAATATATCCAATCAATTTAGCTCCATAGAAAAACTTACCTGAATTCAAGAACAACAAGTAATTAAGAGTAAATAGTTAACTTTTGAGAGAATACGGTGAATTCACATCACTAAACACAAAAACGATGCGATTTTACCGGTCGTTCCGAAAAACTGTTAGGACCGATGACATTTAAATTTACAGACAAATGTATAGATGCCGCTATCGACACTACTTATATATAGATTTCTATAAAGAGTATAAGTCTTAATAATATATTTTAAACATAGATGGCCAGGAGGCTTTTAAATTGAATATGATTTGTTTTATTTTTTATTTTCAAAAGCTGTGATAGCTAATATTTTAAATTTCTAATCACGAAAAGATAACTTATTGAATCTACTATACATATAATTTTTTTTGTAATTGTTATGTGACATTTGAGGAATTATTGTAAAAATTATATTGTTATAAACCTAATTAATTTATAAAATGTTTAATGTATAAAATATACGGGTACCATAGAAATCAAAATGATAGACCGAACTATGAATTAAAGTTATTAAATTGTTGTAGATTCATCTTTTAATATACGTAATACATGTAGGTATTGCAGAATTTCAATGTATATTATACTTTAGAAATTATATGGAATGTTGTGTATGTTCAATAAGAACAAAAGGTATTTTCAAAATTACTTAAAATATTATTTTTACATCATTATTAAAAAAAAACGGCTCAAAAATATAATAATCTTAGAATAATATATAATCATCTTGGGTATTTAACCCCTTTTACTAATTAGTTGAAGCCAATTAGCTGAAATAAAAAAGTGGGCTAAATCAACAGCAATTCAAAAACAAAATAGACTTTCATCAATATACAATGCCGATATATTTTAACGTGCTAACGTTAAAATCGGACTCCTTTCTATGGGGATCGGGTTGCTCTAGACCTTAGAACTCGTCGACCCGAACAAACTGCCTGCCTTTCAGCCAGCCGTATCGATCCGGACTTCCCGTTGCGACCGCTTCGAAATTTTCCATGCGGCTTCGTTCGTTCGCTCGTTGGTTGGTTGAAAATACGATGGGGAATCGACTCTATTATTACTTCATGATGTTTTTGCCTGTTTGGCGCGTAGTCGTTGGAATTTGGAAGCCCTCGATCGTTATCGCACGAACATTGAGGATAAATCCACAAATACTTTGAGAATATTTTTTACCATTATAATATTTTTATTATTATAACATTTTTTTATTAGTAAGTGGAATAAAATAGAAAAGCCCGAAGTAAAATTTAAGCCAATAAGGTCACCCAACATGATACGTTTTCTACCTGACAGCTGTTCAAAAAGATCAGAATTGCTTTTGTTTTTTTTTCCCCGTTTTAAGAACATTAGGTGGTTGACAAAGTAATTAGCGGTTTGAAAAAGTATACAGAGATATTTTTACTTAGAAAAGCTTCCTTTGCTGGAGTAACCAGCTGGAAATTCGTAAAAATTGTTGAACTTACGTAAAATTTGAATGGTTTTACTGAAGATAGTGGGAGTGATTTTCAAATGAACGTCTTCCCGCTTTAGGGGCATAGTGTCAGTCTCATTTTCCCAAATGGATTAAATAATAATGAAATACTAACATTTATCTACCTAATTATATTTGTACATAATGTGAAGGTATCAAAGTCAGGGTTTAGAACATGAAAGAGGAATAAAATGAATTTCGAACACAAATGTCCATGATACATATACAAATAAACTTTGAATAGACTATATTATTAACTTGGTTGTTGGAAAATTCGCAGAGTCATGAAAAGCAGATTTTTTAATCTAGTATGATATCGCATTAGCCCAAAGAAGAGTACTAGTAAACTCAATATTTGTAAATATTAATGTAAATAATTATTGTATACACTTATTATTTTGTTTATTATATTTTAGAGTATCCTTTTTACCAAGTGGTATTTATCTCGACTGGGCCTACTGCTTAACGAGGGGATCTGAACCACGGTCATCAGCATTACACCCACCGGACAAGTCATTGACCAACTTAGGTACTCAGATGGTCGGATCTCAGAAGGTCTTACCCAGCCTGGTTACTGGCGTGACTGAGATAATTGACCCTTACCGGATCAAACATCCCACAATAAATGGTTGGCGTTCTATAGATTTTTATTCTGCCCTAAAAGAAGAATTACGTATTGTATATTCCATAGTCAGAGTTGGATAATATTTGAATTACCTGTAATTGAAATACGAATAGATTTGGTTTTTGTAATTGAAGAAATCAATCGTCAGCTAACAAGGAAAAAAATATCCTTGGGCCGATATATTAATATCTTATTTTTGCTTGAAAATATCAATATATCTAAAATATCGATGTTTTTCGTAGATGCTGCAAAAAATATCGATATCGAAATCAAGGTAAACCCTCCAATTTCAAAGACACGCACAAAATTTTCACATACTTTTATCTAAAATAATCAGATATTTGTGTATAATGTTATTGCTGAGCTGATGTGACGGAAAATCGGAAGTCGTTCAGTGCAAAAGCCATTCAGTTTGCTTTTTAAGCACTAACTATGGCATATAAGACCTCGTAGAAACACTGTAGACGATTGCTTCTATGGTGTCATGGTTATAGCGTTTAGTTCCTATACGGAGGTCACTGGTTCGATTCCTGGAGGGGACAATAACATTTTGTTGTCATTTAGTTAAAATATTTGTCAAATCACCTAGGTTAGGCAGCGGACTCCGGGGCCTGAAGCGTTACTTATTTTTAATCATCGTTTGTTTATTCCTATTTTTTCTCATACAATATATAATACGATAAACAATAAAACCATAACAATCGAAAAATAACACAATTTTGTGACATAAACCAAAAATTAAAATACCAACAAAATAAATCTAAATTAATATAACTGTTTAGGGTCGGCACCGACTTCAAAGTAGTCAGTTGGTAGTAGTTAAAATAATATTGTAAATAGATAAATAGGTTTAGGTAGATATTAAGCTAAATTGTGTATATATGGTAGAACATACAATACATGTAGTAGGTAGGTTAAATAAGGTTTTTGATTATTTTTATTTAGTTATTACGATTATTATGTACATAATTTATTTTAGTGTTTTTTTTTGTGTTAAAAATCTAAGGG
Source organism: Rhynchophorus ferrugineus (assembly GCF_030347505.1). Classification (NCBI taxonomy): domain Eukaryota; kingdom Metazoa; phylum Arthropoda; class Insecta; order Coleoptera; family Curculionidae; genus Rhynchophorus; species Rhynchophorus ferrugineus. The sequence goes on from NW_027472580.1 coordinate 20,950,584, forward strand.
TGATTATTTTTTAGCTTTTAGTGAGTTCCTTATTTATTTTTTGAAGTCGGTTTAATTTTTTAATGCAAAAACGTAGCTTTCATAAAATGTTTCTTTTACTGATTCATAGGGTGAGCTGAATTAGTTATATTCTATTTACATATCCTAAGACCTGTCTGTACTTCGTAATTTGTATTTTAATTAAAGCAAAACATATATTTGGTCCACCTCTGTCTAATGTTGGCTTATAACAATCATATGAGACAAGAGCCTCTGAATAATTCTAATTTTTGATTATGATAACATTAAAAAGTCGGAACAACCTACTAGAACAATACCTAGAAATATTATTGTTCGGAATGGTTGAAAATACCAGTTTGTTGTCCCGAAATTGCTGCAGTTTATTAAATCCTTGTTATCATATTCATAATATTAATAATAAATTATAATAATGATAAAAAAGTTCAAAAATTCAAATAAAAACTTGAAATTGTGTGGGTTGTCGAAGGTAATTATTCATAATATTAATAATTTATTATTAATAATATAATATCAGGTAAATATAATTGTTTCTAGGCAATTATTATGTAACTCTAATTAGTCAATAAAAACCATTTTTAATATTTTTTAATATTACTTATATATAGTATTTTGTGTTGGATTTTTAAAGAAATTTTTTTTTCAAATGGGCATTTAATGAAAAAATAATTAGAACCAAACACAATTTATTTTTCATTCAATCAATTTAATAAACCTTTACAGCAGTAATATTGTTGTGTTCAAAATACAATACATTTCTGGGTAAAAGGAAACGTAACTGCGTAAACTGGTAAAACTTAAATTTATTTGGGAACTAAGGGAAATAAAAGATGTTTGCGATCTTAGGCATAACCGTTCCAGGTACTACTGCTACAGGTACTTGGTGCCTCAAAGGTATCTACCTGGAAGTATAATTATTCCATGGGTAGATAGGCCAAGACTTATTTTCAAATTTTACAGCTCCCAAATCAGGTAAATTTTATTCAATTTCACTTGTCGTCCTCAACCTTTTTTTTATATTTTAACAAAGAATAAGTTGTAAAATTATTTACATTTTAGGATGGCTATGATAACAGAATGGAGAAATAATAACAAAATCAACATATTAATTTTAAAATTTGTCATTTCCTTATATTTTTTTAATTAATTATTAACAATGTGTTCTAGTCTAAAAATTTGAAAAAATCGATAGTTTCATATATTCAAAACTTAATCCTGTAAAAACATGCCCTTAAGAGGATTTTTCAAATGTTCCATTATTGTCGGAGATACAGCTGTTTTAGTGACACGACATCTAATTCGCAATATCTAAAAACAAAAGTGTAACCGCGTTTTTCTCAAAACTACATTTTTCGAGATGTCGCGATGTTACGAGATAGGGATGTCGGCTGGCAAGTAAAGTATCGATATATCGTTTTCAATATTAAAAGAAAATCGATATATCGGAGGAAAATAAATATCCTCATATTTTTGCAATAACAGCGATATTTTATTATACACTAAACCTTTAAAATAATTTACCAATTTTATAATGTTAAAGAAATATATTTTTAAAAAGTATCGAAAAATATCTGCTGAAAAAAATATGTCGATATATCGACATTTTTTCAGCATACCTAGGTTGACATGCTATATCGAGTTTTACTGATACGATTTGCTTGATATATAGTGTGCGAAAGTGAGCATAATCTAATGTTGAAACTTTGAGAATATAAGTGAAAGAAAAGCATTTTTTCTAATTTCTAGACAATCCATTTCAATATTGTATATCTCTAAAACATAATCTCTATCAATGTGAAATTTGGGCACGCAACAATCAATAAAAAGCAGAAGCATTTCCTGACCATCTTGAAAAGAACTTCAAACCAAACGTGATATTGAATATAATTTATCAAACCTAGAATATGAAAATTCGATGATGCAATTAGTCATGCCGAAAGAACAAAATTTTGCTGCAAAATAAGGAATTATAAAAATAATCAAGTTCGTCTATGCAATATATCGACTAGAACATGTCCCAGATATTTGGAAGAAGGCTGAAATTATCATGATTCCAAAACTTGAAAAATTACCAAGGGAAATAAAAGCCTAAAGAGCCTAAAAGCCAGTAAAATCTAAGGTATTCAAAAAGCTACTGTTGGAAGGAATAAAACCGATTATAGTAAGAAAAACCTAATATCCATACTCCAGTTTGTATTTATTAACAAGAATTCATCAAATGACCAGGTGCATAGAATAACAGATGTAATTGGGAAAGCCTCTGGAGAAAAATGTAACAAAAGCCTTCGATAACGTATGGCATGACCTTATTCAAAAACTACCGAAAATGTTACCGTAACAACACACTGAATTATTGATATCTTACATTACAGCCAGAATGTTTTGAGTCATACAAAAGATAACTTACTCTACAATTAAAGAAACTATGTATACCACAAGGAAGTATATTGGGACGAATTCTTTGCCTCCTTCACACATGTGATATGTCACAAATGGAAAATATCACGATGACCACATTTTCTCATAATACTGCAATTTTTACTGGAGACAATAGTGAATAAGCTATATGAAAATTACAGTAGACAATTGACAATATAAATAATTTTACCCAAACCTGGTAAATAAAAATAACGAAAATAAACCTGTACATGTTCAGTTTACGTATAATCAGATCACACAAGTACCAATAACAATACATAATAATAGCATTCCTTTTTGCTATATGGAAACAAACATAAATACGCTAAGTATATCGGACTGAACCTTGATGCAAAACTTCACTGGAAGGAACATGTAAAAAGAAAAGAAAAAACTGGAGTTAAAACATATTAATATGTATTGGTTAATTGGGAGAAAATCACATTTATCAATATATAGTAAATTACTATTATACAACCACGTGACCTTCAGATACCAGCTATTATACAAAAAAGCAATGACTTTAATAGAAAAACAGAGAAACTAGAGTTTAAGATAGGGCTGATGGGTCCTCCTAGATATATACCTAGATTAAAGTTATTGTAAAGATGAAATGTAGGTTAGTCGGCAACGATTAGTAACAATATAATAAATACATATTTTTTTAAAAGAGACAAATAACTAACTTACATTGTATCCCAGAACGCATCCGGTCTTACGCCGCTTGGTTACTGACGTGAATGAAATGATTAGCTTATACCGTGTCAGATCTTACACTATTTTCTACAAAAAATCTACCTATCTAATATATCTAAAATCAATGTCCAGGATATGATTCGAACATGTAATATTTCTGAATAATAAAAATATTAAATTGTTAGATTGTTTTAATTATTTTTGTATTCGAATCAAATTTCAAAGTCTCCTTTTTACCACTCGCTGTTTAACGTGGGCCTACTATAGTGCAATAAACCATAATTCTCAGCATTAAACCTACCGATTATTCTGGCGTGATCGATTAAGAAACTATCCCAGAAGACATCCGGTCTTAGCCAGCTCACCAGGTTACTGACGCAATTAGTATGCTTGTTCCTAGTTGGATTTTATTTAAAAATCTCTTCCTTCTAATAAAGACAAATTATCTGCAAATTCATTAATTTCATGTAACGCAGTACGAGAATCCAACATCAGCCACAAGAAACCTCCAACTTCATCTTAACAAAGTCGAATTGTGGTTGAAAACGTGACGTATCAAAGCAAATGAGACAAAATCTACCCATGTGACATTCATCCTTAGAACTAGAAGAACTTATCCTTCAGTAAAATTGAATAATCGTGATCTTCCGCAACTAGACAACCTTAACTATCTGGGAAAGCATTGTGATCGACGTTTGACAAGGAAAAAAAAAACATATAGTGACAAAACGCAAACAGCTTGGGCTTAAACTAAGCCAAACGTATTAGCTGATAGGACGTAAATCTAAATTATCATGAGATAACAACGTTTTTTTACAACTAGCAAATCTAACATAGCAAAAGGAGTACAACTAGCACATCTAACATAGCTATCCTCCAGAGGTTCCAGAATAAAGCGTTGTGAGTCATCGTCGATACCCCATATTCAGTCTCCAATAAACTTATTCAGCGTAATATCCCCTTAGAACCCATAACGACTGTGATTCAAAATATTAGTGCAAAGTACTCTGAAAGACTATTAGTGTATCACAATGCACTCACCAAACAGTTAAACGTGCGCGATGACAGTGTAGTGCATAGACTCAAACGCAAACTACCATACGAACTGATTAATAGACACAGAGTGAGATTTAATAATCACTAGAATAAGTTAAAGAAGTCTTTAAAATAAATTAGGATAGACTTTAAAATATGTTAGAATAGTATCTAGAATATGATTTAGATTATAAGTTGTACAGCAGATCACTTACTGAAGCGATCTTCTGCATGTCAGTGCAGTTATATTATATAGCGGAAATCATGTAATAATACTTATTGTCCACTGGCAGATTGTTGAAGTTCTAAGAGATTAATTAAAAAAAATTAACACAGTATAGCAACTTGCAATAAAAATAATCGTGAAAACAGCAAGGTGTAGTGTACAACGTACTGTTAAAACCAAATGAAATTGTTTCTGCATATGTCTACCGGCATCATTTGAACAAATTGAACGACGTATTATGATACTTTATCGACCATAGAACTAAAATACTTGGAGGAATTTATCGACCTCGTATTGAAACTAATTGCTGCAACTTATATTACGTTTTGGTCAACACGTATTACTGTGGTAAACTTCTGCCTAGTTTAATGGTTGCAGATGAACCAGATTAGATCTACCATCTTAGTTACAAAATGCTTTGGTTGCCAGAAGGCATCAACACATGAGAGGTAAATAATTTAAAACTTTGCAATTCATGCCTTAGTAAAGTAGTAAAGAAAATTATGATATTATTGTTTTTGCGAAGAAGGACAGTAATCAACAAAAGACATCAGTAATTAGTTAGGGGTTACAGTTAGACAACTTCCTAAAAGATAAAACTAAAAAGCTTACAATCCTTGAACGCTACCCAAATATAAAAAATGATTTCATAGAATATAACACAAGTCTGTCGTCATCAGGACCTGTAGAAATATTGTTTTCTTTAACAGATTTTATTAATTCCCCAACAAGAAGCTGTTTGTCTAATAGTACATTTAAAAATTCAAAATTTAGTGCTCACGAAAGGAAATGCTTACTACTGATTAAAAGGCTAAGTTGGATTCGTTCTATTCTATTTACATATTCTGTATTATCATTTGTATTTTAAATAAAAATAGTTAAAATACTGTAATTGATATTTGGTATTTTAATACAAGCAAGATAGTGTTTTGCAATTTTCATTTTAATTAAAACTAAACACTAAAAATTCTGAACAATGGAACAAACTACTAGAACAATGCCTAACATTATTGGTCCGAATGGTTGAAATTACCAATTGTTGCCCTGAAATTGATTTAGATTGAGTAAAAACTTAATAATAAATCATAATAGTGATAAAAAGCCTAAACATTCAAAAAAAAATTTGAAATAATCTAGTCCGTCAAAGGTACTTATTTAATTATTTTATCTAGAGCATTATTATGTAACAGTTATTAGTTAATAAAAGTTATTTATAATATTATTTATAGATAGCATTTTATGTGTAGGGTTGTTTAAGCAATTTAACATTATTATTTTCAGTTTTGTACTTAATGTATATCAAGTGTGGTGTATTCATAAAAGCAAACGAAATTGTTTCTGCAGATGTCTACCGACGTCAGTTGAACCAACTGAACCACGTATTATGCCAAAAAAGATCAACAATATCGAGTAAGCCATTCTCTTGCATGATAATTTTCAGCCACATGTTGATCCATGCTTGGGTTTCCATAGTCCCGCTTCCAACCGACTCACCAAAAAAAAATTGTATCAATTCATCTCAATAAATCCGTTTTAATCTACATATATTATTATAATATAATATAATTGTTGTATCCAGTCCAGAAGATGTTCTAATTTGAGAAATGAATTATTCTAAATTCAAAAATTGCTAGAATTTCGTTGTGAAATTTTGATGAGTATAGGCGTAACACCTTCTGACTATGATCTGCGTTAATTAAGTTGCTTGTAAAAGACCACTGGTTTCACTTTTCAACCAGAAACTACAGACATTCTTCAGCGATGGCATTATGATTCAATCCAAAACAGGGGAAAGATGGAGTATGTTTGGTTTAAATAATTCAATTTTAAATAAACAATAGAATATTACAACGACAGGAACTTTCTTAGACCTAACATAATATTTTTTATGTATTATTTATTATAACAATCTAGTAAATTAACACTAATAAACTATTTGTCTTAATCCTATTTACTACGCTTTTAGAATAGAGTTTTACCTATAACTTTAACTATTTACTCTCTTTAATCCTCCAACTAAGCCATCATTACCTGGAAGAGCTGGAGAAGCTCAACCTTTGTATGCTGATGAAGCTTCTGTTCATGTTTTTGGGTATAGTTCTTGATAACGTTATCGATAGTTAATACTTTCAGGTTCTTATGCAGATTGTAGGAATATAACATACTATGGAGCATCAACAATACCTCGCACTATCTCGCTTTAGAAACTGTATGATATTTCTATTGCTTAGGCTGGTACAACTCCAGAGTTGAACGCAAGTCCACACTGGTTTTAAGACGTGTTAGTAAAGTAACAGGTTATTATTAGCATTGGGAACTATCGACTGTTTAGTGATTGGCTACTTTTTACTACTGTTTCAGTCGATATTTTTGGTTCGACTGGTTTTACTACTTTTTACCAGTGACTGTTTCAGTCGGCTGTTTTCAGTCCCTATTTTCGGTCCGATTGATTTTGTTACTATTTACTATCGACTGTTTCAGTCGTTTACTTTTAGTTACTATTTTTGGTTCTACTAGTTACATTCAACTGATTTTTAACGTTCTGGCTCTGTCGTCCTCGCCGCGACCTTGACAAAAATGTATCCAATTTATGCTTACATAGATTTATATGTAATATATATAGTTTTATGATTGTTTTGATAGTTTGCTTCTAAATAACAGTATATTTTAATATTAATATTTCAAGATTGTTAATGTAATAGAATAAAAAGGCTAAAATTGCGAATGATGAATAGTAAAATACTTTTAACTTTTTATGACAATAATAGGTAATATTTCGATTACTCTCTCGATTTTTGTTAAAAAATATTTCCGTTCAATGATAAATAAAGCCTTTACCTTATTTAAAAATGTTCTAGTAGTTATTGTGCGATCATTTTTAATTATGTCATGAATTAGTTTTTTTTTCTAAGATTAAGTATATGTTTAATTTTTATTTAGTATTTATGGTTATTGTAAATCTTTAGTTTTTAGGTTTTTTTAAGTTCTATTGTATTGTCTATATTTATTATAGTATATTATCTGAAAATAGCAATTAACATATTAAAATACGATACAACATTTGTGGGATATTATTCCATTCCTTTTTACAGATCCTCAGAACACTCAATTATAAAAGTAATTCTACTTAATAAATATAAATACTTATAAACTAACTGCTCCAAATAATTATCTCCGTCCTTTCCTCTTTCGCAATTTATACAGGAAAGGGTTCGTACATCTTCGTCTAACATCACGAATTGAACAAAACAATCGAACCCGGCGTTTGAAAATAGTAATTACTATTTTCAGTCGCTAGTTTTTTGACCATCAACTGTTTCGAATGTTTTGCGACTATCAACTGTTTCCACTGTTTTCAGTAGATGGTTCCCAACACTAGTTATTATATACTACCATTATATATACCTATATATTTTGTACATCATACATGTAATTAAGTTTTACACATTTTTTTTAACATGTGGCGTCCACCTGAGTTTAACCATCAATAATTCTCAGATTCCAAGATATTTGGCTGTATTTGTGTCGTACGGGACTACTTGTTTTATATACACTAGTTAGTGCTTGAGTCTTTGAGTCCTTAATGATTGGTTTTATCCTTTTCAATAGACGTTTTTCAAAATAATTTGAACATTGTCGACAATATGATATTGGCCGGTATGACACTATTCATGGGTGGCTTTATATCTAACATTAGAGGACCAGATGAACTTCGTACTACCTATATCTATCTTGCAAATTTTCTGCAACAATAACAATAGCCACTTCATCGATTGTCAGTGAATTAAACCACCTCGCGTGTTCACCGGCAGGTGCATTGTCAAGTAGGTTGACGATATTATGATGGTCAAATGTCCTCCAATGATATTTTGAACATTTTTACAAAATAATTGTTCTGAAGATGAAACGTTTGTTGGATTGTTCAACACGACGCCTACCTATCAATTTCTGCATCCAGATTGCGAATAATATAAATTTGTATAAATTGATGTAGATCATTTGGTAAAAGTAACAGTGCTCTTAGAAACTGATAAATTTGTGGTTGTATCTGCGATTGTTTAAGATTTTGTTAACTCGTCTATGCTAAAAATTTGGATGTTACTACCAAAAAACTTTTATAATATGTTACCTTGAAAGTAGGCATGCAACTGCCATGTACAATATGCGTTGCACTAAAGGACGTCATTTGGAAATAACTGCTATATTTTTTTATGTTGTGCAAGAAGTAGTTAGAATAATTTCCCAACTCAGAAACTAATAAGCCTAACAATTGTGACGTACCAAAACGACTATTCGACGACTCTCGTTAGTCATTAGTGCGGTTAGTATGTGAGGTAGCTCAAAACAACTTCTTGGTGCAAAAAGAATAAAGAAGTTCTCGCGCACTAATTTTTTTTTAATTACTGTTAGTAGTTCCACAGTCTGCCCAGAGGGCAATAAGTATTTGTTATGTTTATATTATATATGGCATGTAGAAAATCATTTTATTAAATGATCTCCTGCATAAAACACTATTTTAATTAATTAGTCTTATTCTAAAATCTATATATGTCCTATTACTGTCACTTCGCATACTTAGCTGATTAGCGAGTACATTGTTATGATGCTCTGACACAATTTTGAAGTTGAATTGCACACGTTATTGGTTCTGGAGGAATATCGCGTTGTAGCACTTCATTTGAAACGTAGTACGGAGTATCGACAATAGCACGCAGTAATTTATTTTGGAACCGTTGTATGATGGTTATATTAAACATGCTAGCGGTTCCCCATAGTTTGATTCCATATGACCAAATAGACTTGAATATAGATTTGTGCAATAATATTTTATTATCTAACGATACTGGATATGCGCCCGATAAGCCAATACATTACCCAAATGTTTGAGTTTAAGTCCAAGTTGTTTCCTTTCGGCGATGCATTAAACATACCATAAACAGCCATATTTACGTACACAACATACATACATAATATATATTTCAACTATGTTATTGGTAAGTGATTACTCGACCGTGATTAGAGCACGATTCGAACATTAAAGCATATTTATGTCATATTTGACATATATGTCATTATTTTCCACTTGATTTTCACGTTATCGAATGGATGTATTAAAACATGTCTATAATTGTATTAAATATAAATCGTGATAAAGTATTAAACGATGAGTGCCGAGAAATGATCGTACATGTTTAACATATTATATATTCTAATCGCGGCTTGTCAATAGTGGCCGGCAGTTTTAATCAGTAATCAAAAATTTTAGTCGCAAAATAAATTTCCAAACGCGTCCGTAAATTTTTGACAACCAACAACAATGTCGATTCTTTGTGACAGTTGATTGACGACAGTCGTAGTAACACTTTGTAGGGGAACATAATTCTTGTTTTTACTATTTTCTTCGCAATTATTCTACATTTTCGATACCATATAAACCTACCAATAAAAACAAAAAATATCCCAATCGGCCCGACGGTTATCGAATTTTAGCGAGACTAGAAGAGCATTTTGTTTTTAACCCAAAATTTTGGTAACTACTGCATGCAATTTTGGGTCAACTGTTTCATCAGGAATTTCAGCTGAAAATATGGAATCAATCTCATTTGGCCATATTTTGTCCACTGACCAAACTAAAATTTTTTGCATGTGGCAGACCACGCTTTTGTCATTCTACAGAGTACATCCAACAACGGACTTGGCCATACCCATGATGCTTCATGAAGAATGATGTCTATCAATTGGTGTTTGGCTATGTAGCAAATCCCTCCTGAATTCGGACCATTGTGGGTTACGGGTGAATGTAACAAATAAGTCCGGGCGGCCATAATGCCTAACATATGACATAGAATCCTGAGCATATTCGTGCATGTGGCGCGGGCTTCCTATGTATGTGGCTAGCAAAATTGTCATTCTTCCCACATTATTCACATTGCCATCTGCATTTATAGCATCGCTGAGATGAATGTATTCCTCTGATCGAAGCTGGTGTTGGTTCAAACGGCTGTATGTCAATCGTTCAGTCTCAATTTTGACATACATGTCAACCGCAAACTGATGAAAAAGTCCGTCGACATCAAAATACGATTTACTTCACCTTCCCGGATCATGAGCCGGTATGAATAGAAATTCATAGCACTAACTTTTTTATTAGTTTCAGTACCTGTAATCAAAAATGATAATTTTGTTTGTTACTTAGATAAATTGAAGTTTAAAAATATTATTTAATCTTGTTCAATCTAGTTACCTGTTACTTGATTTACCATTTTCATAATAAAATGGTATCCATCTTTCCCCTGCCAGAAGATCAAAGGATATTGTAACTCATCATAAGTCCTGTGTGTTTCAGATACACGTTTTAAATCATTACTCTGACGATGAAACACAATATCTCTAGATTGTAAATTTTCTCCCACAATGACAACAGCCACTTTGTCAATGGTGGATGAATTAAACCTCCTTGTGTGTTCACCGGCAGGTGCTCTATCAGCTCGAATGACAATATTATGGCTGTCATATGGCATCCGATCCAATGCTATTTGGAACATGTTTACTAAATTGTTGTTCTGATGGTTCACAATGATTCTCTTCACTGTTGGATTATGAGCACAACGCTTATCAACATCCGCATCTGAATTGTCCATAAAATAAATTTGTAAAAATTGATGATCTGCATCTGGTAGTAACAGTACCCCCAGTAAGTGATAAATTTGTCCTTGTATCTGTAATTTTTAAAGATTTGTCCAGTAATTATTTCTGATATATATTTTAATGCAAATTGCTTGTAATAGTTGAATATTGAATATTATTTTTAAAAAATTGTAATACTTTATTGTATATCAATAAGTAACAAAGATATAAAGATACATAGTAAATAAGATAAAATGTTATGGTATACCTTGAAAGTAGGCATGAAATTGTCCTGTATATGTGTAGCGCCAAATGATGTCATCTGGAAACAGCTGTTATATTTCTGAATGTTGGCCAAGAAGTGCTTAGAATCATTTCCAATCCCAGAAACTAAAGAGCGTAAAGGATCTGGTGATGGGACCAATTTACTTTGCCTCCTGCACAACATAATCTAGTAGATTCACCACTGTACTTTAACGCCTTGCAATATTTACAAATTATTGTCCTTTCCCCAATTATTACCGATTTGTCCACACAATAATCTATTGCCGCATCATAGTGGAATGCAGCTCGTTCCAGGATCACAGGAGCACTGTGTTTGCGGAATCGCTCAATTTCGTTATGTCGTGCTCGCTGTTGTTTTGTTTGATGTGCACGAACTCGTTGCATTCTAAGTCTATCTACTTCACTACTTCACTGGTCATCAGTGCGGTTAGCACGTGAGGTAACTCTTCGCACATTTGATTGACTGCGACGACCTAAGTCAGGTCGTCTTCTCCTCGGCATCATAAATTGTAATTAATCAAAGTGAGAAAAGTTCTCGCGCACTTAGCAGTAAAGTGTCACTATCACAAAAAATCAAGAAAAAAAAGGGCACATAATCTGAAATGTCATTATTAAAAGTGGATCACCGAAGTTACGAAAGTTATCGCGCACGTAGCGGTAATCCTCACTCAAAAACAGAAGGATGCGCTATTTGTCTGAGGTATCGATCGACATAGAAGATGGATCGACACATTAGATGGTTTTCAAATCTCAAATATTATGGTAGCGGTTAGAAATTTAATTTGTGACCAAAAGACATATTAGTTGGTTGTCAAATGTCAAATATTATGGTTGGGTTCAGAAATTTAATTTGTGACAAAAATTCTTTATCAATCTACATAAAAATAATATGATATATAGTTAACAAATGTAGTTAGCTAAAATTATGTTTATTTTTTACCTCCTGAGAATAAAGATATAAAAATTCTAATTAGTTATTCATTTAAAACTATTCTTTCTATTTGATTTCTGAACATACATACATCAAAGAAAAAACAAAATTGTTGTTTTTAATTAATTTAAAATATTTTCTTATTTATTCACCTTTTAAACCTTAATATAGATTTGTGGTTATTGTATATCTTTAGTTTTTAGGTTTTGTTTTTTTTTTTGTTTTTAGGGTATTTATTATAGTATATTACTTAAAAATGGCAATTAACATATTAAAATGCGATAAAACATTTGTCAGGTATTATTCCATTCCATATAAAAATTCCATTCCTTTTTACAGATCTATAGAACATTTAAATATAAAAGTAATTCTACTTCCTTTAAAATGAAATTATTAATTGCATGTTAATAGTATTCAGTAATTATTATTATCCTTTTCTTTTTTAAAGTTAGTACGTGAAGGAATATGTACATCTCCGTCTCGCTTATACTACTGTTGGAAAATATAAACACATATAAAATGAACTGCTCCAAGCAATTATCTCCTTCCTTTCGTCTCTTGTTGTTTTCTTGTTTTTACTATTTCCTTCGCAATTATTCTACATTTTCGAACCATATGAACCTTCCCGGGATTTCCACAAAAATTAGCCCAATCGTACCAGCGGTTATCAAGTTTTAGCGAGACTAACGAGCAGCAATTTGTTTTTGTACTATATAATATAATATTTCTCAATATAACATTTGATCTCTAAATAACTTCCAAAGAAATTGAATTCACTGTGAAAAATCACATCGGTATGAACAAAACCGGGATTACTTATCGCACGCTTCATACAAAAGCGAAATGCGCACGGAAGCCGCGGATTGACGGCCGAAATCGCTCTATCGAGGCGGCGGCGGCGATCCACCAGAAGTGGTCCAGAGCAGAGACGACGGTTGGCGACAGCTCGTGAGGTAAACTAAATTTACGACTTGTTTACCGGATGCACACGCGTGTCTACGGTGCATTCCACTTGTTGCTGCGACCGCGACAAAGACTACCGAGGGGGGCGGCCCATTCCGGCACGCGTCTCACCACGCTCGCCGGTTTTTGTTCGTTTCCGTCTTCCGGCCGGCTTATTTACAAATCGACTGTGGCCGGAGCCGCTGCATCATCCTCTCAAGGAGCCGCAAATTAGTTCAGCCGCACCGCGAGCGACGGACAGAGGCCCAACCGGGCGGAATCGCAGGACAAATTGTTCGCTTTCAATTTTTTGGTAGCTAATTTATTAATATATTTACGTAAAACTCAATTACTTTTATAAATAAACACTCATTTAATATTGTATTTGTAATTACTACTTAAAAAATGTATTAATAGATGTAAGAAATCAAACAGCTGTAATGCTTTTTGTCAAAATTCCACACTCCTATAATCCGAACAATAAACATTGTACGTAATGATAAAACTGAATGACTAACATTTTTGTTCCGAATAAAATCCGAAAACCTATTTACCAAACGCGTTCGTTTCAAACGAAATAGTCGAAGCCGGACCGATATAACGTAGCTGCTGATTAGTTCGAGTTAGTCATGACCATACGTCACTTGATTTCGTCTAAACGAAATCTGCATAAATGGTTCCTGTTAAAAGACGCTCGCGACATTGTAAGTCGACTTAACAATAAGAGTTCGAAAAGAATATGGTCGGTTTTACGGAGTATCCTTCGACGACCGAATAAAAGTAGGCCATAACAGACCCGCATGAAATATTTCGAAAGCGGAGTACGTGACAACGCCGCGCTACTCTCGCGCAGAGCACACTTGACGGTCTTCCCTAGAAACGAGGAGGCCTACTAACGACGAGGCCGTCAACCCGAACTTTATTATAAAGTTAAAATAAAATATTTTAGCCGCCTCAGTATATAATATCCTGTAAATACGAAAAACAAATTACTTTAAGTATTATATCCTGTTATAGCAAAATAATATTATTTAGTTTTGTAGTAAAATACAATTTCGCCAAATTCCCAAAGCTATATTTTTTTCAGAAACGATTCAACTAAAATTATTTTTATATTTCTAATTTTACTGATATCTACATGTAAAATATAAATTCTATTAAAAATCGATCCGCCAATCAAATAAATATGACATATCGGACGCTTTAAAACGCTAAAAGAGCACACAATATTTTTAAACCACGTAGTTAACATCGTAGGCCTTGAAAAATCACCACGGAGAGGTATCAAGCGATGCGAACCTTCGCTTCTCGTTATTTTCTACCTACTTACAACCAGCCTAACGTACAAAGTTGAAATCCGATTAGTATTCGTTGCTAGCTGGCCTGTTTTTATGGCTTCGGCAGTCCGGCAACAGCGCGCACAACGAATGGTGCCTGATCGCCCAACAGGCAACCAAGGACGGAAATATTGCGCAGTTGCCATTGTTTTAAAAATTATTTACAACGTTCTATAATATACATAATCGAGATGTTTTATATCAAAATCCGGACGAGATTCGTCTGTTCACTGTATGAATTGTTAAAAACTCAGAATAAAGTAACACAACAATATTGACAGCAAAGATTTATTACTCTGTACGGTAACCCTATATTAAGGATCCATTATATTCCCAGGCAGATGTTGCCCTCGTGTAGAGTCAAACATCTGCATCTGTCGGGCCGTAGCCCGGCTTAGGACTGGAAACTTTTTCGGTTCGTCAACATTTTCGCATAACAATTTTTTAAAATTGGCAACATGTTTATTTTATTTACTCATATTTTTGGTTCTTCATCAATATTAAAATAGAACTTAGATATTAATATTTATTCCTAAATAAAAAGTTTTAGTTTATTTAGGCTATTTCTGTCTAATTAATATTTGTTTAGGTGGCTGTTATTTATTTTGAATTTTTGTTAAACCGTTTCTAAACTTTTGACAGTTTTGTTTCGATGCTTTATTATTACAGGACGTATTAGTTTACGTATATTGTCTTATAAACCTATTATCTTACGTTAATATTAGTTGAGGTATTATAGGCGAAAAGATAAATTTCTGTTCGCATTGCTTAGGACTTTTTCAGTTTGTTAACATGTGGCATAACAATTTTTTAAAATTGGTATCATATTTATTTTAGTTTTTGATATTTCTGGTTTTTCTTCAACATTAAAACAGAGCTTGGATATTAATATTTATTTATAATACTAATTTTTAGTTTATTTAGGACGTTTCTGTCTAATTAATATTTGTTTAGGTGGCTTTTATTTATTTTGAATTTTTGTTAAATTATTTTTAAACTTTTGATAGTTTTGACGCTTTTTTATTATAGGGGGTATTAATATATGTATATTGTCTATTATTATATACGTTAATATTAGTTGAGTTATTATTACCAATATCGTTATTATCAGTTTCTGCTGGGCTGCACAGCTTAGAACTTGTGAACTTTATAGATCTGTCAACATTTTGGCATGACAATTTTTTAAAATTGCTAACATGTTTATATTAGTATCTGATATTTTTAGTTGTTCATCGACATTAAAATAGGCCTTGGATATTAATAATTATTCATAAATAAAAAGTTTTAGTGTATTTAAGCTGTTTTTGTCTAATTTAAATTTATTTAGGTAGTTGGCTTTTATTTTGAATATTTGTTAATATATTTCAAAATTTTGACAGTTTTGTTTCATTATTATTATTAATTTAGTTATTATATGCGAAAAAAGTGAATGATATGGGCTGCACAGCTTAGAACTTGTGAACTTTCTGATATTTTTGGTTTTCCATCAACATTAAAATAGGCCTTGGATATTAATATTTATTCATAAATAAAAAGTTTTAGTGTATTTAGACTGTTTTTGTCTAATTTAAATTTATTTAGGTAGTTGGCTTTTAT
Organism: Rhynchophorus ferrugineus; assembly: GCF_030347505.1. NCBI lineage: Eukaryota > Metazoa > Arthropoda > Insecta > Coleoptera > Curculionidae > Rhynchophorus > Rhynchophorus ferrugineus. The sequence continues at coordinate 20,966,695 of NW_027472580.1, forward strand.
TTTAAATATTTTTTAAAATATTTCTAAATTTTTGACAGTTTTGTTTCATTATTAATATTAGTTTAGTTATTATAGGCGAAAAGAGTGAATAATTTAGGTTTTGGTTTTTCATCAACATTAAAATATGCCTTATATATTAACACTTATTCGGTTATAATTAAAATTTTAAATAAAAAGCTTTAGTTTATTTAATATTTGTTTAGGTGTTATTTATTTTGAATTTTTGTTTCTAAACATTTGACATATTTATTTTGATGCTAAACATTAGTGTATGTTGTACCATAAACCTATTATTATTCTACGTTAATATCAGTTGAGTTATTATATGCGAAAAAAGTGAATAATAAAAGTTTCGAGAAGCCGCTCAATCATCACCACGCAAAAATAGCGAGCGTGCCAGGAGGATGTGTTATACGGTGGTACATTACCGACACCTATCGGGCCAACAATGGTTTGATTAGAAAATAGGAGAAGCGAGAGTTTTAGCACGTCGCTTATCGTAATCTGGCCATTTGAAGCTGACACTAATTTTCTCTTTTATTTTTATCAACGCGGCCGGCTGCAAAAATGCCACATTTCCCCTCTCGCTTTCTTCAAGTATGTAAACATTATTATGCGTTCTTTTTTTAGATCGGCGCCGGTTCCCTTGACCCAGGTCAGGTTTATTTTGTTCGGTGAGCCGTTGCGCGATTTTATATTTAAATCGCTTTTTATTTAATTTGTTGTATATTGTGTCTGGCGTCTGTCTAGGTGCCACACGCCGTTACGCAATCGTCGGCTTGCTCATTCACGAACTTTGACCGGCCAGTCTAACGTCGCCGTAATATTCGAATATAGGGTTATATATCTGTAAACACGTCATACATATCGTTTTGTGATTCTAAAGCATATATTCATAAAACGTTGGCACATTTTTCCGGATTGTTTGTATGCCTGTTTGAGATCTGGATTGGTTCTGATGGGTCTTTCGATATCCACTTCATCGAATAGAATGAAGTATTTGTTAGTGAAAGAGGTGATAGTGAATTAAAAACGTTATTTATTCTAACTATACCTTTTTCTAAATTCTAATAAAGGTAAGCGAGCTCCTGCACGCTTCGTAAAGAAAGGACGGATATTATTTCTATGACAATTGATGAAACATGATTCCATCATTTCACTCCGAAGTCCAATCGACAGTCATCCGAGTGGACTGCACACGATGAACCCGCTCCAAAGCGTGGGAAAACGCAACAGTCGGCTGGCAAGGTTATGGCGTCTGTATTTTTGGGATACGCATGGAATAATTTTCATTGGCTACCTTAAAAAACCTTCTTGATCTTGAAGGACCATCAACAGCAACTATTACATAGCGTTATTGGACTGTTTGCAGAAAATCGCCGAAAAACGGCCGCATTTGAGGAAAAAGTAAGTGCTGCTTCACCAAGACAATACTCCGTGTCGCAAGTCAGGCAAAAATCCATGAATTGGGCTTTGAATTGCTTCCTCATCAACTGTATTCTCCATATTCTGTTCTCAGATCTCAAAACAATGCTCACTGGGAAGAAATGTTCAAGGACAAATCGTACTACAAAAATGGTATCGAAAAGTTGGAGTGTCGCTATAATCAGTGTATCAACCTTGAAGGGAATTATGTTGAATAACAAAGACTAATATTGGCAAAAAAATGCATTCTACTATGGTAGGCCGGGGACTTTTCAACTGATCTGTTATTTCATGTTTTTAAGTTTACTTTAGTTTCAAGATCATCGTGTAGTTCTTCGTTACTTACGTATCTATAAGCGTTGGTAATGAATTGAAGAACTTTGCTTTGCTTTACTTTTTTATTTTTCAATTGTTTTTAAAAACAATTGAAAAATTGAGGATATTACATTTTATATTTACTTATTACATCTTCGTCTCATATTGCTCGTTTTTTTAAATTTAATGTTTTCGAAACTCTAAGTTGAATTTGATAATATTACATTTGTAATATGAGTAAAAATCAACTTGTTAATTTTTTATTAAAAGATTTAATAGTAAACAAACAGAAAAAATATTTAATTTTATTGCTAGGATTACATTACAAAAAGAAAAGAGAAGTGGTTTTGAAATATAAAAAAATGCACTGGTTAATTAGGAGAAAATTATTTTATTATACTTTGTATTAATAAGTTATTGTAAAAACAAATTGAGATTAGATAAGAACGACTAGTAACAATGTATATTAATATATTATTACTAATCATTGCCGACTAACTTACAATTAGTCTGAACAGTCAATACAGATACTTTGAAAAATATATAATATAAAAAATAATTTGGCACCTATTTAAAATAAGAAATAAAAGTCGTGTATTTGAAATAAAAAATGCCAAATACAGTAGAGAAAAATACTTTTAACAAAAAAATTTAACTGACTTCAAAAAATAAATAAGGAACTCATTAAAAATTAAAGAATATTCGAACTTTTCGCTTTTTAACTCAAAAAAAAACATTTTAAAATAAAATATGTAAATAATAATCCTTGTAATAACTAAATAAAAATAAACAAAAACCTTATTTAACCTATCTACTGCACGTATTTTATATTCTACTATATAGTATACACACAATTTAGCTTAATATATACCTAAACCTATTTATCTATTTACAATATTATTTTAACTACTACCAACTGACTACTTTGAAGTCGGTGCCGAACATTTATATTAATTTAGATTTGTTTTATTGGCAATTTAATTTTTTGTATATTACAAAATTATATTATTATTATTGTATTTTTTGGGCTGGTCACCGACTTCAAAGTAATCAGTTGGTAGTAGTTAAAATATTATTGTAAATAGATAAATAAGTTAATATAGACATTAAGCTAAATCAATACTAATAACTAATTTTATTAATTTAATTCATTTTATAGTTTTTTCTATGGTTTTTAACATATTACTTTTATGATTTAAATAATCTACTGAGAGTGGGAAAATATGATAACTAGTAGATTAAGAGAGTAGTTTCATGATTTTTTAAATTAAAAATTTTTGGTCTGGATACCACTGATGAACATCAGTCAAATATGATGACAAATCAAAAATGGTTAGTTTCATTCAAAGAAAGAGCGGTAGTAAAGATGATTTTTTTGTTGACATATCTTTTAATTACCAAAGTAAGGGATGCAATTTCAATTAAATTTTTTAGTTACTTCAATACATTTTTATGATTAGTTTTATAGTATTAGATATGTACCACTTGAATTATTCGGAAAATCTAAATCTCATTTAATAAATGTTAATATGGAGGTGAAGTAATAAATAAGCAATATTTTTTTCATGTCATTTATGAAACGACAATTTTTAATATAAAAAGATCGCATGAACCTTATTTAAAAAGTTAAATAGATAGGCATCAAGTAACTAAATAACTAATAAGGCATTTTTATAAAAAAAAATAAATACTTGCAAAACATGAACCAGAATATAATAAAAATGTATATTATTAACATTTGACTGAATATACAGCATAACTGTATTAAACCTAAACGAAAACTTCTCGTAAGTTTACAGTTACATTTTGTCGTCTTTCTTTAATAGTATTAGGTATGTATCACTTGAATTATTCGGAAAATCTAAATCTGATTTAATAAATGTTAATATGGAGGTGAAGTAATAAATGAGCATTTTTGTCGTTGTACTTGTTTGGATTGTAGATACTTTACTTGTTGAAACACAAATTATCAAACCTTATTCCAATATAGAGATATATCTCTTCGTCGAGCCAAACTGTCAACAACATTAAGTGTTAAGCACGTCGTTTATGAAGCGATAACTTTTGGTTTTTCATAACGATAACACGCCTTGTCGCACAACATTGGTTCTTCGCGACAGTTTCATCAAACATTTAACTTATATTATTCCATAACCTCCCTGTTCGTCTTGTATAGTTTCCTTGGATTTCTGGCTACCCCATAAAATAAAAAAAATCGTTCGAAACGGAAAATGGTGTGAATCGACTTAAAGAAATTAAAATAAAACGGAAAGAGATTTTAAAATTAAATTCAATAACTGTTTCGAAGACAAAAAAACGTTTACATAAATACTATGAATTCAAGAGGAATCACTTCGAAATAGGTTAAATAAATTTGGAAGAATAAATTTCTGTTTTTACCAAAGTTTTAGTTTTTATTACAAAAATATTATTGCAAGTTCTATTATTTTTATCATTGAATAATTAAAAGAGATATTTTGTGTAAAGGAATAATGATAGCGAAAATTGTAAACATTGTAAGCTATGATTAATTGTTTTAAATAGAAATAAAAATTAATACATTTATTATTTATTTATTTAAATAACGTCATCTTAATGCGTTAGCGGTAGTTGTGACTAGATAGTTACATGTTTTTTATTATAAAGTCTGGACTGGACCTATTGCTTAATTACTTATGCGATCTTACTCACCTCTGGTTACTGGTGTAACTGGGATACCATGTCGCATTTTACACCGTTGTCTAGAGATATTCACAATAACAATCACAAACATAGTACCTCCATGCCCTGTGGGATTCTAACCCCCGACTATCGCAATAGTAGGAGGACCCTCCGTCGTCTTGACCAATACAACTGCCAAGCCGGCTGTCATACAGTATATTATATGGGTGTTATACGGTTATTATGATATAACCATATAACACCCATATATATAGTGGGTATGTTAGGTGCATGTTGTATTGGTATGGGAAATTGTGTTGGCGTATGGGCATCCTGTGAGGACTTGTTCTTGTGAAATTGTATATGTGATGGTAATAGTTAAATGTTCAAGGAAGAACCAAATCCTTTGTAGGTGATCCAATAAATTCTTCTTCAACCAATTCGAAAAAAAAGTATGATCTTAGAGATATCCAATTACTGCAGCCGCATATAACGTGGGAGACCATGAGTTGGGCACTAAGTTAGTGCAGCCGATTCTTTCCAAATTAGGAAAGTACGACTAAAGTGGCAGTGACTAATAAAGTGATTGATTGACTTGATCAAATCGTTGATTTTGGTAACTATTTTTTATAATATGATAGTCGCTACAACACTTTTGAGCTATTTAGCTACTTCAGACGAAAATAAACTTGATCAAAACCATATAAATTAGTTTTAAAGGATTTTCATCTTTCAAACAATTTATGGATTCCGTCTCGAAAGAGGTTATCTATGAATCGACACATTTTTTGGTATCTTCACAAGAAATGAAGCGCTCCTCAGACAGGTCACGACTCATATGTTGGAACAACTAGTAATCACAAGGAACAAGATCGGGTAACACTTCCCATTTATATGTTTGTAAGTATGTTTTCACCTGTTTTGTAACATGTGGTCGAGCGTTGTTAAATCAATTCAAATATTCGATTTCAGTTTTTTTTGGCTGCGGAGGACGCTCTTTGTATTCGGTGTCAGAATCACTACTTTTGACAGGATTCACACATTGAAATCGATGAAGCATGGTTGCCAAAAGCTTCGCACAATATTCGATAACCTTCAACCACATTTTTTAGTAAAAAAGTTAACTTCCCGCAAGTGCAACATTTCCAGCGCATTGGAAAATGTTTTTGTTCACAATTCGACAAAATGATACATACTGAAAAGTGATGTTAGTCAATGAAACTTCAAAATTGATTGCAAATGTATCTACTACGATTTAATACAAGGTAATACTATCTATATCCTTTAAAATTAATTTATAGGTTTCATATATTTTAAATATACTTAGATGGATACGTGGATAAAAAACAACAGAATAAATATGTAAATATACAGTACAAAAATCAAATTGTATAAATAATAGTGTAACTAATCAATATATAAAGTAAGATAAAACATGAATTACTTTTATGAATTTAAAATTATTTGAATTATCTAAATAGTTAAAAAATATAGTTCATAATACAAAATATATTAATATATCGAGACAAAAAAACAATAAATAAATTATAATGTAAAAATTATGAAGATAAAAGCAGACCGATTAATTAAATATGGGATAACTTGGGTTTAATAGAATAACGTAATATTAATTTCATGTAGATAAACGAGTTTTGATATCTATTAATGTATATATGTTATACTACGCAATTATTATGGCCCTAGCTATAGACTGTATTCGAGGAATTGCATCCGTGTGCAAGATCCATGTGTTTTAAGATTGAATGGTGTAACGAGTGAGATGGGTTTGCACTGTTTTCTAACAGTACAAAAGTTTATACAAAACACAGATCCATGTACAAAAGTCGCCTCTCCAATCCATAAAATAGAACAGTATTTTAAATTAACTTAATAGTTTTTGTGTTTTAAACCCTTTCATATTTCATAACTGGCGTAGTCGATTCGGGGATTCCGGGAGACCATAAGGCAGTTCTCCTCTGGAGTCATTCAATTAAACGAAATCAAACTAATTATCAAGAAAACAGGTTGACGTTGGATTAATCATTCCGCAGTTACTCGAAGCATTACTTGGGCTAGTTAAGTGCAAAAATCTTAATCATAAACTATTACAAGTAAGAAACATACGTGGTTTGAAAAACAACCTTCGTCCGTAAACAATTGGAATTTAGTAGTGTTGGGAACTATCGACTGAAATTGACTATCGACTGTTTAGTAATTGACTACTTTTTATTATCGACTGTTTCAACCGCTATTTTTGGTTCGACTGATTTTACTACTTTTTGACTGTTTTACTCGACTGTTTTCAGTCGCTATATTCGGTGCGAATGATTTTGTTACTATTTACTATCGACTGTTTCAGTCGTACCTTTAGTTACTATTTTTGATTCTACTAGTTTCATTCGATTGATTTTTAACGTTCTCTCTATGTCGTCCTAGTCGCTACCTTGACAAAAATGTACAAAATTTATATTTACATAGATTTATATGTAATATATATAGTTTTATGATTTTTTTGGTAGTTTGCTTATAAATAACAATATATTGTATATTAATATAGCAGCATTTTGGAACGACATTTTTCAAGAAAATAGTGAATGATAAATAGTAAAATAGTTTTGACTATTTTAATGGCAATAATGGTACTATGTATGTATGTATGTATGTATGTATAATAATTCGATTACTCTCTCGATTTTTGTTAAAAAATATTTCAGTTCAATAATAAATAAAGCATTTATATCACTTCATTCAGATCATTTTTAATTATGTAATGGATTAGTTTTTTTTCTATGATTAGGTATATGTTTAATTTTTGCAGAGTATTTATGGTTATTGTCCATCTTTTTTTTTGTTTTGTTCTATTGTAAAAGTTCAATTGTATTGTATGTTAAAAGTAAAATTGTATAAGTTCTATTGTATATTTATTACATTATATTATTTAAAAATAACAATTAACACATTAAAATACAATAAAACATTTGTGGGGTATTATTCCATAATTTTTCCAAAGAAAAATTCCATTTCTTTTTACAGATCCACAGTGTCTGAATGTTTCATATATAAAAGTAATTCTACTTCGTTTAAAATTAAATTATAAACTGCATGTTATGTATTATTATTATAATAGTATTCAGTAATTATTTTTTTCCTTTTCTTTTTTAAAGTTAGTTCGAGAAGGAATTTATACATCTCCGTTGGAAAACATAATCACATATAAAATTAACTGCCCCAAGCAATTATCTCCGTCCTTTCCTTTCTCACAATTTTTACAGGAAAGTATTCTTAATAAAAATAAAGTATTATTTCGTATGACATCATGAAATGAAGTAAACAGTCGAACCATGTCTTTGACTGAAAATAGTAATTACTATTTTGTTGCTTCCTTCTGAAACTCACGATAAGCTGTACTGATGTAAAGGATATATAGGAGATTTATGTGTAGCGATTTCAATGAGAGGCTGTTTTTTCATAAAGAGCATTTTATTATCGCTATATTTTAGAGCCTCCACTTTATCAGTTAGATTTTATCCGGACGGGGTCTACTGCTTAATATGAACTACAAATCATGGTTCTCGACATTAAACTTATCAACTGGCGGGTGGCCAATTTAGAGACCACCCCAGAAAACATCCGGACTTACCCAGCCTGGTTACTTGCATAACTGGGATGGTTTCCCTTTCGGTTTCTCACTATTGTCTACAAACAATCACAAACATAAATTTACAACCATGGTGGGATTCGAACATGCGACTATAACAGCAATAGGAAAACCATCCTGTCACTTTGACCACTGTATGTGCTTTGACTGTCAAACAATAAGCAACCAGTAATTATCGGAGGGGTACCTAAGCAATTTACGCGAATCCAAACAGGTTGAACATGATGCTCTAGAAATATATTCACATTAACATATAAAAGAAAAAATAAAATAAATTCGGCTAATGAAGGAAAAATGAAGACAACTGACTAATTTGCTCACTCAAGCTCGTTCTGATATATTGCAACCCAAGCCATGATTCCTAAAAAAATATATATTAAGCGTTACTAAAACATTAACTTTTGTAACTCATCAACAAGTTAAAAACAAATTTGGCTGGTTAATTTTTCAAATCTTAGTGTATTTTGTTACTCATAGATCATTACAGAAGTCAGACAACGTTCGGATGTATGTAAAATACAAGTTTAAATAATTAAAATTCTCATTTGCAACAAGAATATCAAAAAACCGTAAAATAAAAATGAACATGTTAATTTTTAACCCAAAAGTGTCCACCATAGTCCACCCAAAACAATATGCTATAACAAAACTAATTACAGTTAATAATCAGCAAAAGTGCTAAAAGATGAAAGAAAATAAATAAAGAACCAAACTGTTCATATATACAAAAAAAGGAATATAAGGATTACCTACAAATAATTTCGACAATTACCTTTACTTATTTACAATACTAAATATTAAAAAATACACCAAAAAAACTAACAATCATTCCAAATTACCAAAGAGTAAAATAAGTAAATTGATATCCTTCATGTACTCCGTATATTGAATATTTCACGAATTTTATATCTCACTAGTAGGCTGTCATGGTTCACGTAAACAATCGATGTTCCGAGATAAACAGAACGTGTTGACGTTCGAAATGATGTTACTGATGTATATGTAACGCCAACCTAGACGGAACGGCACGGATAGCACTACAAAAACAGACACAGAACAAGCTCCAGATCGCAATAGATAAGTGCTCGCATGCTCTACCTTAAAGCAATTAATTCTAGATACAGTTGTGTGAGTCGATATCGTCCTCGTTAACCTGTCCCACTGTGGAATCTCCGCGCTGACTTTAAATTAGTCAAATTTCCAAGATAATTGTTGAATAAGCTCTAATAAATTGAATGTAACCTAGTAAGTATTAAGTGCCTTAAAAATATTATAGAGTGTATTTATTTCATTGAACGAATACTTTTTTCGACCGAGTGTACTTTACAAAAAAAATTCAGCTAAATTGTGGTTTCATGAACTTAAAACTGATAATGAAAACATGGAATATAAGTAAGGTATTGGACGTCATATAAGTGTTCTTATGATTGCACTGATGGCCAATAATGCATCTTCCTGTAATTCTCGTTGAACATCTTCATTAATCAGTCACATCTTCATTTCAGTATATAAAAAACCGCATGCACATTATTAAAAAAAATTAAATACATGGGCATCAAGTAACTAGAGAAAAAAAAACAATGCATCTTACTAATTTGAATATCATTGCTTTTAGAATTGTGGTAAAAATTTGGCAAACATTTAAAAAAACATAAAATTGAATGATATTGAAATAGAAAATCGTTAATTACATTTTCAAATACCTACTGAGGTATTTTTATAATAAATAAATAAATACTTGCAAAACATAAACCAGAGTATAATAAAAATGTACAATATAAATATTTAACTGAAAATACAGCATAACTGTATCAAACCTAAACGAAAACTTCTGGTAAGTTTACAGTTACATTTTGTAAATCGTCTTTCCTTTGGGAATTCAGTGGAGAGGTCGTTATACAGCCAATCGGACAAAACAGCAACTGGTGGGTGATATTTTAGGACAGACTTGAATTCTACGTACCCTTCATGACATTAACAGTTTAACGGGCTCGACATGTCTCCGTTATTTCAGTTATCAGCTGATCACAACATTCTGTCTACATCGTTTTTTTTTGTTGCGATAAATTGTGAATTTAAAATAAAGGAGAAAAGTGACACCTACAAAATTATTATACAAATCAAAACATTATTATACATCAATTCTAGCACTGAAATATCACTCAGATGCTAAATAATGTATCTCATAAACCCATAAGTTGCTCAATATTCTTCATAAACGTTTCTTTTTCGGTATTATATGAAATACAACTATATTATACTATGTCTAGTGAAATGAATGCCCTGTTTGAGTAGGAAAAAGCCAGGATTGTACACGATATATTTTGTCAAGAAAATCGCAAATTAATGATTCATTTCCTTCGAAAATTTCCCATTCTAGTTTCGCTAAAGGCGAAGCCAACTCGATTCTCGAAAGCTTCCCGTCCCCACTTATGTTTACGTCAACAGTCGCCGCCACGACCTACTATGCGGTTTCCGCCCAGAGTCCGCTGCGCATTCTGTTCCCGATTCGCCTTTAAACGGCCGAATCGAACGATTAAATTAATTCCGGGAGACGCGCGTAGGCGCCTCACGCCCCCGGACTAGTCCGGTCGACGCTGAGGAGCCCAGAATCGGGCGTCTAAACTTCCCCCCACAGGTGGTTATAACAGCGACAAGGACAACATCTGACAACGTTGCGTTTCGTACGGTCTCAGACGCCTCATGAAAACCGTGGCAATTTTGTGTACTATGCGCTGTTGCCGAGATTTGTAGAAGTTACGAATTTTGGCATCAATTAATTTTTATTACATCAGTTTAATTTAAATTAAAATATTATTCATTTAATACAATGACACTATACCAAAAGCAATTATTAAGATATTAGGGTAATACCTTTCAACTAATTTTTATTCTTTGTTTTTTTATTAAATATATTTATAACCCCATATTTCTGCTCAGGTAAAATATTTCTAGTAATATCAGATATTTACTATCTCATTTATTACACTTAGACATGGAACGGAACCAATAAAATGCTTTCCGAACTAGGCCTAGTGAAATTTCTGGGGATGACTAAGCGCGCGCTGCAAATCGGTACGGACGCATGACAACGTCGCACTCGATCAAGTCTTCTGTACGATCAGTTAGTCGTCGCATTTTAGTTCGCGAGCAACTAACATGGCGGCACCGAAAGCTACGGCCAAGTTCTTCACGCACGGTACGAGTGACCAATACGAACAAGTTTTGAAACTATACCCACAGGCTCTGAGACTAAAAGCAGATAATAAGGCAAAGAAACCGGAGGAATTAATTAAGTTGGATAACTGGTAAGTAATACGATAAATAACTACGACAATTGACAACAGTGTGTCAATGAACTCATCTAATCGAACATTTTGTCGGCTGTTTGTCTTTATTTAGAGGGTATTTAGTATTATATTTGCTTTAAACTATATTTTTCAATAAGAGTAGATTAGTCGTGGCATAACGGCATCATGGCTGTTCTCCTGTGGCTATAGACCATTTTGCCGTCAAAAAATACCCCTCACTACAAGAAAAACAATTTAAAAGATTTGCTATGTATATGTTTATAAAATGCAATTGTAAAACGTACCGAATCTCTTATAAAAACGCTAAAAACGGAGTGTTTTAACAAAGACATAGCTCGGTTTCAAAATGGTTCCCGTCCGAACAAAGCTTACGAATACGTGTCCCGTTTTTCACTATGATTTTTACCTGTTAAATGACCAGAATTTTTCGGAAATGCATCGGAACAAATAACGTACGCATGTATCCGTATTGTTTACTTTCATATAAATCCCGCCCGCCGCCTTTTGCTATTTGAATTTTGATTGATCTTTACCGACGACCGGTCGACAATAGTGGGGAGAGATATTATCAGCGATGTGCACATGTTTTTCAAGGATGAGCTGGATGTATTTTTTTTATTTGCAAATTTTCTGTAGTTCATTATAGTATTTAATCAGTAAGTCGGTGGTGTTGTTCAATGAATCTGCTTAAAGCAATTGCATCTCGATTTAGCTAAATTAAAATAACGTTTTACTTAAAGTAAAATGGGAAATCACATGCATTTTCTTGTTATTATTTTTGAGGTTTGTTTTTCTGTATGCACATATTGATATAATCATTACAGGAATATTATTCCAAACGTATATATTTTTATTTTTTGTTAACGTTAACATCTGTTTGATAAATTCTGAACAATATAGTTCTTGATTCACATTATTCTTAATTTTTATTTTCTAAATAATTTTTAGTTCCACGATAAAATCTAAACCAATTGCATATAATATGGGTGATACTAATTCGATGTGTTATTAATATATTTCATTTGAATTGAATTAAGGACACCGCAATAAAATTTAAGAAATATATTCTTCTATTGAGTTAGAAACCTCTTTATATTTTTCATTTTTATCGTATTAGTTTCTTTATATTATTACTTTATAATATTGACTACAAACGTTAAAACTTACCCCTAGTCATAATTCATTAACCATTATGATTCATATTTTTATAATTCAATATGAAATGTCTTCGGTGGTCAAAATAATCTTAGTCCTTCGAAGAGGCCAGATTTTGCTTGAATGCGTAACAGACCTATTTCAGTAATGAAACGTGCTCTGCTCTCGCGCTGTAGGTCAAGGTCGAACAAAACAAAAGATTCGGAGGTAAATTCTATTAATAAGCGGCGCATTCATTTGTACACAAACATTCCCAAACGATCGCAACGCACTGCTTGTTTACCGTATGTTTCGAGCCATTTGTATACAACTATAAGGGATTACCATAGACGGATACTTGGTCAATGTGCTTTACATTGTGACAATTTAATTAAAAGCGTAAGGTATTTCCTTTTTTATCAACTCCATATTTATATGTGCATAGTGAAATAATACTCAGTCATTAACATTGCTTCTGCTTTAAATATTTAGGAATTATAGTTCATGATATTACAATTGTTGTAATTAATTTTTATGTCGTATATATAATGGGTAAATAAAATAAATATATTAATATTTCTAGGTATCAAAATGAACTTCCTAAAAAAATTAAATCGCGAGGGAAAGACGCGCACATGATTCATGAGGAACTAGTGCAAACAATGAAATGGAAGCAGATCAGAGGAAAGTTTTATCCCCAATTGAGTTACTTAGTGAAAGTCAACACTCCTAGGATGGTGATGCAAGAAACCAAAAAGGCGTTCAGAAAATTACCTAATCTGGAACAGGCCATCACAGCCTTAAGTAACTTGAAAGGAGTAGGAACCACAATGGCTAGTGGTAAGTTTAATTCATTCTAGTTTTGAAATTTACCAAGGGAGGACGTATTGTTGTTGGGACGGTAAAAATGGGTCCAATGTTTGGCTACCGGCCTTCAGTCGTCGCAGAAAAATACCGCGACAACGTTAAACAAGGCAACGATTGCACACCCATGCGTCGCTGACCAAGCAAGGTGTTCGAAACTCGTTGCCATTTGCGTAAGAATAAACGCGTGGCTGCGCAGCCTCGAGTTCGGATTTCTAGAGACAGCAACTGATTCATATTTTAATACCATATGTAACTGATCATTGATATTGAAATTATATAATGGTGACTGAAGAAAACCAAAAAAATATATACCTGTCATATTTAAAGATAACTCTTTGTTACCGCAGATTATTAACTATAGTTATTAAACAATAACAATGGTGTCTTTTATATACTAGCATAATACTGACTTTAGTGTGATGCAATAACTTTAGAAGTTAAGTTTAATTTAATTGACTGGACACACTTTAAATAAAATAATGCAATTATATAATGCCCTTATCATTCATGGATTATATTTTATTTTAAATTTTTAGCACTACTTGCTGCAGCTTGTCCAGAATCCGCCCCTTTCATGGCTGACGAATGTCTTATGGCCATCCCAGATATTGAAGGTATAGACTATACCACAAAAGAGTACCTGAAGTTTGCACACCACATTAGCTCTGTGGCGGAACGGTTAAATTTGGACGCGGACCGGCTGGGAAACAACACAAACCGCTGGTCCCCACACAAAGTAGAATTGGCCATATGGACTCACTATGTCGTATCAGAATTAAAACCCGAACTGTTAGATGGTAAAATAGGCGAAATACAGGCACGGCTTAAGAACAGAAGCTAATAGTTTCTAATTTTCAGATATCCAAATCGAAAATGGTACCACAATCCCTCCAAATCTTGCAGCGTTGCACCAAAATGGAGATTCCCTCGACGCAGATGCCACCGTTACTTCAGATGAAAGTAATTCGGCAGGTAGGATCAATCATTACACGCTACAAATTCATTATTCGTTTTTACAATCATAGTGTTGCTAATTTTCAACAATTTGGGCAATATTTATATACAATATCTGAATGTTTTTGTAGGTGGTATGCCACCGTTGAACGGCAAAGCATCTGCGACCACAGCAGTGCCGGCTGCTGCCTTAGATGAAGACACGCGGGACACTACCGCTTCCTTTGCTGATACCGAAAATGGCAGCCCCGCTGTAGTGTCTGCTGAAGATGAGCTCGGAGAAAACTCCGCATCTAGTGTCAGTGAATCTACCAAGGACTCCATGCAGGTACATTTACTCACTGCACTCTTTAAATGTTAATGATAGCATCCCATAATTTCATACAGCTTAAATATATGCACCACCAGTAACACTATTAACAATAATATGTTTGATACATTTATATAATATATATTCCTTCAAGCAATCAATATATTCAAGACAATGTACATTTACAAAAAAATTCATATAATCAAATATCTTTTCAAAATTAGTTTTAGTAGCTTGATCTGAAGAAATATTGCGAGCTCATGTTTTCTTGATTTTATAGGATGAAGATTCAAACAGCATCGGCTATTCGGTCAAAAGGCCGCTCGAAGGTGCCGATGGTCCTCCATCGGTCAAAAAGGCACGAGAGGAGAGCAAGTGACGAAACCGCAGACCGCCCTCCGCTAGACTCCTTTTTAATTCTACTAAGTAAGAGTAAGCTTAGGATTTAACTATTATATGATGTTATATACTACCTAATGTGTATAGAACAGGCGAGACACAGTGTTACCTTTTTAAAATAGACTTTCACACGATTTTTTGTTCTTGTTACACCGCCATTTTTTCAAGGACGTCGTTTTTAAAGTGTTCTTACAAACTGATTTGTAAGTCGATCGAAACGTAAGCAGATCTATCGAGGAATAAATATTGTTGAGAATAGTTTGTATGTTCATTCCTATCTGGATTTTTGTATTTTATTTTTTAACAATAAAGAATATGAAAACAGACCGCACATTTCCTTTCGCCGACTCATCCTTCCTGCAATCTTGCATCTGGAACCAGTTATTTTAAAAGGGTAACATTTCACAACACGCACGTTGTGGACTGGTTTAAAAGCCTTTTATATTCTTAGCACTTAGATCCGGTATTTTCAAAAAACAAACTAGAAAATTTTTAGTCGAAAAGAAGCGCTATTTGAAAATTTATGGGTACATTTTTTACCCACTATAAAAGAATTTTAAACGTATTTTATTTATTTTTGCACCGTTTTGTACAATACATTTTTTACGTACACATAGATGCAAAAGTTTGCATCAATTTCAAAAATAGAGTCGACCATGAAGTTCATATTGGTTCAAAAAGCGTTTCGACACATTTCCGACCAGTTTTCTCATAGTTAAATATTCTCCAGTTAAGAATATCCCAAAAAATGGTTGAAGCGATTATTAAACTAATATTTACTTGTAATCCAAAACTATTTTTAATAATTATTGAAGTTGATGCCTAACTTTCGCCACTATTTGTAGAAACTGTTTGGTTTTCTCCAATAATGTTCGGGAATAATCAAGTCAAATCAGTGTCATTTTGATACATACATAAATAGCAATTCCGCAAAAATAAATGCACCAAAACCACTTCAAACACCCTATTTTGTGATTATTAATGTTAGGTAGTATATCGATGTTTATTGATACGTTTATACATAAGTAGTTAGACATGCTGTGACAATAGTAATGGCGCTATTATTTTTGTGGAATATATTAGACCTTATTTATACAAGTTCATATGAAAACTGTGGTGTTTTCTTTTCAAATGGATTTGTATTTCTTATTGTAATATATAATAAATTTATTACCGATTTTGTGGTCTTATATAGAAATACGTTAATTGCGAAGGGGTCGTCTTTATTTTTGTTTGTAAGAATGCTAAGCTAAATTGTACTCATACGCATTCCATCTTCTCTCATTTACTCTATTGTTTTTAGACAGTGTTTTGTTCCACAATATCAATTAACTGCCTAAGTGGCCTTTTTAAAGGCAATTTTATAGACACGTGTAAATTAACTTTCGTTTATATTGCCTTAATCTTCATCAGTGGATATGGTAATATATAGTATGATATAAGAATGCCTTTAAAAAATGATATTCATTATCTAATGCATTTAATTCAAAATCGATAACCTCTATAAGACATTGTTGCCGGTTTATTTTCCTGTATATTATTAATTCATTTCGATTTCGTACTGCTTCAACATTGTACATGTTGAGTTAGCGATTATTGGTAACTGCAGTATGGTAATAAAGATATATTTTAATATAATGTCACTCATTTTTAATATCCTTTTCGGTTGAATGGGACATAGAATGAGTGTGTAACTGATCATCAAAAGATATATCAATTTGTCGAATGATTTTCGAGGTTTTGTAGCATATTTTCATAAATATAAATAATTCACGAAATCAAAGTTGTTTTATTCAGATGTCCAATAATCATAAGCGTATAAGTACTTAAAATATAAAAAATAATATTTAAACCAGAATATAAGTTATGTTTATTAAAATAGTGTCAACAAATATCTAGTTCAATCCTAAGATTCCTTTATAAATGTACGAAAAAAACAGCTACCTACTATTCTACTTCCATAGCTCCATCTCTAGGACCTCTGTCATCAGTTTTAAGATTTGGATATAATTTGGTGACTAGGCTGTCTCCAAGTCGACCAGAAAATTCTGTTCTATTTTTACCCTAAATAATTCGAAAATGTTAATGCTTATTAATTTACCAATAAATATAATTTTTACTTTTTCTTGTCCAGCAAAAATTTCAAACAATGTTCTTTGTGCACTATATATAGAGTTGCCTCTGCTTTGCTGTCTCCCAAACGTTGTATTTATGTTGGATAATGGTGGAGGCGACATAGGAGAATCTGTGGTAGCTCGAATAACGGAAGCCCTTTGGGAATTTTCATCTTTAGTGGTGGCTCCTATATTATCAAGTTGGTTCAGAGCATCATCCAAATCAACTTTTTCTCCAACCTTATCGTCATCAAAACTAAATTTATGGCACTCTAGTAAACACTGATACACCGATCGATGATTGTCAGAATGCAAGTTGGATTTTAGGAAAGTCTCAAGCTCATTCCACATAGCCTAGAAAACATATTTTCATAGATTTTCATTGATTAAATAATATCCTTAATATCTTACTTTATATTGTTCCTCCCTTTTTTGCCCTTTTAATCTCTGACCAGTATTTTGCGAGTGAAGAGGCTCCATTTTTGTCTCCAATGATATTAAATTATAAATTATTTTCTTACAAATAAATTCCTCTTCTGTTGTAAGTTTTTCCTTGACAATCAATGATGGCAAAGGATCTATGCACTATAAAATATTAACGTTTATAAATTATCTATTATGAAAAATAAGTAAGTAATTTTACCTGTTTTAAATTGAAAATTAAAGTAGAATTAATTGTCAGCGGCCAATATTTTGTTTGGCGGTTCAGTCGTTCTTTTACTCTCTCGGTAGGTTTTTGAATCTCATTTGAACTTTTTGTTTTTATGGGTAACAATGTGTTCTGTTTTATTAACAATCCGAAATCTGGAATTCTATAGTCGGTGACTCGTCCACCACAGCCTTCTGATATTGATGGAGGATCTTCTAAAACCGATCTGGAAATGAAGATTATCTCATATGATGTATTGAAAAATGTATGTTTTATGCATAAATTTATTCTTAAACACGTGTGGAATATGATGACACTGTTTTTCTGAATTCTGATTTTCCAATATTAGAAATCGTTGGAAAGTTACTGTGACGCGCGAGTTTATTAACAGGCTTCAGGTACACATGTGTAGGAAGATATTTAGAGTACCATAAATAATGTAATATCAGTTCTCTATATACTAGGCTAAAATAACAATAACATTTATGGATTTAATTATCTTAAATTATATCTATCCGAATTTCCAGGAGCCATAAAAGCATTGGTTATAATGAGATATATTTAATTTGCCACGAAGTGCACGCTTATGCGCACTACCATTATAAACTACCGTGAAATAATCTAAAATGTATACAAGATCGGGGCAAGAATTATGTACAGATTATACAAAGTTTAAATTATGTTTGAATTTTGAAGACGATTTTCTAACAAGTCTTAAGTCTTATAAAATACTTTGACTTAAGGAACTTAATATAAAGTCTTAATTTTTAATCAAACCTTGACCAAGCTTTTTAAAATAAAACATAAAAAATCCTAGCAAAAAAGAAACTGGGAAATATTGACAAATGTACCTTGCTGTACATAATGTATGTATGAATATTTCACCACCATGTGCTGCCAGCAAATGGCTGGTAATCTTGCCTCCAGCCTTTCTGGGCATTTCCAGCATTACAGATCTTCCACTCAAAAGAAAATTGATCAAACACAAAGACGGCCTTGAGTTTACATCGACTGGAGTTATCCGATGCATTGCGGTACAATTTTGCAACTCATTTCCAGTGACTCCTCTTGGCGTACACCATTTCAATGTAACCTAAAATAAAATATATCTTATCTATGAGAAGACTGATTCAACTTAATTTTTAATGTTTTATCACCGTTTCATATTCAAGGCCATCTTTTGTTGTTCTGATTGCGGCTGAATCCGAAGCATTTCCTTTTAATATTGCAGTGTGCGCCAGCGTAGAATGAAAAATTTCAACATCATAGTTAGCAGAGGAGCTAGCATTTTGTTCTTCTTTCATTGGAATCCCTGTAAAATAATAAATATTGAGGTGATATAGTTATACATGAGTTGGGTAAAAAAAAAATTTTTTTGTGAATTTATTCATATAAATGTCAAATATTAATTAACAATGTATATGCTGTTTTAATTGATCGCCTTTTAGAACTTTTCTGGTAAAACCATAATTCCGTCCTAGAAATTTTCACAAGCCTCTTTTGAAGCCAGCTTTATAGCATTATGAGATATTGCATTAGTTCAAAGCAATAGAATTATACCACCTTTACATTTAAAATGTTCTATGAACTGTTATATTGCATAAGTATTACTAAATATAGGCAACTTTAAAGTCATGTATTAGGAACAATTGAAATTATTATTTCCTCAACTCTATAGATTATACTTGAACCTACCGGTAACTGTAGTGCTTGCTAAGTCATAGTGTTCCAAGATTAAGTATGACAGTTTATTTGGGATTTGTGGAGCTTTTATTGAATGGACCTCTGTAGTTAACAATGAAGATAGCTAAAAAGACATTAATAATGGGTGAAAAAAAAAATCATAAATTAAAAATAATTACCGCTTTAGAGGGATGATTATTTACTGAAGATTCAATATTAATTGGAAAAGTATTAATAATAACTAGATGGCAATGATCTATTGGTAATAATCTAAAACAAAAAAATATTGGTACCTAATCATATTATTTATTATCAATAACTATATTATTAATATTATTAATAACTTACGAGTCATTTCCAGCTACTAGTTTATTTTGTTGATTCAATACAGTTAAGAATATTTCTTCTAATCTTTTCATACTCTCATTGTCTCTAGCTGATGTAATACAAATAACCCTGCATCTAAAAATATAAACATTCATTAAAAACTATGAGATGTTATATATGAAATAAATGAGAGTACAGAGTGATTTAGCATTAACATACCTATTTAAAACCTTGTTGTTATCATTTTTTAATTTTTCTATTTGGTATTCTGTGGGTTCACACATTCCTTCAATAGCGGCTCGTAAACCATGTAATACAGTGTAATCTGGTGATGGTGTTGAAGACCGATGTGAAGGTGGTGAAGGAGGTACACCAATAAGAGCGCACCCATTTAAAATCTGTCAATATATGCAACATATATTAAAAATATAAATATTATCTCTATACTTACATGAGTTAGAGATTGCTGACTTGTGTTCCATCCATTTAATATATGAGCTACAGTATCACTTGCAAAAAATCGAATCTACAACATATAAATAATATTAAATCTAACATAGAAAAACAATGTCGTAATTACCAGTTTTCCAGTTGGAAATAGGTCCCAGACAATCCTACAGTATTCAATCGCACTTTCTATGCTTGAAGTCCATAAACTCTTTGATATTGGAGCCATAGGTATATAAGTTGGTGTCCGGCCTTTTAAAAATTCAAATTCTATAACATTTTCGCAAGATATCCCAAAATATGGAGTATGATCTAATACAAACACAGTTTTATGATTGGCAGGATACATTTTATTATTTGGTAAAGTAAAGGGCATATTTGATATTATTTTATACAAAACAAAAAAGATGATTCTGGAGCTCAAAATTCTTAAATATATTACATTTCACCTAAACTGCTAAAATTAATGTGTAAACATATACATATAACATAAACAATATATCACCCCTTTTTATATGCTTTATAATTTAGGTTAACATTGCGCTGGCGCCATCTTAAGTTAATTGGTGAATTTGAAATATAGTTATATATATATATGTGTATGGTTATTTTCTATAGAATATTCATAAACATTTTCTATACTGTTTATTGAGTTTTATAAATATTTTATTATTTACATTGATTAGGTATTTAGATGTATGATATTATTTTTTCATAACCCAGAAAATACTATTTGGTAAATAATATTAATATGTTGGCAAGATGTCGCTACTCAAATAAAAATATTTTAAATGTCATATAAAACATTTCAGGTTATGTTTATATTTTCTGTTTTGACAAGAAAAATAATTTAATAGGTTAACATAATTTTTTATTAATTTTAGTGATACGTCGAAGGATTTTATATAAAATGATTAAAATATTTGGGACGCTACATTTGAAATAAATTTAGCTATGGAAAATTTATTTGAAGAAATAGGAATTCCACCTAAGTACCTGAAAAAATCTTCTAGTGACGATAGATTCATTGGATTAGTTCATAAACAATGGCTTAAGTAATTGTTTAATCAAATCAAATTTTTTATAATACTGTTACTGCTATTATTTGTAGATCACTTTTTAAATACTCTAAACTAGTAGATTTTATAGAAAAACCAAAGTTAGAATCATGGCATTCTTCCGATGATGTAAATTCTTCATGGATAAAAATTTTTATCTCTGTTTTTAAAAAGAAAGATGCAAAAGTTATTCCACTGCCTCGAATTAGGCCTACATTATCAAATGAGGAAAATTCACTACTTTTTGTTCAGCTCATGCAATATATTTCTCAGAGTAATTATAAAAATCTCTGGAAAGATGCTTATAAAAAATACAATATAAATTTAGACATTAACAAAGATACTCAGGTATATCCCTATAATATTTAAATTATATATATATATATATATATATATATATATATATATATATATATATATATATATATATATATATTATTTTTTATTTGTAGGTTACTCTTGTTGACTATAATGATGTCCTAAGGGAAATAATTTTAAGAATTTATGGCTGTTGTATAATCAATACTCTTGATGCATCATTAACCATAGAAGATTCTAAAGTATTTGATGTACATTTAAATATTTTACCAGCCTTTGGCGCAGTGGAAACACTAAATGCAATATTTTTATTACACATTCCATATATAGAACATAATTTGTTAGACTGTGTAACTTTTAGCCCTGCCATTTTAGGTAATTTACAATTAAATAACTGATTTTATCTAATTGTATATTTTAGATAAATGCTATTCAAAACCTTTATTTATAATATACCAACTCATAAATCTATTGAAATCTCTTCATGATAGAAGTTTAACATTGGGTGATATTTCATTGAATGATATTTATTTAACTGAAGATTTGTGGATTTGTGTATTTCCACAAGTTCACTCAAATATTTATACACAAGATGTATCTGATTCAGAAGGGAAATTGCCTGTTTTTAGAGACTGCCGGTAATTGTATGATTAGATATGTATCTTTACAATTTTTAATTTTCATATTATAGTAAATTTGGTCACAAATTTGATAACACCATAATGAAGTGTGAATTTTGTCATATAAAAACATATGATAGAGTTCAAATAAAAAATGAGACCTTAGAAGAAATTTGCCAATTATGGATCGAGGGAAAAATATCAAATTTTACATATATCTCGGCATTAAATAAATTTTCTGGTAGATTTAGGTTTTTTTCGTTCGAAGATAGTATCTAAAATTTGATTAATTTTAGGTCGAAAACTCGGAGATCCGAACTGTCATTACGTTTTTCCATGGGTTACAGATTTTGCTTCGCCATGCGGAAAAAATTGGCGGGATTTAAAAAAATCCAAATATAGATTAAACAAAGGAGATAGACAGTTGGATTTAACTTATGACCATTCTCATACACAGGTAGTAAGTGGGGCATGAAAGGGATTAACAAATTTTAGTTTTATTATATTCATACAAGTTGTATTATTATGGTTCAAAATTCACTGAACATTAAACTTTTACGTTATTTTTTAAACTACATAAAAAGCCAATCATAATGGCTTTGGCAGATAAAAGGTACCGAAACGTATTTTTTTTTAAGTAAAAGTGCACTGCTACTTTGGTTTTATATTACTTAGATTTTATATTAACACGAGCAATATGATAAAAATTATATTGGTACATAAATGTATTTAATGGGCATTGTTCTCGGACTATAGATTAGTCATGTCTGATTAGTCTTCTTGGATTAGAAATCGCGAAAAATAAATACTCGTAATTTTTCACTACTCTTTTATCTTTTGTTACTTTTCTGATTTTTGAATCCGCAATTGTATCATGAAGAGTCTAGTAAAGACCAGTGGTCTTTACTAGACCAGACAGGGCAATCTGTCACTAACTGACTTTGCGCAAGTCACTTAAATATATGGTTTACCTTGTCGATAGAAAAGCTTTTAATATAGTAGCTCTTGTAATTTTTTTAAAATCGCTTGTGTCAATCAACTTAGTTGTTGACAACAGAGAGTTGAATTAATGACTTATTTGTGTATTAATGATGAGTAATTCCTTTCGAATTCCACCAAACATTTAGCATCACCTTTCTTTGCACTAATGTGGGTTTTGCAATTATTTGTGAAGCTTCTCCGTGTTTCCGTCGTGATCTTTTTCACACATTGTTGTAATATACAATTTGTTTTTCATCATCCGTAATCATTTGTTTCAAAAATGACTTGGCCTTCTTTCGCTTCAACGATTTACAATTAAAAATTCACCCCATTAAATTGTTTCTGTTAATACATGTGGAATCCAAGTGTAGAGATTATTTTGCTTCCAGTCGATGTTGCGCAGGGAATGTCGCTCTATTTCGATATATTTAAAAATTTCATCAACTTTACTAACGACTGATCTGCGAGGGTGGGATTTATTTCCGTACTCATTACAATAAATATTACCCAATATCCATTTTCAAATGTAAAAATACAAAGTGTAACTCATTCGCGACCGACTCACGCTATCGCTATTATTTATCTGGGCTACATGAACATGCTCTGTGATCAAACTTTTCTGTGACTTTCGCCCAGTTAATAAGAAAATCACTTTTTAACAACTCAATTTTCAAAGCGCGATAACTTTTGACTGAGTAAATGAGTATACCTTTATATCTAAAATTTTCCGTGGAGTAACAGGTGAATTGAAAAGTCCCCGGCCTACCATAGCGAAACACATTTTAAAAATTCAGAAATTCGGATTTATTACGCTTGGTCTTCTTCAAACACTGCTCCGAATCATCATGCATGGACCCAAGTTTTTGCTTCAACTATATTTTTTCAAAAAGCAATATTTTATCAACACGCGAAATTCCTTTTAATTCATTTTTTTTTGTTGTTTCTTCACAGTTGCTTCACTGAAAATGCTATAAATTCACAAACTAATGATCCGACAGCTGTCAAATTTATACACGCATCTTTTGAGGGTTAGGGCAAACTAAAGAACATATGGATTTAATTCTGGTAGCGCCATCTATGTGTCAGGCCGGGGATTTTTCAATTGACCTGTTATTACCTTTCAAACAGGCTGTTAAAAAAAATTAATTTTGGCCAACCTAATATTAGTATTCACGTCTACACCTTTGTCTGGCAGAAGATTAAAGTCGCGTGAAATCTTCGAAACTATCTGATTATTTGGAAAACAGCTTTAAGTAATTACTGAAGTAGCATAAATAAAACCTAGGTTTTATGCAATGGCTCAAGTGAATTACAAGTTAATATATTTTAAAGAGATCTAGCACTATATACAGTGTCCGATAATTATATATTATTCTATTAGGTCCCTCATCATGTATCAGATGTTTTGTCCAGTATAACATACTACGTGTATATGGCTCGACGTACTCCTAAATCTGTTCTGTGCAAAAATGTTCGTACTATATGGGTACCAGCGGAATATCCCAGTTCAATTCAAAGAATGCAAGAGTGGACACCCGACGAATGCATCCCGGAATTCTTTTCGGATCCGTCAGTTTTTAGAAGCATTCACGACGATTTAGATGATTTGGAAGTCCCTTTATGGGCTTCAGGACCAGAAGATTTTATTGAAAAACACAGAGAAGCATTAGAAAGCACACAAGTATCTGAAAAACTTCATCACTGGATTGACTTAACATTCGGTTATAAGTAAGTTAAATAAAAATAATCTTTAAAATTAGCAACATTAATTTTTTATTAATAGATTATCAGGAAATGCTGCTGTTAAAGCAAAAAATGTTTGTCTCCATTTGGCCGATGATCATGCTTATTTAACAAAATCAGGTGAGGAGTATAAGAAACAATGATTGCTTTAGACATTTAATTTTTATTTTGTAGGCATTGTACAATTATTTACTCAAATGCATCCTCCAAAAGCAGTACATTCACCTTATTGGACTAAATGTCCCCCTAGATATTATAGTAATAGTCATATTAGACAGAACCAAAGATCCAGGGACAGAACTACATTAGCAAAAAGCTCTGTTGAGACCAGTAAAAGTGATGAAGTAATAATACCTACATTGCATGATTCGTGAATGTATTTTTCTGTATCTGTTGTTTTATTTTAGGAATATGATAGTAATGTATCTGGAAATTCAACATGGTCTCCAATAGGCCTATCAAAGATTATTTCTAGGAGTAGATCATCTCTGCATGAAGAACAATGTATGTGTTAATAATTATACTATATACATTTTTTTCATAGAATTTATGTAGTTTCCAGTTCAAAACAAAACAGAAGTCCTAGTGCAACTCGTAGTGCTAGCTTGGGGCCTAAGAATCCCAGTTTTACTTCACATATGGCTAATAAGTCGAAAGCGTCAAGCAATACAGGTATTCAATCTAGCATTATCGTTATTCTGAATAATTTTGATTCCTCAATTGTGTTGTAGGTGTTATTTATCTTCCTAAAGATTACAAGCCAGAGCAAGCATTGGAACTATTGGAAAAACAACATGCTTTTATGTCAAAAATATTTCATAAAGACAGTGCTAAGAAGTACAAAATTTGTCAAGAAGAACTTCAGACAATTGAAGATAAAGCTTCTGAAGAATGTCTCGTTCAGAATGCTTTTACTAATTTTATCTACACGGAAAAGTTCGAGGAAAAATTTAAGGTAACCAATTAATATCCAGGTTTTCAGTAGTTTACTTTATTGTTAAGTACCAGGTGAAGCCTAAGGCTACGAAGTCGTATACATTTCCAATGGATAATTATAATTTAGATCGTCGAGCCCCATTTAAGAAAACGGAGCATCAGATTATTTGTAATTATTCAAACATTGTAACAGCTCGTAGGATAAGGGAGTTACAAATACTGGGTAAGTAAATAATATTTCTTTATCTTTTTGTTTAATATGGTGTCTCATGGAAAGTTTATATTTAATGGATTGATTTTAAAAAATAAGCAATCTATGGAAAGCATATCTATTAATAAATCAGTGTTTAAAAATTATTTCTTGAATATAAATGCCCTTGCGTTGAGAGCGCCCATTTCTAAGGTCTCGCACCAACATCGCGGTCCTTATGGTCACTGCAGGCGAATGAAAGGTTTCTGTTTTCCGGGTCTTTTGCACGATATATGATAATGAAGTTCTGGAACCAGAAACACAGTTGTTGATAATACACTCAGCGAAGTTTTGATTGTAGTTTGCAATATATTCGGCTTTTAACATATTATGTCCACTGAAATCAGTAGTCCGGTAATAAATGTTGCTCTAGCAAAAAAGTCATTTTGTCAGTGCACTGTGTGGTGCTAAGTCTAGTTATTGAATAACTGAAGAGAAACAAACGAACGAGCGCCGTTAAACCAGTTTCGTTATTAAATTTTATTAAGTGAAATTAGAAATCTGAAAGAAAGATCAGCTAGGCGAATTATGAACGGATTAGGTTAAGGAATTCGGGTCGTTAAATGGAGTTTGTTTGAATAAAAAAATATCTTTATTTGAATGTCATTTTTAGCAGATTCTATGAAAATCCCATAGAAGTATAGGCAGATTATAAAGTACCGTTCCTGAAGTTATACGATATACCATACAAATATTTAATCCCGGTGGATAGCGCTGTTTCATTTAAGGGAAACTTTTTTCTGTACAGCTGTTAACTATTCAGAGAAACAGACTGAATATCAAAAGAGTAAATAAAATTTTGTTTTCCCAAGGATTATATAAGAAATATTGAGAGTTCTATAAACAAAGTCGATTCGTTTCCTCAAGCGTGATTATTTTTCATTAGTTAGTAATATTAAACTATATCCCTCCTTTGGTCTCTTACAGGCCAGTTAGATATACATTATATAGGATAAAGGATTATTGATATAATGTGTTGGAAACAAAGAGAGAAAAACTAGTTTTTTATACAAATTTCAGACACTAGTAATACGAGGGTCACTATTTATATTTCGGGAATAGGAAAAAAAAACAAATAGTTAAGCTGCGAATATATTTTTATTGTTTTTCAATGTACTCGCCACGATGAGTGGTACACTTTTGCATACGCTTATACCAATTTTCAAAACATTTATTTCATTCCGAATGAGGTATCTTCAAAACATGATTTTTGAACGCTTCAATAGCTTCTTCGGACGATGAAAATCGTTGACCACGCAGTTTATTCATCACGGATGGGAACAAAAGAAGTCATTGGGTCCCAAATCGGGGCTGCACGGCAGATGGCCCATCAATTCGATGTTTTGTGTGCTCAAATAGTCTCTTGTTTGAGCCGATGTGTGAGTTCGCATTGTCATTGATGAAGAACGATCCGGCGTCTCTTACTTATTTCACCGAAGGCTTCTAGCCAACAAATAGTTGTGTACCAATCAGAATTTACTATTCTACGATCCTCTAGAGGCACTGTTGCAATATGACCAGTTTGCCCGAAGAAACAGGCCACCATTTTATTTCAAGTGTTATACCCATACAGTCTATTGCTCCTTACTTTCGCGCTCGAAATCGCTCGATGGAGCTTCATTGCTAAAAGTCAAATTAAGTTGATTGGTGCTCTCTTGTTGTGATAATCCACGTCGAAAATCGTAAAAAATCATCGCACGAAAATGTTCACGATTCAGTTCCATTTTTTGCCGAGACGAAACTTTCAACTAAATATAAAATAAACAAATAGCGCCCGTGCGACAAAATGTTCTGAGTACGTATATCTTCAAAAATGTCAAACTACGATGGAACTGCCAGATGGACTCACATGACAACAGTATTGCCAATTCCCGAAATATAAATAGTGACCCTTGTAAAGGTGCTGTTGCTTATATTGCTTAGGATTTGTTTCACGCATTAGGGTTCACCAATAATCGCTGATCATGCTTTTGGCTCAAAATTCTTGGTATCGCCTTTCGATTTTCGCTATATCTTGGTGTAACTGCTGTCCAAATTTTGTGGGAAAAAATTAAGATGTGTGGTAATTTTCAAATCTTGTAACGCGGTGATTTGTGGTTACCGAAAAAGTTATTAACAACACTTTAAAACGATGCTTATGCTGCTGCTTCATCAGGCGTTAAATATTTTGACCTGGTCCAACAAATACTTCTTAATAATTTAAATGATTTCCTTCCATAACTAAATCGCTTTCATTGCTAGCCGGTTATAAAGACGAAGTTCTTAAGGCATTTTTTACATTTGTACCCGGACAAATTGATCACTGTCCGTACGTGAATCTGGCTTCAACACTGATTATACGTCAGGATATTTACACTGTGCTATTTTTTGCATTTATACCAACTACATTCATTGAGCAAAAATAGCAATTCTGCACATTATTTTTTCTGTTCTATATATAACGTTGGCACAGAAAATGAAAACTGTACATTTTCACCAACTGACACTTATACAGCTTTGTTCGGCACGCGTTACAAAATAATTTTGGTCCCCATGGCTTGTCAATGTTACGCATCCACAAACGTAACAAAAATACATTTTTACATGTTTCGAACCACAATCACAGCACAAAAACAAGTTCCAAATAATGTTTAATGTAACATCGTCAGCTAACAGCCGTTATAAGATCGCAGTGCTGCCACCATGCGCGAACAAGAAAACTAGAACCAATCTGGATTGAAGATCTGAGCTCAGGGCATCAAATAACGTTAAGAATCGTTCTTAACTGCTCAGGTCCAAAAGTTGTCCCGAATTTGTAAACTTGTGTAAACTTTTTTTATAATATAGATTTTGACTGTTAATTTATATAGAACTCAGAATACTGTTACGTTTCAAAAGCGCTATAACATTGGTTTAATTGAATAAACATTATTAGAGATATGCGACTTTAAATCCGCCTATTAGGAAGAAGCTATTGGGAAAAACATTGAGATATATCATATCAAAGAATATCATTGTTTTCTGCACGTACATCCAAAAGCCAAGCTAGTGATGTAATAAATATAAACCTTCTTTTTAGAGAGCCTTGTGTTTTTAAAAATATATTTTAAGTTTCAGACGATAGTGCGATAATTTACAATTTTATGAACTTTTTTTTTCAGGTTGTTTAATAATCGAATTGTTTATGTCAAAACATATTCGTGCTTTGGGCTCAGCTAATGTAAAAGTGTCTTTCCCGCAACGTTTAAAAGCATGTCTTACAGTATTACGCAGCTTTCCAGGCGACATACCACCATGTATATCCTATATAGTAAATCTGCTACTTCAACCCCAGAATACGGACCTATCTAACTTTTCTTATCCGGTGGTCACAGATTTGGGTATACCATCACCAAGTGCTCATTGGTTGTTGGAGTCACGTTTACATTGCGTGATTCCTTTTCCGCCAGGTTTTTTGACGATATACAATATTTTATCGTCTTTGCGAGAGTTCAAAAATGTATCGGGGGAGCTGACAGTTTTATATCATTTTGATTGTGATGGTACTATGTGTGAACAGTATGAAAATATAGAGAGGTATGTTTTTTTAGAAATTTTAAATATATTTATGTTTCTCTATATATGTTAGGTGGTTGCGTGTGTTTTGATCGGCGTTATCTATCGGAGAAAGTGCGAAATATTAATGTAAACAACTGTCAATCAACTTAACCTAACTGTTAAATTAGATTGATTTGACATTTATCTCAAACAGCAAACAGTAGAGCAAAATAACAATTTTCGCTCTAGTTTTATTGAGTTATTCGAGCGTACACTAAGCATGGATCGCATTTCTCAATGATTGGTTTTGGTTTCATTCACATTTAAATGTGGTGATCTTGATCCTATTCACATAAAACGGTATGGAAGATTAAAGAAGTTCGATGACAATGAATTGCAAGATTTATTGGATGAAAACCCAGTTAAAATTTTGAAGGAACTTTCAGTCGGCCTAGCAGTTGAAGACTCAACTGTTCCCATACCTTTACATACAATGGAAAAGACGGATGGGAAACATCCAAAAGTAGCGGCAATGGCTACCTGCACGAATTGACTGAAAATGTAATTTGAAACCGTTTCAACATTGTGGTTTCATTGCTGCAGGCTTAAAAAGCCATGGGTTAGTCTAGGACAGCCCATTCACATAGATACCGAAGCAAAATATTCATGGCATATGGATATGGATCAACAATGTATAGTGTATTATGAGCTGCTGAAACTGAATGAAATTACGACACATTACATACAATTACATTATATTCTTACCGATATCAATGGAATAAATTGAACGATGTGTTGTTGCAAAAAGGTCAGTAATAGCAAGTATACATGCAAAGTCATGCTTTTGCGTGACAACTCTGGATCACACGTTGTAAGAATACCAATTTTTGTCAATAAATGCCCTTTTAAAGTGAAAGAAAAGATCGGAATACATGCAAGCACCTAATATTTTGATCTAGGAAAAACTATTGTTTGTTTTTACGAGTAAATTCAACAAACTCCAAATTACAATTTTTAACTTAAATAATGTATTTCATTGTTAGATATAAAAACCTGAGAATAGCATAAATGGAATGCGGCAATTTGACTGGATAGTATATCAAAAACACTATAGGGTTGACCGTCTATCGGTTATTTTTAAAGTAAATGTTATTTTGAAATTAACATTATTATGCTTGAAAATCTCTATTGTATAAGCTAATTATTTTACTCTTGAGTAATGTTGTGAAATATTCTTAAAATTTCCAAAGTTTTGAATGGAATGGAATCATATTTATGTGAAATATGAGTATACTGATGCAGTAGAAAATGGAAAGAAAAGAAGCTGGTTTATTTGTTGAATATTTTTAGTTTGATTTTTTTTTGACTCTCGACTTAAAAAAATAAAGAATTTTATGAATTGCATTATTTGGGTATCTCTTAAAAGTTAAAACTAATAAGCTTATAAGTTGGCGTTCATTTGTTTTGCTACGATAAGCATGATCTGCATAATACAAAACCACATACTTTTTAAAAAATATTTTAAAGTCTCCTTCTTAATAACTATTAATTTATCTGGACTAGACCTACTATGGTGGGCTCCGAACCACGGTCCTCAGCATACCGACTGGCGAGTTACCAACTTGCAGATTGATCCAGAAGACACCCGATTTTACCCAGAGTGGTTGCTGGCGTGACTGGAATCATCTATTATCCTGTCGGATTTTGCCCGTTTACCTAAAGAAAATCATAAATGTTAAACAATCACAAACATCAGTTTACGGTAATGCTCAGCTAGTTCAGATTCGAATCCCCGACTATCGTAACAACAGGGAGACCGTCCTGTCGCCTTTACCACTGCGCCAACTCAGCCGGCAAACGACTTTTTCGTGAATAAATCTCTCAGGTCTCGATCTCACCCCTGCCAATTTTATTTTTCATTTATTATTATTTAACATTTCTTTTTTTGGTTTTTTAAATGATTAAAAATATTGTAACAAGTATTGTTTTTAATAAAAATGTAATATCTATTCAACCGGACAATGGTAAAGGTTGTTGTATGTTATATGCTAAAAATACGTATGTCGCGTATATTATATTAGAGTACATGTGTGTTCGTCAAAATAACTGGACAAGAAAAGTACTGTGTGACTATAAAATTTCTCATTTTCCACTACCAACATGGGATTACGAAACTAAACAATTAAAAGCAAAGTTAAAAACATTGAAAATTGAAATATCTAAGTCAAGTATGATAGCATTATATAAGCATTGGAAATATGTTTCAATTATTCATATTTATTAAGACATGCAAGGTAAACCATTTAAAATATACGAATGAGAACAGGTATAAATTATAATCCAAATATTGAATGGTATTATCAGTGCAAAGTGGGTCGTTGTAAAGACTACGTGAATTGCTGAGAACCTTAATTCGATAGAAGAGAACGTTTCTTCGAATTGTTTTTAAAAATTTCCGTATTTAGTTTCAATATATGATCAAAAATAAACCAATAGATAGTCAATCCTTTATTATAAAATTGCACTTTCGATAATTATTATATTGGTTTACTAACTTTCACATGGCATGTAATAATTTTAGAAGAAAACTTTTATTCACTCAGAATATAGCAGAATGTAAGGTAAAGGCATGTGCCAAGCAATTAGAATATTATATCGATGATGTCAACCCTAACACTGATATTGAAATCATTAACATCCTCTTGCCTTATATTAAAGAAATGATAGAAGATCCTCCAACGTCAGTTTTGGCGGTCTGGTATTTATTTGACCCGATTGCTAAGATTCTAGGTAGGCATTTAAATTTTAAAACATACAATAATTTTTTTTTATTTAATGATTACATGTGCAGGTAGAAAAATGTCAGCTAAGACACTCTTAGGATCGATTTTGAAACTCTATGAAAGCGAGTTATCAGAAACATTCATACCATATAATGCAAAAATCGCAAAAATATATCATCATAGTTTTCTGCTTCGTTTGATGGTGCGTTTGGGTTTAAAATGCTTTTTAGAAAATTTTGTTACGCCTCTAGTGGAAGCTGTTGGAGGTAAACTACATATATATCAAAGCGGGGCTATAATAATAAAAGGTTTTATTTATTTACAAGGTTATAAAGATTTTGACAAAGTGGACTTTGCCCTACATACACATTCCGAAAAAGTTACTGTGAAGAAAACTTCACATTTAAAAAATATGGACGAAGAACACACTAATACTTCTGCAAGTGACGAATCCAGTCCTTCTACGGATAAGCCTTCAAAAAGCGACCCCGAAAAAGATTTGAATAAGGATGAAGAGGTTTTCGAGTTGGGTAAGACATAAATCCGTAGTGTTAATTAAATTTATGTTAAAAAGTGTTAGTTAAATTTTGACTTTGTCACTGGCTGTTTATGGTTAGTGGCTAGATTCTTATTTTTTCTTTTCAGATGAAGAAAAAGTCGCAGGGAAAGAGATAAAAGATATCATCGAACATCTTGAACTAAACATAACTTCAGAGTTGCCTTTTAATGTCTCTACAGCGGAAGAGGCTTTAGATGCGATGTTAAACGAAAATATTGAACAGCTTAAAAGTTTAGAAGTACAAATATTAACGTACAAAAATTTGATTCATATCTTATAAGGTTTATTTTTAGGAATTGAATTTAAATTTCAATGATGATGTTGAAGAACATAAACCTGGTGTGATTTCCCCAACTATTCCCATTCCGTCCAGTAATCAAAATAATGTGATAAATATAAGTATGTCTATTTTTCAATATAAATTTCATTTAAGTATGTTAATTTGTTGAAGAAACCTGATTCAGTACTAGTTACACTTGATGTTATTTGAAATTACAATTTTAGGTTGTGATATTGGAAGCAGAAAAAGCGAATCAGATTCCTTATTTGATAAAAAGT
Source organism: Rhynchophorus ferrugineus (assembly GCF_030347505.1). Classification (NCBI taxonomy): domain Eukaryota; kingdom Metazoa; phylum Arthropoda; class Insecta; order Coleoptera; family Curculionidae; genus Rhynchophorus; species Rhynchophorus ferrugineus. The sequence goes on from NW_027472580.1 coordinate 21,000,271, forward strand.
TATCATATTCTCAGAGCGATTTATATTTAGATTCGCCAAATTCTTCCAATGATCAAATAAAATTAATCTCAACATCAGCAGGATCGATTTCCAAAGCTCCTGCTAAATCTAGAAAGAACGATTCTAAGATTTCGGACATGAGCTCAGATTCTATAATATGGCTGTCTCATAGGTTAGTAGGATACGCATTTAAATATTGTAAATTCTTATTTCATGTTGTTTCTATGTTATGATTTTAGGTTGGGTCCAGTATTAATGTCGAGATATCTATCTAGAAATCTATTAAAAATGTTGACCCTTTGTTATGTAGGGAAGGAAAATCTGGTGGCTGTGAAATCAAATTCTGAAGAAAGTACCAAAGAAACAATAAAAGATGTTACCGTTACATATTGTAAGGTGATTGGCGATGAGAATGCTTGTAAAGTGTTGGGATGTTTAGCTGAAATTGCGGGTATTAGTAAAAACAGACTCGATTAGTCATTGCATCATTAAAATTTGAAATATTTCAGGATTATATGGAGAAAAATTAATTTTGTTTCAGTATTTACCTCACATGACTGAACTGTTAGCTATGTCTAAGAAGCGTTTAACCCAAACATTGGAAGGAGGACTTATATCCTGTTTAGTTTTGCTAAAACATCTTATTCCGTATCTTAGCGATGCGACACTTATGGATCAATTACAAGAGATTCTGACGGGCATTATCCATCCGGCAGTGCGTCTGTTAGGTTCTACGAAATACGTTTTCCCCAGTGGAGCTTTAGCAAGAAATGTGCTAGCACGAAAATACGTGGACACGTTGTATGTTCTATCGATACGCATAGGTGCTGACATGACAAGAAAATACTTGGCGGTACCGGCATTACAACGATTTTTTTTCATTTTTGATAAGGTATATTCTACCAAAGATGAAAAGGTAAGCCTAATTATATTTTTATACCTAATATTACTTTAATGTTTCTCTAGACTGGATATAAAAGCAATCAAAAGACGAGTGGAGATTCCTCGGCTTCTGGTTCTGTTGATTTTACAACAGGTAGCAAACCAGTTGCAATACCGCATGTTAGATTAAAAGACTCAGAATCGTTTGATAGTTTATCACCAACACATGGGGCTATTTTAGGTAAGCAATTATTGATTCCTAGTTACCATATATAAAAATATGTATAATCTCTTTTATAGGGGAGGAAAATGTACAAGCATTAGCTATGGATGAACTGACTGAAGTTTTTTCTCCAGAGTTGGCCCATACTGCATACTTGGCCTTTTTAAAACATGTCGGAGTTAACTCTTTGGATATTTCTTTGAAAAATCATGATCATATTCGAGAATTATGTAAAAATTACGAACAAGGGCTTAAAACTGAAGGGGAAGGCAACATTAAGTTATCAGATATAAATTGGGGTCAAACTATATCAACCTCAAGTAGTATAGGAAGTAATATCAATGTCATTGGTATGTATACAATATTTTTGTAATATATGATATAGCTAATATGTAGCATTGGGAACCATATATGAAAACAGTCGTAGTCGTAAAACGATTGAACTAGTCAATAGTAGTCGATCGAAAATAAAAATTACTTCTTAAGCCTAATGTCATGTCCAATGCCATTTCCAGTGTTTTTTCCATATGTGTGATAATTCCTTCCCGTTTTAATTTTAATTGAAGAAAGGACGGAACTAATTGCTTGGATCTCTGTGCTGTAGAGATCCATTCATTTTAAATAATTTGAAATTGGCAATTAGCAGTGTGCAATTAATTTTATACTTTAATATTATTTTGAATAAAAAAAGGAATGGGATAATTTGAAAACGGATATTTCGAACGTAACAATGACATGATAATTTATTTAAGGCTAGGACGGCAAAGCCAGAAAGTTGCTAAAAGTAGATTGTTCAAAATATAGTTTACTTGATGTATCTTTGTAAGAAACAAAAGATGTTTTTTATTAAGTTTTATCATTTGTATATATATCAATATTATTGCTAATATTTATTATTTTTGGTAAATTTTTATTTAGTGATTAGACTATTCTATTACTTCTGCTCTATAAGTTTACCATCCACAAAGTGCTTTCTCCTTATACAACTGATATGTCTTTGCCTGTAATTAATTTCCTTCGGCGCTTTCGATCTGTTTCAATTGCTGCAGTTACCTGTGTCAGCTAAGTATCTATTAAACTGATCCAGTTATTACTGTATCCAAATATTATATTGATTGGTGATATAATGCATAGACTGGAAAGCTTCAGTGGCTACCTAAGCTTATACAGGATTTTGCGACCGCATCAATAGTATTTCGACACAATCCTTCAAATCGTTTCTTGAAAATTGGTCTAATACTTTTAACAACACTCTTTTTGTTAGGGGGCGGGGATTCTGAACCTTACGACTTTGTACTACAAACACATTATTAAAATCATATGATAATGGTACTTGATGATACTTTTCTTAATATCAATAATAGAACCACTGCCCTTTATGGTGAAGAACCTAGTATTTGGTTATTACCTATAATATTTTTACAAACATTGATCTTTAGAAATTCTTACTTGTTAACGCGCTTCATGTCATTGGAAGAACTTAAATAAAATATCCTGTTTAATGGAATATAATTTTTACAAATTAATTTTTTGCTTTTTTTATAATCCAATCTGGTGGAACCGTATGTTTTAAAAAATATTATTTTTAGGGAACAGAATAGATATTCAAAGTGAATCGGCAGATGCAGTAAATACCACTGATTTGTTAAGTCTAGTAAGCAATAGGATGGAGAATAATACAAGACACTTGAAAGGGAACTGGTACAGTTACTGGGCCCATGAGATTGGGCGTCATGAGAAAGATAATAGTTTTAATTTCAATCAAATAAAACTTCAAACATTTGTAGGTAAGCTATATAAACCTTGAATAAACACAACGCAGATCCTTTAACATAAAAAATCTGTCATATTTAAATTTAAGATGATTAAAATGAGGATTTCGATGTTTTAGGTCATAGTAATAGTGTAAAATGTTTGTCTGTGTTAGACAATGAGAATAGTTTTATATCTGGTTCGCGTGATAAAACAGTGAAACTATGGTCATTGCGGAGTCAGGGAGATGGTTCATCTACATCAAATTGTCAGTGGACATACACTGCTCACAAAAAGTCTATCCTATCTATCACCTTTGTGGAATGTACAAGATTGGTAATGTTAAATATCTTACTTTAATGATCCTATGCTTAACATTCCTTCGTAGGTGGCATCGTGTGATAGTACAGTCCATTTATGGGATCCCTTTATGGGTACTACAGTAAGCCAATTAGAATCAACCAAATTTTCTCCGGTAAATGTTTTGAAATCGATGCCTTCACCTTCAACATTGGTTTTCTCCGCAACAACTGAGGGCACAATCAAAGTTATTGATACTAGATTAGCTAACTTTGTATATGATTTAAAGGTTCAATTTTTAATTATGCAACATCTTCTTTACCTGTAAGATGTTTTTTCTTAGGTAACAGTCAACCCTTCAGGTCTCATACGATGTTTAGCTATTGGACCATCAGGAAATTGGGTAGCTGCTGGGCAATCCTCCGGGTGCATAACAGTTTTGGATACCAGAACAGGACTAGTTATATCCAATTGGAGGGCACACGAAGGAGAAGTTTTACAGGTAAATAAATAACATTATTTAAATCTAAAACCAGCTTCTGTTAATTCTTTACTCAGATTATTTTCATTTCATTGTATCATTTCATGTGTTTAATGAGTCCATTTTTGGCGGCCAATAAGCCCGACGTAAAATTTTTTGTATTATTTAGATTTTTAATTTTTTTTATATTCTTTATTCAAATGAAGATATTAACTAGCGTTGGGCACTATCGACTGAAAAACGACAACAGTCGAAACAGTCGATAGTCAAAAAACAAGCGACTGAAAATTGTAATTACTATTTTAGTAGTAATTACAGTAAAATAGTAATTACTATTTTCAGTCAAATGCACGGTTCGACGGTTCGACTTGTTCGAGATGTCAGACGAAGATGTACGAACACTTTCCTGTATAAATTGCGAGATCTCTTTAGAGAAAAGGTCGCAGATAATTATTTGGAGCAGTTAATTTTATGTGTTTATATTTTCCAACAATAGAATAAGCGAGACGGAGATTTATATACATATTCCTTCACGTACTAACTTTAAAAAAGAAAAGGAAAAAGGTAATTAATGAATACTATTAACATGCAATTAATAATTTCATTTTATACGAAGTATTTTTATATTTGAGTGTTCTGTGGATCTGTAAAAAGGAATGGAATTTTTCTATTGAATGGAATAATACCTCACAAATGTTTTATCGTATTTTAATATGTTAATTGTTATTTTCAAATAATATAACTATAATAAACATAGAATAGAACTATAAATAGACAATAGAATATAACTTAAACAAAACCTAAAAACTAAAGATGTACAATAACCATAAATACTAATAAAAATTAAACATATACTTGATCATAGAAAAAATACCAATTCATGACATGATTAAAAATAAGCGCACAATAACTACTAGAGCTTTTTGAAATAAAGTAAAGGCTTTATTTATTATTGAACGGAAATATTTTTTAACAAAAATTGAGAGAGTAATCGAAATATTACCTATTATTGCCATAAAAAAAGTCTACATATAAAACACACAAAACTACATAAAACCTAAAAACTAAAGATGAACAATAACCATAAATACTATATAAAAATTAAACATACATAATTAAAAATGATCTGAATGAAATGATATAAATGCTTAATTTATTATTGAACCGAAATATTTTTTAACAAAAATCGAGAGAGTAATCGAATTATTACCATAATACCATTATTGCCATAAAAATAGTTAAAACTATTTTACTATTTATCATTCACAATTTTAATCTTTTTACCCTATTACATTAACAATCTTGAAAAATATTGATCCAAAATGCTGCTATTTTAATATATAATGTATTGTTATTTACAAACTACCAAAAAAATCATAAAACTATATATATTACATATAAATCTATGTAAACATTGGGTACATTTTTGTCAAGGTCGCGACTAGGACGACAGAGCCAGAACGTTAAAAATCACTCGAATGAAACTAGTAGAACCAAACTAAAAGTACACGACTGAAACAGTCGATAGTAAATAGTAACAAAATCCGTCGGACCGAAAATAACGCCTGAAACAGTCACTGGTAAAAAGTAGTAAAATCAGTCGCACCAAAAATATCAACTGCAACAATCGATAGTAAAAAGTAGTCAATTACTAAACAGTCTATAGTCGATTTCATTCGATAGTTCCCAACGCTATTATTAACCATATTTTATTTAGATTCAGTTAATGAACAATTGAATAACAGAAAATTATAGCTTTGGACCGTTAATACGGATGTACTATTTTTCCCATAAAACGAATTTGCAAAAAAAATTGCAGATTTAAAGAAAGTGCTTATAATATAATTAGCAATTCAAATACAATAAAATAATTTTTACACTTGTCTCTTTTACATTTTCTTAGAACCTAATTTCTAACTTATTTATTGTTTGATTTGATATTTTCAATTCGTTAAAATATAAATTTTTGTTTTTAACTAAACTCAGCTAGTAGTTGTATTATGTACTCCTGAAGAATTTGTATTTTAATAATTGAAAATGTTTCCGTAGTTGGTTGCCCCAAATGATGAAACCTTGATATCAAGTAGCTTAGATCAAACTATTAGTGTTTGGAATATTACTGACGGACGTTTCAAATTCCATATGAGGTAAGTACTTAAAACTTCATTATGCATGCTTCAGTTTGGGCTGTTGATTATGCAACGTTAGTCTGTTACAAGATATGCATTACATGTCTGTTACCAGATACATCAGGTCATGTAAATAATTATTATCTGTTTTTATTTTTATCCTCTAAAATGGTCTGATTTTATATTAATATTACTGTGCTAATTTTGTATTGTTATTGGAATGTAATTTAAAAAATAATTTACAAATATTAAACTATACACATACTTTGTAATACTTGTATAACTTTCATATTTTTTCTAAAATGAATTGTAGAACAGAATTGTAGTTTATGTTGTTATTCGCACGCTTTGCATATCATTTACGCACTATCCCCCGTTGCCCTATTTCTAGCACGGTTTGCCTTCATAGGGGAGCGACAGAACCAGCTCATTGCCTTTGTATTTACGAGAGGACTGAATTGATTAGCGGTACAACCGCCAATAGAGTGGGAGTTCACACTGAAATATCATCCGTATCCGCGTACAGCAGCACCAAATTACGAGGAGATACCTTTAAAGGCGTGCTCACGTCCATGGAGCTACTACCTTTGAACAGATTGTTACTACTTGGAGCCGATAATGGTCAGATCAGTTTATTGTGTTAAAATGGTTTATGAAATAACTGTAGGTCATATTATTTACTAGTGCAATTATAAATAATAGTACAATGTTTTATTAAGTCATTTCTACCATATTTATAGTCTACTAATTGATATAATAACAACAACATCCTATACCAATTTTGAAGATTTTTATTGTTTACTCACATTATCCAGAATGAAGCATTGTACGTTATTTTTTATTCAGTTGAAATACCTTTTTACAAATATTGAGTATTATAGTTTATAACAAATTAAATTATAGTTTTTTGTGTATAATCGTGTTCAGTTGAAAAATATTTGTTTTTAATTTTATAAATCTATTCTATTAAGTTACCTATCCTCAGATTAATTAAAGTATGTTTTAGCAAGAACAGTGTTATAATTATTACCCCTAAGACTATATTGTAAAGTCATGATTAATTTAGTCAATCTATGTGAATTATAAATTCACGTACTCAGTGAGACGAGGTTTATAAGCGTGGTACGCTTGATATACCGGTGTTACAGTGGAAGTTACTCGACTATAACTAATTGTAAGGAACTAAACAATTTTCATGATATGTTATATAATATTTTTCTTTTTTTGTTTACAGCAATTAACAGTACTACAAACTGCATATTTGCTTTGAGGTTTGTTAGAAACTAATTCTTGATTTTGAAAATATTCTAGAAATCACACCACTTCGTACAGTGGAAGTTTTTGAAAATAAAAAATGTTTCTTCCTGTATTATTATTGGTAATCGTTAAATTAGGAGAAAAACCCTAACCCTAGTGGTAGAAACCTGTTCTTACTAGTCTTCTTACTAGATAATCTTTACTAGTATTTGTCTCATTGAGATGATAAATTAATATTTTATAGTAAAAATTGTTAATTAAGGCATATAAAAATAGTGAAATATTTTCTTGATACATTAATAGAAACATATTTGAATTTTTATTACGTTTATTATTATACTAGATGAAATAAATATATAAATAATGTTGAATAAATAACTTAAACCTATCATATCTACTAATAACTAATAGTTGTACTGAGGAAACAGTGGAAAAGAATCAGGCCTTAGTCATACTATAGATATAACTACGGTCTAGGTTGAGGTGGAGGTTTAAATAAAGCTCTGGCAGCAGACGCCAAGGTTTGCGAGACGACGGTGGCTATTTGAGGGCTGCGTTTCCACATAAACTCTGTGGTTTTGTCGTTATTATCGGAACTATCAATTCGAACCTAAACATTAAGAATTGTTTAGTAATCGTTAAGAATATAAAATCCAGTATATTACCTGTTTAGGTTGTAAAACTTTTATGGTATGTAATGTGGCAGTTCCTCCATGAGCTAATTTCAGTACCAACCTTCCATACATTTCTTCGGTAGTTGCTGTAGCACTTCTAAGTTCCCTCTTACCGCTTTTTGATACCTATATTTTTAAAAATGTGTTTAAAATTGTAATTGTTTATTGTTAAAAAAGTACTTTTATATGAAAATTACAGAGTTTGTTGTAATAAGTTACCTGACGTTCAACTCTGAGTGTCAGTGGACCTAACATAAAGTTTGTTTTAACCGTAGTAAAGTCAGGCGACATGTTGATCATGACATCTCCGTCTCTCTTCAAGGTACTTAAACCGAAGAGTGTAGCTTTGGCCTTTGGCTTGTTTTTGGAAGCGGTTTGCTTAGTATTGCTTCCTGCTGGTTTCTATGAAAATAAATATTATTGATTACCGGTCATCTGATTCTATTCTAACTCTTGCTTACTTTATTTCCGGTTTTCTTGTTATTAGTGGTGGTTGATGGTTTTTTCGTGCCCTTTCGAGTGGGAGTCGCACGAACCTCCTTGGGATCGCTCGATCCACCAGCCTTCGAAATTAAGACGAACTCACTGTTATCTTGATTGTCTCTGGAGTTTTCATTGTACCTATACCTAGACATAAAAATTGCTTATATGTCAAATCCTATGGTAATAATAAGTTGATTTATTACCTGTCTAATTCCATTTCTCCCATTTTGTTACTTTTAGTTTGAATGTTCTTTCCGAATTTTTCTTTTACGTTATTGCGCTGAGCTTGAGTCAGCAGCTTTACCCTTACGGGGTCGTACTCCTTGCCCAAAGCACGATTGATTCTATTTAATACAGCGTCGACGAACGAATTATATTTCTGAATGTACATTTGCGGCATTTTGGGGGTATTTTTTAAACCACCTAAAGATAAAGAACGGCTTATAATATATTTTTGGAAGGAGCGTACGAAGTTAAATCTTATTTTTTATATTATATCGGTATTCTAGCTGATCCTAGTGATTCTGGCTCATTATCAATAAAGCGAAAACCATTAAGCAGAAAGATTTAAATTGGTGGTTAAACATTTCTAGTTTTAAATCACTGTGATTATTAATTTATTTTGTAGGATCTCCAGCTAAATAAAATAAGCTATAACAAAAACTGCTTCCGAAATCATCGATGGTATAATTCCTAAAGCAATCTTTTTTATATTCATTAGCAGGGCGTGTAGTCGAGTGATTTAGTATATAAAAAGGCAAATAGATATTTTTTCCGGGCGTTTAATCGTATTCAGCTGCTTTCTAGGCAATTATTTTCATGTATCCGCCTGTTCGCAAAGAACGGTGTGCACGCAAAACGACCACCAAGTGGCTCTCATTTATATTCTATTTATTTAAGAATTTAACGGTATTCTCGTTTTAGCATCGGGTCGCAGAAGTTCATCATCCGCGTTCAGGGACGGACTTTCTATCGATTGCGCTTCAAACTCGAAACATAGTGGATAGAAATGTAAAAGATTTGTACCATCCTCTCTATGTTAACGTAATTAACTGATTTATTTAACTTTATTTATTCGACAACTTATATTCAACATAATAGAAAGCTTTTCAGCAGCACTTTGTGCTTCATTAATTGAATTTTGATCAAAAACAAAGAATATATTGCCCATGATCTTCAGAATGATCCTTAAAAGTCTCACTTTTACAAAATATGATTTATATACCGTGGGTTTCGAACTACAAAAGGCATTCCAACTTAGTTACTGACGTGACTAGACTTGTTCTTTGTCGAATTTTACATTATTGGTTATTGGTATTCATAATTACATCTATGCCCTAACAGGATTCAAACCTGCGACTATCGCTACAGTAGTGGGCCATCGCGGTTGGTAATCTCTACCTATATTTTTAATGCTATATTACTAGTATTTATTGTATTAGGAGTGGTATTTAACTATACAATCTTTCTAAGAAATCAAGCTACTACTCTATTATAATTATAAGCAAAAACACGTTTTTTATTGCGTTAAAAATATTCAGTTATATTCTAATGAAGCATTTAGGGCAAAAGTATGTTTTATATTGTTCTCAAATTAAAAATGCCGTTCAAGGTCGCTGGTCGTCATGTAGGGATAGTAAATGTAAATAGTCCAATTTTCCAATGTTTCATAAGATACATTATCGGTTTGTTTCAAAAGCTTTTTTCATAATATCAGAAAAATGACAGAATCTAATAAGCAGAAAACTCGTTAACTTGACTAATATAAGTTTCGGTTATCTTTAAAATAAAAGCCATATTTCTTTCTAGAAACGAGAAATCTTGGTATTGGAAATTAAAATAAAATATTGGTACTTGTTTAAAGAAGATGACCCGAGGCCATCGACTGAGCACGTCCAGAACAAGGTCACCTGCTGGCCCACATAACCGTTTCCGTGTTTTCGTCCGTGCTAGGAGGTAAACCTCCTAGGTATGAACTGCTTAAATTTGTTTTCAATATACGAATGGCGCTTAAGGGAAAGTTGTTCGCCTGTCTTAACGTCATTATTCTTGGGATGACCAACCGTGAAATTTCACATACACGGCATCGTTGCACTTACGAGCCGTGAAACAGACACATTTAGAACAATAACCATTAAATCTTGTTTGATGCTACACGGTTTAATGAACTTTATTTCCTCCTGTTTAACATTTTAATATATTATAAGAACATTGTATATCATTCATTCAAAAATAATTTAAATAGTATTTGTATATGAATGAAAGGAGAAAAACCGGATATTATATAGTAAATAATTGTATATAAAGTAGAGGTCGTCAGATGACACAAGAGAGTTTTCTGAAAGTGGGTCCTAGAAGTATAAATAAAACATACTGGAAAATCGTGAAAGAGGTCTTTATCTAGTATTGAATCTTAACTGGTTGGTTGATGTTAATGAGACAAAGTTGGCAGATATCTTGTATATGACAACATTAAAGATAACAAATTCACATCTTCAAGAATTTGTGTAAGTTTATATGAAACATCATGGCCACATTATTAAGTATAATCTAAATAATCTAAAGTACTAAAAAGTATGATCTAAAAAATAAGGCTAATCCACATGGTGGTCATCAGATGATCAACAAGTCACTATTCACTATTGAAATATTGAAATCAAATATTTGAGAATACGTTAATGATAACACAGGCCACAGGTTTTCCTTTCGAGTTAGAAATGGGTATTGAAATCGGTAATCTAGTCGATTGGATGATTCTTGAAACTGACCATGATATAAATTGATAAAGAATCTCTCATAACGCATAAAAAGTATGTAGAAATTGTTAAAACTGACCATAAGGCAGACGAGTTTAACATTACAGTATTACACCACTGGTTTTATTCTTCTGGCCTGATACCTTATGTTTCAATTGCTCCTTCATATCAGATTTGTATGAACAATTACAATATTTGAGATTATTGAATATCAAAAATTTAAAAGTGGCGATTTTGACGTCAACGATAAAGAAAGGCCCAGAGGAACGAAAAAGTTTGAAGACAATGAATTGCAAGTCTTATTGAGAGAAAACCCAGCTCAAACTATCAACGAACTTTTAGGTTAGCAGTTGTTGAATCAACTGTTTCCAGACGTTTCAACATTGGGGTTTTATTTGCGATATGGAGCTGTTAAAACCGTAAGAAACTGATACTCCAGATGTCTACCGATATCAATTAAACAAATTGAACGACGTATTGTTGCAAAAAGACCAATAATTCTCGTGCATGACACTGCCACACCTAGCGTACTCGACAGACAAAACACCTTCTGATAACCTTTAATTCAGATCGTTGCAGTATGGCCTGACACTTGTGCAGAGATGCAGAAAAAATACGAAGTGGATTAATGATTGGATCGCTGCCAAACCAAAATCGTTCTTTTAACACGCCATTAATATAAAATTACCAGAAATACGGAAATATTGTAGGAAATATGTGATTAATATGTATAGTATCAATATTTCTGAATAAATACCCTTTTAATCTGCACTACGCTTATTGAAATATATTCTGGTTATTCTAATCGGTCCAAAATAATTGTAAACTCACGTCATCATCATATAGAATTTATTGCACATTGCAGTTTTTTCGTTTAAAAATTAGGTCGTATTTTTCCTCCTCATTTTATTCTATTTAAATAGAGATACAATGTTGTCCGATGCATCCGAACATGTAACTGGATCAGCTTATAAAATTCGCCTGGTAATCAAAGCTTTGTAAAATTCTCCATTAGTAATAATAATAACAGGTTGTAAAGCGGTAAACGTTGCTTTGGCGCTTTGCTTATTTCGATAAATTTTAAATCGCAGCTTCATTTTAAAGTCTACTTTTACCAACTATGAGTTTATCTGGACTGAACCTACAGTTTAACGTGGGCTCCGAATCACGGTTCTCAGCATTAAGCCTACCGACTGGCGAGTGACCAATTTTAGAAATCATCCCAGAAGACATCGGGTCTTACCCAGCCTGGTTACTGGCGTTACTGGGATCATTTTCCTTGTCGGATTTTACACTCTTGTCTAGAACAATTTTAAATAATCACAAACAAAAATATACAACCATACCCCAGCAGCATTCGAACCCGCGGCTATCGCAATAGTAGGAGGCCCGTCCTATCGCCTTTACCACTGCGCCACCAAGCCGGCAGCTTAAAATTTGTAATTACTCTAATTGAAAATACCGAAGCCATTAGATAATCAGAGTCAAAAACAGATTTTGTCTCTAAATAATTACTTCGAACAGAAACGAGATACCACGTGCATTAGATGCACTATAATGTTAAAATAAATTATATTTGATAACATTATATATGTTTCATCATTTTATTTGGATTAAAATTTTGTTGTATGTCTAAGTTAAAATTAACTAAAACTCAAAGTTGATCTGGCAACATCGCGACATTTTGACGTCTTAAATTTATATGACGTGCGTTCACTGTTTTATACACGTACGCAACCAATTGGTAAAATATTACTATAATTTCAGATTATAATGATTTTAATTAATAATGTTTTAATCGTTTCCCAGATTTTCTACTTGTAGAAAATATCTGCGCCGGTTAATTAACACACTAATGAACGTAAATTAATAAGCGAATTGTGATCGACAGATGACCCTAAACCGATGCTCGGAACAAGGTCACCCGCTGCCCTACATTCTGGCTTCCGTATCGTTTTCCTACATGACAGGTAAACCACCTGGTCGCACGCCTTATTTTCAACAAGAATCGCATTTCGATTAATGGAAAGTCGTTCGTCTGTCGTGATCTGTTGTTGCCACCGATAGTCGTCTCAACCGTAAAATATAAAACAATTCTAGCGGCTTTATCGCGATTCGCGTAACTACCCGGAACACAGGACGATTATTTCGAATACACGTCGAGCCATGAAATCGCAACATGTGTACGAAAACCCGCGCGAACGGCACTCGGGTTACACGGTCAGGTGGGCGCATTAATCGTTTGTTTCTCTTCTGACGCGGGATGCGACGCTTTGCGTCTAGTTTTACGCGTTCATGCAAGTTAATTGCTGTCCTGCTTTCAGGTCTATTTGCTCTAGCTACAGTTTTATTATTGCGCAGGGTCAATCTCAAATTATGTATTCGAAACTGCACTTGAAGATAAAAATATCTGTTTCGATTTAAGATTTTTTAAAGAAATATACTCGTCAAATATCAATTACAGTATAAATAATAAAGAAAAAATTAATTGCTACCTATAAAAGTGTCGCAAAAGTAAATAAATCAAAATATATCTAAATATATAGACTATTTCTTGTTCTCAGATCTCAAAATAATGCTCGCTGGGAAGACATTTTTATCGAATGAAGAGGTGATCGACGAAACTGAGACCTATTTTGAAGCAAAGGACAAATTGTACTACAAAAATGGTATCGAAAAGTTGGAGGGTCGTTATAACCAGTGTATCACCCTTGAAGGGAATTATGTTGAATAAAAAAAAACTAATTTTGCCAAAAAAATGTGTTTTACTATGGTAGGCCGGGAAGTTTTCAACTGGCCTGTTATATATCATATGATTATGAATGTCAAGTGGAAAAATAAACTATGTAATATAAAATATACTACATAATTATATATAATTATCAACAAGCCAATAATTTTTTTTCGGATATATAGCTGTTGTGATGCAGCATCTAAAGGGCATATTTTGAAAGCGTTCGGCTTTGAAAATATGAAAAAATATCGATTTTTTTAGACTAGAAGACCCCATTAAATTTTCTCCATTCAAATTTTAGTGAGAAAAAATAGAAAAATTTATTAAACACAATATATATCATAGATCGTTCTTGTAAAAGTCTAGCGATTATGTGTAATATAAAATTATAGTAGACAGTGATATATAACCTTTGATTATTTACAATTAGATATTATTAACAATTATTATCTGAAAAAACTATTAAAAATAGTTTCAATTATAGGGATGTTTTCATAAGATTCCAGAGATTGTTAATTAAAGAAATAGTGAAATTATTGTTATTACAATTCTGATATGACATTTTAAATAATTCTTACTGAATTACAGATAGTTCTAATAACATTTTAGTGATCAACTTGTAATTTAAAATCGGATATGACAAATGCATAGTTACTAATTTAATTTTTTTTAATTAATCTTTTTGTTGTTGGTGAACTTTTAATATGATATCTAGATATTTTTGGTACCTTTGGTAGAAGAGATATAGGTTAACGTTCTAACTTTTTTTATTGCCTGACAATACATAATAATATTTCAAATAAATAATTAAATATCAATACACTTTTCACGCGAAAAAGCAAAACGAAAACGCAAATTCAGATTGACCCTGTTAACATACAACACTATGCACACTATAAACTACTGCTAGATTAAAACGGGCAAAAGGATACTCATTCCGACATTCCTGATCAAAAAAGACCACCATGCTCCTCATCCTCTGCGTAACAACAACAATTTCCGTTTTAGTTTCCAGTCAGATTAAGTCGTCATGCAGCAGTTTAGTCTAGTTTTGAGATTGTTTCAGTTTCTTGCTACTTACCTACATTCGAGTCAAAGCGTGAGGGTGAAGACAGAAACATGCATTAGTTAAAGGTCGAGTGGTTAGTAGTGCATTAGCTAAGTAGATGTCACAAAAACAGTGTTAGTCACGGGGATGATTTTGATGTGAATAATAAATATGTTTAAAAAAAAAATAAAACGCCATGAGTGGTTTTCTGTTTTAACACCGTATATTATACAGAAATAAGGTCCTACAGCTGTCTTTAGTCACAAGATACGTGACATATACCTAGGATAATGCTAAGAATAAATAAATAAATAAATAAATAGTCTACGGGGAAATGGAAGAATAAATTAATTACATCTACCGGACTACTGTACTTCTAAGCGAAACCGGAAAAGTGTTCATAGAATGACGAAGCTAAAGCCACAATTTGTACAAAAAAAGCATTCTTGTCGTTGGATGGATGGTCGAGGCAACGAATTCAGCTCGATATTTTAACACGGTCGTTTTATCGGACTTTCTTACTGTCTTTGGAGGAGGCGCGCTTGTGTCCGTGATGCTTTCCCTTCTTGTGCTTCTTCGCCCTGGACTGGCGCAGTTTTCTCGCCTCGATCACGTCCTCCAGATCGGTTTCATCGTCATCATCGTCGTCGTCGTCGTCATCGTCATCGGCGTCTTCGTCATCGTCATCATCATCGTCGTCGTCATCGTCGTCATCATCATCGTCATCGTCATCGTCAATTACCCCACCAAAGTCATCGTCGTCCTCGTCGTCGTCATCGTCGTCGTCCTCGTCGTCGTCAACGGGAGTGTCATAAGCTGGCACCGGGTCTACGATGACCGGCTGTTGAACGGGGTTCTGAACGACGGCGGCCTCGTCTTGGAGTTGGTCTTTCTCGATCAGGGAGTCCGGATTGCTCTCGTCCTGAACTACCTCCGTACCTGAAACCCGTCGCAGAGACGTGTCGTCATCAGTCCCTCCAACCGTCTAGTTTAGTATAGGGATGCCGAAAAAATATCAATATTTTTGTGCAATATTTTTTGATCGATATACCTACATTTTTCGATAATTTTGCAGAAAAAAATTAGATATTTCTTAAACGTGTTAAGAAAGCTTTTTATTATTTCTAAGAAACCTTATAATTAGCACTTAATTCTAAAGGCTTAATAATATATCGCAACTTTTTAAAATGTTCAGAGAATATCAGATATCAGAGAAATATTTTTATTTTTTCTAAAAAATATCGTTCTTTCCTACTTGTTGCAAAAAACATATTTATGGGCGATATTGTTTTGGTCGATATATAAATATTTTTATTAGCCGATATTTTTTCATATTAAAAAAAAATTTAAGATATTTCTTAAAAGTATTTAAAAATTAGAAGGTTAATTATTTTTAATAAACCTTCAAAATCGATACTTGATTTTAAAAGTTTCTTAAAATATCGCTATTTTTTAAAATGTTTAGAGAAGATCAATATTTTTTTGAACCAATATATCAATATTTTTATTTTTTTTATAAGAAATGTATATATATTATATTTGTAAAATATCGATAATTTCTCTGGTTATTACAAAAAAAAAATTGGTGATTTTTTTTTGATAGATATATCGATAATTTTGTTAGCCCATATTTTTCAATATTTTCACAGAAAAAATTAAAGATATTTCTTAAACGTGTTAATTAAAAATCCTTTTAATTATTTCTATAACTTTAAAATTAGTGCGTAATCATAAAGGTTTATGGAAAATATCGCTCTTTTTAAAATGTTTAGGGTATATCGATATATTTTTGGGACAATATATCAATATTTTTATTTTTGTTTGAAAATATTGATATTTTTCGTAGTTTTCGTAAAAATAAAAATGTATCTTATTAGTAAAAAGATACATTCTGTTAGCCCAGGTTTTTCCATACTTTTTAAAAAATAAAATGTTAAAGACATTTCTTAAACGTTAAAAAACCTCTTAATTATTTTAATAAACATTTTAAATTGGTAAATTGTGTCAAAGGTTTAGTACATTTTGGTGCTTAATGTTAAAGGTTTATTAAAAGTATCGCTACTTTTAAAAATATCAATATATCGAAATATCAATATTTTTCTCCACGGCCGACATCCCTAGTCCTAGTAGATTACAGGGAAGTGAACAAGATCTAGTATATGATTGGCTAGATAGGCGCATGCACATTTAATAATGCAATAAAATTAACAATATTTGAATTTAGTTTAGTTATTAGTTATGTATGACGTTTTCATTGTTTGGAGGCTTGTATTTGGATGAGAAATAAATTTAACGATATTGTCTCTCTTTGAAACATAATTCATCACAATACGATTACCATTATCGATATTTTAGGATAACTAGTGGAATTTAAAACTGAAATTTCTATTATGCCTTTCTTGTTCACTAAATAAATTAAAATAATATAAATAAAAGCTTTTTACTGAGGTATTAAAAACTTATTTAATAAAGACAAAACAAACAAACCAAGATGATGTCAAATACGGTGGTGATATCAATAATATATTTCAATATCGAAGTAACAGCATCGATATAACAGGTCAATTGAAAAGTCCTCGAACTGGCACGTAGATGGCGCGACTAGAATTAAATATATATGATTTTTTAGTTAGCCCTAACCCTCAAAAAATGCGTATATAATTTGTGAATTATAGCATTTTGAGTGAAGCAACATTTGTTATTGTGAAAAAAATTAATAAAAAGGAATTACAATCGTTGATAAAACATTACTTTTCGAAGGGAAAAAATACAGTTGAAGCAAAAACTTGGCTTGATGCCGAATTTCCGGACACTGTCCCAGGAAAATCAACCGTCAATGATTGGTATGCTAAGTTTAGACGTGGTGAAATAAGCACCGAAGACAGTGAACGCCCAAAAGAGGTTGTTACCGACGAAAACGTTTAAAAAATCCATAAAATGATTTTGAATGACCGTAAATTGAAATTGGATGAAATAGCAGACACTCTAAAGATATCAGCTGAACGTATATATCATATCATTCACGAATATTTGGGTATGAGAAAGCTCTGTGCAAAGTGGGTGCCGCGAGAGCTCAGTTTTGACCAAAAACGAGTTGATGATTCGGAGCAGTGTTTGAAGATGATCAAGCGTAATAAACCCGAGTTTTTGCGTCAATATGTGACATTGGATGAAACATGGCTCTATCATTTCCGAAGTCCAATTGACATCCGAGTGGACGGTACACGATGCACCCGATCCAAAGCGTGGGAAAACGCTACAGTCGCCTGGCAAAGCTATCGCATGGAATAATTTTCATTGACTACCTTGAAAAAGGAAGGACCGTCAACAGCGACTATTACATAGCGTTATTGGACCGTTTGAACGACGAAATCGCCGAAAAACGGCCGCATTTGAAGAAAAAGAAAGTGCTGCTTCACCAAGACAATGCATCGCGTCACAAGTCAGTGAAAACGATGGCAAAAATCCATCAATTGGGCTTCGAATTCCTTCCTAATCCACCGTATTCTTCAGATCTGGCCCCCAGCGACTATTTCCTGTTCTCAGATCTCAAATGAATGCTCGCTGGCAAGAAAATTACATCGAATGAAGAGGTGATCGCCGAAAGTGAGGCCTATTTTGAAGCAAAGGACAAATCGTACTACAAAAATGGCATCGAAAAGTTGGAGGGTCCCTATAATCAGTTTATCACCCTTAAGGGGAATTATGTTGAATAATAAAAACTAATTTTGCCAAAAAATTAGTTTTACTATGGTAGGCCGGCGACTTTTCAATTGACCTGTCATTCAATTATGTATATTCACATAGTATTGATGTATTGTTTTTTTCATACCACCAATGTGTTCTAGTAACTAATGTAGTGTCTAGTAATGCGCACGTGCAGAGTGAACCAATCATATACTATATCTTGTTTACCTCTCTGTAGTTTTAGTTTAGTCCTTACCAGTTTCGCTTTCCGTATCGGCATCTTCCACAGCGTTGAGTTGTTCATCGACCTGTTCTTGGGATGCGGCTTCAGAAACAGCTTGCGCGGCCTGTGCGGCTTGAACAGCTTGAGCGGCTTGGGCAGCGTTGGTTACCACACCTGAAGATACTGGTTCATCCTCCTCATCGTCATCGTCATCATCGTCGTCGTCATCTAAGGAATATGCTTGTTAAGACAATCGGGAAACCATATTCGATTATGAACAAAACCCAATTAATTATTTTGTAATATTTTTATACGCTGATTACGATAAAGGTCTATTTTTTGTATTGGTAATTAAACAAAACCAATCATATCATGACCATGCAAATTATAAGGTGACTTTGTGTATTTTTTGTAAGCAAATCGATTGTTTTTTTACCAATTCTCTAAATATCGATTAAATAATCGTAGACAGCAATTAGTTAGACTTTTATTTATTTTTGTTCTACATCAAAACGTTACAGTTTTTATAAAAAAAAACAAAACGTTCTATAACAAGATTTTTAGTTTGAATAGAATTAATGATAATTCAGAACTGCTTTTGGACTATTTTTAAACAAAAAATCGAAAAAAGTATATGTGAAGAGGGAGAATCCGATATTGATTGATGTTTAAACTCAAATCGTTAATTTAATAACTAAATATTGAGTGGGTCAACAACTGGTTTAAGTTTAAAATGCATGTTATATCGTCTCTGGCCTTCAAAACAAATAATTTTCTCAAACGAGATTTACTTTCACCAGAACTATCACAACTGTTGGATTTAGTTTCGCAAATCTACTTGTGATGATTTGCATCCTGAAAGATTTTGAAACAATTTTAGACATTCTTATATACTAAAGCAACTAAATAATCTTTTAATTCGATTATACATTAATTCATTAAAGGCCAGTGAACAAAGTGTGTCACAAGTCAGTGATTCATAAACAATGGGTACGTTGTCAGGGAAATATGCATCGAGCTCTCACTGAAATAAATATTCGAAAAATCAACTCAATCAAAGTTGATATCAAATTTGGTTTAAGAAAATTGGATTGGTATCAAACCAGTGCTAGCACTAACAATTATTTTAAATTATTTGTAGGTCTAGAATTAACAATCTTATCAAATATAAACCAACATATGACCCACTCTAAATCTAAGTTGTATATTATAAGTTAATATAAGTTATAATATTTGTATTAAGTCAGTCATTGGGCCTGTGAATTAATTGTAAAGGATTTTTAAAATTTAATCATTAAAGCTTTAAGTCTCAAGCATTAAAGCTCTAAGTCGAAAGATGGCAGCTGCTACTTTTCCCATCTTTCCAGCAATGTACAAATTATATCTCGAAAAAAAACGATGTATGTTTTGAAGCTATCCACGAATCGACCTATTTTTGGTATCTTCATAAGAAGTGAAACGGTTCTCAGATAGGTCACCACTCATATTTCGGAACAAATAGTAATCAGAAGGAGCATAGCCTGGATAATTTGGCTGGTATGGTAGCACTTGTCAATGTTTCCATGTATGTGTTACTGGTTTTGCAACGTGTGGTCGAGCGTTATCATGCTGAGGAACAACATTGTTGTGTTTTGCTCGTATTCCGGCCGTTTTTCGAGCAGTGCTCAGCCCAATGCCAGCCAAACGAATCAAATATAGTCGATAGCGATCCCCATTGATGGTTTCATTAGAATTAAGCAGCTTATAGTATACCACACCAAGCTGATCCCATCAAATCTAGAGCATTCACTTGGATCCATCGATATTCGCTTTATCGTTAACGTTGATGCATGACCAGGTGATCCTCATGATTTTTTCGCTTCGGATTATCGTAATTGATTCACTTTCCATCACCAGTAACAACAGGATGCAAAAAACCTTTCCGATTTTGCCGTTGAAGCAATATTTTACACATGACCTTTTCAATGTCTCTTATTTCAGTTAATACGACACACAATATCCCCAGATTTTCCAAGGGATTGGAAATGGTTTCGTGTCTTGCAACCAATTCTGCATATTCCTGCAGTTCTACACCGATCATGATCAACTAATGCATTCAAATCCTTGTCTTGTTCAGAACTCGCTGTGTGAAAATCATCAACTTTAAAACAACTAGTACTTTTAACTAGTATTTACATGTTGAAATGATGTTGAAAACAATGGTTAGCATAAGTTTCACACATTATTCAATGTGTGTGAGAAGCTTTTTCTTAAATTTTTTATTTGGTACAAATTAAGACATTCCTAACGCTACTCTCATTAAGGTGCATGAAGTTGGTTGTAAACCTACCCGATGCGATTTAATACATAATAACGCCATCTGTTGTAAATCCTTTAAAATTAATTTATAGACCTGATAATTGTCTATAGATGTATATATATAGTAATGTTGTTCTCATTACCAATCACAAGAACTTAAAAATTTTGGACAAATGGAACAAAATCACATTACGTATTGTAAGTACACATTACGTATTGTACGATTGTATAAAAGATCTAGTGCATCGGTCTCATCGTGATGATTCTAGATCAAAACAAGAGAGTGCAAGAGAGAATGGAGATCATGTTCAATTGTTTTATGCTACAGCAAGTTTGTTTATGGATTTCCTAAATTGCTAATGCAATAAACCCAGATAATTATTAAATTTTTAGTCTAACTCTAAAACTTATTAATAAGACTCCCGACTGGCGATAATCGTGCTTTATTTTTTCGGTTTCCGACAATGACCGTTTCCCTTAACGAATTGAACAACCTAATGAACAACTATAATTAATCAGTGAATTTTGTAAATTCTTGATAAGGAGACATGCATTGTAATAATTATTAGCGGTGAATAAAAGTCGCCATTATTGAAATAAATAATTAATTTATTTGTACAACATTTACAGTCAAGGTTATTTACAATAAATTAGTATAGAAATGACCTACCTCCGCCTAAAATATCATCGAAAAAACCGAAATAGTCACCGCCTTCATCATCGTCATCATCGTCGTCATCATCGGCGGCATCATCATCGTCGTCGTCGTCATCATCTCCTAAGATATCGTCATCATCATCATCGTCATCGTCATCATCATCGGACGATTGCCGACCGGTCACTTTTCCTTTGTGATGGTGATGTTTACCATGGTGGGCGCGACCTTTTATCGAAAACGTTTTCAAATTAATACTACACCTTCAGCTGTTATCAATGAGTACCTTCACTGGCTTTTTTAGCCGCTACAGTTGTGCTTTCGGCCACCTCAGCTTCGGTAGGGCTAGCCACTTCTTCCTCTTTCGCTTCCTCCTTATCTTTAGTAGCAGATTCGACTACATCGTTCTCCTTGGCTTCCGCGCCTTTCTCCGTCACATCATCGATCGGTAAAAGTAAACTTTTGTTTGCTCCTTCTTTGGTTTCTGTGTCATCTTTTACGCTCTGTTCCGATGTTTCGGCCGTGACTATGATTGGATTGGCATGGCAAGCGAGGAAAAAACAAAGAAGAGCTGCTCCGAGAAGGTACAGCTTCATTTTGGGTCTGGAAAGGGGAAAAATAGGGCATGGTAAGAACAATAACAGGAACGTATATGAAGAAAATGAAACGAAAGGATTTTTAAAATTTTCTTCTAAAGACAAAATAAATAAACAGAGACATATAGTCGTTCCAATAAAACAGCTAATGCACGAAATCAAAATTTATGACATCAGCACATCGCAATGTAAATCAAATTTAGTTTGGTTTACAAGATTTGCCGGTTTGTAACTTCTAATTATTATCACTAATGTTTTGAAGAATTTTCTTGACATTTGACAACAGGGTCGACCAGTATCAACACAAATCGAATTTTATAGACCGATTCGATTACATATTCCAACACATTAAAAAGTATTCTATCTCTTTTTAACTAGGGTAAAATGAGAATGAAAATTCATTCAATCCGGTTCCAAAATTAAAACTTATTTTACATTTTTATAAATTGCGTTTGGTAGTATGCTCGACGTCACATATGACGTGTATTGGCTGCTTTATTGGAAGGATAAAAAATAATGAATATAAAGTAGCACATGTTATGCGAAATTGGGGTTAAGAATGAAATCATGGTTTAAACAGGTCAAGTTTTGATTCATTGAAATAAAAGTGAAAGCAGAACGATTCACTGTAATCACAAAAAATTAAAACTGTTCGAAGAAATATATTAACAGCTATAAAAAAATAGAATAGGTACGTTTTAATTTCAATTAAAAAAACAATATATTTAAAACCACATACATATATAACCTTTAAAAAGACCGCTTTTTGTCATGCCATTTATGTGAAATTTAAAGTTCAGAACTAATAAATACAGTTAGACATGCTTGATCGACGTGTGAAACAGATTCATACGGTACAACCTAATCTAGCACTACCGGTCAGTTTATGAAGATACAGTTAAGTTGTTGATTTGAAAAGAGCTTAGTTATGTTTACCATACCATACCATTTTCTAGGACAAATTTTTCAACAGAGAATATCACAGCGTGTAGTAAGTAAATTTATTACCGTTTACAATTACAACAAAAACTATTTTCTTTCGTAAAAAAATCGTAAGTATCAAGATCATCCTGCTTATTAAATATTTGATTATAACGAATTAATTTTATTTTAACGTTGTGCTAAATTTAACATGCATTTTAAAAATATATATTATCTTTTTTATTCTTTAAAAAAACAGTGAGTTAAGGTGTTTAAAATTTCTCTAAAAAATTAAGATAAACTTATATTTACATTTAATTGAAAAATATTTTATCTAATCGGTTATTTATCTAAAAAAGCGGAATATATAGAACTTTATTCAAATATAATTTTCTTTTTTATATTATTACTATATTGTTAAAAACGTATGAATAGAGATTTCAAGAGATGTCAAAAAACATTCTACTTAGGTGTAACAGTTTGGAAAGGTGAGATAGTGAATATAGAAAGCGAACAGAACAGAAAATGATCGTTATACAAGCAGATGTGTGATCACAATTAGATTCAAAATATTACACTCCGTATTTATCAGAAATCACTTTTTCTTATTATCACCTGTTACCACGGAAACTATAGAATTTTGTTTCATGAGTATCTGCATTGTTATAAATAATAAATTAAAAGAATATAACATATTTCATGAGAATATTCCTGACATAGAATTAAAAGTTTGCTAGAAAGACGGAGAAGAGTTGTTTAAAAGAAGCTAAACTTTTATTTCTAAATTACATTTTTTCGCAAAACAACACCCTACTTTGTAAGCCTCTTGACCCATAGATGTCGCACAAGTGACACTTCCATAAAACGTCTGGATAATACTAACCTTCAAAATATTTGTATGAAAATTTCATATCCAACTGTTAGTTCAAAAGTTATAGTTTTGGTGAAAGAACTTCTCTTCTTTTCAAAATAATGTATAATGACAAATAGTTGCACAACAATGGATATTATCACTACTGAACACCCGAATCAAAAAAAAATCAGCAGCAGGGTGGATAGTAGCTGGTGGAAGATGTTCAAAACAATCAAACAAATCGTTTTACAAAATAGTATTGAATAAAATCCAATTTAAAAAATGTTTTTGTGAAAAACCATAGACCCAACCAGTGAATTATTATTTATTGACAATACACCAATGGTAAATAGCAAAAATCTTAAAATTTACCGAGAAATTAACAAATCTTGAACTACACAATATTAAAGTAAATAGGAACTTATATTCTAATAACCGTTAATATATGATATAAAAACTGCCGACATAGAATTCAAAGGCTGAAATGAAAAATGAAGAAAAACTATTTAGAAATTTTTACTTTTAAATTATATTGTTTCACAAGAAACGGAAGAAACCCTCAATATTAATTTGCAATTCTAACATCGCCGGTGGTGGCGCAGAAGTAAAGCTATCCTGCTAGGGCATGGTCGTAAATTTATGTTTGTGATTGTTTAATATTTGTGATTGTCGTAGGCAAGAGTGTAAAATCCGACAAGGAAAATGATCCCAGTCACGCCAGTAACCAGGCTGGGTAAGACCGGATGTCTTCTGGGATAATTTCTAAGTTGGTCACTAGCCAGTCGGTAGGCTTAATGCTGAGGACCGTGGTGCGGAGTCCACGTTAAATAGTAGGTCCAGTCCAGATAAACCCATAGTTGGTAAAAGGAGACTTTAAAATATGCAAAAAATCCTATCATTAACACAGTTTAATAAGTCACTGACTTGATCTGTAGATGTCGCCACTAACCACAGATCCATAAAATGCCTGGATACATAACCTTCGAAATATTTGTGTCAAAATTTCATATCAGTCAAACTATTAGATCGAAAGTTACAGTTGTTTTAGTGAAATAACTTTTCTTATTATGAAAATAATAGATGATAGGAAAAACAGAAGACAAATAGTGGGCAAGGGGGGTTATTATTGACTGGTATGTTGAATTTAAACTCTCGTACAAATGTCAATGATGCACCCCGGTCGCCTAAATTCGGTAGTTGTTTCCGAAAATATAGAAACAGGTCGCAAAATAGTTTCAAAATCGTAAAGTAAAATTGGGTGACATGATTAAGAATTTCAAATATCGAAACGTTTAAATCGCGAAATATCCCAGCGCGACAATTGATTCAGTATTGATCAAAAAACAACACAAATCAAAGATCTCAATTGAGTGGACAAAAAAATTTTTTTTTGTCAAAAACCGGAAACTCATTAAGTGAATTATTATTTACTACAACAAATCGAAAATACACCATTCATAAATAGCAAAATATTTTAAAATTCTCAGATAAATTAAGAAATCTTGGACTGCACAATATCAAAGCTTATATTCTAACAACCGTTATATATGATATAGAAATTAATATAAATTACCTATGATCAATTTACAAACTACCCAACGATTGATAACACTTGAATGTATATGGTACCCAGTTTCTCGGCTATTTATATTTTTAAAACCAATCTCGGCAAATTTCCGTAACGCCTAAAGTTAACGTCCGGTATGTTGAGATCGAAAAACGTACAGCCTTAGCGGTGACCTTATGTGAAAACGATTTGTCTCACCGTTTTTTCTCATACAATCGCTTTTAAAATTAATATTAGGAAACGGCTGATTTACTACTCACTGTGATTCGAAAGGTGTGTGTGTTCGATAGTTTTCTTGACTCGACGCAGTTGAACAGAACTGAACAGAACAACCTTAACACCACCGACCTTGGCACTGATCGGGACACCACTGACTATCGGAAGAAAGGATTCACCGAAGAATATCTTCGCGAAGCCCCCGAAGATCAAAGTAGGCCGGATATCGTCGACCGACCAATCCAAGACGACAGGCCCGCGTGTGTGGAAGGGGATTATAACTAATGGAGAGTGTTTCGCGCAAAGCCTACTTGGCGTGTCAGCGATCGCGGCCAAGACAATTGAATATCACCGGCATCAAGGGAGTATAAATAAGTACGAGATGGCGCTGTTCAATACGTAGGAGGGATGAGCGATGATGAGCGTTTCCCTATTAGATAAGAGATCAGAGCCAGGAAATCGACGATAAGATTTTCTTAGATTTACCTTCGGGAGTCCTTGGTGATTTTCTTATTGACGCTGATATTTTCTAGGTCAATGGCTGTGCCGTTGACGGCACTAGGTCACGGTGGGATTTCGTTCCGGCCTGTCGTGACCTTAGAATGTCAACAACGCGATACTGTTTCACAATTTTCAACATTCCTTATTCTATGTTTTTCTCGTATAATACTGATACGCATTTGCGTTCACTATTAACAATTAGTTTCAAGGTTTTACAAAAAGACCGCGAAACTAAATCAAACAAAAAGCCGTTGGTATAACTATATGGAACGATTTGTTTAGATCTGACATCTGCGCATACTTTCATTCTTTTTGTTCATTCAGAAAGGTTATTCCTAGACATTTGCATCGCTGATAGATGTTCCGTATCCATTTATATAAATAAAAACATAAGCGTTCATTTATAGAAAATCGGTAAATTTTGAAAGCCTTTCATCGATGGCTCCGATTTTGCACTCGAATATTTTGTTGTCGTCAAAAACTGTCATTGACACTGTCCTTTTCAAACAACATTTATTTCAACACATTTTTTAAACAAAGCTACTGCCAAACAGTAGATCATGATATGCTAATGCAAGTCTTTACTTGATTTTATAATTTTTTTATGATCTACTGCTCTAGAAAATACGCCATTATGTCAAATTTGCAGTATTTATTAGTTCGTGTTTTTTTCCTTTTTAATGTTTTGCAGTTTTATATGTTTTGTTGAAATTTTCTTAATTTTTTAAGACAATGGATTTACATTAATTTTATTAGGTGCTTTTCTTCACATTAAAAGACCTTTATCGAGAATGTATTAACTAGGGTTGGGAACTATCGACTGAAAACAGTCGAAACAGTCGATAGTCAAAAAACTAGCGACTGAAAATAGTAATTAATAGAAAATAGTAATGCACGGTTCGACTGTTTTGTTTAATTCGTGATATCAGCCGAAGATATAAATTATGACAGAGGAATAGACGAAAATAATTTCTTGGAGCAGTTAATTTTATATATGCTTATATTTTCCAACGATAGTATAACCGAGACGGAGATGTACATATTCCTTCATGTACTAACTTTAAAAAAGAAAAGGAAAAAAATAATTACTGAATACGATTAACATGCAATACTTAATATATATTTTAATGTTCTGTGGATCTGTAAAAAGGATTGGAATTTTTCTATGAAATGGAATAATACCTCACAAATGTTTTATTTTTACAATAGACCTTAAACAAAACCTAAAAAGTAAAGATGTACAATAATCATAACTACTAAATAAAAATTCAACATACACCTAATGATAGAAAAAAAACCAATTCATGACATAATTAAAAATGATCGCACAATAACTACTAGAGCTTTTTTAAGTAAAGTAAACGCTTTATTTATTATTGAACGGAAATAGTGTTTGACAAAAATCGAGAGAGTAATCGAAATATTACCTATTATTGCCATAAAAACTGTTAAAAGTATTTTACTATTTATCATTAACAATTTTATTACATTCGAAAATGCTTCTATATTAATATACAATATATTGTTATTTACAAACAAATTACAAAAAAAAATCATAAAACTATAAATATTACATATAAAGTAGAACCAAAAATAGTAATTAAATGTACACGACTGAAACAGTCGATAGTAAATAGTAACAAAATCAGTCGGACCGAAAATAGCGACTGAAAACGGTCGACTGAAACAGTAAAAAATAGTAAAATCAGTCAAACCAAAAATAGCGACTGAAACAGTCGATAGTAAAAAGTAGTCAATTTCTAAACAGTCGATAGTCGATTTCAGTCGATAGTTCCCAGTACTAATATTAACCAAAATATTGTTCATTATATTCTATAATAGTTACCCAACTTTCTACAATATAACAGCGAATTTCGAAAAGATTTGCCAGTTAATCTATGCTGCATCGATTTGAACAAGTGGTGATAAAAGATGCTATCTGTTAAGTGCGCTGGGGGCGGCAGAACTTCCCATTCAAACTGCAACAGTGTATTTTTCACAACTCCTGCAATCCGTAACCGAACAGCCTCATAAAAATAAATGAGAAGAATAGAGCGTCAATTACTCGCTATTGCTGATCTTTTTTGCAACAATACATTCTTAAATTTATTGAGTTGATGTCGGTAGACATATACAAGGACATTTTAATTCGATCATTCATTGATCAACTCATGATACATTACACCGTGCTAATTGCAACATATACACGGCAAGACCTTGTGGCCATGGTATGGATGGTTCTCCTCGATTATCTCGTGACGTATTATTCTTCAGACTGTCGCAATATATCAACTTTTCAATACGCCAGTTACAGTACTCCACAGAAAACTCTTATTTTTTTTTGTATGGTATTCGGAAATGCAATTTTGAGTATCCAATGATTAGTGTCTATATACATTTAGTAACTCAATAATACTATAATAAGTAAAATCAGCTAAATACTTCGGCAGATATCTTGATGGTAGGTTAAAGTGCAAACATTATGTTAGACAAAAAGCAGAGCAGATTAGACTCAAAGTCAAGCAATTGTACTGGTTAGTCAGAAGATACTCTCAACTTAACCTAAAATCAAAAATTGATTTATCAGTCAATCATAAAGCTATTGTGGACCTATGGTGTGTAAATATGGGGTTGCACTAAAACATCAAACAAACTGGTAATCCAATGCACCCAAAACAATGTTCCACGATTAATTACCAATGCCTATCGCTTCGTAACAAACGAAGAGCATACACTAATCTTTGCCAATTCTACCTACCATTTTGCTGTTATAGCTGTGGTAGGGCTGTGTTCTCTTCTCAAAAAAACAAACAACATGAATGTGTTAAAGTACACTATAACTTTTAATATTTTCATTTTTTATTGTGACGTCGAAACATTGCAATGTTGCCGAATTAACTCTGAGTTTTAGTTCAGTTTGACTTTGACATGCAAAAAAATTCTAATCTAAATAAAATAATCGAACAAAAAAATGTTATCAAATATAATTTATTTTAACATTAGAGCATATCTAAAAACTACAGTTAATTATACAGCCACAATAATTTATAGGTAAGAGTTAAAATCTCTTATCATTATTGCTTTCAAGAATTTTTCATACACCTAACAGCCGGTCGCCGTCTGGTTGTCAGATGTACGCTAATTTATTCAAAATATTAGTTATAATTACAACAGGTTATAAACCGGCAAATATTATTTTAGCCCTTTATTTTGAAAAATTTTAAGTCGCTCCGTAATATATCATATTACTTTGTTTGAAAATGCCGAAAACAATATATATTTAGGGTCACAAATCGATTGCGGCTTTAATAGATTATTTCGAAAAGGAACGATATAATGGAGGTCCCCATTTGCTGGTAAATTCCGTTAGAAATGTTTTTAGCGGGTTGCTGCCGCTCTAAATATTAGTGTAGGTACTGTGAATAACATCACAAAGTGGGTGACGAATCTTGACCATCTTGATATTGGCTCTATTCGAGACCAAATATACGAAATTTATAAGAACAATAAGTACACAAGCTATTTTATCGAGATAAACATAATTTAATAAAATTATTTTAGAGAAAAGTATACATAAAAGAATTAGGGACGTGCAGATTTTTGAGGGATGTAAGACCTCCTTTTATACAATCTTACAGGGCATAGGGTTTAAATGGGGTAAAGATAACCCTCGGAGAGGTTTAATAGAACTTCCAGACATTACCTTGAAAATAATTAAATTTTTAAAGGCATAAAACAAGACCAAGGAAGATAAACTATTTGAATTTGTGTATCTTGATGAAACTTGAATATTACAAAATAGTTCATTGTGGCACTCTTGACAAGACGGTAACAAAAAAAGTGTAAAGACTATAAAAATTGTTGGAAAAAGATAAAAGTTACAATAGCATTCGATTAGGTTTTGTTGATCATTATATTTATTAATAATTAATTGCAGATATATTGCTGGTCGAGAAGGATATTCTATCAAAAACTGATTGGATATGTGGAAGGAAGCATTGTCAACCATAAAACCTTGGGTTTGGATGGACTCGATTGGACATACAGAAGAAGTAATTGATAAATGATGGAATTGTGAACATGTTTCAGACAGATTAGAAATTAACAGTTTAGTGGACAATGAATTGGACTATGAGTGGGAAAGTGAAAGTGACTGAAGGAAACTTTCAGGATATATGATAATGCTGTGCAATGCTAGAAATTCCTGAGACAGAGTGATGAGAGTAGAAACAAATAAAAGTATGCATATAGTTAATTGAATATAAGTGTAGAAAATGGTATTGTAGGGCGTGAAAGATTTGTGTTGCACAGATATAATTGTAATTGTTCAAAATTACACATGAGCATTAGGTTACAACGTATGAGGATAGAATGAATACTAACTGTTTTGTAGATATGGTAAATGCATTAGACAGAATTCAGTGATTAAGTTTATGAAGAATGGTGTAAACAGATAGTAGCAGAATAAATAAAATATACAGTGATACCAAGATGACTTGACAAGTAAACACACCATTGAAGGAAACAAGAACTAAAAGAAAAAAGTAAATATGCTCTCGAATGAAAGCCAAATACGTTTCTCAGATATACAATTGTTAATTAGGTGTATTAGGCCTCCTGGAGGATACCACTACATAAAAAAACGCGCCTAGAAACTTTTCCTCGTAGATGGTGTGTAAAAGAGTTAAATGTAAACAAAACAAATCTACCCTACAAACTATTATAGATGTGTCTTAATTGTAGTTTTAAGTCCTTCGATATTATATATATTAGATGTACTATAATGTTAAAATAAATTATGTTTCATAACATTTTTGTTCAATTATTTTATTTAGATTAAATTACTAAGTAATTAATGCGTATTGTTCGCTGGTAATTTTCTCTGTTAAGTAGTAAATAATTATATCAACTAATCCAGGAAGAATATAAACCTAAAAATACTACATAATAACTACTGTCATAAACAATAACGCGTGGACACTAGGCACTGAAATGATAGGCAGTAATACAGCAAATTTAGAAATATTGGGAAAAGGGTATGGAAACTGTGATTACAGTATGCTCCAACGAAGAGCTGCACAATAACCATAGAGTAATAGAGATGCAACTCAATAGGGGACTCTGGCGCAAAATTTTACTTTACCCAACATCCAGAGGGAGCCATAATGGGCCATTCAAGCAAATTGATTGGTGAATTTAAATCTCTATTATAGGCACCTTAGTATATATTATAGTACGAAAAATATTTTACTGTGAAGACATTTGACTATAACAATAAATATAAATTTGTAATGTAAATTTATCTACAAAATATAAATATAATATAAAAATAAATATATCTATAAAATATAAATATTATATACATATATATAAAACCATAAGCAAAAAACTTTGGTGCATTGCAAATCAAAATTATCTCTTACATCTCTCCTTTAGTACTTTTAATATTTTATCCGAAAGATCATTATGAAATGTACAATTGAAGGGTTTTAAATTTACTTTTTTTTAAACATTTGAAAAAAAATTTCTTATATTATCGACGTGACAAATTCGCTGAATAAAATAAGACCTAGCTCAAAGACCTACTGACAGTATAATAAAACAATTTTATTACAGTCTGGGGCACGAGATATTGTCTTGCCTCTATAATACTACTGATTTATTCATAATTATATGTAAACAAAAATCACACTTAATTTCTTTTTTAAAAAGTCTTACTTCCAATCTTACTTAAAATCTGAGATGTACACTACGTAAAACTTTGTTTGCTCTTATAGGAACATCTGAACTGAAGTTATTGGGTCAAGTAATTAACAGTAAGAATGAGCAGAAAGAAGGAAACTGGCTGAATGAATAAAAACTTTACCATTACCTTTTGGAGTTTGTTCAAATGTCGATGATACTTGCTTCGAACACCCTGGTTGTGGGCCTGGAACGATGGAAATAGGCACTACAAATATAGTAAGACAGTTTACAATCAATTAACAATTATGAACAGAAATGTGACTATATGAATGATATAATTTTGATTTTGATCCACTTCCATTTGTACATATTCTGGGCTCGTGGTATTATTTTCACCATCACTAAATTGTTCATAAGTACTTAAAGGAAAGTTTAAATGTATCACAAAAATATTTCACATGGCAACGATCATAAATCTGTTTCATGTTTAACCCAACCAGTTTAGGATTTTTTATGTTTTCTACTCATTTCTTAAAGATCGCTTTTTTAACGGAAAACGTTGATGCATTTCCTCACTATCTGTGTATCCGGGCACACAACATTTCCTAGAACGGGAATGCATTCCAACTACCGACTTGTATATGGTAATA
Organism: Rhynchophorus ferrugineus; assembly: GCF_030347505.1. Lineage (NCBI taxonomy): Eukaryota > Metazoa > Arthropoda > Insecta > Coleoptera > Curculionidae > Rhynchophorus > Rhynchophorus ferrugineus. The sequence continues at coordinate 21,032,842 of NW_027472580.1, forward strand.
AAATAAAATAATAATTTAATATATAAAAGTTATAAAAAGCTAACCACACTGCTCTCAATGCAAAATAAACAAACCATAGAACGAAATGAACCAATCAGATTCCGTCGCGGCTCTTAACTTAGCCAATAAAACAAGTAATATGTTAAACGTAGCGACATCTACATGTTGGGCGTCGCGAAACATTTCGCCAAAATTGAAGTTAAATCTCTATTTCTCCAGGACAATATCCTCGAAATCAAATGGATATATGAAGTGATCCAAGATTTCACCGTAAAACATGAAATAAAGTTGCTAAATCACAGCAACGTGGAAGCGATACAGCTACTGGACAACACGCAGGAAATCAGAAGATTGAAGCGAACCAAGCCACGCGAACTTGTTTACTGTATAAATGTATTCCTAACTTTAGCTTAAGTAGTTTACTTTTATTTTAATTTGGGTAATACATACTGATGTATTAATCCCGTACTCGCCTTGCTTGTCTATTGATGCAAGTACAACAGAACAGTAGTAGTAAATTAAGATTGTACTAAGCATAGCTAATGTAAGATGTAATTAATTAAAAAAATAATACAACTAGATTAGATCGCTTAACAGTTATTTCCATTGATCCTTTGCATTTTCTGTAATAGATATCTCTGATCAAAATAGATGGAAATAAATCTCAACGGCATCTTGTTAGGTTTTCAGTATTTGAAATTAATAAAACAGGAGAAGAAAATGACATCTATGGTTTAAATAATAAGCCGGAATCGGCCGAGCTGTAGAAGCCTTTGTTTCTCTATCTCCAGTAGGGCTCCAAGAGGTGAACTCTATTTATGAATGTTTTTCTTCTAGCTGGAATCGAGACTAGCGAAGATTACCAACCAAAAATGAAATGTTTAGCGGTTGGTTTGGACATGCCTGTCGAATGAAAGGTGAACAAATTTCATATAGCCTTTCTATGATATGATAGAGCAACTCATAAAAGATAGAAATCATACAAAGGGGTCTGAAAAATAGGAGACATTATCCGAGGCCAGAACGGGTTAAAGCCAATCGTCTATAGTAGCACGATTTAATGAAGAATATCCGAAGCCCTGCAGCATCAACAATCGCGTATTGGTTGAGAAGTATGATAGACACTCTCACCGGTTATGTATTGGTAAATGCTTGGAATATTCTACACCATTACTAGACTACCTTGAATTGTGACCGCTAATGAAAAAAGGATCTATTTTAATAACCTTATAGGTAAAAGGAGGCTATTGGTGTATATATCTAACAGGTCAATTGAAAAGTCCCCGGCCTGCCATAGTAAAATAAATTTTTTGGCAAAATTAGATTTTTTTATTCAACATAATTCCCTTCAAGGGACTATAGCGACCCTCCAACTTTTTGATACCATTTTTGTAGTACGATTTGTTCCTAGCTTCAAAATAGGCCTCAGTTTCGGCGATCATCTTTTTATTCGACGAAAATTTCTTCCCAGTGAGCATTCTTTTGAGATCTAAGAACAGGAAATAGTCGCAGGGGGGCAGATCTGGAGAGTACGGTAGATAAGGAAGTAATTCGAAGCCCAATTCATGGATTTTTTCCATCATTTTCATTGACTTGTGACAGGGTGCGTTGTCTTCGTGAAGCAGCACTTTTTTTCAAATGCTGGCGATTTTCGACGATTTCGACCTTCAAACGATCCAATAACAATATGTAATAGTCGCTGATGATGGTTCTTCCTTTTTCAAGATAGCCAATGAAAATTATTCCATGCACATCCTAAAATACAGTCGCCATAACCTTGACAGCCGACTGTTGCGCTTTCCCACGCTTTGGAGCAGGTTCATCGTGTGCACTTCACTCGGATGACTGTCGATTGCCCTTCGGAGTGAAATGATGGAGCCATGTTTCATCCATTGTCACATATCGACACAAAAACTCGGGTTTATTACGCTTGATCATCTTCAAGTACTTGAGTCATGAACTCGTCCTTCTTTTTGATCAAAAGTGAGCTTGAGCGGCACCCACTTTGCACAGAGCTTTCTTATACCCAAATATTCACGAATGATATGATGTACGTTCAGTTAATATCTTTTGAATGTCTGCTATTTCATTCAATTTCAATCTACGGTCATTCAAAATCATTTTGTCGATTTTTTAAATGTTTTCTTCGGTAATAACCTCTTTTAACAACCACCGCCTTCGGTGTCATTTCACCACTTCTAAACTTACCATACTAATCCTTGATGGTTGATTTTACTGGGGTAGTGTCTGGAAACTCGTCATCAAGCAAAGTTTTTACTTCAACTGTATTTTTCCCCTCAAAAAGCAATATTTTGTCAACTCGCGAAATTCTTTTTTATCCATTTTTTCACAATAACAAAAGTTGCTTCATTCAAGATGCTATAATTCACAAACTAATGATCCGACAACTGTCAAATTTATAAACGCATTTTTTGAGGGTTAGGGCTAAGTAAGAAATATATGAATTTAATTCTAGTAGCGCCATCTATGTGTTTTCCGGCCGGTAAAGGCCCGGGACTTTTCAATTGACGTGTTATACTGACATACTGCAGAATATATGCTATTTTCAATAAAAATTTGTTTAAAATAATGTAAATATTACTTTCTTTCATTTAGTTTTAATATGGATCTATATAACATCTTTCCAATTCTATTATAATCTTTACTAACTTCTAGATTTTTATAACTAAAACTTTCCATATAGTGTCAGTGATTTCTGTAAAAAAGTTTTAAAAACCAACAGCCTTAATCTTATTCATTTCTTGTTTTGATCTCTATCACATTCTGTAGTCATTGTAGAAAATATTCAAAAATTCGGCACACATCTTGATGGCAGTTTAAATTGGAAACATCCTGTTAAACATGTAAAGCAGATCAGGCTCATTGATTATTGTACTAAGTGTATCTAATGTAAGATGTAAATAATTTTAAAAAATCATTACAAATATTGATATTGATATGACATCAATATAATAAAATAAAACTAAAAATCATTGACCCAAAGACTGTTTAAAATTATTTGCGAAAACGCCATGTATAAAAGCGCTGTGTTTAGGTGTTACGTGATTGGATTGTACAAAATTAATAGATTGTGTTTCTTTATTGAAATGCTGAAAAAAGAAATCGAATTATTTTTAATTAAATTCCTTCTTAAAATTAAATCAATAATAAATTTTGCTAAATTAATAAAACACAATTTGACATTAAATTTTTTAAAAGATCTCTACTACAGTCTGGAGTAATAATAACATAATAGCTGTAATAAGTCCTAACGGCGATTTTAACACAAAATTTTAGCTCAAATAGTTTTGATATAAAAAATATCTTTTAACATCTCAGTACTCTCCGGTAAAGACATTTGAAATACAAGTCGACTAGACGCAGTTTGATTACTCTTCTATTGATAGTCGCGGGTTCAAACCCTGCGGTTCATATTTATAAATTTATGTTTGTGATTGTTCATATTGTGATTATTATTAAGGGAGAGTGCAAAATCGACAAGGAAAACGATCCCAGTCACGCCAGTAACTAACTCCCAGTTACTCCCCTTAGAAGGCTGCCATAGTCAGGAGTCAACCTTAAACAGTAGGTCCAGTCCTAAGATAAATCCCAATTGGTTAAATGGACACTAAAATATAACAAAAAAAGGCACGTTATAGTTTTTAAAAATAGACAAATACACAAAAATATAATGAACAAAAATGCAATGTGCCGGCTTGGTGGCGCAGTGGTAAAGGCGACAGGACGGTCCACCTACTCTTGCGATAGTCGTGGATTCGATTCCTGCTGGGACATGATTGTAAATTTAGTAGGCGAGAGTGAAAATCCGACAACAAATATCCATCCCAGTCACGCCAATAACCAGGCTGGGTAAGACCGGATGTCTTCTGGGATGATTTCTAAGTTGGTCACTCGCCAGTCGATAGGCTTAATGCCGAGGATCGTGGTTCGGAGCCCACGTTAAACTATAGGTCCAGTCCAGATAAACCCCTAGTTGGAAAAGGATACTTTAAAATATACAGAAAAAAAATGCAATGTCGAAATTAAAACTAATTCCTGAGAATTTTCTTCGCACTTTAATAAAATGCAGTGGGTTTATATAACTAGAATTTTTAAACGTTAAATAATTCAACTTTTATACATGAAAACGATTATTTAAAAAATTAATTGACTTAGTTGTAGGAAACAAACAATAGATTGCTTTAAGTATAACAAGTACAAAATCGAGCCGTTATATGTAGAAATGCAACGTTATGGTAAACATGGTGATTTGATATTGCATTTTGTAAAAACTTTCAAATTAAATATGCCTAGATTATCATAACAATTATGTCAATGTCATTTAAACAACCTTCAGTTATCTTCACAACCATCTTGTGGCAAATAAAAGTCCAATTTGTTACTCAGCAGACATAGCACCTTCTGATTAACATTTGCTCTCTCGTCATTTTACTCAAAAATTATTTATGTTTCTTTTTGGAATCATTTCAGTTATTTAAACAACCTTCATTTATTTTCACAACCATGTTGTGGCAAATAAGTGTCCAATTTGTTACTCAGCAGACATAACACCGTCTGATTATCATTTGCTCAGATCACTATAGTCTATTCAAAGTTTATTTGTATGCGTCATCGAAATTCGTCGTCAAAACGTCACAATGTTGCAACACCAACTCTGAATTTTAGTTCAGTAGGGCTTTGAAAATGTTATCAAATATAATTAAATTTAACATTATAGTAACATACATCTAAATACTACAGTTAATTATACAGCCACAATAGTTTATAGGTTAGAGTTATAACCTATTATCACTATTGCTTTCAAGAATTTTGCATACGTCTGATAACTGGACTACATTGACAGGCTCATTCGTTTACGTGTTGGAAATAATCAGACAGCACTTTGACCCTTTTTATGTAAAATTAAATGAGAAGGAAAGTATTGTCTGATTCTGAAATTAATTTACAGATTTCGGCAGGCAATACATTAAACATCTTGATGACGCATGTACAAAAAGCTTTGAATAGACTATAGCTTAGCTGGTTTCGGTTTCGAAGTAATAAAAATGCGAAAATCAATCGCTGTGAAGCCAACATCGTTCTTTCGACATGGTATTGCAATGCTACAACCAAAAGTTATGGAAAATATTTTTATTAATATATGTTGTTGTTGTACAAATGTTTTCCAATAAATGTCTTTTAAGGTAAAACATTATTAGAATACATTTAATACAAAAACAGAAACTAAATTGTGAGAATTTTATTGCACAAAAATGAGATGTATTTAATAACTACTTATATATAAACCATATATATTTTAAGTATTATATGTCTAACTGCTTATTTAAAATAACTTTTCCAAAATAAGTCGTGCTGTCCCACTTTTACATTGAACCGTATGTATTTCACTGAGAATCCACCTACCATTTTACAACTGCCACTTACAAATTTGCGTTAATAACAGAGTAATTTGGATCCGTATAAACCCAACACGCGATCTGCAAAAACTACGATCTTGCAAACACGCCTACCAACTGGTGAGTGACCAACTTGGAGATCATTCCGGAAGATATCCGGTCTTACCCAGCCTGGTTACTGGAATGTCTGCGATCATTTTCCTTGTTGGATTTTACACCCTTTCCTAAGTACGATCACAAATGTAAAACAACTACAAATATAAATTTACAACGCCTCAGCAGGATTCGAACCCACGACTATCACAGCAGCAGGAGGATCGTCCTGCCAACCAAGCCGGGGCTTCAATAATTTTATTGTTTTATTTTAAAAAAATCTACTGTCAGAGCTCATGAAACATTTTTAGAAACTAATGGTGATGCTGCTCTGTCATTGTCGCTTTTGGTTTCTACCATTTGCGACAAAGAATAGCCTGGAGGATCAAATAAGTTCATGAATCAACCGTTTTCATACGTTTACATGGGATGGTAAAGATGCAAAAGGAAGAAAAATAACTACTACGCGAGTTAACTGAAATTGACATCACAGTTTCCTTTCTGGTCAGACAATTTTTTTTTATTATTTAATTAATACATTGTTACTAGTCGTTTCCGTCCAAACTACAATTTGTCTTTATGCTAACTTAAATCTAGGTATATAACTAGGATGACCCATCGGCCTTAACTCAGTCTCTGGTGAAATAATGTTTATACATGTCACTGCTGAAATTTTTAAAATATGCACCTCACTACACAACACTACACAAGATCAGATGGTTTGATTCTTTTGAGTCTGTGTCCTGTTCTGGTGGTATCCAAAAGTTGCAATATTTCAATATTTGTATGAGAATGGAGTCTTGATGCCCCCTTGATTCTCTTGATTTCTTGACTGACTGTGGGTATCTGAAGGTCTCGATGTAGGTAATCAGTCCTATAGTATTTGGGTGCACCCACAATACCTCTCAGGACTTTGTTCTGAAAAATGTGTATTTTATTTATGTTACTCTTTGCAGAACATCCCCATAATTGAACTTCGTTTGTCCATATAGGTTTCAATATTTGCTTATATAATAGCAATTTATTATGTCCTGATAATTGTGATTTTCTTCCAATTAGCCAGTACATTTTCCTATATTTCAATTCCAATTCTTTTCTTTTCTTCTTTATATGTTCCTTCCAGCGAAGTTTTGCATCGAGATTCATTCCGAGGTATTTAGCGTTGTTGCTATATGGAATGATAGTGTTATTTAATGTTATTGGTGTTTGTACGGTCTGTTTATAGGTGAACTGCGCATGTACAGATTTACTTTCATTAATTCTTATTTTCCAAGCTTGTGTCCAATTATTTATTTTGTCACTTGCCGGTTGTAATTTTCGTGAGGCTTCTTTACTATTGTCTCCGACAGCTATAATCGCAGTATCATCAGCAAATGTAGCCATCGTGATATTTTCCATTTGTGCTATATCACAAGTGTAAAGTAAATAAAGCATTGGTCCCAGTACACTTCTTTGTGGTACACCTGCTTTAGCTTCTTTTATTGTTGAGTAAGCTTCTTCTTGTTTGACTCTAAAAATTCTGGTTGTAATGTATGATTTTAATAGTTCGGTGTGTTGTTTTGGTAGAATTTTCTGTAGTTTATGAACACATAGAACTAGTCAGACAAGAAAAATAATTTTCTGTTGCATATTGTGACTGACGAGGAAAAGCATCTATTATAATCATTCCAAGCTCAAAAAGTCATGGGGTAGTTCAGGAGATCCGCGTCAACAACGAAGTCCCTCAGCAAGATGTGGAGTGTTACGAGGTAAAACATAATGAAACTGTTACTGCAGATATCGATTGACCTTAATTGAACATCAAAAAAAATCTAAAATCTCTAAATAATGTTTTCTTGATTGGTGCTTTATATTAAATGTTCTTTTATATTGTTTATAATTTTCTTTAACTCTCCTTTAAATTCATCTGACGAACAAAAACCTGTTCGTCTAATTGAATTAGTAATGTCGTTTGTGAAACGTTTCTTCGAGGGCCGAAGAAAGTGCTTATTTACCAATCGAAAGCGGAGAAGATAGACGGAGTGTCGAATGGCGGAGTTTTACTTTTCACTTCTCGTCGTGATTCCGGAAATCGGCCAGTATCATTGGCATCGAATCGGACCGGGGTCTGGGTCTAGGGGAGGGGGGCTAAAAATGCGTTACACTCTCGCGACGCCTGCTGACGAATATTAAATTCCGACGGCTGACGGTTCGATTTCTCTTTAGGTCAGTGGATCCGACTCATCAGCCGCGTTACATTATTGATGAATATGGTTAGTCTAAATTCCTCGCGGTTTGCCGCGACACACGTCGCCCGTCATCTTTCTTTTGGTAATTGAGCCAGTTATGTTTGACCCACGTGAAGCGATTTTATAATTAATCCGCCACTTGATACGGCCCGAGCAGCCTTAACCTGAATAAAACACGCAATTATCACACCGAAAAAAAACTCAGAAGACGTCTGCTCTTATCGTCCTATATGTCTGTTACCTGTGATCTCTAAACTATTCCAAAAACTATACATTTAGAGACTCAAAATAATCGCAGAGGAGAGAAATATTATTCCAGGCCATCAATTTGATTTGACCTCCTTAATAAACACGGAACAATAGAACAAATACATAGATTAGTCAACCAAATTAACAAAAACTTAAATGATTAAAAATATTGCTCCCCTGCATTTCACGATATTTCTCAGGCCTTCGACAAGGTGTGGCACACTGGACTGCATGTTAAATTGAAAAAGCTTTTGCCCCTTACGCACTTTCAACTGCTGAAATCTTACCTCACAGACAGATATTTTATTGTCAAACAGGGTGACGAATAAGCTGACCTACACCCAATATATTCGGGTGTTCTGCAGGGCAGTGTTCTTGGCCCATTGTTATATCTATTGTATACAGCTGACCTAACAACTTCAAGAAACACTACTATTGCAACATATGCTGACGATACAACGGATTTATCATCACACGAAGATACAATATCAGCAACAAGAAACCTCCAACTTCATCTTAACAAAATCGAATTGTAGAAGAACATGTCCCTCAATAAAATTGAACAATCACGAACTTTCGCAAGCAGACAACGTTAAATATCTGAGAATGCATTTCGATCGACGTTTGACATGGAAACAACATATAGTGACAAAACGCCAACAGCTTGGGGTTAAACTAAACCAAATATACTGACTGATAGGGCATAAATCTATATTATCATTAGATAAGAAGGTTTTGCTGTATAAGTCAATACTTAGGCCCATTTGGACCTATGGCATTGAACTGTGGGGTACTACTAGCAAATCTAACATAGATATCCTCCAGAGGTTTTAAATAAAGTTTTGCGAGTCATCGTCGATGCCCCATATTACGTGCCCAACAAACTGATTCACTGCGATATCTCGTTAGAACCCATAACGAGTGTGATTTGGAGTGTTAGTACGAAGTACTTTAAAAGACCATTAGTGTATCCCAATGCACTCACCAAACAATTAAATGTGCGCGATGACAGTGCAGTGCATAGGCTCAAACGCAACCTACCATACGAACTAATTAATAGACGCATAGAGTGAGATTTAATAATCTCTAAAATAAGCTAGAATAGTTTTTAGAATAAGTTAGGATAAACTTTAAAATAAGTTAGAATAGTATCTAGAATAAGATTTAGATTATAAGTTGTACAGCAGATCGTTTACTGAAGTGATCTTCTATATGTCAGGATGGTTATATTATATAACTGAAATCATATAATAGTACTTATTGCCCACGGGCAGATTGTTGACGTTCTAGGAGATTAATTTAAAAAAAGTAACGAAAGGAGCAATAAATGGAGAATTGATAAATTATAGTGCTTACAAAATTTCATTCAAAACATTTATCTAGTGGTATTAGAACTTAATTTATAACAATAATCTGTATTATAATATATTTATAATTTGTAAATCACAAATAAGTCTCTTACATTCAATAAAGGATGACAATCAAGTAATTAGTTGAATGAGGTAAAATTATCTGATTTAAAATATTTTATTAGAAGATTGGACTAGGGATGGCGAAACAATACCGATATTTTTCTGTTCGATATAACGATATTTTTGAGTAAATGAGAGTATTGAACTTTTGGTTTGGGATTTCTTGAAATAAACAAAATAAATTTTATGTTAAATATAATATATTTCAATATCGACGTATATTACAGGATATAGTACACGATAACGCGCCATTTCATAAAGCAAAACCAGTAGAAAGCACTTGGATGGGACATATTATCGCACTCGCTGTACTCTCCAAATTTTATACCGTCCGACTATCAACTTTTCGTAGCAATGGGATACGAGCTTGCAGAGCGGCACTAAAACGGCTTGACGAATGGTTCTCTCAAAGGACAAACAGTTATAAATTATAAATTGCCTGAAATATGGGCAAGATACATAGAATCAAATGGCCAATACTTTGAATGAATATTTATATTTGATTTTCTTGAAAATTATGCAGTTTTTTCTGAAAAAAACCGGTAACAACTTTTGGTACATCTGGTATACTAAATTTTGTACATTCACATATTACTGATGTATTTCCTTTGCATTTGCTTTTTTCACACCACCAATGTGTACAACAGTGTCAATGCCCATTCCATATTCTCATTAAATGTACGTGCTTACACTTATTTTTTATACTTTTTTTATACTTAATAACCACTAAGAACAATGGCACATAACAGGTCAATTGAAAAGTTCCCGGCCTCACACACAGATGGCACTACTAGAATTAAATTCATATGCTTTTTAGTTAGCCCTAACCCTCAAAGGATGCGTGTATAAATTTGACAGCTGTCGGATTATTAATTTGTGAATTATATTTTGTATTTATTATATTTTGTATTTATTATAGTATTTTGAGTGAAGCAACTTTTGTTATTGTGAAAAAATGGATAAAAAGGAATTTCGCGTGTTGATAAACTTGTATACTTGTACAAAACTTGGCTTGATGCCGAGTTTCCGGACACTGCATCAGGAAAATCAACCAAGTATTGGTATGCTAAGTTTATACGTGGTGAAATGAGCATCGAAGACAGTGAACGCAGTGGACGCCCAAAATAGGTTGTTACTGACGAAAACATTTAAAAAATCCACAAAAAGGTTTTTAATGACCGTAAATTGAAATTGAATGAAATAGCAGACACTCTAAATATCAACATCAAAAATATCAACTGAACGTGTACATCACATCATTCACGATTATTTTGGGTATGAGAAAGTCCTGTGCAAAGTGGATTCCCCGCGAGCTCACTTTCGACCAAAAACAACGACGAGTTGATAATTCGGAGCAGTGTTTGAAGATGATCAAGCGTAATAAACTCAAGTTTTTGCGTCGATATGTGACAATGGATGAAACCTGGCTCCATCATTTCACTCTGAAGTCCAATCGATAATCATCCGAGTGGACTGCACACGATAAACCCGCTCCAAAGCGTGGGAAAACGCAACAGTCGGCTGGCAAGGTTATGGCGTCTGTATTTTGGGATGCGCGTGGAATAATTTTCATTGACTACCTTGAAAAACAAAAAGAAGCCGAAATTATTCTTAACGAAAACTGATAACGATGAATCCTTAACGAGATCATCACCGAAGACCATGTAGATTACTATGTGCATACAGCAAATACTATATCCATGTTTCCTCTTATCAGACACAGAACCTAAATTACCAGCGCTTTCGGTCTATTGCAGAATAAAAGATGGTATCAATTAAATAACCGTTTTTTTAATAGATATATACGCTATCAAAACTACCGCAGAAAGTGTTAGCTCGTGACAATTATTTAATAAACATAAAATATATACAGTAAAATAGAATAAGTTATTTCAAATAAAAACAGGCATTTTAGATTAAAAAATGGCGGAACCAAAGTTGTACCCCCATGATATATAATGTAACACTTTTATATTAAAGCGTAATAAATTATTTATCAACTTGTATGTATGCAAATTAAACTTAGTAGAACACTTTCTTAAGTGAGTTTAATACTTTGAGGCCAAAAATAAAAACGACATCATCACATGTATTATATTTTATTGGAATTTTGATTTAAATTACAAATTTACCACGATTCTGTTTTCACTGCTACTCTTATTTTTCTTGTTACTGTTACACTTTATCATATATATATATATATATATATATATATATATATATATATATATATATATATATATATATATATATATATATATATTTCTTTTTTTGATTATCACAAAGATATTTTAATAAATAAATTTAATAAGATTTCTTATACTTTATCAGTATTACACCAATTAAATACAAGCCTATTTGGAAAAATATCATCCAGTGATATACTGAATTGTAATAATGTATGATTTTGTTCACTTGTAGTAAACTAAATGCCAGTGCAGCATAGGAGAAGAACTGCATTTTCAAAAATAGCATTATTAGATACCCTATATTCTTTGGCTAAAAATATGTATATGAAAATATAAAATGTATAGCAATAAATAACAGAGATACCAGAAGGAAATTGTTCTTCAGCAAGATTTTAGCCCATACATCTTCAACAATAAGTCCAAATGGTATCATTCCAACTGATATATAATATCCAGAATACACTCCATGCCACATTCCTGATACAAACATTGTTGCAAATGTTCTATATTTCTTACTCGGGTATCTAAAGAGTTGTTATATCATACCGACCTTTAAATTAAAAACTACCTTACCTTTTATAAATGCATGTTGCTAACCAATACTGAACAGTCATATTCCAATTCCTCATTCCCTCTCTTAGTGTGGGGTAAAATTCAGTTGCATAGGTGTTAATATTATGTACAGTCTCGTAGTCATACTCAGTTTTTTTTAGTAAATTATCATCCTTACTAATATTAAAATATTTTTTAGATAAAATACTTAAAGATACTACAAAAATTACCAAATTTCATCAAGTTTAGTATATTTTTCTGTAGGTCCATGTCCAGGTTCATTTTTACAAAACTTAGGGTATACTCCTAAGCCTCCCATTATACAAACACATTCAGATAATATTAAACCAATGTAGATTCTCATTCTAAAGTTTAAAAATGTGGGCCAAATATACCAATATCTATATAAAAATGACCTTTGGTCAAATTCAACTGTTGTTAAATACTATAATATCAATATGAAGTTTAACTTATTATTATATATATCTTTTTTAATACTTACAGATAGTGGCCAAAAATAATCAGTTAACAAATAAACAGCTGCAAATATTGGAAGGTATGGTATAAATTTTCTTTTTATTTCCTGTGTATAATTATCATTTTGATTAAATGTTTTATATAAATGGTCATAATAAGTTTTATATTTGAAATATGGTCCTTCAACAAATAATTTTAGTTACAAACTATGAATAAACCTTGAAAACAATTAACCTGTTAATACACCAATATAATGAATTGAATAACAAAATATATCCCAATGTTTCAGATTCAATTCATGTACTTCATTTTTCTGAGATTCATCATGTCTTTTAATGCCACATGTTTTTTTATTGATATATTCAGTATTTACTTCAAATGCTAGACCTATTAATATAACCAGTAAGATAAATTCTATAAAATATTCTAAAATATCTTACCTACCAACTTCAAAGTCAGTATCATTTGAATTAAATTTGTATGATTTGGTGGGTATGGTAATCCAAAATAAATAGTCATTCGGAAAAAGATCAAATACAAAAATGAAAAAATAAAAGACATTATATGGCAATAACTACAAAATAGAAAATACTTAATTTGAAAATAAAATGATTTATTTTACCTTTTATTTATATGTAGTATAATAAAGGAATTCACAAATATAGTAATTAATGTATGTATTATGTGTAATTTTGATACCGCCAAAATTATTAACAAACCTATCATAGCACCTAATTTCATTTTTAAACGGGGATCTTTTAATTTTCGATAGTAAAATCCAAAACCTATTGAGAAAGTTAGAAAAAATAAATATAAATAATCATCAGAATTCATGGTGACTATAAATTAAGTAATAAATTTAACTATAAACATTCGAAACTTGGTATTTGATTGACTATCAGCTGATACACAAATCTTCTGTTCTACTTTAAAAGGTCAAATGCATGTCAAGTGTCAAACGCCAAAAGAAGATAAATATAGTTTACCTAACCGTAAGTGCCATCTATATCTTATTATAGGAATGACTTCTTGGAAACTAGATATAATATGTGATCTGTCAAACTTCAGATGTGTTGGAATTTCACCTATTGGTTGACGTGTTAAAATGTAAACATTTTCTAAAGTATCTAATCAAATTTTTAAAGTAGCTATGGCTTTACCAGGCAATGGCATATTCGTCGTTAAGGGCGAAATGACCATTCTTATGGCCGCTTTAAAAAGAGGTAATTATAAATGGGGACATAGATTGTCTCTTGTAAGGAAAATATGTTAAGACTTCCTGAAATATTTTTCTTAGAAGACATGTAACTAAATTGCTTTATTACAAAAATTTTCATTATTTAAGGGGCTAGATGGTCATCTCATTCATATCAGGATGAAGAAGCAGACTTATTAATGAAGAATTTTCAAGAATTAAAAGATATACTTATTAAAATCGATGACCTAAGGCTCATAGAACCTGATGTATTTTTAAGTCCATTTTTAGATGTCATTCGCAGTGAAGAAACTACTGGACCTGTTACTAGTTTGGCATTAGCAGCAGTAAATAAATTTCTGTCATATGGATTAATAGGTCATTTTTAAATGAAGTGTTTTGATTGTAATTTCATTTACATTTTCTTGTAGATCCAACACATTCCTCTGTTCCACAAACTGTACATAACATAGCAGATGCTGTTACTCATGCACGTTTTGTTGGTACAGATCTCTCTTCAGATGGTGTGGTGTTAATGAGAATATTGCAAGTATTAAGAACATTAACGTTAACACCAGAAGGAGCTATGCTTACAAATGAAAGTTTATGTGAAATAATGCTAAGTTGCTTTAGAATATGTTTTGAAACACGTATTCATGGTAAAGTATATAGAAAGGCTTTGTTATAAAGTTAGTACTATAAATAATTTTTAGAATTGTTAAAGAAAACAGCGGAATACTATTTAAAGGATATGGTTCAGTTAGTATTTATGAGATTACCCCAATTTTCAGATGACACCAGATCTTTGGGTGTCAAGCATTTAAAAATGAGAGCTGGTACTGCTATGGAGCAGACAAAATTGAAAAAGAAGGGTAGACATTCATTTAGAAAAAAAAGTAATTCTGAGGAAAAAGGTTAATTTTTCATGTAAAAAATCATGGTCATATTTTTATGTTTATTTTCTTATAGGTTTATCAGAAGATACAACAAATAAATCAGTCTCTAGTGACCATAATCATTCTGTTTTATCAGAACAATCCAGTAATGTTGTAGATGTTCAAAATCAATTAGTCCGTGAAGAGAATACTTCTTCAGATTATGTTCAAGATAACAATATTGAAAATTTAAATGCCGACTCATCTAATCATAGCAATAGTAGTGAATCAGTAGAGGTAATTTTTATGTGATACAAAATTCCATTATACATTTTTTTTTTTAGTCCAATAAAAGTAATTTAGATTGTGATCCTGTCAATGCTGAAACTGGAGAAAAACCAGCTATTGTTACATCCTTAACATCTCATTCTGAAAACATAGTATCACCAAATGATGAAAATAAAGAATATGTCAATCAAAGGGGTATAAGATTCACTCCTCAAACGCAAGATGAGCTTGTTTTAGTTCCTTATGGACTTGCATGTGTTAGAGAATTATTTAGGTAATTGATTATTCTCTGTTTAAAATATATTTTTTGCTTTTTGTTATATGTTTATGTAGGTTTTTAATAAGCTTATGCAATCCAAATGACAAAATGAACACTGAAGTAATGATCCATTTGGGTTTAACTTTATTAACTGTGGCTTTTGAAGTGGGGGCAGATAGTATTGGCAAACACCCTGCCCTTCTGTCATTAGTTCGAGATGATTTATGTAGAAATTTATTTTCTGTGAGTTCCCTATATTTAGATACAATTTAAACAAAGCATAATGTAATCTATGTTTGTTAAAGCTTTTAAATTCAGAAAGGATTTCGATATTTGCAGCTGATTTACAAGTTTCATTCTTGATGTTTGAGTCTTTAAGAACACATTTAAAATTTCAAATGGAGAAGTATTTAACTAGACTCATCGATATAATTATTAATGATAGTCAAAAGGTAAATATATCAATAGTAATTTGATTATTATATACTGTTCTATTAAACTCAAAATGTTTTAACTATTTTCAGGTTACATATGAGCATAAAGAAATCGCATTAGATAATATTTTACAACTCTGGAGAATTCCTGGATTTGTTAATGAGCTGTATTTAAATTATGATTGTGACATGTACTGTACAAATCTCTATGAAGATCTTACTAAATTATTAGCAAAAAATGCTTATTCTGCTTCTGTTGGTGTTTGGCATACTCACCTATTGTCTTTGGATGCACTTCTTACAGTTATAGAAGGTATTTACAGTGATATCAACAATTTAATAATAAATAGGAAGTTTATTATGTTTTAGGCATAGAAAATCACTGTTTAGGAAACAAAGTTTTACAAGATTCCACTAGCAACAATCAGTCAACAAAAGAAAGTGATGGAGTCATAGAAAGCATTAGTAATATTTTAGGAAAAACTAATAGAATAAAATTCTGTGAAAACATACCAGCATTATCAGATTTATTAGTAAAGAAAAATATCAAAAAGGTTGTTATAATGGTTTAACTTATATAATATAATTTAGACTGATTTCCATTGTAGTGGTTGCCACAAGGTACTGAGTATTTCAATTCAAAGCCGAAGAAAGGCATACAATTTTTTCAAGAACATGGTGTTCTGAAAAGTGACTTAGATGTTTATGAGGTAGCATTATTTTTAAAGGAAAACCCGGCATTGGATAAGAAAATGATAGGTAATTTTACTTATATTTAATTTTTGATCTACGTTGGTTATTGTTTTTTATATTTATAGGAGAATATATTAGTAATAGGAGTAACTTAAATATATTAGAAGCATTTGTAAAAACATTTGATTTCACTGGAGTACGAATAGACGAGGCCCTACGTAGTTTTTTAGAAACATTCAGATTACCAGGGGAGGCCCCAACAATATCATTAATTTTGGAGCATTTTGCCGAGCATTGGCATGTGAGTATAATTTCCTTTAAACCGTAAAGCTCAACACTTAATATACAGAAAATACAGAAAATTAATTAATTACAGAAAAGTAATGGGGAACCATTCGCCGATGTAGATTCAGCGTTTACATTAGCTTATGCTGTTATAATGCTTAATGTGGATCAACATAACGAAAATGCGAAAAAACAGACCATTCCAATGTCAGACGTTGCGTTCAAAAAGAATTTAAAAGGCGTTAATGGTGGCAATGATTTTGACGAGCAAATGTTGGATGAAATATACACAACCATTAAGTAAGTTGTGTTTTCACGTTATTAGAGTGAAAATTATTCTAGTTGATTTTTGCAAGTATTATAAATATTAATCAGAACGGTCTGACAGAAAAATTACACATGTATGTATGTGATGTATAATTAATAACATATCCAGTCTGTGACGTTTCATCAGGGTAGATTGAAATAAAGACTTTAGTTTTTAAATTATCTTTAAATATGTGCAAAGTGTCAAATTCCTGTGCACCTTTACAGAATGTTTGACGATCAGTACCATGTATCAGTGTCAAAAGAACATTATCAAAAAGATGCTTCGCCTAAAAAGAATCCGTTGTCCCAGTTGCAGCTCAAACTTTCTTCAGCATTTTTTATAGCGATTTTCGAATAATAGTTGTTTCATTTTATCACATTACGCAACATGTTTTGTCAAGCCAAAAATGCTCTCAAATGTTGACCTCCTTTTTCATTATTTTACGCATATTTTTTATTATAGTGATGTTTATGCCCTTATCAACTTTTGACTTCTTCATGTATTTTGTAGCCGCTTCTTAGGCCATCCAAGAACTTCTGAATTTCTTAACATAGACAGAGTATTCATGACGATGTACGCCTTTCTTCTATGTTTCCAGCTCCTACTCTCTCGTACTTATTCATTTTTAAACGTGTTCCGTTGTAACGACATATCAATAATAAAAACTTGTACACACTCTTGTCAAACAGGCAATATTTATAATAGTTAATATATTTTATAATTCTATTTTAGTTAATTTAGTTTTCAGTTTAGTTTTATAATTAATTTTATTAGTTTTTATGATTTTAAAATAGTTCAATAATTTTTTAATTGTTTCTCCATTAACTCTCTTTACAGAAATGATGAAATTGTAATGCCAGCGGAACAGACAGGATTAGTAAGAGAAAATTATTTGTGGAAGGTATTGTTGAGAAAAGGAGCTTCAAAGGAAGGCTTATATATGCATATTCCTCAGGGTAAGTTGCTTGAGCTATCTAGAATTAATTTGTAAATATCGTGTTTATAGGAACATATGATTCTGAACTATTTAAATTGATATATGGACCAGTAGTGGCCGCATTATGTGGCGTTTATGAGAAATCCGAGGAGTCATCCATATTTAAACATATAATAATGGGATTTGAAAAATGTTCGACAGTAGCAGCGCAATTCGGCATGACAGAAAACTTGGATACACTTATATTGTCCCTTTGTAAATTTACAATATTTTTCAATCAGAAGCGCCAACACAATATCACAGTAAGTATGCTAAAAGACATAATTTTCATTTACTGTATTATCATTTCATACTACAATATATTTTGTTTGAGTATAAGTTCTGAATAGATCCAGTTTTTTACTCGAAATTAGTTCCGACACAATTGGAAAATAGAATTTTCCAATTGTGTCGGCCAATTGGCCATTGGTTCCAATTGGCCTGGAACGACGTGTTAATTTCGGCGGTGTTTAACTTGTTGCTACATGTTTCAGTAGTATGTGTGTAAAACTTTATCAGTTTGGATGTTAATATATACATCAAAATATCGACTCTCCATTTAGTGGCCGAATTGGAAACAACAAATTCAGTAAAAAATCAGCCAATGCCCTTATATAATAAACTTCAGAATCGACAGAGACGTTGCCATTGACCGTAAAAGTAGAACCCAAGGCAAAGTAGGCAGTCAATTCAGAACTTAAGCCTGTTCTTGTACAAGATACACCTTTTAAGCCAAAGGTGAAAAAGCCAAACCTTAAAGAAAAATCCTATGTCTTGATCCATAACCAGTCTACTTCTCGATCAATATGCTGTTGGTGCTTTTAGAGTTCTAATATTCTTCAGCAAATATTGCTATTGTTGGCGATCGACCTCAGCCGTTCTGGCGTCAAACAATATTAGTCTCTATTTTTTAGATAGCTTTCAATGATCTTGATCCATGTATTTTTGGAGCACTCGCTGTATCTTTCATCCAGAAGATTGATTTCATCACAGAGGTCTGGAAGGAATTCATTCACCTTTCATTTGACTGACAAGTTCAAACTATTATAATCGACCTCTCTGATTTTATTCTCTAACTGTGCATTGATTGCCGCGTTTGTAAGACGATCCGGGGTTACTATCATGTTGACAAGTAGTAGAGACGACTCCTTGGTGAATACCAGCTTAGATCTCCAATGAATAATAAATCATTCTGCTATGGGACCATTAAGATGCTTGAAAAAGTCTAATCTTTTTAAAACATATTCAGCTTCGAAAGCTGCTAGTGTAGTAGTACTGGCAGCGTATGATAAAGTACAGTAGTATCTACACAATCACGATTTAGTCCAAATTCTGTTTCCAAATCCTGTTGCTTCGGGATTTCTTCTTCGAAGTATTATTCCTATAATTTTTATAACACTTTTCCGACAATTGATAGGAGACTTATTCCTCGATAGTTTTTAAAATGTTTCATTACGACCTTTTTTTAATGCTGAAATAATCCGGAATTTCGCCAAATCTGCGTAATCAGAACGTGAAGCCGTTGAAATAATGTTTCTCCATCGGCCTTAATCATTTCTGCTGTTGGTCGATTTTAGCTTCTTACCACAACTTGATTTTGATAGAATAAGAATATAAAATTTGACAAAGAATAATAATCTTAGTCACTCACACTAAGTAACTTTGTAGCTTTATGAAATGATCTCTATGTTGGTAACATGTTAGTTAGATCTTTTTTTAAGAGATATTGATATTGCTATAACAAAATTAAAAAAGAAATAAAATTCAGCAATTTAAATGAGATTTTTTCGATATAGATATCCTTTGGTGCTGACCAGAAGGCTCAGCTTGCTCTCAAGACTGTATTTTCACTAGCCCATCTTCATGGAGATAACATCAGGGAAAGCTGGAAACATATATTTGATTTGATTCAATCTTTATACAGGTATTCGTTTTTCAATTCATGATATACTTGTATTGGCAAGTTTTTCCTTTTAGTAACAATTTACTGCCTAAAGGATTTGTTGAAGCAGAAGACTTTATCGATCAGAGTGGAAGAATTATATTATCTTATAAGGAAACGGAAAATTTACAAAAACAGGACACTGGTAAGATTAATACATTAGCAATATGTAACGTTTTAAAAAAATTGGTCTTGACAAATTTACAGGTTTATTAAGTTCATTGTATTCATATATGGTGTCAGCCGAAAATTTATCTAAAATACCGTCCCCAGAAGAACAACAGTATATTGAAATTGCAAAAGAATGCCTAAAAGACTGCAATCTAGGTAAATGGATTAATCTCGTATATCAACTTTCGGGATAATTAATTTTCTTTGTGATACAGCATATTTTTATATTAAATAATTGAATATGTTTTAGATCAAATTATTACTGATTCCAAATTTTTGCATGAGCAGTCCTTATTGGAATTAGTGAAAGCTTTAATTGACTTATCCAGAGGCCCTGATGTACAAAAATCGTTAGGTTATACATATAATGAGAGCATCACAGTGTTTTTCATGGAATTGCTGTTTAAAATTGTCATTCAAAATAGGTATGTTCAGTAGATATAATTTTATATTGGATAAATAGATTTTGTGTCTTCAGGGATCGCGTAATGACTGTTTGGCAGCCAGTTAGGGATCATATTTATACTCTCGTCATGAATGCGTCACTATTCGATTATCAATTTTTGTTAGAACGTTCGGTTATTGGTTTGTTGCGTATAGCAATCAGACTAATGAGAAATGAGGAAATGTGTCCAATAGTCATACAGTCTCTAAGAATGCTACTTCTATTGAAAAGCGCTACTTTATGTAGAATATCTACACAAATTTCTTTTGGTTTATATGAATTGCTGAAGACTTCTGCACAAAACATTCACACTAGCACTGACTGGACCATAATATTTACATTGCTAGAATGTGTGGGTGCAGGAGCGCAACCTCCTAAACCAATTGCTGACGATGGTGCTCATCATATTGATCCAGGTATATTAAGTTGTTTTCTTAAATTTCTAATTATTTTTGTTCTACAATCCAGGTACGAAATCAGAAGGTGAAAACCAAATAAATAGTGATGATGAAAGTGTTATCTCAGATCGGGGTTATACTTCAGATACAGAATTAGCCAAAAGTCCAAAAAATACCGAAAGGGCACCCAGTCCGTTTATAGTGCCTAATTCTCCCATAGGAACCCCAAATGCGGGTGGATGGATTCTTGTAAGAATAGTATACATTTTATGTTTATATATAGTGTATTTGCTTTCTTTTTTTAGGTTGGCAATGAAGGTGAAATACAACCAGTAGTTGGTCGTACTGTGCCACCTACTCAGTATGGAATAGCTTTGGAAAGAAGCTTAGGTAAATATATTTTTATTCTATTTGTTATTAAAATTATTTAAGTAGCTATCATTTTTGAAAGTATAATGTTTTTAGGACCTTATAATCCGATAAGTTTGATAAAGTGCTGTGAAAGTTTAGCTTTTCTAGTCAGAGATGTAGCGCATATTACTCCATACAATTTTGATATTTGTGTTCACTGTATAAGAACATTCGTGGAAGCCAGTTTACAAGAATGTAACTTTAATAATCGCACGCTATAACAATTTGTTTTAACTGTAATCGTTTGCAGCCAAAAAGGGCGTAAGAAAGACAATCGCTAGTAAGCGGATTAATGATTCAAGAGAGTCGAGACTGCGCCGAAAGAATTCGAGCCGAAGAAATCCAGAAAATGCCAAATCCAAAAGTCCAACAAGTAGTCCTGATGAAGATAATAGTAGTGATAACGATTGCCTTGGCGGTTACCATCATTTGGTAAGATAAATAAGCCATTAAACATAAGTTGTAACAAATCAGTGTTATTCTTTGTTTAAATATTATATTTTATTTTTAAAGTTACTGGATTTGATGCACACTCTTCATACTAGAACGGCTCAAATCTTTAAATGGTGGGCAGAGGAAGGTGGGGAGATTGCTCAAGAAACTTCTCTTTGGACACAGGGTTGGTGTCCATTATTGCAAGGCATTGCTAGAATGTGTTGTGATCGTCGAGAACAGGCAATATAACATCTACATTGTTTTTATTGTTTTAATGTTAATCATTTTTATATTTTCTAGGTGAGGATCAGCGCCATAGCATTTTTACAAAGAGCCCTATTGGTTCACGATCTTCAAACTCTCACTGGACCTGAGTGGGAACAATGTTTCCATAGGGTCCTATTTCCACTCCTAAACTATCTTCTGCAACCCATTAATCCTAAGGAGCCAGTGGCGATGGCTGAATTTAGAAACAGGGCGGCAACGGTTTTGTCAAAAGCAAGTACTTTGGTTTTATTCTCAAATATACAATAATAAATAACCTATATTTAGGTCTTTTTACATCACCTTACACCACTACTATCGTTGCCAACTTTTGCAAATCTATGGTCTAATATACTAGATTTTATGGAAAAGTATATGCATGCAGATAAAAGTGATATCCTTTATGAAGCTATCCCAGAACTACTTAAAAATATGCTTCTCGTTATGAATTCAGCAAAAGTATTCGACGGGCCAGACGGAAAGGTATGAATTTGCTTTGTTTATATATTCTTTTTGTATTCTATGTATTTTTGTAATTCTGTTATTTAGAATCAATTATGGCTTGTTACTTGGGACAAAATTGGAAAATTCCTGCCTAATTTAAAACATGAACTATTTAAAGAAAGCGATGATGAAATTACTCATATCGAAAAGGTATTTTATTGGATACCAATTAAAATTTCACCAAATATATTTTGTGATACTTTTTCTTAGGAACCTGTTCAAGGTGTACCAAAGACTGTAAATCCTATTCAACATAACATCGAGAATTTAACGAGATCGAGCATAATATTGCAGCCTCCTATATCTCAGCAACAAGTTTCTTCTCATTTATTTGCCCATTTGGGACAAGTAAGCATATTTTGTTTTAATTCCACATGACATTTTTTATGTAATGAATGCTAAAGATATAATTTTGTTTTTAAGATGATTTCGACTCCCATTGGTAGTAATCATGTAACTGAAACTTCAACGATTGTCTCATCTACAGGCAATCAAACCTTTGTTATGCAACCGACATTACAGCCAGGCTTACCTTATATGCCTAATTTACTGACAAATGTAGTTAGTTCTCCTTCTCAAGGTAACCCATAGTAGTTAATTTATAATATTTTACTTATATTACGTGTGTTATTTTTAGTTTCGGTAGAAGCTGACCAGCATACTTTTCCGATTTTGTATAATACTCCAACCGTTATTCCTAGTACCACTACCACTGAAGTACAACCCCTCTCTTTATATGCCGATTATATGGGTAATCCTTACAATGCGCATGGTAGCAATAGGTAAAGTAGAAGACTTAAATAATGATTTTGTATCTCTTTCATTCATTCTAAAAAATTATATTGTTAGGGATGATAAAATACCAAGCCTGGTAAAAGAAGAGCCAATTAATCAAAATACAGCTGCGACGACTATCTCAAAGCAAACGGAGGAAGAAATTACTGTATCGGAAACCGATGGGATGTCTGTAGTTGCTAATTCTAATCAATTCAATCGAACTATGATCGAAAACGATGGCATAGCACAGCCAACAGCATTCTTCCAATCATCTAATTATTTTAATGCGACCTCATTTATTCCAGAAGGAAGTGAAATACTTTTTGGTGTAAACAAAGATGTTGAAAAAATTCCACTTAGTAATACCACGCCTCCAAGTTCAGACGTTTAATTAAGAACCAAAAAGGCATTATTTCTTTAAAAAAGCAAATGTTTATATTTTTTGCTCAACGAAACGACTTAAATAGCCTTCTACCAGATTGATTTTATACTAAATATTGTACAGTGTAATATATTTTCAAAAACCGATATGTAAATGGTATAGTAAATTATAAACAATTTATAAAGTGTAATAGGTTTATATGTATGTATATTTTACTTATTGGTATAGTGAGAGCTGTTTTCAGTAGATTATTGGAGGCTTGATATATAAATGTTCTTGCACACATCAGTTATTAATTATAAAGTGTATGTAGGAAAAAAAATATATTTGAAAATGAAATTGTGATGTGCACTTTTTTCTTTATAAATAAATATAAAATTAAATACAGACATAAATGATTATTTTTTTGGTGTATCACTTTGTTTAATTATATGAATGAATCTGGATAAATTAGATTTAACATTATATGAACAATTCCATTGTAATATTACAATAATATAGTATTTCTTGCAGTTTTTTTTTTGATTATCCTTTGGAGTATGTAGGTTTTCTGCCAGTTTTGTATTGGTGGATCTAATTGTCAAATATTTTGGGTTACTTAGTGTTATCCATGTCCATATGTCCTCGTCGCTAATCGCCGAAGAGAGTATCAACCAATGACACTGCTAGCACAAAATTTGCACCAAACAGTAACTTTTTGTGGCTGCACTGTCGCCTGATTAATTTCATGTCGCAGGCCACATATGGCAACCATGTCAGCATAACCATTCAAAAATGTGTTTCGTCAGTAAAGATGATTTTTTGGGTAAACTAAGATCATAAAATTTATCATTTGGATCTGCTACTCAACCATGCAACTTTTGCAATGCTATGTCTTTTCTGGATTTGGGATTTTTTAAATCTAGTTATCATAGAAATACAGGCACATAGTGCACATTTACATAGCGTGATATAAAACAGTTGATTCCCAGCCATCGTTGAATATAAAAACTTCTTTAGACGTTGGAATTCGTATTAAAGAGATTTGTTCAACTGACTAAGTCATTTATTTTCAACATAATTTCTCTAACTATATATTATGAAATGTCTCACGTTTGTCTGTTCATGATAAACTCAAAAACTAGAGTGATTTATGAAGGTTTAGGTGCATTATAATTTGTTGCGTAAGTCGGTTGAAACGTGATGATAATTGTTGAAAATGTCGGAAAAAGTCAAGCCACCTGGAAACTTTAATCTAAAACGCTGCCTAATATCTGAGATATAACAAAACAAAGTATCTAGGTCTATATAGAAAAAATCGCGATTCCATACATCTATTTTGTAGGGATAAGGATAGCTCACTATACCCATTCTTCACATATTGCAATAACTAACAGTAAAGGTAATCAAAATATTAACACAGAATTACAAATACAATAATTTTATTGTTCTTAGAGATTTCCGTTGAAAATATGAAAAGTAATCACAGAAAGAAGAAAATAATATACAACCACCTCAAATGCGTAATGTATAACTTTATAATTACAATTAAAATATTTTTTGGAATCATGTTTCTTACTTGTTTCAATATATTCATCGTCGCAGACTTAATCAAAAAGAAAATTAAGTCTTACGCTTGGTGCACATATATATCGCAGTAAAAGTGAGA
The DNA here is from genome assembly GCF_030347505.1 of Rhynchophorus ferrugineus. Classification (NCBI taxonomy): domain Eukaryota; kingdom Metazoa; phylum Arthropoda; class Insecta; order Coleoptera; family Curculionidae; genus Rhynchophorus; species Rhynchophorus ferrugineus. The sequence continues at coordinate 21,058,211 of NW_027472580.1, forward strand.
TTCGGAGTATCTAAGTTAAACATCGTCAAAAGTTTTCTTTTTTGAGATAATTTGGCAGGCGAACAAGGCACAAAAGTTATTTAAAAATCACCTTGTAACGCCTTATTGGAAGACTAACTAGTACTTTAATTTTTTTTTGTTTTCGTTTCGTTATAAAATATTTATTGGACTATATGTTAAAATATATAAATCTATATATTTATAATATATAATCAAAAAGCTCTCTTAGTATATAACAATATCATGAGCTTGTCGTTGTGAATGACTATGTTCACAAAAATAGTGAAATAATTTATACTGTTCATTAAACAGAAAACATTAATTCTACTTGCATTCAAATTGCGTTAATAGTTGACTAACAAAATCTTATAAATATAAATAAAACAATATTTAAGATCAGTTTAAAAACAATCATAAATTATTTTACTTTACCAGCACTATGTATACAAATATCTAAAAAATTTGGTATCAATATTTCCCGATATTGCATATCGATCGTATTAACAATTCAACACTGATGAGATTTCTTTAAAGTCACAGGAATTTTTTCAAATTGTTCAAAAAGTGTTGATGACGATCATAAATAAATTCGATCTATTTTCGTCAAAAAATAAATAAATAAATATTCAATTTTATATATAGTGTTAATCCCGGAACAACTAACGGTAGTTAAATTAAGTTGATTTACATGATTATACAGAATGATTACAAAATATGGAGCATGCTTTGTTTAATTGGATGGATATTTGTATCCTGATATCTTCAGGATTTGTTATTAGACTGTAAATTGGATTTGTATATGTTGAAATTAGTGATTTGGAACGGGGACCCATTGGCTTTTTCTATGTTCCGCATCGACGGCAGCTTTGACTTGTGCGCAGACATGGGCGACGTTGGCACCGGCTGACACCACCGTAGTAACTAGATGACGATATTCTGCTTCGAGTTTATGTCCATGTTCAAACATCTCTTTAGCTGCTTTGCCGGATAATTTATCTACACTGCACCTGAAGATATTGAATTTATTAACTATTACAATTACAATTAACTCAACCATTAAAATTACCTGGCGTCTTTCACCTCTCTAATTTGTTTAGTGCTCTTAAACTTGATGAGAAGTACAACTGGATTAATTTGTTGTCGTCTAAGACGCTGTACACTTGCGATGGAACAATCAAGCATGCAGTGGAGACGAGAATTTCCAACCGCTTTGATGGCGTGTACTGTGATACACTCAAAACACGAACCCCGACGACGGTACTCTATTATAAGACCTTCCTCCAATTCCCTGTTATAAACAAGTCACGTTATAATAGTGGCTAATTATGGAGAATCATAGACTGCATACGGCAAACTTCGTCTGATTTTGCGACGTTGCCATTTACAAGCAATTAAGAGGCAGAATCCAAGGGATTACAGAGGGAATTTTGGATTCGACCTTGACAATGGGAAGAGGTCTGTTTTGTAAGGTTAATGTTGTTGTTGTTAATAGTTTATTTCTTCTTGTAGTATTCATATTTTGATTATAAATAGTAAGCAGAAATGGATAAATCATCGATTTGTGAATATTGTCAAAAAGCTTTTATAACACCTTTAATCTGAACATACATATGAGGACATTCCATTCAGGTGCATTTCTATTCGATTTTTATTTTAATTTTGTAAGTTGGATTCAATTCTATAGCAAATTCACACTACTCATTCCTCGTAACTGGTATGAAATTGATAGAAAATGGAAAGTAATGTGAAATAGAATACATTAAAACAAATGTGGGGCATAAAAATTACTTAAGTAAGATGTTTTTATTGAAATGAGATAAAAATATGATTGCAGTTAAACTAGTTGCTAACATTTCAATAGATGCTATATCGGATGAAACCAAGATAATGTAAGCAGTGGCAATTTGGAATGACTAGATTTGATTCGTAAAGATTTACATAATATCCAACAAGAAAGCTGATTGAATCATGCAGGTACAAAGCAAAAAGTGGCGCTACAAGTGTTAAACCACGGGTAAATGAGGTTAAAAATACAGGATGTGTGTTATATAAGCCACAATCTAATTTTCTGGGTACCTACCTCACTTTAAAGGAAGAAGATTAATTATAATGAAAAAAGTACAATATGAAATATTAAAACAATATAGTTATGATTGTACATGTGTAAATTCTACACATTGATTTATGCATATGTATTTGAATTGCATTCCTTGCTTATATTAAATGAATTGGAAGAGGGGTTCCATGCTGTTGGCTGAGATCATCTAGGATTTGCCACTACTTAGATATATTTTTGATTAACTAATTATAAAAATATATAGATGTTTGTGTTTAATAAGTATGTTACGTTTGTACTCTTTAAATATATGAATAATTGACAAGAACTTTGATTTATTATTCTAATGTTTATATATTGACAAATACTGATTTATTTTCTCTTTATTCCCTTAACAAATATTTTAAAATGAAATATGTTTCTAAAAGGTTCTTTATATTAACTTTTTTATATTACAGGAAATGAAAAATGTAGCAAAAACTTAGCTAAAATTTTAACTTGAGTCTCAACAGTAATATTAGGTTAATTTGTGAATTCAAGATAATTGATTTCATTTATTCTATACTTTTTAACTATACGTGTAATTTGCAAGAAGCGGTAACGTTGCAAATTCAAATCATTGTGCGCATGTCACGATTCTCCAGAATTAGACTCTTGTCATTAATCATGTTGTTTTAAGGAGACCAAAAAATATAGCCTACCTGTCGAGTTGCGCTTGAGTACATCTTCTTGCTTCAGTGGCAGCTCTTTGAAATTTTTCCGGAAAGTCGCTAACTAGTTTCTCAGCAACGCATTCAGCCAAAGGTCCAAGAACTAAGACTGGTCTAAACTCGGGGAATTGGAGCCGCTCAACACGTTGATATGACATCTGCGACAAATCCTCATGCAAAGAACCTGAACAGTACCAAAGTTGTAATAAATGGTATTCTAATTTTAGGCGTTGTTTTAGCGTTACAGCTGGGATTTCAATACGTTAGTTACGATTTCTTAGATTTTATATTATGCCTTAAAAGAAACTTTTTATTTGTTGGAGGTTTGGGAAATACATACTGATGTATTAATGCCGTACTCGCCTTGCTTGTGTATTAATGCAGGTACAACAGAACACTAATAATAAATTAATTTGTAAAATAAGATTAAGCATATCTAATTTAATTTTTAAAATTTAACAAAAAATTGTTGCAATGTATGTCAATCAGTAATATGGCGCTGTTGGGAACTCAGTCGTTAGGTTCATAACATTTCTTGAGAGTCGACTACGAGTTGCGCTTGCGTATGTTTTATAAAAACGGTGGTTTTCATCACTTGACACACAAATGATACCCGAAGCATACCTCTTTCAGAAATGATTGAGCAGTTTAAAGATCCGAAATACCAATGGAAAAATCAAAATACAAGTAAAGAAATTCATAAAGAACGGTAAAAAACGTGGAGTCTTTCATACAAAATTCAATCGGTACAAAACTAAAGCTCAATGATACCAGCAAAAGATTTGATTTTATAAACTAGACTGTAGAATCTTTTTTAATGTTACTAACATCTTGTTTTCAAATGAAACTCATATTCATCTTGATACAGGTAAATAATTAAATTAACCCGTAGTATTAACAGAATTACCTCTATTTTAAAGAGCATTGGCTGAGATGTTTTATTGCTTTTTTTAAAGATAAGTTTCCATTTAGATAATATTATTTTTAATAAATAACTTCCCCAATTGTATATTTTAAAATTAATAAATATTTTTAAAAAATTCAATTATCTACTAAATAGAAAGTTTCTCTTCAGACACCTTGTAATTAATACCACTAGATGAAAGACCACAAAAAGCAATATGCTGACAATATAAATGTAATTTGCAAAATGTCATACAAAATTAAAATATATATTTTAAAATAAAAAAGCCCACAAATGTCAATTAATGATCAATACCGCTATCTGATATCCATCCAGGAGTTAAGTTGCAGTAGCTGGCCAGCTCTTTTGAATCCCGAGAATTAGACGAGCCCATTCCTGAGGAACCGCTGCCGCCTCTTTGGTGTTTCTTACGACGGAAAAAACTTCGTCTAGCTGTTGCTGTAGCACGTCCTTCCAAAGCGTCACCCGCTCCTCGACGTAATAGCATCTCCTCCTCCACCTAAAGTAGAGTGTCAATGATTAACATATATAAAAAAAAGGAAAAATCTGACCTTATATTTGCTTGGTATAACACCACATTGTTGCCTATGTCCCTCTCCATCCAATCTCCAAGCTCGCCATTCACCTGGTACTCCGTTAAACATGGTATTATCCACATAGAGAACGTCGTCTTTGCTGAAAGATAACTGAGGTGGTTCAGTCAATTCGTTGCCTCCTCTGTCGAAACCACAACGGACATACAAACTGTCGCCTGGTTTATCTTTGATTTCGTTGTATTCTGAAACATATTTATATTACATCTGCCTTTTTCCATGTGTGTTCGACTTTACATACTATCTATTCTGTAATGAGCCAAAACAGTAACTTTGTCAGCGGGTTTTGCTAACTCATATGCAGCCTCTTCAGCAGTAGCCGACCTAAGATCGCTACCGTTGTATTCTAAAATTTGATCACCCGTTCTTAGACCGGCGTGATACGCTAAAGAATCTGGCTGTACTGAATGAATAAATATACCAGCAGCATTTCCACCTACTAATGAAATTCCTAGGTTAGAGGTCTTAAGTGTTTCAATACAAAGATATCTTGGCTCTTCCATGGATCCTCCTCTGAAACAAATTTTATATATTTTTATTATAAACATTTCCCAATTGAGCATATATTTATTTTACCTTGGACTTCCTATATTAGGGCCGCCACCTTGTCTTTGCATTACCATTAGGGAAGGTTTATTTTGCAATGATGAACTTTTCCTAACCTCTTTTGGGGAATTACATGGCGTCGCGTCTCCTTCCCCCTCATCTTCATCATCGTCGTCGTCTTCGTTTGATGAAGTGCCAGATAGAGAATCACCTCCGCCGCCGATCTGACGATAATTACGTGTAGATAAATATACTAAAATCGGTCTTGCTTTTAATGTTACCTCATGATATTTATCAGGACTGTATTGAACAAGCATAGTAATGGAATTCCCGCACTGCCTCAGAACATTGGCTGCTAAGTTGTATGTGGCGTTGCGCATATTTATTCCACAAACTTCTAACAGTTGATCACCAATTTGCAGCCCCACTCGGCTGGCTAAACTACCTTCCGTGACCGTCGATACGAAGATACCTCCGGTATCTGCTATTTGTATACCGAGAGGTTCGTTAGATTTATCTAGAAGATAAGAAGTGTCCAGTAGGTGTGGTTATTTTTTTTGTATAAAACTGCCCCCATTCTTGCATACTCCTAACCGAAAACTAAAATATGTAACATGCATGTAACAGTTAGCTTTGGACCGTGTAACAATCTTTCGTATCTCCCTTTTGAGTTTGATGCGGCCCAATACCTACAGCTTTATTTGTTTACGGATATAAATTGGCTTAGTTACTGATGATTATATTATCTAATCAACGTTGAGTAAGAATCTAACATTCTTTCAGTGTAAGTTTTTAAGACTTGCATTAGTTGGCCGACCTTGGAGTGTTTAAAATTAATTCTGATGCACCTCGTGGTTGGCGAATATTGTAATGACGAATTTTATACGCAAAAGTTTGTATGGCTACTAAATTTAGTTGACCAACCAGCTGGTTGAGTTAAAATGTCGTTGATTAGAGAAATAAAATGGCTAATGAAAAGTAGAGGAAAGAGAGTGGTATTAAAAAAGGGAAAAAATGTGGAATATTAACCAACCATGCCATTTATAGCCTTTGTGGATAAGAATACAGAACATGGTGAATTAGATTGATACAAGTAATATAAACTGTCTTGGTGAAACATACTCATAGGATGTAAGATTTTAGTTTTGTGCAAATGATAATTTTGTTTGAATGTAAATATGGTTGATACAAGTGACATCATCACTGAAAGCTCATTTCATTTCTTATATCGACGACAAACTTTCAACACTTACAATTTTCAGAAAGTTCAAATATTCAAGGGCAGTGTATACTTCTTGAATTTTTATTGTTTATTGCTACAATAGGTTCGATACTTCTTTGACTTACATGAGTAAATAAAAAATATGTAAAAGATAACCCGCCACGATGTTTTGTACATTTAGTTTCAGAAATAAATAATGTTTGGTAACTTAATGTTGCTCTAGTTCATAGAACATAAAATGCCAACTAGCGTTGGGAACTATCGACTGTTTAGTAATTGACTACTTTTTACTATCGACTGTTTCTGTCGTGTACTTTTAGTTACTATTTTTGGTTCTACTAGTTTCATTCGACTGGTTTTTAACATTCTGGCTCTGTCGTCCTAGCCGCGACCTTGATAAAAATATACCCAATTTATGCTTACATAGATTAATATGTAATATATATAGTTTTATGATATTTTTGGTAGTTTGCTTGTAAATAACAATATATTGTATATTAATATAGCAGCATTTTAGAACGATATTTTTCAAGATTGTTAATGTAATAGGGTAAAAAGTTTAAAATTGTGAATGATAAATAGTAAAATACTTTTGATTCTTTTTATGGCTCGATTTTTGTTAAAAAATATTTTCCGTTCAATAATAAAGCATTTACTTTATTTTAAAAAGCTCTAGTAGTTATTGTGCGATCATTTTTAGTTATGCCATGGATTAGTTTTTTTTTTATAGCAATTAACATATTAAAATACGATAAAACATTTGTGGGGTATTATTCCATTCCATTTTACAGATCCACAGAACATTCAAATATAAAAGTAATTATACTTCGTTTAAAATGAAATTATAAATTGCATGTTAATAGTATTCAGAAATAATTTTTTCCCTCTTGTTTTTTAAAGTTAGTATGTGAAGGTATATGTACATCTTCATCTCGTTATACTACCGTTGGAAAATAAAAGCACATATAAAATTAACTCCAAGCAATTATCTCTAATAATAATAATAATAATATATATATATATATATAAATAAAGAAAATATATAGTTAGCTCACCTATATGTACTCGGCGTAATTCTCCTGGTAATGGTTTATGCCCCCAAGGACAATAATCCTTCGGACCATTAACTTGGGATGAATGATCACCAGGGCTACTCAAAACTTCTACGTGAAAAATTGGCATCGGACTTCCTCTTTCAGAGCTGCCTCGTTCGATACTACCGGTACTTACTTTCGACGTTACACTAGGGTTAGATGGTACTCGAAATCTCTGTTCCCTAAGATTATAACGAAATATTATATTTGTGACTTAAACATAAACATCTTCATAAAGTTGCAAAAACTTTTAATAATTAACGGTACCTTTTTCTGGGAAAGGTTCCTCCAGGCTCTAACAAATCAGGGGGCCTTCTGCTGCCAATATCAACGGATGGACTGTGATTATGATGATAGGGTTCAAAACTGAAACTTTCTCGAGACTGGTTTATATGGGGATGGGGATGTGGGTGATAGGGGTAGTGCATCCTGGGTGATACAAATAGTTGACTTGGACCTCGAGAATGTGAAGGTCCTAAATCAGTACCAACTATACTGTCCCTTTCTGAATCAGATCCATATTTACTTATACCTGAAAAAAGCCATTAACATTATATAACTTGATTGAATTAAGTAGGTCTGTTTAGTACGTCTAATATATTTAAAATTAATATTCACCCATTCTATTTTTCTTGTAATAAGGCAAGGAATCTTTCTCGTAGAGCCGTTGGTCTGGCATATACAAGCTGTTGTCCGAGTTCATATTAACACTATGTCGATTTGATCCATTACCACATTTTACTATTTCAAACGAATCAGTAGCCATGCCGAAATGATGGGTTGTATCAACGCTCTTGTAGCGGGAGTATCTATTGCTTGGAAGAGGATTTAGTGGAGCTAAAGATAAAGGTACTGGTGTAGAGTTGCGATAGTAATCTGGAGTTTCTTTGGATTGAGGCAGTAAACTAAGTGGAGGTCGTTCTTTTGTACGAGTTACTACAGTACCACCACCTAAAAATTAAAGCAAAACTTTTTGTATATTTAATTAAGTTATCTTATGTACTGTTATTAATGTAAATTTTGGGCTTGAAGCATAGAGTTGACTAATTGTTTTTTAAACTATATTGAAATTATATTTTTAAATAATTATTACATTATTTTAAATCATATACTTCCTTCCTTTTAAATCCTTCCTTCCTTCAGCTATGAAAATTTCAGGTAAATGGTTCCAGCAGATGGCTTGGCAGTAATTCTCTTAAACCTAAATACCACTATTTTTTGTCAACTGTTTTTAGCTGTACGAGCAGACAGATTAATGAACATAGGCGATTTTCCTTTTCAAGTGTTTGTTTTTAAATAGTGGCAATATTATATTTGAAGCTTTCATTTAGTTTAGAAAAGGAATAGAATGGCAGCATTATTAGTGCCTCCGTGGATCCAATATGTCACCACTGCTTATTATTTAAATAAAGGTGTGTTTTCATCCTTACATAAATGAGAACTGATGCCCTCATAGAATTATAAGGCTGATCTCCTTTGAATCAACAAGTCATTAACATATCGCTATAAGAGGTCGGTCCGACAAGTACTTAGCCTCATCGCCCGATGGTGCCACTGTCGCAAGAGAAAGTTACTACGTAGTTCTCGTAAACGAAATTTCAGCCGAATCGGACTCATAGTTTTGTTTTGGCCGCATGTAGAAGCGGGTGTGTACAGGATTTTGGAAAAATGGAAAAAAATGGAAATCGCGCAGCGAAATCAAAGACCGCTTGGATGCTGTGTACTGTAATTCTTCTCCTTCGATGGCTGTTGTTGAATTAAGGAGTTTCAACGTAGTCGCACATCGGTTTTTGATGAGCCACTCCCAGGTGCCCTGAAAACGGCTACCACGGAGGACAAAACGACAAAAATCCACGATCTCGTATTGGCAGACCGCCCACTGAAGGTGTGCAAGATAGCTGAGACAGTAGGCATCTCAAAAGACCGCTTGGGTTACATCCTGCATGAAATATTGGGCATTAGAAACCTGTCGACGTGATGGATGCCGCATTTGCTCACTCCGGGCAACAAACGCAACTGTGAAACCACTTCGGCGCAGTGTTTGACGTTGTTTAAGCGTAATTCGGAAGAGTTTCTGCGTTGTTTCATGATCGTCGATGAAACATGGTCTCTGTGGTACACACTAGAAACCAAGGAGGAAGTGTCTAAACAGTGGGGTTCACCTGGCAAACGTGCTCCGAAGCAGGCCAAGACTGTCCTATCGTCCGGAAAGATGATGGCCTTCTTTTTCTGGGATTTACAAGGTGTGATCTACATCGACTACCTGGAGAATGGCAAAACGGTCACAGGGATGTACCATGCCGAACTATTGGGCGGATTCGACGCCAAAGTGCATAAAAAAACGGCTTCATTTGACAAAAAACGTGCTCTGACACCATGACAAAGCATCGGCTCTCACCTCCGCACTTGCCATAGCCAAATTGGTTGAAATCGGCAATGAACTGCTGCCCCATCTACTATATTCTCCAGATTTGGGCCTATGCGACTTTTTTTCTGTTTCAGAACTTGCAAAAAATCATGAGGCATGAGGTTATCGTCGCTACGGAAGCCCACTTTGCAGACCTCGAGAAAACGTATTCTCCAGAAGGGTTAAAAGAAGCTGGACCATCAAATGTATCGAGCTAAAATGGGACTACATTGAGAAACAAATCGCCAATTTTCCAAAATTTTTGTTTTTCTTTTGTAGGCTAAGTACTTATAGGACAACCCACGTAAAATGATCCAATGACATTTAATTGCAACTACATGCTGCCCAATGAACTTTACCAAAACGATAAAATTGGTGTTACTAAAACTGTTATTATCCTGTGGTATCTTGTTAGAACCAAAGTTAGTTCGAGTCTAAAAACGTAATAGTCACTACAAAAATATATTTGTATGTTCCTGTAAGTCGTTCCAGTTAACGTAAACATGTTACAATTTTTATTTACCATAAAATAATTGATTTTATGATGCAATGGTTTTTTACTTGTGGTTTTGTAGAGCACCAAATATGATAGTTCTGTTTATGTAACCTCTAAGATGTAAATGACTTCCGTTAAAAAAATATTTACCACCAAAATCGACGTAACATAATTTAGTAACAGATGATCAACTCTATGATGAACTTAACTAAGTTGAAAAAAAAACATACCTGGCGTTAAAACCGCGGTTGCTCTAGCTTTTGGCCATGTACCCCCATTGTTTTTCTCCTCCTTGGGTTGAGATAAATGTCGCTTCGCCCCTCCTGACGATCTTTTAATCGTGCTATGATGATAACTATCCAAAACGGAATCCAGTGCAGCAATGGCCTGTTCGTGTCCGAAATCGATTGCGTTTGGCGAACTGTTTCGGTATTTCTTTTTGTCTTCTTTGGAATGCCTCCATGGACCTCGCATCAGCTCTAATTTTTCCTTCAACCACGCGCTGCTGTTTTTCTCTTGATTATTGAATTTATAATCGCCTTGGCTCAGCCAATCTTCTGTCTAATGATATCATTATTTGATTAAAATATTGGTTATGACTTCCGGCTTGAATGAATCCTCACCTGTGAACTACGATTTTCCTTTTTGTTTCGTCTAACTGGAGTGAACACATTTGGGCACTCGGGATAACTCATCTTTAGCGTGGTGATGTTGATAACTTCGGTGTTCTCGTCGTTGAGAACTTGCATGGCATCGCGTACGTTTTCTATATCGTCCATGGATTTTTCATTTATTCGAAGAATACGGTCGCCAACAGTTAGACTTTTGTCCCGCGCCGCCAAACTGCCTTCACTAATTCGATTAATGTACACTCCCATTTTTAACGACAATCCATGACAACCTGGAAAATGATTTTAATTTTCATTTAAAAATAATGAAATTGGATACAATGAAATAAAATTTTTACACAAAATATTAATGTCCAGTATAATTTTTCTGTCGATTTTATAGGTCGCTTTAGTGCAAAATTATGTAAGAATATTGGGTGTGTTATTCCTGTTATATAACTGTGACGCTGTAGTGTCTCGTGATTCTTTAATATATAAGGTCATTAGTTAGTCATTAATGAAAAGTTGTGAGTGATTTCATTACGTCGAAGCAATGGAAGAAAAAAGATATCATTCCGGTTTTTAGATGAAAGGGTAAAAATGGATCCACACTATGTTTTAAAAAAATGATAAAAACAAAATTATACATATTAATAAAAATTAATTACACCCATTAAGTATATTAAATATTAATGATGAACTTAACAGCAAGTTTTAGGTCATCTTTAATCATCTAGTTTTCCACTGATATACAAATGAAATTGTACACACTAATTAAGTATCTTTTATATTATGTTGGCCCTTAGAAACTACGATAAGTAAGCAAAAAAGCGTAATATTTAAATAGATAATATTTCTACACCAAGTAACTCAAATATATCGATTAGTTATTAGTCCGAAATAGAATAAAACGTTTCAAAACAATAGTACTTCCGATGCATATAATCTTAATTATCTTAAATGAATCGATTTAATAGCTCTTGTTAGACCATTAATACAATTCTGTCAAGTCGTCTAAGTCACTGTTTTATTAGATAATTGGGTGCGAAGAGTAACAGTGGCCGATAAAGTTGCCGTTTGAATAAAACTGAGTATAATAATTAATATAGGTATTGTGATTTTAGATGGAAACCATACCTGGTGCTAAGCGCGCAGTGTGAATCCATTTAGTAACTTGTTCACCGGATGACCCAATTTCATTTCTAGCGCATCTAGTTCTACGAACTAAAACATGTGCGGCGGGCATGCTCGAGCGGATAGCTTCCGTGACCATTCGAAGGGACACCTGACTGCAATCTACGTCATTTACACGTAGGATTCGATCATGAGGGAAAAATTTTCCAATAGCTGATGATCCAGGAGCTACAGATGCGACGTATACTGATCCATCTCCAGGAAACTCCCTACCCCCTATTGTGAAATTAAAATATTATTAGAATTTATATCACTCAATTAATCCACACCGCCATACCAGCAAATTCCAAGGCTTCCTCGTCGGAGCTGGTTAGGTCCAACTGAATTACTTCTGTATGACCACAAGAATGCATTTCTTCGATATTAGACTGAGATAATCGACCTTCACGTTCGATTTGTGCTTCTAATGCTTCCCTTAAAGCCTAAAATCAATTATAAATACGTTATCAATTCGATTGAAATGTCAAATATTAAAACCTTATTTTCCTTTAAAAGTTCGTTTCGTTGTTTTTTAATTGCATCGGATTCTCTTAAAGATTCTGCTAACTCTGAGACAGCTCTGTCACGTTCTTTTCGCATATTATCACATAAAGTTCTAATGCTCTCTCGTTCTAAAACAATTTTATCGCGTTCTGAAAATGCCCAATCTCGTCTGCCTTTAGAGACTTCTGCTTCTTGTACCTGCAAGTTTAATACAAAATTAAATATCCGGAAGATTTAAACTGATTAGCGTTACTAACGGCTTCAGCCAACTCTGTCTGTGCCTTGTCGAGACTTTTTCGTAATGATTCTAGTTCTTGATTTGCTTGATCCAAGTTATCCAGACGTTGCCGTTGACCTATAGATCGGGAGTCATCCCTCAGGTGTTCTTTACGTAAGCCTCCATCACCTACAGTTCCCATATTGTCGATCAAACGTCCCCTACTTTTTTTCATTTGGTCACCTAGCAGAAGACGACCATCTTCTGACGTTGCTCCCAATTCTCCAAATTTCTCTCGAAGATCATTACATTCTTTTAACGCCTAATAAAAATTTTAGAACTATGGTATCTGAAATAAATTAAATAGGTAAATTTACCTTATCCCGTTCATGTAAAGCACTAACAATTTCTCTTCTTAATGATTCCAACTGATAATTTAGACCTCTCTTTTCTTCTTGAAGTTCCTTTTTGTCTACATCAAGGATCTTAATCTTCTTCAAAGCTTGAGAAAGATCATCACTCAACTTCTCCATTTCCTTGTGCACTGTATCTCTACAATTTAACATGGATAATTTTATAATTGTAAAAAAATATTTTAATAATGTTCACTTTGAATGGCATAAAACATATTTTCTGTTGGGCATAATTTAACTTAACAGTTCTATAAGTGTAACAACTAAACATTGAACAATATTCTATCCCAAATCATAAGTTTGCATTTAACATAATAATGCTAATAATTAAACAAATATACACCACAGATAAAATTTTGCCTAAAACATTATTTCATAACACTATCATAACAATGAGTGTGTTGCTGGATAACATTAATGTGCAAATATTATTTGGACTCCCCTTTTAAAATATGTATGAGATATATTTAAAAAAATGGAATTCTACAATGTACAAACCTTTCACTCATTACTAGGGTATATTCAGCCATTGTTGCATTCCTCTCATCTGTTAATTTTTTAATATCTTTGTTTGCTTTGATAGAAACATTGACAGCTTCTTCATATTGTTGTTGTAGTTTTTGATGAGCATCTCTATATTTTGCATAGTCTTTGAATAATTTTCCAAATTGTTGTCTTAAACCTGCAATATCTCTTTGTGCTGCTCCTCTTTCTTGTCCTAAATTAATTAATTGCAAAATTATCATATATATATATACATTCATATTTAATTTGTATAGTACCTAAAACTTCACACTGCTTTAACAATCTGGCATTTTCATCTTGTGCAAGTTCTAATTTGGATAGTGCTTGAGTATGAGACATAAATAGAGCCTCAGATGCATTTCCATTATGTTCAGTTAATTCTTTGAGCAGACGCTGGTTTTCTTCCCTAAGTTGTTTATTTTCTGAGACTAGTTCTGTATATTTAGTTCTTAAAGAAGCTGAGTCTTGACTAGACACTTCCAATTGGTTCATAACCGCTCTTAATTGATCACGATAATAATCTAGATCCTAAAGTAAGTGTTGTTAAAATATGCATCCACATACATCTATTTCATACTCATACATTTATAGGATGGTCACATCTTCTCCGGGAAGTATTTAAATCATTACCTGGTTTATCAAATTGAGATTTGTAAGGTTCATATTCTCTAGAAGAAAAATTTCTTGCCAGAGTACCTTTAAAAAAATTTCATAATATTATGTTAACAAAATGTTGTAAGTTACTCACTACTGCTGCCAGCTCCTCCATCACTATTTGAAGCCATTTGTTTAATATATTTTAAGTAAAAAAATACTTAAAAATATCTAAAACCAATTGAAAACATCTTTAAACTAAAAGCATACTGATTATTAATACTAATAAATAATATCTGAGCTAAGGTAAGCCAGACTATGACTAGTGACCTCAATTTTTTATAACTAGAGGGTACAAGATTGGTGAAAAACATATATAATAATATATTTATATAGTATTAGAGCATATGAGGTGCATTTTCCATCTAAATTAATATTCATGGTTTCATATAATGTATATATTATTAAAAAAACATATTTGCTTTAAAAGATACATGTTAAATTCGTTAGAAAATATATATTTTCTTATTGTTTATTTCTGTATTGTGTTATTTTAATTAGAATCTAATTAGTATGGCCTACGTTACACATATTTTATAATCTTACCAACTCACCCATCCATTAGTTTTCTTTTTATCAGACAAATTAATACAAAATTATATTTAGACTATTACTAATCCCTCTAATAGGTAAAAGACGGAAGGAAAATGATTTACCTGGTGCATGGGCTTTTGTTGTTACATAAAATCATGTTTCTGTTTTGTGGAATAGACAACACATTCACTGCACTTTCTTTTCACCAAGATTCAGCCATTGTTGTAAATATTTTTCTTTTTTAGCACAAGATTACGAAAATTGGAACCCATACGACATTAGTCACATATGAATTGTCATTTTCGGAAAATAGTTTAGATATGTTAAAATAAATGATTATAAAGTGAATTAATAATTGTATATACCAAAATTCTAGATATAGCTTAAAAAATAGTGTTATTATGCTTATAATTAATAATTAGTATGCTATATTAAAAATATATTAGTTACCACTGTGCTTTATGTGTTGCATATACATTGTTGGAAAATAAATAAATTAATATTAAGTATTAAGATATTAAAAAATCAGTAAAGTACTGTCAGTTACAGAGAATAATAAGTGAGGTGATAATTTTAACAATCAAACCTTATTAATGTTTAACTGGTTGCAAAAATTTAAATGACAACTATGGATTATTTTTAAACAAAATCAAAATGGACAAGTATTAAAAACAGAACGGAAATGAATACTAACGTTACTGTTCTTAGCTATAATGAAAGTTTGCTTCGTAAATCAGATGTGGATTTGCTTAAAGGACCTCATTGGCTCAACGATACCATAATATCTTTCTACTTTGAGTATTTAGAATTAGATTTTTTTAAAGGAAATAACTCCTTTTTGTTTGTTTCACCAGAAGTTACTCAGTGTATAAAGATATCACCTCAAGAAGAACTTAGCATATTCTTAGATCCTTTATTACAAGAAAAAGATCCTAAGTTTATATTTTTTGCTTTAAATGACAATGAATTAACAGAATATTCAGGAGGAAGCCACTGGAGTTTGCTGCTATATTCTAGGTAAATGTAGTGTTAATTTTAATTGATCTATATTTATTATCAATATTTTAGATTAGAAAAAACTATATTTCATTATGATTCTTCTAAAGGTAGTAATGAAATGCAGGCTTTAGATCTTGCTGAAAAAATCCTAAGATATTTTGGCTATAGTATAGAGGGCCGTTTTCAAGAAGTACCTTGTCTTCAACAAAATAATGGCTATGATTGTGGGATTCATGTCCTCTGTAACACTGAGCAGTTAGCAAGTTATGCTAGTCATTATGGGAAAATTCAAGGGTGCCCCAAGATAGTTCCAGAGCAAGTGCGTTCCAAAAGATTTGATATTTTAAAACTAATAGAAGAGTTACGCAGATGAGATCTGGGGGATTTAATAAATTTAAATAATAAAATTGTACAGTTCTATATTTGGTATAAAACATATATAACAATTATAAAAATAATTTAAATTGTACAGGTGCCTAAATGATATCTTCATCAACAAAAGTCATTTAAGACATTACATCTTTTCGAAATGATCTAATACATGGTGATATTATCACCAAAAATATTAGAAAATCTTCCATATAAATATTCATTTATAAAAAATAGTTATATCATCATATACATTAAATGCATTATTTATACTATGGTATTTTATTTAGTTTCAGAATAGAGTCTCTTATATTGTCTTCAAATTATTTACTTTTTTTTTAATAAGAATGTTTCTTTCAACTAAATCTTTGAAAAATTAACTATATTAGTGTTAATTAATGTACAAGTTATTTGCTTACGTTAAGTATTTTTAATCAAATTTTATTTAGGAATTGAACTTCAATGATCCCAAAAAATTCAAAAAGCCAATATTTATCCGAAAAAAGTGGGAATCAGGCTTGAACCTCTGGTGGAATCCAACCTCCAAATGCTTTCTCCAGCTCTCTTGCAACCGCTAAACATAGCCTGTCGTTACCTTCGTTTGCAATGACCTGTATTCCAATGGGTAACCCGTGTCGATCTAAACCCATAGGGACGGCGGTTGCCGGTAATTTTAGCACGTTAATTAAACCAGTGTATGCAAAGTTGAATGGTTTAATTAATGGTTCGTTATGATATGGGGCTGAGGTAGGGTGAGTTGGGTATAAAAGTACGCCGTCGTCTGCTAAGAGGTCAATTAACTCCAATCGTAAAGCGTCCCTTTCTTCTTTAAGGTATCGATATTTTTCGTCGCCATACCTAGAATAGTGAAAGTTATCAAAATCGTCATTCAAGTTTGTAAAATATTGAGTCTTACTTGCAGTCTCCTTTCTCGAGTAGACATGTGGCCAGTCCAATAAATGTGTGATTAGATAAACCAACCACCCACTTGACTAACTCCCAGTAAGGATTGATGCTGCCTTTCAAGTTGGTTAGTTGTTGTGCAAACATCGGACCCGATGGTGACTTCATATTAGCAAACCATAGAGGACCGCTTTTGATAAAACGCTTAAAAGCCACCTGGTAAAACAATGGATTGTTAAATTTGATGAGTATTATAGATTTAACCAAAAGGCATTCTCACTCCTTTATAAGGAACATTTATTTATAGCATATTAAATTTATAGCATATTAAATATATCAGAAGGATTAAGCTCTGTTGTGCGTCCTTGCAGATCTTCGATGACTCACTTCTGATTCTGACATGGATAAGAACTTTCGGACTAATCGGGCTAATTGTGTACACTTAGTTTATAAATATTAGTCAATAGTTTTTTTTAGGTGTTATATCTGTTGTTGCCGGCTTCAAATCCTGCTGGGAGCATGGATGTACTTTATGTTTGTTATTGCAATTGCAAATGTCTTTAGGCAACAGTGGAAATTCCGTCAAGGAATAATCATCCCAGCCACGTCAGTAACCAGTAAAAAGGAGACTTTAAAATATTAAAAAAAAACTTGTGGTTGATAAAATGACTGGTATAGTGCGGATATCCTTTATTTAAAACTGATTTCTTAACTGTTGTAATTGTATTTTGTGAATAAGTTTTTCGTCAGTATACGTTTTCTCCCTTTGTATTATCTATTATAGTCGACCCACTGATCTGTAAGCACTGTACGGCCTCAGTACAATTTATAATCGTTATTCTACAGGCTCAGGTGCGTATTGATAGTACGAAACTTTCTTTGTTTGGTGAAGATCCGAACATCTGGTACATCCATATATACATTTCTCATTGTTAACCATAGGATCTTTAACTATATACTTTGGTTTCTGGTCCAAACGACTTGATCCAGTATAGCCAGTAGTTCGACGCTACAATGTCGACACTGTCCATGCTTCTATTTTTTCTTCATGTATCTCAAAATATTTTCTTTTGGATGTAAAGGGGTAAAGCTATCCACGTGGTATGTTGCGCTGTGTAATGTTTCGGATTTTTTTTATGAAATAATTTCTTAGATTAATTATCTAATCGATAGTTTTCTGATAAATTATTAATAATGGGTATTATTATTATTAATACCAAATCAGTTAGCAGGTGGTAGGCAATTTTAAATTGTTTCTGGTAGAGTTTTAGAATATCATTTAAAGTAACAGTAAGTCCTTAATACAGTCAAAGGTTACATTCAATTTATATCATTTTATAAAGGCTAAATAATATTTTATGGAAATATATTACAGGTAAAATAAATGTATATTTACAGGCTATTATGGAAAGTCGGCAGTAGTGGCTTTGACTGATAAGAACTGACAAATGTAAAAGAAAAACAGTTTTCATTTGAGATTCATTAATAATTTAGGATTAATTTATATGAACTTATTCAAAAAAGATCACTTTGGTTTAAAATGTATACTACGATTTTAGCATTCAGTACTCAGAAACTCAGTACTCGACTTGTGTTTCCCTGAGAAGAACAAACTTTTATAATCTTCTATTAACTTCTGCTGCAATAATATGTTATCTACTTGCCTTGTCATAAAGTTCATCTGTTATATACTTGCCTTATTAGCTTTAATTGAGTAAGCCTTGTCCAAGTGTTGGGCAATTTTAATAAACAGTTCTCTAATGTCTGGCGCAACCGACGATATCAGATTCGAGCCTCCATCGCTGTCTTGGTAGTAGAATTTAATGTTTTTGATATTGACAGCTTCGTCTAATTTTAGAGACGGATTGTTGTTGCTTATGACCTGAAACAATGATAATAATAGATAAATGGGAAAAAATAAAATCAAGTACACATGTTATTATAATGCAGCAATGATAATTAATCTGAGTCATACAACTATACTTAATAGATTTCATTGTTTTAGATACTATGATACCCTCTTCTTATAGATAATGTCGCATATATCAATTTTAAAAGACGTTTTAAAATATTCTATTAATGTGGTGTTTCATTTGGTTAATGTTACTTGCTTTCAAAATTGGTAAGAGATCCTCTGCCCTTCTGCACATGGGTCCCAGTCCAAGAAATTTATTTTGCTCTTCAGTCACTGGTTGGGGATATTGTCCGTCATTTGGAACAGTGAAAGGTGAAGGTTTATGACCAAAAATTCCTAAAAATGTGTTATAATTTTTAACCGAAGCAAATATTAATCATAAAAACGACTTGAAAAACAGCAGTACCATTAAAAAAGGCAGGCATACGGATTGAGCCACCTATGTCTGATCCGACTCCAAAAGCTGATGCAGCGCTAGCTTGAGCACATCCTTCACCTCCAGAAGAACCACCCACTATTCGGCTTGTGTCATATGGATTATTAGTTCGACCATGGACATGGTTGGCACTTTCCCACCACATGCATAACTCGGACACGTTTGTAAGCGCTATTGGTATCGCGCCTGCTCTCTTGAGACGAGCTATTACTATGGCATCTTCCTCGGCTTTGATATCCTTACGGCATACCAAACCCGAGGAATGTATCAGACCTAAAAAATATACCATATAACATTTGATAATTCCTATTATATATTGAAGACATGATTGAAACTTAAAATAATTTAAATCGGACTCTGCTTTTAGCACTTTTATTTCATATAGCGACAATTTGTGTAAAAACAATTTAATTTTTTAAAAGCACATCGTTTTTAATTTAAATTGTTTAGTTTTATTATATCTAGATTTGCTTTAAAACCATCATAGTATATCATGTAATATCCGCGATTTATTTTCTTAAAAACTACAATAAATTATGTAAAAAATATGTGCTGGTTTTTAAAATATTCTTATCTACTCTCAAATTAACATTCCTTTTACAAAAACCGGTATAGTCTAAAATGAAATAATTAAACTTAGAATTTTGTAAAGACCTTCAAATCCACATAGGTATATACATAAGGGGCAACAGATAGTGCAATTAAAATTTAGTCATAGTCTTATAGAGTCCGCGTGATGTCATTCAATAACTACCAGGGCATATAAAAGAACAGAATAAAAATATTATTTTTGACGTCAAAATCGACATACCTTTGACTGCAATGCAGTCTTTTGTGGTAAAAGGCACACCAAGGAATGGCTTCTCTTTTGCGAGAACCTCCTCAGAAATGGTTTGTGATTTGATCAAATCATCTGCCGCTCTCGCCTCTCTTCTAGCCTCCTCAAATCGATCTGCTACAACACAATTCAACACCGGATTTACTTCTTCTATTCGTTCTATAAAGGATTCGAGCACTTGTTCACTTGATATCTGTAAATATTATTGCTTGTTTATGTATTCACAGTTCATAGCACATAGCACCTAGGTAACAGTAGGTAGGTTTAGGTTTAGTTATTAGGTATTTTTGCCAATACCTGAAGCTATATCCGAAAATGTTTTATCAAAATTATTAATAGTTTTTATGAAATTTATTATATGTCAAAAAATATTCAGCAGCAAAAGCATTTTTAATGGTTAATGATAGTAAATAAAAATATTCCAAAAAGATTTATTTTATTTAAGTTATTGGCGAATGTATTTTTGAAGAAAATAGATGTAAAAATGTCACTAGTTAGTGATTAATCAGAAATTATGATTTCTATAAAAAATTGACTAAAGTCTGGGAATTAAATATATTTAACAGCTTGTTTTTTTGAGCCTCCACTGTTTGAATGAAGTGCTATTTATAAAGAATCTTTTTCATACTAGCTATTTCCAAATATACGAGATATTTCCAGCAATTACTAATAATATAAAATAAACTTTTTAAAATGTATACTGACCATATGTTTTTTGTTTTGTAAATGTTAACATTTTTTAATGGTTATTATAAATCACCCTCGTATAGTACGAAAAAATACTTACCTTTATTTTAAATACACTTATGTTTACGCTTCGTAACTTATTTTTGCATGTAATGGTAATGTTATCTTTTATTATGCTAAACGCGCGTACATCTAAAGAGCGTAATCAACAACGAAAGTTTAAAAATAATTGGAAAGTAGAGATAATATAAAACTTACTTACCTTTTTGTTTCTGATTTTTAAGGCTATACTAGTGGCAGATTCCAATAATAATATATCTTTGATAGGAGGCATAGATTCTTTGTTTCTTCCATAGACTATAGCGAAAAGCCAGTGGAAGAAAACTTCTAGAAGCCCAAAAATTACTTTGGTTATTCTTCGTGCATACTCGCGGAATGCATTATCTTTGCCCATTTTAATTAAAAAAATATTTATTTATTACTTGCTACTTTGCAATATATATCGGACCACTATTAATCGTGCTAACTCAACTAACTAATTAACGAATACTGTTGTTTTATTGTGGGTGTTGCTTTGATCCCCACCAAACTTCTTTCTGCGAAACGTGACTTTTAAGGTTATGTTGTTAGCGAGAATTACTAATAATTTGGTGTATTATATCCATTACCGGATACGTTTCAACGGCAATTCTTACTCATTATGTCACTAAAATATTTGTATAAACTGTGCACTACAAAAATAATTGTTTTGACAGTCAGCTGATTTGTAAACAATGCCCATTTGTCAAGTCGTCAATAATTTCTTTAAATGCTGAAAGGTTTTTATCACAATTATAGTTGATTATCAGTGTTCATAGTACCGCCTTCTGAGATTTTTATATTTTATACATTTTTCACACGCTCTGTGTGTTTTTTCGATGCCCCTATAGCTATGAATTAATTTATCAAAATGCGATAATTAATTGATATCACAACAAACATATTATATTCAATCACAATTAATATTAAATTATTTATTAAACAACATATATTTCAAAAGTTTTTTTTTGTCTCCAGAACGAAAATATAAATTAGATGAGAATGTTTACGATAAAACGGCAACGTCTCCTCGTAATCGTTTGTTATTGTTCAGTTAAAATTTTCAAGTTAAAAAGAAAAGGAAATGTGTGTATATAGTTAATTGTATATATATTTTATATAAAGGCCGGTGTTTTGTGTTGTTTACAATAACTATTATAATACGGGTGGCTATTAAATTTACATTACGTTATAAACTTGTTATTGCCCAATTAATTTGAGGTTAAGTGTAATTGTTATTAAGTTACATTAAAAATGAATGAGAAAAACAAATATGAAGGAAAATCGAACCGTGGTAAAACCAAAGACCGAATGTTCAATAATAAGCTTTCATCAGCGTTAGTGCCACCGGTTTTAAGGGAAGTCGGAAAATTAGCTGTTGGTGTAGCCTCCGTGAGTACTGGTGCTTCAGGATCAGCAACAGGTAAGATATATATAATTACATCTATATTTATCTATATGAAGATTAATTGCGAATTATTATAGCTATTATTATAATTGTCTATTTATACTACTTATTTTTAAGTTGTATTTAACATTTGAATTGACAGGACATTGTCGAGCTATATGTATAATTTGTTTATTTATGACATTAATTTTTGTTTTTCATGAAATAACCACCTATTTTATTCTATGAAAACAAGTCATGAATTTTTTTTAATTAGAACTAGTTTTATTATTCCAGTACATTAAGTAATGAAATACTGAGATGATATTTTTTAATATATTTATTTATTGGCAAAATTAATACCCATGATATTATTTAGATATAAATGCGCTTTAGTAATACAATCAAGTTTTAATTAAAAATATTTAAATAGTAAATCGCATATTTCGTTTTTTGGATATTGAGCTAATTGGATTATTTTATATTATCACATAATTTTATCATTAAACGACGTAATGATTAATTCACATTAGGTTTTTAAAACATACTGTAACATTTTGTTCTTAACGTTTTTTATGGTTAAAAATTTAGTATTTGCAGTATAGTAATTATTATGTCAGATAATTAATTTTTTTTTTATCTTAATACGTGTTACAGGGTTTTATCAGACAAGTATTACCGTAACTTAAAATATTATTCGAGATTTGTTTTATTTTTAAATACCTTCGATAATATATTTTATTACACAATACCATTAATTAACATTTTCAAAGGTGATGATCAAAAGATGATGATGTTTAAAATGATCTTGTTTTAATATGAAAAAAAAAACAATAAACTTGTAATTATTTTTATCTGTAAACTTGCCAGATGAGTAAAATATATGTGTTTTTAAGTGCATAATTTTAATTACGTATACAGAAGTACTATATATATTTAAATATTTTTTACATTGTTATTGCGAGGAATTAAAAACCGCTTTTCTGGTTGTGAAATTTATATTATTATTTATAAGGCAATTAGTTATAAAGATTGGTAATTGCCTGAGGTAAAGTAAACGATTAACTCTAGATTTTATGTAACTATATATAAGAATATATAAGAATCTTCATCTATTAGATTCTAGATACGTTAAAATGAAAAAGAAAAGGACTGATTTTGTAAAAAATGTGCTGGTAGAAAGAGTTTTCTGTGGAGCACTTTTTGAATATAGTATGGCCTATTTATGGCTGTTGTGAAAAAGATCTCCATGTCCCGTAACAAGTTATGGGGGGAGCTATTTGTAACTAATCAGCATTGATTGAAAATTATGCATCGCCTTCGCCATTTTAAAAGACATCCTCAATATTTTCAATGTTTAGAGTGTTTTGTATTTAACTGTTAAGATCCATGCCACCATTATTATTTCGTTTTTCCATAACAGTTTATCATCCTTAATCCTAATATCGGATTGGGATTGTATAATTTATAAATAATGATGGCAAATGTCCACTTCATAAATCTCCTTTATGATTATTTATTGTTCAATATTTTTTATTGTAGTTAATATTTGTTGTATTGTGATATGTATGAATATAATTTGACTGGGTTGACTGATGTTTAAGCAAGAACAATAAATAATGGTTTTTATGCTCTTAACTTAACTTATCGATTAATTAATTAATATCGTATATATGTTCCAATATAACAGTTGAGGGGATAGAAAGATCTATTATTCAAGATATTAGAACTTTTTTTGAACGAGGTACATTTAAATGTTACTTAACTATTGCTAATTGATTAATTTTTTTGATCACTACTGTGATGTGGTCACAAGTCATCGTCATATTACAAAGTTTAGTAGCGGATGTTTTAAATTTCGGGTAATTCGGAAAAAATGGAAAAAAAAACCGAAAATTTGCAATTTCTATACATATTTACTCACCTTATGTATAATGCGTGATCCAAAATATTAGATCGGTGCATTTTTGTATTTATAATATCTAAAATTGTCACGGTCCGATAATTCTTGAAGATCCCAATAAATTGCTTTCAGGTACTGTATGTATTACTAATGTATGTAGAGGATAAAGCTTGATTGGATTGAAGGAAATGTTCATAATCATCATTAGTTTATAGCCGGTGCTTGGGGATAGTATCTACTACTCAACCAATACGCCGCTATTGGTGCCTCAGGACTTCGAATATTCCTCGACTAAATTTTCAACATGTCAAAACCATTGTAATCTGTATCTCTGAATTTGTTCCTCAACTGTGTACTGATTGTCGCATTAAACGAATAACTTCATTTTTAATATGATCTTGCAGAGAAATGTTTAGAATGTCTTAAATATTGCATTTAGGGAATGTTAATGAAATTGATTCTTTTAAACCGACTAAGGAACATTTTGTTCTTAATACTTACATTTAGTTAAATCAATAGCTATCACTGATGCTCACATTCCTTAATCAACGATTATATAACACTATATCTATATTATTGTGATAAAATTACAAACAGTATCGAACCACTATTAAAATAATAACGGTAGCACAACCATATGCAGTTTGTATGCAAATGCGATCAATTAAAGATGTTAGTTTACTATGTAATATAAGATATAGTTTTTGGAGGATACTGATAATATGTTCGGTATATTGTTATCGTTATGTGCTACTACTATTAATGTATAAAATATATTAGTCATTTTAATATGTATTATAGTATATAATCGGTTGTTCAGTAAGTTTTATGTTCGATAAGAGATGGCGCTATTAGTTTCGTTGCGCTATCGTTGTTGTAGGAGGTATCTGCTGTGGACATATAGTCCGTTCAATAAAACAGTGAACCACGTCATCCGAATTGATGACGTCAAAACGTCGCAATGTTGTCTCTGAGTTGTTGTCTCGCAAAAAACTCTGAGTTTTATTTCATTTTTGCTTTGATATACAATAAAATTTTAATCTAAATAAAATAATGAAACAAAATACTCTTATCAAATATAATTTATTTTTGCATTATAGTACATCTAATGCGAATATTATCGAAGGACTGAAAACTACAATTAATTATAAAGTTATAATAGTTTGAAGGTTAGAGTTGTTTAATATATTTCCATTGAACTTATGTCCACACCACCTATGAGTTAGAGTTCTAGGCGCGTTTTTTATGTAGTTGTATCTCCTGTAGGTCTAATCCATTTAATAAACAATTGTATATCCAAGTAATATATTTTACTTTCATTAAAGAACATTTTTACTGTTTACGCTTGGGTATTGTTTCCTTCGGTACAGTGTTTCCTTGTAAAGTCAATTTGATATCACAGTATTACTCTTTAATCTTTCACACTCTACAATAAGATTTCCTACAGTATATTACTGCAAATTAATTATATACTCACCTTTAGTTGTTTCTATTCTCATCACCCTGTCTTGGAAATTGTCACCATTGAATCATAATCCCATATTCAGAAAGTTTCATTCAAGTGAAATTCAATAAATCTGATAATTTCCAATCTATCCAACATTTGTTCACAATTCCGTTATTTGTCAATTGTTGCTTCAATCTGTCTGATCAAGTTCATTCAAAATAAAGGGCTTATAAACGATTCCTCTTTCCAGCATGAATAACAATATATCAGCAATGAATTATTAATAAATGTTATGACTAATAAAACCTATTCAGTTGTTAATCCAATGTTTACCTTTTACCATCAACTTTTCTTGTCTTAACACTATTTTTATTATCATCTTGCTATGATTGACCGTCGAGTGTATTGGCCCCATTCTGAAATATTCATCTAAATTCATCTAAATACACAAATTGAAATAATAAGTCTCCCTTGATTTTATTATATCCTTTTAAAAGCAATATCTGGAAGTTCCATTAGACCTCTCCGTGGGTCTTTACACCTTTAAAATCCTTTATTACCTAATAGTGTATGAAGATATTTTCTACACCCCTCAAAGAGTTGCATATCTCTAAGCTTTCTATGGATACTTTTCAGGCCAACAGTTTCTTCTGAAATAATTGTGTTAAATTACCTTTATATTAAGTAAACTACTCACTGTTTTTATACACTTCATATATTTGATCTGTGATAGAGATAACATCAAACTGATCTTGATTCATGATCTACTTTATGTGAGGACGGTTCCTTTTAGCGATTTCAAGGTTATTTTTTATTTCTTGAGATATTTCAGTGACCGTTCCCAAACTAATATTCAGTGCAGTTGCAACACGCTAAACATATTTTCAATAAAAACCGCAGCAGTTTATTTATTTTAGGCATATTTAACAACCTCTTTAACGATTTTACTGGCAAGACCCACATTATCTCGTTTCTGCTCGAAGTGATTGATAATAATCTATTTTGTCTGGTTTCGGCATTTTCAATCAGAGTAATAATAAGCAGCGATTGGAAATCAATCAAAACAAGCAAAGCGCTAAAATCACGTTTGACGGTTTAACCTGTAGTTATTACTAATATATTGAAGAATTTTGCAGTCATTTGACAACCTAACGATTTCTGCAGGCTCATTTGTTTACGTGTTCAAATGTATCAGACAGCATTGTTTCTATTTTTAATTAGAATGCAATGAGAAGGAAAATATTGTCTGATTTTAAGACTAATTTACAAATTGCGAGAGGCAATACATTAAACATATTGATAACGTATGTTCACAGCAACTTTGGATAGACTATACTTATATTTCTTAGAATTGCGTATTGATATTTAATTCATTTACTACTGTTTACATTGCAGTATATGATTGAAGGATGGATAATAAGCAATAAGGTTAAGATTAGACAGAATAGAGAGAAATAGAGAGAAAGGGAGAGAGAGGACCTAATATTTCCGTTGAAACTTAATTTTACATTTATTGTTACAATTTTCACCTCCTATATTATAAAGGATGTAATATGAAGAACCTTTTATAAACATCTTTCATTTTAAATTATTTTTGAAAAGAAAAAAGAGAAAATAAAACAATATGTAATTATTTATCAATATATAAAGGCTACAATAATAAACCAGTAGTTTTTTAAAATTATTCGTATACTTGAAGAGTATAATATATACTCTGGAACTCATAAATTAACCTAAAATCTCACTTGAAACTAGAGTTCAAATTTAATTTAACTTACTGTCTGTTAAGCTTATATATTATATCTAAGTTATTTAACCTTTTATAAACATATTTAATTTTAAAAGGAAAAAGAGAAAATGAAACATGTAAGGTAGCAGTTATAATTTATTTATCAATATACAAAAACGCCAGCATCCATTTATCTTTAAAATTACTCAATAATATATCTTCTATTGCACTAAAAAATATCTTCATTGTTCCCTCATCGAATATTTTCGATAGGCACAAACATCATGGAAACACCTTCTCAATTCATTCAATAAAAGCAATGAATGTGATTCAAATCGATATGCGTTAAGCCTGTGTATAGAATATAGATATATAAATTCATTGCTATATTCTTTTAACATTTCATGTTGTCCTTTTTTTATTACGATTATTACATGTACTTTAACACTCGTAGCGTCACTTTTAAGTTTTGTAACTGTGGAATCCATTTGGTGGGTTTCTGAATTCAATTCAATTGGTTTGCTTTCTGCTGAGAATCTTTCATTCTTTGATACACTCTTATGAAATCCTGATCGATTACTTCAACGTTGGTAGAAGTAATAATTTTACCAAAATAGGAGCCCCCCAACCTTAAAAATCTTCAAAAGAGCCAAACTTCAATGTTTCTTGTTCAATTTTAATGCTATGGATGGACTATACAATCAGCGAGTGAGTAATAATCTGTGATTCTGATGAGATATACTCATATAAAGGACATCGAGGTATATTTATCTGTACTTTTACTTTCCCATGATCAACTATACCTAAAATATAAAGAATTCGGTATAGAATTGGATGTAATTTGCAAACTTAAAATTGAATGGATACGCACCTGATTAGAATTTCCTCATATGTCTGTTTAGATTAAGAGTGTTATAATAGCTCTATTGACAAAATTCGCAAATCGATGATTTATCCATTACTGTCTACCATTTGTAATCAAAATATGAACAGTGCAAGAACAAATAATCTATAAACATTTTTAACCTTACAAAACGCAACTCTTACCAACGCCAGGGTCAAATCCAAAATGGCTGCTGTGGTACGTTGGATTCAACCTCCGGAATACTTGTAAATGGCCACGTCGCATAATCAGGCGGAAACTACCGAAATTTATCGAATACGGTAGGGATTCTCCAGAACTGGACACTACTTACATTTATTGGCACTTTCTTAAGTGTGAGTGGTAGATTAATGTAGAAACTCATGGTAGTCGGCGTTTCGCATTTATTATATATTGTATCTTCAAGGAACTCTTACTCACGTTATTTCTGTTTAATTAAAGTATCCAGGATATATATTCTGTTCAATAAAACAGTCAATGCATGTCATTAAAATTTATGACGTCAGCATGTCACAATGTTACCACATCTCAATTTGACTTTTGAGTTATCAATTTTTTATTTTAGCGTTGGGAACAGGCGACTGAAAACAGTCGAAAAAGTCGATAGTCGCAAAATAGTCGAAACAGTCGGTAGTCAAAAAACTATCGACTGAAAATAGTAATTACTATTTTCAGTCAAATGCACGGTTCGACTGTTTTTATCAATTCGTGATGTCAGACGAAAAGGTATGAACCCTTTCCTGTCTAAATTATGCGAAGGACGGAGATAATTACTTGGAGCAGTTAATTTTATATGTGCTTATATTTTTCAACAGTAGTATAAGCGAGACGGAGATGTACATATTCCTTCACGTACTAACTTTAAAATAGAAAAGGAGAAAAATAATTACTGAATACTATTAACTTGCAATTAATAATTTCATTTTAAACCAAGTAGAAATACTTTTATATTTGGATGTTTTATGAATCTGTAAAAAGGAATGGAATTTTACTAACTAAATAATTTCTTTCTAAATGGAATAATACCTTACAAATGTTTTATCGTATTTTAACATGTTAATTGCTATTTTAAATAATAATAAAATAAATAGTAATAATAAATAATAATTAAATAATATACTATAATAAATATAGCCAACACAATAGAACTTAACAAATCCTAAAAACTAAAAAAGTACAATAACCATAAATACTAAATAAAAATTAAACATATACCTAATCATAGAAAGAAACTAATTCGTGACATAATTAAAAATGATCGCACAATAACCACTAGAGCTTTTTTATATAAAGCAAATGCTTTATTATTGCCATAGAAATAGTCAAAAGCATTTTACTATTTTTAATTCACAATTTTAATCTTTTTACCCTATTACGTTAACAATCTTGAAAAATATCGTTCCAAAATGAGGCTTTATTAATATACAATGTATTATTATTTACAAGCAAACTACCAAAAAAATCATAAAATTATATATATTACATATAAATCTGTGTAAGCATAAAATGGGTACATTGGTCAAGGTCGCGGCTAGGACGATAGAGCCACAACGTTAAAAATCAGTCGAATGAAACTAGTCGAACCAGAAATAGTAACTAAAAGTACTCGACCGAAGAAGTTGATAGTAAATAGCAATAAAATCAATCGGACCGAAAATAGCGACTGAAACAGTCGGTAGTAAAAAGTAGTCAATTACTAAACAGCCCATAGTCGATTTCAGTCGATAGTTCCCAACACTAGTTTATTTTAATACCGTCATAACAAAATATTGAGTGTATTGATGAAATAGAAGATCAATTCTCGAGCAACATAGCAACAATAAATGATCCTATCTTCAACTTTTGGCTAACTTTTTCTTTCATTTGATGGCCCATGTAAATATCATTTTTAACCAACTCCTGCAAAGAAAAATCGAACCTACTAGAATAAGAGATGCTAAGTTCGAAATAATATTGATAACATTATTAGTGAAGCATCAGATATGATAGTCACGAGGGTCAACCGTCCAGACAACAGTAAATTTGATCACCGAATTTCTGCTTTAGAGGTGTGTGATGTTATAATAAATTGTGCAAAAGATCGATTTCATTTTAAAGAGCATCTTGTAGTTTTATCACTTTTCTTTTGGGGATACCTTGGAGAGTATTGCGGTAAATTTCCTGAATATAAACTCTTCCGTATGTTCCTTTTATCCTACACTTGATGAAAAACGATTACGAACTGAACTGTCAGTTATTTATTCAAGAAGTTATTGCAGAACACTAAATGGCGCACTACCTCTTCTAAAATTTTTAATAGCAAACAATCTAAGAGACTAGACAATTATTAGAAATCGTAGTAACAACTCCCATGACAACACCAGAGGCCGAAAGGTGTTTCTCAATACTAAAGCGCATCAAAACCTTTCTCAGAAATTCAATAGTTTAACAGCTCATTCCATGCTGTCTATTGAAAAATACTTTATCTCCGAAATAGACAATTTTAATGACAAAGTGATTACCAAATTTGCGAACATTAATTTATAAGAAATAGGTTTTTTTGCAAGAATTGCAGAACACCTTAAATTTTTATCAGGAGCCGCCACTGTTGGTCATTAGTGCTTTAGCGTTTTAATTTAAAGTAACTACACATTTACTTGATTTACACCATTGTGAAATTGTCTTTTAATATCGGTCAACAATTATATTACACTATTTTCTTTAATGTATCGTTAAGAACAAGGGTTATCAATAAAAATAGATCATTGTAAAGAATGGACGACAATTATCAAAAATATATCGCGGTGGGGTATATACCAGTGATTAACGTTGCGTAATAGGTTTCAGATGTTATCTTATTTTGTAAAACATAATCCAATTCTCATCGGTGTTTTCTGACGGTTAACAATTAAACGATTGCTGATACTACAGGGACTTATCTCAACACTATTTAAAAGATCCCGTTTCGTATTTTCTGTCGCTGTTATTTCGAAGCAGTTGTTTAAATTGTCACGCAATCAAAACGCGATGTGGAAAATAGTGCTGTCTCTTTTGTGTGTGTGCTACCATGTGCAGTCGGCCAGGTATTTGGGGTTATTTCCCGTAGCCACTGGCAGTCATTACATTTTGGACTTCAAGCTGATGAAGGCTCTAGCCGATGCCGGTCACGATGTCACTTTCGTTTCGCCAAGGAAACAAGAGAAGCCTTTGAAAACCAAAGGCAACTTTACGGATATTGAACTAGAGGGGTTTGCCGAGGCGATTCAAAGTATGTTTATGTTTCATTTCGACCACCCTTTCTGAAATTATATATTAGGATTGTTTGTCGTCCCTCTTTTGTCTGATGTCTTGATGAAAATCCTTTATTATTTAAATTAGGGGTGTCGGCCACCGAAAAAATATCGATATATCGATATAAATAATTATCGACGTTTAGTTATAATAAAAATATCGATGTTTTACAAAAATATATCGATATTATTAAGAAAAAAATAAAAAAGTTGAAATGTTGACCCAAAAAAATATTGATATTTTCTAAATGTCTAAGAAAAAGGTAGCGATATGACCCTTTAAATTAAGTACTATTTTTCAAGGTTGATTAAGAATTACACATAATTTCTTTTGAAAAAATATCTGCTAAAACAAATATCGAAATATCGATATATCGGCCAAAAATATCGATATTGTTTGAAAAAATAATCGAGATATCGATATGTTGAAGCAAAGAGTTAGTTGTTAGTTAGTTAATTGTTAGTTAAATAATAAATAATATAAGTATATTAACACTAAGCAATAAAATACGGAGATTATACAATAACTTTTAATTCTTTTCAATAACTATCTGAAAAATACCCGTAGAAGTGTGTCGAGAAGAGAATACCCTTATTTCCTTACTGAGTCGAGTAACACCATCTGATTATCTCGGCCTTCAAAATAAACTAATAATTAAGGCAAATGAAATAATATGAGTAAGAAACTCCTATAGCTCTCGCAAATATATCGAATCGCCTGCAATAGTCTAATTGATTAGTTTTCAGTAAGTTTCAGTTAGGCTCAGAATATACCGATGTTGTGTATTTTATTTCAATCCCCGTTACATTTGAGGTTAACTAATTTTGCCCGCCGATTGTTTAAAAATAACTCTTGATCAGGAAATTTGAACTACGACCTTAGCATTTTTTGATTTCATAATTGGTTTGTTATTTACTATTTATGCATATTAAGTCCGGAAAATTTTGATATTTGCATTCTTAATAATTAGTAATGGGTACTACCGTTAGCTAAATTAACTTTTAAAGGACAAGAAAGGTCATAATTTGATATTTTTTTATTATTCGGAGATGGGGGTGTCGGCCGCCAAGAAAAATATCGATATTAAAAAAAATCTATATATCGATTTCGAATATTTTACAATACATCGAATATATTACAAAAATATAACATTTGAAATAAATCTTTCAAATTAAGCACCAAAATGTACTAAAACTTTAAAATTAAGTATCAATTTAACATATTAATTAAAAATGATTAAAAGGTTTTTTTATAATGTTTAAGAAATATCTTTAACATTTTTGAAATAATATCGGCCATCAATATCGATATTTTTCGAAAAAAAAAACAGTTTAGGTTCTGTTGCAGTCTATGGCAGCTTGACCAGTTTGGCTTGTTTCTGCAGTAGATTTTTTCTCTTATATTACTGATGCCACGTATTGAATGAACTTCTGCATTTGCTCCAACAGTAAGGAGATAATATCTCCTTGCCGAACACCGACTCGGACTTTGGAACGAATTTATGGAACCATCGTAAGACGTAAGACTCAAGTTTAAAATAGAACAGCAGTGAACATTATGAAAACTTAAATTTACGGCAATTATATTTATCAAGTTAATGATTCGAATAGCGATTGATAAAATGTTGAAAGAACAGGAGGTTACGTTTCTATATATTTTATTACGTTAATTGATAAACGCCTGAAAACTCTGAAACTTACGTATATAAATAGAACTAACAATAATTAAGATATGACTTCAGGAAAATCACTTAACTGGAAATTCTACTCTCTTCTAAAATGTAATAATACATTTAAAATATTTGCTATTGACTATTCAAAACTTAGGTCAGTAAAGTAAATAATCAAAATAACTGATACAAAGTCCAAACAATGAAATCTCATATAGTCACATATCTTATTACATTAATCGTTAAACACCTGAATATTTATCTTTCATTTCAAATCCTTTTTTCATTACTTCATTTATGTTTTCATATAGTCCTTATCTTTTTATCATATTTCTGACCTAAAATATTACAAAAATAATAAATACACTAGGCTGATTAAAATAATATTTTTTTACCCAAATCTTTAAATAAAAATCTGTTATTAAGCAAGAACTATTTTTCGTAGTTGTTTTCCGTTCACCAGACAAATTAAAAACAAATTTCGAAATTCTAACTATCAGTCATAAAGGGAGCAGACGATTATTATTATTCTGGCATTTTGGTAATCTATGTTGGAATGAAATTTTCGTATATGCCACATGTTTCTTTCACAGCTGTATATAACTTCCGATAAAGCGGACACCTTACTTTGTTCTCTCTACGAAAAAAGTAAAATAAAATTTTACGTGATCATACTATCCCTAATTATTTAAAGTTTAAAAAATTTACTTCAATGATAAACTATGTCTCTGGAACCATATCAATTAATAACAGTTCCTAAGCAAGGACCTTTTTTTTTCTTCACTATATATCTAATTAAATCAACATTGGTAATTTGAAAAGTATAAATATGTTGTAAGCAAATAAAACAGATGATTCTTGTTATTTTAGAATTTTGTTAATCTATGTTGGGATGAAATTTTCACATATATCGGATTTTTCTTTCACAGCAGTATATACCTTCCGAAAAAAAGGGCACATTAATTTGTTTTCTCATTGTAATATCAATCTCTTATTTAAATGTAAAATCCAAACTTGTCATAACTCTTTAATAATTTCAACAATACGGGAATAACCGAAACTAACACAAGACACTGTTTAAAATTATATAACTTCGTGTAATAATGTTTTAATCACTCACTTTCTGTTTTAATATCGTCTCAAATGTAACAAACAAACATTCACTTAATTTTAACGATGACTATCCTTTAATTTATTATATAACTTAAAAAAAACCTTTATCCCCAGCGAGATTTGATCTTAGTACGTTATTGTCGACGAGCTAAACTCTTAGCCCGCACGGAGACCCACTTGTGTTACGGATCTGACGGCCAGGTTGCTTTGTTTTATTGGAATATATTTATTTGTAGGGCATATTACACAAAAATAGTAGGTCTAAAAATTCTTCCTCCATATAAGTTTTAATCGTGCCAAATTCTCTCGCCTTCAGGTGCCTCTGTTTTATTTGGAATTGGAGGCAAAATTTTCGCTAAGCCGATTAACATATAGATGAAGTTAATTTTATTTACAGGACACATGTCTGAAAACATAATGAAACATATGATAAGTTAGTTGTACTAGTCTTATGGCTTAATCTTTACAATTTTTTTTTCATATAAAAATGTACAATGAGCTTAATTTTTCTGTTTTCAAGTTCTTAGTGTATTTTATTCAACCGTTCTAGATATACAAGAAAACTTTGTTTAACTATATGTTTTTTATATATTTTAAAGTCTGCTTTTACCAATGAGGGTTTATCTGGACTGGACCTCCTGGACTAGACATTCGGTCTAATCCAGCCTGGTTACTGGTGTGACTGGGATCATTTTCCTTGTCGGATTTTGCATTCTTATCTAGGACAATTATAAGTGTTAAACAATCACAGACATAAATTTACGACTATGCCCTAGCAGCATTTGAACCCGCGACTATCGTAACAGTAGGTGGACCGTCCTGAACTGAGTGTTTTGTTTTGATGTCGACTCAGTGGCCTCTTTACGTGTTTACGTTTAGGATTCTCGAAAAAAAAAGTATACTTTTTATCTCTATCAAAATTTTCCATTCAAACGCAACGTGTTGTAAGTGCTGTTCATGTGGAACTCACCTTTCATTGCCTTGAATGTTTATCTTTTGATGCAAACTACTAATTAAGCTGCTATGTTTTATTGCTTTTAAGTTGTACACTAATTTGTTACTAAATATTATGATTTCATTACAATTTTAGTGGTACTATTATAAAATAAAGTATTTCAGAATTTTGTTCATATTTCCTTAAATAATTTTATTTAAACTGGCTATATGTTGGTGTATTATCGGAAAATTACTTTTTTCGCTAAAGAAAACACGTTATTTTAAAACAAATAGTTAACATTTATTTATTTAAAGTATTGCCCATTTGAGTTTATACATTTTGTCCATCTCTCAACCATTTTATAGATGTCATTCTAAAGGAACAGTTTCTCCTTCGATCTAATCCAGTTATCGAGCCATTTTTTAATTTTTTTGAAATCGGCTGAATCGGAAGTGCTGACCTGCAAGTGCGAACCTCGTCGGTACGAAGAGATGGTAGTCGGATGGAGCCATGTCTGTAGATTATGGTGGGTGCAACGACACTTCCTATTCCAGTGATCTCAATGTTTCTTTGACTTATTTTTCTGTGTGAGGCGACCCGCTGTCTTGCTGCATAATCACCTTATCAATGGATAGTTACAATTGATCATTTGTTGTTGGTTGTTGATTTGTCTTGAATGTTAAATACACCACATTTGAATTGTCGAGACCACACTTGACATGTAAAGAGAATAAAATGACATATGCATCAAATCTTAACATTGCATACTTCCTATGGTGGGTGGAATCTCTTACAAATATCGGAAATTAATTACTGACACACCTCTTTTATTTCGACGATAGTCAGCCTTAGTCTTAATTTTTAATTTTTTACAAAAAAGTTTATGTACTATATATTATTGATCAAACTAAATAAAAGTTAATACAGACATTTCTTATTTCTTAACATTTCGTAGTGGTATAAGTAACGTGGGACAACTAGGCGAAGCGTCTCTATTTATCTTTAATTGACTTCTTAAGTGTGATTGACATCATTGAGTATTGTTTTGGCAAGTCAGGAGATTGATGCGAACTAAAATGAAATTGTCATTCAAGCGATACTATATGATTATCATATGATTTCTCGAAAATTTATAAATATATCCAATGTATCCCACATACTTGTAACCATGAGTTGTGAAATTTGTTTAGATTAAAACAGACTTATAATTCAAGGGTGCTATTATGAATCTGTTCGAAATAGTTTAGTAATTTAAACAATTGAAGATCTTTTAAAAGTAAAAACATCATATTTTTTATTTTTTATCTCTATTAAAATTTTCCATTCAAACGTAACATGTTGTAAGTGCTGTTCATGTGGAACTCACCTTTCAATGTCTTGAATTTTTATCATTTGATGCAAACTACTAGTGAAGCTGCTAGGTCTTATTGCTTTTAAGTTGCACACTAATTTGTTATTAAATATTATAATTTCATTAAAATTTTAGTGGTACTATTATAAAATAAAATATTTTAGAATTTTTCTCATATTTCTTCATATATTTACATATTATTTGTGCTATTGAATTTTAAATAATTGTATTGAAACTGGCTGTATGTTGGTGTATTATCGGAAAATTACTTTTTTTCGCTAAAGAAAACACGTTATTTTAAAACGAATAGTTAATATTTATTTATTTAAGGTATTGTCCATTTGAGTTTATATATTTTGTCCATCTTTCAACCATTTTATAGATGTCATTCCAAAGAAACAGTTTCTCTTTTGATCTAATCCAGTTATCGAGCCATTTTTTAATTTATTCGAAATCGGCGAAGTGTTGACCTGCAAGTGCGAACATCGTCGGTACGAAGAGATGGTGGGCGCAACAACACTTCCTATTCCAGTTATTTCAGTGCTTCTTTTAAAGTTAAAACAGTTAAAATTGATCATTTGTTGTTGGTAGCGATCAGTATTAACTGTTTATCAATTTTTCGATTTTCTAATTGCCCGTCATGACTTTCTTAACTTGATTATCTTGACATCTTCCCATCTTTTGGATTCTTTCCATTTCTTGTAATCGTTCACAAATTGCATTGGGTCTTTATCCAAACTTCTGCAACTCCGCATCTTCTAACGTTTTCGGCCTACCAGGATATTATTTGTCTTGAATGTTAAAAGTCACCACATTTAAATTGTCGTGGTCTCACATGCGAAGGAAGTGTGGTCTCTTCCTTCGCATGTGAAGAGAATAAAATGACATATGCATCAAATCTTAACATTGCATACTTCTTATGGTGGCTGAAATCTGTTACAAATATCGGAAATTAATTACCGACACAACTGTTTTATTTCGACGCAATTTCACAGCAACACAATTTTCACAACAGCCTTCAGCCAAACTAAACCATAGTCAAAACATACATTTCTTATTTCTTAACATTTCGTAGTGGTACAAGTAACGTGGGACAACTCGGCGAAGCGTTATTTTTTATCTTTAAATGACTTCTTAAATGTGATTGACAGCATTGAAAATTGTTTTGGCAAGTCAGGAGATTGATGCGAACTAAAATTAAATGGTAATTCAAGCGATACCATGTGATTATCATATGATTTCCCGAAAATGTATAAGTAAATCCAATGTATCCATATTTGTAACAATGAGTTGTGAAATTTGTTCAAGATGTGTTATTAGATTAAAACAGAATTATAATTAAGAATTATAATGGCGCTATTATGAATGTGTTTGAAATAATTTAGTAATTTAACCAATAGCAGATCGTTTAAAAATAGCAAATTTATATTTACTAATTGAAGTTTATATTATATGATATGTTTATGTTATATTAATTCCGGCAACCAATTATCCAAACATTCAAATATAAACTTTATTCTAATATATTATAATTATATTATTAATATATAATTGTTTAATTAAAAGTCCAAAGAATTAAATGTCATATAATTATATAAATTACTTATAATATAATTTGTTCATAATTTATAATTTCGCCCTATGTGGTTCCATGAAAATTATGTATATAGTTATTTATGTAGTTTAATTTTTTCTATATATTTCCATTTCATTGTCATTTCTTTATCTACATTTTTAAATTAAATTGTATTCTTCTTCTACACTTTTTTACACCACTCTTCGACCTTTGAAACAGCTGTCATATTTTATTTTATTTTTTCTGTGAATAAATTTATTTATTTCAAGCTATTAGTTTATGTAATATTCCGAAATCTCAACCCATTTTTAATTTGTCTTCTATGCCTTTCGTTTCCTTGCTTTTATTTTGTCTTGTGTCCCACAGGAATAACTCACGAACAACTGAGGATTAATTCTATGAAGCTATTTTACAGTTGTTAATATTCTTTAGCACATTAATTTTAACTGTGGATTCACAAATTTATGTTTTGTTTGTTTGCTTTTTCATTTACTAATGATATATGAAATGGATTAGAAATTAATACCAAGAAAATTTACAGAAGAATCTTATTATATTTTACAATTTTCTCTAGTATATTAATGTACTATGTCTCCAGAACCATCTCAGTTACTATCAGTTTTGAAGCGAGAACTCAGCTCAGTATTTTTTCTCGGCTGTTCTGTGTTCATCAGATATCAAATTAATTAAAATTTTTATAATTCAGAATTGATTACTATTTATAATAATTTTTATTTTATAACTCTCAAAAAGCTGTCTTCGAAAATCTAAATACCTGGTAAACAAAGAGAACAGACGTTTCTTGTTATTCTCGACTTACTTTAATCTGTGTTAGGATGAAGTTTTCGCACATGGCGTGTATTTCTTTCATAGCTAAATATATGTTATATTCCGATAAAGCGGACTTGTTGGTCAATTTAAATCTCCATTATAGGCACCTGTAAGGAAAACATTTTACCGTGAAGACTGGCTCTTTGATAAGTTTTGGCACGTGACTGCCCTGACGTCACGTTTAAATGACCAATAAAATTTAAATAAAAAACAATTTATTTTCTGTAATAAATTTATTAAATAAAATTTAATGAATGAATTAAATATAATCTGTAAAACTGCAAGTTATGTATAAAATATAAATATAGTATAAAAATAAGTATATCTATGAAATATAAATATTATCATATACAAGGAACTTTGTAACAAATTAAAATTATCTCTTCTGTTTTTCCCTTTTTCATATTTGTTTAGGGCCATCAATTTAATAGAATTTATTAGAGTACTGGCTTTTTGTTTTATTATTCTGAAACCCAACTTATTTTCTGTTAGTCTTTTTCTGTTAAAATTATATTTACCTGTTTTATCCAATAGTATATAGTGTATATTATTTTTAACATTCTATCTGAAAGAATGTATAATATCTGAAAAAGTGTGCAATAAAAAGGTTTAAATTTACATTTTTATAAAGATATTTGACAATATATATTATATTATCGATGTGTCAATATTGTGAGATAAAATAAAAAAGATAGCCCAAATAATTGCTGACAGTATAATAAAACAATCTTCTGGGGCATCTCTGCAATTGTATTGAAGGTATAAAGTGAAGTTGTAATTGTTCAACTTCTAGTAATACATTCCCCGTTAGTATGGAATTAATTTATAAAGGCAAATTACATGAAAAAAATTAACTAATGAACGCTTTAAATGATTTGTCAAACATACTAGCCAAAGGATGTATATTCTTCAATCCATCCAATATATTTATTCCGATAATTACACTTGTTTTTCTTTAATGAAATGAACCCCCTCAAGGTGATTATTAAATTTTTAATTTACTTTAACAAATTTATTCTCACTTGGGCAATAATTAATTACTGAATCACTTTGTACCAAAACTCCTAGTGTATTGAACTTTGGTTAATCCTCTCTTAAAATGTTTGCATTCATATAATTGATCCAAGAATAAAAGTACACGGCCGTTTGTATAGCTTCTTGCGGAAAGGGATTACTTTCTAAAATTAAAAAATAAATATTTGATATTTTATATGATTATTAATATGAATAAACGTACCTCAACTTTCAACAAAACACGCTGCGACGATTATAAATATCTTTGATGGTTAATCCAGTCAGTTTGAGATTTTTAACATTAGCAACCACTTTTTAAAGACAGCTAATACTTCGAAGTAAAATCGCTCTGCATTTCTTTACTCTCTGTGCATCCGAGTACACAACAATTACTAGATTGAGAATTAACTCTACTGATTATACTATCGTCTTATAAATACTAATGAACTAATAACTTAATCTCGAAACGTTATAAAAATCTAAATAAACAATTAAACAGTAAAGACGATGTAAAGACGACGTGAACCAATCAGATCCCGTCGCGGCTCATAGCACAGCGATTAAAACAATTAAGTTAAAAGTAGTGACATGTAAATGATGGACGTCGCAAAACTTTTCGAAACATTTCCCCAAAACGATTGTTTGAAAAACGAGACTTTTTTGACATTTTTTAAATATTAGTTATAGTTAAATATTATTTCTAGACTAGAACATCTAACAGAAAATTTTATAGAAACATCTTAATCTATAATTTCAGAAAGGTTAACTATTATACAATATAATATCAATAATTTAGAAATTTTCAAGTCATTATTGATTGATTTGAAACAAGATTTTTTTGTAGAGGGAATGGCTGAATTTAACCTGTTCGATGTAAACAAACAAAACTTCGTAAACGTTATCAGAACATTGATGAACCTGTTCGTCGAGAGTGCCAATCTAACCATGCACCATCCAAAGATAACGCAGCTCCTTAACTCTAATGAAACATACGATGCAGTTGTAATGGAACATTTTCAGAACGACGTACTCAAAGTATTCTCTTCTGTGTTCAACTGCCCTCTTATTATATTGTCCACTGTTGGTCCGAATAGTTGGGTTAACCCCGCGATTGGTAACCCCAACGAAATCTCCTATGTTCGGCATTTCCACGCCGCAGGAAATCCAGCGGAACCAATGACTCTCGTGGAACGAACCAAGAACCTTTTCATATATATAGTGGATTATTTGATGACGTTTCATTACAGTTTACCACAACACCAGAAAATAATGGAAAGCGTTATTAAAAATCCTCCTAACATTGTCGATTTGTATTTTAACGCTTCGCTAATTCTGTTGAACTCTCACACCAGCATCTACGCTCCTCAACCTTTAGTACCGTCCATGGTGGAGATCGGTGGCTACCACATTGATCCACCGAAGAAGCTGCCTCAGGATATGCAAGACTTTCTGGATAGTGCTAATGATGGTGTCGTTTACTTCAGCATGGGATCGAATTTAAAGAGCAAAGACATGCCCGAAGACAGGAAGAAAATATTCTTAAATGTTTTGGGAAGGTTAAAACAAAAGGTTATTTGGAAGTTTGAGGAGGACTTACCTGGGAAACCATCAAATATATTGATCAAGAAATGGTTACCACAACAGGATATTCTGGGTAAGATAGTAGATATTTTATAACCATGATTTTATCCAATTTTCATTAACTATAGTATTATTACATTACTATGTTGAAAAGTAAAGTATATTCTAAGTGATTGTTATACATGGTGCATTAATTTTGACGGATTCAATGCTTTATGATGAAAGATTGGGTACATAATACTTTTAACTATCATCTACAGTTTGCTATTACTGATTTCGTGTAGTTGGTGCTAGCATTTGAATTTTCGTTAATGGGCATTTAAGGTTAAGGTAAAAGGTTAATGGTCAAAATGGGCCATAACAAAAATTATCACATAATGTTTCTGGAGTTACGATTCCATTAGTGTTCCTGATCCTAATATTTGACTGCCCAATCGCTCGAAGCAAACTAGGCAGAACATCGCTTTGTTGCAAGTTGAGAATCTCTTTCACCTAACACAATTGCTTGGGGCGCTTTACTACCACTTTAAGTATTTAAACCCATTTTATATGGTCTAACATTTGATTGATTAAGGTTTCCGTATGATAGAATATATCGAAATCACTACTTCAGAAATACCCACATTTTATTGATGGGGTTTGTAGAGGAAAAGAAGCAAAGGAGGAAAGGAACATTTTAAAATTAAGCAAGTAAAACCAATTAATGGCAACTGCAAAATTGAAGTTGTATGTAGTCCTTAAAATGAAAAAGCCAAGGCTCATCTATACAGAACGGTATAGTAAAAATGTAAAATTAATTTTAAACTCAGAGCTGATGTTTCCCTCTACAAAGATATCTGTGGGACCAAGTAATCGATTCAGTCTATAAAAATTGTTTTGCTTTGGTACTGGTCGACACTGTGGTCAAATGCCTACAAAATTCTTCAGAACATTAGTGATAATATTGGGATGTGCTGTCGGCATACATTTTGATGTCGTTTTGTTGGATAGACCACAGTGTTCATTAATTATGATCTTTCAAACTGAACAATTTTTCTAGTTTTTAATTAAATTTGTATTGATTTCCATTGATATTTTGAGTTTTTTTTTAATTGACAAAGTATGTTGTTAACTTCTAAACACAAAAATATAATGTCTGTCATGATTTATATTGTTGTTACAATCATATTGTATTATAGTGTGATTTCAATAGGCGAGACTGAAGAATTGTTTTGTCTAGTCATAGCAGTGAATGTAATGAAATCGCCTTTTCGCGGCTTTTGATTGGAATCACAACATTGTTGGTTGAGTAGCCTTAAGCTAACATATTCATTTGGTTAATTAGCCGAAATAATTTCTTTAAATAAATCTGAAAGAGTGTTAGATATGCTTAGTACAATCTTAATTTACAAATTAATTTACTACTACTGTTCTGTTGTGCTTGCATTACTATACAAGCAAGTACGCGGTTAATACATCAGTATGTATTTCCAAAATTAAAATAAAACTAATCTACTTAAACTAAAGCCAAGTAAAGTTCATGTGGTTTGGGGTCAGTTTGACCTTAGGAAAGAAGGTTAAAAAAAGCGTTCTTCAAGAAATATATTGTTTTCCCATTGCTAGTGTATACACTAAATAATTTCGTGTGGTTTGGCACGCTTCATTCTTCTAATTTTCTACGCGTTGTCCAGTAGCTGTATCGCTTCCACGTTGCTGTGATTTAGCAACCTTATTCAATGTTTTAAAGCGAAATCTTGGATCACTTCGTCTATCCATTTGATTTCGAGTTCATCGTGCAGCTCTTCGTTGGTTACATAGTGATAAACATTGTAATTAATCGTAGAACTTT
The DNA here is from genome assembly GCF_030347505.1 of Rhynchophorus ferrugineus. NCBI lineage: Eukaryota > Metazoa > Arthropoda > Insecta > Coleoptera > Curculionidae > Rhynchophorus > Rhynchophorus ferrugineus. The sequence goes on from NW_027472580.1 coordinate 21,101,632, forward strand.
GTATTGGGTACGTTGGATACTAGTTTATTTGATCTCTTGCTCCCCATATTTGCACCTCTTAGTAGTATCTTCCGACTAACCAGTACAGTTTCTCGACTTTGAGTCTAATCTGCTCTGATTTTTGTCTAACGTGATGTTTCCAGTTTAACCTACCAGCAAGATATATTCCGAGGTATTTGGCTGATTCTGCTTGAGGAATCATTCAAAGCATCATCAGAAGTCATTTCGCCGCAAAGCAAAATTAACATGGACGGATTTGGAGCTATTAAGCAGTATTTTCCAGTCTCTAGTCCATTTGTGGAATAATAGTTATGATAATAAATACTTATTTCCGATTGTCCAGATTGTTGAACCATTAAGTGTAATAATAATAAGTAAATGAACCTGAAAAATGATTAGTTTTTAATTGACACGATAAACACGTTTTTAAAGGGCAACAGATAATTTTACACGAATATTGAATGGGTATACTTTAAAAATCTTCATATAATGTAATTACTTTTACCCTCAACGTAATTTTAACATTTTTAGAACAAACATTTTCTTCCAACAAAAGTGTGTCATTTCTTTGGTTTCTGATAAACCAGATAAATAACGCTACTTATTATGTTACTATGGATCGATGTACTACAATGATCTAATTATGATTATAATTGATTGATTATACGCTATTCTCTTTGCTATGCGAACACAAAATTGAATCTAAAACAAGCAAACCAATGAGTCATAGAAATTATATGCATCTGTAGCATTTTAAACCAGCCTATCAAACGTCTAGAAAAGGTTATGTTCCTACACTTATACTGTAAGACTACGCAAAATAATTCTTCAACGCCACTTATATAGTTAATTCTCTAATATTCTATGATTTTGCATTTTGTATGATAGTTGGGTTTAAATGTGTCAACTGTTAATGTTACCCTATGTTACCCTGTTATATAATGTTACCTTTCGTTCAGTTACCTATTCTAATATATATTCAATGAACATATTTACCGTGGTTTGGTATGAATAAGATGGGAAAAATTGTAGAAAATGGTGAAAGATATTTTGAGTATTTCAAATATTGCACCAGTGTTTCTCAATAAATGCCTTTTTAAAGTGAAAAAATGATCAGAATAAATGCAAGCACCTAATAGCTGCTGCTAAAATAACGAATCTTTTCATCATGTTTTTTAGGTCTTCTTAATATGTGATTTATTTTTAGCTCATCCAAACGTTAGACTGTTTATAACTCACGGTGGGCTGCTAAGTACAACAGAAACTATATACCATGGTGTACCAATTCTGGTTATTCCAGTATTTGGTGATCAGCCAGCTAACGCTGAACGGGCACAGTACGCCGGATATGCACTAAAACTCGACTATCATGGCAATAACTTCACGGAAGAACGACTGAGTTACCTTATCAACGAACTGTTGAATAATCCTAAATATAGGGAAAATGTTCAACATAGATCGAAATTGTTCCATGATAGACCTATGAACCCGAAGGATACTGCTGTTTATTGGATGGAGTATGTAGTGAGGAACAATGGTGCCCGTCATCTTCGAGTAGGCGGAATAAATATACCGTGGTATCAATATTATCTGGTAGATGTGATGCTCTTGCTAACGTTAATGTTGTCACTATTATTATATGTTGTGATTATTATTATTAGGATACTATACCGAAAACTAGGGAGCAAAGTTCATCCTGTTGTTAAATTGAAAAAACACTAACTTTCCTCTTGTACAAATTCTTGTAATATACAACGCGCGGAAAAAGTCCCGCCACCATTTTCATTGCCTATAACTTTGCTCAAAGAAAAGATCAGTAAGTTTGGTTTTCATAAAAAGTTTATTTGGTTTTTAATTTTTTTTTTGTGATTGAGAAATTATATCGGGTAAAAGGTGACCGCGACTGGCAATGCAACTTTCGGCTATTTTTAAGGTCTTTTTCATGACATCCTGCAACATCTGATGCCGAATTTCTTCAATTCCGTGACTATTGTCTTTAAGCTGTTGAATCGTTTGGGGATTATTCACATAAACTTTTGATTTTACAAAAAGTCTGGTGTTGAAATTAGTCTTCGTGAAAAACGCCATGCAATAATTGAATTGTTAAACGAGCTGTGTGTGCTCTGGCCCCAACTCGCTGAAAGGTATGTTCTCTAGTCTTTGCTCTTCCATTTCAGACACAAGAACATTTCGAATCATGATTTGGTACCGTTCATCAATAACAGTAACGGCAACACCTCATTTTCAAAAATATAGGGACCAATGATGTTTCCAGCATGAATACCACTCCATACAGTTGTTTTTAGTGGATACAATGATGTTTCACGAATTAATTAAGGATTCTGTGTTCCTCAAAACCGACTGTTCTGTTTATTAACGTTGCCACTGAGAAGAAAATCGGCTCCGTTGCTCATTATCAATTTAGACGAAAAATCTTCAATTTCACCAGACAGCCTTAGGATTGCATTACTGTAAACTTGTTGATCAGGATCTCTCGGTAGCAATTTTAAGACTAATTGGATTTTGTGCGGAAACATTTGCAAATTAGTTTTCAACATTCGCCTTAAAATGTGTGCAGATATGTGTAACAGGAAACTACGTCTTCGAATGGACACTATCGCACACCAGAGCCATATTTTCAACGTTACAAGACGTTCTTTGTCTTCCAGAAAGCTGCTGTCGATATATATATATATATATATATATATATATATATATATATATATTCATAATCAAAGTTGGACGTCTACACAATACAACGGTTAAAGCAAAACTGAGCTAAACGTCACATAATCAAGACGGTGCGCAATCAAAATGGTAGTGCGACTTCTGCCCCTACCTGTTACTTAATTTAAGGACTCGATAATATGAAATGTATTCATTTAATATAAAACAAACTCATTCAGATTTTTGATAGTGTTATTTAACTGTATTTTTAACTTATAAAAAAGAATGTGTAGTGTGTTGTACAATGGCATATATTTTAAAACATGTAATAACAGTATTTCGATATTTCTACTAGTGAATTGATATTTTTCAAATAAAGTTCATTAATCTGACTGTGATTAAAATACATTTTAAAGAATATGTGTTTTTTTAAAATAGTAACGTTTGTAACTTTTGCAGTATATGGTTATATTATTTACGATAATTATTGCAATTTTTAATTGCTTATCATTTATCATTGCGTTTGTTACTAATATCTGATTATGATGTTTTTGGGAAGAAGTGACAACAATGCTCTCGGTTTAATCATGATCTAACGTAAACGAGACCTTTCTTCATGAGACATCAGAAGGATTTATTAAAACTAGTGATCGCCCTCTGTGGTCGAAATTCCACTAAAATTTAATAAGTTAATCACGTTTTTCTCATAATTTAGTAAGGGGAGTCGTTTAAATATGATACGCTAATAACACTTGTTTTGTATTGTAACATTTGTATAACAGTATTTGTTTGTAACACTGTATTTTCAGTATAAGACCAAAAATTTATTTAATATATAACATAAAATATTTTTGACAAAAAACTGAACCAACTTCAAAAAATAAATAAGGAGCTCACTAAAAAGTAAAAAATAATCAAACTTATATTTTTAACTAGAAAAGATGCTTATTTTACCTATCTTCTACACGCATTTTATATTCTACTATATACACACAATTTAGCTTAATACCTACTTAAATCTATTTATCTGTTTATAATATTATTTTAACTACTATCAACTGATCACTGTGAAGTCGGTGCCCTAGGATCCGCTCTGTAGTCTAGGTGATTTGACAAATGTTCCAATCAAATTAGAACAAAAAAACTTGCTGCCCTGTTGGGATTCGAATCCGCGACCTTCACGTGAGAGCTTGAACGTTCTAACCATTACACCATAGAATTAGTTACCTAGAATGTTTCTAAGACTTCTTATATGATATGCTTTGTGCTGAAAAAGCAATCTGAATTGCTGTTACACTGAACTACTTCCGATTTTTCGTCACATCAGTTTAGCAATAACATTATACCCAAATATCTGATTATTTTAGATTAAAAATATGTGAGAAAAACATTGGACGTGCCATTGAAATTTGAGGTTTTCCCTCGATTCCCCCCATGAGATCCGGAGTGTAATGTGCTCGGAAGTGCACTCTTTCGAGTAAAAAAAGAATTTTGAAAATTAGCCCATAATTGACGGAGAAATCGGCGAACATACATTAAAAAAAATACATCCGAACATAGAATCGCCTCCTCTTTTGAAGTCGGTTAAAAATAATAAATGTTTGTATATTAAAATAACTATCTCAAGAATTCCATTAAGTTTCTATTATCGGTAAAGTATTACTAAGTTTGAATTATTACACCACTGTACTGTACATTATATATAAGTAAGATTATTTTCAGAACTGTAACAGCTTCAGAGAATCATCATAAGTATACATAATCTTTCTTTACTTTTATGTTATAAACATAAATATGGAATAATATATGAGTTAATGCATGTTTGTATATTAAACAGAGAATATATATGAATAAAAAAATTTTGAAATGGATATTTGACTTTAACATTTATTTTATTTTATTTTATGTAATTTATTTTTTACAGTTTACAATGTATGTTAAAGGAATGTATTTACAATAATCAAATTAATTCAAAGAATAGAATGTCATATATCTTATTGTATTCATAATTTCTTCGTTTATATATTCATATAACCCTTATTTTTCCATATTTCTTACCTAAAATATATATTGTAAGAAACAATAAGTACAATAGGTCGATTAAAAGAATCATTTATTTACCTAAAGTTTAAAATAAAACTGCAACATTATCTGCTTGTTTATTGCATTATTCGATCTCGCCCTTGTAGATAGCTCATCTTTAGTTTGTCTTCTAGGGCTTTCATTTATCTATTGCTTTCTATTTTGTCTTATGTCCCACGTGGGAACTAAAATCTCGCCAACAAATAAATAATATAAATTCTGGGAAACTATTTCATAACTGTTAATATTCTATGCAATATTGGTTTTAACTCTTGATGTACAAATTAATATATTTATTACCTGCAATATTCGGTTAGTGCTTTATTAAGAAAAATGTACTGCTCAAATTTACAGAAACATCTTCATATTTAGAATTACCTCTAGTACTTTTATAGTACTATGTCTGCAGAATCATATCAATTAATAACAGTCGTTAAATTAGGAGTAGTTTTCTTAGCTGTTCACCAAACATCAAATTAAATCAAAAGCTGATTTCGAAAATCTAATTATCTGGTAAGCAAGTAAATCAAATGATTCTTGTTATTCTCCAATTATTTTAATCTTTGTTGGAATAGAATTTTCACATATGTCATCCTCAGTTTTGCTATAATTTCATTTAATTTTAATTTCATTCTTAATAAAAACAGGTATTTTGGTATTTTTGTTGAACTTCATCAAACTTTTACAACCATAACAAAATTTTTTGCCAAAATTAGTTTTTTTTAGTTCTCAGTTTCGTCGGTCACCATTCGACGAAAATTTCTTCGCAGCGAGCATCCTTTTGAGATCTGAGAACAGGAAATAGTCGCCGGGGGACAGATCTGGAGAATACGGTGGATGATGAAGCAATTCGGATTGCATGGATTTTTGTCACGGTGCATTGTCTTGGTGAAAAAGCATTTTCTTTTTCTTCAAGTGCGGCCGTTTTCGGCGATTTCGTCCTTCAAACGTGTCAGTAGCACTATGTAATAGTCGCTGTTGATGGTCATAACCTTGCCAGCTGACTGTTGCGTTTTCCCACGCTTTGGACCGGGTTATCGTGTGCAGTCCACTCGGAATAGAAATGATGGAGCCATGTTTCATCCGTTGTCACATATCGACGCAAAAACGCGGGTTTATAACGCTTGATCATCTTCAAACACTGCTCCGAATCATCAACTCGTCGCTGTTTTTGGTCAAAAGTGAGCTCGCGCGGCACCCACTTTGCACAGAGCTTTCTCATACTCAAATATTTGTGAATGATATGATGTACACGTTCAGTTGATATCTTTATATCTATGCTATTTCATTCAGTTTCAATTTACGGTTATTCAAAATCATTTTGTGGATTTTTTAAATGTTTTCGTCGGTAACAACCTCTTTTAGGCGTCCACTGCATTCACCGCCTTCGGTGCTGATTTCACCGCGTCTAAACTTAATATACCAATCCTTGATGGTTGGTTTTCCTAGGGCAGTGTCCGGAAACTCGGCACCAAGCCAAGTTTTTGCTTCAACTGTATTTTTTTCCTTCAAAAAGCAATATTTGATTCCTATTTATTGAAAATAAGAATTGAATTGAATATTGAATAAAATTGAAATTCCTTTCTATCCATTTTTTCCAAAATAATAAAAGTAGCTTCTCTCAAAATGCTGTAATACACAAACTAATGATCCGACGATTTATACACGCATTATTTGAGTGTTGGGACTAACAAAAAACATATGGATTTAATTCTAGTAACGCCATCTATGTGTTAGGTCGGGGACTTTTCAATTAATCTGTTGTATCACAAATTAACAAGTATGTAAAAACATAATCATGAAATTAGTAAATAATAAATATAACCAGATGCAGATTATCGAAATGCGCATGTGCATAACGAACCAATCATAAATCTAGTTCATTTTACTGTAAAGTTTCTTTTCCTGAAAACCTTTGTTTCGTTTAGTTTTATCTGTGTTTTTATATTATCAAACATTCTTTTATTAATAATTCATATTTAATATGCAAAATGAAAGGTTTCGGATGCTTTCGCGCTCAACTGACGTCATATGATATCGGTGATCGTTTCGCCGCAAGGTTTGCTTTCCTGAAAACCATTATTTCCTGTAGAAATTGTTATTTTTAAGAAGTAGTATATATTATTATTATAATATTATAGAATGGGTTTTCTAAATTAGTCATTGTTCTAATTCCTGATAGGACTATTGTTCGAAGAAGCTTGTTGCAACTTGTTATGAAGTGGATGAGAAACTTAACAAAAATATGTTCAGTCATATAGGTATAGTTAAACCTATCGCTAAAGGGGAATGAAGTTCCACCACCAATTTAACGTACATTGTACTGTATTTCCTGAAATATTATTAGGTCTTTGTATCTTGTTCATAGAAATTGCTGTACCCAGTACTTGAATTATTTATAATTAACAATAAAGCATTTGCAGGCGCAAGCGCCAAAAACGTGACCATTTTTATTGTGATATTTTAAGACTGCTTGGAGTCTAACAATTTCAATAAAAGTTGTCAAACATATTCTTTTTTTTATTATTCCTTATCAGTATAACTTATATAATTATAATTGTAATATATTATAAGTTAATTTTACATTGTACAAGTTGCTGCTTTCTCAAAAAATCATTTTTCATTTTTACCAACGAGGGTTTATCTGGACTGGACCTACAGTTTAACGTGGACTCCGAACCACGACCCTTGGCATTAAGCTTAGCGACTAGCGAGTGACCAACTTAGAAATCCCCTCAGAAGACATCTAGGATAATCATAAATGTCTTACGACCAGCAGGTGGGTCTTCTGTTCGTTTATGTTTGATTTAATTTTATTACGATTTTGTTTGTCACGATCTTTTCGGATAAAGCATATTTTCAATTTCGAAAACGATTAAGAAACAAACGCTAAAAAAGCCATGATACCCTGAAGGTGTTACTGTTTTGTGATGATTCTGTAATGTTAGCATGTCAGATCCGACAAGTAAAACCATTATATCCACGTCATTAACCAGGCTGGGTAGGACTGGAGTCTTCTGGGATGATTTCTAAGTTTATTACTCGGTAGGCTTAATGTTGAAGACCGTTGTCACGTTAAGCAATAGGTTCTGCTCAGATAAACCCTAGTTGGTAAAAAGGAGGCTTCAAAATTTAACAAAAATAAATAAATAAATGCCGGCTTGGTTGGAAACAGGACGGTCGTGCTACTGTTGCGATAGACGCGGGTTCGAATACTGCTGGTCGTGGTTGTAAGCTTATATTTGTGATTGTTTATAACTGTGATTCTCAGAAAGATAAGAGTGCGAAATTCCACAAGAAAAATGATTCCAGTCACACCAGTAATCAAGCCGGGAAGATCCTGATGATTTCTAAACTGACGACTCGTCAGTCGGTGGGCGTAATGCTGAGAACCGTGGTTCGGAGCCCATGTCAAGTAGTAGGTGTTTTTTTCTAGCTAGTTAAAAGGGGACTGAAATATAACTTATCAGTTTTCACAAAAATATCATTCATTATTCCACAATCGCCCAATGAGCCTAAGTTAATTCCATTATCGTAATATCGTTTCGAGTTGATTAAAATGGAATGGAAGCTATAATAATCAAAAAAAAATATTTAAAATACAAATACATGTTGTTTGTATTTTATCTCAAAAATACTACTATTTTTTGATCACTGTAGAATGAATAAGCGAATAATCAAGCTGAAATATTATTACTTCCATAACGTTTGGTTGCCGCATAATAGTGAAACGAAATATACAACATACTTGATCTCGTTCTCTTAATTTTAGTTTAGATCCTTATCATATTTTTTAACCACATAATCCAATTTTCATCAGTGTTGCTCGACGCTCGACGACTAAGCAATTACTGATAATTTATTGGTTTATCTCGCGATGTATTATAAATCGCAGGTCCCCTACGAAATTTTTATCATTGTTGTTTTGAATCTACTGTGCATTTCGTCGACAAGTGAGAGCACGATGTGGAAAACGGTGTTGGTGATTTTGTGCGTGTGCTACTCCGTCCAATCGGCGAGATATTTAGGATTATTTCCTACGTCCTCGGGCAGCCATTACATCTTGGATTTCAAACTAATGAAGGCTTTAGCTGACGCCGGTCATGATGTCACTTTTGTTTCCCCTACGAAACAGAAAGAACCGTTGAAAACAAAAGGAAATTTTACCGACTTGGAATTGGAAGGTTTTACTGAGAAAATTGAGAGTACGTTTACATTCTACCGGCGACCTTTCTGAAACTAGACGTTGGAAGTCATTGTTATTGTAAATTCGGTTCAAGTTCAGTGATGTAGCAATTATTATTTTAAATTAAAGTCACTCTATTTTAGTTATCATTTAAGCTTTGTTTGATTGGACAACGAGTACAACTAACTATACGATATACATTTTTATTGCCTATTAACAGTCCGTATAATAGAATGAAATGGATTATAAATTTATTATGGATCTTTTATTATAATTTAAAGATAGTAACCAGTCAAATTTAATAAAACTTCAGTAGTAACTAAACAATTTTGTCAGCAAACTGTTTAAATTGATTCAGGATATTCGATGAGCGGTATACGCCCTTGACCATATATATCAACCCTGTTAAATAAAAAACTTTCACTGTTAACGATTAATTGGGCAAACTTATATATAAATATCGAATCCTCACTAATCAATAATAAGCATTTTCAAAGTTATTTTTGATATTGGAGTACTTTGTACTAAATTTTTCACTCAACATTGTTGGTGATTGGCAGTTTTGACTTAAATCAGGGGAAAAGTGAATTTTTTCTCAAACACAAGTTATGGTTTTATGGTTTATGGTTATTAAGGAATTCTGTCACTATAATATAAATATTCTGATGTTTCTGTACGAAAAATTGAACTAAGTAATTTTCACAACACTGTTTGAAGCCAGTTTTACATCATTAAGATAGTTTTGCACAGACTGGAATGACAGGACGAGATCTGGCCTATACGACGGTCTTTTCACCTATTCTCTCTTAATTGTTGGCTATCCACCAAATATGTATGTGGCGTAGAGTTGTCGTAATAGAAGACAACGCCATTTCTATTGATCAAATCGCTTCGTTTATTTGTTTGCTTTTGACAATCGATAGTTAAATTAATGATTTGACCAAGTTCGAACCACTTATGATGAACAATTCTTGTTCAATCCAATCAAACACCTAGTATCATCTTCATTGGTGTTCATGTGGACTTTACCACCGTTTAGGAAACTTCCCCAGGCTTCGACAAGGGTTTTTTTCGCACATTGTTGTAAGTGATCATTTTTTTTCGTTTGTCTAGTTATACAATGGGATGAAATAAATTCAGAGACATCAATAACCATAGCGTCTATAACGATTTATATTTAGTATATTATAAATTATGCAATAAGTGAAATAAACCCACTTCATTCTATAACAGCTTTATTATTTATTTATGTTAATACTTAAATCCAATGGATAATAATGGCGGGATTATAAAACGATTATGGAAAAATTCCTTGATTTAAGAGTAGCCATTAAAATTCTGAGAAAATTAAGTCGTTCCTCTTGAAATATTGTAGGATTATTCAGATTAATATTATCGTATTATAAGTTACAATATATAGTTACTAATATCACAATATATTGATTGTAACGACTATGTTTTCTTGTTTATTAATAAAAATGTATAAAGTAATATGATGAAATGTTGTGAATTTTATAACTCTTGAAATGATAACATTGTTAATATTGTTTATAGTAGTAATAGTTAACATAGTGATGATTATCACTTTGTGTTAGAAGTGATTCATAGATTTCTTACTTATAATATGTAAGAATTAGCTTAATTATTTTTTTAAAATATTAAATTATCAGGCCTCTAAATTAATTTTAAAGGATTTACAACGGATGCTGTTACTGCGTATTAAATCGCATGGTAGAGATTTGTAACCACCTTCATATTGAAGACTCATTAACAGGATTCACTTTCCAGTATGTGATATTTCGTCGAAAATGAAGATTTGAAATCATTACTCGATGATTCGTGTAAAACGCGTGAAAAATATGCAATATTGTTGGGAGTAAGACAAGAAACAATTTCTAATCGCTTGGAGAATATGGGAATTATCCAAAAGTTTGGGTATTTTGTGCCGTACGAATGGTCAAGAGATATTGAAAGGTGTTTAGTCGTGTGTGAGCATTTTAAAATCGGCAAAATGGCAAAATCGAAAAGGCTTTTTTCATCGTACTGTTACTGGTGATTCAAAGTAGATGGATTACGATAATCCAAAGTGAAAAATAATCATGGAGACTACCTGGTCAAGCATCAACATCAACGGCAAAGCCAAATATCCAAAGCTCCAAGATAATGCTCTGTATTTGGTGGAATCAGCTTGGTGGTAATCTATGAAGTGCTAAAATATAATAAAACCATCAATGGAGATCGTTATCCGCTACAATTAATGCTTTTAAATCGAGCGCTGCGCTCGGAATACGAGCAAACACTCAACAATATTATTGTTCAGCATGACAACACTCAAGCAAATGTTGCAGCACTTGATAAAACGTATTTGGAAACATTAATATGGGAAGTGCTATTCCACCCGCCGTATTCTCCGGCCTTTGCTCTAACATCTGATTTGATATTTCGAGATGGACTCTAAATAAAATATATTGTAACGATTTTTTACAATAAATCTTCAAATTAAAGAAATCCTTTAAAACTAATTTATAGGTTTAATTAAACTCATTAATATTTGATCTGATCAATTGATTTATAATTTTTTAAATGTTTTTAATTATTTCCCCTTAGCTATAATTCATCAGACCCTATGCTGCATTTTCATTTACTCATTTTACATATTTACATTCGCAACATGTGTAACAGTGCGCATAACAGGTCAATTGAAAAGTCTTCGGCCTAACATATGGATGGTGTTACTAGAATTAAATCCATATGTTTTTTCCAGTTAGCTCTAACCCTCAAAAGATGCGTGCATAATTTTGACAGCTGTCGGATTATTAGTTTGTGAATTATAGCATTTTGAGTGAATCAACTTTTGTTATTGTTAAAAAATGGATAAAAAGGAATTTCGCGAGTTTATATCATAGATTAATATTTTATCATTGGTTCTTAAAGGGAAAAAATACAATTGAAGCAAAAACTTGGCTTGATGCCGAGGTTGTGGACAGTGCCCCAGGAAAAATCAACGATCAAGGATTGGTATCAAGTTTAAACGTGGTGAAATGAGTACTGAAGACGCTGCACGCAGTGGACGTCGAAAAGATGTTGTTACCGACGAAAACATTAAAAGAATCCACAAAATGATTTTGATTGACCGTAAATTGAAATTGAATGAAATAGCAGACACTCTAAAGATATCAACTGAACGTGTACATCATATCATTTACGAATATTTGGGTATGAGAAAGCTCTGTGAAAAAAAAAACAGCGACGAGTTGATGATTCAGATCACTGTTTGAAGATGATCGAGCGTAATGAACCCGTAGAGTTTTTGCGTCGATATGTGACAATGGATGAAACATGGCTCCATCATTTCACTCCACAACACACGGTGAACCTGATCCGAAGCGTGGGAAAACGCAACAGTCGGCTGGCAAGGTTATGACGTCTGTATTTTGGGATGTGCATGGAATAATTTTCATTTACTACTTTGAAAAAGGCAGGACCATCAACAGCGACCATTACATAGCGTTATAGTACCGTTTGAAGTACGAAATCGCCGAAAAACGGCCGCCATGATAAGAAAACGAAAGTGCTGCTTCACCAAGACAATGCACGGTGTCACAAATCAGTGAAAACGATGGCAAATATCCATGAATTTCTGGAATTTCTTCTCCAGATCTGGCCCTCAGCGACTATTTCCTGTTTTCAGATTGATGTTCTCAAAAGAATGCTCGCTGAAAAGAAATTTTCGTCGAATCAAGAGGTGATCGCAGAAACTGAGGCCTATTTTGAAGCAAAGGATAAATCGTACTACAAAAAAGGTATTGAAAATCTGGAGCGTCGTTATAATCAGTGTATTGCCCTTGAAGGGAATTATATTGAATAAAAAACTAATTTTGGCAAAAAAATGTCTTTTACTATGGTAGGCCGTGGACTTTTCAATTGACCTGTTATACGAGTACTACAAGTTGCAGAGAGTGGTGGAATCTTTTGATTTCTTTTTTGATTCTTAGGATTCCTAGGTTTCAATGCTTTTCATATTTTTATTTAATTCTACATGAATATTCAAGTCGAAGTTCTCTTTCATTATTATAAAATTTGAAGTTTTTTAGTTATTTTCTTCTGATAAAAAATCTAGGAAACCAGATATTTTACCGATATTAGCGGGGAAAGTGATAAGCTAACCTTTTGATAAGTTGTTATAGCTCTCTTCTTGAATTGTTTGTCTTAGTCTTTGAATTCACTTGTGGTTGATAGATGTTCCAGATGTTGTGAGCTTTATTGGGTAAATTTCCATTTTATCAACTACTTTGGTTACAATATTTTGGTTAAGAGAAATATCAGATGTCGTCATAGTTTCTCGGCTACTGTAATTCCTAAACCGACCATATTTTTCAATCTTCATAAGTAAATTCTTGCCTTGAACAATCAGTACAATATAGCGCTTGATGACTTTCCATTAGAGTAGAGATTTTGCAAAAATGTTTAGTACTTTTGGTTGAAAACGATTAGAACCATTCTATTATAAATAAAAAATCAAACTGAACGTTGAAGCAATAATGCCCTAAATGCTAAATCTGTTGACTCATTATATTTACCAGACGTCACTCTCTTAGTTTGTCATTTGTTTTTGCAAATAGTTGATATGTTTACTACTAATAATAATTATTCGCCCTGAATATGTTTCCAGCAAAAATGTATGTTATATACAGTAACAAAATGAAACTAATGTTTATTTGTTTTTTATATACCAGTGTTATTTTTAAGTAACAAATATTTTAAAACATTTAATATCGTTATTGATTAAAATTTTTGCTGTTAAGACTTAGCTGGCGATTTGATGAAAACACCTTGTACTATAGTTTCAGAAAGGTTTTTTGTATTAATTATCATAAAAACCATTAAGTATGTTTTTTTTTGTAATTATTTGTAGAGGCAATGGTTGAATTTAACCTATTTGATATGAACAAACAAAGCTTTTTAAAGATGATGAGTTCAATGATGAGCCTATTTTTAAAGAGTACCAACGAAACCCTGCACCATCCAAAAATTACGCAGCTCCTGAACTCTAATGAAAAATATGACGCAGTTATAATGGAACATTTCCAGAACGATGCTCTGAGAGTATTCTCTGCTGTATTCAATTGTCCATTGATTATATTGTCCAGTCTCGGTCCAAATAGTTGGATTAACCCCACGGTTGGTAACCCGAACGAGATTTCCTATGTAAGACATTTCCACGCAGCAGGTGATCCCAGGGAACCAATGACTCTTTGGGAACGAACCAAGAATCTCTTTTTCCATATTATAGATCATTTTCTGGTGCTTCATTACAGTTTACCGCAACATCAACAATTAGTAAATAGTGCCATCAAAAACCCGCCTAATATTTACGACTTGTATTTTAACGCTTCGTTAGTTCTGCTGAACTCTCACACCAGCATCTACGCTCCTCAACCTTTAGTACCGTCCATGGTGGAGATCGGCGGTTATCATATTGATCCACCAAAGAAGCTGCCTAAGGATTTGCAAGACTTTCTTGATAGTGCTAAAGATGGTGTCGTTTACTTCAGTATGGGATCGAACTTAAAAAGTAAAGACATGGCCGAGGATAAGAAGAAAATATTCTTGAATGTTTTGGGAAGTTTGAAACAAAAAGTTATTTGGAAATTCGAGGAGGACTTACCTGGGAAACCATCAAATATACTGATCAAGAAATGGTTACCACAACAGGATATTTTAGGTAATAAAGTTAATAAGTGTTTTTATTATATTATGTATTTGGAACTTTCTAAGAAATATAAATATTTTAAGATAAACACTTTAGGTTTGAATATAATTTAATTTAAATTAATTCAAGCTAATTAAAGTATTTAATTAATAAGCTGATAATTTCAGTGTACTTGAAATAAATGATGCTATAGTTTTACATCAATTTACATTGTACATTAATATTTAATAATGATTGCTTGTGATTTTGTGGTAAAATTTAATATCATGCAAAAGTCGCCCTATTTTTGGATACATGATTAAAATAGCTATTCAACACTTTTTTTAATGCTGTGTTCAATTAATAGCGGTCTTCCAATTACCTTTCTTTCGGGTTAAGCTTTGTTTAGGTTGTTTGTTTTGGTGTCATGGATGGCTTCAAGTATTCCAAAGCTGTTTTTTTAGGATGATCATGAAGTTGGTTAGATTTATATCCCTTATGTAGACGGTATTGTGGTTAAGTTGGTTTAAAGGTATCAGCGATCTTCTATTGAGTTCTTGCGAGTTTTCTTATATTTTTTTTACTTTAAACATATTTTTATTAAGTAATATTGGCATAAAATATTTTCCATCATTTTGTACAACTTTTTCCCATTTTCTTGGCAACACGGCGATACATTTCGAAAGAATGATGGTAACGATTCAACTTCTTCAATGTTTTGTGCGAAACCGTGTGCTAGCCAAGTTATCGGTCTCAATAAATGGTATTCACAAGGCGCTACGTATGCTGCAGAATATACCATTCAAGCTGTAACAGTTACTGTTACTCACTAGAAAGCTTTTTTTTTATAATAATACATTCAACAACTTATAATACACTGAATTTTGCTGATTTCACTAACAACGGCAAGTTTTTTTGGCCTTTTAGATTTCAAATAATCCAGTGATTTTTGTTTTCTTTTAAATTTAATCCATTTTCTAAATTAATTGTTAAGTTGTTGTGAATAATTACTTTGAACATACTTGATATATTTTCAATAATTGTAGTTTGAGAAGGTAGTAGAACATATTATTATTTGAATACGACTTGTGTATATCTTAATTATGATGCACAGTTTACTGTGATCTTTTTATTGTAGATAAGGCAAAAACAATGAATCATTTTGTTTTAATTTTCGAGTTTATTTAATAAGTAATATTATTTATTTCTTAGCTCATCCCAATGTTAGACTGTTTATTACTCACGGTGGACTGCTAAGTACAACAGAAACGATATACCATGGTGTACCGATCCTGGCTATTCCGGTATTTGGTGATCAACCCGCTAATGCTGAAAGGGCAGAGTACGCTGGATACGCGCTAAAACTTGATTATCATGGCAATGACTTCACGGAAGAAAGATTGAGTTATCTCATCAACGAACTGCTGAATAATCCTAAATATAGGGAAAATGTTCAACGTAGATCAAAATTGTTCCATGACAGACCTATGACGCCTAAGGATACGGCCGTTTATTGGATGGAGTATGTAGTGAGGAACAATGGAGCCCGTCATCTTCGAGTAGGCGGAATCAATATACCGTGGTATCAATATTATCTCGTAGATGTGATGCTTCTAGTTACAGTAATGTTATCACTGATATTATATGTTGTAATCATTGTTGTTAGCAGAATATGCCGAAAGCTTAGGGGCAAGGTTCATCATGCGAAGAAACTAAAAAAACACTAATTTTTCTTTTATACATTTTTGTTAAATGAATGAATGGTTTTTTTATTTTAAAATATATGATTGTTATTGTGATATAAAATATAAAGAAACTGTTACAATTTGAATTTCTGAGAGAAATAATATTTGATTTTGAATATTGTTATATAACTATATTTATAGTCAACACAAAGCAACAATATTATGTTGTAGTATACAATATCTTTGTTGTAAAATATGTTCTATAACAAATAATAACAGTATTTCGATATTTGTACTAATGAATTGATATTTTTTAAATAAAGTTCAATAATCAGACTGATTAAAATGAAATAAAAAGATTTATTTTTTTTGTGTTTTTTAATAATCCTTATTTTAATTCTAAGACGGCGAACGCAGTGGATGCCCACAAGAAGTTGTTACAAACGAAAACGTTTAAAAAATCCACAAAATGATTTTGAATGACCGTAAATTGAAATTGAATGAAATAGCAGACACTCTAAAGATATCAACTGAACGTGTACATCATATCATTCACGAATATTTGGGTATGAGAAAGCTCTGTGCAAAGTGGGTGCCGCGCGAGCTCACTTTTGATCAAAAGCAACGATTAGTTGATGATTCGAAGCCGTGATTGAAGATGGTCAGGCGTAATAAACCCGAATTTTTGCGTCGATATGTGACAATGGATGAAACATGGCTCCATCATTTCACTCCGAAGTCCAGTCGACAGTCATCCGGGTGGACTGCACACGATGAACCCGCTCCAAAGCGTGGGAACACGCAACAATCGTTTCACAAGTTTATGACGTCTGTATTTTGGCATGCGCAAGGAATAATTTTCATTGACTACCTTGAAAAAGGAAGGACCATCAACAGCGACTATTACATAGCGTTATTGGACCGTTTGAAGGGCGAAATCGCCGGAAAACGGCCGCATTTGAAGAAAAAGAAAGTGCTACTTCACCAAGACAATGCATCGTGTTACAAGTCAGTGATAACGATGGCAAAATCCATTAATTGGGCTTCGAATTGCTTCCTCGTCCACCGTATTTTCCAGATCTGCCCCCAGCGATTATTTACTGTACTCAGATCTCAAAAGAATGCTCGCTGGGAAGAAATTTTCGTCGAATGAAGAGGTGATCGCCGAAACTGAGGCCTATTTTGAAGCAAAGGACAAATCGTACTACAAAAATGGTATTGAACAGTTTGGAGGGTCGCTATAATCAGTGTATCACGCTTGAAGGGAATTATGTTGAATAAAAAAACTAATTTTGCCAAAAAAATGTGTTTTACTATGGTAGGCCGGGGACTTTTCAATTGACCTATTATAATGAAGTAGGTTCATACTGCTTAACGCGGGATTCGAACCACGATCCTCGGTATTAAGTCTACCGACTGGCGAGTCATAACGCTTTAACAAGATACATGCGTCAACTCAACCGGCTCTGTTTGTTTATGTTTGACGTGCCTGTTAACGACAGACATTTCAGTTATTGACATAAGCACATTTTCAGTTTTGAAAAAGGTTAAGGAACAGAAAAGCAATGGTATAATATATATAATATAAATGGTAATACTATTATGTAAACTGAGTGAGGCAAATGTGCACAATAATGGCGAAAGCAAGTATCCTTTACAGATAAATTTCCTTAAGTATATTGCCTTTATTGTATTTTTTAAACATCCATTGGTAGGTATGATTTGATGGCCGTTGCTGCCTGCTTTTTTATTGGGGTATATCCGAAACTGATTTTACTTACAGTTGATATTTTTCATTATTGCATAATAATAAAACAATATATGTAACGATTTAATTTCGCACTTCTTCAAAGTTTTGTGCGAAACCGTGTGCTAGCCAAGTTATCGGTCTAAATAAATGGTATTTATGGTAATAATAATAGTAATAATAATGGTATAATAAATAAATTGGTACAAGGCGCTACGTATGCTGCAGAATATCCCATTCAAGCTTTAACAGCTACTGTTACTGGTTAGAAAGCTATTTTTTGTAATAATACATTCAACAACTTATATTTCACTGAATTTTGCTGATTCTACTATCAACGGCAAGTTTTTTTGGCTTTTTACATTTCGAATAATCCAGTGATTTTTATTTTCTTTTAAATATAATCCATTTCCTAAATTTAATGAAGGCTCCCAGTTCAGATTGTTTTGGACGAACTAAGGAACATTTTTTGTCTTTAGGAAATGTTCCTAAAGTACATGAATAAATACTAAAGTAATGAACGAAAATAAATGTCTTAGGCGATTTTTAGAATACTGATTTTTCACATAAAATATTTCTGTCTCTAGATAGCGTGTGTGTGTGTGTATAGATAGATTATTTTCTGTATTCAGATCTCAAAAGAATGCTCGCTGGGAAGAAATTTTCGTCGAATGAAGAGGTGATCGCCGAAACTGAGGCCTATTTTGAAGCAAAGGACAAATCGTACTACAAAAATGGTATTTAACGCTATGGAGGGTCGCTATAATCAGTGTATCACGCTTGAAGGGAATTATGTTGATAAAAAAACTAATTTTGCCAAAAAATGTGTTTTACTATGGTAGGCCGGGGACTTTTCAATTGACCTGTTATAATGAAGTAGGTTCGATTCGAACCACGATCCTCGGTATTAAGTCTACCGACTGGCGAGTCATAACGCTTTAACAAGATACATGCGCCAACCAGCCGGCTCTGTTTATGTTTGACGTACCTGTTAACGACAGACATTTCAGTTATTTACATAAGTACATTTTCAATTTTGAAAAAGGTTAAGGAACAGAAAAGTTAAGCAATAACTGTGTGAGGCAAATGTGCACAATAATGGCGAAAGCAAGTATCCTTTACAGATAAATTTCCTTATTTATATTTGTTTATTGTATACTTATAGTATATTGCCTTTATTGTATTTTTTAAACATCCATTGGTAGGTATGATTTGATGGCCGTTGCTGCCTGCTTTTTTATTGGGATATATCCGAAACTGATTTTACTTACAGTTGATATTTTTCATTATTGCATAATAATAAAACAAAATATGTAACAAGCTCGTTCTCATCCGCTTAATTTTAATGTCGTATTTTTAATTGCATAAAACAATTTTCAATAATAGTCCTCGGCGCTCAACCACTAAGCAATTACTGATAATTTATTGGTTTATCTCGCCATGTATTATAAATCGCAGATCCCGTCCAAAATTTTTATCATTGTTGTTTTGAATCTACTGTGCATTTCGTCGACAAGTGAGAGCACGATGTGGAAACCGGTGTTGGTGATTTTGTGCGTGTGCTACTTCGTCCAATCGGCGAGATATTTAGGATTATTTCCTACGTCCACGGGCAGCCATTATATCCTGGACTTCAAACTAATGAAGGCCTTAGCCGATGCCGGTCACGATGTCACTTTTGTTTCTCCTACGAAACAGAAAGAGCCCTTGAAAACAAAGGGAAATTTTACTGACTTGGAACTGGAAGGCTTTGCTGAAATAATGCAGAGTATGTTTACATTCTATTGATGCCCTTTCTGAAACTATGCGTCAAAATTTATTGTTACTGCAAAACTGTGCTGTTAAAGTCACTATATTTCAGTTATTATTTAAATGGTATATATTAATCTATGTTTAATTCGTTATCGAGGACTGCGTTACATATATGTTGTTGATTCTTTTGGTTAATCGGTGTAATAAATTATTTTGAAATGTGTTGTAAAACGATTATAGACTTTTTGTTATAATGTTAAGGTAATAGCCAATTAAATTTAGTGAAAGTTTAACAATAAGTAAAACAATTTTGTCATCAAACTGTTTGAATACAGGCATGTTTTTATTTTTAGAAACATCCAAGTTATCTGTGAAACATCTTAGCTAAAGTCTAAACTTTAAACTACGTTTAAACTTCTTCACTACACAATTTCGAAAATATATGTTGTTGTTAAAAATGAAAAATGCTATTGACTGTATATTGTAGGTTATATTTTTAAAATAAAAAAAGCAGTCACTGTGAACAATTAATTGGTAGTACGGCAAACTTATTCATATATTTAATCATTTATTAATATCCGATAAAAAAACTTCAGTAGTAAGTAAACAACGGTCACCAAACTATCCTTAAAATAAAGCTATTTAAACATATATACAATTGAAAAAATGGAGCGGAGAAAAAAGTAATTTCTTTCAAATAATGTTTTCCTTTTCGCCATTTTCCTGTTCGAAAAATTAAACTGAGTGATACTCACAAGCCTTTTTTGAAGATAGCTTTTCATTATTAACATGGTTCTGCAGAGACCAGAACAATAATATTGATAGACGCAGTGAGATCTGGGGTATACATTGTACTTCTCAGTTTATTTTTCTTTTAATTTTTGTTGAGATATTAAAGATGGATGTGGTGTAGGGGTGTAGCGTTTGTTTTTAATAGTCGGCTTTTGACAGTAGAGAGTCGGGTTAATGATCTGACCCAGTTCGAACAACTTAAGATTAAGAACCTTCGTTATTGCCAATGTGGCCTATACAACCATTTGTGACGCTTCTCCGACATTTTCGGTGGTTCTTCTACTACGATTTTTTTCGTATTACAGTTGTATATGATTCACTTAATCGCTTGTAATGATCTTTCAATGCCTATCTGGTCAAATAAGTTGTTATAATTAAATAAATAAAGGAAATAATAATAATAATAATAATAAAGAAGGAAATAAATTCAAAGTCATAAATAACCATTGATTATATAACAGTATGCAATTACATATTAAAATCTTACTATTGTTATAACAGTTTATTGTATTTTATAGAATAAGTGAAATGAACCCATTTCTTTCTATATAATGGATAATAATAGTAAGATTATAAAGCGTTTACGGAAACATTCATTGACTAATAGTAGTCATTAAAATTCTGAGAAAATTAAGTTGTTTTTATAGAAACATTATGGGATTACACAGATTCAGATATTAATATTTTATGTGATATTTAATGTCCGAATATATTGTCTATAATGAGAATAAGTTGATACTTTTAGTTAAGTTAAAAAGTAAAGCATATAGAAAGTATATAAAGTATAAAACATACTTTTGTAAGAAGAAAAGATGATATTGTTAACATTGTTTATAAACAGTAAAAGTGGAAGCGTATTATAAAGAGGATAAGCAACATAACAGTAGTTTAGTAGTATAATTCGCAACGTTTTTCATTTTTATAAAAAATAGTTTAATAATTTTTTAAAATTATATTAAAACTGGCCTTCCTTGATGGTTGATCTAATCAATAACTGACTACTCCTTGTTTTGGATGTTCTTCATGATGTGTTGTCCGTCTAGTAGCTGGAGCCATTGGGTTCTTATGGAGATATAGTCTGGCTTTTTATTTTCCGGCAATACTTTTAATTTGGATACTGCAATATTTTTATGATCTTCTTTCTTGTCTGGCTTGACTTAGTTCTTTGTTCCTTAGACTTGGGCAATAGGCCTTTCACACAAGTTCATGATTCATGATTAGATATTTTTATTTTGTTAAGGTTATATTTTGATTTTGGAGTTCCTAATTTTTCTTGTTTTTCTTAACTCATCACATGTCTGAACACAATTCCGAGAGCTGTCTTGTGACGTAATCTTCATGTTTTTGGGTGTGCTTGACAATTTGGGTAACTATGTTATGCAAGTTATTACATTAGAATAATTAAAATAAAAGAGAAAGGATTTGAAAATTATAATTTCATTTACAAACATCATTGATACATATTTATTAATCTAATATATGTTCATACTAAAACCTTTTCCGTTTTCAAAGTGAGAGACCTCTTTGCATATTTTCGGTTGTGGGAAGAAAGATTTGAGGTTCTTCAGTTTCTTTGGTATCTTCTCTCCATCTTTTTAAAGAACTTGAGAATTTGTTCACCTTGCTCTTCATCTCCCAAGTTTTCCGGAATGTACTAGAAGTGAAAATGAAGAAAATATATTTTTGGGCTCCTTAGGTAACCTAAAGCTTCAAATGGTTTTGGGAAGTAATTTTACTCTATTATTGGGAGGTGATTTTACAAGTTGCTTGATTTATCCCAAAATTGTGTGTAGCTGTGATAAAATAACTTTATGCGGAGGTACCAATGTTTCCTAGAGGACATTCCCCTTATCAACTCTAAGCTCCCTAGGCTGTTAACTCTTTATGACCTTGTGATTTGCTCTGTCTTTGCAGTCTCATCGACACAAAAAGCAAGAGAGTTTATTAAACCTGGTAAACTGCTTCTTTCAGGCTTCTTAAAAAAGACACCGTTGTGTTATATCGTATTGGATCTTAAATTCATCAAAAATTGTGATGCCCTGAAATGTTTTCTATAATATATGTAGGGTGGTGCAAAAGTCACGCTACCGTTTTGGTTGCATGCCATCTTGGGGCAAAAGTCCCTCTGCCATTTTGATTGCGCGCCATCGTGGTTATGTGACGGGAGTTAGTTTCACTTTAACCTTCGTGTTGTATAGACGTTCAAATTTTATTACGGATACATATACGCCACAAGCATGAGCAGAAATAATGACAATATTTATTTATTCCATTATTGCCACTCAGTGGAAATTGCGTCACATGGTAGCGGGGATTTTGCCCCACCCTATGCATAGAATCATAGTTTATCTTCTAATGTATTTTCATATGTTTTCAATAACTAAGATGATATTGAAAAGTATATCTAAACTGTTGTCAGTTCTTTATTACCACTAGTTTTTGTATCTTTTGAACAAGAGACGAATCAAACTTTGGAAAAATTTCTCGTTTATATACCTAAAATAGCTTTCTAATGAAATACAATTAATGGCGTTAAAAATTTAGATTTTAATAAATATTGATTAACATTTTTATCGTTAAATACTAACGTGATTAGACGAAAACATTTTGCTTTATAGTTTCAGAAAGGTTATGCCCTTAATTATTACAAAAATCACTATGCTTTTTTTGTAGAGGCAATGGTTGAATTTAATCCATTTGAAATTAACAAAAAA
This sequence comes from Rhynchophorus ferrugineus, assembly GCF_030347505.1. Taxonomy (NCBI): domain Eukaryota; kingdom Metazoa; phylum Arthropoda; class Insecta; order Coleoptera; family Curculionidae; genus Rhynchophorus; species Rhynchophorus ferrugineus. The sequence continues at coordinate 21,124,949 of NW_027472580.1, forward strand.
AGCTTTTTAACTATGATGAAGTTAATGATGACCATATTTGTGGACAGTACCAACGCAACCATGCACCATCCAAAAATACTGCAGCTCCTGAACTCTAATGAAAAATACGACGCAGTTATAATGGAACATTTCCAGAACGATGCTCTGAAGGTATTCTCTGCCGTATTCAACTGTCCATTGATTATATTGTTCAGTCTCGGCCCAAACAGTTGGATTAACCCCACGGTTGGTAACCCGAGCGAGATTTCCTATATACGACATTTCTTCGCGTCAGGAAATCCCACGGAACCAATGACTTTTCTGGAACGAACGAAGAATCTCTTCTTTTATGTGGTAGATTATTTTCTGGCGTTTTATATCAGTTTACCTCAACATCAGCAACTAGTTAATAGTGTTCTCGAAAACCCGCCAAACATTTACGATTCATATTTTAACGCTTCGTTAGTTCTGCTGAACTCTCACACGAGTATCTACGCCCCTCAACCTTTAGTACCGTCCATGGTGGAAATCGGCGGCTATCATATTGATCCACCGAAGAAGCTCCCTCAGGATTTGCAAGACTTTCTGGATAGTGCTAAAGATGGTGTCGTTTACTTCAGCATGGGATCGAACTTGAAGAGTAAAAACATGCCCGATGATAGGAAGAAAATATTCTTGAATGTTTTGGGAAGGTTGAAACAAAAGGTTATTTGGAAATTCGAGGAGGACTTACCTGGGAAACCATCAAATATGTTGATCAAGAAATGGTTACCACAACAGGATATTTTAGGTAATATAATTAATGTGTTTTTAATATAATATACATTTGGAACTTATTGCACATTAATATTTAATCATAGATGCTTTCGATTTTGTGGTAGAATTTGAATTGGATTTTTAGATGTCATGCAAAAATTGCCCTACATTTCGATATATTATAAAAATAACTACTTTTTCACTTTTTCAATGCCGTGCTCAATTACCGATCTTCCATAAACCCTTCTTTCGGACTAAGCCAAAGGATTGTTTGGAAACTGATTAGTATTATTCTTTGAAGATATGCAGACAAAGGTATAGACAGAAGACAAAGACATTCCGTTGAAAGTCTTAACAATTTGCGGCTTGGAAAAGACAATTTACCGACCCAAGCGGGTTTTAAAATGTGTATATAAGCAATAAAGATGGGAAAGAGAATTAAGTTGGCTGAAGCGATATCCAGAGTATGGGGGAATGTTGGTTTAATGCTTTCTAATAATGAAGCAATTTTTGGTGTTGTGTTCATTTTTTTTATTTTCAAAACATATCTTGAGTTAAAGTCGTAATATTTATATTAATCAAAATTTGTTCCATCCTGTTCTACGACTTTTTTCTGTCTTTTTGGAACATGGCGATACCGTGTTGAAAGAACGATGTTTGTCTGGCAGCGCTCCAATCGTCAATCTATTTTCACATTTTTTAAGCATTTCTAAACTGAGTGTTATCCAAGCTGTACTTCATTGAACTATAACATTCAGTGTTGATGTGAGCGACCCTCCGTGTCTCATTCATATTTTTTTGCGCTTGAGATTGTCGTAGTAGATCCAGTTTTCGCTGTCAGTCATAGTATGCTACTTACCTGAGGATTAATAGTTAGTTTGAACACCGACTAAGGAACATTCTGTGTGGTTATCTGAGGATTAATGGTGGTTTTGAACGTTGACCAAGGAATACTTTGTGTCCTTAGGAAATGTTCCTAAGAATGAAGAAAAATAGATGCATAAATGAGTTAATTATAAACGTTACGACTATTAGAATAGGGGTATATCAACACATAATCTTTCTCTCACTACATAGTATAAATATATAATTCTTAGGAGGAACCAAACTTAAATTTTATATTATCAGAATAGTACTCTGGATTCATTGTTTTTGCACCATAGTTGTTATTATTCGAATGCGACAATTAAAAATAAAAACACTGCTTACTTTTGGCTATTTTTCGAGTTTAAGAAACGTTCGTGGGATAATTATTATTTTGAGAATATTCCTAGAACACTTGTAAGTTACGAAAGAAAAAATAGCTGAGTTATTGTGGAAAATCATTTTAAATTTTATGATATAAAACATCTGAGACCTTTTATTTATCTTTATACGAGGGTCACTATTTATATTTCGAGAATAGGGAAAAAAAGTTAAGCTGCGAATATATTTTTATTGTTTTTCAAAGTACTGGCCACGATGATCGATAATGTTTTGCATACGTTTAAACCAATTTTCAAAGCCTTTATTCCATTCCGAACGAGGTATCTTCAAAACATGATTTTTGAACGCTCTAGTAGCTTCTTCGAGCGATGAAAATCGTTGAATACGCAGTTTATTCTTCACGAATGGGAACAAAAAGATGTCATCGGGTGCCAAATCAGGGCTGTACGGCGGATGACCCATCAATTCGATGTTTTGAGTGCTCAAATAGTCTCTTGTTTGAGCCGATGTGTGAGAGTTCGCATTGTCATTGATGAAGAACAATCCGGCGTCTCTTGTTTGTTTTACTTATTTCACCAAAGACTTTTGGCAAACAAATGGTTGTGTACCAATCAGAATTTACTGTTCTACGATCCTCTAGAGGCACTGTTGCAATATGACCAGTTTTCCCGTGCTTCGTGCGCGAACAACTTTTGTTGGATTTGGTTCATCTTGGAACTCCCATACAGTCGACTGCTGCTTACTCTCGTAGTACCGTCACGATGTCATGATTCATCGCCTGTCACGATTTTATAAACATCTTTCGAAGCACCGTGGTTGAATTTCTTAAGCATTTCTTTGCACCAATCGACATGAGTCTTTTTTTGAGCGATCGTCAAATTGTGTGGGATCCAACGCGAACATACTGTTATCCAAATTTAACTTGCCTCTATCTAAATTATGATAGACTGTTTACTTCAATCTTTTGACTTGTGATGCAAGCAATGAATAATTTTGTTATATTTTTTAGCTTATTTAATAAATAATATTATTTTTTTCTTAGCCCATCCCAATGTTAGACTGTTTATTACTCACGGTGGACTGCTAAGTACAACAGAAACGATATACCATGGTGTACCGATCCTGGCTATTCCGGTATTTGGTGATCAGCCAGCTAATGCTGAGCGGGCACAGTATGCCGGATACGCACTAAAACTCGACTATCATGATACCAATTTCACGGAAGAACGACTAAGTTATCTTATCAACGAACTGTTGAATAATCCTAAATATAGAGAAAACGTCCAACGAAGATCGAAATTGTTTCATGACAGACCTATGAAGCCCAAGGATACGGCTGTTTATTGGATGGAGTATGTAGTGAGGAACAATGGAGCCCGTCATCTTCGAGTAGGCGGAATCAATATACCGTGGTATCAATATTATCTCTTAGATGTGATGCTCGTGCTTACAGTGATGGTGTCAATTGTTTTATACGCTGTTATCTTTATTCTTAGGAGAATATGCCGAAAACTAAGAAGCAAAGTTCATCCTGTAAAAAAAGTTAAAAAACAATAATTATAATTTTGTAATTTTTAGATTTTTTTATTTGGGGAATTAATAAAATTTAAAATTCGTAATTTTTTTATTGAAGAAAAATATAATTGTGATTAAAAACGTGTAATTGTTAAATAAATATCTTTAATATATTATTAATTAATTAATTAATTAATAATAAAAATAATGTAATTATAAAATAAATATGGTGTTATAAAAGTATGTACATTCTAGAATATATTATATTTATGAAGTGATTTATTGAGTATTGAGACTGTGATTTAAATAAAATAAAAAGTCTTAATTTTTATTTTACTTGTTTTTTTACCTACTACAATAATTTAAATTTGGTAATATATGTCTTGTTATTACAAATATTATTACGATTATTGCCACTGTTTAGTAAGATTGTTAGAATTTGATGATCGTCTGTATTGTGTAGAGATGGATATTACAATTAGACCAATTTTTAAATGAAAAATATTACGGAATATTATTAAATGATTATTTATTTATTTATTTGTTCGCAAGAGTTTCAGATCCCCACAGTGTCACAAAGGTTATTTGGAATTGTTATCTTACCTTCTTTTTCCGAAATATTTCCGTTGCCAATGTCAAGCAAGAATTTAGAAAACATAATTCGGTTTTATGTTGTCGATTCGCATATTCCAATCGCAAATAACAGGTCAATTGAAAAGTTCCCGACCTGGCACATAGATGGCGCTAATAGAATTAAATCCATATGGTTTTTAGTTCGCGCTAACCTTCAAAAGATGGGTGTATAAATTTAGCAGGTGTCAGATCATTAGTTTGTGAATTATAGCATTTTAAGTGAAGCAACTTTTGTTATTGTGAAACAGATGAATAAAAGGAATTTCGCGTGTCGATAAAATATTGCTTTTTGAAGAGAAAGGTTATAGTTGAAGCAAAAACTTGGTACCGCGTTTCTAGAAACTGCCCCAGGAAAATCAACCATCAAGGATCGGTATGCTAAGTTTAGACGTGGTGAAATGAGTACCGAACGGTGAATGAACGCAGTGGATGCCCAAAAGAGGTTCTTACCGACGAAGACATTACAAAAATTTACAAAATGATTTTAAATGATCGTAAATTGAAATTGAATGAAATAGCAAAAAACTTTAAACTCAAAACACTCTAAAGGAACTGAACGTGTATATCATATCATTCACGAATATTTGGGTATGAGAAAGGTCTGTGCAAAGTGGGTGCCGCGCGAGCTCTCTTTTGACCAAAAACAACAACGAGTTAATGATTCGGAGCAGTGTTTGAAGATAATCAAGCGTAATAAACCCGAGTTTTTGCGTCGATATGTGAAAATGGATGAAACATCATAAGTCCAATCGACGGTCATCCGAGACGATGAACCCGTTCCAAATCGTGGGAAAACGCAACAGTCGGCTGGCAAGGTTATGGCTTCTGTATTTTGGGATGCGCATGGATTTTAGGACTACCAAAAGATGTTGTTCACTCTGAAGTCCAATCGACAGTCATTCGTGACGATGAACCCGCTCCAAAGCATGGGAAAATGCAACAGTCAGTTGGCGAGATTATGGCGCCTATATTTTGGGATGCCCATGGAATAATTTTCATTGACTACCTTTTAAAAGGAAGGACCATCAACAGAGACTATTACATAGCGTTATTGGACTGTTTGAAGTACGAAATCGCCGAAAAACGGCCGCATTTGAAGCAAAAGAAAGTGCCACTTCACCAAGACAATGCGTCGTATCACAAGTCAGTGAAAACGATGGCAAAAGTCCATGAATTGGGCTTCGAATTGCTTCCTCATCCACAGTATTCTCCAGATCTGGCCCCCAGCGATTATTTCCTGTTCTCAGATCTCAAATGAATGCTCGTTGGGAAGAAATTTTCGTCGAATGAAGAGGCCTATTTTGATGCAAATGACAAATCGTACTACAAAAATGGTATCTATTAGTTGGAAGGTCTCTATAATCAGTGTATCACCTTTGAAGGGAATTATGTTGAATAAAAAAAAAACTAATTTTGCAAAAAAAAAAATATGTTTTACTATGGTAGGCCGGGGACTTTTCAATTGACCTGTTATCAACTATATTACTGTTTCATGAGGCTATAAAATAAAATATTTTGTCTATAGCGTTTCCAGTAAAACAGTCAATGCACGTTATAGATGACGTAGAATATAGTGCCATTTACGATTTGTAAATAGGTAAAATTAATTTTTAACCGGAAGCAGACTATTCCTTCTTATTTTATCGTACTTTATTTAAAAGTGATATAATGGTGTCTGATGAGTCGGAACACGTAATCGAGTCGCCCTTTAACATTGTATTTGCGTTTGTTCCAGTGGGCTATATTGCCCAATGTCAAAATTCTTCAAAACATTCTTTTTATTAATCTCTTGGAACTCCATAATCTGGCCGCGGGTAATAAGTTTTTTTTATGATTTCCGTTATGTAATATAACTATACTAACATGTAGAAGATCGCTTCAGTAAGTGATCTGATGTACAAAATTCGAATCGTAATGGTATTCTAGAGACTAACCTGAGTTTGAGCCCACGCATTTCACTGTTATCGCGCTCATTTAACTGTTTGGCGGGTGCATTGAGATGCACCAACAGTCTTTCAGAGCACTTTGTGCTAACATTTTGAATTACACTCGTTTTGGGTTCTAAGTATTGACTTATACAGCAAAGCCTTGTTATCTAAGGATAATTTAGGTTTTCAGCCAATACATTTGGTTTAGTTTAAGCCTTGAAATCATTGGCTTAAATTTTTTTTTGGTTGTCTAGAGCGTCTCTCCTCTGTCCTCTTTGTTTTCAGTACTAAAATAATCACTTTTATAATGCCGTAACCGGTACTGACATGTTGCAATCAATCATTGAGCATGATTGCGATAAGTTACAGGCGTCTACATCATTTGACGACCTTTGGTCGTCTCTTTTCTTAAATTGATGTAAATCTTATCGTAAATGTGATTTACTCGGTACAAATTTAGATATTTTCAACGCATTAACATACACATACACTTGGACGGAATGTCACATACCGAAAAGTGAAACCTGTCAGTGGGACATGAAATTATACATAGTAACACACTACACACGCTACATAATCGATTTGCGTTATATTTATCAAGACAATCTCTACAATATCCAAGACAGTCTTTCATGAACACTTCATACTTGACATTCGGTTATGACTTATACATGTCATCCTGTCCATTAATCAAGTAACCAGGTGCTGATAGTATATCTACTAATCTCGAATCGTATAATCTTATATAAAGGTTTCAATCGTATTATATACATTAAGTTATTTTATTCTGAATATATAAATTAAAAGACAAAGTTATGTGGAAAATTGCGTTGGTTATTTTCAGTGCGTGCTATTCAGTACAATCAGCCAGGTATTTGGGTTTATTTCCAGATGCAGGTGGTAGTCATTACATCTTGGGTTTCAAACTGATGCGGGCTTTAGCGGATGCGGGCCATGATGTCACTTTTGTTTCATCCATCAAACAGAAAAAACCACTGGTAACTAAAGGCAATTTTACGGAGTTGATACTGGAGGATCTTCATGTTGACACTAGCGGTTAGCATTGATTTTTATTTAATTTTATACATTTTATTTTTATTTAATATATGATGTTCGACGAATTATTATCATAACATTTCATTAAAAATAATAATTTGTGTTTAGTTAAATCTGGTTCGGTTGCTTTTGAAAATGAAACAGTAACTAATAAAGGAAATATTGTGTCCATATAAGTTATATTTTGTAAAGGGGAATTAAACAGAAAACTATTATTTTTGTCAAAAACTTTTATATTACGGAAAAAAGACTTGTTGAACGGCGATAAACAGCAATATTGAGGGTAATAACTGGTCATCCCAACACCATTCTTAGCAGATGGAGACCTCAGCTCACAGTGTAGTCCGTAGCAAGTACAGTACTAATCGTATAGTATAACATATATACAATAAATATATATCAATATATAGTATGTATCGACTATTCAAAACAGTAGTGACACACGTGATCTGTCAAAACATCGCAATGTTGCCGCAGCAACTCTGCGTTTTAGTATATTTTGGACATATAACAACATTCTAATCTAAATAAAATAATGAAACAAAACTGTATGTATTATAATTTATTTTAACATTATTGTACATCTAATGCATATATTATCGAATAATTTAAAATTACATTTAAATATACAACCACAATAATTTATAGGTTAGAAAAGTTTTATTATCTACACATTGAATTTTTTTCCACACTAGTATAAGGAGAGTTCTAGGCGCTTTTTTATGTAGTGGTATCCTCCGAGAACCTAATCCACCTAATTAACAATTGTATATCTGAGTAATGTATTTTACGTTCATTAGAGAGCATATTTAGCTTTACGCTTAGTTCTTGTTTCTTTCGATGCAATGTTTCCTTTCATTATGATATTACCATATTTCTCTTTAGATTGTCCTGTTACTACCTGTATAAATATTTCTTGATAAAACTACACTTAATCACTGCATTCTCCTTCATGCATTTGCCATATCTGCAAAACAGTTAGTATTATTTTTCTCCTCATACATTTTAACCAAACGTTCATTTATATCCTGAATAATAACACACGTGCTTATAAAGATTTCACACTCTATAACACAATTTCCTACAATTAAAACATATTAATTGTATACTGACCTTTAATTGTTTCCTCTTTCATCACCCTGTCTTGGTAATTGTCAGCATTGAATCATAAACCAACATTCATTAAGTTTTATTCAATCTCTGTCACTTTCAGAAATACTAATCAAGTTAATAACTAAGCTGTTTATTTCTAATCTATCAAAAACTTGCTCAAGATTCTACCATTTGTCAATTTCTTTTTCAATGTGTCTGATCGAGCCCACACAAACCGAAGGTGTTATTTTCGACAATGCCTCTTTCCATAAATCCAGACAGTTCTGATTTGAATATCTTTCTCAACCTGAATGTTTATTGCATAAGCAAAATTGCAATTTTTGAAATACCCCATATCAACTCAATTGGATTAAATATGCAGTGATAGGAAGGAATACGTAATACCCTGTGGCCATAACGTTCAGTAATCTGATCTACCATGTACCTTTTCTCAGGCTTATTTCTAAAAAAGTAAATTACATAAAATGCAATTAAGTATTTCATTTATATTTGCCGAGTAACAATTTGAATTAGTTCATTCTTTAACATGGTTTGTTCAAAACTTATTTTATGTACTTTAAGTCATTCTTTAATTGCAGCCTTTGTTGATGCACTTGTTGGGATTTTCTCCACCAGTGTACTATGATATGGTGCATTGTATATAACAATAAGTAATGGTTCCTCCAAGTTCTTTAAAAGCTGATTTTCAAACTACTGCAGAAACAAGTTATGGTTCATTTCTCCAAGTCACCTTTGGACTTGGAGGAAAAGCATGAAGAACTATATGTTGCAGACATGAATTATGAATTATTAATAAACGTTATGACTATCAAAACCTAATTGATAGTTATTTCAACGTTTACTTTTTTCCATCAACTTTTGTTGTCTTTAAAATATTTATTATCATCTTGCCATGAGCAACCAAATTTACCATCCTGAAATATTTATGTCTCATTTAAATATATAAATTGATATAATAACTCTTCCTTGATTTTGTTATATGTTTTTAAAAATTGTATTCTTTTAAAAACAATCTCTGGAAGTTCTATTAAACCCCTTCGTGGGTTATCTTTACATCATTTAAATTCTATATTACCCAATGAGTGTATGAAGGGATGTTCTACACCCCTCAAATAGCTGTAAATAATTGTATTAAATTATGTTTCGATTAAAAAAATTACTTTCTGTTTTTATACATTTCGTATATTTGATCTCTAGTAGAGTTAACATCAAGTTAATTATGATTCGTCACGTGTTTCGCATAAATACGTTTTTTCGGGGAATTTATGGTTATATTGTTTTTTATTTTTTGCGATACTTTAGTGACCGTGCCCGTACTAATATTCAGTGCAGCTGCAACGTACAAAAATATTTTCAATGAAAACCGCGGCGATTGCAATTTATTAAAACGTTTTCCGGTTTATAACCCGTAACTATAATATTTTGAAGAATTTTGAAGACGTTTGATAAATGGACAACTTTTACAGGCTCTTTCGGTTACATGTTCGAACTTCTCTAACAGCATTCTATCTCTTTTTACGTAAAATAAAATGAGAAGGATAATATTGTATGACTGTAAAATGAATTTTGATAGACACATATTGATCACATGTATCATTACTGTTTTGAATGGATTATACATACATATTATAAGATAAATATAAAATTGAGATTACTAAGGAATATTGGACTTAGAAAGGATTTCTAATAGATGTCGTGCATAGCGCTATTTAGAGTTTTTTGTTTACAGCCATGTGAGGGTAAAATGCCATAGGGTAACAAACTAGATGTAGTATATGATGGGTTTGTTCTGCACATGAGCATTTCGATAAAATATTCAGTCTATAAGGACAATGAACAATAGAACAAAATGTACTATATGATTGGCTAGTTGGGATTTAGTAGGAATTTAGTTCAGTTATGTTTGACATTTTTATTGTTTACATGTTGGTTTTTCATTGGGAAGTACATTTAGTTCCACATTAGGTTTCTCTTTCAAAAATAATTAATCACAATATGAACGGTTATCAATATTTTAGGAAAATTAATGGAATGTTAACAAACTAAACTCAAAACAAAATAAAACTTGTATTAATAGATATGTATTACGTTCGTCAAATCTACTGTTCCTCCAACTTTTCGATACCCTTTTTCTAGTACGATTTGTCCTTGGCTTCGAGATAGGCCTCAGTTTCGGCGATCATCTTCTCATACGACGAAAAATTCTTCCTATCGAACACTCTTTTGTGATCTGAGGGAATAGGAAATAGTCGCTGGGGGCTAGATCTGGAGAATACGTTGGATGAGGAAGCAATTCGAAGCCCAATTCATGGATTTTTGCCATCGTTTTCACTGATTTGTGATACGGTGCATTGTCTTGCTGAAGCAGTACTTTAATTTTCTTCAAATGCGGCCGTTTTTCGACCATTTCGTCCTTCAAAGGGTCCAATAATGCTATGTGATAGTCGCTATTGATGGTCCTTTTTGTTTTCAGGGTAGTCAATGAAAATTATTCCATGGGCATCCCAAAATACAGACGCCATAACCTTGCCAGCCGACTGTTGCGTTTCCACACGCTTTGGAGCGGGTTCATTGTGTACAGTCCACTCGGATGACTGTCGATTGGACTTGGGAATGAAATAATGGAGCCATGTCTCATCCATTATCACATATCGACGCAAAAACTCCGGTTTATTACGCTGAATCATCAATTCGTCTTTGTTTTTAGTCAAAAGTGAGCTCGCGCAGCGCCCACTTTGCACAAAGCTTTTTCATACCCAAATATTCGTGAATGATATGATGTACACGTTGAGTTAATATCTTTAGAGTGTCTGATATTTCAATTCAATTTCAATTTACGGTCATTAAAAATCATTTTGTTGATTTTTTAATGTTTTCGTCGGTAACAACCTCTTTTGGGCGTCCACTGCGTTCACCGTCTTCGGTGCGCATTTCACCACATCTAATCTTAGCATACCAATCCTTGATGGTTGTTTTTCCTGGGGCAGTGTCCGGAAACTCGGCCTTAAGCCAAGTGTTTGCTTTAACTCTATTTTTTCCCTTCTAAAAGCAATATTTTATCAACACCCCAAATTCCTTTTTATCCATTTTTTTTTCAGAATAACAAAAGTTGCTTCACACGAAATGTTATAATTCACAAACTAATGATCCGACAGCTGTCAAATTTATACACGCATCTTTTGACGGTTAGGGCTAACTAAATAAGATATGGATTTAGTTGTAGTAGCGCCATCTATGTGTCTGGCCGGGGACTTTTTAATTGACCTGTTAGGAGTATGTGCTCAATGGGTTGACGCTTCCAAATCGTTGGCAAGAGCGTGTAGAGCCCGAAGGTGACTACATTGAAAAATGTTAAATGTTGAGTTTCTCTATACCTATACTATATTGAATAATACATTTTATTCCCCTAGTAATTTAGTATCGAATTAACAACATCGATGTATTCAATTATTTACGTTCATTATTAAAGATCAAAATTATTTTTGGAATTATTTGATACTAAAAGAAAAGGAAAAACACTGTATTATACAATTCAATACAAAAAGCAATCTATCTTTGCCTGGTAATAACATATAAAAGGGTATCTTAACCCCTATTGCAATATTCAAGACACGTGTCAGTTTCAGTATTGAACAATGGAGATACCGTAAAATCTGTAGACAATTCTAGACACAGCCATTACAATCATTATACAACGTGGGGTAAAAGTCCCGCTACCATTTTGATTAGCTATAACTTTGCTCACAGAAATGATAAGTAAGTTTGGTTTTCATAAAAAGTTTATTTAGTTTTTACGTTTTTTTCGTTACGATTGAAACATTATATCGACTAAATGGTAATTGTGATTCTTTATGCAACTTTCGGCTCTTTTTAAGATATTTTGCATGATATCCGCTGCAACACCTGAGGCTGAATTTCTTCAATTTCGTGACGACGTTTATTCACATAAACTTTGATTTTATCGCCAACTAAATCGCCAATTCGCGAAATTAGTCTTCGTGGAAAAACATCATTCAGTAATTCAATTTGTATTATTAGTAATCAAGGGACCAATGATGTTTCCAGCATGAATATCACACCATACAGTTGTTTTTAGTAGATGCAATGATGTTTCATGAATTAATTGAGGACTCTGTGTTCCCCAAAACCGACTAGTCTGCTAATTGACGTGGCTACTGAAAAGAAAATGGGCTTCATCGCTCATTATCAATTTAGACGAAAAATCTTCAATTTCACCAGACATTCTTAGGATTGCGTTACTGTACTCAACTCGTTGTTCAGGATCTCTCTATAGCAATTTTTGGACTAATTGAATTATGTACGGGAAGATTTTCAAATCATTTTCAAAATTCGCCTTAAACTGCGTACAGAAATATGTAACTGGGAACCACGTCTCCAAATTGATGTTTCTGCAGACTCTGAAACACTATCGCGCACCAGAGCCACATTTTCAGCGTTATGCCTGCTGTCGTACCGTACTGTCGAAAATTCGCATGTAAACCATAAATTGTGGTTATATTTAAATATAATAAATATAAATTATTTTCAATAAATATTGTCACTATTTCTGTTCGTTCTTGGGGCATATTTTTATCCATAATAATATTTGGTCGTCTACACAAGACAACGGTTAAAGCCAAGCTGAGCTAAACATCACACAACCAAGATGGCGGGCAATTAAAATAGTAGTGGGACTTTTGCCCCACCCTATCCATCAAGCCTTAGTATTAACGATAACTATGTCGAAGCATCAGTATATGATTTTAAAGCTTTAATTATATTTTGATAATTAATCAACTTTTTGTGTTTGTTTTTCTCATAATATTTATAATAATAATTCTCATAATAATTTTTATATTCATTTACAGAGGGAATGGTTGATACTAATATCTTTGAATTTATGAAAGAAAGTTCGATAACGATATTGGGATATGCGTCGAGCATACTTTTCAAGAGTTCTAATGATACCATGCATCATCCAAAAATAAAGCAGCTTCTTAACTCTAATGAAAAATACGATGCAGTTGTTATGAAACATTCTCATAACGACGCTCTTAAAATATTTTCTGCTGTATTTAACTGTCCAGTGATTATATTATCCGATGTCGGTCCAAATAACTTGATTAATTCTGTTGTTGGTAACCCGAACGAGATCTCCTATATACGGCATTATAATACGCCGGGAAATCCGGAACAACCAATGACCTTTCTGGAAAGAAGATACAATCTTATTCTTTACATGGCCGAATACTTGTGTGCACAGTACCATACTCTACCAGTACATCAGCGGATACTAGAAAGCGTCATCAATAATCCTCCTGAAATAACAGATCTATATAATAATGTCTCTTTAGTTTTACTTAATTCTCATACCAGTATCTATACACCGCAACCTTTAGTGCCTAATATGGTGGAGATTGGTGGTTACCATATCGATCCACCGAAAAAATTGCCTCAGGATTTGCAACATTTCCTGGACGATGCTAAAGACGGTGTCATTTACTTCAACATGGGGTCAATTTTGCAAGGTAAAGACATGCCCGAAGACAGGAAGAAAATTTTAGTGAATGTTTTGGGGAGGTTGAAACAAAAGGTTATTTGGAAATTCGAGGAGGATTTACCTGGGAAACCATCAAATATGTTGATCAAGAAATGGTTACCACAGCAGGATATTTTAGGTAATATAATTATTTTTTTATCGACAATCATCATTATGATAACGTAGTAGGTGCTTAGGGGAGTGTCTATATTTCAACCAATATGCTGCTGCTGGCATTGCGGGATTTTAAACTTCTTTACCTATTCTCTACTCTTAAGGTCGTTAGCTATGACTTTAATCCACGTTTTTTCTGCTGATTAAGGTGTATTCCATCAAAATGGTCATTTCTCCTAAGAAGTCGTGGAGAAAACATTTTCCTTTTCATTTGACAAATATGTCAAATAAGCGAGCAGTAGATCAGCTTTGTTGATTTGTTATTATATTTGAAAAGAAATTTGCATTGTCATGTTGGACTGACATTGTGGGTCATAATGTATGTTGTATGTATATAAATACTTTTTCATATTATTACGTCGGTTATTTTTCATTGTAACAAAGGTGGAAACTCTCTTTGGCGAACACCGGTTCAGATTCTTACTCGATAATGGTAAATTTTATTTCTCCTAATATCAGTACATTTCTAATATAAAACTATACTTTCAACTAAGAAAAGCGGTTCATTTTGAATTAAAAATATTGTAATAATAATTGGATATTGAAATTTGATATTGATATTGGAAATTTCGAAATTCGATATTGTTGTTTTATTAGGTGCTTGCATGAATTTTGATCAGACATATTTATTGGTGAATATGCGAAGTATCAATGTAAACTATAAACCTTAAACATTCGGGGCCATAAAGTTTTGCTGTGTATAGTATGAGATCAGCAATGTACATTATGTTATGAGCTGTTATCAAATAAAATTGCTGATGTCTAGTGATATAAATTGAATGACGTCTTGTTGCAAAAGAAACCAGCAATAGTGAGTAACATAGGCAAAGTTATCGTTTTGAATAATAATGCGAAATCTTGCAAGTGTTGTGAAGATACAAGCTCGAATGAGAAGTTCTGCATACCGATTTACCAGTTCTTTAATTCGATTCACGATCAGCCATGGTTAGATAGGTATACTTTTTCGAAATGAAGAGAATGATGGAAAATATTTAGATTTATATATATTCTACCGATTTTCCAGATTAACTTATATTTCAAAGTGAGAAAATGAAACAGAATACATGCAAGCATCTAAGTAATATTGATGATTTCTAGAATCCACTAGGTACTCTACATTTGAGTCAATTTTCAATACCCGCACAACTGTTAGATGAGAATATTTCAACTGAACTTTTTTTGTATTTAAAAGAAAATCTTTTTTTATTAACATAATTTAAAAGGGCTATTCGCTCAGGCACTTCATAGTCATCTTAATGATTGTATAGTAATATTTAAGCTTTGTTATGTTTTGAGAGGTTTTATTACATAGGATGTTATTTGTTAATGTTTAATTTAATATTTAAAATTACACCTATATACAATTTTTTTAATTATTGTATTAGAGAACGTGTATAAATAGCTCTATGGACATTTTCCTCAAGTGCGTCAATGATGCATGTCATGCTCTTTCTATCTTTCTTTCTGAATATAAATACAACTACTGAACAAATATGAGTCCTATACAGAAATTTTTAAGGAATTTATAACAGATCGTGTTGCTCTGGATTAAATTGCATCGGGTACATTTGCAACCAGCTTTATCTTGAAGCCTCACTGGCAGATTTCATTTTTCAGTATTTGTCATTTGTCGAAGTGTATGCAAAACATTTTTTCAGTGTGTTGAAAATATCTGAATTTGTATCGAGTAAATCGCCTTTGAGGGAAGTTTTACTTTTTACTTTACTTTGACAAAGCGGTGGCTCAGGGTCATCGAGTGTTATGTGGAGCTTATGGAAACCATGCTCCAGCAATTTCAACATGTAAATACTGGTCAAAAATCGCCCTGGACAGCCAAAAAGTTTTTTTTATAACACTTTTATTAGATACGCTTGGTGCAATCTTAATTTACAATTAATTTATTACTACTTTTCCTATGTACTTGGATTAATTAACAAGCAAAACGAGTACGAGAAAATACATCAATATGTATTCCTCAATTATAAAATTATAAAAACTTATAGCTCTAGTTTGCACTAAATATATACACTTTATATAAGTTCGTATGGTTTGGTTCGCTTCAATCTCCTGACATCCTGCGCGCTGTTCAGCAGTTGTATTGCTTCCACGTTAGTATGATTTTGTAATCTTCTTTCGTGAGCCGAAAAGTAAATAAAAAAGACAATATTTTAAAGGCATTTTTTTATAACAGCACAATTTCTCTTTTTCAAGCGTATAGTGATTAAATATTTTCATATAACATAAAATATAGTGTAAACAAACACCATAACACAAATTAGAGGTCGCTTATGCCATTAACAGTAATTATGATTAAATCATAATACAGTTAATTGATGGCCGTATGACGACATTCGTAATTTTTAAACCAAATTCGGTGAAGAAAGGTTTTTTACTTTTGGCATCAAATCTGCAGCATGACGCATTAACATCAAAAACAAATGCCGGTCAACAACTAAAGCGAGGGTGGCTTGGTTTCCTTACCTCTCCGCTTCATCTAATGCTTCATGCACCTATATATCACAGAGCGTGTGCGTTATATTGCAGATGGCGCACTAGATACCCCGAGCTCAACAGATTCCGTTCTGTCCTGTAATATTCATTTTTTTTCTGTAATTTGTCCTATAATATTCATTCATTCATTTTTTTAATGATTGGTGAAAAACTAATCATTATTTTACCTGTACATGACCTAATATAGAATTTACTTTTAGCTCATCCCAATATTAGACTATTTATCACTCACGGGGGACTACTGAGTATAATAGAAACGATATATCACGGTGTACCAATTTTGGCTATTCCGGTATTTGGTGACCAACCAGCAAACGCCGAGCGGGCAGTGTATTCCGGATATGCTCTGAAACTCGATTATCATGGCAATGACTTCACGGAAAAACGTTTAAATAGTCTCATTGACGAATTGTTGAATAATCCAAAATACAAAGATAACGCCCAAAGAACGTCGAAACTGTTCCATGACAGACCTATGAAGCCACTGGATACGGCTGTTTATTGGATGGAATATGTGGTGAGGAACAATGGCGCTCGTCATCTTCGAGTAGGTGGAATTAATTTACCATGGTATCAGTATTATCTCGTGGACGTAGCACTGTTTGTATTAGTCCCACTGTTGATTGGATTAATTGTAATTGTCATTTATATAAAGAAGTTAGTAAAAGTTATAGTGAATTATAGGTATAGAAACGAAAATGAGAAAATGAGAAAAAAAAACTACTAGAAAAGTGAAAAAATATTAGTTTTCTCTTATGTTCTTTTATTATCTTATTCTTTATCATTGCATTATGAAAGTGTGAGCTTCTTTTTTATTTTATATTACCTTCAATGTACTATAGCTGTAAGAACAAATAAACACGTGTAATGATAAAATCAAAATGTAGTTTTTTATTAACAACTAATTGGAATGTTTTAAGGGCGATTGTTAATTTCATTAATAATTTTTCTAAACTGTAATATTTTTTCTAGATGGTTCGTTATTCTTGGTGTTTAGGTTAGTTTGCATATTGCCTACAGTTATAAATGTAAATATGTATGTTTTAATAAAAGTTTATTATTAATTCCTTTATTTATCTTAATTACTTTAGGAATATTTATTAAAATTATCTAGTGAACTTTTTTGATAAAAGACGCAACAAGCAGTTGGCACATATAACAGGTCAACTGAAAAGTCTCCGGCCTACCATAGTAAAACACATTTTTTTGGAAAAATTTCCCTTCAAGGGTGATACACTGATTATAGCAATTGTAAAACAAATTTTTTGGCAAAACTGGATTTTTTAATCAACATAATTCCCTTCAAGGAATACACTGATTATAGCGACTCTCCAACTTTTCGTTACCATTTTTGTAATACAATTTGTCATTTACTTCAAAATAGGCTTCAGTTTCGGCGATCACCTCCTCATTCGACGAAAATGTCTTTCCAGGCAGCATTCTTTTGAGATCTGAGGACAGGAAATAGTCGCTGGGGGCTAGATCTGGAGAATACGGTGCACGAGGAAGCAATTCGAAGCCTAATTCATGGATCTTTGCCATCGTTTTCGCTGACTTGTTACCAAATGTTCATGTATATTCTGAACAATTGCACACATATCTCTGCACATAAATCTTTTACATTTTATAATAACATTTCATAAAATTATCATAATTTAATTATATACTCACCTTTACTTGTTTCTACTCTCATCCCCCTGTCTTAGAAATTGGCAGCATTGAATCATATAATATTCAGAAAGTTTCATTCAAGTGAATAACTAAGCTGTTAATTTCCAATCTAAACCGAAGCTGTTTTTAACCATTTCTGTTTCCATCATGAAGTACAATATATCTGTAATGAATTATTAATAAATGTTATGACTAATAAAATTAATCAACTATTATTCCCTCAACTTTTATTGTCATAGCACTATTTTTATTATAATCTTGCCATGAGTTACTATTGGGTAAATTGGTCCCTTTCTGAAATATCCATGTCTCATCTAAATACAAAATTCAAATAATAGGTCTTCCTTCATTTTATTACATGCTTTTAAAAATTGTATTTTTTTACCAGCAATATCCCGAAGATTCATTAGAGCTCTTCGATACTTTTCCTTTGAAATAATTGTATTAAATTATGTTTGTATGAAAAACTGCTCAGTGTTTTTATACATTTCATATATTTAATCTCTGACAGCTGAGACAACACAAAAATAATAATATAATTTTGTAACATATAAAAAAATTAAAATGCGAATAAAACAAATCTAATTTATTGCTTGTACCGACTTCAAAGTAATCAATTGGTAGGAGTTAAAATAATATTCTAAATAGATAAATAGGTTTAGGTAGGTATTAAACTAAATTGTCTGTATATAGTAGAATATAAAATACGTGTAGTTATATGTTTTTATATAGTTATTACAACGATTATTTTGTACATATTTTATTTTAAATCGTTTTTTTGTATTAAAAATCCGTAAAAAGTTTGATTATTTATTAATTTTTAGTGAGTTTCTTGTTTATTTTTTGAAATCGGTTAAATTTTTTTGTTAAAAATATTATATATATATATATATATAACTAAGCATAATAAATGTCTATTAAGATAATTCTGTTATGAACAACTATGTTTGATACATTTTATCATTCAATATATTATTTGGTGTCACTATATTATTTATAAAAAAGTAAAAATGTTGTTATGACTTAATGTGTTGTTTGATAAGCGATATGGCCGTGAGAGTGTTATATCATGTATTTTGTAATCGTCAATTGATTTATTTGTATTGATATAATCTTCATTAATCTGCCCACAAGTTACTCAGCACGTCAGAGATATTTTTCTGTAACACTCGACAATTGTATATGTTTGTTATGTTTGATAAAAGTCGAACGAAGATTACGGTTTACAGAAACATTACCGAATGAAAATATAATTGCACAATATCACCCAAATTTGTGTTAGATACGAGTTCTGAGAGATTTTGGGATCAGTAGTTTGTAGTATCAGTAGTTCTTTGTTTAAAAAATAATTAATTTTTAATAATTAAGGGCCCTTTTTACCAACTAGGTTTTTCATAAACTGAAGCCACTGCTTAACGTGGGCTCCTAACCATGGTTCTCGATATGAAACCTACCGACTGGCGAGTGACCAACTTTAGAAATCATCCTAGAAGACGTCCGGTCTTATCCAGCCTGTTTACAGGTCTGACTGGGATCATTTTCCTTGTTGGACTTGCGCACTCATGCGGTTTGAGAATCATTTACAATGTATTGAGATGTATATACATTTTTTTCTTCGTTTTAAATTATTAATTATAATATTAATTATGGTAATTGCCACACAATTTAAAGTATTTTGTGTATCATCTTTATTTTATATTTCGACCAGACAATGAATCTATATTTTTACTTTTATTATTCATACGATATTTGCTTAATGCCTATACGCTATATTTCGCACAGTAGATTGATAACATGTTTTGATCAGCCTAATCTATTGGATAACATTTATAATTGTTTCTAGCTGTCGAATGAGCTCTCAAAACAATTCATTAAATCGTTTGGTACTTAAGCGTACTCTATTTTAAACACACTAGTTTATAGACAAAAAAAAACACTTATATTGCAATATTGCAATATTGGTTAATTTTAAACCTTTTTGTTATCAATAATTTGTTTAATAATTCAGATCTTTAGTAAACAGTTTTATTTTGGTTACTGTGTGTCAAGCGGTGAGTGGATAATTTTACACTGGCTGTTGAATGGACGTGCAGAAATCAGTTGTACTCTACATAATTTTTGCTCTTTTCAAGCAGCTTCCAACCCATTTGAGTTGTATTTAAGTTAATGTTAGATTAGGGGTACAGAAAAAATATCGACATAACGAAATATCGATAATTTCTGAAAAAAATT
Source organism: Rhynchophorus ferrugineus (assembly GCF_030347505.1). Lineage (NCBI taxonomy): Eukaryota > Metazoa > Arthropoda > Insecta > Coleoptera > Curculionidae > Rhynchophorus > Rhynchophorus ferrugineus. Next base: position 21,145,262 of record NW_027472580.1, read on the forward strand.
TCGATATTTTTGGCCGATATTTTTTTTCCTGATATATCGATATTTTTCTACCGATATTTTTCGATATTTTTTCAGATTAAATTAAATATGTCTTTTAATAAACGTTTATTGATTGAGATTGATGAGATTTAAAAATAATATATATTTTTTTAGACTAATATTTCACAATTTTTATTTGTTCTTAAAATATCGATATATATATTTTTTTAAATATCGAAAACCATATATCGATATTTTTTTAAATATCGATATATCGAAATATCGATATTTTTTTCGGTGGCCAACATCCCTATGTTAGACTAACGACTTAATTAAAATTAATAAATTAAAGTTAATAAAAATGATATTATCTAGTTTAGGAAAGTTGATGATCTTGATGAGAAAATATCAATTTTGTTTTTATTTTTATTGTTCAATAGTACTTATACATGTGTCTAGACAATGGCATTAATCATCTTATTTTTTTTTCATATTGCTGGAAACGTTATCAATAGATTTATTAATATTAAATTTACACCTTCAAAAACATCATATTCGCTGAAGTTCTCTTGTTATTTGGAGTGTTTTTTGATACAGGAATATGATAAATTACGAACTATTTTTATGCTACTCGTAGACCATTGTATTTGCTTGTATTAGTCATATTATTTTGCTTAAAATAATTTTTTTAATCTAAACATATCAGATTCATTATTTTGATACTTTTGTTTTTTTTAATTGGATATTTAGAAACTCAAACGTGGTACGGTACTTAAAATGATTGATTTGTTTAGGAACATATAATACCGATAGGGTGAGTGATCGTGTGTTGCAATATTGATATAATAAGTCAATTGAAAAGTCCCCGGCCTTCCATAGTAAAACACATTTTTTTGGCAAAATTAGTTTTTTTTATTCAACATAATTCCCTTCAAAGGTGATACACTGATTATAGCAACCCTCCAACTTTTCGATACCATTTTTGTAGTACGATTTGTCCTTTGCTTCAAAATAGGCGTCCGTTTCGGCGATCACCTCTTCATTGGACGAAAATTTCTTCCCAGCGATTATTCTTTTGAGATCTGAGAACAGGAGCTGTTCTTGTGTTGTTCAAGAGTATTTTCCAGGTTTGGGTCCAATTATTTATATTGTTGCTCATCTATTGGTCCCAATAACTCTAGCCTCTTGAGGTATAGCTGCTTTAGCTTCTTTTGTTGTAGTAGTAGTTTTCTTGTTTGACATTAAATATTCTGAATGTAATGTAAGATTTTAATAGTTCAGTGTGTTGTCTCACTAACATTTTCTCTAGCTTATAAACAAGGCCGTCATACCATTCTTATCGAAGGCTTGTGTTACATCTAACAATATTGCTGAATATTTTTTATAGGCTTTTTCAATTACACATTTGGCCAGTTGTTGAATGGTTGTTAATAATTCTAAATTAGTGTGTATGTATTAGGATTTTTGCTCTCTAATCATTTATAAGTAACTAAAATAAGTTTTGTGACTTGCTTGCTCGGGTCATTTGAAAGTCCACATGACTTGTGGGCATAGGCACCCTTGATGTAATCGGTTCTAACAGGTGGGGCAAAAGTATCGCTCTCAACAACTCTATGGTGTGGTATTCATGCTGGAAACATCATTGGTCTCAATTTTTTTTTTGAAAATGGCCAAGGTGTTGCAGTTACTGCTGAATGGTACCAAGACATGATTCGAAATTTTCTTATGCCTGAAATGGAATAATAAGGACTAGAGGACATGTAGTTTCAGCAAGATGGGGTCACAACACATACAGCTCGTTCAACAATTCAATTATTGAATGATTTTTTCCACGAAGACTAATTTCGCGAAGTGGCGATTTATATGGCCAACCAGATCTCCGGATTTAACAGCACCAAAGTTTTTCTTATGGGGTGTTTTAATATCCAAAGTTTATATGAATGAGCCCTAAACGATTCAACATATCAAAAATGCGTTAAGACCAAATAAACTTTTTATGAAAACCAAACTTACTTATGTTTTCTTTGAACAAAGTTATAGACAATTAATATGGTAACGGGACTTAAGTTGTGCTTAAGTTGATGCCCTAAGTTGTAAGAAATAGATTATATTATATAATAAAAGTAAAAGCAAAATTTAATGGTTCCACATTCGTTTTTTTAATTTATGATATAGTCATAAGACTGACGAAGTTAGACGAATGGGACGGTAACTTATTGTGATGCGGAACGATATAACTTATTGTGATGGGTAGGCCTGTGTAGTTTGAGCTTGATAACTTGTAAACTTAAATAAAATGGATCAACCAAAAGCTAAATTAAAGCAAGAAGTTAGTCTTACATTTTATTGTGTCTTTATTTTTGGATTTCTGCCCCAAACTGATACTATTCTCCTTAATGTAATGCTGATTAATTTAGATACAATAAATATAGTGACTAATACAAATAGCAATACATCAATCAAAAAGAACTGATACCAGGGTTGTTTTCTTCCGGCCACTCGTAAGTATTCTGCCCCTTTATTCCTGATTACATACTCTATCCAGTATACGGCTGTATCTATGGGTCTCATCGGCCTGTCGTGGTATCGGCGCGAGATTTTCTTAGAATTTTCAATATATTTGGAATTGTAGAGAAGTTCGTGAATCAGACTTTTGAAGGAGTCTTCAGTGAAGTTCTTATCATTATATGGAATGGCTAAGCCATATCCTCCGGCTACGGCTCTTTTAGCGTTCGCTGGTTGATCACCGAATACGGGAATCACCAAAATCGGTACTCCATAGTGGATTGTTTCGGTCAGGCTTAGGAGTCCTCCGTGGCTGATGAATAGCTTCACGTTTGGATGGGCTAGAAATATATTTTTTTAATTACTTAATCGTATAATATCAGGTCTATAAATTAATCTCTAGATTTTGTTTTTGGGATCATGTGTATCAATCAATGGCATATATAAGAGGTTAATTGAAAAGTCCCCGACCTGCCATAATAAAACACATTTTTGGGCAAAATTCATTTTTTTGTTCAATATAAGTCCCTTCGAGGGTGATATACATACCATTTTTGTAGTACGATTTATTTTTTGCTTCAAAATAGGCCTCAGTTTCGACGATCACTTCTTCATTTGGCGAAAATTTTTTCCCAGCGAGCATTCTTTTGAGATCTGAGAACAGGAAATGGTTGCTGGGGGTCAGATCTGGAGAATACGGTGGATGAAGAAGCAATTCGAAGCCTAATTCATGGATTTTTGCCATTGTTTTCACTGACTTGTGTCCAGTGCATTGTCTTGGTGAAGCAGCACTTTCTATTTCTTCAAATGCGGCCGTGTTTCGGCGATTTTGTCCTTCCAACAGTTCAGTAACGCTATATGATAGTCACTGTTGATGGTCCTTACTTTTTCAAGGTAGTCAATGAAAATTCCAAAATACAGACATAGTTATCACATATCGATATATCCACGTAAAAACTGGGGTTTATTACGCTTGATCATCTTCAACACCGAATCATCAACTCGTCGTTATTTTTGGTCACGACACCCACTTTGCACAGAGCTTTCTCATACCTAAATATTCGTGAATGATGTGATGTACACATTCAATGGATATCTTTATAATGTCTGCTATTTCATTCATTTTCAATTTACGGTCATTCAAAATCATTTTGTGGATTTTTTAAATGTTTTCGTCGGTAACAACCTCTTTTGGGCGTCCACTCCGTTCACCGTCTTCGGACTCATTTCACCCCATCTAAACTTAGCATACCAATCCTTGATGGTTGATTTTCCTGGGACAGTGTCCAGAAACTCGGAATCAAGTCAAGTTTTTTCTTCAACTGTATTTTTTCCTTTCAAAAAGCAATATTTTATCAACACGCGGTATTCCTTTTTATCCATTTTTTTTCACAATAACAAAAGTTGCTTCACTCAAAATGTTATAGTTCATAAACCAATGATCCAATGACAGCTGTCAAATTTATACACGCATCTTTTGACGGTTAGGGCTAACTAAAAAACATATGGATTTAATTCTAGTTGCGCCATCTATGTATCAGGCCGGGGACTTTTTAATTGACCTGTTAATGCACTCAATTTGTACTGTACTAATATTCATTGATACTGTTTTAATATGTTTATGTACATACATATTAAAAGGCCTACAAATTAATCTTAAATGATTTATAAAAGGCGTTTTGCATATTAAATCACGTCAGATAAATCAAATTTGCCAGCAATTTAATTTTTTAACTTTAATTTAAAGAAAGGGGCGAATTTGAAGGTCTTCGAATATTGTGTGAGAATCATGCTTCATCGATCTCAACATGTGAGTATTGGTTTTGTTCTGGAGATATTGGAGTACGTTGTTAGAGCAGCTAAAAAAATTGAAGCTATTACTAAATGAATCTATTAATGGGGATCGCCATCGACTAAAATTGATGGGTATGAATCGAACACATTGCGCGAAAAAGGATCGGAATATGAATAAACAAGGACAGGACGTTGTTATTCCTCGGTGCTCCTTTCTTACTTGCTTCTTCTGATTACTACATGTCCCGACACATGAGTAGTGACTCGGTTCATCATCATGGGTTCACGTCTTATGAGGATACCAAAAATTAATCGATTCGTAGATAGCCTCAAAAATACATCGTTCTATGAAGCTAGAATCCGTAAATTGTCTGGAAGATGAAAAAAGTGTAATTTTACCGATTTTTCGTAATAAAATTTCAAACAAGGATTTTTCCTTTAATACCAATTTATGATTTTAAAATGTATAGTAACATAATATTATATCTTTAGGAGTAAAATTATTTGTCTTTACATGTGTGAAAACTGATACGACTACAATTTATTATGATTCTCAAATTATTATTATAAATTATTTACTTTCGATCACATTAAATATAAACACTTTTATTACTGTTCCTTTTACGTACGATTATGTGAAAGATAAAGTATAAATCAGAACTATTATTATTATTAGTTGTATATTAATTTTTTTATTCAGGTGTGACTTGCATTCAGATGCTAGAGCATTTCTCATGTTAAATCAGCATAATCTTGGAAATGATATTGTAAAAAAAATGAAAAAATATATTGCTTTTCTGGTGAAGGGAATTTAATTTTAATATCATAATTTTTTAATGTATTAGGGATACGATACGATTAATTGTATGATTTAAAAATTGATTTGGAAATAGTATTGCTCAACAATAGAAATGTTTTAGGTTCGAAACCAATTCAAAAATCACCATAAATAGTACCGATTTAGCCACGTTTTTAGAAACACAGGTAGACACATGCCACTGAAATTTGTAAATTCAATCAACAATTTTTGTCACATTTGTGATGAAATATCGTTTTCCTCACAGAAACAATTTTATGCCTCTGGTCAATTTGAAGACAGCTCTCGTCTACTAGCATTAATTTGGTGTTAAGATAAGGAAGGAAAGGAGGCATTAACGTATAAATCATTCAAGTTCAATTATATTGATCAATAATTTGATACAATGGTCTAATGAGAGAGCCCATAAACCATATAGATTAACCATATGATGTTTCTATCAAACTCTATCTATCAAAACAGGATTATAACTCTTCCATCATATCCCATTAGCTATTCGAAGTTTCTACTGCAACCTTCTTCTCTACTAACCAAGCAAAACATTTGGGGTGGAGTAGGACCACCACCTTCCTTATTTACTTAAATTGCTTCTTGTGATTACTAGCTGTTTTGATCGCAGATGCATTTCCTGCCACAAGAAATTTATTTTAATTTCCAATAATAAATATCATATTAGTGATATAATTGTTTTCAGTAAATTTTTATTATTAGTATCTAAAATTAGTTTAAAGTAATGTAGAAACAAATAATAATAATTAGTAAGGCTTTATGGTTTGTTCGAGTTATTCACTATAATGATGTCTAGAAATTTGTATTTATTTCATAAAAAATTAAAAATGTATAGAATGTATGTAATGTACGTAAGTCATGCCACTACTCTGTATTTTAGTAGTTTTTTTACTCTACAGTATGTTTTATGATCTAATTTTATTGTTCAAGATAACATGAAAACCAAACTTACATAGAACTCAGCCTTTATAGTGCGACTTTCGTTTTTGCTTTAATATTTGGAGATATTTGCACACTCATAAAAAATAATGAACTTTTACGAAATGACCTAAGTAGAACATTTAGGAGATCTGCAGCGACCTTGAGGCATATATAATTTTTTATCTTGCAATAACTGTCTACAAAATACCCCGAAATATAATCCCAGATGTTGAACACGGGCGAGGTGCTAGCAGTGCCAACTATGAAATGATAAAGATTATCTGGCAACCCCGAGACGTTTGTATGGGATGTTATTGAAGGGATGTTATTCGATCATCCAGTATCTGACCAGCGTTGAGTTCAGACGTGCCACCATCGACTGTCCAAGCCTCGTCAACAGGTAAACCCAGCACAGATATCTTTCATTTATTTGTATTTGCTTAATATTTCAAATCGTCAATAAATAACTGTCACATAATGTAAACACTTTTAATTGCTCTACAAGCAATTAAATTTTGATTAGTGAATTTGTTCTTTTGTCGTTAATGAAAACATATTTTTAAAAATATTTGTCATCATCATTATTAAATAAACTATTCAATTTCGTACTATTCATTTTTAATGTTTGGATTCATACTTACCTAAGATATCCTGCTGAGATAACCATTTGCTGATGATCATGTTATCGGGTTTATTTGGAAGGTTTTCTTCGAATTTCCAGATAATTTTCTGTTTTAGTCCCCCCAAAACTTTAAGAAACATTTTTCTCTTATTTAAGCTTATGTCTTTGCTGTTTAAATTGGAGCCCATGCTGAAATATATTACTCCATCTGTAGCTTCGTCTAGGAATGTTTGTATATCGTGGGGTAGTTTCTTTGGTGGGTCGATATGATATCCACCCACTTCCACCATATTCGGCACCAAAGGTTGAGGTGTATAGAAGCTTGAATGAGAATTAAGCAATACCAATGAAATGTTTTTATATATCGTTGCAATGTCCGGAGAATTGGGATATGCTGATTGTACCGCGTCGTTATGGTTATTAATCGAGATCCAGTTAGCCACTATGTACTCGGCTATATGGAATCCCACATTACGAACTCTCTCGAGGAAATTCATGTCCTCAGAATCGCCTTGAAAGAACATGTGACGAACGTATGATGCAGGTATATAGTTACCTACAGCACTGTTAATTCGACCATTAGGTCCAACACTGTTTAGCAGGATCAGCGGACATTCGAAGATGTGGGAAAATACTTTTAAACCGTGATTGCTAAAGTGTTCCATTATTACGGCATCAAATTTGGTTTTTGATTCCACTAGTTTTCTCACTTTCGGATGGTGCAAAGTTTTGTTTGTATTTGGTAGGAAGAATGAGGCCATAATCAACATTTTTCTTAAATCACTATCTTGATCGTCGTTGAACAAGTTCAGTGTTTTTACTTCTTCTGCAATAAAATAAAAGTTATTAATATTATCAGTATAAATTATTATTGAATTAAAATTTCTGGTGTAATATAACAAGTCAATTGAAAAGTCTGACCCGGCCTGACACATAGATGGCGCTACTAGAATTAAATCCATATGTTTTTTAGTTAGCCTTATACCTCAAAAGACGCGTGTATAAAATGTAAACTGTAGCGTGTGTAAGAACTGTCGGATTAGTTCATATGTTTCATTATTTTGTGAATTATAGGATTTTGAGCGAATCAACTTTTGTTATTGTGAAAAAAATGGATAAAAAGGAATTTCACTTGTTGATAGAATATTGCTTTTTGAATTTAGCTTGATGCCGAGTTTCTGGACACTGCTCCAGGAAAATGAACCATCAAGGCTTGGTATGCTAGACGTGGTGAAATGAGCACCGAAGATGGTGAACGCAGTGGACGCCCAAAAGAGGTTTTTACCGACGAAAACATTAAAAATGTTAGTTTTCATTCGATAGTTCCCAGTGCTATTTAATTCTCAGTTCTAAAACAATGGTTTTTTATCATCGTCTTCCCAATTTGCTAGATGTTAATATTGACCATATAGAATAGTAAACTCCAACGCGTTGAATTCTGATTGAATTCTTTGGTAAAATATGAATAAGGTAAATTATATTAAAAGTGATCTTATAAACAGACTCCTGTAGCCTCGTAATATTAACAAGAATCCATAGGATAAAATGTCTGTAATATAATATAAGATAATTTATAATTTTAAAATGTTATTCCATTTTTTTTCCTTTATTCCAACATCTTTGACACTTGTTGATTGGTCATGAAATTATTGGAGCAATTCCTTACCGTGGAATTCTTTGGCTAAATCATCTAAAACTATTTCGTGTAGTGTTCCTTTTTCTGGTAGACTCTTTGCCTTAAAGGGACTAACAAAAGTGACGTTGTGACCGGCTTCGGCTAACCCTTTCATTAGTTTGTAAGCCAGGATATAATGACTTCCTCCAGGCAATGGAAACACTCCTAAGATATTAGCACATTGTGAGAATATCGGTAACAAAACGAATATAATCACTTTTATCCCGACTGCTGCACGCATCTTATTCTTAAATAACCACTGCTCTGAGAGTAACGGAATTTACTTGTAAGAATGCGAGGGACATTATCAGTAACGTCAGTGTATCGCCAAATATTATTAGATAGCTGCCATTTAAGATAACTTTATAGGCTATCTGTAAGGTCAATTTGGTTTGGTTTTTGATCTATTTAGTCATAACTAAAGGTTATATAATTTCAATTCACATAATTATAATTTTGGATAGTTTTGAAGATTTTTTATTGAATTAAGTTGTTACTTGATATGATATTATAATAATTTGACATGGCATGAAGGTTTTTTAGAATAGATATAAGATATTACGTGTATTACGTGATTTTAGATATAAGATATTACGTGTATTACGTGATTTTAGATATAAGTTTTTACGTGTTTGTTTAATATTTAAATATTTTGAATTTATACATTTTTAAAGACTGGATAGTTTTGAGAAGTTAGCATCTCAACTTATTATATTTATTTTCAGAGATTTGTTTTGTTGCTAATTTAATTTTTGTATATATCACAATTTTTTTAAATTAATCTCTTGGAACGTTAACAATCTGCCCGTGGGCGATAAGTATTATTGTTTGATTTCTGTTATATAATATAACCATCCTAACATGTAGAAGATCACTTCAGTAAGTGATCTGCTGTACACTTTATGATGTAAATCTTATTCTAGATAGTATTCTAACTTATTTTAGTCTATCCTAACATATTCTAATGACTATTCTAACTTATTCTAGAAATTATTAAATTTCACTCTATGTGTCTATTAACCAGTTCGTATGGTATTTTGCGTTTGAGCCTACGCACTTCATTGTCATCGCGCACATTTAACTGTTTGGCGAGTGCATTTGGATGCACTAATAGTCTTTCAGAGTACTTCGCACTAGCACTTCGAATTACACTCGTTATTGGTTCTATGTGGATATCGTTGAATCAGTTTGTTGGACACGTAATATCGGGCATCGACGATGACTCGCAATACTTTATTCTGGAACCTCTGGAGGATATCTGTTAGATTTGCTAGTAGTACCCCACAGTTCAATACTATAGGTGCAAATGGGCCTGAGTATTGACTAATACAGCAAAACCTTGTTATCTAATGATAACTTAGATTTATGCCCTATCAACCAATACATTTGGTTTAGTTTAAGCCCAAGCTGTTTGCGTTTTGTCACTATATGTTTTTTCCAAGTCAGACGTCGATCAAAATGCATTCCCAGATATTTAACGCTGTCTGCTTGCAGAAGTTCATGATTATTCTGTTCTAGTTATTCTATTTACTGAGGGACATGTTCTTCTGCAAAGGGTGAATGTCATATGGGTAGACTTTGTCTCATTTGCTTTGATACGCCACGTTTTCAATCACAATTCGACTTTGTTAAGATGAAGTTGGAGGTTTTTTGTGGCTGATATTGGATCCTCGTGTCATGATAAAACCGCCGTATCGTCAGCATATGTTGCATCAGCTGTATACATAAGATATAACAATGGGCCGAGAACACTGCCCTGCGGAACACCGAATATATGGGCTGTAGGCCAGTGTATTGGTCACCCTGTTTGACAATAAAATGTCTGAATCAATTGAAAGTGCGTATGGGGCAAAAGCTTTTTCAATTTATCGTGCAGTCTAGTATGCCACATCTTGTCGAAGGCCTGAGAGATATCGAGAAATGCAGCGGAGGAATATTTTTTATCGTTTAATTTTTTGTTAAATTGGTTGACCATTCTATGTATTTGTTTTGTTGTTCCGTGTTTATTACGGAAGTCAAATTGATGGTCTGGAATAATATTTCTCACCTCTGCAATTAATTTTAATCTCTTAATGTATAGTTTTTCAAAAAGTTTTGAGATGACAGGTAACAGGCTTATGGGACGATAAGAGGAGGATAAGCGTCTTCTGATTTTTTCCCAGGTTTAAGTCATAATGATTTGAGCTACTTTCCAAGTGCTAGGAAAGTAATTAAGTCTTAGCGTGGCATTAAATATGAATGTTATTAATTTGATGCACTTTCCTGAGAGCTCTCTCAAGATTCTTCCAGTAATTAGATCAAAACCGGGAGCTTTTTTATCATTGATATCACAAAATTATATTATTATTTTTGTATTGTTTGGGGTCCTCACCGACTTCAGTGTGATCAGTGATCAGTTGGTAGTAGTTAAAATAATATTGCTAATATATAAATAGGTTTAAGTAGGTATTAAGCTAAATTGTGTGTATGTAGTAGAATATAAAATTCGTGTAGTAGATAGGTTAAATAAGGTTTTTGTTTGTTTGTATTTAGTTGTTACAACGATTATTATGTACATATTTTATTTTAAAATGTTTTTTTATGTTCAAAATTTCAATCTAAAAGTTCTATTATTTTTACTTTTTAGTGAGTTCCTTATTTATTTTTTGAAGTGGGTTATTTTTTTTTAATATTTTATTTTCCTCTTTTTAGTATTAGATATTTACTCAATAAATTGTGCAGTTATTTTATTAAGTATTACAATGGGTAGGCCAAGTATAGGTGCAGCCCGTATGAGGAAAAAATATAAAGAATTAACTAGAACAACAAAAAGTTATTGTTCCCATTGGGAACGGTACCCGCGACCTTCGTTTGGGAGCTAAACGCTTTAACCATTACACCATAGAAGCAGCTACGAGAATAGTTCTACGAGGTCTTATGTGCTACAGTTAGTATTTAGAAAGCAAACTGATGGGTTTTTGCACTGAATGACTTCTGATTTTCCGTAACATCAGCTCAGCAATAACATTATACAGAAATAACTGATTATTTTAGATAAGAAATATGTGCGTGCGTTTGAAATTTGAGCATTTCTCTCGATTTCCCCCCTTTCCCTTTCAGATCCTGAATTGGTTTCAATGGGACCATCTCGGAAGTACACACTTTCGAGTAAAAAAATAATTTTGAATATCGATCCATAGTTGACGGAGGAATCGAGGAACAGACATTAAAAAAAAAATATAGAGTCGAACATAGAACCTCCTGCTTTTTCGAAGTTGATTAAAAATAATAATTCATCGAGTTCATGGAGTTGGTCATTAGTGATTACTTGGAACACTATCACTGTAAAGATATAATTTGTATTTATAAGTTGTTTAATTTAACACTAATACTTATTAAAGGGTTTGATATTATGATTATAGCTTCGGAATACAAACATTGATACGAATTTGATTGAAGTTTTCAATTATAATAATAATACAATTATCCATTTTTTAGTTCAACTGTTTAATTATATCTCTAGGTGAAAATGTAAGCTACTATTAATTGACTGTTAGATTGAGTATTTTTGACATATTTTTTACCTATAATACACAGTTTTCCATTTAGTATTATTGAGTTATTCACTGTATGTAAAAGCTGATCCTGGAAGGCTCAAAATTACATTTTTGGCTTTCATCACTTTTATTGTTTGAATTCAAGAATTGTGTTACGGAAACCCATCTTTTTTTCAGCGTATGGTAGGCATTTCTCCAAAAATTTCTACCGAATGAATTGACTTTACTTGGTTACTATATTGAATTCCATTTTAAAGGGTTTCAATATTGCGATTTAAAAAGCCTTTTTGTGAATATGGTGGGATTAGCAAGGTATAGTATATCACGAGCTGCTAATACCGATTGAAACTGTAGATGTCTATTGAGCAAATTGAATGACGTGTTGTAAAGAGACGATTAATAGCGAGTAATAGACGCAAAGTATATCGGCTTTCAAATTCTTAAGAAGTGCAAAAATATATAGTCCATTGGATTGCTGCCAAACTAATTTCGTTCTTTCGACATGGTATCGCCATGTTACCAGAAAGAAGGAAACGTTTTTAAAAATGGTGGAATTTTTTAAATTGTATACAATTCTATATTTTTTTACTGCTAGATGCTAGATCGCCTATTGCAAAAAGTACCACTATTCTTACAAACTATAAGGCAAAGAGTTATTTCAATCAACAAATGTATAACCGGCGTTTCATTTGTTTAAAAAATAGAGTTGATTTTCGATGGTTTAATGTTTTTCAATCGGTAAGCCTAAGTTTATTTTTAAGTAGTAAAACTCGTGATATTTTTTGAAAATAATTTTAATTATTGTGTCTTTACTTTTGGTCTTTTATATTTAATTTTATGTACTATTCCTTTTATAATAATTTCGACTGATTTTATTAAAATACTTATGGATACTATTATAAATAAAAGAACATCAACCATAAATAATTGGTACCAGGGTTGCTTTACCCCGGCTACTTGTAAGTGTTTAGCTCCATTATTCCTGATGACGTACTCTATCCAATATACGGCAGTGTCCAGAGGTTTCATTGGTTTGTCATGGAACCGACGCGAGATTCTCCTCGCATTCTTTCTATATTTGGGATTATTAAGAAGTTCGTCTACTAAGCTCTTAAAATGAGCTTCGGTGAAGTTTTTATCCCTGTAGTTAATGGCCAAACCGTATCCTGCATCTACTGCTCTTTTCGCGTTTTGTGGTTGATCTCCGAATACTGGAATCACTAATATGGGTACGCCATGGTAGATGGTTTCTGTTATGCTTAGAAGTCCTCCATGTCCAATGAATAATTTTACATTTGGATGAGCTGAAACAATAATTATTTTATTTAATTTTCATGAATTTGATCAACGTTCTTTGGAAATTTCGGTATATCTAGTATATAATAAAAAGAGGGTTGTGTTTAAGCCCTGAAATTAACAGTTTCCTAATTTTTGACATTTTTTCAATGACTTGAAAAGTGTTAGAGCATTCTTCTCCGTTAGAAACCATAATAAAACGTTGGTTTGATGACTTCTATCTTGGTCGTAGGGACACGATGCAGAACGCAGTGGACATCCAAATGAGGTGGTTCGAATGATTTGTTGAACGTTGAATTGATTTTATATTACATGAGCATTTGACTATGAGAATGTTATGTTCAAAGGTGCCACCTTTGATCTCTGTTGGCCAAAAGAAGAACGCGTTGATGATTCTGAGTAGTGTTTGTCAACGTTTAAACGTAACAAATTGGAATTTTTGTATCGATATGTGACATTTTTATGAATTTGATCAACGTTCTTTGGAAATTTCGGTATATCTAGTATATAATAAAAAGAGGGTTGTGTTTAAGCCCTGAAATTAGCAGTTTCCTAATTTTTGACATTTTTTCAATGACTTGAAAAGTGTTAAAGCATTCTTGTTGATATAATAACGTTGGTTTGATGACTTCTAACTTGGTCGTAGGGACACGGAGGTGGTTCGAATGATTTGTTGAACGTATTGATTTTATGTTATATGAGCATTTGACTATGAGAATATTCTGTTCAAAGGTGCCACCTTTGATCACTGTTAGCCAAAAGAAGAACGCGTTGATGATTCTGAGTAGTGTTTGTCAACGTTTAAACGTAACAAATCGGAATTTTTGTATCGATATGTGACAATAGATGAAACATGGATCCATCACTTCACTCCGAAATCAAAACGATCGTCATCTGAGTGGACAGTAACTGGTGACATGTCTATTTTGAGGCACAAAGTAAATCGTTCAACCAAAGTGGTATTAAAATGTTAGAGCGACGCAAGTTGGAGTGATTATATGGCTCTTTCTGGAGATTATGTTGATGATTAAAGGCAATTTAGCACAAAAAAAAACGCGTATTATTAGTCACGCCCGGGACTTTTCAGCCTATGTGTTACAAAAAATATCAATATATCGGACAAGGAAATATTGGACAAAATTATCGATATTTTTATATCAATTTTTAATCGGCATCTCTATATCGAGTCGAGAATTCATTAATATAATTCTTCTTGATTGGATAACAGCTTGGAATTAAATATATCGTTCCGATATTTTAGTTTGAAAACTAAATTTTTTGTAGTGTTGGTAAAAATATCGAGCATATATTATAAAGTCTTTTAATAGAAAGTTTTTGTTTAAACATAGATAAAACATTCCATAATCTCAGAGCAATAACCTCTTCGATAAGATCTAAAATAATCGTCTCCGTAATTTATTCTTGATATAATTTATCTTCTTTATTTTAGAGAAACACAAGCTGAGGTTGTAACTGACTGTAGCTATATTTTCATGTTTTTTAAATAAAAATGTCACCTAACCTGCTTTAACCTGGGACTGGATATTTTCTGCCAGTAAAAATTCTTCTAATTTTTCATCTTTATCATCTAGGCCAGTGATTTGAAGTTCTCTGTGTCTTTCATTAACTTCTACTTAAGACACACTGTATGAGCGCAATACACTCCGACTAAACACGCGATGAAAAAGAAGAAGAAAAGATGAATATCATTTTGAATCTACCTCTGTATTGAGGTACAAACTGAAACCCGCCATTTAACTAAAGATGGAGCTCAAAATGGTGAACGAGAATGTGATATGTAAAGTCAAAACCATGTGCAAGACCAAGTAGTAAAGAAGTTTTGAAGACCTGTTTATGCAAAACTGATGAAGAAGCTGAGATTGTGGCTAAACTCAGTAAAAACCTATTAATTAGCGGTTACATAGTACGACATTTTCCATAAATGAAAATCCTTGGAATTGGTGCAAAAAGAAAGACATTGATTACCATATGGATTCATCCGTTTAAGGGACGTCGAATGATGCTGTTTCATATGTCAGCTACTGCTCCAACTGCAGAAAATAAAAATTCAAAATTCAAATTGTACTCTATATAATATAAATATTAATGCGTTCAATGATAATATTTTAATAACTATATAGTTATTTTTATATTATGTATATGCATATATCAGGTCTATAAATTGACTCTAAAGGATTTGCAACAGATTGTACTATTAAATCGCATCGGGTACATTAGTAACCAACTTCATTTTGAAGCCTTACTTTTCGGACTTCACTTTTTAGTATGTCATTTTGTTAAAGTGCGAACAAACATATTTTGCAGTGCCTTGAAAATGCCTAAATTTGCACCGAGTAAATCGCATTTGTGGGAGGTTTTACTTTTTTACTTCAATTTGGAGAATAATGGACTCAAGATCATTGAATACTGTACGAAGCTTATAGCAACCATGCTCCATTGCTCCATTAATTGTTTTGATTTTGGCACTGAAGACAAAGAGCGTTCTGGACAGGCAAAAATTAAAGACGAAGATTTGGAAGCATTACTCAATAAAACTCAAAGGGATGAGAATATATTTGAAAATATTAAACAGAACACGTTTCTCCACCCACCATATTTTCAGTCGTTGGGTACTACTGGATCCGACATATGAGTTGTGACCTGCCTGAGCTATGCTTCATTTCTTATGAAGATATAAAAAAATGGGTCTATTTATGGATAGCCTCAAAGGATATACCATTTCCTTGAGATAGAATCCTGAAAAGGATTGCCTGGAATATGGGAAAAGTAGCGGCTATCGATGGACAAAACCTTTTTACGATAAGGCTTCAATTAAAAAAAATACTTTAAAACTAATTTATAAGCCATATACATACCTAAAATATCCTGTTGCGACAACCATTTGCTAATGATCATATTGTCAGGCTTCTCCGGAAGGTGCTCTTCAAACTTCCATATAATTTTCTGTTTTAATCCCCCCAAAACGTTGAGAAATATCTTCTTTTTATCTTCACTGATGTCTTTACTTTTTAGATTAGAACCCATGCTGAAATATATCACACCCTCTTTAGCTTCATCCAAAAATGTTTGTAGATCCTGAGGTAGTTTCTTTGGTGGGTCGATATGATACCCGCCTATCTCAATCATATTGGGCGTCAGTGGTTGAGGATTATAAAAACTTGAATGAGAATTAAGGAACGCTAATGAAATGTTCTTGTATATCGATGCAAGATTTGGAGAATTGGGGAAGGCGGATTGTACCAATTCGTTATGTTTAGCTATTGAGTACCAATTAATAACTATATATTCTAGGATGTGGACGCCCAAGTTGTATACTCTTTCGATTACGTTCATATCAGCGCTATCGCCTTGAAAGTACATATGACGAATATATGAAACTGGGATATAGTTGCCCAAGAGGCTACTGATTCGTCCATTTGGGCCAACACTGTTTAGTACAATCAAGGGACAATTGAAAATGTGTGCAAATATCTTTAAACCATCATTGCTGAACTGCTCCATTATTACAGCATCGAAGTTCGGACGAGATTCTACCAATTTTCTTATTTTCGGATGGTGTAAGGTCTTGTTGGTATTCGGTAGTAAGAATGTAACCAGGTGTACTAAGTTATCTAAAATATTTCCATTATCTTCGTTAAATAAATTCTGTAGATGCCCTGGAAGAAAATTTTAAATAAATAATTATAATAATAAATAATAAATTCTAGGCTTATTTTTAGCGTTTAGAACTATCGACTGTTTAGTAATTGACTACTTTTTACTATCGACTGTTTCAGTCGCTATTTTCGGTCCGACTGATTTTGTTACTATTTACTATCGACTGTTTCAGTCGTGTACTTTTAGTTACTATTTTTGGTTCTACTAGTTTCATTTGACTGATATTTAAAGTTTTGGCTCTGTTGTCCTGGCCGCGACATTGACAAAAATGTACCCAATTTATGCTTACATAGATTACATATGTATAGATTCTATGTAATATATAGTTTTATGATTTTTTTTTTGGTAGTTTGCTCGTAAATAACAATATATTTTATACTAATATAGCAGCATCGATTTTTGTATTTTCTATATTTATTTTATTTCTATTATTATTATTATATTATTTTAAAATAGCAATTTACATATTAAAATACGATAAAGCATTTGTTCTTGAATCTTATCTACTATTATGCATTGCATTTGATATAATTTTTATGTTGGTAGGAAAATTTTTTAAAATTTATAACAAAATAGTTTCGTGTTTACGTTTAAGGTGGTATTTAATCATAAGGGATTAAGAATCGGAAGCATTTGATTAACATTTTTAATACGAATAAATTCGGTGTATTCTTCTATTATATATGTGGATAGTGAGTGTTATTTTTATATGTTAATCAAAATAAAATTGCGGTTTATTTATTGAAACTTACGATGAAAAAAAACAGAGATGAGATATGAGATATCAGACTGAAAATTATTGTAAGTACTTAACACGTGGTTGACCTGATAATGAGTGAATTGTGAAATCTTACTTTAAAAGTGATTATGACAATATGAATAATTACAATGATATAAATTACAAATAATACAATGTTTGCTAATATGCTTATTCAAAAGCTTTCCTTTTTTCTGTTCCTTTTCCATTTTTTTTTTTTGGTTAAGACTCCAGATTATATTTGGAAAGCGTTTTTAGTTTCAATAGAAACTTATTTTTATATAAAATTTTGATTAAATGAATATAATTTTATATGTAGAAAAGTCACCATTCACATCTATATTGCTATCGCAATGATACGCTCAAATTTGTAAGCGCTCAAAGTATACCATGTTTCTAACATAAGATTTTTTGAAAGCGCTACCTTTTTCTCATCTCTTCCATTTGTTTAGGTCAATAGCAATATAGATCAACATATAAAAAGATTGTCATTGTCATTCTGAATTGAGATGTTGGTTTTGTTTTGAATGTTTTTTATTTTTATACTACGGTACGATGTAAGTAAATTCGGTTAAATTAAGTTCAGTAAATTGTTTTGGAAAATCACACCGAAGAATTTCTTACCTTGAAACTCTTGACTTAAATCATCTAATACAATCTCGTGAAGGGTGCCATTTTCGGGTAGACTTTTTGCTTTAAAAGGACTGACGAAGGTGATGTTGTGACCGGCTTCAGCTAATCCTTTCATCAGTTTGTAGGCTAGGATATAGTGGCTTCCTCCTGGCATAGGAAATACGCCCAAAATATTGGCACATTGTGAAATAATCGGTAACCAAACGAATACAATTGCACTTTTTGTGATCGTTCTGGTAAGCATTTTACTCTTACGATACTGTGGGTTTAACTGTACTCGAGAGTTCGTCGCAAGAGCGCCAGACGCGTTATCAGAAACGATTTTAATATATTGTATGTCTGCCATTATCAATTGTATTGATAGTTTAAATTAACGTGGTAGTCTGAGTTGATATGAAACATTATTAGATAATATGTTTTATATAATATACTAGTTGACCCGGCAGATTTCGTACTGCCTGATTAATTACACATGATGTTTTATACTTAGAAAATAGAGTTTTCCTGAAATACTGGGTATTTATAAGGTTTCAATTAGATATTTACAGACACACAGTCATGATATAGTTTCTTAATCAATTTAAACCTTTCTAATAAACTATATTTTTTGTTTAGTTTTGTGGTGCGTAAATAAACAAAGATGACTGTTTTCCGACGCGCGAACATGCGACGTATAATTATCCATGCGCTAAACAGGGAAATTCCAATTTGATTCCGTAAACTTCCAACGACTGGCCTTGAGATTTATTTATGGTCATCGCAAAGGCCAGACGTACTGGAAATTGTAAACGTTTAAAATCGAATGGTAAATCCGTTGGAATCATCGATATACGCGAGATCAAGACATCCTCTCCTTTGTTTTTTCCCTTTATGATTGTTGCTTCAATGACGTTATTCATCATCTTTTTCACAGCCAGCCTTGTTCCAATGCACAGGCGAGGTTGATTAATGTTACGCAGCATGATGACAACTGATCCTACTTTTAACTTCAAATTGTGAGGTGGTAATCCATTTAATTCCAGTGAATTTAAAAGCTCTTTCGTGGAATAGTTGACTACGTCGTCCTGGTTCATAACGGTGTCGATGGATTTAAAGGAAACCAACTCTCCCGCAAAAAAATCCTGAATGGTCATATTGAGATCCTCGGCAATCTCGAATCCTCCACTTTTTTCCTCCTGACCATTTTCTAAATGAACTGCCAAATGGACTACTGTGGAGTGTCTTTCAAGGATCGCAAGTAAAAAGATACGCCAAATTGCTTCGTTGCTACTTACATAGCGACCTATCTGGTACTGTGATATTTGGTCATTTGCATTCGTTACAGCGAAGACGGCCATATCGCTACCTTTGTTCAATATTCCAGATTAATGTGAGTTTCAAAAATTTTGGATAATATTGGCGAGTATAGCACGATACAACGATTGTCTACATCGACATTTTGTCCTATGTATTGATGGAATAATCCCCCCTGAAGCTTATCGTTAATGTCTCCAAGTTCACGATTTTATATCTGAGCTCTACTGGAGATTTTCCTCCAGTCTTCGTCTCTCGTATAATATATTATAATAGATATGTTATCGAGCTGGTCATGCTCTTACTCCTAATTTCGATTTTTTGGATCAAGCGATTAACTCAGATACCGCAAGCTACGTGATGCCATGCCCTTGCCTGTCCTTCGTGCCAGTTTAACAGTGTTACCAGTTATGGACACCTTCCTTAATAACAGTAAGATGTATCAGTTAGTATTATGGTATCAGCTGCGACTAGGTATCTGTAAATCGATTCCCCTTTTTTTGTTTCAGCACAAAAAGTATATAACAACGTATTGTTGCAAAAAAGTCCATCAATAACGAGTAACAGGTGCAAAGTCGTCCACTTGCAAAACAACGCTGGACTACAGGTTGCAAGAGTTGTAAAGGATACACTGTTACAGCTCGAATGGGTAGCTGTAACAGTGTAGCATTCTGCAGTATGCAATACGGTTTCAGAACGCTTAAGAAGTTCAAAAATGGATTGACTATTGAATAACTGCCAAATCATCGTCGTTATTTCGTAACGGTATGGCCATGTTGCTAGAAAGACAAAACTAAGTTTTAGAAAATGGTAGAATTTTCATTTAGTTGTACATTATTCTATATTTTTTCACTGCATTATATTATATGTGACACAACTATTATATTTAAACATACCATTATTATTACCAACTATAAAATAAAGATTTATTTCTATTATCAAATGTATAATCGGTGCTTCATTTGTTTAACTAACGTCAATTCTATTGAATTTCGAAGGTTTAAAAATGTTTTTCGTTTAGTAAGCCTAAGTTTATTTCTTAAGCAGTAAAACTCGTGATGTTTTTTGAAAATAATTTTATTTATTGTGTCTTTAATTTTGGTCTTTTATAAATAATTTTATGTACTATTCCTTTTATAATAATTTCGACTGATTTTATTAAAATACATATCAATACTATTATAAATAAAAGAACGTCAAGCATAAATAATTGGTACCAGGGTTGCTTTACCCCGGCTACTTGTAAGTGTTTAGCTCCATTATTCCTGATAACGTACTCTATCCAATATACGGCAGTGTCCAGAGGTTTCATGGGTTTGTCATGGAACCGACGCGACATTCTCTTCGCATTCTCCCTATATTTGGGATTATTAAGAAGTTCGTCCACTAAGCTCTTAAAATGAGCTTCGGTGAAGTTTTTATCCCTATAGTTAATGGCCAAACCGTATCCTGCATCTACTGCTCTTTTTGCGTTTTCTGGTTGATCTCCGAACACCGGAATTACTAAGATCGGTACGCCATGATAGATGGTTTCTGTTATGCTTAGAAGTCCTCCATGTCCAATGAATAATTTTACATTTGGGTGAGCTGAAACATTAATTGTTTTATGGTATTAAGTTCAATAATCTATATTCAAAATATCCATATATTTTTGAACAAATATGCAAAACTATCAGTTAAAAAATATGGATATATTGGCCACATTGGGTTAACAATTCCGAATTATATTATCCTTCTTGAATTGGATAAGAGATTGGTAAATTTTCGAAGTCAGTAAAAATACCAAGCATATGTCATAAATCCCTTTATAGAAGGGTTTAGTTTAAACAAAGATAACACATTCCATAAATCCAAAGTAATAACATCTTCCATAGGTTCTAAGATCATTGCCTCCATAATTTATTCTTGATATAATTGTCTTCTTTACTTTAGAGAAACTCAAGTTGAGGTTGTAACCGACTTTAGGTATATTTTCAATTATTGGTAGTAAAATGTCATCTAATGTGCTTAGACTACGTGGTAGTAATCACTAAGTGAGATTTATATAAAGTTTTTTCATGGAGTTTGAAATATATGACTGATTATATTCTGTCTTGACTGAAGTCGCGTCTGCGTTTTTCATTAACAATTATGAATTCTGCAGGCTCGAACCGCGAACTATCGTTTTGCAATAACTACAATTTGCCTTTAAATTACTCTAACAGGTCAATTGAAAAGTCCTCGGTCTGACACATAGATGGCGCTACTAGAATTAAATCCATATGTTTTTTAGTTAGCCCTAACCCTCAAAAGATGCGTGTAGAATTTTTACAGCTGTCGGATAATTAGTTTGTGAATTATAGCATTTTGAGTGAAGCACTTTTGTTATTGTGAAAAATGGTTAAAAAGGAATTTCGCGTGTTGATAAAATATTGGTTTTTAATGGGAAAAAATAGTTGAAGCATAAACTTGGCTTGATGCTGAGTTTTCGGACACTACCCCAGAATTGAGTGAAATAGCAGAAATTCTCAAAATATCAACTGAACGTGCACATTATATCATTCACGAATATTTGGATATTAAGCTCTGTGCAAAGTGGGTGCCACGCAAGCTCACTTTTGAGAATAGAAGGAACGTGGCTCCATCATTTCACTCCGAAGTCCAATCGACAGTCAGCCGAGTGGACTGCACACGGTGAACCTGCTCCAAATGGTGGGAAAACGCAAAAGTCGGCTGGCAAGGTTATGACGTCTTTATTTTGGAATGTGCTTCAAACACTGCTCCAAATCATCAACTCGTCGTTTTTGGCCAAAAGTGAGCTCGCGCGGCACCCACTTTGCACAGAGCTTTCTCATACCCAAATATTCGTGAATGATGTACACGTTCAGTTAATATCTTTAGAGTATCTGCTATTTCATTCGTTTTCAACTTCATTCAAGATCATTTTGTGGATTTTTTTTATATTTTCGTCAGTAGCAACCTTTTTTGGGCGTCCACTGTATTCACCGTCTTCGGTGCGCATTTCACCACGTCTAAACTTAACATACCAATCTTTAATGGTTGATTTTCCTGGGGCAGTGTCCGGAAACTCGGCATCAAGCCAAGTTTTTGCCTCAACTGTATTTTTTCCCTTCAAAAAGCAATATTTTTTCGACACGCGAAATTCCTTTTTATCCATTTTTTTTCACAATAACAAAAGTCGCTCCACTTTAAATGCTATTATTCACAAACTAATGATCGGATAGCGGTCAAATTTATTTACGCATCTTTTGAGGGTTGGGGCTAACTCAAAAACATATGGATTTAATTCCAGTAACACCATTTATGTGTCAGGCCGGGGACTTTTCAATTGATCTGATGATTGATCAAATTAACAAAAAAGCCTTTAAAAATATTTTATAGGCCATATACATACCTAAAATATCCTGTTGCGACAACCATTTGCTAATGATCATATTGTCAGGCTTCTCCGGAAGATCCCCCTCAAATTTCCATATAATTTTCTGTTTTAATCTTCCCAAAACGTTGAGAAATATCTTCTTTTTATCTTCGCTGATGTCCTTGCTTTTTAGATTAGAACCCATGCTGAAATATATCACACCCTCTTTGGCTTCATCCAGAAATGTTTGTAGATCCTGAGGTAGTTTCTTTGGAGGGTCGATATGATAACCGCCTATCTCAATCATATTGGGCACTAATGGTTGCGGAGTATATAAACTTGAATGAGAATTAAGCAAGACTAACGAAATATTTTTGTATAATGATTTGGAGAACTGGGGAAGGCGGATTGTATGAATTCGTTATGTTTTACTATTGAGTACCAATTAGTGACTACATATTCCAGGATGTGTAGGCCCAAGTTGTAACCTCTTTCGATTAAATTCATATCAGCGTTATCGCCTTGAAAGTACATATGACGAACATATGAGACTGGAATATAGTTGCCCACTAGGCTGTTGATTCGTCCATTTGGACCCATACTGTTTAACACAATCAAGGGACAATTGAAGATGTGCGCGAATATCTTTAAACCATCGTTACTGAACTGCTCCATTATTACAGCATCAAAATTCGGACGAGATTCTACCAGTTCTCTTACTTTCGGATGGTGTAAGGTCATGTTGGTATTCGGTAGTAAGAAAGTGGCCAGGTGTACCACTTTATCTAAAATATTAGCACTATCTTCGTTAAATAGGTTCTGTAGATGTCCTGAAAGAAAATTTAAAACAATTAATTTTAAAAAGTGACTAAAAAGTCTTTGGAGAAATTATTTTTTCATTTGTTTAAAAAATATTCTATCCAAGTTTTATAATAATATTAGGGGCTTGATGGAAATAGGAATTATTAATTTAATCGACTGTTCAAAAAATGTAATTCTATGGTTTTAACATTTCTCTTTGAAAATAACAGTTTTCCATTTCCTTTTTTTTTTAATTATTCAGTATATACACATGTTCATCATGGGAGGTTCAAATGTTTGGATATTTATTACTTTCGCTATTTCATTTTTATAAACCTGCTGCCAAAACCCGTTACAGCCTTAGTCCAAAACAGTGTTAGACATTTATAGTGCGCACGTTGTAAGACTTGTGAAGGATATACTCTCACATTTCGAATTCGCCTTTTTCAGATATATGCAGAATAATCATTCTGCAGCGGCACGGCTGGCAAACGATTTTCAAATCTTAAACAAGTTCGCAAATAGGTTAATCATTGAACCGTTTCCAAACCTATGTCATTCTTGCGATATGGTATCGCCAAGTTGTCAGGAAGATCGCAAAATACTGTAGAAATATCCAAAAGTATATTTGTATGAGGCAATGTAACACTGCTGAATCTACTGATCACATAACTTTCTTGTGTGACAATACTACTGTGGCGATCGCCACTTCCCTTTAGGCCGCCACCAATTTACCAACAACAAGTACAAAGGTTGGCAACGCCGGTGGATTTGTACCATGCAGTTCCAGGCTATATAAGGCCATCACGACGACGTCTCGTTCTCTTTTCTTTTCTCCATCCCCTTGTAATAGTACCACTGCCACTGCGCTATCGTATTTCCTCTACCTAACCTAATATCCTATCAATTCTCCCGTCGACCACATGTATAATTTAATATTAAAATAAACAGTATTTCAAACCAGTGTTTTCAGTTCTCGTGCAAATTCCTTCCAAAAATAGTAGTGAGTATTCTGACTAATAATAATTACACTAATAATAATTTTCATCGATCTCTATATCGTTCTTGTGATATTTTAAAGATGAAAAAAATAGCGGTTTTTGATGGACAATACTTTGAATAAAGTACATTGAACCGACTGTCACAATAGCGTTTCGAATTAAAAATATCTTTTAAAACTAATTTATAGGTCTAATAATGCGAAGACTGCATTTCCAGACTACAGGAAAGTTTGTCGTGGGAAGTTCATTCGCAAGGCGTTCAGAATAATTCACTGAAGCATAAATCTCTTATATCGTAGCCAGAATGTTTAGAGTTAAATTGGAGGAAGTCTGCTGTACAACAACAAAAAAAAAAACAATAGTAAGTGTTGCTAAAGGCAGTGTATGAGGATTAAGTATTTACCTACTTTACAGCAAATCTAATATGGTATAATTGTTACATTTGGTAATGATACGTAAGTAGAGTAATGATATTTAGGGTAAATGATGTGGCTCGGTGAACGGAGGTAAAACGAAATGAAACAGTGGTGTTTACATTATGTGACCGTTATTTATTGGCTATATAAAAATGTAAAAAATACAAATGATAAAACGGATGGCAGCGGTACACTGAATGACCGAAATACCCTTCAATAACATCCCAGATAAACGTCTCGGGGTTGCCGCCAGCTATTCGCTGTCGGGTTCTAGCTGGGCTTATATTTCTGGGTATTTTGCAGACCGTTATTCCACGATCTAAAATTCGACATGCCTCAAGGTCGCTACAAATGAAACAACCAGCCAAATTACACATATACCAATATATTTTCAATTATCGGTTCCATTTTAAAATCTCTATTGAGCCATGGAATGGAATTATGGCGATTTTCTGCAACACTGAATGAAGCTCCATTCCCATATTAATACTAAATTCTTGGAGTGTTAAATCCGTTAAATCAAACCATTTGATCTTGTATAGATTCGCACGAGAGCCTTGCAGTGTAGGAAGCATAGAAAAGTGTTACTTAATATGTAAAATTAATTTTTAGGTTAACAATATATTTAATAATAAGCAAAACTCGATAGGTGATATTTTATCACAATGGATATATTTCTACTATATAACACTAATGTTTCATATTACCATATATGATGATAATATTTCGATGTGGTTTTATGAAGATAGTTCCTTCTAATTTGGAGTATTTAACGTAGCTAAAAAACACACATGTTTATTTAATATTTTTAATTGAATGATATTAATATCCGCAATATTTACTTAATAGTATCGTTACTGTGAATAAACAATCGGGTCAATGGTTGATTAATATGATGCAATGTTGTTATCAAAATTTTTTGCATGCAAGTTGATTAGGTAATTTTATTTGCTATTGTATTTGATTGAATATTATTCTGATTTTGCGATTTATAAAAGATAATATGAGGCCAACTTTTGAAAGTATATATTGAATGGTATTAATACCCATAATGTGTACTTAATAGTATCGTTACTGTGAATAAACAGTCGGATTATTCGTTCATTAATATGATGAAATGTTGTTATCAACATATTTTAATTAATAATTTTAACTTCGTTTTATTTACTATCACACTGGATTGCGTGCTATTTTGATTTTTCGATTTATAAACGATAATATAAGGTGAACTTCTAAAAATATAAATCTTAAATTTGCGACGAAATATTTTTAGGTTTATCAAATATGTGCTAAATGTGACATTTGGTCAGGAATCAGAAAAACAATTGATTAAATTTAGAATTTTAAATAGGAAAAAACACAGTCAACTCTTCTGTTACGTATCATTTTCATACCTATATTGATCTAAATTAAGAAATATGATGAGAAAAAGTAATTTCGGCGATATTATTCAGGAATATATTTTAAGTAGTGTAAGTTAAGGAATCTTGAATAAAAATGAAAGTTAAACACTAGTATTATATTAAGTTAATATTATTACCTAGAGTTACTGAGATATTACAGGTAGAAGGGGAATGAGATTGATTACAAAGAGATCATCAAAAGAAGTTTAGTAAATTGTGGAATTTTGCTTTGACAATATATAATTTAAAAAAAGGATATTTTTATAGCTAATTTAGATCAAATTATCATAAATGGATATAGCTTTATGATGAATGTAGTACCAAATCTACATTGCTGTCGCAATGTTATATCCATATGACAAAAGTTATGCAATGTTGAATAATATGAGCGTATTCACCAGCTATGGCTCTTCCGTTTTTCAGTCAGTATCTCATGCCGTATTTAGAAAGCATTTTCAGTATCATTCTGAACCGAGATTTTGTTTTGAAGGATTTTTATACGATAGTTATTTAGGTACCATATTAAACTATGTCACATGATATCTAAATAGAAGTAATATTGGAAGCTCTTTTCAAAGATGACAATAAAGAATTTCTTACCTTGAAATTGTTGGATTAAATCATCTAAAACAATCTCGTGGATGGTGCCATTTTCAGGCAGACTTTTTGCTTGAAAAGGACTAACGAAGGTGATGTTGTGACCGGCTTCAGCTAATCCTTGCATCAGTTTGTAGGCTAGGATATAGTGGCTTCCTCCTGGCATAGGAAATACGCCCAAAATATTGGCACATTGTGAAATAATCGATAACCAAACGAATATAATCGCACTTTTTGTAATCGTTGTGGTACGCATTTTACTCTTACGATACTGTGGATTTAACTGTACTCGAGAGTTCGTCGCAAGAATGGCAGACGTATTATCAGAAACGATTTTTTAAATATTGTCTGTCTATCATTATCAATAGTATTGATAGTTTAAATTAACGTGGTAATCTGAGTTGATATGAGGCATTATTAGATAATATGTTTTATATAATATATTACGAGGATAGGTGTAAAAGTAAGCTGTGTATCCTCTACTTTATTAGGAGTTTAACTTAATTCTTAAAAATGGGGAAACAGTGGATTTACCAATTGTCTGTCTAACATTTTGTCTCCAGACTGTTCTTTGTTATTAACATCAAAATCAAGGTTTTTAATTAATTTAAGCTAAAACCGACAATTGACGGAATACGACGGAGCTGCGTCGCCAATTTTTAAGGAGCAGGTTTCTTCAAATCAACGGAAGTTATGAGTATCGCAAGATAAAATTTTTGTCAATCCATGATTAGCGTCTGTATACATTCAATAATTAAATTTTGATAAATGAAAAACTGTTATTTATGTTGATATAATATTGTTGACAAAAATACATGAAAACAATTAATTCAACAACTAGATTAAAAAAGGCAAATTTATTATAATATTGAACATTAATGTGAAATAAGTAAAACCAAAACACGAAAGTTATTCATTTAGAAGGTTGGCAGAATGAGAAACACAATGAAACTAGAATAGAGTGATATACTTTCTATCTGATTATGACAATTTTAAGAATCATTTTACAAATTATTTTTGTCTTTTAACATTATCAATGATAATTTGTTTTTGATAATTAAGTTTTAGCTGTGACATGTTTAAAACCAATTCAAGTTATTCACATTACCATACGTTTACGGTGCCATTAAGTATATTTTTCAATAGAACACGAAACAGAATAATTTGTTTTTACAAACATTACTTTGATCTATTTTTCATTTTATCATTCCTATCGGAATAGAAACGAAAGTTACAATGGTCAGACCGATAGACACGTAATCCAATATTGATGTAGTTTTTAATAGTGTCTTTTACCCCAACATCAATTTTTTTAAGCATTTGAGTTGCGATAATAATTATTGTATGCAAAAAACACTAATTACCTTAATGAATATTATTTTATCCTAATCACTTTCAATGTAAGTTATTAATAATTGGTACAGTTTCAAATTAAAAATGAGTTTCTGAAATTAAATAAATGTTTTTAAGTTTTAAACCCATTTCATATTTCTTAATTGGCTAAGTAGATAGGATTCCAATGACAAAACTGTTCTCTTTTATATTCATTCATTTAAGTGGAATTAAATTAATTATCAAGAAAATCAGATTGGGGTTTGATTGAGAAGTTCTTAGTGTTGTTAACTGGAGTTTAAACAAGTGTGCTGAAGCTGTAAGGTCACAAGAGCTGGACTGAAGGTGCTAAAGACCTTTAGACATAAATTTGTCTAGTTAAGGAACAATGAAGCTTTTAAAATAGCCCTAGTTCATTAATTTAGCAGTTTAAGATGTAAAGCCATCAAAGACGGACTTGCTGCAATTTAACATAATATGATGAAATTTGGCCAGAAGCTTCTAACTGGATTGATCATCAAAGGCGAATTGCAGTAGAAACAGTTACAATTTTGGAAACCATTTCGTACAGGGTATACCATGAAAATTTGGTTAGTAACAGTTCTATTACAAATAATGTTATTGCAACTATAAACAGCTACATCTCTTTGGCCTTTTTTAGGAGGAACATACGGTCCTGTGTATCAAAATACCAAGATTGTGTTTTTATGTTGAGATTATATGGATGTGATGAGACCGCTGGATATAGGTGATAGGTTTATGTCATAAGAGATTTAAACCTTCAATACCGTTTTGTGGTTGCTATTATTTTCACAGTTGCCACTTTTTTTCTTAAAATAAAATGGATTTTTAATTTAATAAAATCCAATTTATTCACAAACTCATTTTAATATTACGGAGTTATCTCCAGTTTTGTAAACTGGAAATATACCACTCATTAAATTGGAAAGACAATGACAAAAGTGAGAATAAAATAAAGTGGAATATAAAATGAATCAAACGTAGTTGAAGAAGATGATCTAAATCAAAATTAATACAAAAACAGAGAATTCAACTGCACGGAAAATGGCATTTATTTAATGCATGTCATTTATTTAATAAATAAAGTAATTAAGGTTGAAAAAGGTGAGTCTCCAGTTGACATGGACAAGGTTGGTTGCTTTTCAGCATATAAAAGCAATGCCTCCGTAACCTATATTCCTAGGTTTTATAAACCTTTTTATGGATAAATGTTTAATTACAAAGAAGCATTTTCTAAATGTGAAGAAGAGGATCTACCAAATACTACTGAAAATTAAAAGATTCTAATAAGAAGAAGAAATATAAGATCTTAAAATAATGATAAAGTTGATCACAGATTATTGTTTAAATTTAGGAAATATTTTTTTCATGAATTATATATCTTTTGCTATATATTAGTTAGCTTAGTACCGCGAGGCTTGAAATTTATCACGATTAAAGCTTATAATACCAAGTAACTAGGAATAGGTGTCAGAACAGTTATAAAATAGATCGTAAAATTTCTCATTTGTTGGTGAGTTATTACTTCCCATGTGGGACACAAGACAAAGTAGAGAGTAGTAGATTAACAAAATTCATAGAAGACAAATTAAAGATGAGCTAGCTACCTACACGGGCAAAATTCCACAATATTACATAAAGTAGTGGATTTAAATAAATTTATATACTAACAGGAAAAATTACAGCTACTATTTTAAAGATCAAAAAGTCGAATAAATAAGCAACCAACGATACAATTTTATTTAAAAATGTAGGTAAAGAAATTATTTTTTGTCAAATAGCTTGGAGTATTTATTGTTTTTTCAATATATATTTTAGTTGAGAAATATGTATAAAAGATAAATACATAAGTGAACTAACGACAATATTCAGTTCAACTGAAACTAACTAAATAATTTGCATAGATGGAGCACATAGAACAAATAGAATAAATTATGAATTATTTAAGAGTTATTCAGCAATTATTTTAAAGTGTTGATAAATATTGAGGTCTTCAATGATTAATGCAATAAAATATGTAACTCTATAACAATTTCTGGTTTCTTCTGGATATTTGGTTCCCTGAAGTTGTTACAATTCTGAAAATAATCTTACTTACGCTACTTTTGTTATAATGTTCAGTGGTGAAGAAACGTATCAGTACATGTTGATTATCGCAATTTAAAAAAAAGCAAATTAAAAAATATTAGCGAGAGTTAGTTCTTGAGATAGTTTGGATATATAGTCTATTCAAAATTTTTTTTAGTAATGCGTCGTGGATATTTGTGACGTCGAAACATTACAATGTTGCCGCATAAACTCTGAGTTTTAATACAGTTTGGCGTTGACATACAAACAAATTCTAATCTAAATAAAATAATTGAACAAATATGTTAACAAATATAATTTATTTTAACATTATACTATATCTAAAAACTTAATTATGCAGCCACAATAATTTATAGGTAAGAGTTCGAACCTCTTATCACTATTGCTTTCAAGAATTTTGTATACGTCTGACAGCTGGTCGTCGTCCGGTTGTCAGATGTACGCTAAATTATTCAAAATATCTGTTATAATTATTACAGGTTATAAACCGACGGACATTATTTTAGCCTATTATTTTGATAAATTTTAAGTCGCTCTGTAATATATCACATTACCTTGTTTAAAAATACCCAAAACAATAGATATTCAGGGTCAGAAATTGATTGCGGCTTTCATAGGTTATTTCGAAAAAGAACTAGATAACGGAGCCCTCCATTTTACCGGTAAATTCTGTTAGTGAGGTAATTATTAATGATATTAAATAATATAAGTCCACAAACTATTTTATATTATTTAATATTATTTATATTATTTTATCGATATAAATATAATTTAATAAAATTATTTTAGAGGAAATTGTCTCTCTGGAAGTATACATAAAATAATTAGGGACATGCAGCTTTTTGAGGGATGTAAGACATCCTTTGATACACTCTTACAATTAATCTTTTAAATGGTGTAAAGATAACCCTCGGAGAGGTTTATTGGAATTTCCAGACATTACCTTAAAAAGAATTCAATTAAAAGCATAAAATAATATAAGAAACTTGAATATTTCAAAATGGTTCATTGTGGCTCTCTTGGCAAGACTGTAACAAAAAAAGTGTAAAGACAATACAAATTGATAGAAAAAGTAAAAGTTGCAATAGCATTCAATTCGGTTTTGTTGGTAATTATATTTATTAATCGTTAATTGCAGATATATTGCTGGTTGAGAAGGATATTCCATTGTCAACCATAACACCTTCGGTTTGGATGAACTCGATAAGACATAAAAAGGACAAGAGGAAGTAATTTATAAATGATGGAATCGTGAATATATTTTAGACAGATTAGAATTTAACAGTTTAATGATTAAATTGTATAGTGAGTCGTAAAGTGAAAGTGACTGAAGGAAACTTTCAGGATTTGTGATAATGCTGGAAATTCCCGAGACAGAGTGATGATAGTGGAAACAACTAAATGTATACACATAATTAATTGTATATAACTGTAGAAAACGGTATTGTATGGCGTGAAAGATTTGTGGGCACAGATATGATTGTAATTGTTCAAAATTAAACATAAGCATTAGGTTAGAGCATATGAGAAGAGAATGAATACTAACTGTTTTGTAGATATGGTAAATGCATTAGACAGAGTAGACAGAATTCATTGATTAATGTTATCAAGAATGGTGTACACAGATAGTAGCAGAAGAAATAAAAATACAGTGATACCAGGATGATTTTTCAAGTAAACACACCATCGAAGGAAACAAGAACTAAACGTAAAACGTAAATATGCTCTCAAATGAAAGTAAAATACTTTTCTCAGATATATAATTGTTAATTAGGTGGATTGGGCCTCCAGGGGGATAATACTACATAAAAAACGCGCCTAAAACATGTCATGGATGGTGTGGAAAACAATACAGTGTAAACAAAACAAATTTAACCTACAAACGTATGTTCTTAATTTTAGTTTTAAGTCATTCGATAATATATGTATTAGATGTACTATAATGTTTAAATAAATTATATTTGATAACCTTTTTGTTCAATTATTTTATTTATATTAGAATTTTCTTGTTGTATGCCAAACTGAACTAAAACTCAAAGTTGATGCGGCAACATCCACAACGCATTACTAAAAAAACTTTGAATAGACTATATATTAATGTTTTAATAAACAGACATATATTAATTTAATTAATATTATACATCAAATATATTACTGATGTTATGATGAAAATATTGTCAAAACAAGTTTTAATAACAAAACGTTTCGTTTTAAAAGAATTCTGTTTATATGAGAAATATGATTTGATCGCTATGAATATGACCGCGAACATTATTAGTCATTAGTATTATTACCTTTTGATGCAAAGGATTACTCTATTGTAGTTATTTTAATTTATCATACCTATAACCAAGTATTATATTATTATTTCAATACAACATGTGCAACAACATGCGATGTAACGTCTGGAATTATTTTCATCATATTTTTTTGAATAGTGACAGTTTACGAACTCTCTACTTTGTCACACTATTCTCGATAATGTACGATATATTTGGGGAATATGTGTCCGTAGACATGTAAATCGGGTTAAGTTACTGTTATTAACTTTTCTAGATCCCCGTATATCGTAACACGTCTAATGACAATTATTTTTGTCAAAGTCAACGGGTCAGCGAATGGTGTTTTTTGTTAATCATCGTATGTTCGTCTATAGTAGTTTTAGCGATGATCTTTCACGAAACCTATTAGAATGAGCGCTTCGCCTTTGAAAATAATTTTTAACGAAGATTGCATCGACTTGCGACACGCAACGGGGACACGACCACGAAAATCTCCCCATCGATACCGTAAGGCAATTTTAAACGATCACTCTCCGTTCAGTAAGCCACGAAGTAATCCTAAGTTTAACTCGAAGACGCTATCCAAGTTATCGGATAAAACTAAGTCGTATAATTATAGTACACTGAAGCGTACTCCTCAGGATGTTCAAGGTTTCAAGTCGGTGTCCGAACTGACCACCGCGAAAAAAGAATTGGATACTATTTCCTCCAGTAGTCCCATATTGTCCGGTAATAATGAAGAGTCGTTTCTGGCGAAGAAGGAACCGTACCAAAATAAGTTTACTATGACCAAATCGCGTGTAAACGAAAATAAAAAAGATAAAATTAAATCCCGGTTTTCTGTTGAAAACGAGGATCTTCTGGAAGATCTTACGAGAGATCCGGTACTAGAATCTCTAGATGAGCCACCCTGGAAGGACAAGAGGCTCACCGAAAAGTACTCGTTGTTGCAGGTACCTTGGAAAAGATCCCGAACCTTTCCTCTATTTTCAGTTTCATCTTCGATGAAAACTGCCGTCGATAACGTCCCGGAAAATAGTTCTGATAAGAAAACGTACCTGTATGATGACGGATCGGAAATCGATTCAACTTATTTTGATGCCAAACGACTGTTATCGGATTCCCATCGCGTTCAGAGCCACTGGCTCACTTTACTACAGTTGAGCTCGTACCTTTGTGCTTTGCTAATCACCTCATTGTTGATCTGGCTGCTCTCTGATAACAGTTTGTTTTCGGTGATGGTTATGCCGAAGCAGCCGGAGAATCCGCTGAAGAAGTTCTTGAAGCTGTTCGGCGGAGGGGCTCTGAATCTTTTTACGAGGTTTATCCGATTGTTCGGTACTGTATTAGCCATTCCCACTCAGGATCTCTATCAGCCCAATCCGGATTTATGGGCAGGGCAGCGTTGATATTGTACAACTAAACTTAGGTTACACAGAAAATAAACTCTATATAATTTTGAATTTGGTTTCTGTTCTTTGTTATTCGTTTGTGTTATACAATGTTGCTATATATTTATTTATGATAATTATGATAAAGTATTGGGTGTATGATTTGTCACATAATTGTGTTATTATTGGTATAAATGTTTTATCAACTTTATAAATTAATATTAAAGGATTTACAACAGATGGTGTTACTGTGTATTAAATCACATCGGGTACATTTGTAACCAACTTCATGTTGAAGCCTCATTGACAGGCTTCAATTTTCAGTATGTGTCATTTCGTCGCAGTATTCACGTCGAAGTATTTTCGTAACACATTCTTTCAGCGCAAAAAAATCAGAAAATGTTTGACTTCTTACGGAGTAGATCCTATTTACGGGAATGTTTATTTTTTACTTCCATTGTAAGAAAAAGGCGGCCGAACGTTATCGAATTCTGCGTGAAGCTTTCAATCGATAAGGTAAGGCAATTTTAAACGATCACCCTCCGTTCAGTAAGCCACGAAGTAATCCTAAGTTTAACTCGAAGACGCTATCCAAGTTATCGGATAAAACTAAGTCGTATAATTATAGTACACTGAAGCGTACTCCTCAGGATGTTCAAGGTTTCAAGTCGGTGTCCGAACTGACCACCGCGAAAAAAGAATTGGATACTATTTCCTCCAGTAGTCCCATATTGTCCGGTAATAATGAAGAGTCGTTTCAAAATAAGTTTACTATGACCAAATCGCGTGTAAACGAACATAAAAAAGATAAAATTAAATCCCGGTTTTCTGTTGAAAACGAGGATCTTCTGGAAGATCTTACGAGAGATCCGGTACTAGAATCTCTAGATGAGCCACCCTGGAAGGACAAGAGGCTCACCGAAAAGTACTCATTGTTGCAGGTACCTTGGAAAAGATCCCGAACCTTTCCGCTATTTTCAGTTTCATCTTCGATGAAAACTGCCGTCGATAACGTCCCGGAAAATAGTTCTGATAAGAAAACGTACCTGTATGATGACGGATCGGAAATCGATTCAACTTATTTTGATGCCAAACGACTGTTATCGGATTCCCATCGCGTTCAGAGCCACTGGCTCACTTTACTACAGTTGAGCTCGTACCTTTGTGCTTTGCTAATCACCTCATTGTTGATCTGGCTGCTCTCTGATAACAGTTTGTTTTCGGTGATGGTTATGCCGAAGCAGCCGGAGAATCCGCTGAAGAAGTTCTTGAAGCTGTTCGGCGGAGGGGCTCTGAATCTTTTTACGAGGTTTATCCGATTGTTCGGTACTGTATTAGCCATTCCCACTCAGGATCTCTATCAGCCCAATCCGGATTTATGGGCAGGGCAGCGTTGATATTGTACA
Organism: Rhynchophorus ferrugineus; assembly: GCF_030347505.1. NCBI lineage: Eukaryota > Metazoa > Arthropoda > Insecta > Coleoptera > Curculionidae > Rhynchophorus > Rhynchophorus ferrugineus. The sequence goes on from NW_027472580.1 coordinate 21,180,873, forward strand.
ACTAAACTTAGGTTACACAGAAAATAAACTCTATATAATTTTGAATTTGGTTTCTGTTCTTTGTTATTCGTTTGTGTTATACAATGTTGCTATATATTTATATATGATAATTATGATAAAGTATTGGGTGTATGATTTGTCACATAATTGTGTTATTATTGGTATAAATGTTTTATCAACTTTATAAATTAATATTAAAGGATTTACAACAGATGGTGTTACTGTGTATTAAATCACATCGGGTACATTTGTAACCAACTTCATGTTGAAGCCTCATTGACAGGCTTCAATTTTCAGTATGTGTCATTTCGTCGCAGTATTCACGTCGAAGTATTTTCGTAACACATTCTTTCAGCGCAAAAAAATCAGAAAATGTTTGACTTCTTACGGAGTAGATCCTATTTACGGGAATGTTTATTTTTTACTTCCATTGTAAGAAAAAGGCGGCCGAAAGTTATCGAATTCTGCGTGAAGCTTCCAATCGATAAGGTAAGGCAATTTTCAACGATCACCCTCCGTTCAATAAGCCAGGAAGTAATTTTAAGTTTAATTCGAAGACGCTATCCCAGATACCTAGTAAAACTATGTCGTATAATTATAGTACTGTGAAGCACGACCATCAGCATGTGCAGAGTTTCAAGTCGGTGTCCGAACTGACCACCGCGAAAAATGAATTGGATACTCTTTCTTCTAGTAGTCCCATATTGTCTAGTAATAATGAAGAGTCGGTTCAAAATAGGTTCACTAAGACCAAATCCTGTGTAAACGAAAATAAGAAAGATTCTGGATGGTTTGGCTAGAGACCTGGTGCCAGAATCTCTTAAGATTCTCTTGTATTTAATGGGATATTAGGGAGTGTTTTATTATGAACTCTTCGAACTATTTATATGATTACTGCGAAATGCTACAGCATATAATTGATCATCATCTGAAATATTTGATCAGAATATGCTGAAAAAGGAAGCACGCAAGTCATAGTACTGCATGACAATCATTTATTTCAAGTTGCTCCTACCTCTCAGAAAACCCTCTTAAACTTATTAATCAGACATAGATCTATCTGACTACTATTTGTTGTATTAATGTATTATATTAATGGACAAATTGTTCAAAAGGCTGGATGATTTATTATATTAATTTTGTTAATTTATCATTATTATTTATTATATTTATTGTATTTATTACTATTATAATATAGTGTTTCTTGAAAAATGTGCAGACTTCATACACCTAATAAGTAAATAATAAAAATATATAAAAAGGAGGTAAAAATATATATAAAAAGGACTGGATCTTACGAACTAAAACTAATTAATCAAATTAGAAAAATCATTTTAGTGCTATTAACTGTTGATCATGAAATGTTAATATCAAATGTATTAATTACATAATTAATTTTTGGTTTTATGATTCAATTAATGGGGGTAAGGTTAAAATTGAATACTATATGGTGACCGAATGTTATTTCATAATGAATCAAAATGGCTTAAAATGTGAGTCAAAGACGCGTGTGTAATTCAAAATGTACCAAAGGATTTACTGAAAATATTAATATATTGTAGAGTATATTTAATTCATTGTATTGTTACTCAAAAATAATTAATAAGTCTGTTCATAATTTTAGGTTAGGACTTAAGCCAAGCACAAAGTTGTTTAATAATATATATTATATATATATAATATATAATATAATATATATATATATATATATATATATATAAATATAGATAAATAGTAAAATACTTCTGACTGTTCTTTCAGCAACAATAGGTAATATTTTGATTACTTTCTCGATTTTTGTTAAAAAATATTTCCGTTCAATAATAAATAAATTATTTAAAAAAAGCTCTAGTAGTTATTGTGCTATCATATTTAATAGAAATTAAATTTAATTTAATGTCATGAATTAGTGTTTTTTCTATGATTAGGTATATGTTTAATTTTTATTTAGTATATATGGTCATTGTACATCTTTAGTTTTTAGGTTTTGTATAAGTTCTATTGTATTGTCTATATTTATTATAGTATATTATTTTAAAATAGCAATTAACATATTAAAATATAATAAAAAATTTGTTACTGCGTTAGTTAGATGCCGCAATGATGATTTTGACTCGTCGGATAGTTGCTCTGAGGAAAAAAAATTAATATCCTAGGTTTCTTAATTTTAATCGATATTAACTAAACGTGAAGATAGGAAAATAATGAAAATAACCATATAGTTTTATAATTATGTTTCAAAAATAATTAATAAGTCTGTTCATAATTTTAGGTTAGGACTTAAGCCAAGCACAAAGTTGTTTAATAATATATATTATATATATATATATATATATATATATATATATATATATATATATATATATATATATATATATATATATAAATATAGATAAATAGTAAAATACTTCTGACTGTTCTTTCAGCAACAATAGGTAATATTTTGATTACTTTCTCGATTTTTGTTAAAAAATATTTCCGTTCAATAATAAATAAATTATTTAAAAAAAGCTCTAGTAGTTATTGTGCTATCATATTTAATTGAAATTAAATTTAATTTAATGTCATGAATTAGTGTTTTTTCTATGATTAGGTATATGTTTAATTTTTATTTAGTATATATGGTCATTGTACATCTTTAGTTTTTAGGTTTTGTATAAGTTCTATTGTATTGTCTATATTTATTATAGTATATTATTTTAAAATAGCAATTAACATATTAAAATATAATAAAAAATTTGTGGGGCATTATTAATTTCCATAGAAAAATCCCATTCCTTTTTACAGATCCAGAGAACATTGAAATATAAAAGTAATTCTACTTCGTTTAAAATGAAATTATTAGTTGCATGTTAATCGTATTCAGTAATTGTTTTTTTCCTTTTCTTTTTTAAAGTTAGTACGTGAAAAAAAAAAAAGCTCATATAAAATTAACTACTCCAAGCAGTTGTCTCCGTCCTTTCCTCTCTCACAATTTATACAGGAATAGGTCCGTACATCTTCGTCTGACATCACGAATTGTCATCGAAAAACAGTTGAACATGCATTTGCTTAGTTTTTTGACTATCGACTGTTTCAACCGTTTTATGACTATGGACTTTTTCGACTGTTTTCAGCAACATATATATTTAATCATATTTATAATATTCAACAGTTGTTGGTTGGTAATACCTATTAGCTTGTATACTAACTCCTAATATGCAAATACATTTGTGATTGGAATTGGATAACATAGGGCTGATAGTTTAATATTCAAAATACTAACGTATACATGTTTTAGTTAATTCTTAAACTACTTTTGAAGTTTAATCTAATCTAATTTGTTAAATTTAGCTGGAAAAGAGACAACCGACCTATGACAAAGTATCATTTTGATATAGATTAAAAAATTCGAAATTGATAAATAATTCAATCTTACTAAAATGGTATAATTATTAGATTTTTGTTTCATTGTATTAAATTTCGATGTAAAAAACTTTTTCAACAATATTTACTTAGTAAAACATTTTGGCGAAACAATAAATGATATATTAAAGTCTGAAAAGTAAGTTAGTCTTATCCATATGGCCCCTAAAGGCGAGATTCAATGGGCCTGTTCGCGTGGAAAGCTCTCATAATTGGCTGATAGATGAAAAGCGGAAATTGCCCCAGCTCTAATTAATTCGAACAATAGCGGGAGTGTGCTATTTTCGGCCCTGGCCTAACCAGAGGTTTCATATCTTCCGGGTTAACGCTGACCAGAATGAAATAATGGGTTCTAAAAGAATATTACGAGCGACACTTTAATTTACAGTACAAATCGCCCCGCTAAAAGACTATTGTACAGCAAACTGTTATTTATCGTGTTTGTTCGGGGCTAAAAAGAGGCAATTTTTCGTATAAATAGTATAAATTTATCGAGTATAAATGGCATCACAAATAATGAAGTTAAAATAACATTGATCATCCAAAGGTTGAAATTCGACCGTAATTCATTAAACTTAATTATGTTTTTAATACTCTACTGATATATAATTTTAAAAAAATTGAACGATTATTACGTACCTATTTTAACGTTTTTTTGTTTGTGTTAAAATCCAATTTTAATTATTTTTTGCATTTTAGTGAGACCCTTATTTATTTTTGAAGTCGGTTCAATTTTTTTTGTTCAAAATATTTTTTAAGTATTTAAGTTTCTTCTAATATACAGCAGGATACCTTGGAACACATAGGTGTATAATCAACATTGTTAAGAAATGCTGCTGCTACACGATTACCAAAATTTTCCAAGAACCCACTATTTCCCCAATTGAATTAATTAGCGTTTATAATTGGTTTACTTCAGCATTATTACTGCCAATTAAGTTCGTCAAATTTGTCATTTATTTTGTATTTATTTATAATATTCTCGGCTAGAGTTCCACAAGGTAGCGTCTTAGGACCTCTCCTATATCTGCTCTACACTGCTGACATTCCAACAACAAAAGAAACACTTCTTGGAACCTTTGCTGACGACACAATTATTATAGCGAAAGATATATCTCTGCCTAGGGTAATAGAAAAAGTGCAAGTGACAGTCAACAAAATCTACAAATGGACGAGAGATTGGAAAATTCAACTTAATAGCTTCAAATCTGTCCACGTTAATTTTGCATTGAGGCGAAATAATAAAAACTTAATTATATCACTCAATGGATGCCCGATTCCTCAAACAGAATCTGCTAAATACCTTGGAATCCATCTTGACGGTAGATTAATTTGGAAGCATCACGTTAGACAAAAAGCAAAACACATTAGATCCAGATTAAAACAACTATACTGGTTAGTCGGAAGATACTCTCAACTTGATCTAAAATCAAAGAGGTTGATCTATAATATAATTATAAAGCCAATTTGGACCTATGGGGTGCAAGTATGGGGTTGCACTAAAAATTCAAATCAACTAGTCATACAACGCTGCCAAAACAAGGTTCTTCTATTGATTACCAATGCCTATCGCTATCGTAACCAACAAAGACCTGCACGATGACCTGGAAATCAAATGGATTTGCGAAGTTATCCAAGATTTCGCCTTGAAACACGTGAGAAGATTACTAAATCATACTAACGTGGAAGCAATACAACTTCTGGACAGCGCGCAGGATGTCAGAAGATTGAAACGAACAAAACCATACGAACTTATATAAAGTGTATACATTTAGTGTAAACTATAGCTATAAGTTAATAATTAATAAATAATTTTACAATTGAGGAATACATACTGATGTATTTTCTCGCACTCGTCTTGCTTGTTAATTAATCCAAGTACATAGGAAAAGTAGTAATAAATTAATTGTAAAATAAGATTGTACTAAGCGTATCTAATAAAGATGTTATAAAAAAAATTATATTATAGCTGCCAAGCGGCAGAACAACAAAGTCAAACTTTGTTTTACATGCGCCTACTTAAGATATCTATCTTATGGCTTAATTTAGCTGGATCTATCGGAGACGGTTTTATTTGAATGGCACGTTTTATTTGAATATTATAAACAATATATCAACCACTTTACATTTTAACATTTTAGTCTTGTACAACTTGCTTCGCCATTTTAGATGCAATTTCAGTAGAAGTTTATAATACTAGTGAATTTCTAACAAGAATGAAGGTTGTTAATAAACATTTTAATATCAACAAACTTGTTAATTGTACAATTTTGTTTTTTTGGAATGAATGACATTAGATGCATATACTCAAACATAACCGAGATATAACAAAATATCCTGCCAAGTAATAAACATTGATTTTACTACACGAAATACCAGGCTTGACTTGATGTTCTCGTGCCTGACGTTGAATGTGTGGCTTCATTAATGTAAAGGAATATGAGCCGACACGTTGGTAAAATTTGTGTATAATCAGGTGAAGGAACTAAAAAATGGTGAAGGAACTTGTAAATTTTACGGTATTAAATCTGTGTTTTTTTAATATTACCAATTTTAATATTATTATTAAATTATTGTTTCTATACTTTTACTAATTTTGTATTTAAAATTACATTAAAGTCCTAATGAATGGGATTAAACAGTACTGGATTTCAAAAATGATTTATTTAATGATTTAATAATAGTACCATTTAGGCGTCAATAATTATAATTCAAAATTTAGCACAGTTTTAAATATATCATCATCAAGAGCACAACAAAAATTCCATTAGTAAATTAAAATTCACTTGAAAGAATTGAAGACGCAACAAACTGTGTGAGCAATGGTTGGTATTGTATTAGCTCACAATGGAACAAAAACATCAAGTCATACATACATCCTGAATCAAAATAAGTGGTTAAGGATTAGGTTTACCTAACTTTTTGGCTCTGAAGATGATTCCTGCTCAAAAGTCAGTCAAAGGGATATTGTGTCAGACTGTATGGGTTCCCTGCAAACTGCCAAAATAATAAATTCTTAAAGTTGTTGTCAAATTAACCTTCTGAATCAGTTGGATGCAATAGTGTATGAAAAATATCTGGTTTTAATCACCTGTATAGGATACATACATCCATATTCTTCGCGAATTTATATTCTTTTGATTTCCGAATATAAGGCGTATTATGTATTCGCGTTAGTATTTATATAAAAAAAGTATTATGTAAAAAACCATTTTGATAAAAATAAAGAGGTAATTTACAGGCTTTCAGGACAACTACTATAGTGATACGATCCTTAATGGTTCAAACAACTATTTTGAAGTTCAAGTAGTAGTCGTGTGAAGCCAATTCAATGATGCCAGAAAAATTTTTTATATTATCTAAATAAGAGCTAGTTTTTTGTTTCTAGCTATAACAAATTCAGAAAGAAATGTTTTTTTGATTTTTATTTTAGTGAAATTATTTTATATATTCATGCTGCTACCGTCACTAATAAATATGTATTTATAACTATGTTTGGAAACAGGAAAGACACTCTTAAGCTTTTATGCAACTAGAGAAAGAAACTTAGAAAAAATAGTTCCTACATAAATATTTAACATTTTAGACATGTAATATAGTTAATTATAACCTTTTTTACATAAAATAATAAAAGAAGATACTAAACCCTATAGTTTAGTACTTGTAGTTGTATATTTTGTTCTATATATGCGTATATATATTTGTCTGTGTTATAATTAAAGTTTTATCGCAAAACTCACTTTATTCAAGATATATATAAATAAAACAAACATAAAAATAGATTTATAATAGACTATATATTTATTTTATCTGCTATATATTTATATACTACATATACTATATATTTACTATTATTATATACTTTATATATATTTACGAGTTTTGTATATATTTTAAATACATTATAATACATTAAAATAACTAATTTTAGAAATTCTCTACTTTATAGAGTCAAATATAAAATAATTCTTATAGATATCATAACAGAAACATAACAATAAAAGAAACAAAAGCAGGTGGGTTTAGTTCTTTACCTACATACATGTAACATTCAACAAGTAGAAAATGTTTCTATGGGTACATTTGCTGATGACACTGCAATGTTTGTTATTAAAGACAATATTGAAGAAGCAACTGAAAAGTGCAACACGCACGCAATAATATAAATAAGTGAACCGAGACATAAAAGTCAACGAGAATAAATCAATGCATATTAAATTCACCTACAACCAAACTGTTTATATACCAATAAATATGAATAACACTGTTATCCAGTGCGGTAACAACGCTAAATACCTTAGGATGGAAAACTTCATTGGAAGAAGCAAAAAAAAAAGAGTTCTAATTAATACAAAAAATGTATTAGTAGCTGCTGTACAATCCAGTACTATGAAATTCAGTTGTGAGGATGTTTTGCGAGAAGTAATATCCACATACTACAAGTATTTTAAAATAAAGTCCTGAGAAGTATTGTGGATGCTCCTAGATACTATAGAAACACTTACTTACAGCGAGACTTTCTGATTTCAGCTGACATAGCCTGCCATACCGTGTGATCTTATGTAGTGAACTATACTAAGTAGTCAAAGCACTGGACAGTGCTGCAACTTTTATTTTAGAGAGTCTAAGTAACTAACGGCATTACTAAGTCACTTGGGTTTTATAAACGCAAACCTGCTTTGACCCTATGGAAGATGGCGAAGAAGATGGATTTGATGGCGTTGGAGAGGAATTTCTGGTCATCTTCTATATCATCTATACATATATATATCTATACATATATATACATACATATATCTATATATATATATATATATATATATATATATATATATATATATATATATATATATAATAAAGCAACTAATATATTTTCCATATAGGGTAAATGTAGAATAGTTGCCAACCTTTTTGAAATAAGTGATTAACTACAAAAGACAAACATTTTATTATCCTACACTTTTTTGTATACTTTTTGTTTGTTACTATATACGAGTACTTGTTTGTATACTTCTTAAGGAAGAAAATAATCGGGATAATTTAATATTTATTTGTAGACAAAATAAAAAGTCCTATATAAGGAGATAGATGGCTACTGCGTTAGTTAGATGCCGCAATGATGATTTTGACTCGTGGGATAGTTGCTCTGAGGAAAAAAATTTAATATCCTGGGTTTCTTAATTTTGATCGATATTAGCTAAATGGGAAGATAGGAAAATAATGAAAATAACCATATAGTTTTATAATTATGTATTTGGCGAAACAATATTTTGATTTTTCAGGTGACACAATCATATTTGTTACTTATTTATTTTAAATACTTTTTATTAACATAAATTATCAAAAATTCTTACTCAGCTCCCTATTCGCTATTATTTATTTTACGCACTGTATTATTATTATTATTATCGTTACATAATGATATTTTTATAGGTATCTAATTTAAAATACAATAATTTTGTTTCTTATTTTTGGGAATTGTCAGTTGGATGGCACAATCGCCTTTGGTACTAATCTCAAATACTTATTATCTTAAAAATAATCACAATCGCTTTCCAGCTTCTTCTTTCTTGCATTTTGTTTTTTTATTTGGCTATGGTAATTTTTATAAATAGACTTTTTTCTGGTGTGCAATTTTAAACATTGGTTATAATAAGCAGATTTCGTGCATCGATTTTTTACACATGATTTTTTATTATTCCAATTTGTTGGTCGTATTTATTTTTGTTTCCTGTGCTGTTGCATGTAGATGTCTCAACGGAATCTAATCTGACATAAACTGGGGAATCTATCCTTTCTCGTGAGGATAGACGCCCAACAAAATTTGCAAATAAATCATATTAGAAAAAAAAACATTAATTGCTTTTATTTGATACGTATATAGTTAGAAAATATAAAAATATATGTACTTGCTTTATAATATCAAAAGTTCCGGGCGTAAAGAGATTCGCATAAAGCTAGATCTAGCAGTCCGCCGTAGCGTAAAATAACATAGTTTCGTCTTAACAACTCGTAACACGTTGGTTCCAGCGAAATGCACGGCATTAACTGGCGGGAGTGACGGGGTAAGCTTACAAAAGTCAAAACACTCGCTACATGATTAATTTGCCATATATCCTCCTATGGTATCTATCCCACATTTACCCTACTTTTCTTCAACCCACTACTTTGATTATCTGATCGAGTGAATTAGAAACAGCTGTAATAGTACGGGAGCTAGCAACGTACAGAAAACAAGAATTTCAGGTAAACTAATCTTTTGACATTTCATTTCTATCACTCTCTCGTTCACCACCTGGCCCATGTGGCTGGCGGCAGGGGTTGCGTTTACCAGTGCGCATCGTATCTGTACAGGTAAAAATACTCAATTTTTAAATTAATGAAGAAAGGATAATTTTTTAATGACTTTTTTCTAGGCTTGAAAAGATATTTAATTCATTGCCAGACATTTTTATGATTGTTTATCATGTACCAGACGCTACATTTTATTTATAAAAAAATTATTTGGATATAACTTATTTTTATATGATATTATTTAAGTATCAAAATACATAAAATTAGTTCGCTAGATAATAGTTCTATTGTTAAATAATAAGGAACAAAGATATTTCGATATTTTAAAAAATATCTATATGTCGATTTATTGGAGAAAACAATATTTAAATATGTTTCCCATTACAATTAAGTACCAATTTAAAAAGTTCATTAAGACTTATCATATGGTTTTTTTTATAACGTTAAAAAAATTATTTAATTTTTTTGAAAAAATATCGGCTAACTAAAATATCCTAAATATATCGATATATATATCGATGTTAAGCCTATCAGAAGTCATCAGAAAAATTATCTATTCTTAATTATTTTAAAAATTGAGTGTTTAACCTGTACGATGCGCACTGGTAAACGCAACTCCTGCCGCCAGCAAGATGGGGCAGATGCTGACCGAGAGAGCGAAAGATATGATATGTCAAAAGATCAGATTACCTGAAATTCTCTTTTTCTTATGGAAGGTTTGATTATAATGTCATATACAGAGCTTTAAAAACGTTAAATATTAATCTTAACGTACGGTTTTCGAACGTTTAATTCGTCATTCTTGGTATAATTAATGGAACGCTGAAAGGTTGTATAATACATTTCACAGATGGCGTCCGGAATCGTTCGACAATAAATGGGGAAGGGAATTGTGACAGATGAGAACAACAAGCCTTTACCACTAACGAAAGTAGCATTTTCATTAATATCCCATTTGGCGGCCAGGCAGGCGACGGATAAGCTAACGCGCCAATTTTCTTTTCATCCCTTTTCATTCGTACGACGTTCCGATTTTAACCGGCCCGAAAATAGAGGGAATCCAAGCGATAAATTCGATCCGGCCATTTTGTTTCCTATCCCTTACTATAAATAATACAAGAATGAGACGATGTTTTTCCGTTTTCGTTTAATTTGCTCGGATTTGTTAGTGGCTGTTTGGATTGATCGTAATTCGAGTTAGGGATTCTCCTTTACTGTTAGCATGTGAATGATGATTAGCATAATTTACCGAGTTTATGTGCTTTCTGAGTCGTAGTTCGAATACTAATTAAGAGTTTTAATTTAGCGTTCTGTCACGCAATTCCGAATTAGTATTTTTGGTTTTTGAATAACTTTATTGTATTGTGGTCGAGATTTTTCTTTTCGTTGATACGGTGATACTTTTTTTCATGTTGTTTAAAAGGTCTTGAAACTGAACGAATTTTTGTTAGTTTCGTCTGCAAACTGCTCCAAAACCAATAATAACTATACGGATATAACTACTGACATCTACATATAGAGCACATAAAAACATAATAATCTCTGCCTAAACACAAATTTATTAGAAACAAAGGAGAAGAAACGTATCATTAAAAAAGTGCCAATACGGAAGGGTAAGACATTGCGGAAAAACTATTAATAAAGAAAATAATGAAGCTAAATAACTCCTAATTAAAACTCAAATCAGTTTATCAAATGAATCAGACAATTACTTAAAAAAGACAGATTTTAAAGAATGAAACGAAAAGATGAAACTCTTTTAAATGGGCCAAACTAATCACAGAATGGGACAAATAAATGGGTATAATGATTTATTATTTTAAAATTAATTTAACAACATGTTTCAAATAACATGTTGCAAAATTTGACAATTTGGTATTGAGTTGTCAATTTGACCATCAGTTTTAAAGTTTCAGTTTCGGGGAAACATTTTTTTTAATTTCAAAAAACACCATGTTACAAATTAATGAAAACCATAATGAACTTATATAGTTCACTGTATAGTTTAACTTAGGTCCCCATTGATTAATAGTCAATTGTAAACTTCAAAAGAAAGCTTCTGTTATTTGTTTCCAATGAAGAAGTGATTGTCGAAGTTGTATATTTAGAAAGCGAGTACAAATCACACAATTGCATTTTGCCTTGTTGTTTTTACTTCGTTCTTCATTTTTTGCTATTGTCTTTGCTATAGACATTTCCCTATATAAATTAACAGTTATTCAGTATATAGAGAAGGCAAATAGAACAGAATAGTTTTCAACATTACAACATTAAATATTTTTTTAATTGGGTTTGAGGCATTGAAGATATCTACTGCAAAATAATGGAAAACACTTTTTTGTTTCAACGTAAAAGTTGATATACTTGAGAAAGAAAAGCGCCTGAATGACCAACAATGTTCAAAGTCAATCAATTGGAAGACTTATTGCTCAAAATATCTTCAGGCAGCTTAGCAGTCGATGAATCAACTATTACCGAACAGCATGTGCAAATGAAAGATCCAATAGGAGAGAAAATGGTTACCATCTGAAGTGATTGAAAATAATATTTCTAATCTTCGCGACATTCTATTGCTTGTCAAGCAAAAAATAACAGTTTCATCGATATTTCATCCATTGTCACATATCGATACAAAAATTCCGGTTTGTTACTTTTAAAAGTGACAAAACATTGCTCAGAATCATCAACACTTTCTTGTTTTTAGTCAACAGTGAGCAAACCCGGCACCCACTTTGGATAGAGCTTTCTCATAGCCAAATGTTATAACATATAAGCAATATGAAACCAACACATTCTTTTAATATATTTATGATGTTAGCTAACTCATGCAACTTCACTTTTTGATAATTTAAAAGGAATTTGTGGACTATTAATGTTTTCTAGTGTTATCACCTCATTTGGACGTCCACTGCGTTCTGCATCATCGGTGTCTGAACGACCGCGTTTGAAGTCAGCAAACCAACGTTTTATTGTTGTTTCAGATGGAGCGGAGTCCTTATAACACTTTTCAAGCTTTTGTTTCCCTTGAACATAAAATTAAATCACGAAATTGTTTTTGATCCATTGTTTTGAAAACAATAAAACTAGCTCAGCACAATAACTCACAAACTTAAAATTACTTAAATTTACTTTTCATCATAATCGCTCATTGGCGGATCTTGAAATATTACTACTTAAATGACCACAAATTAAAATAGTTTAAGTTTAAAAATTGCTTTAATGAACCAGAAAAGGTTCACGTATTTATAAATTATTATTTTTGTTCGAGTATTCTTTTTGCGCGTTTTCTTTCTATTATATATACACGTATTCTATTTTTAAACCTGACGAACGATGAACACGAAAAACAGACTCCAATCAAATTCGATGTGAATCGAGGAAAAAAACCGTCGCTTTTTGACAAATTTCCCCTCTTCCCACGAACTGTTCTCGGGAATCGTTACGATCTGAACGAGCTCACATTAACCGGCATCGTCAAAACGAGATTGGTTCGGATTCGAACAGAATTCTCGCCTTTGACAATTGTCGCTAGAATTTCTTCGCCGATTTCTTTCTGCCTATATAGCGATTCTTTTAGAATTACGGTTCCTCCATTCATTTTTAGGGCATTAGTTAATTATGCGGTGTTGAGATCCAACGACAATAATCTTTTTAATTGGATAATGTTCCCGAATTGTTTAAGCTTCGTTAGAGATTTGTTAATGGCATCAAAATAAATCTATATTTTCGATATATTTCAATTTAAATAATTAATGTGGAACTGTAATCGTTCGGCCTAAATATTTATGTATATACACTTGTATAACCGTCGCTATTTTTTGTTTTCTCAATGTATAGTTTATCCAATAAAACAGTGAACCCAACTCATCAAAAATTCTGACGTCAAAATGTCGCAGTGTTGCTGCATCAACTTTGACTTTAAATTTATTTTGGTTTTGAAATATAACCAAATTCTTTATTATTTAATTATTGAGATAACTTAAATCTAGGTATATAACTGGGAGGACCCATCGGACCTATCTCAGTCTGGTGAAATAATGTTTATATATGTCAGTGCGCCTATCAGATGGTTTGATTCTTTTGAGTCTGCGTCCTGCTCTGGTGGTATCCAAAAGTTGCAATACTTCAATATCCTCATGAGAAGTCAGTGGAGTCTTTTATCATGCCCCCTTGCAATTCCCTTTATTTATTGAGTAACTCTGGGTATCTAAAGATCTCGATGTAGGTAGTCAGTCCTATAGCATTTGGGTGCGCCCACAACACTTCTCAGTTTCTAAACATCCCCATAATTGAACGCTTTCAATTTTCTTCCAATTAGCCAACACATTTTCTTATATTTCAATTTCAGTTCTTTTCTTTTCTTCTTTATATGTTCCTTCCAGCGAATTTTTGCATCAAGATTCATTCCGAGATATTCAGCGTTGTTGCCATATGGAATGATAGTATTATTTAATGTTATTGATGCTTGTACGATCTGGTTGTAGGTGAACTGCACATGCACAGATTTACTTTCGTTAATTTTTATTTTCAAAGCTTGTGTCCAATTATTTGTCACTTACCTGTTGTAATTTTCGTGTGGCTTCTTCACTATTGTTTCCGACAGCTGTAATCGCAGTATCATCAGCAAATATAGTCATCGTAATATTCTCCATTTGTGGTATATCACAAGTGTAGAGTAGATAAGCCCCAGTACGCTTCCTTGTAGTACACCTGCTTTAGCTTCTTTTATTGTAGAGTAAACTTATTCTTGTTTAACTCTAAACATTCTGGCTGTAATGTACGATTTTAGTAGTTCGGTGTGTTGTTTTGGTTACATTTTCTGCAGTTACTACTATATATAGCTGAGCATACTTTTTTACTTTCGTAGGCTTTTTCAATAACATCTGTTATTCTGTGGACCTGGTCAATTGTTGAGTGCTTGTTAATAAACCCAGCTGGTGTGTTAATCTTGCATTTCTACCTAATGCATTTGCTATATCTGCAAGATATTTAGCATTAATTTTCTCCTCATACATTTTAACTAAATTCTCATGTATATTCTTTACTAATTACATATAAGTCTATGCACAAAAATGTTTCGCACTTTAGAGTAGGATTTTCTAGAGTTTTCCTATATTAATGATATACTCACTATATTATATTATATTAATTATTTTAGTTCTTCCTACTCTTATCACTCTGTCATAGTAATGTCAGCATTACATCATAATCCCATACCCCAAAAGTTCCATTCAGTCACTGTCACTTTCTGAGTCACTATTCAAGACAATGGGCAAACTGTTAATTTCCAATCTAACACTTTTTCACGGGTTCACTATTTGTCAACTTCTTCTCCATGTATCTTTTGGATTTTATACAGATTAAAGGTGTTACTTTAGAGAATGCTTATTTCCAAACACTTCTTGCTTATATATCTTTCGATCTGCATGTCTCTTATAATAATTCTTAGCCACACACCATATGCACTGGTAGGAAGAGGTAATACTCTGAGGCCATATTATTCAGAAATCTGATCAACAATGTATCTAATTATATATTTCTAAACAAGTAAATTACATAAAACGTAATTGAACGTTTCATTTATGTTTATCAACTACACATTTAAAATAATTCACTCTTTAACATGTTATTTTAAAAATTAATTCCTTATTTTTTTCTTAATTTTGGTCGATCTGCTTTTTGGAATTTTTTCCACTAATACGCTATAGTATGATACATTGTCCATAATAATAACTGATAGTTTCTCTTTAAGAACTGATTTTCAAATCTTATAACTTGGTGGACTTAGAAGAACTTTCTAATTCTGCTCAATTAATAAAACCATTCCTATTTCCAGCATGAAAAGAACTGCTATGTAATGATATAACTACTATGGTACTATTGTCATCTCTTAGCATTTGTCGGTGTTCATTGATATATCCAGGTAATAATCCAGATATAATATATAATTATTATATCTTGATATGATTAACTAGATTTTAATGGTAAAATTCAAAATTGACATTTTGTTTCCCAAATTCTCGAAGTTAAACATGGTCGTTTACATTTCGGTTCATGTAAATTCGTCATGCATAAGGAACGGTAAATATAATTATTTTTATTTATTTTGCGAAATATATATGAATCTAAAATAATATTTTCCGGTGGAGTATATATGGTTTTGTAGTAATCTAATATTCATTTCTGTTTTATATGAATCAACAGGCATTCACGCGCTGTTTTTTACATCCGTTGGCAAATATGGGGTCTAATGAATTTTTTATAAAAATGCGTGCTTCTTTTGTTTACTTGTGTTGAGTTGAAGAAAAATATTGAGTTTGTTCGGTAATATATATACTTGAATTTTATTAAACTAATCATGTTATTTTCGAATTAATGGCATTTAAAAATCTAAACTATTAGTGCAAATTCTGGTTAATACCAATGTTATGTTATTATAACTTTGAATTATTAATATAATTGGATATACGAAGGGTCGTTTCATATTTTTAACTTTGGCTACAAGTAAATACTATTCAGAATATTTTATTAATTGGCATTATTTACATAATATAGTAATTTGAAAACCATTTTTCGGTCAAAAAATTATATGAGTTTCTTAAACATTATCCAGCGATTTATATACATATGTATATTATTATTAGTATTTATCAATATAAGACTTTACACTAACTTGTTTTCATTTTTGCCACTAATGTACGGTTCCTTTGTCGCTGTGGATTTTTGGGTATAATTAATCTAATCATTAATTCCGTATCAAAAAAAAAGGATAATACAAAATCATTAAGTTTTATACTGTGTTATTGAGAGAGTCATAAACAAGGTATTATGGGAGGCAGAGGAGGATGTAATTGTGTGATAAGTTAGGTGTGTAGAAATAAGGGTTTAGTTTCTTAGGATTATTCGTTTTTATGTTTCATTTACTTTAGAATAAGATTGAACCAACAGTGTTATTTGTGCTCTTGGTTCAATAAGTCACGACATCTTTATTTAAAATATAATTATCAGTAGTAGATAGTTTTAAAATAAAATTAAAGTTTTGATTTTTAGCTTACACATTTTCACATTTCATAGCTTAAAGTTCTATCCATATTAGTTATGATATGTGAAAGAGTAAAACGACACTAATTTTTCTATCTATTTTATCTAGGCCAAATCCCTTTCGACATCTATTACATTATTCAGTCTTAAAACACATGGTCCCCTTAAACAAACGACCACAGAGATATGGGATGTATATGGTCGGTATTTCGTCAGAATAGCTTATAATTCTAATAAAATTATTTTTAAGTATCTCCTATCTATGTAAATCTTTTAAATGACACTGTATCCAAATTTCCATGGAATCCCTCTAATGAAATGGTTTTCTGAATGACTCTAAATTCCAATACTTTACAGATGAGAAACTGAACTATTGCAATGTATCTTTGGTGACCGTACGCCCGAAAATGCAAGCTTCTATCCAAGTTATAGTAGACTATATTAGATCTCAGCAACTTCAGTCCGTTTTTGGTGGACTTACATCCTGAACTGAGATGCTTGTACCAGAAATCCACGGACTAAGAGTCTGTATGTTTTTCATTGTTTTAACGTTTTTAGTTGCACTAGTTTACGGCTAGGGGTCTTTGAGCACTTTCACTCCACCTTTTGTGACCTTACAACCAGCCAGCTTCAGCTAGGATACTTTTGCTCGAACTCCACTTAACTACACAAAAAACGTCAAGCTGTTTTCTCTTCTTGATAATTAATTTGATTGCGATTAGTTGAATGAAATAAAAAACAAACAGCCTTACAATATCTCCGGAATTTTATCGACTGCACGAGTTATGAACTGTAGGCATTGCTGGAGATTGAATATCATATTTTCAGAATAAATTTAGCTGATATTTAAATCTAATTTTTACATATAAATAGTAGGATAACATTTTTTCAAATCTATTTTACATTTCTGAAAGTTTCTAGGCTAATAATCTCTCGTTATTGCAAGCTTTTGAAATATTAGCCGAAGCACGTTTCTAACAATTGTGTAAATGTTTTGTTAAGTACGAATGCAGTGCAAGAACAATTACATGTTCACAAACTCTTAAAATGACAGGACTATTATGGAAAAGGTCTTGCAACAGACCAAATATTGATTAATATTAATTATAATTAGACGAGCCCTCTTTACATCAACTATAGTACAACTTAAAATTTGTAAATATTTTACAAATTACTTTCTATTGGTTATTTGAAACAAGATTGTCTACATTCAATACACCATATCTACCCTTCCATCTGACTTAAACTTCACCAATCACCGAGAAATACGAGGGAGATTATACAGCGCAAAATAGTAACATCATTATTTGAATTAAGCAATGAGAAAGGAGTCTCATGGGGGTTGAAAATAATAATGGAATATATAATGGATAAAAGGATCACTTAGTGAGAAATAATGGAAGCGATAATTTCAACTCATGTAGATAACGACATATGAAGAGTTGGGTAATTGGATCTAGTATTACAGGACCATATCATAATAGTCCTATATACAACATAATAGCAACTGATTCATAATACTAATGTAGGCAATTCAAATATACAATATAAAATTCTTTAAAATATCAGGTGTGTCGGTAACTCAACGTCGTTTTTTTTTGTTAAAAAATATCCTTTATTTGCCATGGATAGTTACAATTTATTCATTCAAAGTATTGACAATTTCATTCCATACATTGTTCCCATCTCTTACGCAATTTATAACAGGTCAATTGAAAAGTCCCCGGCCTGACACATAGATGGCACTACTAGAATTAAATCCATATTGTTTTTTAGTTAGCCCTAACCCTCAATAAATGCGTGTATAAATTTGACAGCTGTCGAATCATTAGTTTGTGAATTATAGCATTTTGAGTGAAGCAACGTTTGTTATAGTGACAAAAATGATATAAAGTGAATGATATAAAATATATTTATTTGGATGTTATAGACTACACGTAGTCGAGGGGAGGATGGACATTAGGTTAGGTCAAGGTTATTAAAGAATGCTCGCTGGGAAGAAATTTTCATCGAATGAAGAAATGGTCGCTGAAACTGAGGCCATCGTTTCAAAAGAACAGTATTTTCTTTGAGCATTTTTTTCTTCCGAATTTTTCCAAATCGCAATCATATCCTCTGAAAGCGCGTTTTCCATCGATGCGAAAAGGTGGCAGTCCAATGGGGCCAGATCTAGAGAATAGAGCGGGCGTTCACTGAAGATTTTTCGATTTTCTCTTTTGGATCTTTAGCGTCACTTGTAATTTGTTCACAAATTGCGAGTCAGCTTACATTAAGCTTTTCTGCCAATTATTTGTGAGTGTGTGTTCAGTCTTCATCCAAAACCGACAGGACGTTCTTGGTCTTGAACGTTGAGATCGCCACACTTGATTTGTTGAAACCAAGTTTGACATGTTATTATGGTTGGAGCATTCTCACTGTCACTAATGACAGTGAAAATGTCAAGTAATGCGCGCCGCAAATTCATTTTCTCAGACACAAAACCGTATATTTTCTAAAAATTATGAATCTATAACGTTGTTATGTTGCAGGAACGCAAATTATGCAGTTTTAGGTCAGTAGAAAAACATATGTATCAAATCAAAATATTGCCTACTTATGACTAGTGTTATATTGACTAGAACCTGTCACAAAAACCGGAAAGTAATTAACGACACTCATAACATTTATGAGGAATTTAGATTTAGATAACAAAACAGTTATTATTTCAATTATAATTTATATATTTATAAGATTAGACTGTTGTTTTGCTTTAAACAACTGTTTGTAACAAACGTTTCCTACGACGTAGTTTGAAACAGTTTCTCCGTTAATTAAACCCATTGGATTACTAGAACAAGTTAAATAGTTACAGTATTTCGAGAATTCAATTGAAACTTGTTTCCAGGTTTTCGTTTTTATCGCAGTGTACAATATGATTTTGACTTATCTTGTTATTGTTTTTGTTTTTCTCATTTAAAAGCTTTAAATACGTTTATTTATTTGATTAATGGATGTTTCGAAATTATTTGATCTTATCCTTGAAAAAACATAACAAAACAAAAAGTTTAAGTGAAAAAATGTATTTTCTTCGACGAGCAAATCTAAATTAGGAAACTGGAGTAACGAGGGTTTGCTAATATTTGTGGTTGGTTGGTTTCCAAGACCCCCATCTCTCTTACTGAAATGTTTATTCCATAATATCCTGGGTATATAATAAATGGCCTCAATGTTTTGAGACCTATAGTGCACTATAGGTCTTGTGATTACTTTGATTAATTCATGGGAGGTATAAATTCAAGTGCACGGCTAGACAATGCTTTCATATAGTACGCGTAATGCAACGGAAATTAATAGATTGGAAACTAGATAGTATAAAATATTTCTAACAGTAGTAGTAGTAGTTTTTTTAGTAGATTGGTTAAATGAGGATTTTGTTTATTTTTATTTAATTATTACAACGATTATTATGTACATATTTTATATTAAAACGTTTTTTATGTGTTAAAAATCTAAGTTTGATATAAGTTTGTTAGTGTTAGATATTTAGTCAATAAATTACGCAGTTATTTTATTATGTATTACAATGGGTAGGCCAAGTAAAGGTACAGCCCGTATGAGGAAAAATAGGAATAAAGAAACAATGATTGAAAATAAGGAACGCTTCAGACCACGGAGTCTACCTAGTCTAGGTGATTTGACTAATGTTCTAACCAAGCTAGAACAACAACCCGCGAGCTCCGCATGTTATCTGAACGCTCTAACCACTGCACTATAAAAGCAGTTGCCTACAATATTTCTACGGCTTCCGATATGATATGGTTAGTGGTTAGTGTCTTCTATTAGTTCAGCAATAATATCTGATTATATTAGATAAAAAAATATGTGAAAACTTTGTACGTGGCTTTGAAATTTGAGGTTTCCCTAGATTTCATCGGGTTCCAAAATCAGATCCTGACTTGGAACTGAATGGAATACCTCGGAAGTTCACTCTTTCGAATAAAAAAAGAATTTTGAAAATCGGCCCATAATTGACGCAGTAATCCCTGAACATACATAAAAAATATACAGTTGAACATGGAACCTCCTCCGTTTTTGAAGACGACTACATTCATACATTTCATATTCTTGAAACAAGTGGTAGTAACGTTCTTCCAACATGTCTTCAGAGTAACATAAGAGAGATCTCTGCAAATTGTTTTAGATAGAGCTTGTTTTTTTTAATAAAATTTCACGGTATACATAATATTCTACAGCAGTTTTTTTTGTAAAATATGGTGGCCTACAAATAAGTGTCTACGTTTTTTTGAAGCTTTATTTAGAAGAATTCGTACATCTTATTTTATTCAATGTATTGTATTGCTTTAGCTATACAGATGGATGGTATTCAGAAGGAGCAAAAATTGATAACTAGAGAGGGTGGTATAGGACGTCGCAGGTATGAAAATATCATTTCTATAAGTGATAAATTTTAAAGGACTTAAAAAAAATGATATTACCGATTTTTAACAGATAGACTCAACATAGTGAATCCATAGTATGGCTTATTTACATATTTGAAAATATTATAATAAAGAGATAAATGCAAAGTGCAAATAATACAGGGCGACAAATATCTAGGGGATTTATTTATGAAAAATCAAGAATTGGGGTTAGAAAGTGTAACAGGTCAATTGAAAAGTCCCCGGCACGATATATAGATGGCGCTACTCGAATTAAATCCATATGTTTTTTAGTTGGCGCTAACCCTCAAAAGATGCCTGTATAAATTTGTCAGCTGTCGGATCATTAGTTTGTGAATTATAGCATTTTGAGTGAAACAACTTTTGTTACTGTGAAAAAAAAGGATAAAAAGGAATTTCGCGTGTTGATAAAATATTGCTTTTTGAGGGGAACAGAAAGATGAAAGATGAAACGTAATAAACCCGAGTTTTTGTGTCGATATGTGACAATGGATGAAACATGGCTCCATCATTTCACTCTGAAGTCCAATCGACAGTCATCCACATGGAATAATTTTCATTGACTATCTTGAAAAATGAAGGACCATCAACAGCGACTATTACACAGCGCTATTGAAAAAAAAAGTGCTGCTTCACCAGGACAGTGCACCGTGTCACAAGTCAGTGAAAACGATGGCAAAAATCCTTGAATTGGGCTTCGAATTGCTTCCTCATCCACCGTATTCTCCAGATTTGGGCACCAGCTACTATTTCCTGTTCTCACATCTCAAAAGAAATCTGTCTGGAAAGAAATTTCGCTCGAATGAAGAGGTTATGAAGCTGTGGCCTATTATGAGGAAAAAGATAAATCGTTTTTTAAAAGTAGTATTGAAATGTGTACAGCGGCGCTGGAATGATTCTGTTACTCTTGACGTTGATAAATAAATATATCGATTTTCTGCCCATGTATTATATTGTACCAACTTTTCTGAATAAATGATTTTTTTAAAAATAAAAGAAATGATAAATATACACGAAAGCACCTAATAATTTATTTTAGGTCGAAAAGCCAGGACCGTTGAATAAGAATGATCTGTAAGGGATATTTCTATATATAGATAGAAATTATTTATCGTTGAATAAAAATGATCTGTAAGAGATATTTCTATATATAGATAGAAGTATAGGAAAAGGCTTAGATGGGAAAACGTTCAGCTAATATTATAATTATGCTTTAGAGGATGTTTCTTGAAATTTTGCACGTAATTTTTAGTTTTATTCCAGTACAAAAATCACGGATTCATATTTCTTTTTCAAGAACCCCATTTCGCTTACTGCACTGTTTATTTTGTAATCATCCGGACAATACACACCAAATTATTCATCGTCATCGAATGAAATAACCTCGATGTTTTAAGGTCGGTCTTAGGACAAACATCGCTGGAACAAAAAAGGAGCGTTCGTCAAGGGGTCGATAGAGATTAAGCAAATTACGAAAGGTCGTCAAGAAGGTTTCGTGACAATCCCGAAACGCTCTGGGGAATTAAGTCTTCGGACAGAAGAAACAAAAAACACACGCCAATTGTTTCCGAGGGAAATTAATTTTCGTTGCTTCGTTTCGAGCTAATTGTTTCCTTATCATTTATCAGACCTCCGCGGGCAGGTTTACAACGTTTTGACGCGCATGGAACCAATTACCCCGTCTATTTTTACATCTTTTTATTGGTAAATAGATCGTCATCAATCTAAATGACTTTTATTAATATTTCTGGTTTTAGTTTGTCGTGGAGAGTGGTTATGGAACTGAATATTTTGTTTTAAATGTGTCATATCTCGTATATTGATACGAGACGTTTTCGTACTACATTATGAAAATACTCCGAATTTTTATTTATTAATCTAGGATAGTATATAGTCTATTCAAAGTTATTTTCTATATACGTCATCTAAATTTATGGCGTCAAAACGTCGCAATGTTGCCGCATCAACTCTGAATTTTAGTTCAGTTTAGCTTTGGCATACAACAAAATTCTGATCTAAATGAAATAATTGAACAAAAATGTTATCAAACATATTTAGTTTATTTTAACATTATAGTATATCTAATACATATATTATCGAAGGACTTAAAACTTTTCCACACCACCCATGACATAGAGATCTAAGTGCGTTTTTTTATATAGTAGTATCCCCCTGGAGGCTTAATCCACCTAATTAACAATTATATATCTGAGAAGCATATTTTACTTTCATTCGAGAGCATATTTATCTTTTTACGTTTGGTTCTTGTTTCCTTCGATGGCTTGTTTACTTGTCGAGTCTTGATAAAATTTAATCACTGAATTCTGCCTAATGCATTTACCATATCTAAAAAACATTTAGTATTCATTCTCTCCTCATACATTCTAACCTAATGCTCATGTTTAATTCTGAACAATTACAATCATATTTGTGCACACAAATCTTTAACGCCCTATAATACCATTTTCTACATTTTCTATGTCCAGTCTATCTAAAGCATGTTTTCGATTCCATCATTTATCAATTACTTCCTCTGTATGTCTTATCGAGTTTTTTATATACAACAGAAATGGCAGATAATCTACCGCATAAGAGTTGAATCTGGCAACGTGTCCAATGATCCAATGGTCCAATAGAAATAAAGCCTAACAGTCAGACTAAGTAGGCTGTGTTTTTTTCGAATAACCTGAATGACATATTTTGTAACATAAAAAACATTATTAATTATAATATATTATTAGTTTTCAAATAACTGAAAAACAAAATGATATCAAAAAGAACATACATTTTGTCTATTTACGTTCGTACCGCTTCATAGATAGCTTTTATAATATTTATACTGCTATGACTTATATAAGTCCCAACACTTTTATATGTAATGCGGCGCATCTGATATAAATTTTGAACCGTCAAAACATGAAAGTTAACTTGTAAATAAAGTAACTTTCCCATCATCTGAAATCGTGTCGTCTCGTCGAACTTGAAGCATTTCCTTTTAGAGTTAAAAGCACTTCGACAGACTGTTTATAAATACTTTTTTCATCAAAAAGCGACTGGACGAACTCGGAGATTTGCAAATAAACAGTTTTTCCTTTTAGTCTCGTTATTGCTTTTTATTGGTTTTCCGATTTGAAGCGTTTTTGGGCATTTGTTTTCGAACTGGTCAAGACTAAAACACCATTTCTTACTTGGATGGATTTTATGTCCCATTGTTTTTTTTTTCATAATAAATAGCTTCGATGTTATCCGATATAACGAAAAAAGTTTTAAGAGGCCTTAAAATCGTAACGGCTTTAGGAAATTGTGTTACGTAGGAGAAAAAATACCCAGGTGGATCTTGTTTTTCTAAACTAATCATAACTTGAAGATTTTTTCGTTTAATTTTGGAGAAATCTTATAATATTTGGTTTACAATCATAATAAAATGATACTGTGAGCCAAACTTTATTGAGACTTGAGAAGTATATCGCAAATGGGCTATTTATTTTTCCATCCTTATTTTGACCTTTTCAAAATATTTGGATGTAATGCATTTGCGCCAATGTTTTTTCAGTCCTCGAAGCTGTTGTTGAATATCGAAGTCAGCCTTAGGAATGGCTATGCCTTCTTAATTTCGCGATGAAATCCAATCCTTGACTAGTGTGAAATATTGGTATAACGAAATTATCATAATTATGGCCGCTCTGTGAGAAAAGTGGTGAAGGTCGCCCAACACGAAATTAGATTGCAAGATCGTCATGTTACTTACCATGAGATTGAGTTATCTTTGGTTATTAGTATGACGAACATCAAGAAGGTATCGCATAAACATTTAGGTGTGAAAAAGATATGTACACGTTGGACCTGATTCATAAAATACAATCTACAAATTTTAATAAACCTGTCTCAAATATTGAGAATAACACAGTTTACCAATAAATATGAAACACATTTTATGTATAATATATATAAAATATAGATTATATCTTATAAAATATAGTTTATATCAATATTATATTAACATATATTTATATATTATTATATATTATATATTATTAAATTATTTATATATTATCATAGAGAGAAAAAAACCCAATACCCTATACATCATTTTGGGTTTGTTAACAAACATTTGACGATTGATCAGTGCATAGGATAACAGATGTAATTGAAGAAGCCTATAAAGGTAAAAAGGTATGTTCAGCTATGTTATTAGATCTAGCACAAGCCTTCAATAAGGTATAGCATGACGGCCTTATTTATAAGCTATAGAATTTGTTACCAAAAAATAACACATTGAACTGTTGAAATATTGCCTCCTTCAGTCAATGTTTATTGTCAATCAAGTGGAAGCGTACTGTATAATTAAAGAAGCTAAAGCAGGTATATAAGGAAGTGCATTGGGGCCTATTTTTACCTACTCTACAGTTGTGATATATCACAAATGGAAAATATCACGATAGCTACATTTGCTGATGACACTGCCATTCTTGCAGCCGGAGACAATAATGAAGAAACCGCACGAAAATGACAACATGCAACTGACAATACAAATAATTGGACCCAAATTTGGAAAATAAAGTTAGCGAAAGTAAACATATGCATATATTGTTTACGTATAATCAGA
Organism: Rhynchophorus ferrugineus; assembly: GCF_030347505.1. NCBI lineage: Eukaryota > Metazoa > Arthropoda > Insecta > Coleoptera > Curculionidae > Rhynchophorus > Rhynchophorus ferrugineus. The sequence continues at coordinate 21,206,658 of NW_027472580.1, forward strand.
CCACATAACAATAAGTAATACTATCATTCCGGATAGCAACAACGCTGAGTATCTCGGAATGTATCTCCATGCAAAACTTCGTTGCAACAAACGCGCAAAAAGGAAAAGAAAAGAACTTGAAGTAAACTACAGGAAAATATATTGGCTAATTTTCCAGAATAAAATCCTGAGATGTATTGTAGGTGGACCTAAATACAACAGGACTGATTACTTATACCAAGATCCTCAGATACCGACTGTCATTCAGGAAATCAAGAGAATTGCAAGGTGACTCCATTCTCATGTCAATATCGAAGTAATACAACTCTAGGTTAACACCAGAACAGGACTCAAAAGAATCAAATTATTTGTTCTTGTGTAATGTAGTTTATTGAAGTGCATTTAATAGATAAATAACAGTGTTAATACATAAACATTATTACACTCGAGGTCTAGTATAGGGCCGATGAGTTATATTGCAGGTTACTCAGCAATGACTAGTAACAATGTAATAAATAAGTTAAAAAATGTATTAATTGTTTTTATCCGAAGATAATTTCTACATAATTATGCTGGTACTCTAGATTTGCTCTTAATGTGTCCGAATCACATATAAATTAAACTCTAAACCTAATATACAAGGCTTCATTTGTTTATCTTCATCATATAATACTCAAAGTTGACAAGTTTATGTATGCTGTTGATAATATAATACATAACATAAACATAAATAACTTAAATATCTGTAAATAAAAAATTGTAAACAAAATCAACACGGACATTAAGTAACATGATCAATCAAATCCATGTCATACGGGAATATATAAAACTTCTAGAAAGTTGGCAATCGCAAAAATAATAGCAAATTTAATAACGTAGCTATGGAAATATCGCGCGGAAACAATAGAAACTTTTAAATAAATGAGCCATAACATAGCTCGTTATATTTTTATTTCTTGGAAATACGTGGTACTTGATTTAATGTATTGAACTTTCAGCTCAAAATTTATACCATGCTATTCTGTGATATGTATTCTAAATATTTGGTGTGTTTTTTTTTAATATATTTTAAAGTCTCCTTTTACCAACTCTCGGTTTATCTGGACTGAACCTACTGTTTAACGTGGACTCCGAACCACGGTCCTCGACATTAAGCCTATCCACTGGCGCGTGACCAACTTAGAAATTATCCCAGAAGACATCCGGTCTTACCCAGCCAGGTTACTGGAGTGACTGAGATAATTTTCCTTGTCGGATATTGCACCCTTGCCTATGACAATCACAAATATTAAACAATCACAAACATAGATTCACGACCCTGCCCCAAGTCGGCTTTGGAGTATTTTGAAATAACTCTTCTTTTCACGTATTGAACAAGCACTTTGGCATACATTTTTTTTTATAATGATTGAATACAATTTCCGATAACATAGAGGGCACAATATATAAGAGGTTGGTGATTTGTTTCCCTAGTATTAATATAGTTTTATATTCCATGACAAAAACACTAAATTACTACAATATACGGTAATATTACACCTTATGCTACAATCGTAATTACATTTTTTATTATTTAATTATTACATTGTTACTAGTCGTTTCCGACTAACCTACGATTTGTCTTTATGATAACTTATCTCAGTCTCTGGTGAAATAATGTTTATACATGTCACTGCTGTATATTTTATTATATGCACCTCACTACACAACACTACACAAGATCAAACGGTTTGTTTCTTTTGAGTCTGTGTCTTCAATATTCCCATGAGAATGGAGTCTTTCCTCATACCCCCTAGCAATACTCTTGAGTTCTTGACTGACTGTGGGTATCTGAAGGTCTCGATGTAGGTAATCAGTCCTATGGTATTTAGGTGCGCCCATAATACCTCTCAGGATTTTGTTCTGAAAAATTTGTATTTTATTAAGTTACTCTTTGTAGGACATCCCCATAATTGAACTCCGTATGTCTATATAGGTTTCAGTATTTGCTTATATAATAGCAATTTATTATGTACTGATAATTATGAGTAATTGCAATCTAATAACGTAAATGTAAATACTAAAATAAACCTATCATAAATATTATTATAATCAATGTGGATAAAAGAAATATATTAGATACAGGTAATTATAAGTATTCTGAAACTAGGTAGTATCGGTATTTGATAGCTTTTATAAATAAGCTAGAATATTCTAATTTTCATTCAGAAATAACAGTATAATGCTTTGGATATATAGGGATAAAATAACTATTAATTCTACAATGAAAAGGCTACAACATGAAACCAAGTAAAAAACTATCAATGCAAACTATATTTAAATCCCAATTTCGAAAAAAGTATCGACCAAGTACGCATGACTTATATAAACCTTTGAGATGTTGACAGCCAAATTTCGTATCGAACGTTTTTCTTTTTCCGTTTAATACAAAGCAATATACATGTTAATGTCACCGAGTATCGTTGAACTCCTAATATTTAATAACATAATAATATAATTTATAAGTTATTTTACTTGAATTACGAGTTATACTACTTGTAAAAATTAAACAAATCTGATATAAAAAGAAAAGCAGATTTACAAGATCCGAATCGTTAAAGGACGTGAAAAAAGGACAAGATACAATATTGAAAGGATTTCGTGTCGGGTAGTTTGTTCAGGTGTAGTCAAATATTTATTTAGGGCAAGTTTAAATCGGCCCGCTCTGATCGTACGCGGTCTGATCCGTCTAAATATATTGCGGTGCCCAGTCGTAATGCCCCTCGAGGGCATCGCATGACGCTTATAAATAATTTCGAATCCCCGGATAAAGAATAAATCCGACCCCTGGAGTGGCTATTCTGCGAAGATTTTGTAAACAATATATCCTTAGGTCTGCGAAGCTCATATAAATGTCTGATATTAATGCTTTATAGTTACGTTATAGTACAAATCATAATTATAGGTTTTATGTTATTAATAGTTTTAATCTACGACGAATAAATATTGTAATTGTAATAATGTAAAAACATTAACCGCTTAAAATTAATTTATTTATGTTATTTGTATGTATATTTATATAGGCCTATAAATTAATTTCAAAGAATTTAGAACATATGGTGTTAACTTCACCTTGAAGCTTCACTTTTCAGTCAAATTGTGAACAAAGAAGTTTTTTCAATGCATTAAAAATATCTGAATTTGTATCGAGTAAATCCAATTTGTGTTTTTCTTTATCACTTCAATTTGGAGAAAAAGACAGCGGAATAAAGAATCGAATGCTGTCGGAAGCTTACGAGAACACTGCTCCATTGATTTCAACATGTGAATACTTGTTTCAATGTTTCAAAAGTGGTGATTTTGACACCGAAGACAAAGAACGTTCTGGACACCTAAATAATATGAGGATTTGAAGGCATTATTTGATGAAACCATCAATGAGGATCGCTATGGATTAAAATTGATGCCTTAGAGTGATAGGAGTAAAGACACAACAATGTTATTCTTCATCACGCTGGACTACATGTTGCAAAACTGGTGAAAACATACTTGGAGACAGTGGGGATACATTTACCTGTTATGTACTGTAATAAACGTACATAACAGGTGAAAATATAACAAATAAAAACTAGTTTGAAAGTTTGAAAAATAATAATATAAACATAAAATTAGAAAGGAACAAAACAAATCTAATTTAATATAACTGTTTGGGCAGTGTACCAACTTCAAACTGATTTTTATTTAGTTACTACAACGTTTATTGCGTACATATTTTAGTTTAAAAACGTTTTATTTTGTATTAAAAGTCTAAGTTTGATTATTTTTTACAGTTTAGTGAGTCCTTTATTTATTTTTTGAAGTCGGTTCAATTTTTTTTTGCAAAAATATTTTTTATACACAGTAATAATTCACCTGCCATGGCTGACGACTGGCCTTAACCGTTCTGGCTTCGCATACATGAATTCGAAGAAAAGACGGTTAATTTCTTCCTCCAAATTTTACTTTTGTACATTGCGTATTGCCTGAACTTTATATCTTACAAAGATTCTCGTTTAATATATAAAATAGTCATTTTATATTCCATAAGGGTTTTTTTCCTGATGTGTTCAATGGCCTTAGCGTTTTTGAAATTTTTTAAAATGCAATTTGTCGATCGCATTTATTCGAAATTAATATAAAATAAAGCAGAGCATTAATTGATAGAAACACTAAGTTATAAACTGGCTCTCTACCGTATGTTCTCGACCGATTTCGAGCAAATTGTAAGGAATAATTTAAATTGGAAAACCACCGAAAGAAAGAACGGGACTAAAAAGAAAATTTGTTTATTTGCAAATCCCCGAGCTTATCCGTTCGCTCTGCGCCGAAAAAAGTATCCAGAGACGGCCTGCCGTAGTGCTTTTAACTCTAAAAGGAAATGCCGAAAGTTCACCGAGCTAACACGGTTTCAGAAAATGAAGAAGTTACTTTATTTACTGTTTTATTTTCTTATTCTGGCGGTTTATAATTTATATCGACATATCAGTAGTGAAGATAAAAGCAAAGTTTTTGGACAAATATACGTACTAGGTATAAATACGTTGTATTCTTAAAATATGTCATGCGAATATATGAGGTGTTGCCGCATCAAATTTAGGTTTTGGATTACTAGATTTAGGATTGACAAAATATTAAAGTAAATATAATAATGAAAAAAAATTACGTAAAATATAATTTATTTATTAAAATTATAGTACATATAAAGCATATATTACTGACTTAGAATTAATTAATCAATCACAATAGTTTGTAGATTAGAGTTGTTTTCTTAGACGTATATTGAACTCCTTTTACTACCTTGAAGTAGAGTTTTAAGCAAGTTTTTATGTTGTGGTATCTCTTGAAGGTCTAATCTACCCAATTAATAATTATTTACTCAATAATATCTTTTACTTTAATTAGAGAACATATTTACTTTTTTTTTCTCTTTTTTACAGTTTTTTATGTTACTACCTGTATACATTTTCCTTAACTCACTAAGCTATCTCACTGACTATTTGGATCTTGCGACAATGTCCAATCAATTTTATAAAGTAAATGTGACTTGAAAAATAGATTAATTAAATATTACTCTTAATTTTTTTGTGTATCTTTATCATTTTATTTTTCACTTGCGGATTTCGAATTATAAAATAGAATAGTATAGAATAGTAGTATAAATATTTCTGTTCTTGTTATGCTAAGATCATTAATTTCGTGATTTACTCCACAATAGCAGAATTGTTCAACGTTTTAATATGTCCCATGTTTAATATTTCCCTATTCACTAATAATGAAACAAAACTCGATGAACTCGATGATATTATTATTATTTTGATAATAATAATCGGCCAATTGGATGTCAAATTTCATGAAACAAGACTGGGTTTGACGAAAAAAGTCGATAATGATCTTAAAAGATCATTATTAGGACTTGTTAATTAAAAAAAATTAACAAAATAATTGAACCGAATTCTAAAAATTAATAAGGAACTCACTAAAAGTAAAAAAAAAACATTTTAAAATAAAATATGTACATAATAAGCCTTGTAATAACTAAATAAAAATAATCAAAAACCTTATTTAACCTATCTACTACACATATTTTATATTCTACGATGTTATATACACCCAATTTAGCTTAATAAATCGATCCAAAATATTTGATAATGAGATTATTACCACATGAATTAGCTGAAATTTTTTTTTTGAATTTACTATCACAGTTTAATTATTTGCCGGGCAAAAATACAAAAACTTTCCTTGGCTTTTTGTGGCTGTTGAATAGTGGATCAACAATGTTACAACAAAGTCAAGGGTGGGTATGTGTGATCCATAAGGTGTAACAAGTATCAAAGAAACGAAGGTCATCTTGTTCCAAAGCCCTCGGCCACCTATTGCAACAGTTGTCAAAGATACACTGTTACAGCTCGAATAGAAAACGTCTTCTTATTGTATCATGATGTAACACGGAAGATGTTTTGGAAATAATAGATTAACATATATTGTAATTTATTTAATAAATTGCTTTATAAAGTGAAAAAATTATCAAAATTTTTGCAAGCATCAAGTAGAGAGGAATTTGTTACCGATTATTTTACTAAAGCATTTTATTTTATTTCTTTTCAGGTAGGCATATTTTCACCCTGCAACTGATGACACCTTTTTTGGCGGTTCTATGGTACGTTGACAATTCAGTACGTAGTATGATAAAAATTAATATATAGTCTGTCCAATCAAACAGTGAACTAACGTCATCTAAATGTATGACGTCGAAACGTCGCAATGTTGCCGCATTAAACTTTGACGTTCAGTTTATTTTAGCTTTGACATTTAACAACATTCTTGTTTTAATGTAAAATAATGGAAGAAAAATTTTACAAAATATAATTTGTGTAATACTACAGTACATCTAATGCATGCATTTTCCAAGGATTTAGATTTCAATTAATTATACAGCTATAATAGCTTGTTGGTTAGAGTTGTTTTATTATTTTTACATAAAATTATCTTCCAACCCATCTACCGTATCCCATTGAGGCTTAATCCACCTAATTAACAATTGTATTTCCAAGTAATGTATTTTACTTTCAATATAGAGCATATTTCCCTATTTATGTTTAGTGCTTGTCGCCCTCATTGTTTTATTTCCTTATCAAGTTATTATCATATCACTGTATTTCTTCGTTCCTATCTCCTCTAATCATTTCAACCAAATGATCATGCATATTATATGGAATTGCATACATATCAATACATTCAGTATTGAATCATAACCCCACATGCAGAAAGTTTCATTCAGTCATTGTCAATTTCTGAGCCACCATCCAGAAGTGTTTTTATAGACAATCCTTCACATTCTTTCACATATCCAAACAGTTCTTTCTTGTATATATTTCTCGACCTACATGTGTATTATAGTAATTTTTTACCTAACACCCATTACCTAACAACTAGATTTGATTGAATATGCAATGATACAGGCATATCATTCTGGGGCCTTATTGTGTAGTTTTCTGATCTACTTTGTATGTTTTCTTCAGGCTTATTCCTTAAAAAAATAAATTACATAAAACGGAATTATTTTATTTATTTCATTAGCATTTCATTTATATTTACCAAGTAACAATTTGAAATATTTCACTCTTCAACACGGTATTTTGAAAACTTAATTTATGTTATGCTATCTTTCTCCGATCTTTTCCGCCGATGTGCTACGATATGGTGCAATATCCATAACGATAATTGATGGTTCCTTTTAGTTCTTTAACAAGTGATTTTCAAACCAAAGCAAAAACGTATATCTTATTTCTCGATGGTAATTGTTCTTGGACTTATAGCAAAAGCACTAACTCTGCTAAAAAATGGTATAAAACTATTCCTATTTCTAGTACGAAAAACAACATACTTATAATTAATTATTAAAACATATTATGATTAACAAAACCTAATCAAATGTTTTTCTTACTTACCTTTTTCCATCAACTTTTGTTGTCTTTGCACTCTTTTTATCAGCGTCTTGTCAATGATCAATTTAGAAATACCTGTGTCTGTATACAAATTGAAATAAATTATAATAATAAAGTCTCTCTTAATTTTATTATATGCTTTTGTATTATTTTAAAAGCAATGTCTGGAATTTGAATTGGACCTATTTGTGACTTATCTTTATATTATTTAAATTTTAGATTTCCTAACGTGTTTGTAGTGATGACTTATATCCTTCAAACAACTGCATATTCCTAAGTTCTATTGACACTTTCCATACTAACAGTTATCTCTGTTATTGAATAATTACATTGAAATATATTTAACATGTATTACAAAAAACTACTGACCGTTTTTATATATTTCATAAATTTGATCTTGAATAGAACTAGTGTCAAGATACGTAGATACTTTCTTTTCGGTAAATCCAAAATAATATTGTTTTTCTTCTTTTGTGAGATTTTAGTTATAGTGTCCATACTAATATTCAGTGCAATAAAAGTATTTCCAATGAAAACCCCAGCAGCTTAATATTTAATATTATCAATGCTTACCTTTCTGACACATTTTACTGGTAAGAGCGGGCCCCCATTACCTCGTTCCTTTTCGAAGTTATTATAGATTAGTAATGTGTTTCCGACTATTTATTTAGCTTTGGCATTTCCAACCAGAATAATCAAGAATATTAAGCAACGATTTGAAATTATCAAAATAAGCAAGGCGTCAAAATAACGTATGGCCATTTATAACCTGTCATTATTTTCACCAATATTTTGAGAATTTTGCAGATATTTGGTTACATGTTCGAACGTATCAGACAGTATCTCTTTTTGACTGGAGTAAACTATGAAGGAGAATATCGTCTGGTATTAAAACGAATTTACAAACTGCAATAGGCAATACATTATACATCTTGATGCCGTGAGTTCACTGCTATTTTGGATAGACTATATAATGTGCGTAATATGGGTTTCCAATTATCAGAATAAATACTTAATGCGCTTGATGCACCTCGCACCATTTGATGCCGAGGTGTTGTTCGGGCAACCGGAAATGAGGTTGGTCAAAAGGGGGGAAGCTTGGTTGTAGTGTAACGTCCCGGAATCACCTCTGGCGCAAGTTCTTCCTTCTCCCGATTCAGTCGGGCCGTGGAGCTCGAGGCGACGCATGCACCGATGCTGGCGTCGCGACGTCCCGTCCGCCGATCATCTCACGTGCTTGCCGGATTCGTACTTTTTTCGTGTCTTTGCATGGCGCGCTCGGATGCTCTACGGTCTCGTTTCTCGGGTTGGCGACAGAATGGCGGCATACGAATCTCACTTATTCGCAAGTTAAAATCCATAAAACCGCTAAGTATATGTTCGTAGTATCATTTTATTTTATAATTAATTACCCGTACATATTTACACATTTACCCATTTATTTATTATTTACATTATATAAATGTTATAACATGTAAATGGATAAACATCAGAAAAATAATTACACAATTTTTTTAAAATTCATTTTATATCAAAACTAGTTTCTTATGTCAATCATTAATTTAATCTTTTTATTAAATTGGTCGCCGCATATTATAATTCATCCAGGAACAAGCTACGATTCTGTCTAGAGTTTCTCTCACTGTACACACGTTTTACTTGTACACTGTTACATAAGTTCCTAGCGATTAGTTCGGTTCATTTTGCAAACGTGGTGTTATTCATCTAGTAGCTGAAGAGCATCTGCGTGCTCATAGATCTCTATAGCCTGTATTCGTTTTTCTCGTAATATTTTAATTTTTTGTTAGACTGTAGAAATTCGTAGGCCTCGAAGTAGTAAACTAAATAAAAGCAGTAAGAGTCTTTTGACGAAAATGTGTACTGGTAAATGTATAATAATTAGTGCCATTTATCATGTTTCTCTTATAATAGAGTGAAAGGACTGACTTGAAAATTATATGTTACTAACACTTGTTTTCGCAGTATTTTCAGCATAAGATCTTAAATGTATTTGATATATAAAATTAATTGAAATTATAAATATCTGTGCATTAAATCATATTAAAATATATGCAAACTATCTCAAGGGCTAATATTCACTATTGATTTAACTGAAATTGTATTTATATATTAATATAATAATAATATAACAATAATATAATATTAATAATATAATAATAATAATATAATAATAATATAATAATAATAATAATATAATAATAATAATATAATAATAATATAATAATAATAATAATATAATATTAATATAATAATAATAATAATATAATAATAATATAATTAATAATATAATATTAATAATATAATAATAATAATATAATAATAATAAATACAATAATAATGTAATAATATATAATTCATTTTCAAGTTTACACTTTCAATTTCTATCGAAATAACTCAGAAATTCACCCAGCTCATAAAAACTAAAGTCAGTACAACCCGTGCGTTTTTTCAATGTTAAGCTGTTCTGGCTTTTTTACACCTTTTTTTATGGAAAAAGATCTTTATTACCAGAAATTAGAAAGAACAATAAGTAATGGGTGTAACTAGAAAATTATTTTTATTACATTTGCATCTTTCAAACATTTCCGTTTCATTTCCATTCCACGCACTCACTGAACATTTTAGTATTACTTTTTGAAACTTCTTTTCGATTAATTAGTGCAGCAATTTCCCAGCTCTTTGCAAAATAGTATGTTTTCTCATCACGGTCTGTGTTGATGAATTATGTTGATGAAACACATTTATTACTAAATCCGGCCGTTTTTTCTTTAACTGACTAATAAATATGTCCAAAAGCTCTGAATAATATTCACCGGTGATCGTTTTCCTTTTTCAAGATAATCAACATGAAATACATTGTATGCATTCCAAAAAGTTGTCTCCATGATTTGTTAGCCGACATACACAACTTGGCTTTCTTTGGGGTATCTTCGCCTGGAGAATCCCACTGTTTTGATTATTCCTTAGCCCTTATTTACATTATATAAATGTTATAACATGTAAATGTATAAACACTAGAAAAATAATTACATATTTTTAAAAAATTTCATTTTATATTAACACTAGTTTCCTAGATCAACCATTAATTTAATCTTTTTTTTAAATTAGTCGCCGTATATTATAGTTCATCCAGGAATAAGCTATGATTCTGTCTAGAGTTTCTCTCACTGTACACACGTTTTACTTGCACACTGTTACATAGTTACAAAGTTCCTAGAGTTTAGTTCGGTTCATTCTGCAAATGAGATGTTATCCATCTGGTAGCTGAAAAGCATCATAGAGCTATAGCCTGGGCTCGTATTTCCCGGTAAATATTTTGATTTTTTGTTTGAATGTAGGAATTTCTAGGCGTCAATGTAATAAACAAGAGCAGCAAGAGTCTTTTGACTAAAAAGTGTACTACTACATTTATAATAATTAGTGATCGCCCTCCCTGTGTCCGAAATTCGACCACAATATATTAAATTTATTATGTTTCTCTCATAATAAAGTAAAAGGACTAATTTAAAAATTATATGTTACTCACACTTGTTTTCATAATATTTTCAGTATAAGATCATAAATATATTTGACACCTAAAATTAAATAAAATTAAAAATATCTGTAGATAAAAACATGTTAAAATATGTGTAAACTATCTCAATGGCTATTATTTACTATTGATTTAACTGAAATTGCATTTAATTAAATGTAATTCCCATTAAATTTCAATGATTTATAAAGTATTAATAAGTGTAAATTACTCCGCCATTTTTTTCCAATGGTGCTTGTGTTCAAAAATCAGTTAAGAAAGTGTTTTTAATTAATTTAACAGAAATAACTCAGAAATTCACCCAGCTCATAAAATCTAAAGTCAGTACAACCCGTTCGTTTTTTCAATGTTAAGCTATTCTGACTTTTTTACACTTTTTTATAGGGAAAGATCTTTATTATCAGAAATTACAATCAGCAATATATAATTTGTGTAACTAGAAAGCTATTTTTATTACATTTGCTTTTTCCAAACATTTCCGTTTCATTTCCACGAAGTTACTAAACATTTTAGTATAACTTTTTGAAACTTTTTTAACTCGATTATTTAGTGCAGCGATTTTCCATTGTTTGTATTCGTTGTAAATAGTAGGTTTCCTCAATGAATGAGATGCCAATTTGAGACATACACAACTTGGCTTTCTTTGTGGTACGTTCACATGCTCATCCACTGTTTTGATTGCTCCTTGGTGTCTGCTATTTTGCATAAACCAAAGGACGCAGCTTTTTCAACATGTCACAGTAGTATATAAATATATTTTGAAAGCAGTCGTCGTACATATTTAGAGCTACTGCACGGAAAACTCAAATAGTTAATTAAAAGTAAATTGATAGTTAATTTTGTTGATATTTATAAACTATTATAAATGTTCTACTTAAGATTCCACCTAACTGTACCATTTGGAAGAAATATATTACACCAGATAACCCCAAATATTGTGTTATCTTTGTAAACTATCAGAATATAAAATATTCAGCAAAAGGCAACGGTCCTCGGTATATTTCTCAACGTTCATGAATACGTTTTATTATCTTTCTCGGCGCTGGGTATTATTAACGATAATATATGGCATCTAAGTGGTATATTTGCTGGTCCTTGAAATGTTACGTCCAAGGATGACCCCTTATATAACTTTTATACGTTGAAAGGAGGATATTTATTGCCAGGAAAATGTATCTTTTGGCTTATACTAAATTTATAATAATTTGTTATACTTTTGAAAAATTTTCACGATTACTGTTTGAAATAATTACTTTTATTATTATATTACTACGACCAAAGATTTCTGTCTCTTTGGACAACAGAAATATTTTAGTTTTAAAGGATTTGTTTTAATTTGAACCTTTATTGTGAAAAATGGGTACAATGTATTTTATTCAAAGTATTTTCCATTGATGGCCTTTTTCCTATCTTCCAGGAATTCTACGGATTCCGTCTCGAAATAACGGTGTATCTTTTGAGGATATCTACTAGTCGATCCATTTTTTTCGTATTTTCATAAGAAGTGAGGCATTGCTCGAATAGGTCATGACTCATATATCGGAACAAGTAAAAATCAGGAGCAAGGTCTGGATAATACGGCGTGTAAAGTGGCACTTTCCATTTTGATGTTTCCAAGTAGGTTTTCATCGATTTTGCAACATATAGTGGAGCGTTGTCTGAAGAATAACATTATTGTATTTTTGCTCGTGTTTCGGTCGTTTTCGCCCGTCTCAAACGTAACAAACAATTCGCATTGATTCTTTTATCGGATAATAGCTTTAAATCTCCGTCTTCAATATTTTTCCGCTGTCGAGAATGTTTGTGTCAAAATCACCACTTTTTAACTAGTATTCGCATTTTGAAATCGATGGAGCATGGTTACCATAAGATATACAGAAGTAAAACTTTCCGTAATTGCGATTTACTCGGTACAAATTCCAAAATTTTCAAAAATTTTCTTTATTTTTACTAATAGTATTATTTCTTTAGGTGATACTACTACATACAGCATCCTGCCATAACTTTTCATTATATAATTCTTACTCACCAGATTTGAGTGATTTTTGGTTATTTTTCGTGACTAAAGTTCGAGGAGAATAAATTGCAAGACATATTGGGCGAAGATCCAGCTCAAGTTCTCAAATAATTTACAAGCAGCTTAGCAGTTGATTAGTCAACTGTTTTTAGATGAGAAAGTTCAAAATTGAGTAAAAATGGCTACCTCGCGAATTGACTGAAAATGCCATTTGGAGCCATCACAGTTCTATTGCTTCTCAGGCAAAAAAGAATATTTTTCGGTGGTGTGTGACTGGCGATGAAAAGCGGGTATATTACACTGTTCTAAGCTCAAAAAGTTATGGATTAATCTAGAGGAGCCATCCATATCGACAAGCAGAATATTAATGACCATAAAGTCCTTAAGTAATATCGACAAAATATTTTATTTAAATACTAGTTAACGCTTCTATAAAACATTTTCAAAATGCATCAAAAAACAATATCTAATCTGCCAATTGACAACTTATTTTCAAACTGTACATTGTTATTGCCTTAAATATTAAAAAGTAGAAAAACCATTCCAGTTTTCCAAAATATTCTTCAAAATATTTTATTTGAATCTAGTAATTAATAAGTAATAGAATATAATAATTACATGTTACAATTTTGTAAATGACTACGAAACCTCCTTTTCTTCTTTATATATTTTTATAGATGCTTTATGTACACTATCCATATTATATATAGCTATGCAAAAGTCTAGGGTCTCGCACAAACGAATTAAAGTATTCCTAATACCGTTAACTATTCTTGCTTGAAATATTACTACATACACACTTACTTAAGAGACTAAGATCTTTTAAATCATCTTGTCTGTTTATTATCAGCATGAAGCTAAAGATACAGGTTCGCCCGTTTCAAAAGCGTCTTGTAATATTCAATTTTCACACCTCTCAATGTACTCCATTTGAAAAAAATATGATTATACTTCTAATGTGGGCTGAGCTAATACTGATTCTAATATTTAACTTGTAGCTCTATTTTCCTTTCCAACGGGTTAAGGGAAATGATGTGAATGTAAAGATACACATATTATGTATTTCTTTTCAAATATCGATGTAGATTTTAATGAAAGACTTACTCTTGAAATTACAATTAAGAATTCCATCTTAGATAAGCAATGAGATAAGTAAATATTTCACATTTCGGTCCGTAAACATATGGTTGGGTCAAATGTAGGAATTCATAAGAGATTTCCTGAGTTTATTATTATTTACTTTTAACAACCATTTCTTGCGCTAGAACAGAATCTCTTTGGAAAATGATTGATTTTATTTGAACCTTCACATCTTGAAAAACCACACCCTTATTGCCTTTGTTTATTGCTTTTATATACAAATGATGTTCACCTTAAATGCTACCAAAAATAACGTTGTGACAACAAATTTACTTAAAATGATTTGCCAAATGAAAGAATAACAAATATAACCTGTCCTACAAAATTTCAAATAAAGAAAAAAAGAAGAAATAAAGAAAGAAAGAAGAGAAATTCGTTATCTCCAAGTGTTGACTACCGAGAAAAATATCGATATTTTAATAAGTATCGATATAACGTTTTCGTTATTTTTAAAAATCATCGATATTTCTCGTAAAATATATTGAACATAAAATATAATAAACCCTTACAATTAAATACCAACAATAAAATATCTTTAACAAAAAAATTTAACCGACTTAAGGAATTTTTTTTAATTCAACTTAAATCAAACTTAGATTTTTAACACAAAAAAAATATTTTAAAATAAAATTTGTACATAATAATCGTTGTAATAACTAAGTAATAATAAACAAACCCTTATTTAACCTATCTATTTACAATATTATTTTAACTACTACCAACTGACTACTTTGAAAGGATATTTACTTAGTAAATTACGCAGTTATTTTATTTGACATTACAATAGCTAGACCAGGTTATACAGCCCGAATGGGTAAAATAGGAATAAAGAAACAATGATTGAAAATAGGGACCGCTTCAGGCCCCCGGGTCCGCTACTTAGCCTAGATCATTTGACAAATGTTCTAACTAATCTGGAACAAAAAACTATTTTCTGTGCCGAGAATAGAATACGCGATCTCCGTTTGGGATCTAAACGGTTTAACCATTATACCATAGAACCAGTTGTCTACAATATTTCTACGAAGTCTTATATGCTACAGTTAGTGTTTAAACAGCAAACTGAATGGCTTTTGCATCAGCTCAGCAATAACATTATACACAAAAAGCTTTGTACTTGCCTTTGAAATTTGAGCGTTTCTCTTTGTTTCCAAATCAATAACATTTAAACTCCAGCGCCAAACCATTTCTAAAAGTATGGTAAGACGGATATTTTTGCGACAAAGGAACTTGAGGCAAAACATCCAAAAATTCTATGAGTCCTCAATTTTATATTTTGTATTTTAACAATGTTATGGCAAGTTATTTTTTGTTTACAAGGCACGTTAGAAGTACGCGCACAAAACTTTCAATTGTTAATATTGTTACGTCGAAAAATCATGAATACAATAACCGTACGGTTAGTATTCAAAATGTATTCGAGTACTGATTCATTTCGCGAGGTTCAGCCCGTATTGGGAGTCATAAAAACGTTACGAAAAAGGATTTGCTTTCTTCATTAAAATGTACGCGCATAACCACGGGCCCCTATTACAGACGGGGGAACCAGTTGAAATTTGCGTTTCTAATTCGACGGAGTTTGGCAGAAATCGTGTGTTCGAGTTTGTGTTTATGTTTGTAAACTGTAGTTCAGAAGTTTTCAGTCCAGCATCATTCGTGTTAACAATGTAAGATATTATCTCAGCGTTATATCTCAGTGAAATATTACGTATTGTTCTTTTCTAAAATAAATTTATATTATTTTGTTTACAACACATTTTGGTAAATGCACTCGTCCTTCTTTTGATGCAAATACTACAGAACAATAGTAATAAATTAATTTGTAAATTAAGATTATTCCAAGTAACAGATCAATTGAAAAGCCCCCGGCTTGACACATAGATGGCGCTACTAGAATGAAATCCATATGTTTTTAGTTAGACCTAACCCTCAAAGTATGCGTGTATAAATTTGACAGCTGTTGGACCATTAGTTTGTGAATTATAACATTTTGAATGAAGCAACTTTTGCTATTGTGAAAAAAATGGATAAAAAAGAATTTCGCGTGTTAATAAAATATTGCTTTTTGAAGGGGAAAAATACAGTTGAAACAAAAACTTGGCTTAATACCGAGTTTCCGGACACTGCCTGAGTGACTGAACTGAGTTTAGACATGGTGAAATGAGCACCAAAGACGGTGAGCGCAGTGGATGACCAAAAGAGGTTGTTACCGACAAACACATTTTAAAAATCCATAAAATGATTTTGAATAACCGTAAATTGAAACTGAATGAAATAACAGACACTCTAAAGATATCAGCTGAGCGTGTACATCATATTATTCACGAATGTTTAGATATGAGAAAGCTCTGTGCAAAGTGGGTGCCGCGCGAGCTCATTTTTGACCAAAAACGACGACGAGTTACGAAAAACGGCCGCATTTGAAGAAAAAGAATGTACTGTTTCACCAAGACAATGCACCGTGTCACAAGTCGGTGAAAACGATGGCAAAAATCCATGAATTGGGCTTCGAATTGCTTCCTCATCCACCGTATTCTCCAGATCTGGCCCTCAACGACTATTTCCTGTTCTCAGATCTCAAAAGAATACTCACTGGGAAGAAATTTTCGTCGAATGAAGAGGTGATCGCCGAAATTGAAACCTATTTTGAAGCAAAAGACAAATCGTACTACAAAAATGGTATCGAAAAGTTAAAGGGTCGCTATAATCAGTGTATTACCCTTGAAGGGAATTATGTTGAATAAAAAAAACTAATTTTGGCAAAAAAATGTGTTTTACTATGGTAGGCCGGGAACTTTTCAATTGACCTGTTATATATAACGTAAGATGTAATACAAAAGTTGCATTAAGTAATTAACTATTTTAGTATTTCTATTTTATTCCTTTGGGGATATATGTTCATGTTTAAATAATGTTTCAATATAATTTTTTATTAATTATTTATTTTATTAGGCCTACAAATTAGTTTTAAAGGTTTTTTTTTAATTGAAGCTTTATTGGGAAAAATCAGTAGAATGTATTTCATTCAAAGTATTGTGCATCGATGGCCGCTACTTTTAACAGTCTTTCAGGTAATTTACGGATTCCATCTCGAAAGAACGGTGTATATTTTGAGGCTATCGACGAATCGGTTTTTTTTCGTGTCTTCGTAAGAACTAGTGAACAGTATGAACTAGTGAAGAACTAAGAATAAGTGGTAATCAGAAGAAGTAAAATTTGGAAAATACGGTGGGCATTTTGTTGTCTCCAAGTATGTTTTCGCGCAGTGATTTGCCCAAACGCATCAAGTGCACTCGTTAGCGATCTCCATTGATGATCTCATCAATCCTTCAAATACTAGTTTTTTTTGTCTAAAAAATTGAAACTTTGTGTCTTTGTCTAAAACACTGAAACCGGTATTCACATATTGAAATCGATTAAGCATTGTTGCCATAAGCCTCACACAGCCTGTTACTTCCCTTAAGAGTAAAGCTTGGCCCGAGATGAAGTCGGTTAAGAATGTGCCCGGTGCGATTTAATGCACATTAACACCATCTGTTGTAAATCCTTTAAAATTAGTTTATAAGCCTGATGGCATTTAATTTTGTTAATTTATTCATTATTAATATGTTGAAATTGAACCAGCGTCGAAGATATTTAGCATTATTTTTTTACAACATATTTATTAAAGTTTGAAAAATATTCAAAATAAAAGAAAACAATTATAAGCTGTTAGAGTTAGCAGGAAAACCTATATCAAAAAACTGTGAAATATAAAGGTTAATTTAATGATCAGATACACATTTAAAAATATTTTCAACAATATCTCAAGGATGACTTCAAATAAGTAATCTGAAAACCTCTTTTCGATAAATTCATTTTTAAATATTTAATTATTTATAATAGTAAAACAATTTTTTTACAAATATGTCACCTACCATATTTGCTGTTTATTGCTAGGCAATTTTATTAGGTTCTTTCATGTATTCAGACCATTTTTTCGATTTAAAAATGCATTCAATGATACAAATTGCTAAAATATAATATATAATAATAAAATTAGTTTGTACATTTTTTGTACGTTCATTCTGATAATACAGTTATAGCGTGTCGAAAGAACGATGCTGGTTTTGCAGCGATCTAATTTTCGATCCATTTTAGCACTTTTTCAGCATTTCAAGACCGTGTGCCAACCTAGCCACTCTCTATTGATCTGAATAAGTGGTAATCAGAAGGCACTATATCCGACGAGTATGCCGGATGTGGCAAAATCCCCAATTTGAGCTGCAACAGTGTATCCTTCCTAACTCTTGCAATGTGTGGCTAGGAGTTGTCAGGCAATAGGATGAGTTTGTGCTTATTTCTCTATTCTGATATTTTTTGTAACATTATGCTACTCCATCTGTTCAATTGACGTCGGTAGACATCTGTGGTGACAGTTTTACTCGGTTTTAGCAGCTTATACACTACATTTTGTTAATCCCACCATATGCACAGCAAGATTGTAGAGCCGCCAATATTTCGCTACGATGTAAATGCGGATAACTTACCTGGACTAACCTATAACGTCTTACATTTAAGAGAATGGTAGTAAATCCATTTTTCATCGCTAGCCGTAATACGAGCTCTTGTTTTTTGGCTGACAAACAATAAAACCTCTATATTGAAACGGATCGAAATTACGTTTTCAGTCAATCCATATGTCTTCGAACTTTTTTGGTACTCCAGACCGTTGTTGCAGCAATTAGGCTATTATATGCTATTAATTAGGAGTAACATCACCGTAAGTTTCTGAAAGTGTGATGGGCTTCGGGAGCAGATTTCTTCAAATTAAACAATAAAAGTGACGAGTATCGAAAATGCTATTTTGAATGTTCCATAATTAGTATCTGAATACACCGAATAAGTCCTTCAAGTCATTCAAGAAAACTGTCATTTTATATAGATAAATGTCAAAACCATTGAATTTAATATTTAGATTATGCTGTCTAACAGTTCTTTGCTTCTCATTTTCACCAATACCATTCATCAAAATGCATACAAGCATATATTATGTCGAAATTTTATACAAATCATGAATTAAATCACTTCGATGTATACCAGCATCTTTTGAAAGACGCTGTAAATTCACTTAATACACTTAATAAAAATTTAGGTATTAAGCTAAATTGTGTGTATATTGTACAATATATAATACGTGTAGTAGATAGGTTTAATAAAATTCTTATTTACTTTTATTTAGTTATTACGATCATTATGTACATGTTTTATCTTAAAACGTTGTTTTTTGTATTAAAAATGTATGTTTGATTATTTTTTACTTTTTAGGCAGTTCCTTATCTGAATTTTGAAGTCTGTTCAATTTTTTTTGTTAAAAATGTTTTTTATAACTGTTTTTTCAGTGTTTAGTAGTGTGACTGATATAATTGAAAATACCTTCTCGAGATGCTTTTTTGCTTTGGTTTGTTTCCATTAGCTATGTATATATATATTCCTTAATTACACCGCTATGGCCGAAATTTACGTTTCCAATTTATCGGAATTCCAGAGATAAGTTTTGTTTATGTTGCAGCTTTGTTACAGCATTTTAAATGCAAATTACCTTGCATTGAAATGATTTGTGAGTTGAGTTCAGCGTAAATTTCCAACGGTACTCCATTGTATATACCAAATACTGCGGAAATTTTTTTTTTTAATTTTTAATGAATATTATTTTGAAATTCACATAAATTGATAATTTATAAAGAAATTATCTTTTTAATGACATATGATAAGAAAGAAGAGTTTGTGGTATTTGTAGACGGTAGTACCTGGTTTGAATTAATTTATACCGTTTACCGAAAAATATATTATTGAAAATATCATACATTACTATATACCATTTTCTTCCAAATTTCCGTCAAAAACGATCCCTGCCTCAAAAACTCTTCGTCTTTCAATCTATGAATCAAATATTTTTTTAATCTTGAGATAACAAGATAAACAAAAGGGGTGAACTTCTGCCTCTATGGCAATGAGTCATTAACCGAAACGAGCGCTAGTTAGAAGGTGCAACAACGGTGGCATCGGAATATGGTGGCTAAGGTGGTACTTTCCATTATAATTAAAATATAAATATTTTAACTCATTTTTAGAGGTGTAACGAGCATTGCTGTGTTAAAAACCAATTGTGTCCTTTGTTTCGGATTCGATCCTCTGGTCTTTATTCTTTCAATATTAGGTTTAGACGGTTTAATTATAGTTAATAGTTATCTCCAGTTTTAATTTCATTTAACTTTAGTAGTTGTTTGTTTATCGCGCCTTTCTAACCCCACTAAAATTGGATTTGCCACTAGTGGAGGTTCTTAACTCATAATTTTCTCCACTCCATCACCGATGATAATTCAATACAAATAACGCCGGCTTCATTGGCGCAGTGGTGAAGGCAACAGAACGGTTCCCCTCCTTCGAGTTCTGCTGGGGCATGGATGTACTTTATGTTTGTGATTGTAATTGAAAACGCCAGTAACCTGATTAAGACCGGATGTCTTCTGGGATGGTCTCTAAGTTGGTCACTGCCCAGTCGATACGTTAACGCCGATGACCGTTATTCGGAGCCCACGTTAAACTCTAGTTATGAAATATGAGGCATATAAGTTTTTGTAGTCAGGCCCATTAACAGTCACTTGATATAACATAGATAAAATAAAAGATGAAACCACAAAATGAAACTAAAATTACCAGTCCATATAAATACTTAAAGTATTTTTCCCTCAACAGATATTTTATTACATTTAGTTTAGTGTTTATTAATATCGAAATTAAGAAGTATTTAAACATCTTTTTTAAAGAATATATCTCCTGGAAACAATTAGTAGTATAAAACTTGAAGACTTCTTCCGAACTAAATAATTTTAACACTCAAAGTATTTGCGTTTCTAATTTGTCGAGGATGAAAAGAGCAATCCCGTCTCGTCTCTGTAGCATGATTGATGTTCGTGTCATGAAACTCAACTGAAAACTTTCGTTTGAAACTTTCCGCGTAAGAAGCGGTCTCGTTTAAGGATGGGAAATATTTTATTTATACTCATCGAGGATGGTTTTTGATCAATACGACTTGTTATCAATATGCATTTCTTGGTGAGATAACTTTGTAGTTACATTTCGTCTTCATATCTACTAGGTGCTTGCATGTAATCTGATCATTTTTACTTTAAAAAGGTATTTATTGAGAAAAATTGATAGAGTATATCTTAATTAACATCATTTATGTTTTCTCATATTTTTGGAAACTTGGTTATACTGTGTCAAAAGCCCTATACTGATTTGCAAATAATGCAATCTCGCGTGCCAACTGCTTGGATTCCAATAAGTAATCGTCAGAAGGCGCTATGTAACAGGTCCTTGAAACCTTGATCAGGTAATTGAAAAGTCTCCGGCCTACCATAGTAAAACACATTTTTTCGGCAAAATTAGTTTTTTATTCAACATAATTTCTTTCAATGGTGATACACTGCTATAGCGACCGTCCAACTTTTCGAAAGCATTCTTGTAGTACGATTTGTCTTTTGCTTCAAAGTAGCTCTTTTGGCGGTCACCTCTTCATTCGACGAAAATGTCTTCCCAGCGAGCATTTTTTGAGATCTGAGAACAAGAAGTAGTTCTGGAAAACAAGGTGGATAAGGAGGTGGATTTCGAAGACCAATTCATGGATTTTTGCCATCGTTTTCATTGACTTGTAACACGGTGCATTGTCATGGTGAAGCAGTACCTTCTTGTCCTTTCAAATGCAGCCGTTTTTCGGCGATTTCGTCCTACAAATGGTTCCTTTTTCCAGGTTGCCATGCGCATTCCAAATACAGACGTCATACAACCAGCCGACTGTTGCATTTTCACACGATTTGGAACGAGTTCATCGTGTGAAATCCATTCGAATAACTGTCAATTGGACATCGGAGTGAAATGATGGAGCCCTATTTCATCCATTATCACATATCGACGCAAAAACTCGAGTTTATTACGCTTGATCATCTTCAAACACTGCTCTAATTCATCAACTCGTTTTTGGTCAAAAGTGAGCTGCCGTTGCACCCACTTTGCTCAGAGCTTTCCCATACCCAAATATTCGTGAATGATATGATGTACAAGTTCGGCTGATATCTTTAGTGTCTATTATTTCATTCAATTTCAATTTACAGTCATTCAAAATCTTGTGGATTTTTTAAATGCGTTCGTCGGTAACAACCTCTTTTGGCCATCCGCTGTGTTCACCGTCTTCGGTGCTCATTTCACCACGTCTAAACTTAGCATACCAATCCTTGGTGGTTGATTTTCCTGGGGCAGTGTTTGGAAACTCGGCATCTAGTCGAGTTTTTTCTTCAACTGTATTTTTCCCTTCAAAAAGCAATATTTTATTTTTTTTACAATAACAAAAGTTGCTTTACTCGAAATGCTATAATTCACAAAACTAATGATCCGACAGCTGTCAAATTTATACATGCATCTTTTGAGGGTTAGGGCTAACTAAAAAACATATAGATTTAATTCTAGTAGCGTCTTCTATGTGTCAGGCCGAGGACTTTTCAATTAACCTGTTATAGTGAAAAGGCTGGATTCGACAGAACTTTCCTTTTGAACCGTAACAGTGTATTCTTCACAACTCTTTCAACATGTGATCGCCTATTGTCATGCAAAAGGATGCCCTTGCTTTTGTTTTCAGTTTCATACGGTTTTAGCAGCAAGCAATAATTTTGACTCTCCTGAACAAACCTATGACATCTGGAAACAGCTCTGAGTCATGAGCTGTCAAGTTGTCCGAAAGTTCTTTGAAAGTTTCGTCCAATAATTCTTGCAGTTAATTGTCTTCGAACTTTTTTGGTCGTACAGGCTGTTGTTTGTTATTGTCAAAGCCGACAATTGAGACAAGATGGAGCAGAATCTCCACAAGTACAGAATGGAAAGACTTAGAATGCGCTGTCTCATGTGTAAGGTTGTAATCAAGTTTTATTCGCCCAAGACACCTGAGGGCGCAAAGCGAGTTTATTATTTTTCTTATTACATTGCGTTTTCTCATTATGTTCTGCTCAGTTAATAATTTAAGAAAGGATCGCCATTAGCTGACAATATCTGTACGAGAACGTTCATTGTATTTGGTTATATTCATTCTTTTACCAATAAATGAAAAAATCTAGTGATAGCTTCCCATAAAAATGAATTAAAATAGGTCCCGAGTACTGTTAAATAACATTTAGATAATATAACGTAATAGTAGAATCATAACAATATGTATAATAATTCTTGATTGCAATATTACCTGTATATGTAATAATACTTAATCTTTTTAGTGTTGTTTTAGTGTGTCTGGTTCTTATCAGCATAAATGTGAAGATACAGGTTCTTCGGTTTCAAAAGCATCTTCGGAGAAACATGTGTTATAATTTTTAACTTTTAACCTCTCAGTTCAAAAATATGATATTTGTACTTATAATTCTTTTTGAACATTCTAATTTGGGCTGTGCAACTGCTGATACTTGATTAACTGATTTATCTTGTAGGCATATTATCTTTTTCAATAGATTAAGGAAAATGGTGCTAGAAAAATAAGATCATAACAAAAAATGTCTTTACTCCAGTGATTCGGACATGCAAAGCATGGTTACGAGTAAACCTATTCTATATTTTTATATTTTGTGACCATACGTTTCTAGCTTAAAGTGGACTTCAACAACAGATTTCTTCAAATCAAACAATAAAATTAATTATTGTCAATAATTCAATTTCAATAACACTGAATGGAAAACTGCCATTTACTACGAAATTATTTTATTCTTCGAATATTTTCCGGGTATTTTTATAACTCATAATAGGTCGATGCATTTTTCCATGTTTTTGAATCAACTCTATCGATTGCAGTACTTGATCTGCTTGTATTAAACTACTTCCAAAAGGTATAATTTAAATAGAAAGCTCGCCTTCAAAATGCATTGCTATTAATTAAGTCATTGTTATAATGTACTAAATATAAATTTTCCTTGATCACTTCAACCACTTCAATATTATTTCCCTTTAAATTATTTTCCAAGTCGTACGAAATAGTGATGAATTTTTCAGTTTGTTTAACAGTCGCTCAAAAGATTTACTACTTTGTGTTGATGCATTTTCAGTCAGCAGTGTCCTATGCGCCAAGCCTAGATATACTGGCCAAATGACACTGAGCAAGAACAATTTTTATTAGGTTGAAACTATTCAAAAAGAGCTAATAGAGTTATTCATTTTGGCTAAATGGGTATATAAATTTTTGAGGAAACATTGTTTTATGGTTGTTAGAACCTATGCTACTTTAACACATTAACTCACTTAAATACTCATGTAAAAAAACAACTTAACAATTGGGTTATTAGAAAGACATTTTATTAAAATAACTCGTTAAAAATGGTCTGTAAATAAAATCAGTTTATTTGTTAAAAACCTTTTAAATAATTGCAAAGTTTTAGTAATTTAATAATGATAAATAAATTTCATTAAGTTTTTCTTTGACACAACGCTAAAATTCTGAAAATATTTCCGAAGAAATTTCAATAAGTTCGCGAGAAATATCTATCATATTTCGACGTTTTCTGAAATCGAAAACCGGCGGCAATCTTACCCAAATAAATCTTGTTCAAAGTTTTCGGATACTTCCAGAAACTCAGCGTTGAAAGGGCCAAATCTCATTAGCAACGTTTATATTTTATTCTTTTTCAGTTTCCACATTTTGCTTTAAGTGTACGGAGTGGCTTTGATCCTTCGTGCTTTTCCCTCATTTGGTCGCACTGTGTTTATAATTGTTAATTAGTAATACATTTTTGTTCATGCATTGTTTTTATTAATATAATTTTCCTTTTAAAATAAAACATTTTTTTTACTCTTTGTGATTCCACAATCTGCCCTATAGGCAATAAGTATTTCTTATGTCTATATTATATTTACATGGCATGCAGAAAATCACTTCATTAAGCGATCTTCTGTATAAAATATTATTTTAATTATTTAGTCTTATTCTAAAGTCTATATATGTCCAGTAATCAGATCAGGTGGTGTTAAACGTTTTAGTCACGATCACGTCGCATATTTAGCTGATTAGCGAGTACATTGGGATGCACTGACACTCTTTCAAAGTACTTCACAAAAACACGTTGAATTACACTCGTTATAGGTTCTAGAGGAATATCGCGTTGTATCACTTTATTTGAAATATAGTACGGAGCATCAACAATGGCACGCAACACTTTATTTTGGAACCGTTGAATGATGGATATATTAGATTTGCTAGCGGTACCCCATAGTTGGATTCCATATGACCAAATAGGCTTGAGTATAGACTCATACAGCAACACCTTGTTATCTAATGATAACTTGGATTTGCGCCCGATGAGCCAATACATTTGATATAATTTCAGTCGAAGTTGTTTTCGTTTAGAGAGTATGTGCTTCTTCCAGGTTAGGCGTCGATCTAAGTGCATACCAAGATATTTAACTTGCTCTGCTTGATATCTTGGCGTACAAATTGCCACTTTTGTTATAACTGATATAACAGTGGAATTTTCTAATATAGATTATTTTTCTTAGAAGCAACACGTGGACTGAAAAGTCCCTGGGCTAACTCATAGATGGTGCTATTTTTATTGCATTCAACGCTTTTTCAGTTTGTACTAACGTTCGGAAGAAAACTGTTGAAATATCATGATATCTACTCATCCATTTGTGAGATATCCTGCTGCTAAGAGTGGTACAACTTTTGTTATTTTCAAAATAATGGATCAAAAACAATATTGTGTTTTAATTTTAAACTGCTTCTTGATACAAAGAAATACCGTTCAAGCCAAGCAATGACTTGAGAGGTGTTATAAAGACTCCGCTCAAGAAATAACAATAAAACGTTGGTTTGCTGACTTCAAACGTGGGCGTAGAGACACCGATGATGCAGAACGCAGTGGAAGTCCAAACGAAGTGGTAACAGCAGAAAACTTCAAAAAATCCATAAAATCGTTTTGAGTGATCGAAAAGTGAAGTTGCGTGAGTTAGCTAACATCGTGAAGATGTCAAACGAACGTGTTAGTTTGAGAAAGCTCTGTTCAAAGTGGGTTCCGCGTTTGCTCACTGTTGACCAAAATCAAAAACGTGTTGATGATTCTGAGCAGTGTTTGGCCATGTTTAAACGTAACAAACTGGAATTTTTGCGTCGATGTGTGATAATGGATGAAACATGGATCTATTACTTCACTTCGGAATCAATCAAAACGATCATCATCTCAAAGGACAGCTGGTGACAGGCCTATTTTGAGGCAAAAGATAAATCGTTCTACAAGAGTGGTAGTGAAATATTAGAGCGCCGCTGGAATGATTGTGATGCTCTTGATTGAGATTACGTTGATGAGTAAAGCCCATTTTGAACAAAAAGAACTGCGTTTTCTCTGTTACGGCCTAGACTTTTCAGCCCAGGCATTACTTCGAACACGAACGAGATAATGGAGACTCTCTCTGCGAGTAAAATGTTTTAGAGAAAATATTTTGTTCAAATTTTAGTTCTTCATGCGTAAAATATTTGTTAAACGTATCTTAATAAGTTCATTTATGCCAATAAAAAGAAAACAATAGACCATTTATTATGGACAAATTGAATATTTTCAGTTCGGAAAAAACGAAAAAATAATATTATATTAAAAATATAATATTAAACTTCAAACGAAATCGCGTTCGTGCTTTTGATTATGAGAGAGCACCCTGAATTTTTAGCAAATTCTGTTTGAAACTTTATTCTCCAGTTCTTCATCGCGACGCTGAGGGCAATTATACGCGTTTGTATTTCATTTTTTAAACTTACAAGCTGTAAATTTTCTATAAGGGCGACGGAAAGGAAATTTCAGAAAATTTCCTCACAATAAGGGGGACAAAATTCAAAATAATTAGAAACAAAAGGCAATGAAAATTAAAAATGTACAACTTTATAAAAGTTTGTAGGAATTAGAAAATCGCATCTATTTTGCTGAATAGGTTTGTACCTTTATAATTGCATTTAAAACAATATTGTATGATGTGATCAGTGCTCTGATGTGGCATAGTCTATCCAAAGTTGGTGTGAATATATGTCATCTAAATTTATGACGCCAAAACGTCAAAATGTTGCCGTGTCAACTCTGAGTTTTATTTCTGTTTGGCTTTGACAAATAAAAAAAATTCTAGTTTAAATAAAATATTGAAACAAAAATGTTATAAAATAAAAATGGTTTATTTTAACATTATAATACCTCCAATGCATATATTATCGAATAATTTAAACTATAGTTAATTATATAGCCACATTAATAATAGGTTAGAGTTGTTTTATTATATTTACATTGAACTCTTTTCCACACCACCTATGACCTACAGACCTTTATTTGTTACCACTCTCATTACCATGTTTTGGAAATAATCAGCATTAAATCATAATCCCATATTCAGAAAGTTTCACTCAAGTGAATAAATAAGCTGTTAATTTTCAATTTATCGAACGTTTATTTACGATTTCATCAGTTTTCAGTTTCTTCAATGTGTCTGATCAAGGTCATCCTAACCGAGGGTGCTATTAATCTTTGCTGTTTCCAGCATGAAGCACAATATATCCGCAATAATGTATTAATAAATAATATGACTATATAAATGTATGAAACCTAATCAATTTTTATTCCAACGTTTACCTTTTTCCATGAACTTTAGTTGTCTTAAAACTGTTTTTATTGTCCTCTTACCATTAGTGACCTTCTAAATACATAAAATGAAATAATACGTTTTTTGATTATCTTATATGTTTTTAAAAATTGTATTCTTTGATTTTTCTTGAATTGATGTCTGGAAGTTCCATTAGACCATTAGACCAATTTCAATACATCTTTAATACTTGTCAGACTAACAGTATCCTCTCAAGTAATTGTATTATATTATGTTTATCTTCAAAAGACTGACTAACTTCTAACTGAGTTCTAAAAACTGACTGTTTTTATACATTTCATATATTTGATCTCTGATAGTTCTAACATCAAGCTGATCTTGATTTGCCATCCGCTTCGTATGAGGACGGTTTCTTTTCGGTGAATACAAGATTATGTTTTTAATTTTTTGAGATATTTCAGTGACCGTATCCATATTAATATTCAGTGCAGCTACAACACGCTAGAAATATATTTTCAATAAATACCGCAGCAAATTAATAGTTAACAGTAAAAAATATTTACCTCTCTAACGAATTTTCTGGCAAGAAGGGGCATCCATTATCTCGTTCTTGTTCCAAGTAACTGATTAAAGAGACAATTTGTTTGGTCTGGCATCGGCATTTTTAATCCCAGTAATAATAAGCAGCGATTTGATATTTATCAAGACATGCAAAGCGTTAAGACAACATTTGTCGGGTTATAACCTCTTATCACTATTATTTTGAAGAATTTTGCATACGTTTGACTACCGGACGACTTTGACAGGCTGCTTCGTTTACGTGTTCGAACGTATCAAGCAGCATGGTATCTCATTTTAACTAGAATATAATGAGAAGGAAAATATTGTCTGGTTCTAAAACGAATTTACAAATTGCGACAAGCAATACATTAAACATATTAATGACGTATGGTCGCAGCAACTGTGGATAGGCTATATATGCCTACTCTAATTATTTCAACACTGTTGTCCAGTTTGAATTTAGTTGCACAACCGTTTTTAATATATGAATGTAAATATTTCAATCTGCTAATTATATCAATGTCGCCTATGAAATAAATTCACGATAAAAATATTAGTAACAATATTATTATTACGGTATGCTAAAAATAATTAATAAATCAATTAATGAACCGTATTATTTAAATAAATTTATCCTAGATTTGGAAAAAAATAAATTGACAAAAAAATGAGTTCCTTATTGAAAATCTATTTTGCTTTGTCAAATGTAAAGTTTAACAACACGACTTTACAAATTGAGGTCAACTTTTGGACCCGAGCACGTGAGAATCCGTGTGTGACGATTAGTTCTAGTTTTCAAGTTTGTGCATGGTGGCAACACTGTGCCCTTATAACGGCTGTCAGCTGACTACGTTACATTAAACACAATTTGGAACTTTTGTTGGTGCTGTAATTGTGATTCGAAATGTGTGGAAATAATCAGAATTGAATCTTAATCCCATATTCAGAAAGATTCCCTTTCTTCTTCTTATTTTGTAAAGTCGACTCAAAATGTTTCTGTTACGTTTGTGAAAGTTATATACTTGGTAAAGTAGAAAAAATCATGAAAAATGCAAAATATGTGTATTCGCAGTACTTTTGTTTTGCTGTAGTATGCACTGACAAGCCATGAGTACCGATATTTCTTTGAAACACGTGCAGAACAAAAATATACAAGTCATCACTGAAAATATATACTTTTCATTTTCTGTATCAACGTTGTGCAAGGAATAAAAAAATAATGTAGATGATTGCTACTTTTGCTTGATGAATATCATCGGTATGTATTATCGGCTATCGGACGTATTATCAGTGTCGAGGCCAGTTTCATGTACTGACAGTAATCCATTATCAATTTGTCGAACTACAAGTGCAAAAATGCCTTAAAATACCTTGTCTTCATCACCAATGAACAGTGAAAGCGATTTTGATATTCGTAAACTAATGGCTGACGCAAATTGTACAAAATGTTTAACGCCAGATGAAGCAGGAGTATGGACATCAAAGTATTGTTCACAACTTTTTCGATAACCACAAATCACAACAGAATCCACAATTTGTTGCAAAACTACTACGGGATTGGAGCTCGAATGTCTATCAATATACATTTTCTACATTCACATCTTAATTTTTTCCCATAAAACTCAGGTGGCACAAGCGACGAGCAAGGAGAGCGGTTATACCAAGAAAAACCAAAAATCGAAAGGCGATACCAATGATTTTGGTATGAAGACCTGACGAGCGATTACTACTGGACCCTAGTCCGTGAAACATATCCCAAGTAGTATAAAAGACTCAGTTCAACCTCCGTTCATTTCTCGTTCAGGTCAAAAATAGTAAAATAATGAATTTATTAAATATTTCGGAAGCTAGAATCAATTTTGAAACCCTAATTTACCTTGTAAAAAGCTTTTGATTGCTCATGTCTAAAACCATGTATATAGTCTATTCAAAGTTTTTTTAGTAATGCTTCGTGGATATTTGTGACGTCGAAACATTACAATATTGCCGCATCAACTTTGAGTTTTACTTCAGTTTGGCTTTGACATACAAGAAAATTCTAACAAAAAGGTTATCAAATATAATTTATTTAAACATTATAGTACATCTAATACATATATTATCGAATGACTTAGAACTACAATTAAGAACACAGGCATAATAGTTTGTAGGTTAAATTTGTTTTATTTACAATATACTCTTCTCCACACCATCCTTGCGTTTTTTTATATAGTGTTATCCCCTTGACTTGACAAGTCATCTTGGTATCACTGTATTTTTATTTCTTCTGCGTATACCATTCTTGATAAAATTAATCACTGAATTCTGTCTAATGCATTTACCATATCTACAAAACAGTTAGCATTCTCTCCTCGTACGTTCTAACCTAATGCTTATGTTTAATTATGAACAATTACAAACATATCTGTGCACACAAATCTTTTACGTCTTACAATACCATTTTCTACAGTAATATTCAATTAATTATGTGCATACATTTAGTTGTTTTCACTCTCATCACTCTGTCTCAGGAATTTCCAGCATTACACCGCATTATCACATATCCTGAAAGTTTCCTTCAATCACTTTCACTTTACGACTCACTGTCCAATTTAATCACTAAACTGTTAAATTCTAATTCGTCTAAAACATGTTCACGATCCCATCATTTATCAATTACTTCGTCTTGTCCTTTTTATGTCTTATCGAGTTCATCCAAATCGAAGGTGTTATGGTTGACAATGCTTCCTTCCACGTATCCAAACAGTTTTTGATGTAATATCCTTCTCAACCAGCAATATATCTGCAATTAACGATTAATAAATATAATGAACAACAAAACTCAATTGAATGCAGTTGTAACTTTTTACCGTTTTGCCAAGAGTGCTACAATGAACCATTTTGAAATATTTAAGTTTCTTATATTATTTTATGCCTTTAATTGAATTATTTTTAAGGTAATATCTGGAAGTTCCATTAAACCTCTCCGAGATTTATCTTTACACCATTTAATATGTCTATGTATATATGCCCTGTAATAGTGTATACAAATGTCTTACATCCCTCAAAAAGCTGCATGTCCCTAATTCTTTTATGTATACTTTCCAGAGAAACAATTTTCTCTAAAATAATTTTATTAAATTATGTTTATATCGATAAAATAGTTTGTGTACTTACTGTTCTTATACATTTCGTATATTTGGTCTCGAATAGAGCCAATATCAAGATGGTCAAGATTCGTCACCCACTTTGTATGTAGACGGGTTTTCTTGGGTGAATCTAACGTATTATTCTTCATTTTGTAAGCGATGTTATTACGACTTATATTATTTAATGTCATAATAACCCCACTAACAGAATTTACCGGCAAAAGGGGGCAATATTATAGTCGCAATCAATTTTTAACGCTGAATATCTATTGTGTTCGGCATTTTCAAACAAAATAATATGATATATTACGGAGCGACTTAAAATTTATCAAAATAAAGGGCTATAATATTGTTTGCTGGTTTATAACTTGTAATAAGTATAACTAATATTTTCTAACATTTGACCACCGGACCGCGACCAGCTGTCAGACGTATGCAAAATTCTTGAAAGCAATAGTGATAAGAGGTTTTAACTCTTACCTATAAATTATCGTGGCTGTATAATTAACTGTAGTTTTTAGATATAGTATAATGTTAAAATAAATTAACATTTTTGTTCAATTATTTTATTTAGGTTAGAATTTTTTTTGTATGTCAAAGCCAAACTGAACTAAAACTCAGAGTTGCTGCGGCAACATTGTAATGTTTCGACGTCGCAAATATCCACGACGCATTACTAAAAGAACTTTGAATAGATTACATATGCGCAATGATACATCAAAAAGTTATAATAACTTTTCGAAGGTGATTACCAGTGAGTTGGATTGAGTTTCGAATCGCAAACATGTATTTAAGAAACAGTCAGACAACAAACATACCGAAAATAAATATAAAAATTATCAATTAGGAGAAAAAACTGATGGCTCTATAATTCTTACGGATGGTGACTAAACTGAAATATTCGTTCATAACGTTCATTATAACGTCTTTTTTTGCTTACTATTCCCATCATTTTCTTATAATGAACATGTATCTCGTTCTATGTTCACTCGAAAACCGTCTATACTTGTGTTTTAATTAAAACAAGTCAACGAACTTTTTTTACTTCATTTACTTTAACACTTCTATTAATTAATTTTTTTTTGTTAATATAACTAGAGTAGCTTTTGAAATATTTCATATTTGCAAAAAAAGTACAGAGTGAAGCAATTTTCCAGCTTGACACGTATTCCATTCAAACTCTTTCAAGTATGATGCTATACACATTTTAATTGATTTTAGGTTCGCTGATGATAGCGCTCTACAGGTGTTGACATTTCTTCATAACATAGCTCGCATTAAAACAGAGCCAGATGATATCAGAATTTCATTCACCATAGTATGTTCCAGCAAAAAGTATGTTGTATGTTAAACATTGTTTTTTTAATAAAATGCTATGTAATAAAGGTTAATAGGCATTAACATTAAAGAAACATCATTAATTATTTTGATAAAGATGATTTTTTTTGTTGAACTTGACACTCATGAGCCTTTATTTTATCTTAAGGAAATATTGATGAAATAGATAATTCTTTATCATGTATAAAGTATGTATTTACTAAATGTCAATTTGTACTTTTAGGCCAATTGATTGATACATTCAAAGTCAAATTTTGTAGCTATGGTGTTGATGATGTTAAGGTAGAAAAAGAATACTAATAGTCTGTTTTTTCTATAATTTCCTTGGACAAAATTAAGTTTTAGTCGTTTATTTTTAATATGTATTTTTACCTTGAGCTTGGAATTCAAGGTCATATTAACTATTTTACTGTATTCGTATATGGAATTGCTTTAGAACATATATATAATCGACTACTTTCTACTTTCTTGCACATAATATTTAGATGTATGTAGATTTCCTAGCATTAAATTTAATTCACCATTTCTTAGTGTTAGTTTCTTCATGTTAGATATAACGAATATTGCAGTATAATCAGCATATATGGCATTGTTACTCCTTCACATTTAGGGATATCACTGGTAAGGAGTAAATACAATATTGGTCTAAAGACACTACCTTATGGGAGTTTTCAGAGAGATAACTATAACCTAAAACAGAAGTATACAGATTTTCTAATTGCAAAAAATGAATAATTAAAACTTAAAAAACAATAATTATAATAATTGTAAAACGAAACATATTCCTTATTAATTGCTAAAAAAAATAAAAGAAGATTCATGGATCAATTTTCCAATACAATTTCCTTTATTATGTTATTGTAACTTTTTAAATTAATTGATACTGAAACATCACGAGTTGCTCTATAATTCCATAACTATTCCCAATTGTTTTAAATTTAAAGCCATCAGACTCAAACTCGAGCACGTTATTAATTAGCACCGTATAGCTTCGGACAGTAACGATCGATTAGACGAAACGTCCCGTATATAAATATCAGCTATATATATGCTAATTAATATTCTGTTATATAAATTGATAGTTAAATTAAGTGAAATTGATGGACCTTTATTTCAATTTTTGTGAAATGGCATAGTGACAGACCATGTTCTGTAAACTGAAGTTAACTACGTGTTGTTGCTGGAACTGGAAAAGTCAATCGGAAGTGTCCGATGATGAGATCAAAAAGGACGCGACGCGAAACGTCGATCTTTCGAAAGGCGATGACAATTCAACGACTAGCGACAACGATTTAGATGAAGAAGGTAGGATTTTCTATTGTATGTTTTTTATTCTCCTTGTTTGTCTTTCTAAAAATTAGTTGTATGACATATACTTTTTACATGTGTTTCAATTAATTTACTTCGTATAAAAAGTATATAACAGGAAATTTAATCCCGTAAAAATATTCTATCAGTTGTTTTATATAAGTTTATATAATCATTTCTGCATTTCTGATGTTACAACTAATCAGGACCATGTCAAGAGGTCAGCTCAGCTACTTGAACAGTGTGAAGCGGAATGTTATTTTTAAGCAGAATGACTTACCTGCTTCTTTATACGTATGTACAGTAAAGAACCTTTTCTGGTCGAGTTTTTCATTCAGTTCACCATTAAATAAATTGTTGACTGTAACGTTCCGGAGTCACATATATTGATCACAAAACACCTTCCCAATTTATCATAAAGCATATCCTATTTCAGGTTCCATCGGGAACATTTTCTCTAATGATATCGCCTGTTTTGGCATCGATGCATCGGGGGAAAGGTACAATCATGCATTAATCTAGGATATATTTAGTCACATATGGGATTCCACCTTCAAATTTTTAAAATGTTTCTATTTATTTCATAACTCCAAGCTAATACGCAAGTTTTAGGTGTGTTTACGTTAAGTTTTAATCAAGTTAGATTGCAATTTTGCATTTTCAAACATTAGGTGCTGTCCAAAGCTTAACTGATCAGTATGACCCAAATCACCAGTTTCAAATCACGCCAGCAACCAAGTTGAGTAAGACTGGATGTCTTTTGAAGAAATTTTTGGAAGTAGCGTATCGAACTTTTGTTTTGAGATTTCTCCCTCCTTTCATGACATGAATTTTGTGTGGAAAAGTAAGTTTTTGTTGATTTGTGGACCAAAAAGTACGAAAATTATTGCAAATCACAGCGATTTATCAAGGACACGGAGGGGCGTATTCTAAATTAACATTTTAATTAAAGCCCATAATTTTTTTTGGGTCGACAATCCGAAAAAATGGATAAAAATCATTTTTATACTTTTAGCCAATTTTCGAGCAATCATTAACTTAGATGTAATTAATTCTCCTCTAATTATTTTTTTCTTTCTTTCTTCCTAAGGTCGGCGCCCTTTTAATTTTCGGAAGAGAACAATCGAGAAATCGTTTTTTTTTTATATCAAGCCGGAAAATCTGTACCGCGGAGAACGCAATTATTAATCGTGCCACGGGATAAAGTGAAATTTCCTAATTAAAGGAAAAAAAAAGGATCGCCAAAATTTCGTTTAGCCCTACCATTAATTTCATTTGCATATTGATTTAAACTGCAACTCACAATAATCCCATATCGATTAATGAAATTAAAAGGCATATCGTTACTTTTTACATTTGTAAGACGATTCTTTCTTAGTAGGCTTTACATATTAATATTTGGATATATCAACATATAATCAAATTTCAAGATAATATAGTTTATCCAAAGTAGCAGCGAACATACGGCATCTAAATGTATGACGTCAGAACGTCGCAATGTTGTCGCAACAACTATGAGTTTTAATTTATTTTGGGTTTGACATATAACACAATTTACAACATTAGTCGAAAAATGTAAACTACATTTAATTATACAGCCGCAATAGTTTATTGGTTAGAGTTGTTTTATTATATTTACGTAAAATTCTTTTCCTCGCCAACCATGAGGGAGTTCTAGGCATGTTTTTTTTAAGTAGTGTTATCCCCTGCAGGCCTGATCCACTTAATTAACAATTGTATATCCAAATAATATTTTTTGCTTTTATTAGAGAGCATATTTTGCCTTTTTACGTTTAGTTCTTGTTTCTTTCGATGAAATCTTTCCTTATCAAGTCATGTGTTTTTTGTTTCTTCTGTTACTACCTGTGTACACCATTCTTGATAAAATTAATCACTGAATTATACCTAATGATAAATGCATATCTAAAAAACAGTTGGTATTCATTGTCTTCTCATACATTCTAACCGAATGCTCATGTATTATTCTGAACAATTAGATTCATTTGACAACCGAACGACTTTTGCAGCCTCATTCCTTTACGTATTCGAACATATCAGACAGTATTGTATCTCTTTTGAACTGGAATAAAATAAGAAGGAAAATATTGTTTGATTATGAAACTAAATTACGAACTGCGACAGGCAATACATTATACATCATGATGACGTATGTTCACTGCTTCTTTGGCTAGACTATATTTTTCCGTGATATTATTAAAAATAGTCTGATGAATACTTGTTATTATATCTTAAAAGTCCTAAATTACTACAAATAAAAGACGAAAGATTTTGGCATTAAAATAACTTAATTTCTAACAACTTGTTTAGTCTATTGTTAACATGTACACTACTACTATTATCTACTTTTCCACGAACGCCATACTACACCAGCTCAAAATGGTCACTTCTCTTGGATTCTGTCCAAACTATGTCATCGAGAAATTAGACCGCCTCGATTTTGAAGAATTTTTTGTGCCAATTTTTGTGTGAATGTGTTTTTGTTTTTGCGGTTCTAGGCAATGTTTTCAATGACCTGGTTAATGATGTGTCTTTCCAAGTTTATAGAAGGATATAGGCGCTAGGAGGCATTAATAGTCCTCAATTTTGTGTTCTAAAACCTCTGAATTATGCCCAGATCGATCTTCTTACAATTTCATTTCTGGATATTTTATTTTCATATGGGCTTAAGGATGTATTTAAACAACACTATTTTTTGTATGTTATGAGATTTTCTCAAAATGACTAATACATTGTTTTGTCTTAACATCCAATTCTTCCTCATCCTTTGTTACATGAGTTTTCCACTATATTTTCGCTTTCAGTATCATTCATACACATTGTATATCGTAAAGCACATTAATATTATTTTGATTTAGTCTCTTCAAACTTAATGCAATATTTAATTTTCTTTACTCACATTTTCTTCACTCTACTCACTATTTCGTTGCAACTTTCTCGTAATTTTTACATACAACTATTATAACAGTATCTTCAGTTACTATGTTGCAATTCAGACACATCGCTTTTTCAATTCCAAACAGACATCCTCATGCCTAACTCTAAGCCTCTTCCTGCAAACTATCAAAGCGATAATTTGCTTAGTCTAAAACTAAGTACCGAATAATAAAAGTCTACTTACAGTAAGTCAAAGAATTTCACAACAGTCTTTTGTTTTCGATTTCGTATAAATATTACTTTAATTTATTAGTACAGTATTGATATTAAAAAATATCGTACTTTTTGGCACTTGGCCGATTTTCCTACTAATTTAGTTTCCTCAAGTTTAGTCAAACTCATTGAATGCAAGTGAGGAAGGCATATTCCATCTAGTATACAGGCATTACTTAATTACGCACTTCACTGATTTTAGTGTTTTTTTTTTCGGTGGAACTTTTTTTATGAATTTTTACATCCAGTGGTCCAAAAGGTTACATTAATAATATTTAAAATTTTCTTCAAAGTTAAAAAATTTAAATTAAAATTGAATATTTGGTTGTACCACCTGGTATTTTTAATTACATTAAGTATCATCGATCCCTAGCAAAAAAAAGTAATCAGTGGTCTTGATATTTTATTAAAATCAAGAGCCCAAGATCGAACGCTCAATTTCCTTCCGAAAAAAAATAATTTCGTTCAATGTCAGATGTTCGTGCCGTTTTGGTCCACCAATTGTGCAAAATGGGGACGACATCTATTATTTGACCAATTGAAAAAAATTATGTGGTAGGAAGGCAGATTCGTTGTGAAGACCCTTTTATATATTCGTTGGGAAAAAATAAGGGTTCCTTCCAAATAAATAGAGGAATAAGAAGGTTTTGACAAATTGATATGTCTGGCCAATTTCAAAAGGTATAGCTAATATATTATTGAAATATATATCATTTCAATACTTACGTTCTTATGTAATTGTATCTCCTGGAGGCCTAATCCACCTAATTAACAATTGTATATCGAAGTAATATATTTCACTTTCATTAGAAAGCATATTTACCGTACACTATTACGTTTAGTTCTTGTATCCTTCGGTACAGTGTTTCCTTATAAAAGCATTTTGATGTCACTTTATTTCTCCTTCTTTTGTTCTGTTAATACCTGTATACATCTTTCTTAATAAAAATAGATATAATCACTACTTTCTCCTTAATACATTTGCCATATCTGGAAAACAGTATTATTTCTCTCTTCGCACATCTTAACCAAATGCTCATGTATATTGTGAATAATCACACCTATATCTGTACATATAAATAATTTACATTATACGATAACATTTCCCACCGTTATCGTATATCGATTATATACTCACCTTTACTTACACCTTAGAAATTGGCATCATTGAATCATATCCTATTCAGAAAGTTTCATTCAAGTGAATAATTAAGCTGTTAACTGTCAGTCTATCTAACATTTGTTCACAATTCCATCATTTTCCAATTTCTTCTTCAATGTATCAGATCGAGTTAATCCAAATCAAAGGTATTATTAACCATTCCTGTTTCTAGCATGAAGTACAATATATCTACAATGAATTATTAGTAAATGTTATAACTAATATAACCTAATCAATTGTTATTCTTACGTTTACCTTTTTCCATCAACTTTTGTTGTCATAACACTATTTTTATTATCATCTTACTATTATCTTAATAACGTATATTCAAAACTTCTTTGGATAGACTATACATTTTCATATTATTAAATTAAAATAGCTAGATCAGTTTAGCTAGATAAAATCAGTTTAATATCACGTTTATCCTGTGTATATTGAAGGAACTTCAACTCAGACCATCGTAAAGCCAATTTAGGCCTATGGGGTGCAAATATGGGATTGCACTTAAAATTCAAATCAAACTAGTCATCCAACGCTGCCAAAACAAAAGTATTCGATTAACTACCAATGCCTATCGCTACGTAACCAATGAAGAACCACACGATGACCTGGAAATCAAATGGATTTGCGTTTGCTAACGTGTAGGCAATACAACTACTGGACAACGCGCAGGATATTAGAAAATTGAAGCGTACCAAATCATACCAACTTATATAAAGTGTATACCTTTAGTGTTAACCATAGCTCAAGTTATTATAATTTTATAATTAAGGATTACATATTTATGAATATGTTATGAATGAATTCTTGTGAATTAATACAACTACAAATGAAATGTAGTAATAAATTAATTTATAATTAAGACTGTACTAATCATATCTAGTGAAGATGTTATCAAAAAAAATTATCAAGGGAACATTGCAAATAATTGCTGCATATGCGGCATTATTGTTGTTTTTTCATCATGCTTCTAAAAACTAATTAAAATGAAACACAAAGTTACTTTTTTCGATAGTTTTTTTTATACGTTCGTATTTTTAAATAAAACGATTGAATTGTTTGAAGATATAGCAAACTTCAGTAAACATAAACTTAAATAGAAGAAGCATGTACACTAAATATGTTTAGTGAAACGGACGGATCGTTTGTTAACGGCTTAAATTATTAAAATTGCAAACATTCGAATATCCAACGGGTCGGAATTTCCGAAGATCCAACGAATTAATTTCGGTTCGACCTCACTCCGTCTCCCGTCAGTCAGGCGGTGTTGTTTCGGCCTTGGACCATCCATAAACCTTACGCAGATACCCCCGGTTTGGGACCGATAAAGAAACAGATCGGAAAGACGATACGCCTCTCAGGAAACCCCATTTTTTCTCCCGTTCAGGAATTTCGTTCATTCATATTTCATTTCCATTCATAAAATTGACTAAATCTATTGTGTAGATATAATATCAAATAAAAAAATTTATTTTTATTCAAATGCCCGAATCAGATAACAAGAAAGAGGTAAACAAAACTAAAAAACTTGAAAATGTTTTTCAGAAATTCTCAATTTATTTATTTATTTTTTGTATATAAAAACCATAAATCAATTTTAGCAGATTGTTTATAAATTCAAAATTTCTGGTATAAAATTATATATATATATATATATATATATATATATATATATATATATATATATATATATATATGTATGTATATATCGAAGAAAATAAGCTACCACGTCGTCGAACAATCAATCCTCCCACAGCGTCGGTTACGGGAGCCCTGTCCGAAAAATAACTTGTTCTCAACGTCGTCGATGGACGACATTCAAGTGCCAAAACGACGATGAAGCAACGGTATCTGTAGGAGCGGAAAATATCAACAGCCGTACCAGATCGCAACCGTACCAACCACAACCGTTTCGATTTATCATATTTTTCAAAGCCCTTTTCATGCAGCACATTTTGTTTGGTATA
Source organism: Rhynchophorus ferrugineus (assembly GCF_030347505.1). Lineage (NCBI taxonomy): Eukaryota > Metazoa > Arthropoda > Insecta > Coleoptera > Curculionidae > Rhynchophorus > Rhynchophorus ferrugineus. The sequence goes on from NW_027472580.1 coordinate 21,247,092, forward strand.
TATATTTTTTTGTATTTGATATTTTTTCATACATTTTTGTATTTTTGTTGCTTAAAATAATTGTATGTAAAATTCTGGAAGGGGAGTATTATAGCGACCTTGAGGCATGTCGAATTTTCCATCGTGGAATAACGGTCTATAAAATACCCAGAAATATAATCCCAGATGTTGAACACGGGCGGGGTGCCAGCAGCGCCAACTAGAACCCGATAACGAATAGCTGGCAAACCCCGAGACGTTTATATGGGATGTTATTGAAGGGTATTTCGATTCATTCAGTGCTCAACCCTCGTTTGATTTAGACGTGCCACCATCGACTGCCCAAGCCTCTTCTCCAGCCAATAAATAACGGTCACATAATGTAAACACCACTGTTTCATTTCGTTTTACCTCCATTCACCGAGCCACATCATTTACCCTAAACCCATCGGTTCTATCTTAGTCTCTGCTGTAATAATGAACTCGCGACACTCTACTACACAAGATCAAATGGCTTGATCCTTTTTTGTTTGTGTCCAAGTTGTAATATTGTACATTGACATAAGAATGTAATCTCTCCTCATGTCTCCTTACGATTCTCTTGAAGTGGCAGTCGTTATCTGAAGTCTTGGTGTAAGTAATCACTCGTGTCGTGGGGTGCACCTACAATACTTCTCAGGGCTTATTAGGCATTTATTGTATTTATGTTACTATTTGCGAAATATCTCCATAACTGAATTCCGTATGTCCATATACTTTATTATATACTGATTATGACTGTGTGACTCTTCCAACTAACCAATACATTTTCCTATATTTGAACTCCAATTTTTTCCTTTTATTTCTACATGTTCTTTCCAGTGATCAAGATTTATTGCGTGATACTTAGTGTTGTTGCTATATGGAATAATAGTATTATATTTTGTTATTAGTCTGATTATACGTGAACTACTCATGCATAGATCTACCTTTATTAATTTTTATTTTCCACGTTTAGATCCAATTATTTATAGTGTTACTTGCCCGTTGTAATTTTTGTGTAGTTCCTTCGCTATTGTCTCCGACAGCAACAATCGCAGTATCATTAGCAAATCTCCAATACACTTCCTTGTGGTAAACCTATTCTAACTTATTTTATTGTAGATTGGCTTCCGCTTGTTCAACTCTAAACATTCCAGCCGTTATGTAAGGTTTTAATAATTCAGTTCAATTCAGTTTCTGTAACATTTTCTGTAGCTTATGAACAAGGCCGTCATGCCATAATTTATTAAAGGCTTGTGTTACATCTACGAATATAGTTGAACATACCTTTTTACCTTCATAGACTCTGTCAATTACATGTATTATTCTATGTAATCTGCAATTGTTGAATCTTTGTTAATAAATCCAAACTAGGTAACTCTATATGCGGAAGGACCGGATACTTTTTAATCAACTTATTAGAAATTTGTTCCAGCCAAAACTCATAAAAACAATAATGATAAAATAAATAAAAGGTCAATTGAAAAGTCCCCGGACTGACACATAGATGGCGCTACTAGAATTAAATCCATACGAGTTTTAGTTAGCCCTAACCATCAAAAGATGCTTGTATACATTTGACAGCTGTCGGATCATTAGTTTGTGAATTATAGCATTTTGAGTGAAGCAACTTTGGTTATTGTGAAAAAAAATGGATAAAAGGGAATTGGCGTGTTGATAAAATATTTCTTTTTGAAGGGAAAAATGCAGTTGAAGCAAAAACTTGGCTTGATGCCGAGTTTCTGGACACTTCCCCAGAAAAATCAACGATGATTCGGAGCAGTGTTTGAAGATGATCAAGCGTAATAAACCCGAGTTTTTGCGTCATCTCATTGTCAATGTGACAGTGGATGAAACATGACTTCATCATTTCATTCCGAAATCCATCCGACAGTCATCCGAATGGACTGCACACAATTTTCTGCAATTTTCATTGACTACCTTGAAAAAGGAAGAACCATCAACAGCGACTATTACATAGCGGTATAGGACCGTTTATAGGACGAAATCGCTAAAAAACGGCCGCATTTGAAGAAAAAGAACGTGGTACTTCACCAAGACAATGCACTGTGTCACAAGTCAATGAAAACGATGGCAAAAATCCATGAATTAGGCTTCGAATTGCTTCCTCATCCATCGTATTCTCCAGAGCTGGCCATCGACTATTTCCTGTTCTCAGATCACAAAAAAATGCTCGCTGCAAGAAATTTTCGTTAAATGAAGAAGTGATCGCCGAAACTGAAGCCTATTTTGGAACAAAGGACAAATCGTACTACAAAAATGGTATCAAAAAATTGGAGGGTCGCTATAATCAATGTATCACCCTTGAAGGGAATTATGTTGAATAAAAAAAACTAATTTTACCAAAAAAATGTGTTTTCTATAGTAGGCCGGGGACTTTTCAATTGCCCTGTTACTACATGCTAAGCTAAATAGGTATCACTGTCATATATATATATATATATTTAATTCTCCGGACAATAGCTGGATTTTATTTTTTCAAATATAAACTTTTATAATAATATTTTCGTCGCGCAGGGTTTTTTGCATAAATCCACCTACATCCCATCCGCCGGTGCTTTCGGTATCAGATCAGATTATTTGAAAACCAAATCCGTACGAAAACTATACATATTTTAACTCGGCATGTGTGGAATGGAAACTGTCGGTTTATATTTAATCCGATTATTTATTTTTTAATATGTTGCGCTCTGGATGTTTGCCATTCGCCACGAACTAAACGAAAAAGCCTCCACGGGAATTTTTAATATATCGACATTTACCGTTCGCCGATGATGTGTTTATAACTTCGAGACATTAAAAAAATTGACAGATAAATGTGTCCTCTTTTTTAATAGATGCGTTTTTTTAACTCCGTAGGGGATATGTCACGAAGTACCTATCTGTTTTATTAACCAATAAAATATTTATTTATCGAGGGTAATTTTTACATCCATCAAGAGTAAATTGAGCCACGCAGTATAAGGCTTTCAATAATAAACGGTCGATATTGACAGCATGAGTCGTCCATGTCGTATAAAAATAATATGTAATATAATACAATAAAAATGCGTTTTTTATATTATGGTATCCTCTGGAGACCTAATCCACCTAATTAACAACTGTATCAACCAGTCATGTTTTTTACTTTCATTAGAGAGCATATTTACCATTTTTTCATTCAGTTTTTGTTTCTTTCGGTGTAGTGTTTCCTTGTCAAATCATGTTAATATCAGTGTATTTCTCCTTAGCTTCTTCTGTTACTGTCTGTGCACGTTTTTCTTGATAAAATTTGATTTAATCACTACGTTTTCATACCGACATTTACCGTTCTCCCGTGATATGTTTATAACATAGCACACATTAAAAAAATTCACAGATAAATGTATCCCCTTTTTTCAATAAACGTGTTTTTTGAAACTCAATAAGGCAGTCATGAAATATCTAATATATCTGTGTTATTAAGTAATAAAAATAAATTGAATTATGCTTTTATAAGCGTTTCGATAAAGGAGGATCGATGTTGAGAGCATGAGTCGGCCATGTTGTAGATTTTTATATATATATATATATATATATATATATATATATATATATATATATATATATATTAAGAATACGAGTGAGCCTCGCTCTGAGCTGAACGAACACCTGATATATACGCAATATTTATTCATTAATGTGTTGTCGAGTCACTATTTGTAGAGTAACTGCATAGTTTCCAACGAAATGTTCCAAAGCATTTGTCAATTACTTGAACGAGGTTCATTTTTGGTGAGGTATGGCGATTGTGTTGGCCAAGGGAGATGTTTGATGATGTTCTCATGCCCCTCAAACCCCAAACCAACCTTAATCTATTTATTGTGGGCGCATTATCGTTTTGAAATATAGCATTATTAGGCAGTAACATGCTAATCATAGTAAGAACTTCATAATTGAGGGTATCGAGATATGTATTCGCAGCAATCCTGCCAGTAATGCGATTGAGAGGACCAGAACCTACCCCGCACCTGACTATAGGAAGTAGACAATTTGGATCGTAGGCTTTTAATAGGGTTCTGCATACATAAACCCACGGGGGTCCGTAAGAAAGAATGTAAGGGATGATTTATCGGAAAATGTCGGATTCTTCAAATCAGCAAGAATCCAGGTTTTATGATCGTTGCACTACTACTTTCACAGCTTAGCGTTTCCTTCAGTGTTGAGTTCTGGGTCACTTTTGATGCGCTGATTTTATGTTGTATGGCTCGAATCCTTTTTAATATTAAGCGGTCTCTACCAATTAACTTTGGATTTGCCCGTTATTATTCTTCACCGATGATGTCTTACCTTATTTTGTGTATGCTCTTATTAGTGTAGATACTGTCGATCGTAAAACATTAAATAATTTGATTTTTTTTGGTCATATACACGCTATCTCTAACCGAGTATCAACAATTCGTCTTCTTTTGTTTAATAGTCTGATGAAATGATTTTACTGGACTGATTTTACTTTTTAATCGCTTGCTGTAACTATCGCAGAACAAAACTTATAAAATACTGATATATATAACCTACACAAATTGGCATGTAAAATGAACAATACATATGCAGAAGCAGCGTTGCCAACATGCAACAAGATGTACTAAACTTCATGGTGTTTATATTATTTTGTCCATGCTCTCTGCTTCTCTGCATCTGAAAAGTGGGTGAAATAATTAAATTGAGAAAGATCACCTATTATTTCCAAAGTTTGGGAAAAATTGTACATCAATATACTCAATACAGTAATGGAATGTATAAAAGTTATTTCTAAACACCAATTTATTTCGAAATAAGCGCGAATATATAGAGCAAATGCAAAGTAAACCAAACAAATAAAGACTTAAAATTCTAAAAAATATTGCTTGGCTTCATTGCTAGATTCCTCAAATATATTGACATGTTGAACTCAAAGCCACTATGGAATATTTCTAGCTTATCTAATATAGCTATCATTCAATGTTGTACAGTATAATATGTACTCTGGACACCATAACCTAGTGTTAGTGTTAAATATTTCGAAAGAGCATCATTGCACCCAAATATCATTGTCAATCACTGTCAGATGTGATTATTGGACAAATATTAGAATCTTTAGGGTAACATTTAGTATTACATATTTTACACGGACAATAATTTACTGAAGTAATTTTCTAGATGGCTCATATATAATAATTATCACAAGAATTACTTATTGTTTACTGGGCAAATATCTGAACCAGTCAGGATAATAAAACCAAGATTGTACGATTTGATGCTGACGGACGTTTTCTTGTAGGATTTTCTGTAGCCCAGGAAAATTAATGACAACAAACTTTCACAGCTAACAGTTTAGTGCAATAAAAGTTAAATCCTACAGGAGAAAATGATTTGCTTTTTTTGTTGAAAAACGTGCTTAGAATAATGAAAGTTTTTCGAGACAAATGATCTTAGAGTTGAAGTTTATTTTCGCTTTAAATCATTGAGGTTGAGGCATTTGAGATTTAGAGAACCCAAAACTGATTATGAAAATACAAAAGAATCCACAACGTTGATGCAAATTTTAAACTGAAAGCATAATTGGGTATTATTTTTTCGAAAATGAGGCTGCAGTGACTTTTAAATTCATCCAAACATGAAGATGTTTAAATGAGTAGTAGTCGGAATGAAAGTAATTAATTATTAAGTTGATTATTGAGTAATGAAATTAATACGACTACTGGTGCAATAATATCTATACAAGTAGAATAAAAAAAGAAAATACAAGAACAACTCCTACCATCCATTAAATTTTATTAACAAAACTTTGGTTTCAAACATTAAGTACATAGAACGTATTAATCGATATTGGTTGTTCATGTATATTTAATATTTTCGTAGGAGGTATACTAATTGGGTAAACAGTTTGGTGAAGAAAATCGTCTTAGTACTAGTCTATAATCTGGAGGAAGTTTTGTCTCAGCCTTCATAAATAGTCTACAACAGGGGTATAATTATTATAATCCTATTTTATTTACAAAATAGGGATCAATCAAGTATGCCGATGGCAATTTAATATAACCATGGATGATAAACAAATTTATTAAAAGAAATAAATTGTTGTTTATTCGAATCTAATTTAACTGATAACTATATGATTAACTATATCCGCCAATCTATTAATTTCTTCAATTCAAACAAGAAAGATGATAAAAGTTGAAAATAAAATAGTGAACTAATATATATATAATAATATAATAGTAACTATTTAACTATAATAGTAACTATTTAACTATAATAGTAACTATTTTACTAAAATAGTAAAATAGTTAATAGGAAAACTGTTATTTTCTGTAAAGATGTGACTTCCTACCGACCTATAAGTTTATTACCGATAATCTCGAAAGTTTTCAAGAAATTATACATAAAGAAGCTAAACTATATAATAGAAAAAAGAAAAATTATTCCAGAACATCAGTTTGGCTTTCGCAATAAGCATGGGACTATAGAATAAGTGCATAGACTTGTAAACAAAATAAACACTAACCTAAATGCCAAAAGATATTGTTCGGCCGCTTTTCTAGACATATCTCAGGCTTTTGACAAAGTATGGCATACGAGCTTGCAGGTTAAACTAAAGAAACTTTTCCCTCATCCGAACTATTAGTTACTAAAGTCGTATCTCACTGATATACATTTTATTGTAAATCAAGGCGATGAACATACCGAATTAAATCCAATATATTCAGGAGTTCCGCAAGGTAGTGTACTGGGTCCAGTACTGTATCTTCTGTATACGGCCGATCTGCCCACCAAAAAATAACTACTGTGGCAACATACGCAGACGACACAGCAATCTTAGCATCCCATGAAGATCCACTCACAGCACCAACAAACCTACAAACCCACCTGGAGCAAATACAATTATGGTTGAAGACATGGCGCATTAAAGCCAATGAAACAAAATTCACGCATATAACGTTTATCTTGCATAGAAGAACATGCCCACCAGTGTATATCAATCATCATCAACTCCCCCAAGCAGAGCATGTTAAATATCTTGGTATGCACTTAAATCGACGCCTAACCTGGAAGAAGCACATACTCTCTAAACGGAAACAACTTGGACTTAAATTGTATCAAATGTATTGGCTCATCGGGCGCAAATCCAAGTTATCATTAGATAACAAGGTATTGCAGTATGAGTCTATACTCAAGCCCATTTGGTCATATGGAATCCAACTATGGGTACCGCTAGCAAATCTAATATATCCATCATTCAACGGTTCCAAAATAAGGTGCTGCGTGCCATTGTTAATGCTCCGTACTATATTTCAAATAAAGTGATACAACGCGATATTCCTGTAGAACCTATAACGAGTGTAATTCAACGTGTTTGTGTGAAGTACTTCGAAAGAGTGTCGGTGCATCACAATGTACTCGCTAATCACCATCAAGGATTGGTATGCTAAGTTTAGACATGGAGAAATAAGCACCGAAGACTGCCAAAAGACTGTACAAAGTGGGTGCCGCGCGAGCTCACTTTTGACCAAAAACAACGGCGAGTTGATGTTTCGGAGCAGTGTTTAGTGAGCTCATCCCCCGTATTCGCCAGATCTGGCCGTCAGCGACTATTTCCTGTTCTCAGATCTCAAAATAATGCTAGCTAGGAAGAAATTTTCGTCGAATGGAGACGTGATCGACGAAACTGAGGCCTATTTTGAAGCAAAGGACAAATCGTACTACAAAAATGGTAACGAAAAATTGGAGGGTCGCTACAATCAGTGTATTCCTTGAAGGGAATTATGTTGATTAAAAAATCTAGTTTTGCCAAAAAATTTGTTTTACAATGGTAGACCGGGGACTTTTCAATTGACCTGTTACTGTAACTGGTCGTGCATCTCGATTTCATTTTTTTACCAAATTTTTACCATCACCAAAATTAGAAATTATATAATTATTTTAGTCGCAGTACTTGTTTATAAAGAAGCAAGCTATGATAACAAAAATAATAAAACTTTTTTGTACGTTTGATTAAGACGTATGAAAAATCGCAAAAAGCTTTCGATTATTCATTACGAAAGCTACCAATCACTTTCATTACCTCGGAGCGTGTTTTCTTTTAACAGAAGTCAAAAGCCGCACAAATTGTATTTGGCCAGGAAGTCACTATTGAAATCGAAAATAAGTAGACATGATTATTTAGGTTTTAATGGAAAAACTTTTATGAATAATTCGATTGGATTCCGGCGTGATTTCTTTTCTGGCCGATTTCAAATTCAGTAAGTTTGAGTAGCCATGCTTTTAGAATATCGTTACGTCTCTTTCAATCGCTTGATGTTGTTTATAGAAGTTTTTAAATTATGAATTAGTAAATGATATTAATACCATAGTCCAATGTGTGTTTCACATTCTGTCTGTAATCCAATGCTGACACAATAACAAAAAAAACTAAAATTAACATATTTATTAATCTAGGTCTTTTTGCCTAGATTTAGGATCATCGTAATACAATAAATATCAATAACACACTCTAGAAGGAAACTTTAGCTTTTTGCAAATTTTGAAAATAAAGCAAGAACAATTGTTGATTGATATTTATTTAGTGATTATTTATTACTTTATTGATAGATTATTGGATCGCTGCTAAACCAATATCGTTCCTTAGATTTGATGTCGTCATGCTGCCAAAAACATGGGAAAATGTTGAAAATTATGGAATATATATTTGATGGATATTTATAATACTCGTATTGTACACTCTGAAAAATAGAGCTCTGAAGACTTCAGTTAGTTGGATCATTTAGGTTATGATACCAGTGATGATATCACATGACCCAATACGGATTGCACTATCATTATCAAAAAAATCAAAAAATTGATACTATACACTTGCTCATCTTTCAGGCAATTTAGGGATGCCATTCTGAAAAACAGGTTGTCCTTTGAGAAAAACCATTCATCGAGCCATTTTCTAATTTCTTCGAATTTGGCGAAGCGCGAGTCCCATTGATGCGAAAAGTTGATAGTCGGGCTGGGAAAGGTCTGAATTCTAGAGCAGTTACGATAATATGTCCCATCCAAGTGCTTTCAATGCTTCCTTGGCTGGTTTTGCTTATGAAACGGCGTATTGTCGTGTTGTAAAATAGCTTTACCATGTCTTCGAGACCTTTCTAGACATTTTTTCGATCAATTCATAACTCAAATTGATCATTTATTGTCGGTAGCGATCACTATTAACTCATCGTTTCATCAGGTTTACTGTTCTCATCACGCCACTCTGGTCCCATGAAACTCGATTTGGCCTTGGAATCTATCAGCCTTATGCAGGCTTCGCAAGCATGATTTTATCGCTTAGGGTTTGTATGAATGTTTGTAGCTGTCGATACGGTTGTTTGTCCAAACACATTACGATATTGTGGAAGGAATTTGCACGAGAACTGAAAACACTGGCTGAATAAGAACTTGTTTATTTCGTTATTGAATGATACATGTGGTCGACGGGAGAATGGACAGGATATTAGGTTAGGTAAAAAGGAAGTACGAAGGGATTAAACTTACAAGAGTGATGGTCTTTTATAGTCGGGAACCGCATGGTACCAATCCACCGGCGTTGCCAACCTTTGAACTTGCTGTAGGTGAATGAGTGGTGGCCTAAAGGGCCATAGCGGTCGCTACAGGTTTTCAAAATATAAATCCACTTTTCGATGCAGAACTGACTTCCGATCATACCTCTGAAGCAGCATTTAATAGGCGATTTTTCTATTTTCTATTTGCCTGCCATTTAATTGATATGTCACGCATCTTTCCATCTTTTATATAGATTAGATCCAATAACTCTTACAGTTTCGTATCTTCAAACCCTTTTGGTCTACTAGAACGTCCTTTGTCTTGCACAACGAAATGAGCACTTTTGAATTTTCCAAACCAGGCCTCACATGTTCTTAAGATTAGAGTAGGCTCACAGTAAGTTTCTAACATCAAACTATGACTTTCAATGGTTTTTTTTTATTAAATAAGAAAAGTAATGCGTGCCGCAAATACACGTTTTCAGACACGAAACTCTTCAAAGTGGTATAAATCTATGACGGTGTTACTTTCGCAAAATGTGATATTTATAGCCACAGAGAAAATAGAGAGCGCTAATTGCATTTAATAAGATCTATTAGAGCCCTGTCTTTTTGTTTTCTTGTACTAAAATAATCATTGAGTCTTTTCCAGTTAATATTCAATTTACCTGTTGAATGTTGGTTTTAAATAAACTTTTTTGAAATATACGTGAGCATACGCCGTTTATTGGCCGTAAGCAGTTGGGATGCTGCCTCCTTTGAATATTCCAAGAAATATGGAGATCTCGTCCCCACACCTAATAATGTTGAGCGGCCGCCAAATCAGGGCAGTTTTGGTACGAGTATGGCCTGAGGAAGAAGGAAGAGTCCTAATTAAAGGGCAATTGAATGATCTTCTGAGCTGGCTTCTCGAATAAACCATAGTAGAATCCAGTAGTTTTATTATAAAAACCACGTGCCCACCCTCCATTCTCACATAATATCTGAAACAAATTGTGTTATATTATGGACTTGGCAATATCGGGGGATAAAACAAAGGACAACTAAAAGACCTACTAACAGTGTCATAATACAGCTGTAATACAACAAGAACATTTCCAATAAAAATCTCATCAACTTCATATTTAATAGTATCAGTACTTATCATTCTAACCCATTTTACCGCTAAGAACGGGCACCCATTACCTCGTACCTATTCGAAATTATTGACTAGAGACGTAATCTGTTTTTGATTGATTAAAATAACATCTGTGTCAAATTATCATATTTAATCATAGCGACATCTGTTAAAAAAGCCGGTAATGACTTTCCGGTACAGCTGGTAAATCGTAGTTTAGTAGAAATTAGTTTTTAAACACGCCTCGTATTTTTGTTCATCATTGCATTGGGTATAAAATGCACTTTTCCAAATTTACATCAGTTCCCCACTCGAGCATTTTATCAATTATATAAGCATCAATGGAGTAATCCATTTGCCGAGAACAAAAACACCTTTCCCAAACTGGATGTTCGTTCGTGCTATCTCGGCTCGGGTAATCTGGTTCGCCGGTGCCGCTCTTCCTCCTTGCAGCTGGAAACGGTCCAATTTCCATATCTCTCTTTCGAGCGGCCTCGATAAAATACGTCCGATTGTATTTTTCTCCAGTTAGAAATTTTTAAAAAGTTCGCAAAGTCCATTTGTTTGTTGGAGCGGACGGAGTTAAACAAGTAGAAACATGTCGGGTAAATATCGGAAAACAATAAAACGGGCGAAATTACGTGCCGCTCGCTACGTAAACGATGAAATGCATTCGTCGCTTCCTGACGTTTTCCGGTTCGATTCTGATCCACTATTGCAATGATATTTCTGCGTAAACAGCAAAAGTACTACTGTATATGGTTCCGTTGTTATACTATTGCCTGGGGAAATCAACTAACTTAAGCTTATATGTTTGGAATTGGGAACTATCGACTGTTTAGTAATAGACAAATTTTTTACTATCGACTGTTTCAGTCCAATACAGCATTTAAACTAAAACATGTCCCAGACATTTGGAAGATGGCGCAAATTATAATGATTCCTGATATATCACTGCTGCCAGTAATATCGAAGGTTTTTGAAAAACTCCTGTTGAAAATAATGAAACCGATCATAGAGAGAAAAAACCTAATACCAACACACCAGTTTGGGTTTATTAACAAGTATTCAACAATTGACCAGCTCCACAGAATAACAGATGTTATTGAAAAAGCCTACCAAAGTAAAAAAGTATGCTCAGCTATATTTTTTGATGTAGCACAAGCTTTCGATTAAGTTTGGCATGAAGGCCTTATTCATAAACTACAGAAAATGCTACCAAAACAACACACTGAACTATTAAAATCATACATTACCACCAGAATGTTTAGAGTCACACAAGAAGAAGCTTACTCTAGAATAAAAGAAACTAAAGTAGGTGTATCACAAGGAAGTGTACTGGGACCAATGCTTTATCTACTCTACACTTGTGATATACCACAAACGGAAAATATTACGATGGCTACATTTGCTGATGATACCGCGATTATAGCTGTCGGAGACAATAGTGAAGAAGCCTCACGAAAATTACAACAGTGAAGTGACAATATAAATAATTAGACACAAGCTTGGAAAATAAGAATTAGTGAAAGTAAATCTGTACATATGCAGTTCACCTATGAACACACCGTACAAGCACCTGTAACATTAAATAATACTATCATTCCACATAGCAACAACGCTAAATATCTCGGAATAAATCTCGATGCAAAACTTCGCTGGAAGGAACATATAAAGAAGAAAAGAAAAGAAACGGAATTGAAATATAGGAAAATGTACTGGCTAATTGGAAGGAAATCGCAATTATTAGTACATAATAAATTGCTATTATATAAGCGAATACTGAAACCTATATGGACATACGGATTTCAATTATGGGGATGTCCTGCAAAGACTAACATAAATAAAATACAAATTTTTCGAGACCTTCAGATATCCAAAGTCAGTCAAGAAATCAAGAGAATTGCAAGGGGGCATGAGGAAAGACTCCATTCTCACACGAATATTGAAACATTGCAACTATTGGATACCACCAGAACAGGACACAAACTCAAATGAATTAAACCATCTGATCTTGTGTAGTGTTGTGTAGTGAGGTGCATAAATTAAAAAATTCAGCAGTGACTGAATCACAATGACAAATTGTAAGTTAGACGGAAACGACTATTAACAATATATTAATTAAATAATAATAAAAAGACTGTTTCAATCGCTCTTTTCTGTTCGACTGATTTGACTACTTTTTACTAGTGACCTTTTTTGGAACATAAACAGAAACCATGAATCCCTTAGAAAAATTCGAGCTTGCAGCGAGTCCAAAATGTTTGTTTATAAATTTTGGGTCACCGATGTGACGGTTATTCCTGGTTGCTTGATTGGGACGTATCTCGCTTTATTGAAATGTATAGCGTATATTATACAAACATTTTAGCCTAATTCCTAATTAAATAAATTTTTTCTTAATAATAAATAAATTTTAAAACATTCGAATTTAACAGTTGGTGGTCTAACAGTTGTTTACATGAATACTTCACATATTCACCAATGCATATCGCTGATCAAATCAGCAAAACAGCAAGCATTTTTTTTTAGTGCCATATTTCAAGTTTTGTTCTAAATAAATAAAATCCCATTGGTAACCGGAGTTTTCGTATTTGCAACAATTTGCTATAGTTTAATGCAATTCCCTGTTTATATTTACTATATTTATAATTTAATTTTAATCCAAGAAAGTGGAAAAAACACATAGTGCCATATTACCGTAACTAAGCGACAGCACGGCTTCCTATTACTGCCACAAAACTGGAACAAAGTATCACATTCTAGTTTTCGTAATTGACAAGCGTAAAATTTTATTGCTGAAACTTTCAGCTCGGATGCCAATCGAATAATCGATCGCATATCCTGAGCGAACGATACTGATGCATTAGCTTTTATGCCAACCTGACCGATAAACTATTAATGACAACGTTTTAAGTCATAATTCGTTAAGTAGAACGATCTATAAGAGGTCGGCTTGGTTTAATTTTTTTCTTATTATATTTTAGAATCCTCTTTTTACCATTTAGGATCTCAGGATGGCAGAAATCTAAATATTGACCATGTAATGGGTGTTCTTTATTACACATATTCTTCCCTTTGGTCAATCACAAAAATAAACTAAAACTGATTTTATTGTGACCAGAACAAGAAACCCATGAAGAACAGTCATTACTGCGTAACAAATATTTGTATATTAAAATATATGCAAACTATCCCAACAATTAACACTCACTAACCCTTTTTCTAAGACATTCAATTAAATATAATTTCCATTCCACAAGTTATAATAATCAACAAAGTATTAATAAGTTTAAATTACTACCCCACTGAACATTACATCAAAATTGTCACGAGTAAGATTATTTTCACAACTGTAACAACATCAGAGCATTAAATTTTTAATTATATGCACCTCACTACACAGCACTACACAAGATCAGATGGTTTAATTCTTTTGAGTCTGTATCCTGCTCTGGTGGTATCAAAAGTTGCAGTACTTCAATACTCATGAGAATGGAGTCTCCACATGCCCCCTTGCAATTCTCTTGATTTCTTGACTGACTATGGGTATCTGAAGGTCTTGATGTATCTACATAACTATATGTTATTCCTATAGTATTTGGGTGTGCCCCCAATTCTTCTCCGGGCTGTTCTGAAAATTTTAAAATGTATTTTGTTTATGCTACTCTTTGCACAACAATCCCATGAGGTGGTGAACTGCACATGCACAGATTTTCTGTCGTTAATTTTCCAAGCTTGTGTCTAATTATTTATATTGTCACTTGCCTGTTGTAATTTTCGTGTGGCTTCTTCACTATTGTCTCCGACAGCTATAATCGCAGTGTCATCAGTAAATGTAGCCATAAGTATAGTCTATTCAAAGTTTTTTTTTGTACATACGCCATCAAGATAATTTTAATATGTAGACAATTTAAATTTAATGTACTACCTGCCGCAATTTGTAAATTCGTTTTGTAATCTCATTTTATTCTAGCTAAAAAGAGACACAATGCTGTCTGATTAGTTCGAACATGTAAACGAATGTGCCTGTTAAAGTCGTCTGATTGTCAAACGTATGCAAAATTCTTGAAATCAATAGTGTATATCTCTAACCTATAAACTATTGCGGCTGTATAATTAACTGTAGTTTTTAGATGTACTGTAATAAATTATATTTGATAACATTTTGTTCAATTATTTAATTTCTATTAAAATGCTATTGTACATCAAAGCCCAATTGAACCAAAACTCTAACTTAGATAACGTATGTACAAAATATCTTTGAATAGACCATTCAATAAAACAGTGAACTCACGTTATCTAAATTTATGACGTCAAAACCATTGCAACGTTTTGCATCAACCTTGAGTGTTAGTTCATTTTGGCTTTGATGTATAACAAAGTTCCAATTTAAATAAAAAAATGAAACAAAAACAATGCTATTGAATAGGTTTTTTAATGGAGAATGAATTTTATTAAATGAACTAATACATATTTGTATATTAATTAAATTAATAAGGAACACAATTAGAGGCTTTCTTTTTTGCAATATAAATTATATTAAAGTAATGTATTCATAATAATTAAATGAACTACTGACTCAAAACTTAGGTCTATAAAGTAAATAACCAAAAATAATTGATTGACCGTTCAAGGAATAAATTGTCATATAGTTACATTTTGTATTACATTAATCCTAAATATCGTAATATTTGTTTTACATATTTTAAAGTCTCCTTTTACCAACTATGGGTTTATCCGGACTGGACCTGCTATGTAACGTGGGCTCCGAACCACGGTTCTCGGCATTAAGCCTACCGACTGGCCAGTGACCAACTTTAGAAGTCATCCCAGAAGACATCCGGTCTTACCCAGCCTGGTTACTGGCGTGACTGGGATCATTTTCCTTATCGGATTTTACACTCTTGCCTAAGTCAATTACAAATATTAAACAATCACAAACATAAATTTACCGACCATACCCCAGCAGGATTCGAGCTCTCGGCTATCGCAACAGTAGGAGGACCGTCCTGTTACCTTTACCACTGCACCACCAAGCCTGCTATCTTAATATTTATCAACGGTTTAAAATATCTAATTATTAATACTAATTATATTCATAGTTTCTTCTATGAGGAATTAAAATTCTACAAACTATTTTATAATTTCTAATAGTCTACAACATTCGTTCCAACTCTTGATGCACAAATTGATGTATTTATTACTTTGCAGCATTTGATTACTACTTCCTTGCCAAATGTATTTACTAATAAAACCCGGTGTGGATTACTCACTGATGAATTTCTTATTATATGCACCTCACTACACAGCACTACACAAGATCAGATGGTTTAATCCTTTTGAGACTGTGTCCTGCTCTGCTGGTATCCAAAAGCTGCAATACTTCAATATTCTCATGAGAATGGAGTCTCCACATGCCCCCTTGCAATTATCTTGACTACTTGACTGACTGTGGGTATCTGAAGGTCTGGATGTAGCTAGTTATTCCTATAGTATTATAGTATTCCTATAGTATTACAGTATTCCTATAGTATTACAGTATTCCTATAGTATTACAGTATTCCTATAGTATTACAGTATTCCTATAGTAGTACACACACACACACACACACACCAAGATTCATTTCGAAATATTTTGCGGTGTTGCTATATGGAATGATATTTTTATTTAATGTTATTGATACTTGTACGGTCTATTTGTAGGACATGCACAGATTTTCAGTCCTTAATTTTCATGTATTGTGTCTAATTGTGTCTAATTTACATTGTCACTTGTCTGTTGTAATTTTCGTGTGGCTTCTTCACTATTGTCTCCGACAGCTATAATCGCAGTGTCATCAGTAAGTGTAGCCATCGCAATATGGTCCATTTATGGTATATCACAAGTGTAGAGAAGATAAAGCATTGGCCCCAGTACACTTCCTTGTGGTACACCTGCTTTAGCGTCTTTTATTGTAGACTTATATGTTACTCTTCTTGTTTAACTTTAAATATTCTGACTATAATGTACGATTTTAGCAGTTCGGTGTGTAGTTTTGGTAATAATTTCTATAGTTTATGAAGAAGGCCTTCATGCCAAACCTTATCGAAGACTTATGCTACATCTAAGAATATAGCTAACCATACTTTTTTACTTGTGGACCTGGTCAATTATTGAATGCTTGTTAATAAACCCAAACTGGTGTGTTGGTATTAGGTTTTTTTCTCTCTATGCAATTACCTCTAATACAATGATATACTATGTCTCCGGAACCTTATCAATTACTACCAGTTCTTAAGCAAAAACAATTTTTTTTAGATGATCTGAGTTCACCACATATCAAATTAATTGAAGTTATTAATATTGAATATATATTGATTAATTTTGAATCTGAGAAAGTTGCACGCGAAAGTCCAAATAAATTGTAAACAAAGGACAGACGATTCTTGTTATTTTGGAATTTTGTTACATCTAAATACCCATTCCAATAAACATACTTACACATTAATTGGTTGTCTCTACAAATAATGTAGAATGTAACTTTTTAAGATCATACTTTTCTTAATCGTTAAATCATAACTACGATAACACTTTAATAGTTTCAACAGTACGGGAATAACCACAAGTAAAATAAAACCTTAAAAACCACTGCTTAGAATTTAATAAATTGTTTTATGATGTTTTTACTTTGACTTACCGTCTTAATATCGTTTCAAATACAAAACCGGTAGACCGATCAAATACAAAATAAGGACCGGTCTTCTGATTTAAAATTGTTCTGCTGGTATTTTACTGTACAACGCTGCCAGAGTTTACGTCACAACGTAAAATTACACGTCCGTAGTCGATTGACATAAAGCGAAAACGGCGAATGACCTACTGTATCAGAATTTTAGTTGTTTTTGGTCAAAAGTGAGCTCGCGCGGCACCCACTTTACACAGAGCTTTCTCATACCCAAATATTCGTGAATGATATGATATACACGTTCAATTAATATCTTTAGAGTGTCTGCTATTTCATTCAATTTCAATTTACGGTCATTCAAAATCATTTTGTGGATTTTTTAAATGTTTTCATCGATAACAACCTCTTTTGGACGTCATTTCACCATGTCTAAACTTAGCATACCAATCCCTGATGGTTGATTTTCCTGGAGCAGTATCCGGAAACTCGGCATCAAGCCAAGTTTTTGCTTCAACTGTATTTTTCCCTTCAGAAAGCAATATTTTATCAACACGCGAAATTCCTTTTTATCAATTTTTTTTCACAATAATAAAAGTTGCTTCACTCGGAATGCTATAATTCACAAACTAATGATCCGACAGCTGTCAAATTAATCACACATCTTTTGAGGGTTAGGGCTAACTAAAACTCGTATGGATTTAATTCTAGTAGCGCCATCTATGTGTCAGGTCGGGGACTTTTCAATGAACCTGTTATTACGCAACAATTTTTAGTTTAAAAATCCTTATAAGCTTTAACCGTGTCAAATTTCGCGTCTCCCGGTGCTTCCGTTTTGCTCAAGTAGGAAGGTGAAATTTTCGCTAAGCCGATTAATATAGAGAATATACACTTTACCGCGACGAAACTTTAGCACACTACATTTATTTTATTATTTACAATAAAAATGTATTTTTCGCTTTTAGATTTCACGATTAAAGACGAATAATCATGGTACTCATCTAAACATCACAATGAGACAGTTATTGTTTTCTTAGATTTCGTGTAAAATCGTGAAGCTCGAACTACGCGACGAAATTATAACACAGTTAGGTAAAATATCAAATAATAAAAATTGATAATTATTTTCAATTTTTATTTGAGTAATGGGTACATGCTCTTCTATTTTTCATAACTTCAATCAGTATCTTGGGCAGCGTTTTATATAGGTTTTTAACATACTCTTGATCCACTTACCTTGAATAACATTTTTAGCTCTTCAGCATTATTAAGTTGTTTACCATTTTAGTACACAGCAAATGCTAGCTTACCTTAAGAATTTTCAAAAATATTGAAGTAAGGGCCCCTTTAAGATTTAAAGGTTGTGTTCTGGAAAATAATCTTTAACGAGTTTCACAGTATGAACAGCAGCATCATCTTTCTGAAAAATATAATTCTGACAGGCAATTTGTGTTCCATATTTGGAGTAACCGTCCGTCGATAATTAGCACATAACACTTTCTCCATCCAACTCTGTGCGGCTTAAATTCCTCTGAACTTTTCTTGAACCAAAATGAAAATCGGTCGAAAATATTACATGACGCTCCTTTTTTTTCATGGAATATGTTCTTGGGAGAATAGTAATCGTTCTTTCTTATGTTTTCACTTAAACTACTGTAAAACTTTCTTGCTTCTTAAGTGCTACTTACTTATTTCAAAATTGTCTTACATGTGAGAACACTGCGCTACTAAACCGTTTCTCTTTGCATTTTCTTTATTATTTATAACGTTAATAAGTAACGGTCACTGAGGTAATAAATCTCCGAAAAAAGGACACACTGTATGTAACTTATGGAGTAACTAGAATAATTTCATCATCACGTTATCAGGCTTCAAGGGAGCGCCTACTTTGTCCCAGTTATATAAATCAGTCATTGTAGTTAATTGTACCTATTCTTATCCATAATCGTCAAACAAAGGACAATTTATATCACTTCCATTAGTTGTAATGCATATAGATTCATCTATCATCGTTAGTAGTTTAATATGCATTAGGTTAAATAAATATATTTAAATTCTTTGTCATTTTTTCTTTATAAACGAATAGTAAAATAATGCAAGTATCTACTACGATATTTTTTTTAAAATTAATGTGTTATGACTAATCGTTCCCAACTAACTGACAATTTGTCTCTACAGTGACTTAAAACTAGTTAATTATCTAGGAAGACCCATTTTAGACTCAGGCCGTTACTTAACCTCTAATTTAAAAGTTACCATTTAGTTCATTCACGCAAGATTACATGGTTCAGTTTTCTAGACTCTGCGTTCTAGTTCATTTAACAATGAACTTCACGATAACTCCTTGGATATCTCCAAGAGTTGCAACGCTTCGGAGTTCGAGAGTGTTGCGAATCTCTTACTTTCCCTAACGATAGTTAGATTCCGAGGGTCTGGGTATAAGTAAGTATTCCTATAGTACCTGAGTGCATCCACGATACGCCCTGGGATTTTATTCTGAAGTATTTGTATTACGTTGATATTACTTTTCACAGAACATCCCCATAACTCAATTCCACAGGTTCACATACATTTTAGTATTTACTTGTATAGCAGCAACTAATTATGTACGGATAATTTAGGGTTTATTCCAAACAAGCAATACATTTTTGTACTTTAATTCGAGCTCTTTTCTTTTCTTTTTTATATACTTCAAAATAAATAGAATAAATGATATAAATTTAAGCTGAAAGAAAATTTATAAAAATTTAATCAATTAACATTTTCCTAAATCAATCCTGTTGTTCATCTCATAACTAGATAAATTACTGTTATTATAAAACAACAATATTCGAATCATCTGATATCGTTTCCTAGGTTAAATTAAGCCGTACGCCCGATATATACGCCGTGACGCCTTTGCAAAGGCCCGCCAGCGGGATAGACAGCTGCGCCAAAGTTGTGCAGCCTCAGAATAATCGTATTGTTAGGAATTTCGCCTCGGTGCGCTCCTGCTACCGACACAAAGGCGAAGCTGGAGAAGCTGTCCGACTATGCTCACGTACAATTCGCCTCCTTTTGCATGCCGCTGGTTTATGTGTGAAACGCTGTTCGGAGCGTTCAATTTAGAACTGGATCGTGATCCGTTCGCTATTCAACTAAACCGCAAACAATGCAGGCTTTCCTGCCGTTGCCCCATGACGGTTTCGGGCATTAAAACCGCATTAATTAATACGCTCTATCTTATTCGATTCCTATTTTATGAATTATTGCCGTTGTGCCGGAAGTAAATTAAAATTCTTTACATATAAATCAAATTCTGATCAACGTCTCAGAACATTGTTTTTGTATCCTCGAAGACTCTTTTAAAAGTTCCATTAGGTGTCGGAATTAATTCCTAACCTATTTTTGATATAAACAGATTATTTAAGACATTATTACAGACATTTAAAACTTTTTTCCGCTTTTTTCGATATTTATAAATACTAGATATATAACATTAATAAGAATAATAAATGTCTCTATATTCAATCAACTCACTAACCTTTTTAAAATGGCGTTTAATTAAATCAAATTTCCATTAAGTCTGAATAATCAACAAAGTATTGATACGTTTAAATTACTACGCCTTAGTATTATTTTCAGGACTGTAATAACTTCAGAACATCAAATATATGATATATACAGTCTATTCAAAATAACAGTGAACGGGAAAGGTCGCAATGTTGCCGCAGCAACTCTGAGTTTTAATACATTTGGGCTCTGACATATAACAAAATTTTAATATAAATAAAATAATTGAACAAATATTCTATTAAATATAATTTATTTTAACATTGTAGTACATCAAATGCATTTATTATCGAAGAACTTAAAACTACAATTAATTTTACACCCACAATAATTTATAGGTTAGAGTTGTTTTATAATATATACATTGAGCTATTTTCCACAATTGTATATCTGAGTAATGTATTTTACATTCATTAGAGAGCATATTTATGTTTTACGCTTAGTTCTTATGTTCATTCAGTTAGTTCATTATGATATTACTATATTTCTCTTTAGTTTATCATGTTACTATCTGTATGCATCTTTCTTGATAAAAATTCATTCAATCACTGCATTCTCCTTAATACATTTGCCATATCTGCAAAACAGTTAGTGTTATTTCTCTACTCATACATGTTAACCAAACGTTCATGTATATTCTGAACAATAACACACATGCTCATAAAGCTTTCACACTGTATAATACAATTCACTACAATTAAGACCATAGTAGTTTCCTCTTTCATCACCCTGTCTTAGTAATCATCAGCATTGAATCATAAAACAACATTTATAAAGTTTTATTCAATCACAGTCACTTTCAGAAATACTAGTCAAGTTAATAACCAAGCTGTTTATTTCCAATCTATTAAAAACTTGCTCAAGATTCTACAATTTGTCAATTTCTTCTTCAGTGTGTCTGATCGAGCTCATACAAACCGAAAGTGTTATTTTCGACAATGCCTCTTAAATCCAGACAGTTCTGGTTTGAATATCCTCCTCAACCTGAATATCTATTGTAATAATTCTTTGGAATACCCCATACCAACACATTTGGATTAAAAATGCAGTGATAGGGTGGGATACATAATACTCTGTGGTCTTAACATTCAGTAATCTAGTAGGCTTAATTCTAAAAAAGTAAATTACATAAATTGCAATTAAATATTTAATTTATATTTACCCAGTAATAATTTGAAATAGTTCATTCTTTAACATGATTTCCTCAAAACCTATTTTATGTACTTTAAGCCATTCCTTAATTGCAGCCTTTGTTGATGCACTTGTTGGGATTTTCCCCATCAGTGTAGTTCTTTAAAAGCTGATTTTCAAACTACTGCAAAGACAAATTATGGTTAATTTCTTACATGTTTGAACTTCTCTAACAGCATTCTATCTCTTTTTAAATAGAATAGAATGACAAGGATAATATTGTGTGACTGTAAAACTAATTTACAGCTTTAGACAGACATATATTGCACTCGTGTCACTTCTATTTTGAATTGACTATACATGATATTTCTTTACTTTTGTATTATAAACACAATTATAATAATGAATGAATAATAAATGAAGTAATAAATGTTTGTATATTAAAACAGAGAATATATGAATAAAGCACTTTTGATATACTATATACTTATACTTAACTTATACTATATATACTTAACTTTATCATGTATATTAAAACAAAAACGAACACAATTAGGTAATTTATTTTTTGCAATTTAGAAATATATTTTCAAAACTTCAAAACGTCTATAAAGTAAATAATCAAAATAATTGATACAAAGTTCAAACAATAGAATGCCATATAGGAACATATCTTATAACATTAAACGTTAAACATCTTAATATTTAACAATGCTTTGAAATGTTTACGCATTTACGCTTAGTAATTCATAATTTCTTCTATTTGTCCATCATGTATGCAAATTATGTAGTTAGTTTCATTTTAGCTGCTGCATATTTTCTTTACTTTATTTATGTATTCATATAATTTTTATCCTTTATCCATATTTATGACTTAAAATATAAATTGCAAAAACAATGAATACACCAAGCTGAATAAAATATTTTTTGTATCCTTCTTGGTAATTTATTCAACTCTTATCTCACCCAGCGCATCTTAATTAATTTGCCTTCTATGGCTTGCATTTGCCTACGGCGTTCTAATTTGTCCTATGTAGAAACTAACAGCTCCCCAACAAATGAAGTTTAGGGTAAATGAAGTGGCTCGGTGAATGGAGGTAAAACGAAATAAAACAGTGGTGTTTACATAATGTGACCGTTATTTATTGGCAATATAAAAAAAAAGGGAAAATACCAAATAATAAAACGGATGGCAGCGGAGTTACCTGAAGACGAGGCTTGGGCAGTCGATGGTGGCACGTCTTAACCAAACGAGGGTTGAGCACTGAATGACCGAAATACCCTTCAATAATATCCCAGATAAACGTCTCGGGGTTGCCGCCAGCTATTCGTTGTCGGGTTCCAGTTGGCACCCCGCCCGTGTTCAACATCTGGGATTATATTTCTGGGTATTTTGTAGACCGTTATTCCACGATGTAAAATTCGACATGCTCAAGGTCGCTACAGAAGAATTAAAATTCTATGAAACTATTTTGTAATTGCTAATATTTTTTACAACATTCATTTTAACTCATTCATTTTGATGTATAAATTGACGTATGTATTACCAAATATTTGAAAATGAATTAAAAGTTAATACCACTAAATTTGTACTTTATTACCTTGTAATAACTGTATATATGGACGCCCAAAAGAGGTTGTTACCGACGAAAATATTTAAAAAATCCACAAAATGATTTTGAATGACCGTAAATTGAAATTGAATGAAATAGCAGATAGTCTAAGGATATCAACTGAACGTGTACATCATATCATTCACGAATATTTGGGAATGAGAAAGCTTTGTGCAAAGTGGGTGCCGCGCGAGCTCTCTTTTGACCAAAAACAACAACGAGTTGATTCGGAGCAGTGTTTGAAGATGATCAAGCGTAATAAACTCGAGCTTTTACGTCGATATGTGACAATGGATGAAACATGGCTCCATCATTTCACTCCGATAGTCATCCGAGTGGGCTGCACATGATGGGTGCGCATGGAATAATTTTCATTGACTGCCTTGAAGAAGGAAGGACATCAACAGCCACTATTACATAGCATTAATGGAGCGTTTGAAGGACGAAATCGCCAAAAAACAGCCGCATATGAAGAAAAAGAAAGTGCTGCTTCACTAAGACCAACCGTGTCACAAGTCAGTGAAAACGATGGCAAAAATAAATGAATTGGGCTTCGAGTAGCTGATCTGGCCCCCAGCGACAATTTCCTGGTCTTAAATTTCAAAAGAAGAAGGAAGAAGTTTTCGTCGAATAAAGAGGTGATCCCCGAAACTGAGGCCTATTTTGAAGCAAAGGATAAATCGTACTACAAAAATGGTATCGAAAAGTTGGAGGGTCGCTATAATCACCTTGAAGTGTATCACCCTTGAAGAAAATTATGTTGAATAAATAAAACTAATTTTGCCAAAAAAGTGTTTTACTATGGTAGGCCGGGGACTTTTCAATTGACCTGTTATAAAATTGCCTGTCGGCATTTTACATTACAGCGCTCTCAGATTCTGATTTTAAAAATTAGGCGGCCGGAGCTGGCAGCGCGTCGGTCAGAGCCTAAAATATTTGTTTATATATTTTGTGTCGGCTATTCCTGGTTACTTGATTTAGGCGTATTTCGTTTTATTTCAGTTTATTTATTTGTAGCGCATATTACACTAAAATTTTACTCCTAAGAATTCTTCCACGATATAAGCTTTAACCGTGCCAAATTTCATCAAGAAAGGGAGACAAAATTTTCGCTAAGCCGTTTAAGAAACAGCTTTATTAAATGATCAGGTTAATTTTGTATCACTTAGAACTGTTGTGCAAATGTTCTCCGACAATAACATTATCCTCGTGTATGTCGGCCGAGAAGTGGTCAGCATCATTTCTCACCCCAGAAAATAATGAATCTATTACATTCATCTGATCGTAGGACCGATTGTGGCAATTTAACTTTTTCACCAGCACAACGTAACCAACCAACATTATTTATATTTAGCGCATTGGCTATACTAAGTGTCCTTAGGCTTCATCTGATGTTTCTAATTGGAGGGTAGACTTTTTTACACATAATCTTCTTCAGAACGTTTTGTCATCAGGGTACAACTTGTGTTGTTTACAAACACTCCAAAATTTTGCCTCTGTGAAGAAAATGTTAATTCGTAAAAATTTTTATGTGATGATGTCTTACGACTTTCGAAGTGGATTATCAAGACACGATCAACTTACTTCGACATTTGGTCATGAAATCTTTTCCTTTGTTACTGTGAATCATTGGAAACACGACTTTCCAATTCATTCAAGCATGATAGTGGTGAATATCTGTAATGCTCTGTGGGATTGAGTCATCCTTGCACATGATGTCCTGTAAAGTAGTGAATGAACAAGCATTTAGCTGTGCAAAAGATTTATTCACGTCAGATTCCGTATAATTCGACAAAAAAAGACTCAATCAGAGTGGAAAAAGTATCATGAATATTGGTTCAAGCGCATGCAAAGGTATATTAATCATTATGGACAATGCTTCGGAAAATAATAAAACCGTTTTCGTTAAAAATTACTGTCTTGTCATTATCAGACTCAACATATAGATAAATAGCAATTCTTATATTAGTTCAAAAATAGATAGTTAACCTCATCGTATGGTAAAACACCTAATTATAGTTTTAGTTCGTTTCTATCTAAAGAATCTAAACTCGCTTTACAGGGAAAATGTTTTTTGGAAGCAGTTTTTTTAATTTCCATGAGTTGAGCGCTGTTAGTATAAAATAGTGCTAATTTGTAATGATTTTGCTAATTAGTTTAATTAAACGGTATTATTTAGTAGTGGTAAATAGAAAAGGCACACATAGGCAAACTCGCTAATTGATTCATTACATTTCAATAGAGGGCGGTATATTTTGGAAGTAACTGAATGGAAATGAGAAAATCTATTCGTTTAGTTAATAGAACTAAAATTAATTTAGATTAATTATCTCTGTTTTATTAAAATAAGGTTTTATATAAATAAGGGTTACTAATATCTGAACTATTAATTTTTGCACTCTATTTTATAGACAATAATGTTATGAACTGCATAAAAAACTATTTTTTATTTAAAGCTTTATTTGTTAATATATGGAATTAATTAAATCTTATTAGAATCAGCTTTATATAATATAGAATGTTTATATAATATATAAATGCAATGTTGCCGCATCAACTCTAAGTCTTAGTACATTTTGACCTTGACATATAACAAAATTCTAATCTAAATAAAATAATAAATTAAAAATGTTATCTAATATAATTTATTTTAACATTATAGTACATCTAATGCATATATTATCGAAGGGCTTAAAACTACAATTAATTATACAGCCACAATAATTTATAGGTTAGAGTTGTTTTGTTATATTTACATTGAATGAACATTTTTCTACTTTAGTATAGGTAGAGTTACATAAAAAACATGTAGTGGTATTCCCCGAAGGCCTAATCCATCTAATTAACAATTTTATATCTGAGTAATGTATTTTACTTTCATTATGTTTACATCCATGTTTACCATTTACGCTTAGTTCTTGCTTCCTTCGGTATAGTGTTTCCTTGTAAGGACATCTTGATGTCACTGTATTTCTCCTTCGTTTGTTCTATTAATATTTGTATACACCTTTCTTTCAACTGCATTCTTCTTAATGCATTTGTCATATCTGCAAAACAGTTACTATTTTTTCTCTCCTCATACATTATAACCAAACGTTTATGTATATTCTGAACAATAACATACATGCGCATAAAGCTTTCACACTATATAATACAATTTCCTACAGTTAAAATATATTAATTATGCACCGATCTTTAGTTGTTTCCTCTTTCATCACCCTGTCTTGGTAATTTCCTGCGTTGAATCATAAACCAACATTCATAAAGTTTTATTCCATCCCTGTCACTTTCAGAATCACTACTCAAGTGAATAATTAAGCTGGTTATTTCTAATCTATCAAAAAATTGCTCACGATTCCACCACTTGTCAATTTTTTCTTCCATGTGTCTGATCGATCTCGTTCAAACCGAAGGTGTTATTATCGACAATGCCTCTTTCCATAAATTCAGACAGTTCTGGTTTGAATATCCTTCTCGCCCTGAATGTCTATTGTAATAATTCTTTGCAATACCACATATTAACTTAATTGGATTAAATATGCATTGATAGAGAGGAAGGCGTAATATTCTGTGGCCATAACGTTCAACAACCTGATCTACCATGTATCTTTTCTCAGGATTATTGCTAAGAAAATAAATTATATAAAAGGCACTTAAATATTTCATATATATTTACCGAGTAACAATTTGAAATAGTTCATTATTTAACATGGTTTCTTCATAACTTATTTTATGTACATTAAGCCATCCCTTAATTGCTGCCTTTGTTGATGCACTTGTTGCTATCTTCTCCACCAGTGTAATATGATATGGTGCATTGTCCATGATAATAACTAATGGTTCTTCCAAATTCTTTAAAAGCTGCAAAAATAAGTTATGGTTCATTTCTCCATAGTAGGCACCCTTAGACTTAGAAGAAAATACTAAGTCTGCACCAGAAATAAAACCATTCCTGTTTCCAGCATGAAAAACTAGACGTCTGCACTGAATTATTAATAATTTTCAATCAAAGTAACAAAACCTAATCGATAGTTATTCCATCGCTTACCTTTTTCCGTCAAGTTTTATTGTCTGTACGTTATATTTATTATCATCTTGCAATGAGTGACCCAATTTACGATTCTGAAATATCTGAAAATATCTGAATAAATATACAAATTGATATAATAATTCTGCCTTGATTTTGCTTGATTTTTGAAGCACAAAGACGATTTCTTTTTGGTGAATTTAATATTATATTGTTTCTTATGTTTTGAGATATTTTAGTGACCGTGCCGTACTAATATTCAGTGCAGCTGCAACACGCAAAAGAAATATTTTCAATATAAACCGGGACGATTTGAAATTTAATAAAACAACGTTTGCCGCTTTATAACCCGTAGCTATAATATTTTGAAGAATTTTGCTGACGTTTGACAAACGAACGACTTTTGCAGGCTCATTGGGTTACATGTTCAAACTTGTCAAACAGCATTCTATCTATTTTTAAATAGAATAAAATGAGAAGGAAAATATTGTCTGACTGTAAAACAAATTTACAACTTTCGACAGGCACATATTGATGACGTGAGTACACTGCTGAATATACTATATATCACTATCAACTACTATTTTGTTTGTTTACTTTTTTACCCAAATTAACGGAAAGGACCCGCCGCTATCAACGACAACAGCACCACACTGCCGCTGACTGATTTTTCCTTCGACAGCAGTGAACAAGTTAACATAGAGGTATGGCTCAGTAAAAATTTCCATCTTTCTAAAAACACACTTCTATCGCTGTTATTCTGAAAAATAGATACAAGCTCCTTCCAACTATCAACAAATTAGTCTCCTGAACTCATTATCAAACATTATTTAGAGAGTAATTCTTACGCTTTCATAGAAACTGTGTAAATGAAGTCTGCAATGATTACACAAATTGTATAGGTCTGTAGGTTATCTGCTTTATTTTATTTCTAGATTTTGCCATGTCATTAATGCTGCAGTAGTATTAATACATAATTTTTTAATGTTTTTAATTTTTTAACCCTTTCGTTGTGTAATCTGTAATGATTTTTAGTATATACAATTATATATATAATAAAATTATTATATTAAGAATATGACAATCATATGACATATTTTTGAATTAAATTAATTATTAGAATTGCATGAGGGAAGAACGACGAATTTTCAATACAATAAAACAACAACAAAAACAGAACTCTAATAGCCGGCTTGGTGGCACAGTGGTAAAGGGGATGGGGCGGTCCTCCTACTGTTGCGATAGCCGCGGTTTAGAATCCTGTTGGGGCATGGTCGTAAATGTATGTTTGTGATTGTTTAATACTTGTAAATGTTCTAGGCAAGAGTGTAAAATCCGACAAGGAAAATGATCCCAGTAACGCCAGTAACCAGGCTGAGTAAGACCGGATGTCTTCTGGGATGATTTCTAAAGTTGGTCACTCGCCAGTCGGTAGGCTTAATGCTGAGGACGGTGGTTCGGAGCCTACATTAAACTTTAGGCCCAGTTATTTAAAAAAGAACTCTAATGGATCCTATTAATTTAAAAGCGCAAAAAATGGTTATTAACCGACTTAAAAAAATGAGGTTCTATGTTGGACTGTATATTTTTTTATGTATGTTTCTGATTTCTCCGTCAACTGTGGACCGAATTTCAAAATTCTTTTTTTATTCGAGAGTGCACTTCCGAGGTGGTCCCATTTGAACCAATACAGGATCTGATGGTGAAATCCGAGAAAATCGAGAGAGACCCTCAAATTTGAAAAACACGTATAATGTTTTCAATTTTTTTAAATTTAAAATAATGAGATATTTATGTATAATGTCATGTAATGCATAATGTATCGTGTAATGCTGATGTGACGGAAGACACAACTCCTCAAGGAGTTAGACGACATTTCTTTAAATATTATGGGGACGTACAAACAACTAATTGTATACTTTGAAGGTATTTAGGTAAGCTGATGATGAAAGCAGGCACTGGACAGGTATACCCCTCAGGAGTTTTTGAGACATTTTTAGTAAGGGTTTGCTTACCAAAGTTGTTTAGGGCAGAAGCCGTTCAGTTTGCTTTTCAAGCACTAACCGTATCATATGAGAAGCCTCCTCTATGATGTAGTGGTTAGTGCGGTGTTTAATTCTCGGCGGCAGCAACAACTTTTTATTTTTGTTCTAGTTCGGATAAAACATTTGTCAAATCACATCTAATCCCTCCTTATTTTCAATAACTATTTCTTTATTCGTGTTTTTCCTCATACAGGCTGCACGTTTACTTGACCTAACTTATTGTTATACTTAATAAAATAACTGCGTAATTTGTTTAGTAAATATCGAACACTAAAAAGAGAAAAATAAAATATTTTTACCAAAATAAATTGAACCGACTTCAAAAAATAAATAAGGAACTAAAAAGTAAAAAATAATCAAACTTATTTTTAACATGAAACATTTAAAACTCCTTAAATTGTTTGTTTTTTGTTAATTTCATTAGTTAAGGAAACGTGACGTCAATACTGTAACGTGTAGCACTTGCGTGCCAACTTTATCAAAGAAGCCATCAAATGCTTTGACAGCAAAGTGTATCCTTTACAGGTGCCTGTAATGAAAATTTAAACTGAACAATCAAATTACTTGAATGGTCTATTATAACCTCATCTAGATAGTGGACGTAGCGATATTTTTCTCTAGATAACCTTATTATACCTCCTGCTAGTTTCTCTATTATTTTATGCGATTAGTCTCTGAGATTTGTATTATGAGTGCTATATGTTGCTATACTATATGTGCCTTTTAATGAAGGACCAATTTGTTTTTCAATATTCTTATTTAACTTTAGCAAATATTAAACTATATTCTTAACTATTTTTTAACTCTATTCACTAACTTTAATTATACATATTCCACTATATTCTTATTTTTTACACACTACTTGTTACCTCAAAGTATTTCTTTATTCCCTTTTTTACCATTTTACTTCTGTTTGAACATGTCATACGTTACGACTAATTATGTCGTGGGCATCTAAAATACTTTCAAACCATAGACAAAAGAAATATTGCCCATCGACGTATCCACCACAAATAATAAGAGTGTCTTTAAATATAAAAATGATGCACTAACAGATTAATTGAAAAGTCCCGGATTACCATAGTAAAACACTTTTTTTTGGCAAAATTAGTTTTTTTTTTATTCAACATAATTCCCGTCAAGGCTGATACACGGATTATAGCGACCCTCCGACTTTTCGATACCATTTTTATAGTACGATTTGTCCTTTGCTTCAAAATAGGCCTCATTTTCGGCGATCACCTCTTCATCCGACGAAAATTTCTTCCCTGCGAGCATTTTTTTGAGATCTGAGAACAGGAAATATTCGCTGGGGACCATATCTGGAGAATACGGTAGATTAGGAAGTCCACTCAGATGACTGTCGATCGAAAAAAGTCGGGTTTATTACGCTTGATCATCTTCAAACACTGCTTCGAATCATCAACTGGTCGTTGTTTTTGGTCAAAAGTGAGCTCGCATGGCACCCACTTTGCACAGAACTTTCTCATAATCAAATATTCGTGAATGATATGATGCACACATTCAGTTGATATATTTAGAGTGTCTGCTTCAATTCAATTTCAATTTACGGTCATTCAAAATCATTTTGTAGATTTTTTAAATGTTTTCGTCGGTAACTACCTCTTTTGGGTGTTCACTGCTTTCACCGTCTTCGGTGCTCATTTCACCACGTCTAAACTTAGCATACCAATCCTTGATGGTTGATTTTCCTGGGATAGTGTCCAGAAACTCCGCATCAAGCCAACTTTTTGCTTCAACTGTATTTTTTCCTTTCAAAAATCAATATTTTATCAATACGCAAAATTCCTTTTTATCAATTTTTTTCACAATAACAATTCACAAAATAATGATCCGACAGCTGTCAAATTTATACACGCATTTTTTGAGCGTTTGGGGCTAACAAAAAAGCATATGGATATAATTCTAGTCGCGCCATCTATGTGTCAGGCCGGGGCCTTTCCAATTGACCTGTTATCAATAAGGTAAAATCAAGGACTTTTATAGCCTGCTTGTTTGGCACAGTGGTAAAGGCGATAGGACGGTCCTCCTACTGTTGCGATAGTCGCGGGTTCGAATCCTATTGGGACATGGTCATACATGTATGTTCGTAATTGTTGAATATTTGTGATTGTCTATGTAAGAGTGCAAAATCCGACAAGGAAAATGATCCCAGTCACTCCAGTAACCAGGCTGGGTAAACCTTTATAAAACATAAAAAAAATTTAATACCTTACCTCCTTACCTCCCTATTCAGAAAAAAAATCAAAACGTTTTAAGTTCCTAATAAACTCGGTAAATGTCAGAAGTCAATCTGGTTTGAAAGATGCCAAAGGTGAAATATCCTACGGGTTCGAAAAAACAGGCGGGGCTCGTTCAGAAACGCGAAAAGCCTACAAAACAGGATCTTAGTCGGTGAGAGTAACGCGAAAAAATAAACGTGGAACGTTTCGCGTCAGCTTGACAATTTTCAGCCGATTTGAATCTTGTTTTTCTTTTATTTTTCAGGGCATTAAATTATTTGCTGTGCGTTTCCGTGCCCTTCTTCTTGATCATGCTGTGTCTAGTGGTGTATTTCGCAATAATCGGGGACAAATGTCCGCATTTAGTATGATTTATGTTTAAGCCGGATGTTTGCTTCTTTGTATTGTGCTCTATAATGAAATAAATTTCGTAAATGATATATTCAGTTTTATTAGATTTTATTATACTATTATTTCCAAGAATAATACTGTAAGTAGAGAAGAGAGATTTCGTGAAAATATTGAGAACATATATTTAATAACTATATAGTTATACTGCTTGTTGATGTTCTTCATTATTTTTAAACAAATTCGGTTATTTTTAATACATTTGTTATATAATACGGTCTTGGTTAGCTAAACATCTCTACCACAGATGGACAGAGAAAACCCTTAGTGTCGCTTTATACCGCTGTTCGACAAGTCGCCTCTTCTTTCTGTTAAATAAAATAACAGAAAGTAATATATTAGGTCCTTATATTATTAGATCCAAACAGATAAGGCAAAAGTCTCGCTACCTAGGTTTCGCTTTAATCATTGTGTTGTCTAGACGTCCAAATTTTATTTGGATAAATATACGCCACAAGTACGAGCAGAAGTAGTGACAATATGTATTAAAAAAAACAAAATGGTAGCGGGACTTTTGACCCACCTTATATAATAAATCAGATAATTTAAACTGAAATATGAAAAATCAACTATAAGTAAATAAAATTGAAATACAATATTTAATAGTTACGTATTTATTAAAAATGAATAAATAAAAAAGTCAAATATAGCAAAATACAGCACCGAACTACAGCATCACAATAAGTGAAATACAATACTTAATTTTACCACTATCGCATCACACAACTAAGTTAGAAATCCTAATTGTAAACAGTGATGAGGAAAGAAGGAAAAAGGGACGTATATCAGGTATCCACAGAGCGAGCACTAGATCAAAATTGAGCATAATCATACTGGATTCAATCACTAACCTCTAACAATATTAAATTTTATGTACATAATTAATTTCCCTAACGAAACCTAGCAGTCTATCGATATTGTCTCCAGTAAGAGCGTTTTGTAGTTTGTCGAAACGTAATTAGATTTAATTGAGATTTAGCGAGGACATTCGCTTAGAACATGTTAAACAGGAGTTGTTATATCTAAACAAAACTTTTATTTGAATGGATTATCTATATTTATTAGATAACCGTGAAAGAACACAACTCATGGTCAACTGATGGTAGGGGAAGGCTAAAAAATAAATCTGGCTTAATCTGAAAGAGTTTGTTGTCCGTGAAGTTCGACTAGTGGCATTGAGGAGTTAAACGTTTTCTAATAATGGGAATTCATGTTTGAGAGAAGATAGCAATGTAAGAGAACCAATGTAGCTAGAGCATCAGAATGCTCCATACTCGATATTCCCACCTACGGAAAATTCATGCTAAAGAGATTTTGAAATTCAATAAAGAGAGCGAATTGAGGAGGGTTGGAGGACGAAAGTAGCCCGTCCGATTTTCCATAATTCAAAAACTGATTCAGCAATCTCAGAAGTCGAATTCAACACCTTTTACTTAGAGAACAGTTGGCATTATAAGTGAAATTACTCTAATGGGATTAAATAAATTTAGAAATATATCACTTATTTTTATGCATTTTAGTATATACTGATAACAAAAATAATATGGAGAAAATTCCAGGACGTCAGGATGTTCTTCAGAGATGCACGAGAATCCTTAAAACAGTTCTACTTCACAATGGCGGTTTTTATGTTTCCATTCCTGTAGGTCATTCTGTCAAGGAAACATACAAGAATTTGGAATTGATTCTTCACAAATTAAAATATGAAGACCATGGCTGGCAGGTGTGCAGTGATTTTGAAATGTTGTGCATGTTGTTCGGACAACCTAGGTTTACCATATTTAACACTGGACCAAAAAGTATGGTAGCTGAGGAGGCCTAAAATTGATGAGAAAAATGTCATCCATCCATCTTCTTTTACCACCGCTGCAAATAATTTTGGGATTGATGAAGGAATCTGTAAAATTATTTCTCACAGATAGAGATTGAAAAACGAAGCAAGGGTGAAAAAAGGAAGAATTAGGTTAAATTAGGTTCCAAAGGTTTCAGAAATTACATAGATCCAAAAGATTTTAAAAAATTTTTACAGTAGCAGTTGTTAAATTTCTTTTAAAAATATTAACCGTAAAGAGGTGAATAAAGTATATTAAATATTTGTAATAAATACATTTTCTGATAGGAAAATTCTACTTTAATATTCAACAATTTATTTTGTTGGCTATTAAGAAGAGCACCACAGTTTTTATTTTTAACGAATGGACTATCTTAACAGAATGTGTTCAACTTTTAAAGCCCATTGAAATAATGACCACCGAGTTATCTGGTGAAAGATATCCCAACGATGTCTTTAATTATACAGTTAATAAGAGGACTGCAACATTCCATCAAATACAGGATTTTAACAAGTGAATGCGGGAAAATGGCAAAATTGTCTATTAGATGTCATCAATAAAATACTGGCAATTTTAGAAATGAATACAATGTGCGGGAAATCCACATTTTTAGATCCTATATTAAAAAAAGCAGGATTTGGTATTGCAAATAATGCTGAGGCTATACAAAAAGTTATCACAAAAGAGGTATCTTCCATTCTAACTAAAAAAATACAAATATAGTTCAACAACTCGAAATTCAAGACAAAACTACTGACCAAGAATGTATTGACATCTGGAGATATTTTGATAAAAAAATGGCTAGAATGAAAGAAGTAATTACTCAAAGTACTGCAGCAACTTTACAGATTTAGCAGTATTTGGAAATTCCATTTATTGGGCGTTTAGAAAACATAAAATGAAACTACCTGAATTATATCAGCTACACGTAAAATATTCCTCTATACTTGCAACATCTGTCCCCTGGGAACGAGTTTTTTCAAAATCTGGGCAAATAATTAACGATCGAAGAAATCGCCTCACTGGAGAATAGTTGAACATGATAACCTTCACAGTAATTTAAAAATATTTCCATTCAAAAATAAATAAAACTTTTATTTAAAAAGGGTCTGGTAGTTATTGTACAGTCATTTTTAGGTTCATCATGGATTAGATTTTTCAATGATTAGGTATACGTTTACATTTTATTTAGTAGTTATGGTTATGGAAAATCTTTAGTTTTTAGGGTTTATTTAAGTTGTATTGTATTTTGTACTTGTACTATTTATATTTATTATGCTGTTATTTAAAAATAGCAATTAATATATTAAAACACGATAAAATATTTGTGGTGTTATTATTCCATTCCTTTTTACACATCCACAGAACATTCAGTATAAAAGTAATCCTACTTCCTTTAAATTTGTTTTATTTATTACATGATAATAGAAATTACGAAATTACTAATTTTGTTTTCTTTTTCTTTTTTAAGGTTATCACGTGAATGTATATATATACATCTCTGTCTCGCTTATAGTACCATTGGAGAATATAAAGACATTTAAAATTAACTGCTCCAAGCATTTATCCTCGTCCTTTCCTATCTCACATTTTATACAGATAAGAAATCGTACATCTTCGTCTGACATCACGAATGGAAAAAACAATCGAACCGTTCATTTGACTAAAAATATTAATTACTATTTTCAATCGCTATTTTTTTGACTATCGACTGTTTTGGGACTATCGACTGTTTCGACTGTTCAGTTCAGTCGATAGTTCCCAACGCTAATTTATATCCTTCGTTGTATTAAATAAAAACGACATCCATTTTATAAAATAAGTAACATATTGTTAATTCGTCTGGAACTGGACATCGTTTCAGCATTATAATTTTCCGTTTATTATCATCGTATGCGAGTATAAATTAATATAAATTATGAAATTTCAAAAACAATAAAGAGAAGCAGATTATTAAACAGAATGGGCCGTCCTCGTCTGAACTGGTCGTATAATTGAATCAACCCTTCAACATTCCAGAGCGAATGGTCCCTTTTAATGTTTTACGACCAGAGCGCTCGTTTAAATTCGCGCAATTCTGAGCGCCAATATCGAATTATGGAACTCTTTAAAATCGATAACGCCCAACGGACTGGCCA
The DNA here is from genome assembly GCF_030347505.1 of Rhynchophorus ferrugineus. Classification (NCBI taxonomy): domain Eukaryota; kingdom Metazoa; phylum Arthropoda; class Insecta; order Coleoptera; family Curculionidae; genus Rhynchophorus; species Rhynchophorus ferrugineus. The sequence goes on from NW_027472580.1 coordinate 21,283,411, forward strand.
TACTCACACAGTATCCTAGATGCACTCGAACGAAAAGACCATTTTTGATATTATGAAAATATCATCCTACCAGCGCTAAATTAAGGGGGTATTCTTCATATTTTCTAAGCTTAACTCCGTTAATATGCCGTTAAGAGGATTTAAAAAATATATATTAATTTCGGCGATGTTTCAAATGGATCTGCCACATGAGCAATTTGCTGCTAAGGAAGTAAAACGAACAATTGTTAAAGAAATTAATGCTAAAAAAGCTCCTAATTTTGACCTAATTACTAGAATATTAAAAGAGCTCTCAAAAAAATACATCAAATTAATAACATTCATATTTAATGTCATGTTAAGACCTAATTACTTTCCTAGCACTTGGAAAGTGGCTCAAATCAATATGATTCTTAAACCTGGAAAAAAATCAGAAGACATCTGCTTTTATCGTCCTATACGCATGTTACCTGTGATATCTAAACTTTTTAAAAAACTATACATTAAAAATCTCAAAATAATCGCAGAAGAGATAAATATTATTCCAAACCATCAATTTGGCTTCCGTAATAAATATGGAATAACAGAACAAACGTATAGATTAGTCAACAAAATTATCATAAACTTAAACGATAACAAATATTGCTCCGCTGCATTTCTCGTTATATCTCAGTCCTTCGATTAGATGTGGCACACTGGACTGCATGTTAAATTGAAAAAGCTTTTGCCCCATATGCACTTTCAACTGCTGAAATCATACCTTACAGACAGACATTTTATTGTCAAACAGAGTGACGAATACACTGACCTACACCCAATATGTTCGGCTGTTCCACAGGGCAGTGTTCTTGGCCCATTGTTATATCTATTGTATACAGCTGACTTATCGACCTCAAGAAACACTACTGTTGCAACATATGCTGACGATACAGCGGTTTTATCATCACACGAAGATCCAATATCAGCCACAAGAAACCTCCAACTTCATCTTAACAAAGTCGAATTGTGGTTGAAAATGTGGCGTATCAAAGCAAATGGGACAAGATCTACCCACATGACATTCACCCTTTGTAGAGAAACTTGTCCCTCAGTAAAATTGAATAATCATGAACTTCTGCAAGCACACAACGTTAAATATCTGAGAATGCATTTTGTTCGACGTTTGACATGGAAGGAACATATAGTGACAAAACTCAAACAGCCAAACAGCAGATTTAAACTAAAGCAAATGTACTGGCTGATTCTAATTATCATTAGATAACAAGGTCTTGTACTGTATAAGTCAATACTTTGGCCTATTTGGACCTATGGTATTGAACTATGGCGTACAACCAGCAAATCTAACATAACTATCCTCCAATGGTTCCAGAATGAAGCGTTGCGTGTCATCGTTGGTGCCCCATATTGCTATATCCATGTTACTGATTCAACGCGATATCTCCTTAGAACCCATAACGAATGTGGTTCGAAGTGTTAGTGCGAAATATTCTGAAAGACTATTAGTGCATCCCAGTGGACTCGCCAAACAGTTAAATGTGTGCGATGACAGTGTAGTGCATAGGCTCAAACGCAAACTACCATACGAACTTATTAATAGACACATAGAGTTAATTTAATAATCTCTAGAATAAGTTAGAATAGTCTTTAGAATAAGTTAGGATAGACTTTACAATAAATTCGAATAGTATCTAGAATAAGATTTAGATCATAAGTTGTACAACAGATCACTTCAGTAAGTCATCTTCTACATGTCAGGATAGTTATATTATATAACGAAAATCATATAATAATACTTATTTGTACGGGCAGATTGAAGATCTAAAAGTTTAGTGGATATAGTTTAAGAAATGCGGCATTTAAAAACGAAACTTTAAACGTTTTTATCGAAACTCCTTTCGATGCGATTAACACGATATCTCAAGTTCTGCTGAACAGATTTACTTGAAATTTACTGTGAGCCAGTGAACTCTGCCCTTGGCACATATTCAACCATTGAATCTTCTGCCTAAATTTCAGTAATATATTGTCCTCAGTAACTTCAATCCACTTATGGTGGCGCATCATTTAAATGTCTGGTTTTATGACTGAAGAGACCTAATCTAAGGTATTCTTATCACGACAGACCTTCTTTCACCTCATTAAAAATTCAAAGATATAAAAACGGAAAAAAACAAAGTTATCAAACTAGCAAAAGTAAGTTTAATTGTTTAATTCGCTATTTAACATAAAGTGACTCTTCTAATTTGAATATTATGGAAACTTATCGCGGCAATATGGCACATTTTGTGCACTCTGATGAACAGTAATTTAACAATATTGAATAACTAAAAAATTCTGTACATGCAAGAGTGGAAAAGAGACTGCCTTCAAGTTGTGAAAAATAGAAGAGATTGTACCTAACTGTGCTATAGTTTTGCCGCGTAATTCGAACTCATGTTATTATTGCTAACGTAAACCAATAGCAATAGTAACATTAAACAAATAATTAAAAGTATGTCTGTAATGTTTAATGAATTGTATTATCGAATAGCCAAAAGTGTGTTTTTATTCAGTTAAAATGAAAAATTATGGTATGATTATTGAGTGTATATAATACGTATTTTCCAGCAGTTTTTTACACTTTCTTTTTATAATTTTCAGTAACTCTTGGTAAAATCTTATAAATCTTACTTTAACAGTTAACTTTAACACATTAGGATGTGCACACTTGACGTACATTAACAGGTAATATTTATGTAGGACAGTGTTTACATTTTTAATCTAATACAAACTATCTATACAATGTTGCATTTTTCTTTATAACTTGAAATGGAAAAGAGAAAGGGAAATAAAAATTAACCCATTCGAAAATGTTTGTGTCTATTAAAATGAATAGAAAATAGAAGAAATGAATTCGAAGTAGAAACAAATATCATATATCAACAACTATCTCATCATTGTATCTAAGTAATGGGGAAAAATAAACCGCTGAATATTAATTAGTTAAAAAGTCTCTGTAATATGGGACCTATAGTACAGATATTTAATAATAAAACAAAAGAATTATTTAAAAGTAACCTTGAGAAACACAACTATAAATCACAGATTAGATCTAAAAATATTTGATAATTAAAACTTTTAGAAGCACCAATAAAAATCTATTGTAATGTTTACTCATAATTATCGGTTTTATTTCAGGAAACCCCCGGAACAAGGTTGCCCTTCAACCAGGACATTCATTAATGGACTGGATCCGTCTTGGCACATCGGGTAAAGATCTGACTGGATTGGGATCACGCGGAGGAAATCTGTCGGTAAATAAAATGACTTATTCTAATATAATGACAGCAATGTGATTGTTCTTTTAATCCCGTTAGGTTACTAAGTTGGAACTAGCTCGACATAACACCATGACTGATGCTTGGACAGCGATACGTGGACGAGTATACAACATCACTGAGTACCTAGCGTTTCACCCTGGTGGCGAAGACGAACTGATGAGAGGTGCAGGTATTGATGCTACCAGATTATTTGAAGAGGTAAATGTTTTAATGTTTTAACAACAATACTAAGAATCAAGCTATGGCATAAATAAATAAAACCCTTAAAATTCACAATCCTAATAATTTTTTATCGCTAGTAATATTCACTTATCGAAACATACATGTCATATATTCCAGTATAACGTAATAATTTGAATATAACCTATAACAAGTAATAGAAAAATCTTGATCTAGCACAAAATTTTCATATCGATACAAATAAGTATTTAACAGGTCAATTGAAACGTCCCCGGCCTGACACATAGATGGCGTTACTAGAATTAAATTCATATGTTTATATTCATATATATATATATATATATATATATATATATATATATATATATATATATGTATATATATATATGTAATATGGAACCTATGGTACAGATATTTAATAATTAAACAATACCGTTGCTGTATATATATATATATATATATATATATATATATATATATATATATATATATATATATATATATATATATGTTGAAACAAAAACTTGGCTCGATGCCGAGTTTCCGGACACTGCCCCAGGAAAATCACCCATCAAGGATCGGTATGCTAAGTTTAGATGTGGTGAAATGAGCACCGAAGACGGTGAACGCAGTGGGCCAAAAGAGGTTGTTACCGACGAGAACATTTAAGAAATCCACAAAATGATTTTGAATGTCCGTAAATTGAAATTAAATGAAATGGCAGACACTCTAAAGATATCAACTAAACGTGTACATCGTATCTTTCACGAATATTTGGGTATGAGAAAGGTCTGTGCAAAGTGGGTGCCGCACGAGCTCACTTTTGACCAAAAACAACGACGAGTTGATGATTCGGAGCAGTGTTTGAAGATGATCAAGCGTAATAAACCCGACTTTTTGCGTCGATATGTGACAATGGATGAAACATGGCTCCATCATTTTACTTCGAAGTCCAATCGACAGTCATCTGAGTGGACGGCAAACGATGAACCCGCTCCAAAGCGTGGGAAAATGGAACAGTCGGCTGGCAAGGTTATGGCATCTGTATTTTGAGATGCGCGAGGAATAGTTTTCATTGACTACCTTGAAAAAGGAAGGACCATCAACAGCAACTATTACATAGCATTATTGGACCGTTTGAAGGACAAAATCGCCGAAAAACGGCCGCATTTGAAGAAAAAGTGCTGCTTCACCAATAAAATGCACCGTGTCACAACTCAGTAAGAACGATGGCAAAAATCCATGAATTGGGCTTCGAATTGCTTCCTCATCCACCGTATTCTCTAGATCTGGCCCCCAGCGATTATTTCCTGTTCTCAGATCTCAAAAGAATGCTCGCTGGGAAAAAAAATTCATCGAATAAGGAGGTGATCGCCGAAACTGAGGCCTATTTTGAAGCAAAGGACAAATCGTACTACAAAAATGGTATCGAAAATTTGGAAGGTCGCAGTAATCATTATATCACTCTTAAAGGGAATTATGTTGAAATAAAGGAAATAAATTTTGCCAAAAAAATGTTTTTACTGTGGTAGGCCGGGGACTTTTCAATTGACCTGTTATATTTACAAATTATAGTTCAAATAGCTCCGGAATAAACAAGCCGAGAAGAGCTGACAGGATTTACACTGAATTGCGATTGTTAAACAAGATTTTCGCACTTCGCCAATTTATGGAGGAACGTATTGGAAAAGCGTGCGATTGTCATTTTTATTGATTTTCGTCTTGCTTTCGACTGTATATACTAGCCATCCATTTGGAGAGCTTTCGGCTTTTAGAACATGTTGCCTTAAAATTTATTAAACTTCTTTAGCTACCTTACGATAGTTCCATTAGCTGGAAGAGATGGCATTTAATGTTATGCTACAAACTTTTTGCGATCTAATGTTGAATTATGATGTTGATGATAGGCGCGCTACATTCTCTAGACGGGTGTTGGAGATTCAAGGATTCTACAGTTCATATTTCGTATTGCAGAGCCATATCGATGCTTTCGTCAATCTCTCTTTATCAAGCTTTATTTTTTATTAAATCTTGCTTGACTTTACATCGACAAGTTTCAATTCATTTCATCACGTCTAAACTTAGCATACCAATCCTTGATGGTTGATTTTCCTGGAGCAGTGTCCGGAAACTCAGCATCAAGCCAAGTTTTTGCTTCAACTGTATTTTTTCCCTTCAAGAAATAATATTTTATCAACACGCGAAATTCTTTTTTATCCATTTTTTTTCACAATAACAAAAGTTGCTTCACACAAAATGCTGTAATTCACAAACTAATGATCCGACAACTGTCAAATTTATACACGCATCTTTTGAGGGTTAGGACTAACTAAAAAACATATGGATTTAATTCTAGTAGAGCCATCTATGTGTCAGGCCGGGGACTTTTTAGTCAATATCATAATTAATTAATTGTCATAAATAACAGTGTTCTGATATTTAAATCAATAAAATCTAAAAAGTATTTGTGTTAATTACACCATTGTATAAATTTTAACATTTGCTCCATTCATGACTGATCAATAATAATTTTATAAATAGATATAACTATAAACTAGTTTTAAAGATTTTTTTATTTAAAGCTTTATTGTAAAAAAACAATATAATATATTTTATGCAAGGTATTGCTCATCGATAGCCACTACTTTTTCCTACCTTCAAGCAGTTTACAGATTCCATCTCGAAAGAACAATATATCTTTCGAAATTATCCGCGAATTGACTCATTTTTGGTATCATCATAAGAAGTGAAGCGTTGTTGAACTCATATATCGGAATAAGTAATAAACAAAGGGAAGCTGGTCTGGACAATAGGGCGGGTGGAGTAGCACTTCGCAAGTATCTTTGTTGCAATGTTTCCAAGTGTCTTTTTACCGATTTTGCAACATGTGGTCGAACGCTATCATGTTGAAGAATAACATTGTCGTATCTTTGTTCGTATTCCGGTCGTTTTTCGCGTAGTACTTGGTTTAAACCCATCGCATGTTGAAATAGATGGGCCATGGCTGTTATAAGCTTCACAGAGTACTGGATATACTTCAACCGCCTTTTTTTTTAAATTGAAGTGAAAAAGTAAAGCTACCCGCACTGAAAAACTTCTTTGTTCACACTTCGACGAAATGACATACTGAGAAGTAAAATCTCTCAATGATGCTTCAACATGTAGTTGATTACAAATGTACCCGATGTGACTTAATAGACGGTAACCCATCTATTTTAAATCAATTAAAATTAATTTATAGACCGATATATAATAAGATATTATAAATATTCATATTTATATTATTTGTGTAGTTTGTATTAAAATGGAAACTATTTTGATAAGAGATAAAATTAATCCAGTTCATTGAAACTGCTATAAAAAGAAATAACTTAAACTTCCGTCTTTATAAATTACCACCGTATTTTCAATCTAAACATTATTAAAGTAAATGTCTATGTGCCTCTGCAACGACATAAACCAAAACAATCTCGGAATCTCTCGGAACGAGCCGTTCGCCGACAAACTGAAAACGCATAGCTACAAAAGCAAAATAAATTTTATCCGCAATAAGAGCGGCTGTATCCGATATTTTTCCTTTTTCAGGTTCATCCCTGGGTAAATTACGAGCAAATCCTTCAGAAATGTTACGTGGGGAAGCTGGTTTCCGTGGATCCCAGTGTCGACACGGAAGCGCTCTTTTTCGGTGAAAAGAATCAGGTCAGAGCACAGGAGAAACCGCAGAGTACCCGTTTGGAAGTCTCGCCGTCGCTCAATTCGTCAGGTATAATTTGTGAAAGTGATATTTTATGAAATACTGTTGCCTGTTACTGCTTTATCAACTTCGGTCCGTTTTTTTGGGTCAAAGTCTGAGCGTTTATTGTGGCGGAATGATTTTTTTCCATCTAATTTTTGTTTTTTTTTGTTCGCTTAATGTAAAATGCTACTTAGACAGACCATGCTTTATCGATCGAGGCAAGTAATAATCGGGATCAGTGATTAGTAATTGTGGTCAATTTACACGAATTTTCTAAAAAATTACTGAAAGTTATCATGTTGCAAAACCCTTTAGTGTCACTTTGTTAATATTTAAAGGTTTGTTTGTTGGTTTGTTGAAAACTGTCGGAACAGTCGATAGTCAAAAAACTAGCGACTGAAAATAGTAATATACTATTTTCAATAATAGTAATTACTATTTTCAGTCAAATGCACGGTTCGACTATTTTGTTTAATTCGTGATGTCAGACGAAGATGTACAAATCCTTTCCTATATAAATTATGAGAGAGGAAAGGATGGAGATAATTGCTTCGAACAATTAATTTTAAATCAATTTAAACGGGCAATTGGCAGTGTTAATAAATTTACGTTGAATTTATGAGAAAGAAATGGAGTAATTATCCCAAATATATTTCAGCGTATTTAATTTTAATACTTGGAAACTAATGAAGATATAATATAATAAATGTAATTGGTTGTTATATTTTATGTTATATTTTATTCGAATGTACTTATTTTTTCCAGCCGTACTATAAGTGAGACGGAGATGTACATATTCCTTCTCATACTAATTTAGAAAAAGAAAAGGAAAGAAATAATTGCTGAGTACTATTACGTTGCAATGTATAATTTCATTTTAGATGAGGTAGAATTATTTTTATATTTGAACATTCTTTATATCTATAAACATGAATGAAGAATCGTATTTTAATAATACGTTAATTGCTATTTTAAAATAACATCATTTTTGTGAGCTTGCCAAAAAATCCAGTTGGTTTTCTAAACGCCCAATAATTTGTAAAATTTTTGTAGTACCTGGTGTAAATATTTATTTCATTCTAGTAGCTAGAGTTTAGTTTTTTATCATAGTATCTCCAAATGCTAATACATTTTTTATCAATACTTGTGTCTTGAATTTCGAGTTGCTGAACTGTATTTAAATATTGAATATACTTTATCACCTATTTACCGTTAATATTCTTTTACCAAATTTAACAACTGCTACTGTAAAAACTTCTTCAAAAGGTTTCGAATCTAAAGTAGTTTTCAAGATTTTAGGAAAGACGTTTTGACAATCAGAATGCGTGAGAAAAATTCGAAAGAATTAGATCAAAACGAAAAAATCAATCAAAAAAACGTTACCTATTATTGTCATAAAAATAATAAATATTATTTTAATCTTTATCATTCACAATTTTATTCGTTTTGCCCTATTACATTAATAATCTTGGAAAATAGTGTTCCAAGATGTAACATATATTGTTATTTACAAGCAAACTACAAAAAAACATAAACCATATATATTACATATAAATCTATGTAAGCATAAATTCGGCACATTATTTTCAAGGTCGTTGCTAGGACGACAGATTTAGAATGTTAAAAATCAGTCGAGTGAAACTAGTAGAACCGAAAATAATAACTAAAAGTACAGGACTGAAACAGACGATAAATAGTAGTCGGACCAAAAATAGCAACTGAAAGTAATATAATTGTAAATATTGAATTTTGGAACTATATTTTTCAAGGTTATTTATTAATGTAATGAGGTAAAAGGAACAACATTTTGATTGATAAATAGTAAAATAAGTTTTTTTATTATCAAAGCAAAAGCAAAACCATCCATCATTTAGGAATTCATAAGAAATTATCTTAAATGAATCATTATTTACTTTTAAAAATTAGTTCTGGGCTAGAGCAGGATCTTTTGGAAAAGAATGAACTCTGACAATACTTTGGTTTGATCTTTAAATTTAAAGAAATCATTTTTTTCAACTTATTTTCTTAAAATGGTGCATTCAAGTAACACGTTGGCTGAAAAGTAACATAACAAAGAAAACGCGTTTTTTTTTCGTTCAAAATTTATTTTATTCATCAACGTAATATCCATCAAGAGCCACAATCATTCCAGCGCCTCTCTAACATTTCAATGCCACTTTTCTAAAACGATTAATCTTTTGCCTCAAAATAACCCTCAGTTTCAGCGATAACATCTTCATTCGAGCCAAATTTCTTACCGGTGAGCATTTTTTTGAGGTTTGGCCTGTCAGTAGTCACTGGGAGCCAGATCTGGCGAATTCGGTGCATATGGGAGCAATTCGAAGTTCAATTCATGTAGTTTTGCCATTGTTTTGATTGACTTGTAACACGATGTATTGTCTTGATGAAACAAATTTTTTTTCTTTGTCATGTGCCGTCGTTTGTAATTAATGTTTGCATTAGACGTTACAAAAATAACGTCATAACAACAAATTTTCTGACAACTATATCCAAAAAAAAACAAATATAACCTTTCATAAAGATATCACAAAATTTTAAGTCGAAAGAACGGGTCTGCCCATTTTAGTTCCCATTCTACAACGTGGCAAAAGCCCCGCTACCATAAAAAGTTTCTTTGATCTTCACATTTTTTTTTTGTTATGACTGAAAAATTATATCAGCTAAATGGTGTCCGCAATTGGTAATGCAACTTTCGGCTCTTTTTAATGCATTTTTTATGACATCCTGCGAAATTTCAGACTGAATTTCTTCAATTTTGTAACGAATATGTAGTCTATAGGTCTTTAAGATGTTGAATCGTTTGGGTCTTATTCACATAAACTTTTGATTTTAAAAAATCCCATAAGAAAAAGTCTGGTGCTGTTCAATCCGGATCTGGATGGACATGTTAACAGGTCAATTGAAAATTCCCCGGCCTACCATAGTAAAACACATTTTTTTGGCAAAATTATTTTCTTTATTCAGTATAATACCCTTCAAGGGTGATAGCCATTTATGTGTCAGGCCGGGGACTTTTCAATTGATCTGTTAAATCGCCATTTCGCGAAATTAGTCTTCGTGGAAAAACGTCATTCAATAATTGAATTGTTGAATGAGCTGTGTATGCTGTGGCCCCATCTTGATAAAACCATATGTCCTCTAGTCCGTCCTCTTCCATTTCAGGCACAAGAAAATTTCGAATTATGTCTTGGTACCGCTCAGCAGTAACAGTAACTGCAACACCTTAGTCATTTTCAAAAAAAATAGGGTCCAATGATGTTTTCAGCATGAATACCACACCATACAGTTGTTTTTAATGGATGCATTGATGTTTTATTAATTAATTGAGGATTCTGTGTTCTCCAAAACCGACTGTTCTGTTTATTGGCCACTGAGAAGAAAATGGGCTTCATCGCTCATTATCAATTTAGACGAAAGATCTTCTATTTCACCAGACAGCCTTATGATTGCATTACTGTACTCAACTCGTTGATCAGGATCTCTCGGTATCAATTTTTAAACCAATTGAATTTTGTACGAGAACATTTTCAAATCAGTTTCCAAAATTCGCCTTATACTGCTTGCAGAAATATGTAACTGGGAACGACGTCTCCAAATTGATGTTTCTGGAGACTCTTCAATACTATCGCGCACCAGAGCCACATTTTCAGCGTTACGACATACTGTCGAAAATTCGCATGTAAACGATAAATTGTGGTTTTGTGAGGCACTGGACGATTAGGATATTTTTGACGCAATTTCCGCCGAGTGGCAATAATTAAATGATTATTTTCAGTAAATATTGTTACTATTTCTGCTCGTTCTTGTAGCATATATTTATCCATAACAAAACCTAGACGTCTTCACAACACAATAGTTAAAGCGGAACGTCACAAAATGGTAGCGGGACTTTTACCCCACCTGTTATATTTCTATGGTTTTTGTAATAAAATAAAATGCACCATTTTGTGCCTTTCATTTACGTCTAGTTTAATTAAAACATATTTTTAGAATCATCAACCGAAACCAATGGCGTCTCGCCCAACGAAGAAAAAATCGAATTACCTCGGTTCGACTGGATCCAGAAACTGGAGTATATCACCATTATTTTTTATACAAAAGCTTTCTCCAATCCCCTGGTAGAGATACAGAAGCCGACTAACGACCGAACGTTGGTAATCGCGCTGACCTATTACGAGCACACCTACAAGAACGAATTGACCTTTTTCGAAAAGATACACTGGCCCTGCGATGTCACCGTTACGGCAGAAACTGGAAAAGTGGAACTGGTTTTTAGGTAAGTTATGACCGAATTTTATTATTATGTTTATAGATATTTATATACCACCAGATGTATTGGCATTCCATTCAAGTAATTTGATTGCTCAACATTTTGCTGTGAAGACATTTCATTGACTCTTTGATAACATTTGGAATGTGACAGCTCTGACGTCACATTTAATTGGCCAATAAAGTTGTTTTTTTAATATTTAATTATTACATTTTTTCTAGTCGTTTCCGTCTAACCTACAATTTGTCTTTATCATAACTTAAATCTGGGTATATAACTAGGAGGACCCATCGGCCCTATCTCAGTGTCTGGTGAAATAATGTTTATACATGTCACTGCTATATTTTTTAATATAGGCACCACACTACACAACACTACACAAGATCAGATGGTTTGATGCTTTTGAGTCTGTGTCCTGTTCTGGTGGTATCCAAAAGCTACAATATTTCAATATTCTGATGAGAATGGAGTGTTTCCTCGTGCCCCCTTGCAATTATCTTGATTTCTTGACTTTACTTGAATGTAGGTATCAGAAGGTCTCGATGTAGGTAATCAGTCCTATGGTATTTGGGTGAGCCCACAATATCTCTCAGGACTTTGTTCTGAAAAAATTATACTTTATTTATCTTACTCTTTGCAGAACATCCCCATAATTTATTATTTGATTATTTTATTATTAATTTATTATTTACTGATAATTGTGATTTTCTTCCAATTGGCCAGTACATTATCCTATATTTCAATTCCAGTTCTTTTCTTTTCTTCTTTATATGTTCCTTCCAGAGAAGTTTTGCATCAAGATTCATTCCGAGATATTTAGCGTTGTTGCTATATGGAGTGATAGTATTATTTAATGTTATTGGTGCTTGAACTGCACATGTACAGATTTAGTTTCATTAATAAAGTTTAAATAAAAAACAACTTAATTTCCGAAATAAATTTATTAAATACAATTCAATGAGTGAAATAAAAATCTTCAAAAATAAATATATACATAAACAATCAAAGAACTTAATAATAAATCGAATGAGCTTGAATAAACAAACAATGTTGGTGAACTTTGGAACAAATCAAAATTATCTCTTCAGTGCCATCAATTTAATAGGATCTATTAGAGTTTCGACTGGAAGGAAACTTTGAGTCTTTCACTGTTAAACTTCTGTTTCCCTGTTTATTCCAAAAGTATATGGCGCAAATTATTATTTTTAATATTCTATCTGGAGGATAATTACGTAGTGTACAATCAAAAGGTTTTAAATATACATTTTTTTTGAAGATATTTGACAAAGATTATGCTATATTACCAACGTGACAATATCGCGGGATAAATTAAAAGAGGTTGTTCAAAAACCTACTGACACCTACTGATAGTATAATAAAACAATTTTCTAAGACATAAAACATTGCCTTGCCTCGTTTGTTCGTATAAGAACATCTGAAATTCAAGGTATCATGTTGTAATTTTTCAACTCTTAGTAATACATCTCCTGTTAGAATGTAGATTATCTAAAGGGCCTTCACGTTCATCCTCTTCACAATTTCCTAAAAATTAATGATATGATACAAATTAATTTATTACTTTAAGCCAATATATTTATTCGAATAATTACACAATTTTCAAGGTAGTTATTAAATTTTTAATTGATGGCAGGTAAAAAATATGTCCTGAATCGCTTTGCTCCAAAATTACTAGTGTATTGAACTTCGATTAGTCCTGTCTTAAAAGGTTTGCATTTAGTAGGTATTATTTTAGTAGAATTCCAACTATGACTTAATTGATCCAACAATAAAAGTATATCGTTGTTTGCATAGCTTTTTTCGGAAGGAAATTAATTTCTAAAATTAAAAAAATTAATATTTGATATTTTATATGATTATTAATATGAATAAACTTACCCCAACTTACAACAACAAAACAGGCTGTAACGATCATAAATTTCTTTGAAACTTAATCCAGTCACTTTGGAATCATTTTTAAAAACAGCCAAATGCCTCTTCCACGGAAAACAATTCTGCATTTCTGTACTATCTGTGCATCCGGGTACGCAACACTTCCTAGATTGATAATTCATTTTACTTATTGTACTACCGACTTATATAAACTAATAAACTAATAACTTAATCTGTAAACGTTATAAAAATCTAAACGCATTGTTCCTTACGTTAGGCACACTGAAAATGGTGCCCAAAACCAAATAAAAAATGAACGCACGATAGAAACTAAATGAACTATTCCGATCCCGTCGCGGCTCTTAGCATAACGATTTAAACTAGTAATAAGTTAAAAGTAGCGACATCGAGATGTTGAACGTCGCGGAAAATTTCCTCAAAATTTCCTATAAAGTTAAATCTCTATGTCCCCGTGACATTACGGCTGTCAGACTTGAATGAAGTCGAAGAGAAGAGCTTTATGATTTCGGAATCCTACCAACTGTGTTAGTTATGACATGTGTAGGGTTACAACTACACAGCAACTTATTTTTTTTATCTATTTTGTTTTATGTAATAAAATAGACTTATTGAACCACCAAACAGACAATACTGCCGGTTCAATCATGGCCTAATATATACTAAATCCTTATAGTGTAAACATAGTACCCCTCACATCACGCTACTAAATACCAGAGCCATTTCTTGCAATTATCAATGCCGTATCAGTCGTGTTATATAACATACTAGCGACCCGCCCCGGCTTCGCACGGGTGCAATGCTGATACTAAATTAAATACACTACAGAAAAAATATGAACGTTGTATATAAAAACATAGCGGCCCGCTCCGACTTTGCACGGGCATAAAATATATATGCCTATGTCACTCAATGAAAACATGATTAAAATCGATCCAGTATTTTTGGTTCATTCATTACTGCCCTTGGCCTGCACGCATTAAATTTGGAGTAAAACAATTCCTCTTCCCCTATACTTACTATGAAGATTTCCTGCTATCTTTGGAATATCTAAATTCATACAATTTTTATTACATTACACATTTTTAAACGCAAATTTTAAATTTGTAATATCTCCGAAAATATTTGTTTAATTTACATGCTGTAAGGAACCATATTGATCTATATTAATTGCACACTGTATTTAAGGTACTTAATTCGATAAGGATTAATGCCGTATTGCTTAAAATAGCTTCGTAAATAAGCCATTTTCTCACGTAAAAAGCAAACAATAAAAATGGTTAATGTGGGTTATCCCTAAAAGATAAACATATACCATCGCGGACTTTTTTGTAGACCTTTTTATGGTGTACAATACTGTAGTACATTAATTTGATCTGACTCGTAGGGTTAGGCAGCGTTTTTGCTAATTGCTAAATAAGCCTAAAAAAATAGGTTAATTTACGACATCACGTTAGAAACCTCTAAAATTAGCAATGTTGCCTTAGTATATTATGCATGTATTATACATATAAACCTTCCTCTTGAATCACTCTATCTATTGAAAAAAACCGCATCAAAATCCGTTGCGTAGTTTTAAAGATTTAAGCGCACATAGGGATATAGGGACAGAAAAGGCGACTTTGTTTTATACTATGTAGTGATATAAGTGAAAATAGTAACGTATGAAAATAATAAGAGAAAATTTATAAGATGTGAATACTTTAAAACAGAACTATTCAATTTTTAAAGAAAACAGGTGTCCATTTTCCAACATTTCACGCATCATACTATTCATCATTTGTCAGATATAAATGGATTGATACTAAATCCGATTAAATTCTTTTTAATCCTTTAAACGCTTATCTTTTATGGGTTCTATGGTTGAGCTGAATTTATATACTGAAAAATTAAAAGATATTACTACGTTTAAATTGAAATAGTAATTATAACTTATTCTGGAACGAGAGTTAGCTTAATAAGGGTGACCATCATGGGAACGTAACTATGACAAATTATAAGTTCACTCCAAATTCTTAGAATGTTCCGCTTTTATTGGAATAAGAAGTATATGGAAATCATTTTTTTATGTATAAGGATCTATATATTTTTACTTGATCTCTGTCATTATGTGATCAATAAAAATTATTACAAATTTATGCATTTTTAGATTCATTTTGTTATTAATTTATGCTTATAAACCTTTACCTCTCATTTCAGCTTGATTCAAGTACTTACTAAGTACTAGATTAGTTATTAATAGACAAAATGATTTCAAATATATTTACAAATATTTTGAAATACATTTTATTGGATTTGAAAAAATGTTTGTCGCCTTTTTTAGTAAAATTCAACGGATTTTGAAGTAACGATTTTTTATTAAATAAAATCTCAGTGATATTACTAAAAAAATCTGAACAATACATAATGAATAATATTATTAAAATAATATTATAATATATATAAATAATCTCATTAAAAGGTTCCATCAACTTGTTTACACCAACACCACATTACATCAGATCAAGACTTCAACATTGAAGGTGAAGAACTGCTCATGACTCTAATTAATGATGTCCATTTCTTAATCCCTATGTAGATCACTATTTCTGAATTGGGGTGTTAACAGCACATCTTAATACTTTCTGAAACCACTGAATTATGTCCAGATTAATATTCTTGGCACAACGCCATATCTGGATGCAATATGCCCATATGAGCTTAAAGTTTTGTTCACAAAGCAGTAGTTTACTGTATGTTGATAGTACAGAATTTCTTCCAAATAGCCTAATAAGCATTCTTTTAAATTTAATATACAGTTTCCAAAACATATACAAAAATTCTTAAATATTGATGTGATTGATATGAAACATCAATTATGATACGGATGTGTTGTTTTCTCTTATGTATGAAATTGACATAAACAAATGTAATCTTACTAGAACTGATTCTACATTGCTTCATCCAGTTATTGGTTTTATTTACCGATGTCTGCTATTTGATTTCTGCTGCCTTGTGGACTTTACCTCCAGCCATTGTGGCAGTATCGTCACTAAAAATAGATATTATACTATTGCTGGGTAACATCACCAGTGTACATTAAGTATAAATCAAAGTGTAAAATTGAATTTATTTAAGCTAAATATGCCATATTACTTTAGACAATCTTTAGACATTTTATATATAGAGCCATGCAAAAAACGTTCTAGTTGAAAAACTGAATCATTCGCTTTTTATGGGCTTCTTGTGAGAACAACTTAACTGAATTAAGAGAGTTCTACAAAGATCTAAACAAACTATAGCCAGATAGTGTGAAAACTTGTCAACCAAGCTGTGATCCATCAGCCTGATTATTTTAGGGAGTAAAAACTTGCTGAAAAAGCGATAGTCCACGCTCTAAACAACTTCACTTACGCGCCTCACATAATTTTTAATGAACAATTCGCCTTCCGTGCCAAACACTGAAACCTTCATCAAGTTGTTCGCGTCGCAGCAACCATCCATCACCGCAGACACCTTTAAAAGATCGCAAAACTACAAAATAATCCACTCATACTGAGAAGATAACAGGTCATGCTTTGGAGCGGGTTCACCGTGTGCAGTCCACTCGGATGACTGTCGGTTAGGCTTCGAAGTAAAATGATGGTACCATGTTTCATTCATTATCTCATACCGACGCAAAAACTACGGTTTATTAGGCTTGATCATCTTCAAACACTGCTCAGAATCATCAACTCAACTCAAGTTGTTTTTGGTCAAAAGTGAGCTCGCGCGGCACCCACTTCGCACAGAGCTTTCTCATACCCAAATATTCGTGAATGATATGATGTATACGTTCAGTTCATATTAGAGTGTCTGCTATTTCATTCAATTTCAATTTACGGTCATTCAAAATCATTTTGTGAATTTTGTTAATAATTTCGTCGGTAACAACCTCTTTTGGGCGTCCACTGTGTTCACCGTCTTGGGTGCTCATTTCACGACGTCTAAACTTAGAATACCAATTCTTGATGGTTGAATACGGAGCACAAGTGTGGTACAGCTATGTCTCCGAGAAACAACGTGCACTACTCCAAAAGTTCTAATCCAAAAAAAGTCCGCGCGTTACTGCCCCATGGTTTGTGAGGAATGCAAATAGCCATCTAGAATCAGGCATTCAGTTCGTGAAAAGCCTGAATCATATCCCTACCCATCCATAAATCTCGGTAGTTGATCCAAATACGGCAACCCAGTATGCCAAGGTCTTTGTCGCCCGTAAAACCCAATTTTCCTGAACCCGAAGCGACATCAGCAAAAGACCATTTGGTTCTAGCTGGTGATTATGGAAAAAGAAAAAAAGGATGTGGCATTTCAAGTTTCCGAGACATATAAAAGGATTGGCAAGATCAATGTTCAAAAGAAGCGGATATTAGTCTCACTCATTTATTGGAGTCGTATTTTGGATTTACAAACAAATAGTTATTGCTACGAGTCAGGCCTAACAAATCTAATAAATGGATAACCATTGAATCAGCTATTCATACGTTTTTGTGCAAATGGCGCAATTATATAAACCAAAATGTGCTGCAAACATATGCCACTATATGGATTAAATTTTCACTACTAGTCAAAAGTTTTATATTCATCAAATATTATATCCAAAAAGTGGCGAAAACATCACTGAAAATTAAATGAAGTCAATATAAAAGGAAAAATCATGTAAGTGCAGCGTTAAAAACAAAGTAATTTATCCGATATATTTTTGGACGTAGCTATGTCGCAATACACCGATTTTTCATATTCAAATTAAGCTCTTGTTACAAACCCAATCCCGGTTTATTATCTTTAATGAAAGGATGTTACCTTTAAATTAACTATCATCCACGGGCGAGTTAAAGAAATTTGAAAGTTTTATGTGCTGTCATTTTATATTAGGTGATTAGGAGTGTGTTCTGGTCATTTTTTCACTTTTGTTGCTACAATTCATATTAATAAAAACATTTTCCAACATTTTCTGCAACCTTTTCCAATTTTTCTCGCAACATGACGATACATTCACATGTCAAAAGTACAATGTTGGTTTGACACCGTTGTTCTATTTCATCTGTATTTCAAACCCGTATTCCAGACAAGTCAAATTTGAGCATCAGTGTATCCTTAACAACTCTTACAACGTGTCGCCGAGCTATGTCATGCAAGATGATGACCATGTGTCTGCTTCTCTCTATTACTGGTCTTTTTTGCCATTACAGTCGTGAATATACCTCTTCAGTATTGGTGAGGATTGTACTTCTAGGCTAACTCATGACTTTTTGCTCTTGATATTGCCATATTAAATCCACTTTTCATAGCTAATCACAAAAAGCCACAGAAAACTCTTCTTTTTGCAAGCAATGAAATTGAAATCTCAACACGGTTCGAAATGAATTATTCATAAGCCATTCATATGGTAGCCCTTTTCCTTCCTTTTGGATCATTTCCATGGCATGTAAAAATCTGGAAAATTCGAAAACTCACCTTAACCAATTTTCCACAATGAGTTTTACAATTCACCGTCTTCAAAAATGTTTGGTCCTTCAAGCCGTTCTTTGCCATCTACATTAAAGTCGCCACTTTTGTGTCATTGAAACCAAAACCAACAATTAGAATATTGGAGAATAGCGTCAACAAAAGCACTGAATGTTGAAAATGCAACTTTGACCAGTTCATGGTTAGCGCCTGTATACTTTGAATAATTTAATAATACTAAATGGAAAACTGTTATTTTATGTCAATAAATATCAAAACCATTTGAATTTAAGAATTAGTTTAGGTTGTTTAACTCCACTGCTAATGCACATGATAAAAATTTATGAGATTTGTGGGTTTATAACGTCTAAATATTTTGTCTAACGTTTTGAAGAAATTTGTAGACATTTGACAACAGGGTCTACCAGTACCAACACAAATTGAATTTTAAAAATTGATTCGGTTACGTGTTTCGAAGCATCAAATAGCACGCTGTCTCTGTTTAACTAGAGTAAAATGAAAAGAAGAAATCTGGTCCGAGTTTAAAACGAGTTGAACATTTGTACATACTGCATTTGGCATATTCGGCGTCATTTATGATGTACACTAGTTATCGCTGATTAAAATACATGCAAACACCTAACGTATATCACTTAAATTTTCTAAAAATAGTTGAAAATAAATTAATGAGTGTGCCCACTCAGGACGATAACAAATTATTAGTTTCATGGATACGTAAATATTTTCTTTATTACCACATATGCTCCAACATGCCGCTTTATTGATTACCTAGCTCAATAGTTCTTTCACCCATTAAGCATCCCCTGGCTGATCCAATTTATATAACTACGATGATAAACGTCAATCCCTAATCTAATAGTATCCCAAGACATTAACAATCCTTATTCGGGACATAAGAAATCGTAAAAATGATTTTTATGTTTTTCGGTCACAGGAAACATGACAGCGGTGTGTGGGACAACTATGGAGTCCTGAAACAACAGACGAAACTCAACAGCACATCCTCGTCTCAAGTTAGGTCCACCTACTTAGTGAAAAGAAAATCCGACGTTAACTACAACACTGTTTTGCTGCAGCTGGAACGGGAAGACGAAGGAAGAATCGTCGTGCCCGTTGGAAGGCATGTCAGAGTATTTGCCGCGGTCGATGGTAAGATAATATATCGTTTCCACTCGGAGAAGTCTCATTTTTCACTTTTTCTTACTCCCTTGTTTTTTAGGCGAAGAGTTCTCCAGAAGTTACACCCCAGTCCCGGACAATTTATTCGATAAATTCCTGCCCCATTGCAAGAAAAATGACAGTTTATGTTTGATGGTCAAACGATACTCTAATGGGAAAATGAGTCGTTACATTACAGGTGAGATGATCAATCACAAGTTTGTAATTTTCTAGAATTGCAAAGCATTTCCATAATTTAATATTCATACTGCCACGACTATCGACTTTGATAAATTTACAGTAGATGGAATAAGTTACTATATAGGGTAAACTCGGGAAGGTTGACGATAATCTTTTTTAATGGCCGATAAAAATAAAATTTGAAACGTTGGTATAAATCTCTTTGTTTTAGAAAAACTTTAGACTTCTAATTTTACTATAACTATAAAAAAGACTAATCTTATAACCCAATTTTAAGAAATATAGTAGCCCATCTCTTTGGGGATGTTTATGTGCAAAATTAATTTAACCACTAGTTTCCTCTGTATATTATTATTATGTGCTTATTATGCCGCAAGTGTAAAACACATATCAAAAGGATAATATTGTCATTTCAAGTTAGATTCCAGAAATTTATTTTTATACTAGTTCTTTCCATAATTAACACAATTGATTTTATTCTCTACGATTCACAATTACATTCTCTCTTCTCCCATCGCTTAGTAATGTAAACCCAAATAGAATAAAATATTCTTCCACTGAATTCCCTGCACAAAGACATTCTAAGTAATGTAATAGCTAGTAGGTTAGCTAGAGACTCAGTATCAAAGGATCATTTAATTTCAGGTATTTTATTTTCCAAAAATCATTTCTATTCAATCATATATATCAAAGTAAGCAACTAAGCTGATTGAAATCTTATGTAGAATATTACGCTCATGGAGCGAACTAATAGATCATGCCCCCTTTGGCCGTTTTAATTGCCAATTTCTAACAATTTTCTTTAATACAATAGTAACTAAAATACGCCAAAAATGTCGTCCTACAATAGTACCACATGCTTATACGAGGCCATTTCTCTCGTACAGTAAACTTCCCAATCTTTCCATGCTCGAGCACTTCAATAATTAGTACAAAAAATATCTGAAAAATTAAATAACTTTGGAATTCCAAAATAATAAAAAGTAAAAAGTATATTTAACGAAAGTCAATGAAACTGATATATAATACATAACTTACTAAATTAGTTTTTTCATATGTACTAGATCTTATTATCACCTTCCGGCACAATATTTATAACACCTCAGTTATTTGCCCCAGTTCCATAATACACATCTTGAACTATTGCATTCAGTTTATGACTGCACTGTCTGCATTACTTTAGATGAAACTATCGTTTTTTTTCCGTCAATTATCTTCTCTGTCAAACCAAGGTTTCAGTAAAATAATTGGATTATAAATCCATCTTTAGATAATACACCCTCCATAATATCTGACAATCTGAGGTTCCTGTTATTTAATTAACGTTATTCTCTCAATTTCCTCTTCAGACACATTTTTCTAGGTTTTTTCGTGTTTTGTTTCCTACTCTGTTTCACTGGCTTGAGTCGCTCCATACTAGTTATAGTATACCAACAGATTTCCACATGGGATCCATTTGATGGGATACTTAATCCCATCAAAACCCCTAATCAAGTACTTAATAAACTAATGCAGAAAAATAAGTTATATTTGTTTAAATACAGTAAATTGGCTTGTTATAATATTTGAGTTTTGTTGCTTAATATCGGATGATGTTGATATTGTTTCCCTTATGACCCATCTGCCTCATTTCCATACAGATTTGCATATCTGACGGTAAACATCTCTTAGTTCTTTCTATCAACTAATATATAGGTTTTAATACCCCAATATTTGCATTTAATTTCGGGTATATGATCTTTCATATATTTGAACTTGGTTAAGGTCACAAAATTATTTTGGTTTTATATTACAAAAAAAACATTTTTAGTTAATATACCATTCTGTTATCTAAATGAGCTTTATCAAAGTAATATTTAAATAATCACATTAACTCTTTTTCAGATAAAGATATGAACGACTATTTCTCTTTATCCAGACCTTTTGGCGGAATGGAATTAAAGACAATCGAAAAAAGAGAAACTTTTTTAATGTTGGCGGGTGGTACTGGTATTACACCAATGTTGAGCCTGATCCTGTTTCTTTTAGAACGCAGAATTAAAAAATGGTAAATATCATTGGTTCTTTAAAAATATTATTATGATTGTTAACTTACAAACATTATTTCTTTCAGTCAATTCATACGTTTATTGTTCTTCAATAGAACCGAAAAGGATATATTGTTTAAAACACAACTGGCATCTTTAGCTGCTTCAGATCAAAGGTCAGATATTTATATTTTTATCATATTTTATATATATATTGATCAAGGTCTCTCTATAACTAAGAAACAGTATTTATTTGAGCATTAAATTGTCAATGTAATTAATAATGCCCTAAACATATATTAAAATAGTTCTCATTAATTTTTGAATATTAATGTTTTGCTAAAAAAGTATACAGACATATCATTAAAAACTCTCCTCCTTCTCAGACTCTACCAATTTTGGATATATTTATAAAAATGGAAATAGTACTCAGCCAAACTATACGGCATACTGGTGAATTCTGGTGAACAACTATCTAATCATATGAAATTAAAATTTCGACTCTTGTATATTAAGTTATGTCAAGGTGTTGGCGTGGCATACATGGTTGTTTTTATTTCTACCATCATTGTAGTTTATTAATGATATGTTTATATATTAATATATGATATTATAAATTTATTAATATTTATACCATTCTCGCCTCCACAATGCTATAGCCAAGATGCTGAAATAAATCGCGACTGAATGAAATAATTTTCAACACACGAAATCAGACTTTTGTTTTAAAAACGACAAAAAGATTTTTAGAAGCACAAAACTGCAAATTATAAATCAAATTACATCTAGCTAGCTAGGCTTTCTAATATCAGAGATATCATTTTCTAAAACGTGTTTTTTTTTCTAGGTTGAAAATAAACAATATATTATCTGAACCGAATGAAACTTGGACCGGCGAAAAAGGTCACGTTAATTCCCAATTAATCCAGGATTGTTTAGAAGAGCATCTTAAGGATACCGGCTACACGATAAAGGTAAAAGTTGTAAATCTCTCAAATCCAATCGTAGATTAACGATGGATCCTTTTTTTTCTAATGCAGGATATATTCGTTTTCATTTGTGGACCCCCAAAATTTAACGATGCCGCTTTGCAGCAACTACACGATCTTAGTATGAGTTCAGAACAGATCAAGAAATTCGAAGGATAGCAACTTGTATTGGTTAATTATCCGCAAATATTTAAGTTATATTTCGTTTATCATCTGACTCTTTATTGTATCGTATTTAATTACTATTTTGATTGTAATGTATATATTTTTCTATTAGTATTATCACTTAGTGTGGGTGTGATAAAGTAAAACAATTGACATCAACTATACAATTCTAGATGCTATATCACCATTCAAGTATTATACAACTTTGGTATAAAGAACTGCTTTCGAGATTTTAAGGTTTCGAACTAGTAGTGAAATTGTACAATAAATTAGTCAGTGTCATTGTTTACAATACCCAGTGACTCAATGATTTTCAATATTAAGGGTATTTCAACATGCTATTAAATAAAAACATATATTTTCGAAACTTCCCTTTTGTTTTATTAGCATTTTACCCCAAATATCACAATAATTAAAGACTGTTATATAACACATCCAAAAATGAAATCTCCCAAACTTAAGAGAACTTTAAATAAAGAAACATCATACTATACAGTGATTTTTAAAATAATTTTAGATAATTAATGGATAATAAATGTCAAATCAAAAACCCACATTTGAGACTGGCAGAAAAAGCTACATTAAATTCTTAGTGGATTTGACACATAATATATTTTTAACAATTAATAAAATATTTAGTATTCTTTCAGCAGATATATTTTTTACAGTGTATAAGAGCAGTTTATACATAATAACATTATATATAGCAGTTGTTTAAATTTTATAATAATTTAAATTTAACATTTATACCAGTTACAGTTAAATTTAATTATGTCTAAAACTACTTCCAAATAGAAAAGTACGCGTATTATTTAGCAATCCTCGGAATATCTAGCAAGACATTTCTTTTTTAATAATTCACCTCAACGAGTAGAAGCGTGGAACAAAAGGATCCCCCACAACGTTCCATCCCGTTAGAACTTTAATGTACGGACTATTAATGTTGTATACAAAATCAGAAACCATCTTATTGAGTGTATGTATGAAATAGAAGATCTGTTCTCCAGCAACACAGTCTTTAGTGCAATAGTCTCTATTTATCGTATACTAAATTATATATATATAGTAACATAGATAATTCTTTTGCAAAAATTGCAGAACGTCTTAAAATTTTTATCAAGAACAGCCACTGTTATAGTTTATAGTTTCATCAGAAAAGTAGCATAAAGTCATAGATCAAAACGGGACATATTATTTAGAGTGTTTGCTATATTCAAATTATAGGAGCAATATGAAAATTTAATTATTATAAAAAATATTATTATATCAATTATTATCAATGAGCTACACTAGAAAAGAAACTAAATATGTAGCAAAACCAAGTAACGAATAATTTTATTAAAAAAAAATTAAAGGCAATATATATGATTTTATTGAACATATTACTTATAGCCATTTTTGGCGAAGGTGTCGGTAATCATTCCATCATTGTCGGTAATAGACTAATAATCGGTTTTCTATGTAGATAAGCCTTAATCATGATGAAAGAGAATATATAGTCTGATTTTGTTTAATTAAATAAACAGTTTTACAATTCAAAATAATTTATTTTTAATTTTATACTTATAACACTGTTAAGCTAATATTTATTTGTTTCTACAAACAGTAATTTTATTTTTTTTTAAGTTTTTGCTGCTTGACGTATCGCCTATTACCTTCCTGTAAGATATTAATATCTGAAGGCTTGTGAAATGAATACTATCAATATAGATATAATTTCAGAAAGGGGTCCATCTTACCTAAACTCGTTACTAAAATGGCATTGAGTCTCAACAAGTCTGGTGACATAGATACGGGAGAGCTTCCCATCTCAACATAAGCTTGAGCAATGAGCGTCTCTCACTCATAACCCACCAAAACTTTAAACTTTTTTTTAATAAAAACGGTTTGCTTGAAATGTAATTAAACGATCTTGTTTATTTTAGTTTATGTTCAAAATGATTTATCAGAGTCACAAAAGCGTTATATAAAAATTGTCATCTTATTCCAATGAAAATCCCTCAATAGCACATCTAATACATAGTATTTTCAATTATAAGATGCTAACTAGTAATACACAAAAATTGAAAAATACCTAAAAACAATATTACCAATATATACATTTCTAATCAGTTATCAATAACTCGATTGTTTCTTAGAATGAAACGTTATTAATATGTTTCTTTCTAATAATAAACATATTATACTTGTAATGGCGAACAGTTGTAACACAAGTTTTTTTTGTCTCTGCATATATAGCCAATTTAATTTTAATCATCTTTTGATCAGATTGTAATATTTTTAACGAAATACCATTACGTAACGTATGAATTCTGATAAATCTACATTCGAAAAAATATTTACTCTAAAAATCCATGGAGTTATAACATGTAAATCTTATATTTAATTTTTTATATTCCACATTAATAAATGTATTCGTGGTTATTGTATTTGAGAATTCTTTAGAATATATAACGCTATTTACCATTTATTTAACGCTACCTAATCTTTGTATATTTATAAGATTTTCGAGTTAATGGCGATGGGTTTCCAATCTTTGCATATACTCTCTATAATATAAACATAATTTGTAATATTGACATTGGAATATTGCGTAATTGAATTCCCATAAAACTACACTTAAATAATATTTACATGTCAGTTAAATATTGTTTAACTTTATTCGAGGTTTGTCTGATACCATAGAGTTATGATTTTTTAAATCTACATTAACGATTTTTTACTACCATTCGATCAATAATTTAATTTCAGTTGCCACGAATTAATTCAAAGGTCTGGTACGAAATCAACGTTAAGACAATTGCTAAATTCTTATAATTGATATATTAACACCAAATAACCATAATCTGGCCTCCATCTGACGAAAATTGTTTTATTATTGTTTTATTTTTTAAACAACGCCGCCTTACAGTGGTCATTGCAAAATAATAATAATTGATCTTAACATATGATTCGTTGGTATGATGAAAAATTGTTTTAGTAATTTTTTAAACGACACCACCTTATAGTGAGCATTGTAAAATAACAATAATTGATATTAACATACGACGTAGAGTTCAATTACAAAGAATTCTGGTGAACATAGGGATGAAATTATGAATTATTTTTGCACAATAATTAAAATATTTAAAAGTAAATGTTTTTTTAGTAATAAATAAATAACCATAGAGCTAATAATTGTTTATGTTGCAAGGAATACAACCCCAAATAAAATCAATGATAAATAAATAAAATATAAATATTTTAATAATAAATTTTAAATATTTTGTAATTCTACAGTCTTTATATAAATTAGTTACTTTTACTGCTTATCGTTAGGTTACCATTAACAACCCAATGGGATTATTAATTCAATTTTTTTACAAAAATTGTTAAAATACAAAATAATTAATATCGTAACAAACATGATCCTTCCTTTTACATGTGTTTTATAACTCGATAGTTTCACAAGTTCTGCAGAAGTATAAAGGTCTAAAAGTTATCGCCTTTTAATTATACTATTACATTTATAAACCAAAGAACCACGGTTCTAATTTTTAAAAACAAACCAAAATGAAAGGCGTAGTGTTTTTCGTTGCTTTCTTAGCCCTTTATATCGTATCGACATCTGGTAAGAATTAAAGCTTTACAATTACTTTAAACGAATTCATTTGTATTTGAAAGCTATAGATAATTCATTAAATAAACTTCTTAAAAAACTTCTCATATAATTTCATAACTATAATTACAAGACATTAAAAACTTTCATAAATATTTTAATTTAATCTTTTATTTCTTTTAATTACCACTTCATTAATTTTATAAAATGAAATTTTCATTTGTATTTTAATTAAGGTTTTCATCTTATTTAACTGTCACAAAAATTTAACTTTTTGTTTCTTTCTATGATTCATTAGGAGATGATTCTTTGAAATGCGAACCTGGTCAATTTAAACAACAAGATTGCAATCAATGCTCTTGTACAGAGACGGGAATTTGGATTTGTACCAGAAAATTCTGTTACAATAAACGAGAGGGTAACAAGAATATCTAGTCCTCATGTCACTTTATTCAACTAATTTTTATTTACAGCTGCTTCTTCAGAGTTGATTCCAGAGTGGGAAAGAAAATAAGAAATATAAACATTATCTTTAAATAAAAATAAACAAATGCTATGTGACTATTTTTTTACCAACTAATAATTTAGGCCTAAATAATTTATAATATGCATAAATAATCATAATAATCTTTAACTTGGATCGCATCGTCGTAGCATCAAAATATTAACAAACAAAATTTTAATGAAAACTTGATATTCTATTGTCATTTTTTCTATGATTGTCATGTTAATTATAATACGAAATAAAGTTGTATTGTTATCTTAAATAAATTGTATTAGGAAGTGTATTTATGAGTTTTTATGTACGTGGAGTCATCAATCATTATTACAAAATACTGATTTATGATGTCATTAGTGATAACTTTAAGGACTATATATGAACCTAACCTAACTTTTTATTTCGTCGGCTTATATTCAGTAATCTGTATTTCATGTTCGCTTAAAACAAATTATAAAAATGAGTTCCTATGAAGGAGAAGCTGTAGATGTTAAGGAACGCAATGAAGAGGATATAGTAACAATATTGGTTGCTACTGACATTCACTTGGGTTATGGAGAAAGAAATGCTAAAATAGGTATTTATTTTATATCTAACTAAACCTTTATGTAAGTGTGTCAAACTTTTTCTATAGCTGAAGATTCTTTCGTTACATTTGAGGAAGTGTTGAAAATTGCTAAAAGAGAAGCTGTAGATATTCTTTTGTTGGGTGGAGATTTATTTCATGACGCAAGACCTTCCAGCTATGCTTTGAATAAATGCATTGAACTGCTCAAAAGGTATATATTATAGTATATACATCAAATGTAATAATGCTTTGAATATTTTTAGATACTGTTTAGGAGATAGGCCAATCGAAATAGAATTTCTATCAGATGGTGCCTTTAATTTTTCCAGTACCATTAATGATACTGTCAATTATGAAGATCCAAATATAAACATTGAATTACCAGTATTTTCTATACATGGAAATCATGATGACCCCACTGGAGTTCATCAAATATCTGCTCTAAATATATTATCATCAACGGGATTAGTAAATTATTTTGGAATATATAATAGATATGATGACATAGATATTGAACCCATTCTTCTGAGAAAAGGTCAAACTAAAATTGCTTTGTATGGTTTGTCACATATAAAGGATGAAAGGCTGGGTAGATTGTTTTTAGATAAGAAAGTAAGTAATATTTTCAAAGTTATCTCTGAAACTAGATTAAATTATTATTAATTATAATTTAATGTTAGGTAAACTTTTTAACACCTCCAGAAGTTGATGAGTGGTTTCAACTGTTTGTTCTCCATCAAAATAGAGCCAATCGTGGAGCTAAAAATTTTATCCCCGATGATGCATTGCCTGAATTGTTGGATTTGGTTATATGGGGACATGAACATGATTGCAGGATAGATCCAGAAACAAACTCAAATAAAGTGCATATCTGTCAACCGGGTAGTACCGTAGCAACATCACTATCTGTTGGGGAGTCTTTGCAAAAACATGTAGGCCTATTCAAAATCCATAAAAAAGAGTTTAAATTGGAAGCAATACCTTTAAAAACTGTTAGACCATTTATCTTTGATGAGTTTGTATTTGGAAATGAACAAGATGATGAAATGCTCATGTCAAAAGATAAGAGTGATCATCAGGAAATGGCGAAAAGAGTGGTTGGAAAAAAAATTGATGAAATGATTGAACGAGCAAAAGCTCTAAATAGAGAAGGAAATAAACTACCTTTGATTCGTTTAAATGTCAGTTACAATAAAGAGTCCCAAGCATTTAATCCAATTCGCTTTGGTGAAAGTTATGTAGACAAAGTAGCTAATCCCAGTGACATGATTAAAATAAAATGCATGACCAAAAAAGAGATAACTAGAAAGGATAAAGCACAAGCAATTATTACTGAAGACCAGGCATCACGTGTGGAAGAATTAGTAGCCGATTACTTTGAGCGTAACACATCTGAGAAGTTAAAATTCTTTCCAGTAAATAAATTAAATGAAGCAGTCTCCAAAGCTGTAGATTCAAATAACATGGATATTTTAGATGATGTGATAAAGTATGCAACAATGTTGATTCAGCAATAAATATCATTAAACATTTTTATAATATTCAATTTTCAGATATGTTACAGAAACAAGATTAAAGAAACTCAAGGAGAATTCAATTGAAATTGAAAATATTCAATCTTATTGTGCAGGATTATTAGAGGATGAAGATGCTAATATGGTTTGTTTATTTACTTAATTTGTTCAAAGCTAATTGTTGTTTTATATATATATATCAATTTGAACTTTAAACTGCAATGTTTCATACACAAAGATTTAAGATAATATACACCTTACTTTTTATAGTTTGATGAGATATTAAGTCGAACGAACAGACAAGCTAGTACAAGCGATACAACTGCCCCTGCTGATGTCGATGCAGATGAAACGGACGAGTCTCCACCTATTGAAAGCCCAAAAAAGGCCACAAAAGCTAGGGGCGGGCGCGGATCTAGAGGTGGTAGGGGTGCCGGTAGAGGAAGAGGAAGAGCCAAAACAACAGTATGAATCAAATTATAATATGAATTGCCATTTATTTTTTAAAATATATTATAAGTTTAGCTTTTAATAATGTTTTGTTTTGTATTGGAAATAAATAGTATATAATGAATATAATAAATTAGTATTGTAGAAATATCTATTATTTCTACCTATTTAAAGTATTCAAGGATTGTAACTAGAAATTAGCAAAAACTTCCCAATCACTCAATTTTTTTTTATAGATAATTAAATGATAATTTTTCTATTATTTTCAGTTTATAAAAGAAGAATGGAATAATGTTTCCAAATATTATTTATTGTATTTTAATATTTGGGTACTAATAAATTATATAATAAAACTAAAATATTGACAATATTTTCTAAAAAGTATTAAAGGCCATAATAAATTTCTAGGCTTGATCTTACTTTCTTCATATATTTGTAGTATTTGTTTGAGTTTTAGTTTGATTATCATATATTAAATATCAAAAAGACAATATAGGGTCGTAATTCTGTCTAAATTGGATTACGGATGCTACTACTCAATTCCCTTTCTGGTCTAAGCAAACTGGACCTTGTTTACGATGCTGTCACTATAATTACTCTTAATGCCTTCCACATAATAAATCTGGTAAAGGCCCTTGCCTGAGAAAAGTTTAGCTAGCGTACGAAACTCCAGAATTCACAAACTCACTATGTTTTAAGTCAAGTTTAGGTCATTTAGGCACTGTGACTCAAATCATAAATATCAAGAAGTTCGTGACCGGCTAACGACCGTATTTTTTCTGAACTTATTCAGTCAATCATGTCTATTAGACTATGAGGAGATTCTTTAAGAATAAATACAACTTTCAGTGCACTCAAAAGTATTTTACATAATCCGCGTTAATTTGCGGGTTCGAATCCTGCTGGGGCATGATCGTAAATTTATGTTTGTGATTGTTTAATATTTGTGATTTAATATTTGTGTTGAGCAAGAGTGTAAAATCCAACAAGGAAAATGATCCCAGTCACGCCAGTAACCAGGCTGGGTAAAACCGGATGTCTTCTGGTATAATTTCTAAGTTGGTCAGTAGCTAGGCTTAACACCGAGGGCCATGGTTCGGAGCCACGTTAAACTGTAGATCCAGTACAGATAAACCCTCTATGGTAAAAAAAAGACTATAACAGAAAATAAAAAAACAATGTACGGTGAGATCGTTCTATACAAAAAAATCGGTGTTGAAATATCTTTTAATTATAAGGACAGATTATTATACTCTTTTAACTTCTAAAATAATCTATTTGGACGCTACATTATTAATCCTTAGGAATTTAAGTACATTTGTTATCATTTCCTATTATTATCATTATATTATAATCCTTTCAGCCATACAATTCAAATATATATATTAGGATTATGGCAATATAGAATCTAGGCGCACGAAAATAAATTCAAGTTAAGGATGTTAGCCGTAAATTAAATACGATTTGAAAAACTATCGATATTCTTTCGCTCTAACCCGGGTTTTTCATGAAAATTTATTTTGGCGTGGGGAAGAATTCAAAAAATTTTCGATACTGTACTTCCAAAATACCAAGTTTCGTTAATGATATTTTCTTTAAAAAAATTGATAATAAGGGGGTGAAATATATTTGCTTTGTCAGGAGGGGGTTTGTGTTGCTAGTTAAAAATAATTTACTTTTTAATGTGAACAGTCTTACTATTTAAAAGTAATATCAAGTTTAGGTTATCCTCTCAGAGTGATTTATATAAAAATATTTAAAATGTATTTTTACAATTTATCAATCAAAAACAAATAATCTTTTAGTCTCACCCATTTCATATTTGGAAATACAAAATTATTAACGACTGTAAACTTTCGGATCAATTTATTCAAGAGCTTAAAGAACCCATTACTAAATATTCGATAATTGGTTTCATTTTATGTTTCCCAATGCTAATCGTAACCATAGCAACTAACTTCAGTTAACGCCGAAAATATGAAAGATTGAGAGGGTTATGGTAACATGAATATATGTTAAGCGTTTAAAAGTTGAGTTTCATTAATTATAGTGAAATTTATCTTTAAAAAGATATCCCGTTAATAAAAGTATTTTCTGTTTAGAAAGTTAGAAATAGATAAGTGGTTTTGTATTTTAACGACAGTTTTCAACAAACTAAAAACAATGGAAATCAATGAATTTCGTGTGTTGGCTAAACATTGCTTTTTAACAGGAAAAAATTCTATTCAAGCAAAGGATTGGCTTGATAAATGTTATGGTGATTCTGCTCCAGAAGATACAAACATCATCAACTGGTATGCTGAGTTTAAACGTGATTATAAGGAAACCAATGATGTTAAAACTTCTGAGCAGTTAATTCAAGGGGTAATCAAGTTATTCAGGTCAATTTGACAAAATCAAAAATGTATAAGGTAGATTTGTTATAGGATGATGAGCTATTAAGCCAATCTAAAAATAATGCAAAGAATAAGACTACCACTGTTAATGCTGAGAGTGATGGAGCAGATGAGTCTCCACCTACAAAAATTCCAAAAAAGACAACAAGACCTAAAAAAACATGTGGTCCAAAAAATGGTAGAAGTTCTGGTAAAGGGAGAGGAAAATCAAAAGCAACAGTATAAGACTAATTTTCACGTGTATTGTTCTTTTATTATTGACTTTTTGTATATTTTCGTACACTGTTAATATTTAGTGAATATAATAAAATTGTACTGTTAATTCATATTTTCATTTGCACTTAATTTTCTATTTTATCTTAAAAAAAGATTAAACATATAAGATGAAATCAAATACAACACTTATTTTGTGTTATTTTATGGAAACAAGCAAATGATACAAGAAGATATATATACCAGCTTATCAATTACAATAAATATTAAATAAATTAAAACACTAGTCACTAAGTATGTATTTTGATTGTAATTAATTTAATGATTTGTTATTAAACTTTATTAGAACTGTTGGCATAACTGTGTCTATGATGGACATTTTCATTCAATCCACTCACACACGAAATAGCCTTTAAATCAACGGTTTTAAAACCACAGTCTTCTGTTGATAGTAATGCCAATAATCTTTCTTCTTTCTCCCTTATACTATTTCCTACAAAAGACAATCACAAACACATGACTTGAAAAACAACTTTTGTGCTCTTTCTTTATATTTATTATTCTGAAAACTGTTAAAAACTTATATCAAATAAATTAAAAGGTTGTAAAATTAGTGGAAATCTAACAACAAAGAATTTTAGTGATTTTGATTTGCCATTTACCTTACTATATAAAAATTCAGATTTGGTATTTTTATGTTATCAAAACTCGGAAACCCCTTTATGGATTTACTTAAAAAATTTAGATAACACTGAGTTATAACAGAAGATCGTGCGATTCATTGGATTAACATACATTTATACCGAAATTAGGATCGAAATGGAAGATTCTAAATAATTTTGGTTCATTTGTTGAACATTATAATTTCTGAAATTATCAAGTTAATAATCGTTATAGAAGAAAT
Source organism: Rhynchophorus ferrugineus (assembly GCF_030347505.1). Classification (NCBI taxonomy): domain Eukaryota; kingdom Metazoa; phylum Arthropoda; class Insecta; order Coleoptera; family Curculionidae; genus Rhynchophorus; species Rhynchophorus ferrugineus. Next base: position 21,316,994 of record NW_027472580.1, read on the forward strand.
TGTAATTAAAATTTCAAAATAAGTTTTAGATAAATCTTTTTATACATGTTCATAGGTGGATTATTCTAAACGGCCTATGATATTAAGATAAGAAAAAATATATCTATTAAATGACTATATTTTTTCTTTGCTATTTGCATATATTATTAAGACAGAAAAATTATTCTTACTCTATGATTATTAACACATGGGCTGAAAAGTCCCGGCTCTAACACATAGATGGCATTAGTTTTATTGCACATACTGCTTTTGCTTCACAAAACATTGAAATATGAAGTCGGTATGTTTTGTGTTTTTCATTTAGTATTAACCTTCAAAAGAAAGCTGTTAAAATTTCATATTCTACTCATAAGTTTGTGAGTTATTGTGCTAAGAGCGATACAATTTTTGTTATTTTCAAAACATGGATCAAAAACAATTTCGTGTTTTAACTCTACACTGCTTCTTGATGGGAAAAAATTCTGTTCAAGCAAAGGATTGGCTTAATAAATGTTACGGCGATTCTGCCCCAGAAGACGCAAACATTATCGACTGGTATGCTGAGTTTAAACGTGATTATAAAGGAACCAATGATGTTAAATATTCGGAGTTATCAGTTCAAGGGGTAATTCACTTATTCTGGCCAATTTAACAAAATAAATATACAAGGCAGATTTGTTATAGGATGAGGAGCTATTAAACCAAACTGAAAATAATGCAAAGAATAGAACTAGCACTGTTAATGCTGAGAATGATAGAACAGATGAATCTCCAACTTCAAAAATTCCCAAATAGACTACAAAACCTAGAAAAGCAAATACTCCTAAAAATGGTAGAAGTTCTGATAAAGGGAGAGGAAAATCAAAAGCAGCAATACAAGACTAATTTTCACGAGTATTGTGTTTTATTATTGACATTTTGTATATTTTCGTTCACTGTTAATACTTAAGGAATATAATAAAATAATATTGTTAAACTATTCACTTTCATTTGTATTTAATTTTCTACTATATCTTAAAAAAGGATAAATCAGAGGCAGCACTTTGTGCTCTTTTATATAAAGAAGCAAATGACACAAGAACTATATTCTAATCTCGTGATATGATGGGGAATATATACAGTGCCCAATTAAGAACTGTTAGATGAATGCATGTCGATAGAATATAGTGTAAACATTTAATACCTCAAATTTTTATAGAAAATTTCCAAAAATTCAATTTTCATAAAAGGTTGAAAATAAAACGCTCGTGTCTTATCAATTACAATAAATATTAAATAAATAAAACACTAGCCACTAAACATGTATTATGATTATAATTAATTTAATATGTTATTAAAATTTATTAGATTTGTTAGTATAACTGTGTCGATGATGGACAGTTTCATCCAAGTCACTTGAACACGAAATTTCCTTTAATTCAACGTTTTTAAAACCACAGCTTTCGGTTGATGGGAATGCTAATAATCTTTCTTCTTCCTCGCTTATACTATTTCCTAGAAAAGACAACACAAACACATGACTAGAAAAACAACGTTTGTGCTCTGTTTTTTTATTTATTATTCTGAAAGCAGTTAAAAGCTTATATCAAATAAAGTGAAAGGTTGTAGAATTAGTGGAAATAAGCTATATACATTTGAGTTGTGGTAAAGCATAGGAAAACAAAATTTAAGAGCCTATTTATTTAAGTTCTATTATCTACCATATAAAAACCTTAATACTATTTTTTGATCAATTAGTTACAATATTTACAGTAGCAAATAAAATGAAAAAGTTTCTCTGAATCAAGCGTCAAGCTTCGTGCAGAACGTTACCTTGCTCCTCTATAGTTTGTTCCAATTTCGTTTTACAATTAAAGTTAACGAAATCATCTGACATAACACCTCGAAATACAGAAACTACTTCCATTCGAGCATTGAGGAAGTAAAGTGGTTGTTTCCTAGATGAAAATTCGTTTATTAATGCCGCTATTCCTTTAGCTGCAGTAAAATCAGCTCCTAAAAATCATTGGGTATATAAAGTTAATTAAAAACAAGAAGAACTATATGATCCGGTAATACCTAATATAAATTGACAGTCAATAACAACTGGCAGATGTTTTGAAGAAACACCAGCTCGCGCTACGCTTGTTTTTATAAAGTCCATAGCAGGAAAATAGAGGGCATTTCCTGGCGTTATAATAATATACTCCTTACCACGCGGTGTCTAAAAAAGTTAACGAATGAGAAAGAAACGAAAGGATGATAAAATATAAAATTGTATTTGCATTCGCCAAAAAGATGGAAAAATTAACTGAAAGTAGGGTCTGATCTTATTTGATCAAATATATATGAATACTGAAACATATAATATATTTACCATACACTTATCCATGTGTACACCAGGTCTAGCAGAAGGATATAACAAAAACATAATGTTAATAGCAACACCTATTAAAATTCCATATTCTACTCCGATGATCAGGCAACATACAAAGGTGGCCATGGCAGAAAATAAATCTTTCTTACTCGACCGCCACATTGGCTTAATGACCTCATATTCGATCATGAAGATCACAGCACATACTACAACAGCACCTAAGGAGGCTTTTGGAATGTATGCAAAATATGGAGTCAGAAAACTGAGTGCCAATAATACCATTATTCCTGTAAAAATAAATTCATCAGTTGCTGACAAAGTATTTATATGATTATAGAATAATTTTTTATATAATATCTTTATTAGATACGCTTAGTACAATCTTAATTATAAATTAATTTATTACTAATTTTCATTTGTACTTGGATTGATTCATAAGCATAGAATAAATGAAGGCTCTTTTTGAATGATACCGCATTTCTTTCGTAAAAATTAAATGACTATATACTAATTGTGAATATTAATATACACTTTTTAATTATAATTAACAATTTAGTTATAATTAACAAACAACAAATAATTTTAGTGATTTTGATTTGCAATTTATCTTTGTATATAAAAATTCAGATTTGGTATTTTTGTGTTATCAAAATTCGTAAACTCCTTAATGGATTTACTTAAAATAATTTATTTAACATTCCAAATTTTAGGTAACAGGTCAATTGAAAAGTTCCCCGCCTGACACATGGATGGCGCTATTAGAATTGAATCCATATGTTTTTTTTTTAGTTAGCTCTAACCCTCAAAAGATGCGTGTATAAATTTGACAGTTGTTGGATCATTAGTTTGTGAATTCTAGTATTTTGAGTGAGGCAACTTTTGTTATTGTGAAAAAAATGGATGAAAAGAAAAAATGGAAAAAATACAGAACGCAGTGGACGACCAAAAGAGGTTGTTACCGACGAAAACATTTAAAAAAATTCACAAAATTACCTTTAATGATCGTAAATTGAAATCAAATGAAATAGCAGACACTCTAAAGATATCAACTGTAAGTATACATCATGTCATTCAAGAATATTTGGGTATGAGAAACCTCTGTGTAAAGTGGGTGCCGCGCAAGCTCACTTTTGACCAAAAACATCGACGAGTTTATGATTCGGAGCAGTGTTTGAAGCGTAATAAACCCGAGTTTTTGCGTCGATATGTCACAATGGATGAAACATGACTCCATCATTTCACTCTAAAGTCCAATCGACAGTCATCCGAGTGGACTGCACACGATGAACTCGTTGCAAAGCCTGGGAAAACGCAACAGTCGGCTTGCAAGGTTATAGCGTCTGTATTTTGGAATGCGCATGGAATAATTTTCATTGACTACCTTGAAAAAGGAAGGACAATCAACAGCGACTATAACATAGCATTATTGGACCGTTTGAAGGACGAAATCGCCGAAAAACAGCCGCAAAGAAAGTGCTGCTTCACCAAGATAATGCACCGTCTCACAAGTCAGTGAAGTATCGAAATGTTGGAGGGTCTATAATCAGTGTATTACCCTTGAAGGGAATTATGTTGAATAAAAAAAAATTACTAAAAAAATGTGTTTTACTATGGTAGGCCGGGGAGTTTTCAATTGACCTGTTATCTCAGAAAATTAATTTTTTTCACTCACGTTTTAATAACTGTGTTTTCATGGCAAGCTATTCATTATCATATTTGTGGTACTTTATGCTGTTTATAATTATTGGATATAAATAGAGCCCTATTCATATTGTTTACGTTCCAATTAACATTACTGGCAAAAGTTAATGTTAATCCAATTTAATTTGATTGTGATTTCATTCTGATTGGCTATGAATTTATTTATATACTATGTTTAGATATACCTGTGATAATGCCACCAAACGGTGTTTGAACGCCACTGGCGTGATTCACTGCTGATCTGGAGAAAGAACCAGTAACAGGCATTGATGAAAAGAACGAACCAATAATATTACACAGTGACAGGGTCAATAGTTCCTGAGTGGCATCAATTACTTCACCGCTAGCTGAAATAATAATCTCTTAGTAAACCTAATACATTCCCATCGTATTTATCTCCTTACCGAAAGCCTTAGCGATAGCCACGTTTCCCAAAACGGCAATGATTGGCACCAGGAACACGGAGCTACCCAAATCTGACAGCATTTCAGGGAACTCTCTTGTACTATTATTAACCATTGTACTGAATGGTGGTAATTTAAATTCAGGCAGGCCAGCCTTAACATCTCCAGTGAGTCGGAATGGCGATCCTGACCCACGTGATTCATACATAAAGGCAATGGTACTGCAAATAATGACGACTATGGCATTCCTGGACGTGGATATCAGCCAGAATATGTAGTTAAAACAGCATTGCTGTTTAGTTGGTTTCACACCTTTCTTGTTTAATTTTACGTCTTTCAGTTTCTAGAGAATGAATTTCTTTTATTAATGAAAGAATGCGAAGGAAATTTTGAGATTGGTTAAAAAAAAGAATATATAATTTAGTTTCTATTTGGAGCTTATATAAATAATTTTGTGTATAGCTTTATTATTATCTATATATTAAATGGCCAATCGAAAATTTTACCACACTTTTTAAAGAAAAAGGGAGTACCTGGAGGTGTGAAATTTGATACGATACGCTTATACGGAGGAAGAATTTTTACGCCTATTTTAAAACAATATTAAACGAATATATTAACAATATCCGAGAATAACAAGAATCGTCTGTTTTCTTTGGTTACAAGATATTTAGATTTTCGAAATCATAATGTTAATTTAATTTAATCTGATGAAGAAAAAGACAACAAAAAAGGTTCTTGCTTAAAGACTGTTATTGATTGATATGGTTCTGGAGACATAGTATATAATTGTACTAAAGCTATTTCTAAAGCTTGCTAATATTTTTAAGTAAATTTTAGTAGTATTGTCTTATGATTAATTTCAGGTTTCATTAGCAAATGCATTTCGTGATAAAGCATTAACCGAATATTGCAGGTAATAAATGAAAGCCATAGAAGATACATTAAAGATGAGTAAAGGCGAGATCAAAGAGTAAAATAAATAAGCAAAGAATAATGTAATTTTACTTAAAAATTTAGGTAAAGAAATTATGATTTTAAACATCCTGGTGTCTTTAATGTTTTTGTAATATATATTTTAGGTGAGAAATATGGATAAAAGATGTACTGTAAAGGACTGTATATATACATAAATGAAGTAAAGAAAGTATGTAGGAAAATATGAAGAATTATTAACAGTACATTTAAACATTTCAAAGTATTGATAAATATTAAGGTGTTTAATGATTAATGTAATAAGATATGTGTTTATATAACATTTTATTCCTTGAACCGTGACTCAATTATTTTGATTATTTACTTTATAAAAATAAGTTTTGGAAAATCAATAGTTAATTTAATGATTAAATACATTACTTTAATAAATGTTTCTAAATTGTAAAAAATAAATTACCCAATTGTATTAGTTGTTTGTTGTATTAATTGTTTTAGTATTTAATTTTTAAAAATATATTGTCTGTTTTAATATACAAACATATCTTACACCATTTATTATACCATACATATGTTTATAACATAAAAGTAAAAAAAGATCATGTATATTTATATTTGATGCTCTGAAGTTAATACATTAATGCAATTTAAAAAATATTAGTTCTGTGATAATGCCACCAAACGGTGTTTGAACGCCACTGGAATTTTTAGTATTTCATTGTGATCTTGTATTCAAAATACTGTGAAAACAAATTTTAATAACATATACTTTTTAAATTAGTCCTAGACTAATTTAAAATGGACTCGAATTTCGACTAATATATTAGACCATGGATTTATGGTATGGTATTTCATCAATACAAATATTGATTAATACAATTATAAATTGTTTACTTACTCTTAGTAATAAAAGAACTGCGATACAGGAAATTCCCAACAGGGTGTCCTGAAAACGGGTGAGGTGTATATTCTGAAATAATTTATTCATTGTGTCGTAAAAGCCGTTCGATGTCATCTTAATTCCCAATAAGCTAGCAAACTGGGAGCTTCCTATTATCACTGATGTAGCTGAAGTGAATCCAACCGTTACCGGTATGGAAATAAAATCGACCAATACACCTGAAGGATCGATAAAAGTTGAATAACAAAATAATTTTATTTGAAATTACTTACCTAAATGTAAGATAGACATGATCAGTTGAACAACTCCTGAAAGAAAACATAACAGGATCGCATAGTCTGTGTTTCTTCCCACTATTTGTTGGTAAGTCATCAAAGCCATAAGCGCTGTAGGGCCAATGGTGATATCTTTAATGCTACCAAATACTGTATAGACGAAACAACCCATAAAGGCCGAATATAATCCATACTGAAACACATTCGTGTAAATTATAAGCAAAGCAAAACATATTGTTTACCTGTGGTTGGAGTCCACCTAATGTAGCATAAGCCAAAGCCTGAGGCATAACCGTAAGTGCTACAGTAAAACCTGCTATACAATCACATAGCAATTTCCGGCTATCGTACTTGGGGCCCCATTGCAGTATTGGTATTCGTTTTCGAACGAATTTCTTTATCGTTTTGGAAGTGGGCATTTTTATTTTATTAGTCCAACTAAAATATAATAAGGAATTATATAATACTATAATTTACACTATTTATACTATAATTTACATATTTTTTTATGAAATGCAGTTAATTAACAAGTACAACTATTAATATTACTACTAATAAATGTTAATAGTTCTGTTTTTTATGACTGATATGCTTTACTAATAATTCAGTCTCTAATAATGTTTCAATATCAAACGAACAATCAAATTGTTCATTTGATATTACTTAAAACAATTGGTCACCATGCGGCAACAATTAATTTCAACAGTTGGTTGTTTATAAATTTTTCTTTAGGAACTGAAAAGTAAATCGCTGTTACAGTGAAAACATTATTATAAATTTACAATAAACATTTTGATATTACAAATGAAATATATAATTGACGTATTTAATTAAATTACTTCTGTGATAATATGGTCAAGGTGCGAATTAAAAATTTATGAGTTACACTGACTAGAAATAAAGTACAGTTACATCATTAATCAATAATAATTATAAATTACTATATCTATACTAGTTGTAGGCTATCATCTACTATAAAAGTAGCATACTTCAGTCATATTTGTGATTGAAATGTTATGACGAAGGCGAATTTTAAAAATGGTTAATTTAAATTATCAAAAACTTAGATTTAAACATTAAATATATCACAACGGTACCTCAACATGTTTGAAATCTTCATTCACAGTAACATTATAACAAAACAAAGACCATTGAACAAGCCAACTAAGTTTCTCTGTATTTGTACGGCCAAAGTAATTGTAAAAAGAAATCCGATGATAATTAAACATATCATGTGTTCAGACAAGGAACTTTTAGTTGAGGATTACCTTTTTTTATATTTTTATAGGCCCTCCGTCGTTAATCCATTCAACGATATGCTCGCAATAAAACACATTACCAGAAAGAAAATTACTTTAAATAATGACATTTGAAAATTTGCTAAAACCTTTACGGTAGGCGTTAATTATTGTGCAATAATTTTTTATTTGATTAACCCAGAAAACGTACTGCCATCGTACCAAGTATAATACTACTAATATGTTTTTGCTTACCTATTTTGTTAATGAAAATCTTCACAGAAATGTTGACCCGGTGAAAGTGCTTTTACATAAACGTCCGCATGATACAAATTATTATAATTTCTCTCCGTGGTCTGCGGAATCCATCTGAAGAATGAGGCTCAAAACGAGTTTGCAGCTACTTTTTCTAAGAAATAAAAAATGTTATTGATTTTTTTGTTGTTATTAATTCACATTTCCAACAAAAACTACGAAATAATTAAATCTGTCTGCGACAAATATTATTTCCTCCTCATTTAGTTCAATGAGTCACCGAATAGGTTTTTGTTTGAAAAAAAAAACTAGAAATAAAATAAAATATTTTGGCAAGAAAGGTGCTATAATATACTTCAATTTAAACTTACTTGCGGAACTGTATTTAAATTTGTTCCTAAAGAATATTCAATAGATAATAAGAAATAATTTTAACTCACTATAGCAATACTAGTTAATAATCTCTCTCAACCATTTGATCGAAAGATACTAATTATAAGCGTGAATTAAATGTGAATATTATATTTATTCAATATATTAAGGTATAAGCTTGAAAAACATTTGACCTACTTTAAATCATGTAACTCTTCAGTGTAATTGTTGTAAATATTTATGAAAACAATAATAAAATAACAATGTTTCTTAAAATACGAAATATTTTGCAATTTTCCTAAATAAATAAAGTAAGTTCAATTGTTAGGAATAACGCCTTCATTATTTTAAACACTGGTTATGTTTACAAAATGTTTTATAAACTTTTTAGAGGATATAAAGAGGAATAATCATATTTTTATCATTTATGAGATATAATAATACTTAGTTAAATGTTTGCCTTTTTACATATTTTATTGTTTACGTCTACTACTTAGTAAATAATATTCTCTGTGCCTAAACAAATAGCGGAACAATACATACCAATTGCAACAGAAACGTTTGCAGCGTAAATGCAATCCGAGGTACAATCACTTTTAAACCTATCGGCAATAACAACTTCTAAATAAAATTTTTACATACCCTCTACATTAAATATATATGTGCGTTACTCTTCAATAAGCACGGTTCTAGTACCACTATTTTTTTTGATACAACTAGCAAAAATAAGTGAGTGATTATTAATAAAAGGTAAATTGTTGTGCTCTTGTTATAACCGACAGATTTCACAAACATAAATAAACAAAAAAATGAATTAACTTATGTTGCAAGTCAGGAGATAACAAAAAAATATTTTTACGTGCCCAATGAGGTTCTTGCGCTCCTTTTTGATGCAATCTAGTGGTTAGTGGAGTGGAGTGGAAATCTATTGTTTTTTAGTATCGGTATTGTTCTTGGTTTAACCTTGACACTTTAGTTTTTAAGTGTCAGATAGCAATTTAATAAAATTCAAGTAGCATAATAGTTGCCCAAAGTACTGTGTTAAATATGACCAAATTTGTCTGATTTATTGGGCAGTTTTCTGGACACTTTTATACCTAAAATTTAAAGATAATTTCATTATTTGCCTGCCATTTTGATTTGTTATTATTTGTAATCACTTATTAAATATCTCAAGTTACCATATTCACTATGACTAAACTTTTAATAAAAATGTAACTTCATAAAAGAGATATTTTAACTAATAAGGTATATTCTAGCTATGCTTAAATCACTTAATCCAATGTAAGTTGAAGCAAAAACTTGGCTTGATGTCGAGGTTCCGGACACTGCCCAGGAAAATCTACCATCAAGGATTGGTATGCTAAGTTTAGACGTGGTGAAATAAGCACCGAAGACGGCGAACGCAGTGGGCGCCCAAAATAGGTTGTTACCGACGAAAACATATAATAAATCCACAAAATGATTTCGAATGACCGCAAATTGAAACTGAATGAAATAGCAGACACTCTAAAGATATCAACTGAACGTGTACATCATATCATTCACGAATATTTGGGTATGAGAAAGCTTTGTGCGAAGTGAGTGCCGCGCGAGCTCACTTTTGACCAAAAGCAACAACGAGTTGATTCGGAGCAGTGTTTGAAGATGATCAAGCGTAATAAACCAGAGTTTTTGCGTCGATATGAGACAATGGATGAAACATGGCTCCATCATTTCACTCCGAAGTCCAATTGACAGTCATCCGAGTGAACTGCACATGATGAACCCGCTCTAAAGTGTGGGAAAACGCAATAGTCGGCTGGCAAGATTACGGCGTCTGTATTTTGGGATGCGCATGGAATAATTTTCATTGACTACCTTGAAAAAGGACGGACCATCAACAGCGACTATTACATAGCGTTATTGGACCGTTAGAAGGACGAAATCGCCGAAAAACGGCCGCATTTGAAGAAAAAGAAAGTGCTGCTTCACCAAGAAAATGCACCGTGTCACAAGTCAGTAAAAAACGATGAGTAAAAACGATGGCAAAAATCCATGAACTGGGCTTCGAATTGCTTCCTCATTCATTGTATTCTCCAGATCTGGCCCCCAGCGACTATTTGCTGTTTTCAGATCTCAAAAGAATGCTCGCTGGGAAGAAATTTTCGTCGAATGAAGAGGTGATCGCCGAAACTGAGGCGTATTTTGAAGCAAAGAACAAATCGTACTACAAAAATGGTATCGAAAAGTTGGAGGGTCGCTATAATCAGTGTATCACCCTTGAAAGGAAATATGTTGAATAAAAAAAAATTAATTTTGACAAAAAAATGTGTTTTACTATGGTAGGCCCGGGACTTCAATTAACATGTTACATTAAATACTCAAGAACATTACACTGTAGCATGATTACGAACTATATTAAATTATTACATTTATTAAATGATTAATTTTTTTTTATTTTTAAATTTACATACAACTTATGCAATTAATATTTTTAATGATATTGGTATTTGAATATAGTGTCACATGCCCAATATTTGCCGTATAACAATTTTTTTTATATATACAATTTAATTTAATAATCAAAAATACCAAGAACCATACTTTTTAGAACGTCTTAATAAATAAATTGTACAGAGATATTAATGGTACAATGATTAAGATATATATTATAAGATATTATATTTTAATAATAATTATATCAAATAGTAAAAACTAAATCTTAACTTAGAATGAGCAATTTTTACAATGTATATTTTTTAAATAAATGTAATAACATTAGTGTTTTAAAATAAAAAATCAAAACAACAAAAACCTAATAATTTATGCTAAAATAGTGAATAATAGTCTACTATTACATTTAACTCATAAAAGGTATAGTAAATTCTTTGTTATTTATTTAATGTTATTAATTACACCCTGTAGAGGTTAAAAGACAAAAAAAGTAAATTGTTCACGCTTCATTGATTGGCAATATATTTGTAAATTTTAAAATTATTTTCAATAACGATTTTTCCAATTAATTCCAATCCCAACTGCGAGGACAGGTTTATTGAGTTTCGTTTTTTCCTTTCATTTAATACCGTCAATGAAATACGATATAAATATTACATAAGATTATTTTAGAACTTACCATTAGCACCTATTAAAGCCGTAAGAACAACACACAATTTTATTTATTAACGTTTATTAATATAATAAATAACAAAAACACAACAATATGGTACAAAAATTAGGAAACCTTTATAGAGTTAGAGTTGTGTGGTTACAGCTTCCATATCTCCATTATTCCTTACTTCGTTTTTGCCTATAGATATATAAAAACACGTTAGTTGACAATGACCTCCAAATTTCAGCAATAATTATAAATAAAAACGTATTATTTAAACTAGTTTTGGTGATTGAATTTGAGGTTACGATTCAATAAATCCAAAACAAAGTAAATGAGGCAACCAAAAATACACGTATTAATAAATTTAGAATATTTTTTATACTTAAATATATTAGTAAATTATATATTTTGTTAAATATTAATATTCAAAGGACATTAGAATATTTAACCTATCTAATTAAAGATATTTTACTATGGTTATGCAACGCCATATACTTACTGCATTTATCCGTCAACGATTGTTCAAAATCAAATTCATTTTGATATATCGCCAGCCTTTTACTATCACAGTTTTCGAGAGCTTTTGTTATTGAATTTTTAGGTACGAGAAATGATACAATTTTTCCATTGGCTTGCAATTCTTTGACTATTAACGAAAAACACTAAAAATTAATTTTGTCAATTTCCCTTATATTACTTTAATAACGAATGTACCTTGCCCGCAGTGTAATCCAGAGTGCTAACATTACTACAATCTATGAGGATGATGCTAATATCTTGTTTAACGTCGTTAGAATATTCTACAATTTTTTCACGGATATATTCAGCTGATGAAAATAATACAGATGATGTAAGTAATAGTTTTAAATAAATTTTATTCCCAACAACCTGAAAAATTTAAATATTTATCTAACGTCAATAATTCATATTCAACTTTACCTTTGTTATTATAATTTTAGGCCTTGCGCTAAAATACAATAACTTTCCTAGTTCAACTAGTATTCCAATTAAGATACCAAGTTCAATGCCAAGTAGTAAACAAGAGATGAAAGTGACTGAGAATGGAATCAAGTCAAGTTCTGGAATAATTTTGCAACGTTATTGGTCTTGTAAATTGAATAATAATTAATAGACTTACTGTTTATGCGCCACATAGATTTGGCTATATTTATTTCCACCATAAAAATGACAGCACAAATAATTACAGCTGCTAAAGTAGCTTTTGGAATGTATGAAAAGTATGGAGTAAGGAATGTAAATGCCAACATTACCATTATACCTGTAATATAAATTTAATTATATTATTTTATTAGTTCAGGGATCTTATATGTTTCAAAAAAAATTAATTTTTTCTACCTTTTTATATTAACAAAATAGAGATTTTATCAAGATTTATTTTTTTTAATAAATAATAGGCAATATATTAGTGTATTATTATTATTAGACAATAGTGTTGTATCATTTAAAATTGTTTAAGACCCCAAGTGTTAAGATAAGCCTTGATTTTTTTTAAATTCATGAGTTTGTGACTGAATATACACGTCATCAAGATATTTAATGTATTGCCTGTCGCATTTTGTAAATTCGTTTTAGAATCAGACAGTATTTTCCTTCTCATTTTACTCTAGTTAAAAAGAGACACTATGTTGTCTGATCAGTTCGAATATGTAAACGAATGAGCCTGTCAAAGTCGTCCGGTTGTCAGACGTTGCAAAATTCTTGAAAGCAATAGTGATAAGAGGTTGTAACTCCAACCTATAAACTATTATGGCTGTATAATTAACTTTAGTTATTAGATGTACTATAATGTTAAAATAAATTATATTTGATAACATTTTTGTTCAATTATTTCATATAGACTAGATTTTGTTGTATGTCGAAGCCAAACTGAACTAAAACTCAAAGTTGATGCAGTCGTATTTGTATGTCTCACTTGCGTTCGAGAATGACTGGAAATGAAGTGGATAGGCTTAGATGTAACGAGTTCATGCACATCAAATACAAAAGAAGCGAACACGACGCCATTATCGAGTAACATCCCACTTTTATCCGGAAGTAAATTATGGGACCAACAAATCAGTTACACTTGGAGAGATGATAATTGTTTGCCAATATTGTAAAGCTTAAAATACGGTGGTGAATCTACAGGGTTATATTGTGTCAGTGGGAAAGTAAAATTGTTACAATTGATCTCACCACCAGATCTACTACGCGCAGTAGTTTTTGGAATGGGAAATCATTCTAACCACTTCTTGGCCAATATTCAAAAATATAATAGTTGTTTCCAAATGACGTGTTCTGGCGCAAGGAATATTATACAGGACAATTTCCATTTTTGAGTTGCTATACCATAAAACTATCTTAGTAACATTCAAATAGTCTAAGCAAACTATTGTCTAAGAACCATAAACGTTTCTTCACCAGAACAACGATTTAGTCGAAATGTTCAAGAACGCATTGGATCGAATTGAAGAATCGAAACCATCTGACAGCTATAATGTCGTCATCAGACCTGACAAAATACCTGTCGGTGAGTCCTCGACAAGCAATGAAGTTCCTATTGTTGTGAAATATACATGTAAGTGATACGGATCATCTAATCGGACGTAACAAAGAGAACTCGTTTTTTTTTGTTCAAAATTGTTTTTATTCGTCGACGTAATCTCCATCAAGAGTCATATAATCATTCCAGCGCCGAGGGTAACATTTCAATACCACTATTGTGGAACGATTTATCTTTTGTCTTAAAATAGGCCTCAGTTTCAGCGATAACCTCTTCATTCGAGCGAAATTTCTTACCGTTGAGCATTTTTTAAGGTCTGCGAACAGCCAGTAGTCGCTGGGAGTCAAATCTGGCGAATACGGTGGATGTGGGAGCCTTTCCAGCCGATAGTTGTGCTTTCGGGCGCATTGGACGAGGTTCAATAAATGCTGTCCACTCAGATGTCGATCGTTTTGATTCAGGAGTGAAGTGATGGAACCATGTTTTATCTATTGCCACATATTTATGTAAAAAGGCCGGTTTGTTACGTTTAAATATGGCCAAACACTGCTCAGAATCATCAACACGTTCTTGTTTTTGGCTATAACAGTGAGCAAATATGGCACCCAGTTTAAACAGAACTTTCTTATAGTCAAATGCTCATGCAATATTAAACCAACACGTTTTTTGATACATTTACGACGTTAGCTAACTCACGGAACTTCACCTTTCGATCATTCGACAGGATTTTGTGGATTTTTTTTATGTTTTCTGGCGTTTCCACATTAATTGAACGTCCACTGCGTTCTGCATCATCGGTGTCTTTACGACCACGTTTCAAGTCAGCAAATCAAAGTTTTATTGTTGTTTCTGATGAAGCGGAGATAAGCCATTACTTCGCTTGTATTTATTATTTTGTATTTGGTATTTTTTACCCTTCGAGAATAAGTGTAAAATTGAAATTCGAATTTGTTTTGGATCAATTGTTTTGGAAATAACAAAAGTAGTGTCACTCCTAGCACAATAACTGATAATAGTTCACAAACATATGAATAGAATACGAAAATATGAATAATGAAATTTTAACAGATTTCTTTTGAAGCTTAGTACTCACTGAATAAGCGATGAATACAATAAAACTAGCATCATCTATGTGTTAGGCCCGGGGATTCTTAGCCTAAGTATTAGTTTTTAAATTAAAGACAAAAAGTTATATTTGGAGGAAATAACACCTGGTGAATACAGATAATGAATTAAGTAATATTCTACATTTCCGAAATCCGTGGCAATTTTTCACTGATGTTCATTTCAAATTAAAAATTTTTGAAGCATTGAACATTTTTAGTATAGCCACTGAAATAAAGCTTTTAATATATGGAAATTTTCTAGCAATCCATTTTTATAACATAGCTAAGAAATATAACAACTGCGCTTTCGACTCACTGATGACTAATTCCAATCAACACAAATAAGTAAAAACTTGTGGACTCTTGATACAAAATTAATAACAAGAAAATAGCGTGTGTCCACGACTAGCGAACATCTATTATACCATTACATATTACGCCATTCAGTGCAAAAAACTTAAAACTTTCAAACTTCAGCCACGGTCTTGTTATTATGAGTTAATAAGTAGTGTATGTGTGATAGTAGTAGTTTTTAGATATTAACAGGTCAATTGAATAGTCCCCGGCCTGACACATAAATGGCGCTACTAGAATTAAGTCCATATGTTTTTAGTTGGCCCTAACCATCAAAAGATGCGTGTATAAATTTGACAGCTGTCGGATCATTAGTTTGTGAATTATAGCATTTTGAATGAATAATTTGTTGTTATTGAGAAAAAATTGATAAAAAGGAATTTTGCATGTTGATAAAATATTGTGTTTTGAAGGGACAAAATACAGTTGAAGTAAAAACTTGGCTTGATGCCGAGTTTCCGGACACTGCCTCAGGAAAATCAACTATCAAGGATTGGTATGCTAAGTTTAGACGTGATGAAATGAGCACCGAAGATGGTATGGACGCCCAAAACTGGTTCTTACCGACGAAAACATTAAAAAATTCCACAAAATGATTTTGAATACCCTTAAATTGAAATTGGATAAACTAGTAGAACAGCAAAAAAAGATAACAGCTGAATGTGTACATCATATCATTCATGAATATTTGGGTATGAGAAAGCTCGGTGCAAAGTGGGTGCCGAGCGAGCTCACTTTTGACCAAAAACAACGACGAGTTAATGATTCGGAGCAGTGTTTGAAGATGATCAAGCGTAATAAACCCGAGTTTTTGCGTCGATATGTGACAATGCATGAAACATAGCTCCATAATTTCACTTTGAAGTCCAATGGACTGCACACGATGAATCCGCTCCAAAGCGTAGGAAAACGCAACAGCCGGCTGGTAAGGTTATAGCGTCTGTAATTTGAGATGCGCATGGAATAATTTTCATTGACTACCTTGAAAAAGGAAAGACCATCAACAGCGACTATTACATAACTGCAGGATATGTAATAATATGTCTGAATAAACTGCGGATTATTTTGGTGCAAACAAAGCAACAAAGATGGTGCAGAAAAGTTGGAGGGTCGCTATAATTAGTGTTAATTCCCTTGAAGGGAATTATGTTGGATAAAAAACTAATTTTTCCAAAAAATGTGTTTTACTATGGTAGGCCGGGCACTTTTCAATTGAGCTCTTATATACCGTTCCTTAAATTTACCTGTATATACTCCCGATAAAGGAGTTTTAACACCACTAGCATTGCTCACAGCTGCTCTGGAAAACGAAGCATTGACCGGATAGGATCCGAAAAATGATCCGAACATGTTACAGAGCCCTACCGCGATCATTTCTTGAGATGCATCTAATACTTTTCCTCTGGCTGTAAAGAAAGTACAAAATAATTATTCCAAACATATATGTATATCTAAATTTTTACCAAAAGCTTTGGCTATCCCAACATTGGCGAGGATCGCTACAAACGATACCACAACTATACCATAGCCTACTTCAGATATCATGCTTGTTAAGGTAATAGTGTTCGTCTGGTTACCGACAACAACTGGACTGAAGGGAATGGAGACGTTGGGAAATCCGGCCGAAACTTTTGCTGAAAAATATTGTTTAGTTATAGTTAAAGTCTTATTCAATAAAAATTAATTTATTTTATATGACGTGATTTACTAGGTTGTGATCTCTATTTATATATATATATATATATATATATATATATATATATATATATATATATATATATATATATATATATATAAAAATTCGTTAGAGAGGTAAAGAATTTTACTGTTAAATATTAATTTTCTGCGATTTTATTGAAAATATTTTTTAGCTTGTTGCAGCTGTAATGAGTATTATTGGACACGGTTACTGAAATTTTTCAAAAAATGAAAAATATAATATTGAATTCACCGAAAAAAAAAACGAATACGAACCTCATACGAAGCGGGTGACAAATCAAGATCAGCTTGAGGTTAGCTCTTTCAGAGATTAAATATATGAAATGTATAAAAACAGTGTGTAGTTTGTCAATACAAACATAATTTAATGCAATTATTTCAAGGCCAACCGTTTGTAGAAAAGTATCTAATGGAACTTCCGGATATTACTTTAAAAAAAATAACATTTTTGAAAGTATATAATCAAACGAAGGAAGAATTATAAATTCAATTTATGTATTTAGATGAGATATGGATATTTCAGAATATACCCAATGGTCAATCATGGTAAGATGATAATAAAAATAGTCTTATGAAACAAATTAGATATAGTAGTAATTGTAGATTGGAAGATAGCTTAGTTATAAACTAGAATGAGATTTTCTGAATATGATCCAATGCTGCCAGTTTCTAAGACAGGGTGATGAGAGTGGAAACAAGTAAAGGTGAGTATATAATTAATTATAACTACAGGAAATGTTATTGTAGAGTGTAAAAGATTTTTGTGCACAAAAAATAAATGAATTAAAACGTCCCCAGCCTATCATAGTAAAACACATTTTTGTTTGGCAAAATTAGTTTTTTTTTATTCAACATAATTCCCTTCAAGGGTGATACACTGATTATAGTGAGTCTCCAACTTTTCGATATCATTTTTGTAGTACGATTTGTCCTTTGCTTCAAAATAGGTCTCAGTTTCGTCGATCACCTCTTCATTCGACGGATTTTTTCCCCAGCGAGCATTCTTTTCGAAATAGTCACTGGGGACCGGATCTGGAGAATTCGATGGATGAGAAAGCAATTAGAAGCCTTATTCATTCATTTTGCCATAGTTTTCACTGACTTGTAACACGGTGTATTTTCTTGGTGAAGCAGCACTTTCTTTTTCTTCAAATGCGGCCGTTTTTCATCGATTTCGTCCTTCAAACGGTCTAATAACGCTATGTAATAGTCGCTGTTGATGGTCCTTCCTTTTTCAAGGTAGTCAATGAAAATTATTCCATGTGCATCCCAGAAAAGAGACGCCATAACCTTGCCAGACTGTTGCATTTTTCCACTCTTTGTCTTCGGAGTGAATTGGAGCCATGTTTCATTCATTGTCACATATGGACGCAAAAATTCGGGTTTATTACGCTTGATCATCTTCAACCGCTGCTCGGAATCATCAATTGATCATCATCAGTCTTACTATATTTGTAGTGCCTATTTCTATCGTTCCAGGCCCACAACTAGGGTGTTCGAAGCAAGAATGATCGACATTTGAACAAACTCCGGAAGGTAATAGTAAAGTTTGTATTCATTCAGCCAGTATACCCCTTCTGCTCATTCTTACTGTTGAATTGCTTGACTCTATAACTTCAGTCGAGATGTTCCTATACGGGCAAACAAAGTTTTACGTTGTACCGTAATATACATCCCAGGTTATTTAGTAAAACTTTTTAAAAAAGAAATTAAGTGTGATTTTTGTTTACATACAATTATGAATAAATCAGTAGACCCACAAAAGACTGATTTTATAGAGGCAAGACAATAACTCATGCACCAGACTCACATTCCATAATGACCTTTCGGATAAAATATTAAAAGTACTAACAGAGAGACGGAAGAGATAATTTTGATTTGCAATACACCAAAGTTTCTTGCTTATGGTTTTATATATATTTATATAATATTTATGTTTTATAGATATATTTATTTTTATATTATATTTATATTTTGAAGATAAATTTACATTATGAATTTATATTTATTGTTATAGATTATATTTATATTTATTTATTTCTACAGATTATATTTATATTTATTTATTTTTAAATATTATATTTATATATATATTTAATTGAATTTAATTTAATAAATTTATTTCAGAAAAATATGGTTTTTTATTTAAGTTTCATTGGTCAATTACAGTTGAGGTCAAGGTTGTCACGTGCCAAACATTACTAATGAGCCAATCAAATGTCTTCACAGTAAAATATTTTTCTTACAGGTGCCTATAATAGAAATTTAAATTGACCAATCAAATTACTTGAATGGCCCATTATGTATAAAACTTTGCGCCAGAGTCCCCTATGAGTTTCATCTCTATTACTCTATGATTGTGACATTTTGATGTCACAAATTTAGATGAAGTATGTACAAAACTTCTTTGGACAAGGCTGTATTTTAATTTTTCATGTTTTTATATAATTATATGTATTATTAATCATTTATAGATATTAAATACATATTGATCATTCAAAAACATCTTGTTGGCCCGATCGTCTTCAAGCGCTGAAAGTCATACGGCGATTACTGGAACTAAAAGGTGCATACGTACTAGGACTTTAAATCAATTTTGAAACCTGTTCAGCATGAATGTTCGTCAAAATCAGTTCTGCTTATGCGCATCTTCAATTTTCTCTGTTGACAAATGCACTACTTTGGTTTAGTTGTAGTAAATATTGATAAGCCATTGGTACCGAAATGATTTTGTAACGCCAGCAGAACAAAACTGTACAATGTTTATAGCATGAATACCACAACATATAGTTGTTTTAGTGGATGCCCTGAAGTTTCATGAATTAATTTATTATTCTGTGTTAACCAAAACCGACTGAAGAAAATAGGGATCATCACTCATTATCAATTTAAACGAAAAATCTTCAATTTCACTAGACAGCCTTAAGATTCCATTACCGTACCCAATTCGTTAATATCTCGGTATCAATTTTTGGACTAATTGAATTTTGTACGGGATATTTTTGATGCAATTTCCGCTGAGTGGCAATAAATATAATGATTATTTTCAATAAATACTGTCACTATTTCTGCTCGTTCTTGTAGCGTATATTCCATAATAAAATTTGGACGCCCACACAGCAAAATGGTTAAATCGAAACTGAGCTAAATGTCACATAACCAAGATGGCGTGCAATCAAAATAGTATCGGGATTTTTGCTCCACCTCTTATTATCAAATGAGAAGTCAAACAATGAATCTAATAGCCAATATTGTATTCAAAAAATATTATATAATTTATTACTTACATGTTAAGGCAAAGGGTTTCTCGTCGTAATGTTTGAAAACAAAGGCCAGAACTGCGCATGATATCACGACCATAGCGTTGCGTCCTACTGAAGCGAACCATACCAGTTTTTTACCTACAGATGCCGTTTTTTCAGATCCACTGGGTGTGACGGGTGGCTCACCATAATCTTTTAATTTCTGAAGAAAATATGTTTTATTAAATTGTTTAAATTATTTATGAATGAAACAAGAAAAAAACAAATGATTTTTATTGAGAAAACATTTTAAAACACCTTCAAACATAGTGACGTAAATTTGTAATTAACATATTCTCACCCTTAATAGTAATAGTACTGCGATGCACCCAAATCCAAGAATTGTATCGTATAATTTTACTTCGGTTATGTGTGCAAAAAATTTTCTCCACACTTCCACGAAATTCTCAGCCTTGAACTTGAGTCCGAATAAGTTCTTTACTTGGGATGATGCAATGGTTATGGCTCCTGCTGATGTGAACGCCGAGACCACAGGTGTTGACACAAACTCCACCAGAAAACCTAGTTTAATATTCAAATATTAAGAAAATCGTAGTTACCTGATTAAAACGAATGAACATTATTTAAAATTGCACTGAAACATTAATAATCTAGAATACAATATTATTAATCTACAATGTAATTATTATTTATAATCATAAAATTACCTTACTCCACAATCAGGATATTTCGGTTCTAAAAATAGTTTATTCTCATGTTATTTCACGCATTAGAAATGGGCATAATGTTTATAGTAGTGATCGGAACTATCGACTGAAAATGACTATCGACTGTTTAGTAATTTACTAGTTTTTACTATCGACTGTTTTCAGTCGCTATTTTCGGTCCCACTGATTTTGTTACTATTTACCATCGACTGTTTCAGTCGTACTTTTAGTTACTAGTTTTGGTTCTACTTATTTCATCGACTGATTTTTAACATTCTGGCTCTGTCATCCTAGCCACGACCTCGACAAAATTTACCTAATTTATGCGTATATAGATTTATATGATTTATGATTTATAGTTTTTTGATTTTTTGGTAGTTTGCTTATAAATAACAATATATTGTATATTAATATTATAGCATTTTAGTACGATATTTTTAAAAATATTAATGTAATAGGGTAAGAAGAATAAAATTGGGAATGATAAATAGTAAAATATTTTGACTGTTTTTATGGCAATAATAGGTAATAATTCGATAATTATCTCGATTTTTGTTAAAAAATATTTCAGTTCAATAAATAAACAAAGCACTTATGTCATTTCATTTAGATCATTTTAAATTATGTCATGGATTAGTATTTTTTCCATGATTAGGTATATGTTTAATTTTTATATAGTATTTATGGTTATTACACATCTTTAGTTCTTAGGTTTTCTTTTTCTATTGTATTATCTATATTTATTACAGTATATTATTTAAAAATAGAAATTAATAGATTAAAATATAATAAACCTTTTGTGGGGTTTTATTCCATTCCATAGAATAATTCCATTCCTTTTTATAGATCCACAGAACATTCAAATATAAAAATAATTCTACTTCGTAAATTAAATTATAAATTGCATGATATGTATGTATTATTATTATTATGGTATTCAGTAATTATTTTTTTCCTTTTATTTTTTAAAGTTAGTTCGTGAAGGAATTTATACATCTCCGTCTCGCTTATTTTACCGTTGTTCTACCTTATTGTTACCGTTCTACATCTTCGTCTGACATTACGAATTAAAAAAATCCGTGTCGAACCGTGCATTTGACTGAAAATAGTAATTACTAGTTTATACTATGTTTTGCGGCTATCGACTGTTTCGACTGTTTTCAGTCGAAAGTTCCCAACGCTAATTTATAGCATCCGTATTAAATGTAATGTAACAATGTATTACTTCCCTAGCAGTGTAAAGTACAGAATGGGTCGCCTCTTACTGGCCTATAAGTTAATTTGAAATATATAACGAAATTAAATAACTGTAATCACGAACATTTTTGATTTTCATATTTGATATCATATCGTGTTTTGTAATAAAAATGGAACTGCAGAACAAATACTCGATTATTAAACCAATCAAGACAGAGCTAAATGTGAAAAGATATACTGAGATGCATTCTGGGCTCAGGATTTTGATAAAATTTGGCTCATAGTAGGGTTGTTGGCCGGCGAAAAAAATTAATATTTTTTCTTTTATACCTTTAAACCTTAGTATTGAAATTCCCTAAAAAATTAAAATTAAGTGCCAATTTTAAAGGTTTATTAAAAATTGTATTTAATTTTTCTGAAAAAATACCGGCCAAAAATATCGATATTTTTTTCAGAAAATATCGATATACCGATCGGAGCTTTCCAAATGGAACTAAAGTTGATATTGTGTTACATTTTAGTCGGCATGTCGGTGGGCAGCCATCGGTCCACTCGTATAGGTGCCGACTTTTATTGTGTACTGAAATATTCTTATGGTTAAAAGAGGAAAATGTCCAGTTTTAAATATGATATTGTAACACTAATTGAATTAGTGGAATCAAAATCTTGTATATGGGACAAGACTAATGAAAATAATAAAAACAAAATGCTTAGAGACAAAAGCTATCAAAAAATTTTTGAATATTTAATGGATGGATATGAACAATTATCCCAAGGGAAAAAGAAAAAGTTTTTTGCGTCGCAAATATAGCAAGTACAATTTGTTGTTAACTCCTGTCATGACCCTACAAACGATATCGTGTCTGCAAGTGTAAAAGTACGTACTGATCCGTCGTGTCGGTGTCGTGTCGGCAGATGTGAAAGCGCTCATAATGCATTATAAACATTTTTATTGTTAAATATTATTTTTTAGCGTGTTGCAGCCGCAGTGTATATTAGTGAATATTATTGGACATGGTGACTCAAATATCTCAAAAATGAAAAATATAATCTTGAATTCATCAAAAAAAAATCCTCATACGAAGCGGGTGACGAATCAAGATCAGCTTCATATTAGCTCTATCAGAGATTAAATATGAAATGTATAAACAGTGAGTGGTTTTTCATTTCAATTCAAATAGAATGTAATACAATTATTTCAGAAAACTGTTAGTCTGAAGAGTATCGAAGAGGTCTAAATGGGTCTGCCAATTTCTAAGACAGTGCGATGAGAGTGCAAAAAAGTAAAGCTGAGTGTTTAATTAATATACAATAACTGTAGGAAATATTATTGTAGAGTGTAAAAGATTTTTGTGCACAGATATGTGTCTAATATTTCAGAATATACATGAGTAAGAATAGTAACTGTTTTGCAGATATGGCAAATGCAATCTGGAGAATACAGTGATTAAATCTAGTTTAGAAAGATGTATACAGCTTTAATAGAACAAATGAAGGAAAAATACAGTGAAAGCAAAATGTATTTACAAGGAACCAGTGTACCGAATGACACAAGAACTAAGCGCAGAAGGAAAATATGCTCTCTAATGAAAGTAAAAAACATTACTTGATTGTTCAATTGTTAATTAGGTGGATTAGGCCTCCAGAGGATACAACTACAAACGCGCCTACTAACTCATAGGTGGTATGGAAAAGAGTTTAATGTAAATATAATAAAGATTTACTATAATGTTAAAATAAATTATATTTTTTAACAGTATTATTGTTTAATTATTTTAGTTAGATTATAATTTTGTTCTATGTCAAAACAAAACTGAACTAAACCTGAGTTGATACGGTAATGTTACGATATTTTGACGCCACAAATTTGGATGACGTATGTACAAAATAACTTTTGATAGACTGTATACATTTGTCTATTCCACTGCTATTCCAACCTCTAGTAGTAAACTAGCTCTAAACTTTTTTCAGTTAATATACGATACTTTTCCTTCTCTGTTCTTTTCAGTGAATTTATAATTATATAAATATAATATTTAATGAATTACTGCAGAACTCCCCGTTTTGGAATATTTTTAATAGTAAAATTGGATACATGTACATCTCACGGAAATATATAATGTCAGACAATGCTTTGTATTGCATTTGTGTGGAAATAACGTTTTATATAGAGAAGCGTAATTTAACGCCTCTTGTGAACACTGACATTATTTAAGTAAAGGTTGATCAAGAAATCTATATATTGCAAATCATATTGAATTATGTTATGAAAATTGATGAGATAATTTCAAACCTTCGAATGGACTGAGCAAAGTTCAGTCTCACAGGTAGTTAATTTATTATAGAAAATAACCTTAAATTATTTACTTCACATACCTAAATGCAGCACTCCACAGAAGAGCTCTACAATACCGGCGAAAAACGTTAAAAGCAACGCTGCCTGAACGTTTCCGAAACTTGCCTCGTGCGTGTATTGGTACGTGAGTAATGACAGCAATGCTGTGGGTGCTATATTAAGTTCTGGAATTGTTCCAAATATGGCATAAATGAATCCTCCACAGAGCGATGAATATAACCCATACTGAAAAGAGAACACACAGTTAATAATTTTACGATATGAATATGATACTTATTACTAATTACATGGGATGGACAAAATAATATGAACATCTGAAATGTACATCGTCTTTATTAATAAGGTGTATTGCTCTAAGGCTATTTGCTCTTAAAACAGTTGTAGTTCTCGCGGAATAACACTGATTATGGTGACCCTCCAACTTTTCGATACCATTTTTGTAGTACGATTTGTCCTTTGCTTTAAAATACGCTTCAGTTTCGGCGATCACCTCTTTATTCGACGAAAATTTCTTCCCAACGAGCATTTTTTTGAGATCTGAGAACAGGAAATAGTCGCTGGAAGCCAGATCTGGAGAATACGGTGGATGAGGAAGTGATTCGAAGCCCAATTCATGGAGTTTTGCCATCGTTTTCACTCACTTGTAACACGGTGCATTATCTTGGTGAAGCAGCACCTTCTTTTTCTTCAAATGCGGCCGTTTTTCAGCGATTTCGTCCTTCAAATGGTCCAATAACGCTATGTAACAGTCGCTGTTGATGGTCCTTCCCTTTTCAAGGTAGTGAATGAAAATTATTCCATGCATATCCCAAAATACAGATACCATAAACTTACCAGCTGACTGTACTGTACTGACTAACTGTGTGCAGTCCACTCGGATGACTGTCGATTGAACTTCGGAGTGAAATGATGTAGCCATGTTTCATCCATTGTCACACCATGTCTAAACTTAGCATTCCAATCCTATATTGTTGATTTTCCTTGGGTAGTGTCCGGAAACTCGGCATCAAGCCAAGTTTTTGCATCAACTGTATTTTTTCCTTCGATAAGCAATATCTTATCAACACGCGAAATTCCTTTTTATCCATTTTTTCGCAATAACAAAAGTCGCTTCACTCAAAATGCTATAATTCACAAACTAATAATCCGACAGCTGTCAAACTTATAAGCATCTTTTGAGGGTTAAGGCTAACTAAACAACGCATGGATTTAATTCTAGTAGCGCCATCTATGTGGCAGGCCGGGGACTTTTCAATTGACTTGTTAGATTCGTAGAGTGTCTGAATAGTTTTCAGCGGAAAGTTGTTCCATTCTTGTGCATAAAACATGCGCTATTTGCTTCAGTGATGTTGAATATGGTAATCTACTTCTTCTCTGTACTAAAACCCCCGAAATGGTTGTATTATGTTGAGCTGTAGCGATTGTGCTGTCCAGGGCAGATAATTGTTGATAATTTGAAGATACTCAAATGCCTATGACAACATTATTTTCTTGAAATATCTCAATGTTTGGCAGCAATATGTTAGAGATATTAATTCGCAGTGATCAGTGGTCAGTGATGTGAATGAGAGAACCAAGTGAATAGCACGATATTGCTATCCAAATCCTAACAGAAGCTCCCATACCTGACCTTACATGAATCCGGTCGTTTGTTCCCTGTTATCCATATCATATTCTTCTAATCATCAAGTATCCAGGTTTTATGATTGTTGTGCCATTTCTTTCGCAGGTTAGCGTTGGCTTCTGTTTTAGGGGCTTTATATGTCTATTCTTTTGAACGATAGTTTTGTAATGATTTTACCATACTATTTTTGTCGAAACAGAATTACTCAAGTGTGTATTAAGATCTGTTATCAATTTTGCCTCAGTAGTTTTATGTTGTTTAGCTACAATCCGTTTTAAACGTCTTAAGAAAACTGAGATATCACACATTTCACCGATCGCTTATTTTAACGGTATATTACGCAGAACAAAACGTATATTACGAGAGTGGTCCGATAAGTACTTGGCCTCACCACCCAATGGCGCCACTATCGCAAGAGGAATTTATTATCACGTAACACATTTTTATAGATAGTTACTGTACATATTTTAGCCAAAATCAACTCGTAGTTTTGTCTTGACGGCGTGTGGAAGTTAGCAAGGGATTCGATTCTTGTTTGTTCACTCCAGATAAGCGCAACCTTCTTCTTAATAACCAACTTCAGAACATTGTTTGACGCTGTTTAAGCTCAATTCGAAGGAGTTTCTGTGTCGTTTCATGACCGTTGATGAGACAGATTTACTGGTATACACCAGAGACCAAGGAACAGTCTAAACAGTGAACTTCACCCGGAGAACGTGCTCCGAAAAAGGCGAAGACTCTCCTATCGGCTGTATCGGCTGTGCGGAAAAATGATAGTCCGGTGGCTTTTTTGGGATTCACACCGAATTGTAGAATAAACGGCATCATTTTCGAAGAAAAGTGTTCTTCCGCACTCGTTACGGTTAAATTGGTCGAATTGAGCTACGAACTGCTACCCCATCCGTATTCTCCAAATTTGGCTCCATGCGACCTTTTTTGTTTCCAAACTAGAAAAAGTCACTCGTCGGGCAGAGATTACAAAAATCATTACAAAAAGATTAAGGAGGTCATCGCCGCCACGGAAGCCCACTTTGCAGACCCCGAGAGGCCTATTTTTCAGACGAGTTAAAGAATTGGAGTATCGCTGGGTCAAGTTTATCAAGCTAAAAGGAGACTATGTTGACTTCCAAAATTTTCGTTTTTCCTTCGTAGGCTAAGTAATTGTTGGACCCCCCTCGTACACTGAAATATATCATACAGGGCTTGGCATGTAAAACAGAAGCGGTATTGCCAACATAAAACAATATAATACATTTTCATGGTGTTTATATTATTTTGTCTATCCCCTGTATATATTAATGGTGTTGGATTTCATTTCATTAACATAGATTTTTAAAACTAAATTAAAATACAACAATGAAAAAATTGTTTACTGAAAAAAAGAGTTTGTGAATGTTGGGCGAAACAGGTCAAAGTAAGCTCATGAACTACATTAAAGAAGTCAAGAAGAGCAACTGTAACTATGTTACTGAAGCATGTTATAAGGCAGCCTACTATATTTATATCATTAGAAATGACATTTATTGAGAAATAATGGAAATTTTACAAATTTATTAATTAACTTACTTGTGGTTCTAAACCCGCTAATGAAGCGTAAGCTATCACTTGAGGAATCAGAGTGAGGCCCACTGTAATACCGGCTACCAAGTCACAAATGACAGCATTAAGGTCATAATGTCTGACGAATTGCCATATCGGTACAAACTTCTCCAGAAAACGCCAGTTATTGAACATCATCACAAAGTAAATAAAAAGTCATAAATTAATTACAATTATTCTCTTCCTGTTGTTGTCGTCGGGCGTCCGTCTGCAAATTGAAATTACAAGTCATGTTAAAATTGTTCAGCTATTTTTCCGCTCAAAAAATAACAATAAGTACAATACCAACAGAGCGGAGATGTTGAGACAGTTTAACTAGGAATACTAGGAGGTTTTTGATATATAGTATGTTCTCTGAGTTTAAATTAACTCTTTTAGAGATTGTAAAATGGTATATGGCTTAGGTAACTTGATTTTTCCTTTCTACCATCTTTTTCACTTCAACAATAATTTCCACCTTCTTTACTTAATTTCTGAAAATGTTAATATAGTAAAATATTATTTTTCGACTATTCAACTTTCTGGTAGTAAAACAATTCTAAACTCTAAATAACCCCTTTTACCAAATACTGTTCACTGAAATTTCATAGATGCAGATGCTACTGACTGACAGAAAAAATTACACTATTTTTTTTTTCATTATTTACTACTCGTATATCAACAAAATTTGACTTTAATATGAGTCATATCTCGAAGAAACATATATTTTTCATACAGAAGACTGGGTTATATGAAGATATCAGATGCTGGAATGTATTTTGATCAGCGATAGCAATTGCTGATCATTGATATTGTGTTATTCAGTACATACGTCAGTATATGAACGCTAAACTCTCAAAATCGCATTTTTGACATTCGACATTCATTATATAAGTTTATAAATGCAGGTCAATTTTTAGACCCGAGCAGATGAAAACGATTCTTAACATTATTTTATGCTATGAACTCAGATCTTGAATCCATGTGTCAAAATTGATAAAAAAAATTGTTAGCCGATGTTTCTCGCTATTTTTTTAAAAGAAATTAAATATAATTCTTAAACATTACAAAAAACGATTTCATTATTTTTAATAAATTTTTGAAATTGGTAGTTAATTTTAAAAATTTAGGATATTTTTACATATTTTGCTTGGCGTCCCTGTAAATGCAATCGAATTCACACATGGAAATAGCACTGTGCTCTTCTGGTTTCCAGCCAAGTGTTTTTGTTGCTTTAGTTGTTGGTAAACGTGGAAAAGTCATGGCAAATGCACTCAAAGTTATATATTTCTCGTACTCTGTTTTGCTAACAACTGTAAACACTGATAAGCTATGGATACCGAAATTGTTTTGTAATGCGTGCAGAATTCGATTGCTTTTTATGTCTGTAGGATATCCGTGTAGTTGATTATCATTATGTGAAAAAGGTTTGCCGAATGGTGCCGTCTCGCTCTTGACGTTCTCAAATATGCGTAGTTTAACATATCATTTTTTACTCTGTTAAAAGATCGATAGCTTAGAATCTGTTTATCTAATATGTTTATGAATCTATTTATCTAAATATTTCGAACTAATGCATAAATAAATTTAATACAAAAACTTGACATAAATATATACGAAATACACAAATACATTAGACGTATAAGCTAATTTCTACACTCACCTTTGTTACTTTCTTCCAGAAAAAACTCACTTTGTCATTTTTTTGGGTTATTGATTTTATGGAAATTATTATTCTTTCTAAACGAATTGTTATAGAAAGTTTCTTTCAGAACGTCTACTAATTATAAAAAACTGATACGATATGCCAGTTGTTTACTTTTATTCACCTTCACAGTTTATACTTGCAGAAAAAAAACAGCAGGCTTTGGAGTGATGAACATGATGTCGACATTTATTTACGTAAATAAACAATAATTTTATACAAAAATATTGATACTGATTAAAATTATTGTTTAATATTTCACTAAAAATTATAAAACAAAATAGAAATTTAATGTAGAACTAGTTTTTATATAATCAGTGTTTAGTAATTAATGGATACTTATTTTTATTTTGACTGATGGAAATTAAATTAATAAAATTCTCTTAGATGTTATTTTTATAGATATTAGATAGTAATTTAATTAACACTGAGCTATATGTTGGAGATAATTGAAAAACTTACCAGGACATGTTAATTTAAACCAATAAAACTGATTTATGTTTCGACAGGTTCGAACTAATTGTGACACTGTTGAGACTGCCAAATATAATCTTGTAATAGTACAATGTAACGGTGCTACTATAGCCTTCATTTACCCTTGATTTGAAGAAGAGAACCCGCAATTTCCCATTGAAAAAACGAAAAAATATAATGAACTCTGATCAATTATTTTGTTTTCCGTTTTTTCACTTTACACAATTACATTTTCTGCATTATTTCTATTAGATCATTGTTATAAAGCGTATAAACAAGTTTTGAGGTTTTACTATTAAATTTTAGTGGTTATTCATATAAATTGCTAGGGTGTATTTTATTTAAAATACTGTTAATCGCTGTCTATGACTCATCTTCATCTCATTAGGCCTCATCTTTCAGGCGGTATACTTGCGACCGACGCTTTCGGTTCTATAAATCGATATATTAATTCAATCAATATATGTTTCCAGAATATGACATTTCTTAGGTTGTCAAGATAATAAGTCCGAAATTTATCAATTTTTACCTGAATATTGAATTTTTTGTAGATGTGATTACTTTATAGTTGAGGTACTTTTTTGATTGTTAAAATATAGATATGTTTTATTTTAAAACCTGGATTTAAATCTTGGATACCACCAGAACAGGACTCAGACTCAAAAGAATCAAACCATCTCATCTTGTATAGTGTTGTGTAGTCAGGTGCATATATTAAAAAAATCAGCGTGACATGTATAAACATTATTTCACCAGAGATTAGTAGAGCCGAAGAGTCCTCTTAGTTATATACCTAGATTTAAGTTATCATAAAGACAAATTGTAGGTTAGACGGAAACGACTAGTAACAATATATTAATTAAATAATAAATAATAAAAAAAAATTTAAATCCTTTATTTTGTTCGTCCGAATAGTTAATATATAATATATATAATATATTGAAATTCGTTTTCGAAATAATATATCGAAATATATATAATTTTTTCAACATCGAAAAGGTTTCATAAATTATATTTTTACAAGAAATCTATTATAAAATCGATATATCCATATTCTTGAAAAATATGTTTTTTCAAATTTAATTAATATAATTAATGATTAATGTCAAAAAGTTAGAAAAAATAATATGCTTTTTCTTATATTTCAGTCTCCTTTTTACCAACGAGGGTTTATCTGGCCTGGACCTACTGTTTAACGTGGGCTCCGAATCACGGTCCTCGGCATTAAGCCTACCGACTAACGAGTAACCAACTTCATCCCTGAAGACATCCGGTCTTACCCAGCCTGGTTACTGGCTCCTAGAGTGACTGGGATCATTTTCCTTGTCGGATTGTACGCTCTTGCTTAGGACAATCACAAACATAAATTTACGGGCATTCCCCAGCAGGATTTGAACCCGCAATACTAGGTGGACCGTCCTGTCGCCTTTCCCACTGCGCTAACCAAGCCGATATAATATGTTTCTAGCAAAATGACATATTTTACAAACCAATGATTTTTTTTTGGGGTTGTCAGAGCAATAAGTGTAGGAAATATCGATTTATTTTTCGGAATATCAATATTTTCTCGCGCATATAGAAAATGTATCAAAAACTATATTATTTCAATAAATCAATATATTTTAAAATTCAATTACTTTTTTGCTATTCAAAGTAACAATGATATAAAATATCAATATATCTAAAGAGTCCCTAATATTTTTTTGTAAAATGATATCTATTTCTCTGTAATTATTATTTATTTTATCATATGGTTTAACTGCTTGAATTGTCATTTAATTCTCTATTATACCATATAGTTTTTAATAATTGCGTTTTCCCTAATCTTATCATTTGATTACTAACATTATATTAATTAGTCAATATTAATTTGAATTATTTTTGTACATTATTATTCATTTTTTCTTATTTACAATATTTACTGCACCAATATAGCTTCTTTGTCGAATCATTATATTTTATTAACCGACTTCAAAACAGAAGGTAGTTTTATGTTGGACTGTATAAATATAATTTAATGTATGCTCACCGTTTTCTCAGACAATTGTGGACTGATTTTCAAAATTCTTTTTTTATTCGAAAGAGTAAACTTTCGAGGCGGTCCCATTGGAACCAAGTTAGGATCTGATGGCGGAATCCAGGGAAATCGACGGACAGTCTAAAATTTCAGAGACACTTACAGTGTTTTCACATATTTTTTTTTATCTAAAATAATCAGTTATTTGTGTATAATGTTATTGCTGAACTGATGAGACGGAAGACACAATTCTTCAACGGTTAGGAGTTAGAGTAGAGGATATTTCTTTAAATATTATGGGGACGTCCAGATAACTAATTATATACTTTTAGGTTATTTAGGTAAACTGATGAACGCAAGGACTGGACTGCTATACCCTTCAGAGGTTTTTCAGGAGTTTTTATTGGTTACCAAAGTCGTTTAGTGCAAAAGCTGTTCAGTTTGCTTTCTAAGCATTAACCGTAACATATAGAAAGCCGTAGAAATACTACAGGCAACTGCTTCTAAGGTGTAGTGGTTAGAGCGTTCAATACACACGTGGAGGTGGCGGGTTTGATTCCCGGCGGGGGCAACGACTTTTTTTTCTAGTTTGGTTAGAACATTTGTCGAATCACCTCTAATCGTTCTTTATTTTCTATCATTGTTTCTTTAATATTTTTTCCTCATACATCTTTACTTGACCTAAATAACAGCATAATTTATTGATTAAATTAGATACTTTTTTGCAATATATTGATATTGTAAATTGAGTTTTTTGTTGTGTTAAAAATCTAAGTTTGATTATTTTTTAATATTTAGTTCCTTATTTATTTTTTGAAGTCGGTTCAATTTTTGTGATAACAATATTTTATCCACTATTTATTAATCTCACACACACTCTCTCTGACAGATATTATTCAGAAGGTTCATTCCTAAACATTTTCATTTAAAAGTAGCGCTCATCAGGATAATGTGACATCTATCGAAATAATTGATAAGAAGATTCATCTTGTTTTATTATGTTGTTTATTTGCATTGTTTAATTATGTTCATTTTAGCTCAGAAAGCTTCATTTGAAGACAACTGTTATGTTACGTTTATAATTTGAATATATAACTGTAGATAAAACACACCCTATTATTTTTAAGACAGCGTGATAATACTGGCTTAATTCAAAAAAGTTGTCATAGGTGATTTCAAAAGTTAAAGGATAGTAAATAACTTACGTTGGACTTTTGAATCGATTCAAACTACGATTTTTCCAACGCAATATGTGAGTTTTTTAAAAGAAGAAAATGATAATTAACTACTGATAGATACTATTTTAAATAAATCCTCAAAATGTATTTGTACATTCAATAGCGCAGAAAAATAATTTAAGAGAATTTAAAAGATAATTTATACAGTTTTTTGCAAATTGACTAATTGAAAAGTGTGAAAAGCTTATTCTTTGGTTCAATAAAATTGACATTCTTTCCATTTTATGACTATCGTCACTTTGCAAATATTAACAATACAAATACTCATGTAACACTCGTAAAACAAATAATCAGAAGGCTAATATTCGTATAGAAAATGTTAACACTATACCAATAATGTGCAGCAATTAACGCGACAACAACAATCAACAAATCCGAGAAAACAGCTTTTTATTGTGAAGGCTATCTAAAACCAAGTTATTTTTATCATCGCCAGCCGTAGACAATACGAAGAAAAAAATTGTTGTTAATTTAACGTTCGCGGTTATAATTAAACGGTTACCTCTTTAACTTCCTTCGTTTTTTGCTGTTGTTTTCCTTTCTGGTGTTGGTTACTGAGCAGAATATCACTTTTTGCTTTGGTGTTCATTATCTGAATTGAAATTGTGCATTATCATGATCACTTATTTCAAACAATTAAAAGTAAAAGTTTGGTTCTCTCCATTGATGAATATTATTACAAGTTATTATATTCTATATTAATAACTGTAAGTTTAATATGAATAATGTCCAAAGCTTTTGAGAAATTACACCTATAGCTTTAATAATAAATAGAAAAAATTATTATTCTCGACTATAATTTTTTGTTAGACAAAATTAATCTGGACTGAAATAAAATAGGTACGTAAATAAAATATATTGTTCAGTAAGTTAAATTGAATAAACTCTTCACTTATCCTCCTTTTCAGTTACTAAAACCATATGTCACAAATAGATATTTTACGATCAAGCAATATTATGAGCTCACTGAATTATATCCAATATATTCAGCACTTCCACAAAGCAGTGTACTGGGTTCGATATTGTATCTTCTATATACAGGTGATCTTCTACCGACTGCAAAAAGCACTGCTGATTTATTTTAAAGTTTAAGAAGAGCGAGAAGTTAGAGGGAGCTGCACGCAGAAAATATATAGTTTATTGCAACAGTTTTTTTTCTAACAGTTCAGTTTTCTTATTTGAGGTAAATAAAAATTGAGCAATTTTGAGCAAGCAAGCAGATGCTTTATCTTATAGCATGATGAATTTATTGTATTATTAGTTAATCTGAGGTAATCTGTGAACAAAATTAGTTTTGCAAAACTGACGCTAATATATTGGACTTATCCTGCTGAGGCATGGTCGTAAATTTATGTAGGTCCTGTCTAGATAGACCCTTGGTTGGTAAAAGGAGGTATATATATATGTATATATCCGTTATCTTATATTATCTTATATAATAGTGGCGGAGTCTCAACCATAGTGATGAAACGAAATGAAATGTTTTAGTTAGCGAATATCGTATCACAGTGTCCTGTGTCTAACATTTCAAAATTATATTAAATTTAATCATCAAATATTGGTCCATTTCTTAATATAGATAAAATATTAAAATGTTATTACATATTAATTTTATTGAGTATTTGTCTAGTTGTCACAAATAATTTAAATACTAGTAACATTTAAAATGTAGAATAAGGCCTTCAAAGAAGGAATTTAAGAAAATAGATAATGTTATTTCAACATTAGTTGCTTATTCTTAAACTATAAATATATATAAAATATATGGCGAGATGCAATTGCTAGATGGTAAAAAATTAATAGGAGACCCTAAAACGATCCTACATCTCAACTAAGCAACTATAATTAATAAAAGTCCTTTGGTACTAGCGGATAGTAAGTTTATAATAAAGTTAAACCTGAAAAAAAATGCAACTTAAATATCTTGAAATAAACAAATCACTTCTTTGTTGTAACAGTACATAACACTTTCAAAATAAAAATAAAAATCGGCTTAATTACACTCAAAATAACTTTATACAATACCTAACTAATTTCATCGGCAATATTTTATCTCTGTCCATGGAAACTATCGAACAATATTCAATAGTTGAAAAAGGAAAAAGTATGTATCATCAGTAGTATAAATACTCTAATCAAAACAAGAAAATGTTGCTGCTAATTATGTAACAGGATCTAAGTCATCTTTTAATATATGAAAACTGCCTGAGCATTGAATATTAACTGTTAATGATTCGTTTACGCGATTTATCTCTAAACTTCAATATTTTATCTGGATGAATATTTATATTTAAATATCTACATCACCTTAGACAAAAAGCAGATAATATCCAATTTAATAACAAAACTGTAAAGGTTAGGCAGAAAGATACACCCAGCTTGACTTAGAATCAAAAATATTGGTTTATTAGGTTTCATAATTGAAGCTAATTTGGACTTAAAATGGGGTTGCACTTAAACACCAAACCAACTGGTAATCTAACGCTTCCAAATTAAAGTTCTTTAATTAGTTACCATTGCTTATCGCTACGTAATCAATGAAAAACTGTACAATAACTGAAATCAAATTACTTTAGGATATTTTGCAAATACGATTTATATAATAAGGTTATTAAATTACAGCAACCTGCAAGTAAACACCTACTAGGTAACATGCGGTAGTAAAGTAGAGAACTGAAACGAATATATATATATATATATATATATATATATATATATATATATAAGTTTTTTGTAAATTCGTTTTAGAATCAGACAATATTTTCCTTCTCATTTCATTCTAGTTAAAAAGAGACACAACGTGGTCTGACTTGTTCGAACACGTAAACGAATGAGCCTGTCAAAGTCGTCCGGTTATCAGACGTACGCAAAATTATTCAAAATATTAGTTATAAATAGTATAGGTTATAAACCGGTAAACGTTATTTTAGCGCTTTAACTATTTTGATACATTTTAAATCGCTCCGTAATATATCATCTTTGATTGAAAATTCCGAAAACCATAGATATTCAGGGTTTCAAATTTATTGCGGCTTTAATAAATTATTTCTTAAACTCAAATTTATTATTAAATTATAGAAAGGACATAATGAAGGCGCTCGTTTTGCCCGTAAATTCCGCTATGGAGGTAATTATTGATGATATTAAGTATTATAACATAAGTTGCTACAATTTTATTGAAAATGTTTTTTAGCGTGTTGCTGCTGCGCTGAATATTAGTGTGTTCACGTTGAATAACATCGTTTACAAAATTAACAATACGTTAGATTCAACTAAGAAAACCCATCTAGATACGAAGTTGGTGAAGAATTTTGGCCATCTTGATATTGGCTCTATTCGAGATTCGAAATATACGATATAAATATAATTTAATAAAATTATTTCAGAGAAAATTGTTAGTCTGGAAAGCATATATAAAAGAGTTAGGAACATGCAGCTTTTTGAGGTATGTAAGACATCCCTTCATACACTCTTACGGGGAATGGATTTAAATGGTGTGGATAACCCTCGAAGAGGTCTAATGGAATTTCCAGACATTGACTTAAAAAGAATTCCATTTTTAAAGGCCTACAATAAAATCAAGGAAGATAAATTATTTGAATTTGTGTTTGTTTTTTGATGAAACTTTCAAAATGGTTCATTGGGGCACTCTTGGCAAGACAGTAACAAAAAAGTGTAAATACAACAAAAATTGATGGAAACAGGTAAAAGTTGCAATAGCATTTGATTACATTTTGTTGATCAATATACTTATTAATAATTAATTGCAGATATTGTTATTCATGCTTCATGCTTTCAGTTTTATTCCTGGTGCTGAATTAGTGTTTTCCTCCAAATCCAAGGGCTACTACCATGGAGAAATGAACCATAACATGTTTTTCTTATGGTTTGAAAATCAATTGTTGAAAGCCTGAGGGAACCATCAGTGATTATATTGGACAGTGCACCATAGCACACTGGTGGAAAAAATCCCAACAATAGCATCAACAGAGGCTGTCATGAAGGAATGGCTTGCAAAACATGAATTGAGTCTTGAAGAGACTGCTAAAAACTGAACTATTTCTAATTGTTACTAGGTAAATATAAATGAAATGTTTCATTGCCCTTCTTGCAATTTACTTTTTTAGAAGGCCGAAAAAAGATATATAGTAGATCAATATTCAATTCAACTGAGTTGATATGGGGGCAAGCAAAGACTTATTATAATAGACATGCTGTTCGAGAAGCATATTCTATCAAGAACTGTTTGGATATGTGGAAGGAAATATTGTCAACCATAACACAATCGGTTTGGATGAACTCGATAAGACATACGGAGGAAGTAATTTATAAATGGTAGAATTATGAACATGATTTGTGACAGATTGGAAATTAGCAAATTAGTGATTGAACTGGTTAGTGACTCTGAAAGTGAAAGTGACAAAAGGAAACTTTCAGGATATATAATAATGCTGGAAAGTCCTGAGACAGAGTGATGAGAGTGGAAACAACTAAAGGTATGCACATAATTAATAGAATATAACTGTAGAAAATGGTATTGTAGAGCGTGAAAGATTTATGTGCACATATATGATTGTAAATGTTCAGAATTAAACATGAGCATTAGGATATAATGTATGAGGGAGAATTAATTCTAACTGTTTTGTAGATATGGTAAATGCATTATACAGAATTCAATGATTAATTTTGTCAAGAATGGTGTACACAGTTAGTAGCAAAAGAAATAAAAGATACAGTGATATCAAGATGACTTAGCAAGTAAACACACCATCCAAGGAAATAAGAACTAAACGTAAAAAGGTAAAAGGTCTCAAATGAATGTAAAATACATTACTTTGATATATAATTGTTTATTAGGTGGATTAGGCCTCCAGGGGGATACCAATACATAAAAAAACGTATCTAGAACTCTACCTCATGGGTGGTGTGGAAAAGAGTTCAGTGTAAATACGAGTATAATAAAACAACTCTAACCT
The DNA here is from genome assembly GCF_030347505.1 of Rhynchophorus ferrugineus. Taxonomy (NCBI): domain Eukaryota; kingdom Metazoa; phylum Arthropoda; class Insecta; order Coleoptera; family Curculionidae; genus Rhynchophorus; species Rhynchophorus ferrugineus. The sequence goes on from NW_027472580.1 coordinate 21,355,319, forward strand.
ACAAACTATTATACCTGTGTTCTTAATTGTAGTTTTAAGTCCGTGGATAATATATGCATTAGATGTACTATAATGTCAAAATAGACTAAATAAAGGTTCGATAACATTTTTATTCAATTATTTTATTTAGATTATAATTTTGTTGTATGTCAAAGCCAAATTATTAAATGAATTAAAATGAACTTTATTAAATGAATTAAAATGAACTCTGAATTAAAACTCAGAGTTGCGGCAACATTGTGATATTTTGACGTCACAAATTTCAATGACTCATATACAAATAAACTTTGAATAGCCTATAGTACTGTTTTTACCTAAATTTACATAGTGTCACTATATGGTACGCTTTTCCAGGTTTTGTGGCTTCAGATTCCAATCGTCTACGGCTGAGATTATTGTAGCTTCAGTTCGCCTCTGGTGAACACCTTGAATTGTGATCCGTGTGCCGGGATTCCACCGACTAGAGATGTTTTTGAAAGGTCGAATATTTCTTACCTGGAATAGTTTATAGCCAGGGGTCTTTGAGTATCTTTAATCTACCTTATGTGACCTTACGGCTTCATCTGCGATATTTTTGTCTGAACTTCACTTAATTACACAGAGACGTGCTTCGAGTAACTGCGAAAGGATTGTCAATCCAATGTCAACCTGTTTCCTTTTATTAATAGTAAATTTTATTCCATTTAATTGACTTAATTCAAAACAGCCTTGTGTTCTCTCTGGAAGTTCAATAAGATTAACATCCGGTATATGCATTATGCAATTCTGATATGATAACTGGATGACCTCCATATAGCTTGTGTATTGCCAACTTGTTTACCCAAATATTATAAATAGTTGACGATTTGTATAATTTCAAAATTACTAATATTTTGTTCATCACAGTAAATATCAAAAATTCTACCAGCTTGACTTTCTTGTTCTTAAGTTCGGAATCGTTTACTATCGGAGTGGAATAATACAAAGTCTCGATTATTGTTAATCATGTACGAGTCACTTTAACAAACAAAAAAATTCGATTCTATTATGTCAGCAATGTCGGGTTTTTGCACATTCCAGGAAAGCAGAATCGAACTGCTAACTTTTTTGCGCCGATAACTTAATAGAGTTTTATAGTTGCGTAACATTTATGGTAATCCGCACTTGACATATCGCAAAATGAATTGGAGGAAATGGGTTTAGTTATTTAATTTTTTTCTCGCCGTAAAATTGTGTTTTTGCTCCGTAAACAATTACTTGTAGCATTGAATGGGTCGCTTTTTAATAAAATGATTGTTTATGTAGACAATTCCTTCGTTGCCGTGTGCATTCTTTGAACATTAATTATATAATTATTTGTTGTAATTATCCGTATGAATTACGTCTATCTTACTTTAATTTTAATTAATCCGTTTAGTATTATTATTATATATACAGTAATATTCTATTTCCTATATATAAATTAATTACTGTTACCGACTCAAGCTCCAGAATAGCTGAACTGATTGGGATAGTTTTGGTTTTGAAATATTTATGGGATTCAGGGAAGATTTATATGGTGAGATAACAGAGAATAATTGCAAGGAAAATAGTAAAGATAACAGATTTGTTTTCCACTACAACATGCCCTTCTCCCCAATAGTTTCCCTGTCATAAAGTATTAACATCTTTGTTAGTTGTCAAGTATTTTATAGTCTATTAAAAGTTTTTTTAATAATGCGTCGTGGATATTTGTGACGTCGAAACATTACAATGTTGCCGCATCAACTCTGAGTTTTAGTTCAGTTTGGCTGTGACATACACAAAAAAATTCTAATCTAAATAAAATAATTGAACAAAAATGTTACCAAATATAATTTATTTTAACATTATACTATATCTAAAAACTGTTAATTATACAGCTACAATAATTTATAGGTAAGAGTTAAAACTTCCTATCACTATTGTTTTCAAGAATTTTGCATACGTTTGACAGCTGGTCGTCGTCCGGTTGTCAGATGTACGCTAAATTATTCAAAATATTAGTTATAATTATTACAGGTTATAAACTGGCAAACATTCCTTTAGCCCTTTATTTTGATAATTTTTAATCGCTCCGTAATATCACTTTGTTTGAAAATGCAGAAAACAATAGATATTCAGGGTCACAAATTGATTGCGGCTTTAATAGGTTATTTTGAAAAGGAACGAGATAACGGAGGTCTCCTTTTGCCGGTAAATTCCGGTAGAGAGGTAATTATTTATGATATTAAATAATACCAGTCCCTCCAATTTTATTGAAAATACTTTTACCGGGTGTAGGAAACCGTGTTAAATATTACTATGGGTACTGTGAGTAATATTGCTTACAAAGTGAAGAATAATACGTTAGATTCACTCAAGAAAACCAGAATATAATAAACAGAATTCAGTGATTAATTTTATCAAAAATGGTGTACACAGGTAGTAGTAGAAGAAATAAAAATACAGTGATACCAAGATGACTTGACAAGTAAACACACCATCGAAGGAAACAAGAACTAAACGAAAAAAGTAAATATGCTCTCGAATGAAAGTAAATATTAGATGTACTATAATGTTAAAATAAATTATATTTGATAATATGTTTGTTGCCAAACTGAATTAAAACTCAGAGTTGATTTTTTTCTCAAACTTACTTATATTACTTATCACTAAAGACTTACTTATCTAAAAAAGAAACAGATTATCCATAAATTATGACAGACTGACGCTAGATTGGCAAATGTTCTGGAGTTAGTCAAGTTAAGTATTAGAAATAAGAAACTTTTGAAAATCCATCTATATGTTTCGATATATGATCGATATGTTTACATGTTCATGTAATCGAGTTTATATGGAGATTTAAAAGATTTTGAACAATAATCGTTGCTCACATTTTGATCACGCAAATTCCTTCTTTGGTCAAAAAATATATACTATAATTATAAAGTTCTAGGCTATAGAAAATGTTATTACAGTTTCATCATTACAGATTAACATGAGTTTAAGATTAAGACAATAAAGATATTTACGAAGTGTAGTCAAGCTATTTAGAGTGAGGAAATATTATAGATATAATGCTAGAAATTGTACAATCATGGAAAATATAGGGCAGAATCTTCAGCACCGACTTCAAAGTGATTAGTTGGTAGTAGTTAAAATAATATTGTAAATAGATAAATAGGTTTAGGTAGGTATTAAGTTAAATTGTGTGTATATAGTAGAATATAAAATACGTGTAGTAGATAGGTTAAATAAGGGTTTTGATTATTTTTATTTAATTAATACATCGATTATTATGTACATATTCTATGTTTTTTTTTTGTGTATTGAAAATATAAGTTTGATTATATTTCATTTCTAGTGAGTTCCTTTTTTTTTTAAGTCGGTTCAATTTTTTTGTTAAAAATATTTTATTTTTCTCTTTTTAGTGTTAGATATTTGCTCAATAAATTACGCAGTTATTTTATTTAATATTGCATTGGGTAGGCCAAGTAAAGGTGCAGCTATTATGAGGAAAAATAGTAATAAAGAAACAATGATTGAAAATATGGAGCGCTTCAGCCCCGGGGTCCTCTACCTAGCCTAGGTGAATTGATTGTTCTAACTAATTAACAACAAAAAGTTTTTGCCCCCGTCGGAAATCAAACCCGCTACTTCCGTTTGGCAGGTAAACGCTTTAGCCATTACACCATAGAAGCAGTTGTACACAATATTTCTACGAGGTCTTATATGCTATAGTTAGTGCTTAAAAAGCAAACTGAATGGCTTTTATACTGAACGACTTCAGATTTTACGTCACATCAGCTCAGCAATTACATTATATACAAATATCTGATTATTTAAGATAATAAGTATGTGAAAAGTTTGTATGTTTTGATTTGGTTGCAATGGGACCACCTCGGAAGTGCACTCTTTCGAATAAAAAAAGAATTTTAAAAATCGGCCCACAATTGTTATATGCAATTATTATATGTTATATACAGCCGAACATAGAACCTCTTCCTTTTTCGAAGCCGGTTAGAAAATGGATTGTACCTGTATCACCACTCTAAAATATGTGCATATTACTGGGAGACCAAAAGAAGAAATATAAAGCTGGACTTATTAGTGATATGATAAATATATATTGGTTTTACATTTAATAGTTATTGCTATTTTAACAAACAAAATGCACGAATACAATGATCATACACTCATTGATTTAAAATCGTTTCATCCTGTAGCTTTTACCCAAAAATTATTTTAATATGTCTGTTGCTTCCATTCGCTGCCATCAAATGTACCTTTTCCCATACTTTATTTCTTTATTACTATAGAGGTGGAACCTGTTTGTTAAACTGGGGAAATCCAAAAGCCAACGAAATGTTCAGTTATATAAAAACAAAAGGATACGTTTTAATTAGATAGTTTTGTTTGATATATACGTATATTGGTACTATTGATGTTGTGTAATGTTTTGTTTTCAATTACAATTAAATTAACATAATTAAAATGCCGTAATAACACTATAATCTTAAAAGTGATAAATAATAAACGTTCTCATATCGTTTGTTTGTTTATTCGACGTAGAACAAATGGAACTTAGTTAAGCATCAAATTAGTCATGTTTTAAGATACCAATATAATCAAGGCCACATTACTACCTAGGATTAGGAATCATGAAAAGCTAGATGTGAAAATTTAGATGGGTTAGAAGATTTACAAGTTATTATAAAACAATGATGCATTTCTTTAAAGAGTGATAATGAATTGTGTAATGGATATTTATTAATTGAAATCATTTTTAAGAAGTATTTATTGAGAAAAATGTCTACAAATTTCTCCTATTCTTCTAGTAACATGACGATATTTTATTGAAAGAACGATGCAGGTTTCGCAGCGATACAATTATAGGTCCATTGTCGCACTTCTTCAGAATTTCTAAACCGTATGCCAGCCATGCCGTCCGATCTGAACAAGTGGTAATCAAAATCATGCGAGCTGCAATAGTGCATCCTGTACGAGTTTAGCAACGTGTGACCGAGCGCTGTCATGTAATAGGATGACGTTGAGTCTGTTACTCGCTATCGATGGTCTTCTTTGCAGAAATACGTTGTTCAGTTTCTTCTTAGAGGTTGGTAGTAATAGTTTTATTTGATTTTAACAATTCAAATTCAAAAAAGTTTGTAATTTACCACACTTTATTCCACCTTATGCACAGCAAAACTTGATGGCTATGAATCCCTTCGGTGTTGATGTGGATTAGACTTCGGACTAACCCATGACTTTTTGCGATTGTTATAACACAGATGCACTTTTCATTGGCAGTCACAACGCGTCACACAATAGCTTTTTTTTTGTCTGACAGGAAATTAAACCACCATGTTAAAATGTTTCGAAATGACATTTTCAGCCAATTTTTGTGGTAACTATTTTCCTTTTTTTTTGGTCGTTTCCGACCCTTATTGTCTTCGAACTTTTTGGTTATTTATGCCATTATCTGTCATTGTTATGAAAATTATCAATCGACGAACAAAAATATGAAACGACTATCAAAACGATAATAGGGATATGATGGATTAGCATCGCTATAATTGTTTGATAGACCTTGTTCATCAGCATATTTAATAAAATTATTCAACAAAAACAATCAATATCGAAACTATAATTTCGGACATTCCAGGATTAGCGTCTGTATACACTGAAGAAGTCAATAATACTATATGGATATGTTTATGTGGAGAAATAGCAAAACCATGGAGTTTTATTATAACAGGTAGTTATAGTAAAGTTCCCGGCCTGACACATAGAAGGCGCTATTAGCATTAGATCCATATGTTTTTAGTTAGTCCTAACCCGTAAAAGATGCGTGTATAAATTTGACAGCTGTCGGATCATTAGTTTGTGAATTATAGCATTTTGAGTGAAGCAACTTTTGTTATTGTGAAAAAAAGGATAAAAAGGAATTTCTCGTGTTGATAAAATATTGCTTTTTGAAGGGAAAAAATATAGTTGAAGCAAAAACTTGCCTTGATGTCGAGTTTTCAGACACTGCCCCAGCTATATGGTAAGTTTAGACGTGGTGAAATGAGCACCGAAGATTGTAAACACAGTGGACGCAGAAAAGAGGTTGTTACTGACGAAAACATGAAAAAAATTCACAAAATTATTTTGAATAACTGTAAATTGAAATTGAATGAAATAGCAGACACTCTAAAGTTATTAACTGAACGTGTACATCATATCATTCACGAATATTTGGGTATGAGAAAGCTCTATGCAAAGTGGGTGCCGCGCGAGCTCACTTTTGACTAAAAGCAACGACGAGTTGATGATTCGTAGCAGTGTTTGAAGATGATCAAGCATAATAAACCTGAGTTTTTGCATTGATATGCGACAATGGATGAAACATGGCTTCACCATTTCACTCCGATGTCCAATCGATAGTCATTCGAGTGGACTGCGTACGATGAACCCGCTCCAAAGTGTATGAAAACGCAACCGTCAGCTGGCAAGGTTATGGCGTCTGTATTTTGGGATGTGCACGGAATAATTTTCATTAATTACCTTGAAAAAAGTAATATAATTTAATTACCTTGAAAAAGGTAATATTGGACCGTTAAGGACGAAATCGCCGAAAAACGGCCGCATTTGAAGAAAAAGAAAGTGCTGCTTCAGACGGCAAAAATCCATGAACTGCGCTTCGAATTGCTTTCTCATCCACCGTATTCTCCAGATGTGGCCCCCAGCGACTATTTCCTGTCTCAGATCTCAAAAGAATGCTCGCTGGGAAGAACTTTTCGTTGAATGAAGTGGTCGCCGAAACTAAGACCTATTTTGTAGCAAAGGACAAATCGTACTACAAAAATGGTATCGAAAAGTTGGTGGGTCGCTATACCAGTGTATCACCATTGAAGGGAATTATGTTGATTTAAAAAAATTGCCAAAAAAATGTGTTTTACTATGGTATGCCGGAGACTTTTCAATTCACCTGTTACATATATTTTACTTATTTATCTCTGTTACGTAAGATCATTATGTTAAAGTAAAACCTAACCATAAACATAGAACTTAATATTAAAATTAACTTAATGAACGAATAATAATAAAATAATAATGAATGAATGAATTAATTGAGCTTAATATCTATTATTAAGTTTCATATCAAAAGGAGTATTTACGTCAAATCTTTCTACAGTTAAAGAAGATCTAACTGTCGATGAGATTTGATAATTATGTTAAGTTGACAACAATAAGACTTGATTCAAATAATTATTTTAATATTGAGTATTTAGTAAATCATTATTATTAAATGTAATTAAATCGATACGATAAATCTTATTACAAATAATGTAGTATTATAAATAAATAAAAACTAATAAAGAAGTAATTGAAGACAGTACTTCATGAAAACTAATAATTTTAACACATAGAGTAAGATGTAAGAGTTGAGAGACTTCTTGTCATACATAAGTAGAGGCTTGAATAGCAGCACTCACAATAAAAAAAATGTATATTATGATAGTTTAAACACAAGATAATATAGATTAAACTTAGCTTGAATAGTAATGTTTGCCTTTGCTAGAAGTTGTTATAGTTGTACACTTCTATTCCTACGCATATCACCGAAAATGGGTGGACAGTTTTAAATATAATATTGCTGTTCCAAAACCTAATACGTATGTCAAAGATATGCTATGCTGAATGCTAGCTGTTAACTTTAGGTCCAAAGATGTATATATATTTTGAATAGATCAATCACTTTTTATGATATTGGTGAGAGTTTATTCAAAGTTCATTCATTAACGAACCGACCCTACATTAGAAAATAATTACAAGCTTTTTATTTGTTAATGCGATTCTGAGAAAGAACTTTCATCTTCCGTTAGAAATTCGCTAAGGCAAAGAAGTAAATGATGCTAATTGATTTAAATATTAGTATCTATTAAGGTGAAATTCGAACGTGAAATGCATACTATCCATGGCCATGCCATATTGAGTAATATTTTCAGACCATTTTTGAACCATTAACATATTAAATGTTTCTTGATATGATATACAAACATGCTTATATTTATTTTATTTTGCTGAAGAAAAATAAGTGGCATGAGAGATTTGGTTAAAGAAAATCTAAAACTTTAAGTTCTTTTTACTTAAAACAAAACAATTATATATTAAAAAAGTATATTTGGTAAAAAATGTATAACTAGAGTTAAACTAATTTTTACGAGATGTGAACCATGCTAATTGATGCTGATAGTCCTGCTTCAACATCAGAATAAATTAGTATTATGTATTTGAACAATATTACTGATATTCTTATGAGTTTTAACCATATAGGTGGAAATTCGTTCTTAAGTAACATACCAAAAACAAAAGTAAAAGCTAATACCAAACAATAAACATATAAACGTTTACCTGAAATATACTATTATCATAAAAACCTTGTTGTTGCGACTACACAATCAGTTCGTAAGCAAATAAAATCCGTTTTGTTATAGTCACCGCACTACACAGTACCAGTTCCGCAATAAAACTTATAAAACCAAATAGAACTAGGATGACTAGTTTGGCAGTGAACACATTTAACACCGATTCTGATCGAAATACAATGGTACCATGATTTATACTTTCGGGTCGGCCAGTCAAACTTCGCTCAGTTAAAAATACGTTTAATCCATACAGGGCGACCAGTGGCTTCTTTTATGAAGATATTACGCTAAAATATCAACGGTACCTTCCGTGTTACAAATGTTGAATGATTTTGTTGTTCATTTGAGGTCGCATAATTGATTGTTCGTGATACGATTACATGAACTGATGGTCATACATCTATGTAAAGGTAAAACCTGTTCGGTTGGTTAAAAATAGCGTTTTTCGTAGTAGAATGGTCATCAGTATTTTACAGAATTGTAATTATTTCATATATAATATAACCACAAGAAATAGTAAGGTATTACTGAATATGTATATTTTATTTTAGTACAATATTTTATTCTTTGTTACTGATTTAAATATGTTCTTTTTAATTGTTTATTAGAGTAGATATAGCAGTAACTAGGGTTTATTTAGATTATTAGTAGGCCAGTTCGGTGGTTTAGTTTCGGTCTAGTTTTACTATAAATTATTGTTGGTGTCATGATGATGGTTTATTTTCACTTATTTAAATAACCGGAATCAAAACAATAATTTTCCGGTTTCGTTGGCGCAGTAGTTAAGGTGACAGGACGGTCCTTCTACTGTTGCGATAGTCGCGGGTTCGAATCCTGCTGGGGCATGAATAATATGTTTGTGATTGTAAATTTAAATGTCTTTATAGGCAACAGTGCAAGATCCGACAAGGAATAACCATCCCAGTCACGCCAGTAACCAAGCTGGGTAAGACCGGATGTCTTTTAGGATGGTCTCTAAGTTGGTCACTGGCCAATCGGTAGGCTTAAACCGAGGACTGTGATTTGGAGCCTACGTCAAACTGTAGGTCAAGTCCAGATAAAAGCTCGTTAGTAAAAAGGAGACAAAAGTATTTTAAACAAAAAAATAGGAAATATTTTTAACAAAAAAATTGAATCGACTTCAAAAAATAAATAAGGAACTCACTAAAAATTAAAAAATAATCAAACTTTAACACAAGAAAAACCTTTTAAAATAAAATATGTATATAATAATCGTTGTAATAACTATATAGAAATAAACAAAAAACTTATTTAACCTATCAACTATACGTATTTTATATTCTACTATATACATACAATTTAGCTTAATACATACCTAAACTTATTTATTATGATTGATGAACCTCCTACTTTTTAGAATTGGTTTTAGTCGGTTAAATATAAAAAAAATCAATAATTTTGATAAAGGAAAATAATTTTAATGAAGAAAAGAAAACAGGTTGATATTGGATTGACAATAGTTACGCCATTACTCCAAATATTTCCTGGCTTTGTTAAGTTGGAACTTCACTGGACAAAAGAATCAGCTACGATGGTAAGCTTTACAGTTTACGGTCACAACGGATGGGTTGAAGTTGAGGCGAATTGACAGCAGTGTGCAGTTCAAGGCTAGTGGAATTTGGAGTTACCAACCGTTCCGGGTATACCATAGAGATTTAGGTGGAAACAGTGCCATTTCGAATCATTAAATGTAAACTGGCTAATGAAGGTACTGGCGATATTCAAAAATAATTTTATGTCGTTTCTTTAGGAAGGAGATGTTATATCGCGTAACTGTTACTGTTCTGACTACGGAATACACTGAAGGTAATGCGTTGTAAGAATTATTTTTTTTATTAAAATTGTTATAGTGTTACTAGGCCTTGCCAACTAACCTGCAATTTGTATTTAGATTAACTTAAATCTAGGTATATATCTATGAGGACCCATGGGCCCTATCTTAGACTCTGGTGTAATAATGTTTATGTATTAACAATGCTGTTTTTCTATTAACTGCACTACACACTACACTACACAAGATAAAATAGTTTGATTCTTTTGAGTCGGTTCTGATGTTATTTCGATATTGACATGAGAATGGACTTTATTCTCATGTCTCTCTACAACTATTTTCATTTCATGGGTAACAGTTAGTATCTAAACTATGCTACTTAATTGTATTTTATAACAGTTTGTTATGTACTGATAACTGTGACTTCTTTACTTTTTTTCATGTCAATTCCGGCGAAGTTCTACATCAAGATTCGTTCCAAAATACTTAGCGTTGTTGCTATACCGAAATATATTATCACTTATTTTTATTTCACACAGATTTACTATCCTTAATTTTTATTTTCCAAGTTTGCATCCAATTACTTATATTGTCATTTGTTTGTTGCAATGTGGCTTTTTGCGCTATTGTCTTCGAACGTAAGAATCACAGTGTTATCAGCAAATATATCTATCGTGACATTTTCTATTTGTGGTATATCATATGTGTAGAGTAGGTAAAGAATTCGCCCCATTACACTTCTTTATGGTACACCTATGTTTGGTTCTTTCATTGTTTGGCTTCCTCTTGATTGACTCTAAACATTCTGGCTGTGATGTAAGGTTTTAAAAGTTCTGTGTGTGTTTTCGGTAATGTTTATTGTAGCTTCTGAACATGGCCGTCGAAGCCTTATCGAAGGCTTGTGCTACGTCTAAGAATGTGTTTGAAGATACCTTTCTACCTTCATAGTTTTAAGAGTGGTGTACCGAGTAAGATTCCCAAAAATAGATCGCCAGAGGGGCTTTAATATATAAAAACATTCAGTGTCGCTTTGTATCGTCGTTATAACAGGTCAACTGAAAAGTTTCCGGACACTGCCCCAGGAAAATCAACCATCAAGGATAGGTATGCTAAGTTTAGATGTGGTGAAATGAGCACCAAAGATGGTGAACGTGGTGGACGCCCAAAAGAGGTTGTTACCGACAAAAACATTAAAAAATCCATAAAATCATTTTGAATAACCGTAAATTGAAACTGAATGAAATAGCGGGCAATCTAAAGATCAACTGAACGTGTACATCATATCATTCACGAATATTTGGGTATGAGAAAGCTCTGTGTAAAGTGGGTGCCGCGCGAGCTCATTTTTGACCAAAAACAACGACGAGTTGATGATTTGAAGCAGAGTTTGAAGATGATCAATGTAATAAATCCGAGTTTGTGCGTCGATATGTAACAATGGATGAAACATGGCTCCATAATTTCACTCCGAAGTCCAATCGACAGCCATCCGAGTGGACTGCACACGATGAACCCGCTATAAAGCGTGGGAGGTTATATAATGGGCTGGCAAGGTTATGGTGTCTATATTTTGGGATGCGCATGGAATAATTTTCATTGGCATTGTATAGCTAGCATAGTTATTGGATCGTCTGAAGGACGAAATCGCCGAAAAACGACCGCATTTGAAGAAAAATAATGTGCTGCTTTACCACGACAATGCACCGTGTCACAAATCGGTGAAAACGATGGTAAAAATCCATAAATTGGGCTTAGACCCTTGAAGGGAATTATGTTGAATAAAAAAACTAATTTTGCCATAAAAATATATTTTACTATGGTAGGCCGGGACTTTTCAATTGACCTGTTATACTATAGACTGTATAAACTTGCCCTTATTTTGGCTATTTTTGGAAGCTTAACATGCTCCTTTAATAATATTAAAGTTCTTTAGGCATGATTTATTAAACTAATTTGGGATCCGGGCTGGTATTGGCTAAGGAGGTGTCGTATACCCACTCTTTATCAACATAGTAATGGAGCCAATTATGCGAAAAGTTTTTAAAAATAGACATTACAATATGATCACGTTCAATATGGTGCTATCCAATCTGATGTTTGCTGATAATAGGGATATATTCGCTAATACAGATGAGTATTCTTCATGATATAGTTCGCTCGGAAGACGAAAACATCAAGAAGTGTACGACATCAAACAGTTGCGATTAGTAATACAGGGGGAGGAAGTGGCATTTGTCACTGAATAATAAGTCGACTCGGCCAAGCTGCAGGAGGTTTTCTAAGATGGTGGGTGAGCCGCCTCCGCGAATTTCCTTGATATACCTACCACCATAAAAATTATATATATGTATTCTGTATGTATGTAATATTTTTCATAATTTTAATTTTCTACAACTTTCTCTATATATTTCTGGCAATACGGCGAAAATGTGTTGAAAAAGTTATTGGTTTAGACACATTTTCTCATTTCTTCAGCATTTCGAAATCGTGTATTAACCATGCTACATCGCCTTAAATCAGTGGTAATCACAAAATTGTTATGTTGGATGAATAGGCCAGATGTAACTGAACTTTTCATTCAAACTGCAGTGGTTTTTATCTATCCAGAGATGCAATTCATAAAGGGATCACTTTGAGTCTGTTAAATACTAGTTGTCAAGTTGTATGAAAAATACTATAAATTTCTTCAGTTGAAATCGTGGGACAGCCGTGTTAGCAGTTTCATTTGATTTTAGTAGTTTGTAATACATTACACCTTACTGGTTATGCAACTATATACACAGAAAGACGTTGTGGTCATGAATATTTAGCTTCAGTTGCTAATGTATATGGCTCTCCCGTAATAAACTGTAACCTTTTGAGCTTCAAATCGCCGTAATAGATTTACTTCTCATCGCCATCTACAATACACCACAGCAAATTCTTCTGTTTTGATAGTAAATAAAAATATGAAATGTTAATGTAATGTTGAAATAGTTCTAGAAATCTACTGGAAATAATGTATTTATCAACCAATAAGTTATTTGAAAGTTGAACGAGTTTGATCAGGCTTTTAATCCGATAATTCTTCGAGTTCATTGTTATTGATGCCAAGGCGCACACTTTTAAATTGTTGAAGCCAAAATCGGCAATTGGGATTTGAAGGATCAATATTACCATAAGTTATTAAAAGCGTTTATGGTTTTCAACATCCAATATCTTCAAATCGAACAGCAAAAGCAATGAATGTCGAAAATGTAATTTGGAGCAATTTAATTGATTATCTAGATAGATATAAAACTATTATTTTATGTAAGAGTTATTGGGTTGTTTAGCTATTGTTTTATGGAAAAAAATCCCAAGAAGTTAAAAAAATTTACTCAGCTAACATATATTATTGTACTATAAGCCTCCGATAAGGTCTGGCATAAGAGATTCCTACATAAAACTCTTTATCGGAGCAGTACAATGATCTCTTAAACTGCAACATCTCAGCAAAGGTACTTAGAGTTTAATAAGAAGAAAATTATTCAACAATCAAATAAACAATACTGTAAACCATTGTTTTCGGTCTTGTTCTTTACCCACTCTATACATGTGACATACCACCAACAGAAAATATACCATGGCACTACTGCGGCTACATATGCATATTGGAAACAATAACGAAGAAGCAACCAGAAAACTGCTACCCGCAAGTAATAATATGCACAAATGAACCAAGAATAAAACCAAATGAAGAATAAAAGTCAATATGTTTCTATACCGATAATTGTGAATAATTATATTATGCCATATAGTAGGAATGCCAAGTATCTTGTGGTGAATTTTGATTCAAGATTTCTTTGGAAAGAGCATACCAAAAAGAAATTGACTAGAAATACAAACAATATATACATTTAATAGATTATTTGAAAGAAAAACTAAATTATTCGTACATATTAATTTGTTGCTGTATCAGCAAATATTAGAAATTGTATGAACTTACGAAATTTAGTTATGAGTATGTTCTGCGATAAGTCATATAAACATGATACGAATATTTCGGAATGAAGCCTTGAGATTCATTATGGATGCACCCAGATGCTGTATGAATTTACTTCGAGACTTTAGGATTCCAACTGGCATAGAAGAAATTAAGAGATTCGCAACAAGACATGAGGAAATAACCTAGTCCCAGACTAAAACCGAAGTTGCAATTCTTGGATAACTCTGAGCTAGGGCGCAAACTCAACATGAAGGGACAGTACAAATGATAAAAACACTGAAAAATGCTAGTAACTTTTATTTTATTAGAGACTAAGGAAGGACTAATGTGTCTTCCTAAATAAGTACCTAGTTTTAAGTCACTGTAGAGTCAAATTGTAAATTAGTCGACAACGAATAGTAACAATACATTAATAAATAAAACATAGTTGTTTACATTTATACTAACCATTTTCATTAATAGATATCTGTCATCAAAATACAGGCAATCACCTATTATGTTCTTTTTAGTATCAACAATCGAATGTATAACTGGTAAATTAGATAAGATTATGTGCATAAGATCATCCTGTAAGAATTTTTTTATCGGTAAAATGTTTTCCGCAAATTATCGCTAAAAAATTATCGTTTTTTCAAGGTACATTTTCTATTGTTGTCTCAAACTATTAGTATGAAATTAGTGTCAGATCCGGCAATTTCTCACTATCGGCCTCGTATACTATGAATAATAATTATAATAAACACAAACATGTTTCATTAGCGCCAACTAGACTGTAAATATAGTCACATTTTCTAGACGAGACAAGTGAAAATTTAGAAATAGTCGTAAACCCAGAGTGATAAACCTTCTTTTGTGTCATGTGTTTGTTGCGATTTAACTTTGACCTATGTTGATATATAAGTATTTATTTTGGTTAAATTGCATGAAACTATAAAATATTTTCCTTGTGTGATAATTAAATAATTATAAAAAGTGTACATTAAAATTTTCCCATGTAGACCTTGAGAGATTGGTCTATGATGCTGTATTTCTATCTATTTACATTTAATCTTTCACCAAACTATACTTCGAAAAGAAAGATTTGCTTTCGTTTAGTAAGGATTTGCTATAAAAATTGGCTCGGTAGCTTAGTGATCAAAGACTACAGAAAAATGCTCAAGATGTAGAATATGGCTAGTTAAGCTAGTTGAGTGTATACGCACTTAAATAAATTGAATAACATTTCAATTTAGTTTGGTTATGCATTATTACGTTTATATGTATTTAAAACATTGACAAAAATGAAAGCACCAAAATTTATGTCAAATATAGTGTATGTCAATATCGAAGTAACAACATCAATATTCTCAATTATCTATATTCGCATATTATTGATGTTTTTTCTTTTGTTGGGATTTTTTACACCACCAATGTGCCCTAAATGATCCTAATGCATCCTTGTCTGGAATTTTCTCTTGTAATATTATACTTGTCATCTACTAGCATCTATATACTTAGCATATTCCAAACATGAACAATTGTGTATGCAACAGTGTCATTATACATTTCATATTATTATCAAAGATATATGCTTACACATGATATTTTTAATAACCACTAGAAAGAATGCTACTAATATTGATACACACAAATTTATCATTCTTTACGAAAAACTTTTAGATAACTAATATAGTTATATTTTACATATCCTGCCATTATGTGATCATTGATAATTATCCTATCCTGGTAATTTTGTTGATGTTGTCACATCTAGAATATATTATAGTTTTTATTCATATTCTCAATTTTAGCTATGTTTTTGAATGAATTTTTTTACGAATAATAGGTAATATATTATCAGGTACTTATTGGGATTAATATTTATTCATAAATTCAATTTGTTATTTCAGTTTCGCTAAAATATCTTACTTAACTTAATTCTAACTTAATTCTTACTTAATTCTAAAGAAAATATAGAAGTAATATTTTCATATAGTAATTTTTATTTGGATCGCCGGAATCTGACTTCAACTTGAGTAGGTTGCTTCAGTTGATATTAATGACATTCTTCAACAATTGTTTCCAAAATTATTATTTCTAAAATGTTATAACCAAAATCCAAACGCTCATTTTGTGGGAAGAATATGTTCGTTAGTGCTTTTCTTTAAATTAAAAAAATTATTTATTGCAGTATTATTAATTCCACTTCTTCAGAGCAGGTAGTAAATATGTTATTTACAAATTAAAATATAGGGATGGTTTTTAACATCAGCTTTGTTGTAAACGTATTTGAACGATTTATAGGAATGTTAATTGTTGTTTGTGTGCTGATTTTGTTTGTTTGTCGTACAATCAGTACTATTTTGTAGAAGAAATTTGCACGGGAACAGAAAGTACTGATTTGTTTAAAACTTGTTTATTTTGAAGACTACATGTGAATGGATAGGATATAGGTTAGGACAAGATCATGCTGAAGTGGTAAAGGAAATGAATGAAGAGAGAGAGATGTTGTCCTGCTGGTCTCTTATACATAAAATATAGAGAAAATGAAAGAAGATGAGAGAAACAGCGGTGTAGGTTATTAATTTGCAGCTAGGCGGCTGGCAGTATAAATTTGGCAGCAAAGTTAATTTTGGTATACTCAGAATGGATTTGCATTTTGTGGAAATAATCAAGAAGATTTTGGATATTTTGGACTTTTTTTGGTAATTGTATACTTTCTATAAAAATAATTTCATTTATATGCAAAGGATTTCGGTTTACCTTTTTTTGACAAAGCGTCTCTTTCGAATTGGAATGAATTTTCCAACAAAGCAAACTCAAAAAACGTCTAAGCACGTGTTAAATATTTTTATTTTGCTATTTCTTATAGTTATTTTTGAGTTAAAGTAATTTGTTCAAATCTGAAGCAATCGCATAGGCGTCCCAGGATGTACTACTGTTTCAAATAGAATGTACAGTCTTCCTAGGGATTCTGCTCTATGTCAGAAATGGTCTTTAACAACAGATAATCAAAAACTGATCTCCTGTTAGGTCTTAAATATGACCAAAAAAGTTTGTAGTATGCATTTTACACATGCTGAGTACAAACCGAAATGTGGTCGAAAATACCATTGCTTTATAGAGATAAGCTTTACCGTTGTAATTTAAATTCTTTTATAATGCTAACTATATGTAATTGTTTTGGATTCAAATATAAAATTTATAGCAGGCGATATTATTCAATCTTCATTAGTAAGCCATGAAACTGTAAAGAGAACCAGTAACTGCAAATAACATTTAGGGTCACTTAATGAAGAGTATTTCCAAATTAAAGTGAAGTTACACATCTTTTCCTTCAACTTCAGCCAGCCAAGAACAAGGCAATGTAATCAAAACAGCTGTAAACTTATTTGAATGTTCTATACAAATCCCAAAAAGACTACAAAAAGGTAAGTCGTACAAAACGGATATTTAATTAAAATTTCGCTTGAAATAGCTGATTATGTTGCAGTTGCGATTATGTTAGCAATGAAAACACATTTGTAAACCTATCTGAATGTTATATACAAACTCCAAAAATGACCACTAAGATGTAAGTCCAGCTACATTACCCTTTTAAATTTTATGCAAACAGGGTTTCCTGAATTACATAATGCATAATTACATAATGCATTTAATTACAGGTTCTTTTAGTTCAATTTCAACCGACCTATCTCAGATCAATATCCCGTAAAGATTGGCAAATAATTTCAAATATCATCAAGTACATTTTAATATTATTTTCTTTATTATTTTACTTAAAAAATATTTTTTAGAATATAAATTATAATTCCATACACCATGAATGTTAATCGCAAAATATGTTGTCACCAAAATACTGTGGTTTATATATTAGGCAATTGGGAGTTTCTTGAAAAGAGTATCACAAGAATATAAAAGATAAGTCGGTGGAAAATCATTCGAACATTGTCAGTTCTTCTACTCAGAAGCTTGAGACAATTTTAAATAATATGAATGAGACGATTTTTATATTTATTATGTCTAAAATCCACACACAGCCCCAAAATCCAAAAGGGGGCGTTTTAGATGCGAAGAAAAACATTTTTGCATTAAGCTTCTTAAAATAAAGCGTCAAAAATTTTCTACATGCCTACGAGGAAAACGTTGTTGAAATTGTTGAATAAGATTTACTTCCGCCAAGGAGTTGAAACTGCCATATTTGATTAACTGAAGCTGTCAATGAGAATCTGAAGCCTATAAACAGGACAGCAAATGTGATATTTGACAAAATGTATTTGGATATGGGTGGGTATTTTATTAAACTTTATTTTTTTATTAATTACATCTTACATGAGGTATGCTTAGTATAATATGAATTTACGAATTATTTTATTACTACTGTTCTATTGTTTTTGCATCAATACACAAGCAAGCCGAGCTAAAGTATACTATTTAAGCTAAAGTTAAGAATACATTTATACACTAAACAAGTTCGTGTGGTTTGATTCGCTTCAACGTTCAACTTTTCATAGGTTACGTAGCGATAAGCATTGGTAATTAATCGTATAACTTTGCTTTGGGTATGTTCAATTATTAGTTGTTTTAGTGCAACCCTATATGTGCACACCATAGGTCCAAATTGACTTTATGATTGACACATAAACTAATTTCTTTATATTTAGGTCAAGTTGAGAGTATCTTCCGACTAACCAGTATAGTCGTTTGATTTTGAATTCTAATATGCTCTGATTTTTGTATAATATGATGTTTTCAATTTAATCTATCATCGAGATGTATTCCGAGGTATTTGGCTGATTCTACTTGAGGAATCGAGCATGTGTTAAGTGTTATAATTAAGTTTTTGTCATTTCGCCGCAACGCAAAATTAACATCGACAGATTTAGACATGCTATGAAGTTGTATTTTCTAGTCTCTGGTGTATTTATAGATCTTGCTACAGCTACCTGTACTTTTTCTGCAGCCTTAGGCAAATATATATATATATATATATATATATATATATATATATATATATACAAAAACAGCAAAGGGTGGCATCACTAAATATTAAAATTAATTCTATTATTTCTTAAAAATATTGAAATTAGTAGAATGAATATTATATAGTTTTGTATATTTTTTGTAAACCAAATAATCATTTGTTTTAGAAATCCAATTAAACTAGAAAATTATATAATCTCAGTATTGTCCCTAATAATTTGGCACCCACTGTAGCAGCTCGTATTACACTGTAACCACAGGCACAGCAAGATTTTATGGCCATGAGTGATTCGGTGGATGATTCTACTTTGCTACCCCTTAACTATTTTGGGATTATCGTAGTAGATCTAATTTTCGTTTCCACCCAGACTAACAGGTCAATTGAAAAGTCCACGGCCTGACACATAGATGGCGCTACTAGAATTAAATCCATATGTCCTTTTTGGTAGCCTTAACCCTCAAAAGATGCGTGTATAAATTTGACAGTTGTCTGATACTTAGTTTTTGAATCATAGCATTTTGAGTGAAGCAACTTTTGCTTTTGTGAAAAAAAATGGATAAAAAGGAATTTCGCGTGTTGATAAAATATTTCATTTTGAATGGAAAGATACAATTGAAGCAAAAACTTGGCTTGATGCGAAGTTTCTGGACACTGCCCCAGGAAAATCAACCATCAAGGATTGGTATTCTAAGTTTGGACGTGGTGAAATGATCAACGAAGACGGTGAACGTAGTGGACGCCCAAAAGAGGTTGTAATCGACGAAAATATTTAAAAAATCGACAAAATGATTTTGAATGACCGTAAATTGAAATTGAATGAAATAGCAGACACTCTAAAGATATTAAACAAATGTGTGAAAAACAATGACGAGTTGATGAATTGGAGCAGTGTTTGAAGATGATCAAGAGTAATAAACCCGAGTTTCTGAGTTGATGTTTGACAATGGGTGAAACATGGCTCCATCATTTCACTCCGAAGTCCAATTGACAGTCATCCGAGTGGACTGCACACAATGAACCCGTTCCAGAGCGTGGGAAAACACAACAGTCGGCTGACAAGATTATGGCGTCTATAATAAGTTTGAAGGACGAAATCGCCTAAAACGGCCGCATTTGAAGAAAAACAAAGTGCTGCTTCACCAAGACAATACACCGTGTCACAAGTTAATGAAAACGATGGCAAAAATCCATGAATTGGGCTTTGAATTGCTATTCATTCACCGTATTCTCCAGATCTGGTCCCCAGCCACTATTTTCCGTTGTCAGATCTCAAAAGAATGCTTGCTGGGAAGAAATTTTCATCGAATGAAGGGGTGATTGTTGAAATTGAGGCCTATTTTGAAGCAAAGGACAAATCGTTATACAAATATGGTATCGGAGATCACCTTTGAAGACAAGAGAGAAATTATGTTGAATAAAAAAATTGCCAAAAAATGTGTTTTACTATGGTAGACCGGGGACTTTTCAATTGACCTGTTAAGTTACAGAAAACTCTTTTTTTTCTGGTAATCAATACCAATCAGTGAAACCGTATAGTCATTTTTCCTTCTTATGAATCTTTCGTTTGACATCTGGAAACAGTGAATTCACCATCACCTAAGTTGTGTAAAATGTATCCGAATATTTTATTTAGAGAAATGTCACAATAACTGAATTTAATAGCTTTATATATTTACACTTTGCATTTTACATTTAATAATATATCTCCAATAATTTCAACTTTAGAATATTGGTTAATATATATTTGCCACTATATTTTATCACTACATAGTATAAAACAAAGTCGCCTTTTCTGTCCCTATATCCCTATGTGCGCTTAAATCTTTAAAACTACGCAACGGATTTTGATGCGGTTTTTTTCAATAGATAGAGTGATTCAAGAGGAAAGTTTATATGTATAATACATGCATAATATACTAAGGCAACATTGCTAATTTTAGAGGTTTCTAACGTGATGTCGTAAATTAACCTATTTTTTAGGCTTATTTAGCAATTAGCAAAAACGCTGCCTAACCCTACGAGTTAGATCAAATTAATGTACTACAGTATTGTACACCATAAAAAGGTCTACAAAAAAGTCCGCGATGGTATATGTTTATCTTTTAGGGATAACCCACATTAACCATTTTTATTGTTTACTTTTTACGTGAGAAAATGGCTTATTTACGAAGCTATTTTAAGCAATACGGCATTAATCCTTATCGAATTAAGTACCTTAAATACAGTGTGCAATTAATATAGATCAATATGGTTCCTTACAGCATGTAAATTAAACAAATATTTTCGGAGATATTACAAATTTAAAATTTGCGTTTAAAAATGTGTAATGTAATAAAAATTGTATGAATTTAGATATTCCAAAGATAGCAGGAAATCTTCATAGTAAGTATAGGGGAAGAGGAATTGTTTTACTCCAAATTTAATGCGTGCAGGCCAAGGGCAGTAATGAATGAACCAAAAATACTGGATCGATTTTAATCATGTTTTCATTGAGTGACATAGGCATATATATTTTATGCCCGTGCAAAGTCGGAGCGGGCCGCTATGTTTTTATATACAACGTTCATATTTTTTCTGTAGTGTATTTAATTTAGTATCAGCATTGCACCCGTGCGAAGCCGGGGCGGGTCGCTAGTATGAAATAAATAATTTCATACAGCAATTTTTATTAAGAAATCACTAAAATATTGAATAGGCTGAATATTTCTTCATAGAAGTGTTATTTACTGTGTGCGAAACATTTCATTTAAATAATAATATTGCTCGATAATTATTTCAGTTTTCTTATCCTCACCATCAAAATGTTTCAGTTGGTAAAGGCGTTCTTCATCAAGCACTGTAGATTTCTGTACGAAAAATGATTACAATAGCACTTTTATTTGAATTAACAAAAGAAAGGATGTTCGAAAATAATATTTTGTCTTGATTTGTATTATATACCTTATCAAGCTATGTCTTCAGTTTTGATTTATTATATACTTTACAATATTCATCTAGGGAACTAAATTATTTAATTAATATATTGTAATAATCTAATGAAATAATTTAGTTAGTGACAGATATTAACATTAATATTTACTCATTAACTGAAAACTGAATATACCAAATTGTTATTGTTATTATATGATATTTTTAAGATTAGGAGTTATCGAAAAAATGTTAGGCAATATTTTAGTAATTAATATACAAGAAATATAGTTAATATATTTATTGATATACTTATGTATATAAAAATCGCGTATAACAAAATCATGTGCAATAATAATGAAAAATTACAATCCTTTACAAGTCAAAAGCGGGGGGACAGAGCATTCGCAAACGATTTTCCATTGTGCATCGTATTTGTGTATTTCCTTCTTGAAGCCATGACCTACAGGAACGATCCTTGAGCCAAAATAACAGGAGCCCGTGCTATTTTCTTGCTTAATTATCTCGAATCTATCGGTCGGTTCTGGACAAATCCACTCGTTGGGACAACAGAGAGCGCTGTCTCCTTTATCGAATTTCAAGTAAGCCGGCGCACATCTTTCTCTAATTTTATCAGCGTTGTATAGCTCAGAGGCACAGTTGCGGGTTTTGCAGGTTTTTTCATCATACGTACCGTCAAAATCCTCATGACATACGCAATCTAAACAACGGTTGTTCGGATAAAACGACTGTCCGACTTTATAAGCCTTTCCTTCGACTTGACACTTTTTTGATGAAGCTTCACCGCCACAGATGGTGCCAACGGCACAACATTTTCCTAGTTCATACTTGTTATAGCAACCAGGGTGGGCAATGCGTAGAAATTCGGGACAGTCTAGCACAGCACACAATATCGATGACCCTCGGCAGTAACAACCAGCGTTACAGGATGAATATGTCAGGTCATATGGAATTCTCTCTCGTTCGTTGTACACTTTGCCTTTGAACAAACATCCACTTCTGGGACGCGCAAAATCACAATCAAAACTGGTAGGACAACCTCCGTTTTCAGTAACCGGCTTGCACTCGATGTCTTTGTAAATCAAAATCCCTTTATTATCGCAGTTTTGTGCAGAAGCGAGCCAGAACATCGAAAACGCGAACACGTAGCTAAAAGTCTCCATCGTGCGCGTCGGGACACGTCGATATTCTGCCAATAAACATTATCAGAGTCCTCTTATATACACAGACACAAACATACCCGGTTGAAAGAAAACGTTATCGCGTTCCATTTTTTTTTAGAATATAATTTTGCTTTTATTTCTGTTTATATTAGATCAGGTCAGTTATCGAGGTTAAATTGCGTTATTAGCAGTTATTATATCTTAGGCTGATGAAAATTGTTTACCACAATTTTTTTTAAGGTGTGAGGGGACCAGAAGTTATTAAAACAATTTCTATTTTCATTCACTAACTTTTAGGGATATACTTTAGGATATCTTCTTCTTTTATGCATTTTTAGCTGATTACAAAACAGAAGACACGTACAATGTTTTCACGTATTTTTTTTTGTCTAAAATAATCAGATATTTGTGTATAATGTTATTGCTGAGATGATATGTCTAATGACACAACTCCTCAACGCTTAGGAGTTAGAGGATGTTTCTATAAATATTGTGGTGATATACAGAGAACTAATTGTATGCTTTAAAATTAATTAGATAAACTGATGTAAAAGCCGTTGCTTGCTTTTTAAGTACTAACCATATTATATGGAAAGCCATAGAAATATTGCAGGCAAATGCTTCTATGGTGTAGCAGTTCCGAGACCAAACAATACAAAAATAAAAGTATAATATTTATGTCATATAGACAAAATTAAATTACGAAAAAAACATATCTAATTTGTTGCCCATATTGACTTCACAGTAATCAGTTGGTAGTAGTTAAAATAATATTGTAAACAGATGAATAAGTTCAGGTAGGTATTAAGCTAAATTGTGTATAAAGTAGAATATAAAATACGTGTAGTAGATAGATTAAATAAGGTTTTTGTTTATTTTGATTTACTATTACAATGATTATTATGTACATATTTTAATTTAAAACTTTTTTTGTGTTAAAAATCTTGAGTTCCTTACTTATTTTTTGAAATGAGTGTTTTTACCACGATTTCTAATAATTGTCTAGTCTCTTTCGACGTGTTTCCTAGATTGTTTGCTATTAAAAAAAATAGAAGAGGTAGTGCATCATTTAATGTTCTGCAATAATTTCTTGAATAAATAACTGATAGTTTAGTTCGTAACTCATCATTTCACCAGACGTTCATTACAATGCGAACGTTATGTTTTGTATCAGGCCATAATTCTTTTCCCATGTCATAAATATTAGGAACATCATTTAAAAGTTATAATAAATTGGACCCGCTAGCTATACAACGGAAAGAATTCTACAATTAACGTAACTTAAATTTTACACGACTGTCCCAACTATTAATAATTAAATTTGCGTCGCAACATACTGTCCGCCTTGAACCATTATGTTCAAAATAATAATAATACTATGCCTAATCTTAAAACTATACAGTTTTCTTAAACTTATATAAGTAATTACGTCGTAATAGTTTTTTATCAAATATGGCTAAAAGGAATATACGGAAGTGATTTCTCAGGAAATTTACCGCAATACCCTCCTATAAGTGTTCGGAACAGAAAAGTGAAAATCCATTAATTTTTAAATAAATCTCTCTATTAAATTTACGGGTTTAAATTTTCCCTCTATTTGCACCATATTTCTCAACAATAATATCTGGAAATAGTCTTCACAGTCATCAAATTTCTTCACCTTTATTCCATAGTTACAGTTATTACTATTTTTTTTTATATCTTAAGATCTATCTGGACTGGACCTACAGTTTAACGTGGCCTCCGAATCACGGTCCTCGTCATTAAGCCTTAAGAAGACATTAAGTCTTACCGAGCCAGTAACCTGGTGTGTCTTGGATCATTTTCTTTGTCGGATTTTGCACTTTCGCCTAGGACACATTACATTGAATTTAATTACAATGTTTACTTTTTCCATTATTAAAATGACGTATATATATATATATATATATATATATATATATATATATATATAAGCGAAAAATAGAATGTTGCGTCTAAGAAAAACAATTTAATTTTCTCATAATAAGACATCCATTTGAACTAGACCACAACATTATTTCCAAACCCAATACAAAACTTGGTATAATTCATGGTATTACTTATTATTATTCTTACCTTACCTTATAAAGTATACATAGAGCGTGCGTATCCCCAAAATTCTTCAGATCTAGTATCCACTGATAAATTATAACTTCTAAATCTCAAGGAATTGAAAATAATTTTCTGTTATTGAAATGATGCAGTTATTACTGAAGGTTTGTTCCATTCAAATAACAGAAGGAACTTGAATTAAAAAATGGTTAAAAAGAAACAAAATGTAGTAGTAGAATACATATATTCTTACTAAAAATCATGTAGTTAGTACTGAACCCCCGTAGTTTAAAATAATCTTAATTATTTAAATAGTTTCCTCATTTTATTATCGTTTTAATTTTGTTGAACTCATTTTAGTGAAACAAACAGAAACAACACTAATTTATATTCATTGCTCTGCTGTTAATAGCATGTGAAATATATAGCAATATTTAATATTACTCGTTTAGCAAGTATTATTGAGATGTATTCTAGAAATAATAAGCAAAGGCTACTACTAATAAATTTATTGATATAATTAAATAAAAATTACATTAAACATATATAACAAAAACAAGTCACTCTTCCTTACAGGTTAAAAGTGGAGGTAGCGAACACTCACAAACTATTTTACGATCTGCGCTGTACTTGTGGATAGTTTTTCTGAATCCATGTCCGAAAGGGACGGTTTGTGAACCAAAAATACACGACCCCGTGCTAGTTTCTTGACTGATTACTTCAAACTTGTCCGAATCGGTCGGACAAACCCACTCGCTGGGGCAGCAAAGCGCGGTTTCCTCCTTGTCGAATTTCAAGTAAACCGGGGCACATTTGTCCGCAATTTTTTCAGCGTTGGTGAGTTCGGAGGCGCAGTTCTGGAGCGCGCAGGTCTTTTCGTCGTAGGTACCGTCGAAATCCTTATGACACACGCAAGTTAAGCATCGGTTCTTCGGGTAAAACCTTTGTCCGATTTTGTAAGTCTTCCTTTCGACTTCACATGTTTTAGATAAAGCTTCATCTTCACACACGCGGCCGGTTGAACAACATTTCCCCAGCTCGTACTTGGGGTAACAGCCAGGTTCAAGCATAGAGTTGAAGAACTCGGGACAGTCCAGCACAGCGCACAGTATTGATGTTTCTCGACAGAAACACCCAACGTTACAGGACGAATAAGTCAGATCGGACGGTATTTCCTCCTGGGCATTGTACACTTTACCTTTAAACAAACATCCAGTTCTGGGTCGGGCAAAATCACAATCAAAACTAGTGGGACAACCTCCGCTTTCGTTGACCGGTTTACATCTGATATCTTTATAGATCAATGTTCCCTTTTCATCACAGTTTTCGGCGAAAACGAAACAAACGGACGCAAACACGAGCACGCTGCTGAAACTCTTCATTGTGCACCGATCTTCTGTCGACCACTAACAACCTGTACGTGTTTTATACGTACAAACAATCATACCCAGTTGGAAGAAACAAAAAAAACGCGATATCTGGTTGGTCTATGCTATGCGATATGGACTTGTTTTTTTTTTTAGTTGGTGTGGGTATTTTTTCCTTGAAAAGGATCGTAATTCTGCTTGTATTTTTGTTTGAATTAATAGAGGTCGGTTACAGTTAGGTTAAGGTTACAGTTTGACTATATATGAGATATGTTCATGTTATGTATGTAAGTTAGAAATCATCGTGGACTTAGGACATATACGGGATAATTTCGATAATATATACATGTTCTTTATGTTTTTGGTTCAAAGTATATTTAAGGACACACAATTATTATCCATGTATAATGATATTATTTTATACCGCTGAAATTGATAAGTTTCTAGTAAAATCTAACTATTTTATAAACATAAACACATGAAAAACGTTCAAATAATGTGAGATATATTACTTTATTTTTAGAAATTAAATAAACATGAGATACTATTTATTAGGTTTTTACATGTTTTTTTTTGCATGTAACAATTTGTACAATATATATTAATCAAAATCTACAAGAGCCTATCGATTATTTTATGCAACAGTGCATCCTTCACAACTCTTGAAATTTTATTATTATTTTATTGTTACATTGCCGATTAACATGCAATTTGTATTTTGTTTGTACAATAACTTAAATCTATGTATAATACATTATCTCTCGAAAAGTCTCAAGACTAACAAATGGATGGCGTTAGTTATATTGCATTCACTTCTTTTTCAGTTAGTACTAACCTTAAAAAGAAAGCTGTTAACATTTTCTGATATTCTACTCATAAGTTTATGAGTTATTGTGCTAAGCTCGACACTACTTTCGTTATTTTTAAAATAATGGATCAAAAACAATTTCGTGTTTTAATTTTACACGACTTCTTGATAGGAAAAAATACCGTTTAAGCCAAACAATTTAATACTAATACAACAATAGCTTGAAAAGCGTTATAAGAACTACATCAGAAACAACAATAAAACGTATGTTTGCTGACTTTAAACGTAGTTGTAGAGACACCGATGATGCAAAACACAGTGGACGTCCAAATCCACGAAAAAATCCACAAAATCGTTTTGAATGATCGAAAAGTGAAGTTCCGTGAGTTAGCTAACATCGTAAATATATCAAATGAACGTGTTGGTTTTATATTGCATGAGCATTTGACTATGACAAAGCTCTATTCAAAGTGGATGCCGCCTTTGCTTACTGTTACTGACCAAAAACAATTTCTGCGTCGATATGCAACAATTGATGAAACATGGATTCATCAGAATGGTGACAAGCCTATTTTGAAGGCAAAAGATAAATTGTTCTACTAAAGCCGTACTGAAATGTTAGAGTGGCGCTGAAATGATTGTCTGGCTCCTGATAGAGATTACGTTGATGAATAAAGTCAATTTTGAACAAAAAAAATCGCGTTTTCTTTGTTACGCTCGGGGCTTTTCAGCCCACGTGTTATAGATATGAGGTTCTATCGGTCATATCTCTATAGTCTATAGTATCTGGTGTAATAATGTTGTTCTATTAACACTGCTCTTTTTCTATTAAATGTACCTCACTACAGTACCGGAGATCAATTGGTTTGATTTTTTTAAGTTTGTGTCATGTTCTGATATTATCCAAGAGTTGTAATACTTTCCGATTCTCTTGATTTCCTGAGTGATGGTCGATCTATGAATGTCTCGGTATATCAATCCGGTAGTATCTGGATGCAACTACAGTACTTCTCCCTGACTTTGTTTTATGAATATACTCATAATTAAATTCTTTCTGTCCATATATTACATTCTGGAAAATGTAATTTTCTTCCAGTTAACTTACATGTACTTCCATTTCCTTATATTTGAACTCTAGTTCTTACCTTTTCTTTCTTATATGTTTCTTCTAGTTTTCTAGGAGTTTTTCATCAAGATTCATTCAACGGTACTTTTTGCGTTGCGTTGCTATATAATTATACGTAAATTTCACATGCACACATTTATTTTCGTTTTTTAAGTTAATTTTATTTTTCCAGGTTTTTGTCCAATTATTTAAATTGTCATGTACCTGTTATAATTTTGGTGTGGGTCCGACAGCTATATCGTAGTATCGTCAGTAAACGTAGCCATCCTGATATTTTCGATTTTGTTATATCATATATCTAGAGTAGGTAATGACTTGCTTTAGCTTCTTCCGCTTGTTTGATTCTAAACATTCTGACAATAATTTAAAATTTTAATAGTTCAGCGTGTTCTTGCAGTAACATTTTTTGTAGCCTACGAACAAGCCCGTCATGTTATATCTTATCGAATACTTGCGCTACATCTAAGAACCTACCTTTTTATCTATATGTATATGTGGTATAGCGCTATATACAATGAATAACTCAATACTAAAAGGAATTATTATTTTATGTAGAGAAATGTTGGTTATGTACATTGATATTTTACATTTTCTCCAATAAATAAATAAATAAATCCGGATTGTAAAATCAATAATTATATTCAAGGAAAATTCGAGATAAACAAATTATCAACTTAAAGAAAAAAAAACAGAGATCAAATAATAATTAAAATAACAGCTAGTTACTATCAAAATAAACAAATAAAACCAGTTTTAAGTGTGTGAGATCTTGATGATGATTTGATCGGCTGACATTTCTGAATGGAATGCAAGGAATTTTCATTGCCAATTTCAATTATTGATAATTGAAATGGCAGATAAACGCAATAATAATTAATAGCAATGATATCTGACTAGAATGAAATGTAGCATGTGCATACGGTACGAAAGAATATGTAACACTAGAAATGTATCATTAATACTAACTATAGTGGACGTGCGATGGAGTCGAGGGAATATAGTCTATATAGGTATGAAAAAAAAGCCATAGAAGTATGAAAAAAACCATATACCCCGTCACCAGGGTTAGCAGAATAAGTTGTATACTCACTTAAAGAGCTAACACTAAGTTTAGTTAATGTACAGTGTCTATTAAGGGACCAATCAAAAAATAAACACGCTAGGTACGCTCCCTATATAATTAGCCGAACACTGAATGGATATCACGTGACAGTGCCGTTTGTGTAGGCTTCAAAATATGAATAATTATCTTTCACTGTAATGTCAGTGACTGCTATCCACTTTAATATTAACATCTTTTATTTAAACAGGTTTATTATATAAATAGGTTCAGACAGATTAAACCTTAGTAGATTAAAATTAGTTATGTAATTGTAATTTTAAAAATATAACTTCTTCTATTACGAAAGTTGGGCAGCACAAAACACAGTCAATACGTTATTGAACATACTTGACGAGACTTTAAGACTGAACTGTTATGAAACTATACAGACCCTTGGACATACCAAATCTTACATCTTGCAATAACAATCCACACATGGATGCTAACTGCCTTTGTTGCAGAGTACCAGTACGGCAACTGAGATGGACAAGTTATATTGAATTTTTTATCATCATTTAAATTTTACCAGGAAGCATAAGTGCCCCAAAAAGGGTCTTAAAATCAAAATTTTCGAATTGTCTTTGACGCTTACCACATACCGTAAATATTACAATTACATTTTATGGGATTTCCAATTACCTTGAATTGCACATGTGTTTATTTGGTTTTTCAAAGATTAACACAAGAAATATAATTTACAAATAACTTGCTCTTACATAAATAAGTAACAAATAAATATTCTGTTAAACAATAGTATAAAATGGTCAATAAAGCACAAAATATTTATTTTTGATTTGATATTGTCATATTGAATTTGATAAAGTCAATTCAATGTAAGAATTCTGTAATAGTCTCAGTTAGCGCCCATCATATAAAATTTAAAACAAATTATTTGTTAAATTTTTTAACCATTGTAAAAATCGCAAAAGCATTTTTTAGAAGAACAGTAACATATCAAAGCATAGTAAACACAAACTAAATGACATATGACAGAATCACACTCCTCATTAATAACTAATTATAACTAACTTATTAAATATTTAAAAAATGAATATTTTATGAATATATTTAATCTTAAAATAACTTTGAACAGAAAAAAAGAGAAAATAAAACAATACGTAATTATTTATCTATATATAAACAATACAATTACAAACCAAAGTTATAGTTCTCGTAAATTATTCGTATATTTTAAGAGTATAATATTTGACTCAAAAATTTACTAATATTACTTAATATAATTAGTTAAGGTAGTAAATGTAACATGAAGAACCTTTTATAAACAAATTTAATTTAAAAGGAAAAAGGAAAAATAATACAATGTGTAAAATAACAAATATAATTTATTTGAAATCTTTACAATCTTATATAAATCTTTACAATCTGGTTACCTGAACTGAACTGAGTGAACTGTGGATTTAGACGTACAATTCGCATAGTCAACTATGCCAAAAATATAATAAATTTGGTAGAATAGTAGCATGGAATTGAATTCAATTTTAAATTTGCTCTGCATGTTTTTTTGACAATATTCACAAATCGATGATTTATCGATTACTGCCTTTTATTTACAATCAATACATTAAGAATATAAAAATAAATAAATTATTATAAAAGCAACGTTTTTAACCTTACAAAACAGACCTACCATCAGTGCCAGGGTCAAGCCTAAAATGGCCACTGTACGTTAGATTCTAGCTCTCGATTGCTTGTAAATGGCAACGTCACAAAATCAGGTGAAAAATACCGAAGTTTACCGAATGCCGACTATGATTCTCCAACACTAGCTTTAACTGCATTAGTACAGATGACAGTTGCGTGAACTTAGCGACAAGAAGAATTTAAACAAGTCCTTAAATCGTTTTCCAAGTGTTCATTTCCTGATATTTATTAAATAGAATGTATAATAAAATTATTGTTATTTGTTTATCATTAGACACAAATTGATTTACTTGTTAGTAGATTATTTCTATATATATGAAATATACATTTCAGAATATTTATCTGTGAACGGATGTGATAATATTCTGAGAAAAGAGATATAGTTGATACTAGTCTATGCTGAAATTGAGTAAAACAAGCCGTTTGTGAGGTATTAATAAAAAAATTCTATTTGAAAAGTTAATGTATGTAAAGTAACATCGGTCAAATCTCTCTCACGGCTTATCACGGTAGTACCAATCCGAATGGTCTAACTTTAATACTCTATCAATAACAAATACTAAAATAAAATAAAAAGAAATAACATCCTATTTTTAAGAACATGCTTGATTTTATTTCCCATTTATGATTGTCTCTGTATCTTAATTGTAAATTTAAAAAATGTTTAAAATAAACCATCTAACGGTAATGTTAATTTATAGTGAACTCAATATACTGAATGATAAACAAGCTGATTTAAATTGAATTTGAATATGCGAGTTTACTGGTGTGGTTTATTTGTTTCCATTAACGTTTTTTCTATATACATTTGATATCATTATAAAATGCATTAAGAGACAGTAGACTCGTTTTCTCTGCGACATCTTAACAATCTCTAAATATTTCTTTATTATACACCTGTGTAGTTTACCTTGCGTCCGTTGATATTAAAGATCTTGGTTGGATGTTTTATCTTAGGACAGGTAATATCCTGTACTATCAATTTAAAAGCATTTCAAGGACATTAATTCACAACAGTTTATGACTTTTTAAAAATGGTGACATTTAGATAGAATGTGAAATTTCTGTGAGAAAAAGAAAGAATGAAAGAAACCTATTTACTAATAAATATTAATATTTTTCAATTATATTTCAATAATATCTTAAATTTTATTACAATGGAAAATATAGTAGATATAAATTTAGAAATTTCCTACACTAATAAATAACTGCAGTATAAATTGTTTTTCTTTTTTTTAAGTTATTACAATAATACTTAACTAGTTATAGTATGCAGATTTAAACCATTAATTGAGTCTCAGGTTTAATTAAGTAAAACATATATTTAAGAAATTACATTTTATTCATTAATATACATTTATTCAAGGGTAATATACGTGAAATATATTGCAACCTTCCTATAACTTTTCCATTCCTTTTCTATTGAGTGATTTTGTTTTCGTCGCCTTGCATGCTTTTCATAGGCTGCAGATGATCTTTTTGATCTAAAGCGAAGAACATAATCCAGTGTAATTGCCAGAATGGTAAACATGCATAATGAGAGTGAAGTGCGTAAACTAAAATTTACACTTCCGTTAATGAACAGATATAAACTTTAGAATTAGATCATTTATATAGATAGTCACTTACTGAAGTGATGTTCAATACACTGTGTATATAATATTTATCAGAAATACTTATCAACGGTAATAATAAATAACCGAGCTGAGAATCTAAGGAAACACGACCAAAAAAACATATAACATTAAAGATATTTTGGAAGCTTTCAGTTGATATTGAGTTGATAATAAATACTTATTGCCCACTGACCCAATGTATAGTATTTTAACCATCGATGTATATTAGCAATCCATGCTACGTTGATCTGAACAAGTGGTAATCAAATGAGTCTATGTTGGGTGAACACGCTGTGAGGATACATTACTCCACAATAATCTCTGGATTTGGCGCATGCGCATACTCCTGCATAGATTAAACTGCAGAAAATAATAAACTATATTTTTCTCTATGACTATATTGTCTTCCATTTCTAATGGCGGTACATTCTTTTCGAGTCGATCAAATCAAAACAATAAAAGAATCTAGAATATTTAGATTTTGTATTACATTAATAATTCTATAGTAATAATAATTAAACTGTTGTGTTATTCTTGGTGGTTTAACATACATTGGTTTTAAAATATGAAAGAACAATGTAAGGTTAAATTTTTAATAGTTATAAAATCCAAACAGCATCAATTTTATTTATAGTAGCAATGTTAACTGCCAAATTTATAACACATCATCTTCAACGACATCGAATAGGCATCAAGAATAGTAATAAAAATTGCAGTAACTGGTAATAATTAGACATTTATTGTAAACATAATATATTTTAGTAATGATTTAAATTTGATTTTATAGGTAAGATGTAGCTAGAATTTGTTGACAGTGAAAGTCGATGAATCTGAATTTCAGAGAATCAGAGAAGAAATTAGATAGCATTTTGCTAAGATATAAGAACAGTGTACAGTGATACTGTAAAATAATAAAATTTGCTAACAAAGGTAGACTTGTATCATACAAACAAAATACAAGACTATCAACGTGAAAATGTGTGGCTGCCGCTGCGATTATTTGTCAGAACACACACTACTATTTTTGGAAGGAATTTGCACGAGAACTGAAAACACTGGTTGAAGAAATACTGTTTATTTTAATATTAAGTTATACATGTGGTCGACGGGAGAATTGACAGGATATTAGGTTAGGTAGAGGAAGTAGGGTAGCGCTGTGGAAGTGGTACTGTTACAAGGGGATGGAGAAAAGAAAAGAGAACGAGACGTCGTCGTGATGGTCTTTTATAGCCTGGAACTGCATGGTACCAATCCACCGGCGTTGCCAACCTTTGTACTTGTTGGTGAATTCGTGGTGGTCTAAAGGGTCGTGGCGGTCGCCACAATCGGATTTCAAGTAAGTCGGCGCACATCTTTCTTTAATTTTATCAGCGCTATGTAGATCAGTGGCACAGTTGTGGGTTTCACAGTTCTTTTCATCATACGTACCATCAAAATCCCCATGACACACACAATTTAATTAACGGTTCTTTGGATAAAACCCCTATCCGATTTTGTAAGTCTTTTCGTCGACTTGACACTTTTTTGATGAAACATTATCACCGCTAACGGTATCAACGGCACAACATTTTCCTAATTCATACTTGTTATAACAAGCAGGGTTGACATAGCCTAGAAATTCAGGACAGTCTAGCTCATCACACAATATGGAAGACCCTCGACAAGAACAGCCAGTGTTACAAGATGAATACGTCAAGTCGTATGGAATGTTCTCCTGTTCTTTGTATACTTTACCTTTGAATAAACATCCATTCTGATACGTGCAAAACCACATTCAAAACTAGTAGTACAACCTCCTTTTTTAGTTTTAGTTTTGCACTTGATGTCTTTGTAAATCAAAATCTCTTTATCATCGCAGTTTTGTGCACAAGCGAGCCAGATAATCGTAAACGCGAACACGTAACTGAAAGTCTTCATCGTGCGCGTCGGGACAAATTAACATTCTGCCGATTAAAACTATCCAAACCGCCTTATATACACAGACACAAACATTGTTTAAAGGAAAATGTTATCGGGCTCTATTTCAGTCAGGTCAGTTATTAAGGGTAAATTGCTTTAAGACCAGTTATCTTTTCTTCTTTTTTGAGGTATGAGAAGACCAGAAGCCAACCTGACCAATAAACTGGATATTGAAACAATTTCTATTTTCATTCACGGATTTTTGCGATATATTTTATGGATTTTTTCTTTTGTTGTGGATTTTTTTCTGTAATAACAAAACGACGCGAAAGACAAGATACGTACCGTTCTAATACTATGAGCGTATATATCTTACGTGTATGTGAGCATCCGTTCCTTACCCCAAGAAGTAGCCCTAGTACAATTCTGGTTAGGTTTCTAGAAGTGTGTGGCGTAGAAACAATTCTCGGGACACAGGACAGGCAGAGATACTGGATCTAGGGATGCAGAAAAAATATCGATATATCGATATTTTCTGATAAAAATATCAATATTTTGGGTTATTTTTTGGTAGATATATCGATATATCGATATTTTTTCAAAATAAATTAAATATAATTTTTAAAAAAACCCTTAACATTAGCACTTATTTTATTTTTAAATATCTATATATCGAACTATCGATATTTTTACCGTAGCCTAGGAACACGCCTAAACGGATCGATATCTGACTAGGCCTTATCCGCTTATTTTATCGGACGTTCCCCACGACGATCGGCCATAGTTCATCCGTAGTATAAAACGTGTTCGAACTTGTCCGCTTTAGTTTCCGTTCTGTGCTTGTGGAGAGGGTGGCGCTGGCACGAAATATCCGCGTTATGGCCGCGTTATCATTAGTTTTAGAGTTTTATGTAGTGTTGGGAACAATCGACTGAAATCGACTATCGACTGTTCACTAATTGACTACTTTTTACTATCGACTATTTTAGTCGCTATTTTCGGTTCTACTAGTTCGTTCGACTGATTTTTAACAATGTGGCTGTGTCGTCCTTGTCGCGACCTTAATGAGAAAGTAATGCTCCGAATTTATGCTTATATGGATTTATATGTAATATATGTGGTTTTATGTTTTTTTTTGTAGTTTGCTTGTGAATAACTATATACTGTAAATTAATATAGCAGCATTTTGAAACGCTAGTTTTCGAGGGCAAAAAAATTAAAGAACATCACAGTTTTTATTTGTTAACGAATGGACTATCTTAACAGACTGTGTTCAACTTTTAAAGCCCATTGAAATAATGACCACCGAGTTATCTATTGAAAGATATCCCAACGATGTCTTTAATTATACGGTTAATAAGAGGACTGCAGCATTCCATCAAATCCAGGATTTTAACAAGTGAATGGGGAAAAATGACAAAATTGTGTATTATATGTCAACAATAAAAGACTGGCAGTTTTAGAAATGAATACGATATGCAGGAAATTCACATTTTTAGATTCTAGATTTAAAAAAGCAGGATTTGGTATTTGTTAAAATATTGTTAAAATTTGTTTGTTATTTTGTTATGAAAGTTGTTACAAAAGAGGTATCTTCCATTCTACCTTCAAAAATACATATATAGTTCCACAACTCGAAATTCAAGACAAAACTACTGACCAAGAATGTATTGACATCTGGAGATATTTTGATAAAAAAATATGATAATATTCACAGCAATCTAAAAATATTTCCGTTCAAAAATAAATAAAACTTTTATTTAAAAAGGGTCTGGTAGTTATTATACAGTCATTTTTAGGTTCATCGTGGATTAGATTTTTCAATGATTAGGTTTATGTTTACATTTTATTTAGTAGTTATGGTTATTGAAAATCTTAGGTTTTATTTAAATTGTACTGTACTATTTATATTTATTATCCTATGTTATTTAAAAATAGCAATTAATATATTAAAACATGATAAAACATTTGTGGTGTTATTATTCCATTCTTTTTTACACATCCACAGAACGTTCCTTATAAACGTAATCCTACATCCTTTAAAATTATTTTATTTATTACATGATAATAGAAATTAGTTTTTTTTCCTTTTCTTTTTTAAAGTTATTACGTGAATGAATATATATACATCTCTGTCTCGCTTATACTACCATTGGAGAATATAAAGACATTTAAAATTAACTGCTCCAAGTATTTATCTCCGTCCTTTCCTATCTCCCATTTTATACAGACAAGAATTCGTTCATCTTTGTCTGACATCACGAATAAAAAAAAACAGTCGAACCGTGCATTTGACTGAAAATAGTAATTACTATCGCTATTTTTTTGACTATCGACAGAGTTAAAAATTATAACGTGTGTTGTCTAATTTAGATAATTTATTTAAATACATCCTGACATGACTTTATGGGTTTAAAAGTGTTTAATGTCTTTTCTTTCTCACATGTAAATAATGTTGAAAAATCAATCGAATAATATGGGAAAAATTTGAAGGTGTTGTGAAATTTTTGCAAAAAACAACTTATTTTTATAGAGCCCATCCTACGTTATTTTCTGTTCATAAATTCGGTAGTCACTATGTCATTAAAATTCTCTATTTTGGAGATAAAATGTCAATAGATAGCATGGAAAGAACTCTTAAATACCCTTCGGCTTGAATTTCTGTTGTCGTGAGAGTTATTACCACGATTTCTAATTGTCAAGTCTCCTTCAATGGGTCTCTTAGATTGTCTGCTATAAAAGTTTTAGAAGAGGTGGTGTTTAGTTAGGTAGTTTCAATTATTTCTGGAATAAATAAGTGATCGTAATCGTTCTTTATCAAACGTGAGAGAAAAGGAACATAGGGAAGTGAGTTTATCCTCAGAGAATTTATCGCAATACTCTCCAAAGTGTTCCCAAAAGAAAAGTGAAAATCCATTAATTTTTTTACATAAATATCTTTTTCCTCTACTTGCACCAGATTTCTCAATAATAACATCTGGTAATAATCTACCTTTTCCTTTAAATCACAACTTTTCATCATAAGAATGTTTAAAAAATGTCGTCAAACTAATTAAATTAAAGACCAATTCCATAGGCACAACTATTAATATTGTTATTATTAACTGGACGAAAGTCAGTAAGAGTTGAGTAAAATTCCAATACAGTCGCTGGCATAAATGCAGCGAAATTTCCATTTAAATATCGGCTTTGTTTTAGACCATTTGGACGGACATGGGAGTTCCGGAGTAACGCTCGGGTATTTGAACGAATTTGATCGTGTGGCCCAGATAAATAACAGCGATAGCGTGAGTCGGTAGCCAATCGACGGCAGGTTATTCCACTGGTCCACGTTATACCCGAAGCACACACTTCCATTGCAGATTTCGTCATTAATTACAATAAGAATTCGAGAATGCTAAATGGAATTTGCCTTTTGGTAAATAATAGGAAATATTTTGGTGGGATTACATATTTATTTTTGGGAGCTCTGAGTTACCCCACGACGATCGGTCATAGTTCATCGGTAGTATGAAACATGTTCGAACTTGTTCGCTTTAGTTTCCGTTCTGTACTTGTGGTGTAGGTAGCCCTGGCACGTAATGCATTGCTGGCCCGCGTTACAATTAGTTTTAGAGTTTTATGCTTATACCCATATATTCATGGTTTGGTGCAGAGGTAAAGATTATAATGTGTGTTGTCTAATTTAGATCATTTATTTAAATACATCCTGATATGTCTTTATGGGTTTAAAAGTGTTTGATGTCTTTTCTTTATAAAATACCAGGTTTCCATACTCTATTCTCACATGTAAATAATGTTGAAATCAATCGAATAATATGGGAAAAATTTGTCCAATTTTTGTAAAAAACAACTTAATTATTTTTAATAAATTGAGTCCATCTTACGTTCTTTTCTGTTCACAAATTTGGTAGTCACTATGTTATTAAAATTGCCTATTTCGGAGATAAACTATTTTTCAATAGATAGCATGGAAAGGGCTGTCAAACAACCTTTGGCTTGAATTTTTGAGAAACGTTTTGATGACTTTGAAACTGATGATGTCGTGGGAGTTGTTACCACGACTTCTAATTGTCAAGTCTCGTTCAATGGGTCTCCTAGATTGTCTGCTATTAAAAGTTTTAGAAGAGGTAGTGTTTAGTTGGGTAGTTTGAATTATTTCTTGAATAAATAAGTGACAGTTCGTAATCGTTCTTTATCAAACGTGAGATAAAAGGAACATACGGATGTAAGTTTATTCTCAGGAAATTTATCTAATTTAAAATTAAATTTTATATTAATTAAAGCCTATTCATTTTTTAAATAAATGTATGTATTACATTTGTTCGTGTAACTTTTCCCTAACTTGCACCAGATTTTTTAATAATAACATCTGGTAATGGGCTACTTTTTCCTTTAAATTCCAACTTTTCTTTGTAAGAATATTTAAAAAATCTCTTCACATTAATTAAATTAAGGACCAATGTCATTATTGGACATTTTCACATCTGCCGGCACCGATATCGGTGGACCCGTAATCTCACGTAAATAAAAGGAACCCTTTCACACTCGCCAATATGTCGGTATCGTGTCGTTGCTGGCACCGACCTGTCGGCGGGCAGCAATCGGTCCACTCGTGTCGGCGCCGATTTTTATTGTGTACAGAGATATTTTTAAGGTTAAAAGAAGAAAATGTATAGCTTTAAATATGATGTTGTAACACTAATTGAATTAGTAGAATCAAAGTCTTCTATATGGGACAATACTAATGAAAATGACAAAAACAGAATACGGTGTCGGTGTCGTATCGGTAGATGTGAAAACGTCCATTAACTGGGCGAAAGTCGCGTAAAATTTCAATACAGATAATCGATATCAGATTCAGTCTATATAGAGCTGGATTAACATCAGCGAAATTTCCACTTAAATATCGGCTTTGTTTTAGATCATTTGGTTGGACATGGGAGTTCCGGAGTACTGCGCGGGTGAAGGATTGTTTGATCGTCGGTAGCGTGAAATCGGTAGCCAACCGACGGTAGGTTGTTCCACTGGTCCACTTTACTCCCGAACACTTCCACACTTCCATTGCATTTTTTATCATTGCAGTTTTTATCATTAATTACAACAAGAATTCGCGAATGCTAAATGGGATTTACCTTTTGATAAGTAATAGAAAATATCATAGTATTTTAGCGAGATTATATTGTAGCGTTTATGTACCTCTGCCAGTAATTTTGCTAAAAGGACAGCAAAAACTATACCCATACCCAAACTAATATTTGACTTACCTCTGATTTCTAGATACCTGCTTGGTAGCCACAGTGGATAAGACGACAGGACGACGCTTCTGCTGCTGCGTAAACGTCATCAGGTAACAGTCTAAAATTCGACAAGAAATTATCATTCTAGTAATACAAGTAAGCAAGCCGGATAAGACCGGATGTCTTCTGAGATGGTTTCTAACTTGGTAACTGGTCAACATTATACATCTATAACGGTGTTATTTTGGCCAAAATGTAACTACTGAAGTTTTGATGTTAATCTTAGTAGAAAAAAGATATAAGTGTAAAATCATAACGTTGCATGGGTATGGCTAGTGAAATCTGTTACAAAAATTGGCAGGTAATTCCCGACACACCTAGTGTAATGCTTTTTGAAACCAAAATCTTAAAATATTAATTTTCGTTTTATTTCTCTTTATTTTATAAAAGCTCACTCCCGCTCACTGACTGGATCACGAGAGCATGCACTTTACACCATAGAAAAAATAGAAATTTCACGGTATAGGCGACCTTGGGGAAATGTTTTGTTTAGTTCAATCATCCTTCCTTCACGAACAGGTATTAGGGTAAATTCTTATCCATCATTGGTTTTATCAGGTACATATAAAATTATCTATCTAGTACATGTTTGTTTATATATTGCTTGTTTACAGAAAATCAAAACCTAATGAAGATGTTAGTAGTAATAAAATTCAATTAATCTACCAAGTTGTTCGTATGCTGTCAGTGTGATGTCTCTACATAAAGAAGGCTTACAAGAAGGTTATAATTAATTTAACTGGATAATTAGTAGTAATAAATACTACTTTTAATTGTAAAATATCCCTAAAATATTTGCAATACTTTAACTTTTTAGAACAATCAGTGTTCAATCATTTTATAGTAGAGGAATTATATATTTAAATTTGATTGCCTTGTTAAGAAAATATTTGTTATGGTGCCATCAATTAAAAGTTTAATTGCTACTTTTAGGGGATTTATTACCTTAAAGAAATCTATTTTGTCTAAATTTACAAATAACTACATTTGTTTAACAAATCTTAACCAAGATTGCTTAAAGAATTTTGTTGGATCTATTTGGAGCTCATGGAGGTAGAAACAGCATCCTTCCCCTAGTATGTTCGAGAAATTTTTAAAAGGGCTCATCACTTCAATTTTTTCACATCATTCTCCCGGAGAAAATTGTGAAGAGGATGAACATGTTAGATAACTTATATTCTTTTTTAACGGGAGATCTAGTACCACTTGAGGTTGTTAAATCACCATTTGAGTCTATATTTTCAGTTCCAGAGAATTTTGCTCCGAGGAAAACGAGAGTCTAATATTGTATTTTAGTCTTATTTCAGGCTATTTAACAAAATTTCTGAAAAAGAGACAACATGCAATTATATTCTATATTACATTCTATATTACGTAGTTCCACAGATTAAATACTCTAAAATCTAAATATCTAAAAAACACATACATTTTTAGTGTTTCAACTGTCATAATGTTTTTCAAGACCAAATTTTTAGTTATTATGAGGTGTGATTGTGTTTTTGGTTTAATGAAGTTAATGCAATATCAACAGGGAAGGATTCAAAGTTTACCTTCAATATATCAAGATAAGTTAGAACTCTAACAGATCCCATAAAATTTATGGCACTAAACATATATGGGAAGGCGTTATAGAAGAATTATAGATATTTTAATATTGCCTAGAATAGAGTTCATAACTGTTTTTTTTTGCTTTTTGTTTATATATATATTTATATTATTTACACTTATGTATATTTGTATAGGATTTTATTTTAATAAATTAATTTTAAAATTTAAATTTGATTTTCATTTAAATACTATTGGCCAATAAATGTGACGTCACAAAATAATCAGGCGAAATGGCAGACCAATCAAAGCAAAGTATTTTCCTTACAGGTTTCTACATAACTATTTTAAGCCCATGTTGCAAAAATAGTGTTTTTTTGGTGGACCAAGAATACTGCCCTGCGAGACACCTGAATATATGGGATGGATGTCACTATATTCGTCACCCTATTTCATAATAAAATATATGTTTGTGAGATATGATTTAAGTAGTTGAAAGTGCGTATGGGGCAGAAGCTTTTTCAATTGTTGTCTAATCTATGTATTTGTTTTATTCTTCCCCGTTTATTACGGAAGCCAAATTAATGGTCTGGAGTAATATTTCTTTCTTCTATGCTGTTTTGAGTCTTTTAATATATAGTTTATAAAACATTTTAGAGACCAGGTGTAAGAGGCTTATAGGACCATAAGAGGAGAGGTCTTTTGATTTTTTCCCTGGTTTAAGAATCAATATGATTTGAGCCACTTTCCAAGTGCTGGGAAAGTAATTAAGTATTAACATAGCATTAAATATAAATGTTGTTAATTTCATGCACTTTTCTGAACATTGGTTTCTTTAACTATTGTTTGTTTTACTTCCTTAATAGTAAGCTTCTTATGTGGCAAATCCATATGAGATGGTGTGTTAATGTCAATGGTTATAACCATAGAAAAAAATTACACCACATGACTATTCCAATCATGTGACCGTTCTGTCAATTATTCCCGCTCCATAAAATTTAAGTGAACTTCGTAACTGCACATGTTCATTGTAAACCAATGAGAATTTTCGTGTCGTCTTAGCTTGTAGATGTCCTTTATAGGGATAGCACTGCAGTTTTTGAAGGAGACAATTCAATTTAATCTTTCGGTATGTATTTCCAAACGTTTTGAAACTTACTTCACAAAGAATTTAATTACAATGTTTACTTTTTTCATTGTTAAAATGACGATAATATGAAAGGGAAAATTATTGTATCTAGGAAAAACAAATTAAATTTCCTCGTAATAGAATTACACGAAAAGAAACATGACATGTTTCCCAGAGCCCATATAAACTTTGGCATAATTCATAGTGTAGCGACCTTGAGGCATGTCGAATTTTACATCGTGGAATAACGGTCTACAAAATACTCTGAAATATAATCCCAGATGTTGAACACGGGCGGGGTGCCAGCAGCGCCAACTAGGACCCGATAACGAATAGCTGGCGGCAACCCCGAGACGTTTATTTGGGATGTTATTGAAGGGTATTTCGATTCATTCAGTGCTGAACCCTCGTTTGGTTTAGACGTGGCACCATCGACTGCTCAAGCCTCGTCTCCAGGTAACACCGCTGCCATCCGTTTTATCATTTGTATTTTTCATATTTTTTTATATAGCCAATAAATAACGTTCACATAATGTAAACACCACTGTTTCATTTCGTTTTACTTCCATTCACCGAGCCACATCATTTACCCTAAAATAGTATTTACCTTTCCTCCCTTACCTATCTATTTCCTCCTTCTATTTCTCTACATATGATACTAAAAGTCCCGCGAAATATTAATACATCCAAATCTCAAGGAATTGGACAAAATATCTGCTTTGGAAATGACGCGGTTATTACTGAACATTTACGTCACTTACCTTCAATTATAACATGATTACCTAAAAAAACAAAATATAGTGGTAGGATAAATATATTTTTACTAAAAATCAGGTAATTATTGCACAACTCTCGTAGTTTAAGATAATCTTAATATTTGAACAGTTTTCTTATTTTGTTATCGTTTTAATTTTGCTGAACTGATTTTAGCGAACATAAACAACAGTAATTTATATTCATTGCCCTGTTATTAAGAGCAAGCAAAACATATACCAATATTTAATGTTACCCGTTTAGCATGTGTTAGCGTAAAATATTCTAATAAATTTATTCATGTTCATTGTTCATTCAAAATTACATTAAATATATACAATAAAAAGTCATTCTTCCTTACATGTTAAAAATTGAGGTAGCGAATACTCACAAACTATTTTACGTAAATACACGACTCCGTGCTAGATTTTTGATTGATTACTTTAAACTTGTCGGAATCGGTAGGAAGAACCTATTCGCTGGGACAGCAAAGGGCGGTTTCTTCCTTGTCGCATATTAAGTAAACTGGAGCACAATTATCCTGATTTTTTCCGCGT
Organism: Rhynchophorus ferrugineus; assembly: GCF_030347505.1. Lineage (NCBI taxonomy): Eukaryota > Metazoa > Arthropoda > Insecta > Coleoptera > Curculionidae > Rhynchophorus > Rhynchophorus ferrugineus. Next base: position 21,399,462 of record NW_027472580.1, read on the forward strand.
AGGTGGGTTCGGAGGCGCAGTTCTTGGAGTACAGGTTTTTTCGTCGTAGAAGCCATTGAAATTCTTATGTTACAAGCAAGATAAACACCAGTTCTTCGGATAAAACCTTTTTCCGATTTTGTAAGCATTTCCTTCGACTTCGCATGTTTTGGTTGAAGCTTCATCTTCGCACACGCTGCCAGTCGGACAATATTTTCCCAGCTCGTATTTGACGTAATTACCAAGTTTAGGCATGGGGTAGTCCAGAACAACTCGGGGCAGTCCAGCACAGCGCACACTATCGACGATCCCCGACAGAAGCACCTAACATTACTAATACAGCATAATTATCCTTGTGTTGGTTTGTCAACGCTGACAAAACAATGAAGGACTTTTTTAACAAATCACATCAAATCTCATAAAACTGTCCAGATATTGGATTCGAAAGAAAAATGCGTCGAAGGTAAATATATAGAGGAATCTGTAGCCTCAGCTACCAGCGTATATATTTAAAACAAAGTCATGTTCGTAGCGAAAAATATTGCGCCTGAGAAAAACAATTTCATTTTTTCACAATTAAAAATATCTTTGGACCAGACCAAAACATTTTTCTCAAATCCAATATAAAATTTGGCATAATCCATAATCTTACCATTAACCTACCTTATAAAAGATACACACAGCGTGTGTATGTATAAAATTCTTCAGATCTAGCATACCGTGATAAATTAGTTCTTCCAAATCTCAAGGAATCGGAAAAGAATTGCCTGTTTTGGAAATCATGCAGTTATTACTGAACACTTATTTCTAATACTCAACCCTCGTAGCTTAAGATACTCTTAGTTATTTAAATAGTCTTCTCATTTTATTATTGTTTTAATTTTGTTGAACTCATTTTAGTAAACCAAACAGAAGCAACACTAATTTATATTCATTGCCTTGCTGTTAGTAGCATGTGATGTATATAGCAATGTAGCGACCTTGAGGCATGTCGAGTTTTACATAGTGGAATAACGATATATAAAATACCCAGAAATATAATCCCAGATGTTGAATACGGGCGGGGTGCCAGCAGCGCCAACTAGAACCCGATAAAAAATACCTGGCAACTCCGAGACGTTTATCTGGGATGTTATTGAAGGGTATTTCCAATGATTCAGTACACGTTTAGACCTTCCGTTTAGACGTGCTTGGCATCGACTGCCCAAGCCTCGTCTCCAGGTAACACCGCTGCCATCCGTTTTTATATATTTTGTATTTTCCACATTTTTATACTACTTCAATAAATAACGGTCACGTAATGTAAACACCACTGTTTCATTTCGTTTTACCTCTATTCACCGAGCCATATCGTTTACCCTAAAGCAACATTTAATGCTACTTGTTTAGAAAATATTAGTGAAAAATATAATTGAACACTTCACTCTTCCTTACAGGTTAAAAGTGGAGGTAGCGAACACTCACAAACTATTTTACGATTTCCATTGTGCTTGTAGAGAGTTTTTCTGAATCCATGTCCGAGAGGAACGGTCTGCCAACCAAAAATACACGATTCCGTGCTAGTTTCTTGATTGATTATTTCAAACTTGTCCGAATCGGGACAAGCCCACTCTCTGGGCCAGCAAAGGGCGGTTTCTCCCTTGCCGGATCTCAAGTAAACTGGGGCACATTTGTCCCTAATTTTTTCAGCGTTGGTGAGTTCAGAGGCGCAGTTCTGGAGTGCGCAGGTCTTTTCGTCATAGGTACCGTCGAAATCCTTATGACACACGCAAGTTAAGCATCGGTTCTTCGGGTAAAACCTTTGTCCGATTTTGTAAGTCTTTCCTTCGACTTCACACGTTTTGGTTGAAGATTCATCTTCGCACAGGCGACCGGTTGCACAACATACTCCAGTCTTGTATTTGAAGTAACAACCAGGTTTAAGCCTAGGGCCGAAGATGTCGTGACAGTCCATCTCAGCGCACACTATCGAGGTTTCCTGACAGTAGCACCCAATGTGACAAGACGAATCAATCAGATTGGACGGTATTCGCTCCTGGGCATTGTACACTTTACCTTTAAATAAACATCCAGTTCTGGGTCAGGCAAAATCACAATCAAAACTAGTGGGACAACCTCCGCTTTCGTTGACCGGTTTACATCTGATATCTTTATAGATCAATGTTCCCTTTTCATCACAGTTTTCGGCGAAAACGAAACAAACGGACGCAAACACGAGCACGCTGCTGAAACTCTTCATTGTGCACTGATCTTCTGTCGACCACTAACAACATGTACGTGTTTTATATGTACAAGCAATCATACCCAGTTGAAAGAAACAAAAATAAGCGATATCTCTTTGGTCTATGCTATGCGATATGGACTCTATTTTGTTAGTTGGTATGGGTATTTTTTAACAAATATAAAATAAAATTAAATAACAAACAAGTAATACTATGTATAATAGTATCACTCTATAACGTTTAAGTTGATGTTGCTGAAGCTTCTAGGAAAATGTAACTATTTTTTAATCATAAACTCACGTCAAACGTTCAGTGTATTCGATTTTTATTTGAATTAAATCATGATAGATATATTACTAATTTTTAGAAATTAAATAAACGTGTGATAATATTTATTAGGTTTTTGGCATGTTTTTTTTGCATATGTATATTTTGCATTTTGCATCTATAACAATTGGTACAATATATATTAATAAAAATCTACAAGAGCGTGTTAATTATTTCATGCAACAGTGTAACCTTCACAACTCTTGGATCAATCAATGGATCAAAAACACGTTCGTGTTTTAAGTTTACACTGCTTCTTGATGGGAAAAAATGTCGTTTAAGGGAAACAATGGATTGAAAAGTGTTATAAGGAGTCTGCTCCATCAGAAACAACAATGAAACGTTGGTTTGCTGCCTTCAAACGTGGTCGTAGAGACACCGATGATGCAAAACACAGTGGACGTCCTAATGAGGTGGTACACCAGAAAATATTACGTAATATTTTGTAGCTTATGAACAAGCCCGTCATGCCAGTCATCGTCATCGATGGTTTTGACATACCTCTAACATACCTTTTTACCTTCGTAAGCATTTTCTATTACGTCTATTATTCTACGCATCTAGCAAAAATTTGAATGATTGTCAATAAACCCAAACTGGTGTAGGTATTAAGTTTTTTTCTCTAAATCTTGAAATGTGTGAAATGTGAAATTACTTTGTGTCTGATATTTGCTATTTTTGGTCTTTTTGTAACGATACGTCATTCAATTAGTGAGTAGATATTTACAGTGATTTTTTCAATCAGTTGTAATACATTACACCTTGCTGATTCTGTTATATGCACAGTAAAACTGTATGCCCATGAATATTCTGCTTCAAAGTTGATGGCTGTCCTGAACTAACTCATAACGTTTAGCACTCGGAATAGTCTTAATAACCAAAACCCATAATATCAAACAATTATCAAAACCGCAATACCAAGGACTCTTCTTTTTTTCTCTTGCCAGGAATGACACCTCCAACTTATGTACGTTTCTAAATACAATTAATATATCAACAGCCAAGTTGTCATTGATGTCAAAATCTCCACTTTTAAATCTTTGAAAACTTAACCGATAATTTGAATATAACGGACTGTCGTCTATATGCGCTGAGTAATTCAATAATACTAAATGGAAAAATGTAACTTTATGTAAATAAATGTCGAAACTATTTAATTTATCAGTAATATTATGTTTTCTTTATTGCTGTTTTATGAAATATATATCGCTAACCAAAATATGCATGCAAGCAGCTAATAAATTTGGATGTGAAATCAAAAAATATATCCAAGGAAAACGAGATAAATAATTTATCATCTGTTCTTATCTAGTTTTAAGTGTGTGAGATCTTGATGATGATTTGGTCGGGCGACATTTTTTAAATCAAGTCAAAAATATGACTAACCAACGAATTTTCATTATCATTTTCAATTATTGATAATAATTAATAGCACTGATAAACTGTTTAGGATGAAATGTGGCATTTGTATATGGAGCGAAAGGAACATGTACCACTAAAAATATATCACTAATACTAACTATAGTGGACTAATACTATACCCCGTCACCAGAGTTAGCAGGCCATGCTAGGGAAAACCAAAATAAGTTGTATACTCACTTCAAACGTTAACACTAATAAACACGCTAGGTACGCTCCATATATATTTAGCAGAACACTGAATTAATATCACGTAGTACAGTTCCAACCTTCGTAGGGTGAAGACGTATTTTCAATACGGTCCAAGCTATAAAAAGATACCTTTCTTTAAAAAAACCCAGTATTTTATTACGGTTATTTAATTGAGTGTTAAAAACGCATAACAGATGCGGCTATCCGTCTCTCAGTGGACCTAAAGTGTAGTGAATACGTGTTTACGTGACCAGACAAAAGGACTGCATCTCATTTTTATTAGTGTTTAAAATAATTTCATCTTATTTTACAACAGTCCTTTTGAAATTCATTTATAGTATTTATAGTAAAAAACTAGTGCTAAAATAACGTAAGTGAAAAATGAAGTGCGTGAAATAAACAATGTATTTATTTTATTTTTTTTATCCTCTGGAAGTAAATTAAATAAAATATTAAAAATTAAAAAATGGCAAACAATAGCGATTCAACCAAATCACCTGCACACTTTGATATAAGATTAGAACAAACAGCAATAACGCAAACTCCACCATCAGAATGGACTACAGTCGTTAACAAAAAACGATTGAGAAGTCCAGAAGAAGAAATCGCGAGGAAACAAACAAGAATCAGTGACTATTGGTTGCAGAAACCGATAGAGACAAAAAACAGTTTTAGCAACCTGTCGGAAGAAATTGAAGAGAACATACAACCAAGCCCTGAAAAAGTTGTTCCCAAACCACCACCAATAACAGTCTATAAGGTAGGAATAATAAAAAACATCCATGATTTATTAAAAACCATTACTACGAACTACACAATTAAAACAGTGAGCTATGAAACAATTAAAATCCAATTGTTCGAAGCGGATCACTTTAAAGTTCTTATAAAAGAATTAGATGAAAGAAACACCCAATACCATACATTCAGGCCAAAATCCGAGAGAACATTTAAATTCGTATTAAAAGGATTACATCACGGGACGGACTTTAACACCATCAAGGTAGCACTAGCTGAAAAAGGCCACGAGGTCGTAAATATTCACAATATACGACATCACACGACAAAAAAACCTCTGCCTATGTTTTATATAGACATAAAACCTAATGGAAACAATAAGGCGGTGTATGAAATCACCAAATTGGAAAATAATATTATTAAATGCGAACCACCACATATAAAAAGAATTATACCACAATGCACAAGGTGTCAAGCGCACGGGCACACAAAGACTTACTGTCGCAAATCATATAGATGCGTAAAATGTGCAGGAGAACATAAGACAGGAGATTGTACTCGTAAAGTTCGCGATGAAAAAGTGAAATGTGTCAACTGTAACGGAAATCATCCAGCGAACTACAAGGGTTGCGCAGTTCACAAGCAACTACAGCAGAAACTCTATCCTGCCTTAAGGGAAAAAAGGCATCAACAAAAACAATCCACTACTACCAATCTACCACTACCCACCAGAACAAGTCAACCAGACATAACTTATGCCCAAATAGTTGAAAATGGTTCAGCACAAAAACGAGAGACAATATCTCAACCTACTGAAACTAGCAACATCTCAAGATTAGAAAATATGATGGCCAAACTAATGGATCAAATGAGTACGATGCTTGGTCTACTCACAACCGTCGTAAGCAAACTTGCCTAATACCTGAAACCAATAGCTACAAAATCGCCGTCTGGAATGCCAATGGGCTCCAACAACATGCCAGGGAACTAAAAATGTTCGTAATTGAACAAAATATTGACGTTATGATGGTTTCCGAAACACACTTTACGGACAAAAATTATTTGAAAGTTCCTAAATATAAGCTTTATCATACAAATCACCCTGATGATAAAGCACATGGAGGTACAGCCATAATAATTCGAGATGATATAAAGCATTTCGAAAAAGAAAAATTCCGCAAAGACTACCTGCAAGCCACCAGTATAACCATAGAGGAAGCCCATGGACCATTAACAATTTCTGCGATTTATTGCCCACCCAAACATAACAACAAGGCAGAACAATTTCAAGAATTCTTCCGTACGCTAGGTAATAGATTTATAGCAGGAGGAGATTATAATGCAAAACATTTAATGTGGGGTTCAAGAATAATAACCTCAAAAGGTAGAGAACTGCTCAAAGCCATAAGGATAGATAACTTACAACATATCTCTACTGGTGAACCAACATATTGGCCTTCAGACAGAAATAAAAAACCAGATACAATAGATTTCTGTATTACAAAAAATATTGATCCAAAAAAGTGTCAGGCAGAATCATGTTTCGACCTGTCTTCTGATCATTCACCAATAATAGTAACAATTTCTTCAAAAATTACCATCAAAGATAAACCCCCTTCTCTGTGCAATAATAGAACTAACTGGCCCTCATTTAGAGAAAACTTAGACCAAAATATCTCTCTAAACTTACCGTTACAAACTGAAATGGATATAGAAATAGCAGCAATAAATCTTACAAAAAATATACAGGAGGCAGCATATTCCGCGACTCCCAACATTGAAACATTTCCAAGAAAAAATACACATATATCATGTACAATACAGAAAAAGATAGCAGAAAAAAGAAAGTTACGACGAAATTGGCAACAGCAAAGGACTGAAGAGAATAAAAGAAAATTTAATAGGGCCATAAAAGAGCTGAGAGATCTAATCCAAATCGAACAGAACCAAGGCATTCAAGAATACCTAGAAAACTTGACATCAACTGAGGCTACAGACTATTCGTTGTGGAAAGCAACAAAAAAGCTTAGGAGATCCCAGCAGCATAACCCACCTATTAAAACAAGCGAAAATAATTGGGCGAGAAGCAATAAAGAGAAGGCCGACATTTTCTCAAAACACTTAAAAAATGTTTTTAAACCTTTCCAGTCTCAGCTACATAAAGATGACGAAAATAAAATTACTAGCTTTCTAGATTCGCCATTTCAAATGGATTTACCGCACGAGAAATTAACGGTCAAAAAAGTTAAACATACAATAATGAGAGAGATTAATATTAAAAAAGCTCCTGGTTATGACTTAATTACTGGCAAAATTTTAAAAGAACTATCAGAAAAGGCTATAAAACTATTAACATATATATTTAATGCTATGCTACGAATTAATTACTTCCCTAGTATCTGGAAAGTAGCTAAAATATTAATGATACTTAAACCAGGAAAAATACCAGAAGATGTGACCTCTTACCGACCTATAAGTTTATTACCAATAATCTCGAAAGTTTTCGAGAAGTTATACATAAAAAAACTAAACTATATAATAGAAAAAAGAAAAATTATTCCAGAACATCAGTTTGGCTTTCGCAATAAGCATGGGACTATAGAACAAGTGCATAGACTTGTAAACCAAATAAACGCTGACCTAAATGCCAAAAGATATTGTTCGGCTGCTTTCCTAGACATATCTCAGGCTTTTGACAAAGTATGGCATACGGGCTTGCAGGTTAAACTAAAGAAACTTCTCCCTCATCCGGACTATCAGCTACTAAAATCGTATCTCACTGACAGACATTTTATTGTAAATCAAGGCGATGAACATACCGAATTAAATCCCATATATTCAGGAGTTCCGCAAGGTAGTGTACTGGGTCCAGTACTGTATCTTCTGTATACGGCTGATCTGCCCACCACAAAAATAACTACTGTGGCAACATATGCAGACGATACAGCAATCTTAGCATCCCATGAAGATCCAGTCACAGCATCAATAAACCTACAAACCCACCTGGAGCAAATACAATTATGGTTGAAGACATGGCGCATTAAAGCCAATGAATCAAAATCCACGCATATAACGTTTACCCTGCGTAGAAGAACATGTCCACCAGTAAATATCAATCATCGCCAACTCCCCCAAGCAGACCATGTTAAATATCTTGGTATGCATTTAGATCGACGCCTAACCTGGAAGAAGCACATACTCTCTAAACGGAAACAACTAGGACTAAAATTATATCAAATGTATTGGCTCATTGGGCGCAAATCCAAGTTATCATTAGATAACAAGGTATTGCTGTATGAGTCTATACTCAAGCCCATTTGGACATATGGAATTCAACTATGGGGTACCGCTAGCAAATCCAATATATCCATCATTCAACGGTTCCAAAATAAGGTGTTGCGTGCCATTGTTGATGCTCCGTACTATATTTCAAATAAAGTGATACAACGCGATATTCCTCTAGAACCTATAACGAGTGTAATCCAACGTGTTTGTGTGAAGTACTTCGAAAGAGTGTCAGTGCATCCCAATGTACTCGCTAATCAGCTAAATATGCGACGTGATAGTGAAGTGCGTAGACTAAAACGTTTAACACCATCTGATCTGATTACTGGACATATGTAGAGTTTAGAATAAGCATTAGAATAAGACTAATTAATTAAGATAATATTTTATACAGAAGATTGCTTAATGAAGTGATTTTCTACATGCCATGTATATATAATATAAACAAAAGAAATACTTATTGCCAATAGGGCAGATTGTGGACTTACGAAGAGTAATAATAAAAAAAAAAAAAAATATCACGTGACACTGCCGTTTGTGTATGCTTCAAAAAAAAAAAAAATATATATATATATATATATATATATATATATATATATATATATATATATATATATATATATATATATATATATATAGGTTTAGACAGATTGAACCTCAGTATATTCAAATCAGTTATGTAATTATAATTATACAATTTTAAAAATAAAAAGAGAAAAATGGAATATTTTGTAAACAAATTCAAAAGTTGGACAGCACAAAAAAAAAGTTATTCAACATACTTATTGCGTAACATAAAACCAACATTTCCAAATTGTCTTGGATGCTTACTAAATACCGTAAATATTACAATTAGAATTTATGGGATTTCCAATTACCTTGAACTCCAAATGTATATTCGGGTTTTGAAAGATTAACTCAAGAAATATAAATAACTCGCTCTTACATAAATAAATAACAAATATATATTCTGTTAAGCAATACCATAAATTGGTCAATAAAGCACAAAATATTTATTGTTTATTAAAATTTATTGTATCACCTTCCGAAATAATACCCTGGCCTTCAACGTGTTATTTGAATTTGAGGCAAGATAAACAAACAATGTTAATGTAGTGATTATTCGACGCATTTTTATAAAATCTAGTGCTTTTCCACTAATTTGGCCTTTCTAGACTTAAATGATGATTTCATCATCCACATTTCCTTCATCCACATCAAGGATTCAGTTGAAGACATTGACGGCCGAGCAAAGTGCATACGCCACTCTACGGTACGATGGTATCCAACGGTATTTGCTAAGCCAGTTCAATGTAAAACTTCTCCAATTGTATCAGTACATAGCGCCCAGTATATAAAATTCCATTTGCAATATAAAATTTTAAACAAATTATTTGTAAATTTTTTAAGATGAACAGAAACTTGTCAAAGCACAGTAAACACAAACTAAATGACAGATCACGTTCAGACTCCGCATTAGTAACAAGAGTCTAATTCTAGATAATCATGGAATGCACACAAGGATTTGAATTTGCAAAGTTGCCAGTTCTTGAAAATTATAAGTATATTTGAAGGATATGTGTATTAATAAATTATCTTGAAATCACAAATTGACCTAATATTTCCGTTTATACTCAAGTTAACTTTTTTTGATCTTCTATAATATAAAAATTGTAATATGAGGATCACTTTATAAGCATATTTCATCTTAAAATAATTTTGAGATGATAAAACTATACGTAATTATTTATCAATATAAATATATATATAAACAGTACAATAACAAGCCAAAGTTATAATTCTTGTAAATTATTCGTATATTTCAAGAGTATAATATATATTCCTTTGAAACTCAAGTTCAAATTTAACTAAGTTTATTGGTACAATATATTCATCTTTTTAATATAATAAATGTAACATGAAGAACCTTTTATAAACATATTTGATTTAAAAGGAAAAAGGGGAAATAAAACAATATGCTAGATAACAAATATAATGTATTCGGTATCTTTACAATCTAGTTAATAAATATAGTATTTCCAAGTTATCTCGCACTTCATCCAATATAACATCCATTGGAATTTTATCAGCTGCGTTGGCTTCAATCATATTTTTATTTATTTAAAGCGAACTAAGCTTCAATGTTTCTTATTTATGGTTTCAATGAACTGTGAATTTGATGAGGTATGCTCACATAAAGGATATCGAGTCACTATCAGTCGATTTTTTGTACGTCTACATTTGTACTCCATACTTTCGCATGGTCAACTATGCCAAAAATATAATGAATTTGGTATAGAATTGAATTCAATTTGCAAAATGTCCTCATATGTCTGTATGCTTTTTTGACAATATTCACACATCGATGATTTATCCATTACTGCCTACTATTTATAATCAAGATATGAATAGTATAAAAATAAATAAATTATATTATAAATAACTAAATTCTTAACCTTTTAAAAGAGATCTCGCATAAGTGTCACGATTAACCCTAAAATGGTCGCTGTACGTTAGATTCTAGCCCTCTATAGCTTGTAAATGGCAACGTCGCAAAATCAGACGGAAAATACCGAACTTTATCGAATGCCAACTATGATTCTCAAACATTAGCTTCTACTGCATTAGTACAGATGACAGTTGTGTGAACTTAGCGACAAAAGGAAATATAACAAGCCCTTAAAACTCTTTCCAAGTGACCATTTCCTGATGCTTATTAGACATTGTTTGCCATTAGACAAATTGATGTACTTGTTAGTAGATTAATCAAAATATTTATCTGCGAGCGGATGAGATGATATTGTTAGAAAATAGATGTAGTTAACATCAGTCTATGCTGAAATGGTATGAAAAAAGCTATGCGTGAATGTTTGTAATGTAACATCGGTCAAATCTCCCTCAGGTTTCTTGTCCACGGTACGAATCTGAATGGTCCAATTATCAATAACTCTGACACTCTGTCAATAACAAATATTGAAATATGGTTAAAATGAAGTAAGATTTTGTTTTTGAAAACTTGCTTGATTTCCCTTGCCTGTTGATTGTCTCTCTATCTTAACTATGAATTTAAAAAAGTAAAACTAAACCAAAACGGTAATGCTAATTTATAATTAGCTCAGCATACTGAATGATAAATAAGCTGTTTTGAATATCCGAGATTACTGGTGTGGTTTATTTCTTTTCATTACAGTTTTTTTCTATATACATTTAAAATTATTAAAAATGTATTATTAAGAGACAGTAGGCTCGTTCGACCTATTAACAATATTTAAGTATTTCTTTATTATACACCTGTGTAGTTTACCTTGTGTCCATTGATAGTAAATATCAATGTTGGCTGTTTTATCTTAAGTCAGGTTAATATTTTGTAATGTCAATTTAGTTGCATGTCAACGACATTAATTCAAAACAGTTTTTTACTTTTTAAAAATAGTGATATTCAGATGGAATGTGAAATTTTGTAAGATTGGAATGGATATGAAGAAAGCAAGCTATTTATTAATAATTGTAAATATTTGTCAAATATATTTCAGTAATATATTAAATTTTAATATAATAGAAACTATAGTAGATATAAAAAAATATACTGGTGAGGAGTTTCCTACATTAATGAAATAGCTACAGTATAAATTTTTATAAAACAATAATTATGAAATAAATTTATTTTTGAAACTTATTGCCGTAATAATAGTTAACTAGTTATAGTAGGCTGATTTAACTCATTAATTAAGTCTCAGATATAACCAAGTACAACATATTTATTCAATAGTGATATATTCATTCCAACCTTCCTATAACTTTTCAGATCCTTTTCTATAGAATGACTTTGTTTTGGTCACCCCTCTATAGTTTTCATCGATTGCTGATGATTTTTTGTTCGGGGTGTGTAGAACATCCATTTACCAGTAAGTGTAACATTGGCATCAGTCAATGGTTCCAAAGTAACATGTTGCCTGCTATTCGATATCATATTACGTGTATAATAAAGTGATTCAACGCAATATTCCACTAGAACCTATAACTATTATAGTATAAAATGTTAGTGTTAAGTACTTTGAACGAGTGTGTAATCTAATATACTTGCCAGAAAGGTAAACATGCGTAATGAGAGTGAAGTAGGTATATACTTTAGAATTAGATCATTTACATAGCTAGTTACTTACTGAAGTGATTTTCAATATACTATGTCTATAAGTTTATTATAAGAAATACTTATTGCCCACTCAGAAGAAACACAGAAAGAAACACAACCAAAGACAATGGTAAAATATTATGTTAAAGATATAAAATCATGGTAACGCTTGGTCAGAATAGTTTTAGAAGCTTTCAATTGAAGTTGAGTTGATGATGAGACTCAATATTATGCAGTTGTGGTCAACACACTTTTGGTCATAGACAATAGACATGAGAGATATAATTTATCATACATGTGTTGTGTAAGATCATTTAACATGTCCGTATCATCCAGTTTAAAAGTGCATACATATTCTATAATCTCACTGTATCTTTAATTCCTACCAGTAATGATAAGAATGTTGATAAAACATGTATCTTATTGCATATTGTATGCAGTTCAATAAAACTATAATTTCACAATCTAAGTTAATAAATAATGAACGTACACAATTAACACGAAAATAAGTTATAAATAGAGAGGTATGAAATGGAGATACTATACATGATTTGATTTCATGAGTTACATAATCGTAACCACTGTAAATTTTCACCTAACAATAATGAACAACCATTTAAAAAAATGAAAATTATTTATTAAAATATGTATACAGTAATCGATATATTTAAGGTCCTGAGATATGTTGCTTAATACATTTCATAGATCGTTAACAATATCCTCCAATTCTCCACTATGAAAATTGTTTGTTAACTTTTTACTATCTCCTATGCAAATTTGTTTTACGGAATCCTTGAAGTTCCATAAAACTAATATTTGATTTCTGACTTTTAGATTATCGTGTAAATCTAGTAGATTCTGAAAAAAAAATAAAGATAAAGATTAGTAATCACTTTGTTTGGAGGGATTTTGCTTACTATATGTAATTTTTTTCTTATACAGTAACTGATAACACTCGCACGCAATAAGTTTATGTGGCTTCCCACACGGCATAAACTTTTGATAGTTTTTTCATAAAAAAATGAAGAAAACATTCCGCAATTGTTCTATTAACTTCTCTGATTCATCTGATTTAGTTGCATCAAACTTATATAACTTGTTTATCCTTTACATTAGAAAAAGATTCAAGGATATGATTTTTTATTGACAGGAAGGTCTTAAAAGCTGTTTCAGAAATCTAACTCAACCGTTGAAAACAATTGTAACTTAATTGTGACCAAGAAGAATTACTTAGAGGGTGTGAAGTCATTAATTCTTTTGTTTTCTGTTATCACTAGTTCAGTCAAAAAGTGAAATAGAATTCGTACTTGCAGCAAAAATTCAGTGTTAGAAGAAAGACTGATATATGTTTTTAGCGTTAACTCTCAAGAAAATTAGAGCGTTTATTACTTAATTTTTTATAGAATTCGACAAAACGTCCAAAATGCATGCCTGCAAGTACAGATAACATAAAATGGTTTCGCAGCGTGTGTCGCACAGTGCATTGAAAATAAAATAGGAATTCAGGAAAAAAAAGCACTAAATATTAGATAAAATAGGAAATTAAAAAAACAACACAAAAATGCAAGGTAGGCGAGGTATAGATAGTAAAGTATAAAAAACACAATTAAATCTACTAATGAAAGATCATAGAGTCTGAAATGTTTTATATAATTTGTGCCGTTCACCTAGCGAGATAATTGATACTTATTGCTTGATACTCAGACCACAACAGGAACTTGTGAAGCTAGACAACTTGTAAAATACGTCAGAGGAGGAGTTTCCTGTCTTTAGAGATATTACGAAAAATATTAAAAAATAGATAAGAAGATTGATAATATGAGAATATTAAAATGACAAAAAAAATAAAGACAACAGAAATATTGAAGAAAGCAGAACGGGGATAATGGATCATTATGAGAAGATCTATATAAATAAATTAGAGAGATTAGGAAATTACTGAAACCTTATATAATAAAATATAAATGAGTAGGAATACTTGTAGATACGAAGTTGATCATAAAATGAAAATAAAGACGGCTAGAAATGAAGGAAAATAGAGCAAATAAGAACATATAAAATACAAGACAGCAAGGAAGTAGGACCCAACGAAATAGAAAAAGAAAACAAGATAGGAAAGGATGAAGTAAGGAAGAGAGTCAAAGGTAGGAAGTCGTGGAGGAAACTATGTCAATAATTAGTCATTTTTAAAAATAAATGCATTTGAATATACAGACAATCGTGCTATCTCTTCAATATATTCTTAAATTAATTTAATACTAATTCTTCGGCTTACTTTAGCTCCTGTGGAATCTGTAGTCCTTATGTACTGTCCATCAATGGCGACAATGGATTTTTCTTCAGAACATTCCGTCAAAAGTTTTTCTCTGAAAAACTCGGCTGACGTGAAATAAAGACCCACTTTTGGTCGAATCAAATATACAACACGATCTAGTATCACCAATCTTTCCATGTATAACTTTGGTCTTGCACTATCATATAAAATATAAACCATACTTGCTCCAATTCCAATTAAAATACCGTATTCTAAACTGATAAACAATGAACATAAAACGGTCAAAAAGTAAGGTATCAAGTCTAGTCCTGAAACAATCATTACTTAAACATTTTTCGGACAAAAATGTATTATTTTCAAATGTATGTAAAGAGTATCCGGAATTTTGAGGCTCTCGTTATTATTTCCATAGTCTACAAATCCTTCAGATTTCTTATTGTAGCCAAAATCAAAATTAAGTTGCCTTAAACTAATATAAGGTATTTCAGAGTACAAATTTCAATTGAGTTCAAAATTTTAGTCAAAATATTCAGATGTTAATCAAAAGTTATGGGTTTTTCTTGTTCAACTCTTGAAAATTTTATGATTCTGTTGATGCTAGAGTTTTATTTCTGATTGGCAGTCTACCATCAGATGATCAAGATTGCATCAAAGTTACTGATCATTTCAATGCTCTTTATTATCGTCAAAGTATCAAAACAATTTTTATTTATTGTATAATTTAAACTTTTAATAATTAAAATTGTTTGAATTTATTTTGATTTTGTTTTCCCTCAAATTATTTTGTTTTAATGACACAGTCTCTAATTTATTTGCACGATCTATATGTAATAATAATAAAATATTCTTAAATAATGCTGCAATATTAAAGTGACTTAAACTATAAAGAAATACATCTATAATATACCATTTAGGTGATTATATTTGTAACATATATTTGTAAGTTTATAATTGTGAACTGGAGTAATTTTTTTTCGGGAAAAAGTTATACAAATTATTTCAATGTATAATTATATTAAATCAATTATAAATTGACATTAATTAATTACATATAATTAATTTATAAAAGCGACAGAATATACCTAGTAATTAATGGTTTCATACGAGGTCTTCGAATAGCATTACCAACTTAGGGGAAAAGGTTATTCAAATGATATAGTAAAATTCCAGACACTTCTTACATTGAAAATACAACTTACGTTTGGTTTTCCACATGACCCCGATGGCGTGAAATTCGCACAAATAATACATAGATACCATTACGACAGCGGCTAGAGTGGCTTTAGGTATATACTGAAATACACCTGTCAAGACAGCCAAAGACACCAACAACATCAATGATGTAATCAAACCTAAGATAGAGATAAATATTACAAAGTCAGTTCATTAGATACATCTATCCAGCATCACCTCCAACGGTTGTCCTAACTCCTGAAGCATTGTTCACAGCTGTTCTAGTAAAAGACCCTGTGATGGGCATGGAATGTATGAGGGAACCAGCCATATTACCGATTCCTAAAGCCAACAACTCTTGAGTGGCATCTATGGTTTTACCTTTAGCTGTAATACAACAAAAAAATGTTTAATTCTTATAGTACTGGGTTATTTAGATGGCAAAAGGCGCTCAAATTTAGACTGGAGATAGTAATATTGAAGTTATATATCGATTAATATGAATTGACCTTATTCAACAACTCCTTACTGGTATGGAACAAACTGAATTCCGATATTAGATGAGACTAATCTTTGAAATTCTTGATGTATAATTAAACAGAACTGTCACTCTTCATGGGAATCACCAGTTGTAAATGTATCGTGAAGTTTGGTAGAGATCCATATTTATTAAAAAACAACTGGTACTGCCATAACAGTCAGTAACGATAGGTTGATGGCACCTAATTATTTGTGGTTTAAACTTGAATTTATTGATATCACTAAATTTAGGACTCTAAAATTTGTATAGAACATTTTATTATTTAAACGTGTTTTATATTCTTTACATTCACTTGTTTAAGAGACCAAATTAACTTAATGTCATTAATCAAGATTGTCATGATATCGTGGGATTTCACATATGTGGAAAAAAATCTTTAAAAATAGTCATTTCGGCTAGTTCAAATAAAATACTAAGAAATGAATTGGGTATGTTTCAAAAACGTATCTAACAATTTACCAGGTGGCCAATCATTGAATCTATAGGTAAGTTGAGTGAACAATTATTTTTGACTAAACTGCTGATGGATCTAAAAACCAAAATGATGTTTTAGGTAAAATGGAAAACTTGTTTGACCTTAAAGTAATTTTAAACATAAAAAGCGTATCATATTATCAAAAATGAACTTACAGAATGCTTTCACAATGGCAATGTGTTCGAGAAATGCTACCATAGGACAGAAAGCTACAAGAGAGCCATATTCCGATACCATGTCCGTAAAGCTGAAGTAGGTCCCATTCCATGTTGTGCTAAATGGCGGAAATGAAATTGGGGGAAAACCCTCTTGTACGGGTCCTGCAATTTAGCAAATTAATCATTAATTAATGGATTAATGAAGCCCTGTTTAATCCTCACCCGTTAACAAAAACGGAGTGGCATTGTAGTGTTTTTCAGCTACGTAAGCGATCGATGTTCCTGCTATAACCGCTAAAGCATTGCTGCCCAAGGAAAAATACATAATAACAATAGCCGAAATGTTCCTTCCTGATGACCATTCCGGGTTGGTCTTGAGTGAACCATATTTGCGTATGTACTGAAAAAGAAGCTACGCTGTACAAGTGGTACAATAAAAAAACAAAGCAATACATAAGTACTTTCAAATACCCTTACAGTAAAGGAATTAATGATAAAATTTGCCTGTACACAAAATACTTAAGTAGGACTTGATATAAGTACCTATACAATAAGAACAATTATTTTTTTGACTGGTTAAATATCAGTGCAATTTATCAAGTAGTGTTATTAATGACACGATTAGTGTTTTTCGATAAAGGCAGGTCGATATTGACAAACAAGATATCAACAAGATAGAAAATTGACTGACACAAATCGAATTTTATCGACTGATTCAGTTACATGTTCCAACGAATCGACAACATCCGGTCTCTTTTTAACTAGGGTAAAAACAGAAGGAAAAATTCGCCCTGCAAAAACTACATTTGGCAGTATATTCGACGTCGTTTATAACGTGCACTGGTTGTTTTACTGGAAGGACTGTATTGTCTACGTCCATATTATTCAATTTGGACTGGAAGAAAAGAAATGAGTTGCCAGTACTTTGTAGTATTGGAGCTACTGTACACAGCAAGGAATTGACAGTCTGAAATTCTTTCATATACTTTCATGGACTGCTGCGATGTTTTCGGTTGATTGTATCTTTAGCATCGTCAGCATAGCTGGTTGATTGTTTAACAAGGGTGTAGTTTCGAATTTAGTCGTTAAATTTTTAATAGTTTTATGTTAACTGGTATAAAATTTATTATGTTACTACTTATTATTATAAAATAATAAATAAGGTGTGCAAGTAGGATTTGAAGGGTTATAAAGAGATACTAATGTTTTGTAATTGCATCAGATTATCTTTTGTATTCAATTTAAAACATCTCTTAAAATAGTATAGTTCTTCCAATAAATCAGTCGATGCAAGTGATAGATGACGTCGAATATACTATCCAATGCAGTTTGTAAAAATGTATAATTTTTTTAAAACTGAGTGGGGATTTTCTTCTCATTTTATTTTAGTTAAAAGGAGATATAATATTGCCTGATGCGTCGGAATATGTAACCGAATCAGTATATAACATTATATTTGCGCTTGCCACTGTTGCCAAACGTCTATAAAATTCTTCAAAACATTAGTGATAATAATTAGAGATCAGATATCTGACGTTATTTTGATGACGTGCATTTGCTGTTTTATTGTATAGACTATGTACGTCATTTCACTGCACTGGATCGATTACCATGTAAAGCGTATGGTAAAATAATGCGAATATTATTAAAGTTTAGAGTTTAAAACGTTACTGGACAAGAATAGTTTGCTGATACTTTACGAGTATAAAATAAGGAAAATTGAGTTTCGTATGAATTCAAGTCAAGACACGTTAAATGTCATTTTTTGCGTCCGATCTTCTGATCCAACAGTAATATTGAAATTTTTTTAAAAAAAGTTCTTGACACTTATTTTAAAGCCTTATTGTTTTTTCAGTTCTTAATTTTGAAAAGCCTATTAAAAATAACGATATTTTTCTCGTCTTTATGTATCAATATTTTTGTTATTTGTTAGTTTTCAAAAAATATCGATATTTTTCAGGCTATTGTTAAAAGACGCGGCACAGACATCCCTAGCACTATCAATATGTTATAAGACATAATATGTTAAAAAAGTTGTCAAGAAAACGTTGAAAGTGTTTTAATGGAACGACATGGTCAAGTTATTCGAAATATTATATGAATTTCATGAATATTTTATTGAAATTCGAAATATTAATACAAGAACATTCTATCACACCTTAGTTTAACCCAAAAACACCCCACACTTTATACGCTGCATACTTCAGAGTTAAAATATGCCTATCTAAAAATAAAGAACTGATAACCTGTATCCACACAGCAGCACATTACTTTAGAGAAAGTTATCTATAAGTAGCAGACTGTTGGATTGCATCGAACAAAAATTTTATCAAATATATTGTACCGATTTAAGTATATTTGAGTGTTATATTGTAACACTTATAATTTATGAGTCGATTTAATTATAAAAAAATATTGTGAGGCGAAGTTCAATTAAAAGGCATAATTCATGAAGTATTTAAGGAAACACATATTTAAGATATATGTGTTAATTCAAATTTACATTATCAATATAAATAAAAATGTATGTCCGAAAAATATATACGCGTATAACTTCTTAGCCAACTTTGGCAATATTTTTTTTATTGTGTTCGTTATTGTCAGGTCAAAGTTTATACAAAACGAAAACATAAAAATACGCTTACGAAAAAGTTTTTACATTTAAATATCATACGAAGACAGTGACACGGAATTGACAAAACATTGTCAGATTGACACTTTTTTATAAATTTGTTTTTGAATATGAAGATACTTCAATTAACATAAATTAATATATAAACGGATCGTACCTAATACCCAATATTCCTAATATTCTATATATATATATATATATATATATATATATATATATATATATATATATATATATATATATATATATATATATATATATATATATATATATATATATATATATATGCCTTTGGTAAAATGTTTGACCGTTTTAGTTTTACTGACACGAACTCATTGTTTTGTATCGTTGCAATTAACTCATAGGGATAAAAAATTTTAACAAAAAAATTGAACCGACTTCAAAAAATAAACAAGGAACTCACTAAAATGTAAAAAATAATCAAACTTAGATTTTTAACACAAAAAAACATTTTAGAATAAAATATGTACATAATAATCGTTGTAAAAACTAAATGAAAGTAAACAAAAACCTTATTTAACCTATTTATTACACGTATTTTATATTCTACTAAATACACACAATTTAGCTTAATACCTACCTAATAGTATTTATCTATTTACAATATTATTTTAACTACTACCAACTGATCACTTTGAAGCCGGTGCCGAGTAACAAATCAGATTTGTTTTATTCTGAATTTAATTTTAAGAACCCAAACAAACCCAAACAGTTATATTTATTTATATTTGTTTTGTTGGTAATTTAATTTTTTCTATATGTCACAAAATAATATTATTATTTTTGTATTTTCTTTGGGCTAAATATAATCAAGATCAGCTTGATCAGAGCTCTATCAGAGATTAAATATATGAAATGTATAAAAACAGTAAATAGTATTTCAATACAAACATAATTTAATACAATTATTTCAAAGGAAACTATTGGTCTGAAAAGTAATGAAGAGGTCTAATGGAGCTACCGGATATTGCTTTTAAAAGAATGCAATTTTTAAAAGTATATAATAAAATAAAGGAAGAATTATTATTTCAATGTATGTATTTAAATGAGGCATAGATATTTCAGAATGGGACCAATATACCCAATGGTCACTCATGGCAAGATGATTGGAAGGAATTGTGAACAAAGATTAGATAGATGGGAAATTAACAGCTTAGTTATTTACTTCAATGAAACTTTCTGAATATGATATGATTCGTGAATATGATATAGAGTGTAAAAGATTTATATGTAAAGTTATGTGTGTAATTGTTCATAATATACATTTGGTTAAAATATGCCAGGAAAGAAAGGAAAGTAACTGTTTTGCAGATATGGCAAATACATTAAGGAGAATGCAGTGATTAAATCTAGTTCTATCAAGGAAGATATATACAGGTATTAACGAAGGAGAAATACAGTGATGTCAAAATCTCTTTACGAGGAAACTTTGTACTGGAGGACACAAGAACTAAGCGTAAAAGGTCTAAGTCTACTATGCCTAAATATGGTCTCTAATGGAAGTAAAATATACAACTTGGATATATAATTGTCAATTAGGTGGATTAGATACAACTACAAACGCGCCTAGAACTCTAACTCACAGGTGGTATGGAAAAGAGTTCAATGTAAATATAATCACACAACCCTAACCTACAAACTATTACAACTGTGTACTTAATTATAGTTTTAAGTCCTTCGACAATATCTGCATTAGATTTACTATAATGTTAAAATAAATTTAATTAATTAAATTAATTAATAATTTAATTTTTTTCAGAAATTTAGATGACGTATGTACAAAATAACTTTGGATGGGCTATATATAACATTGACTCTATTTATTGGGTAGTCGTCTTGCATGTGCATTGATGCAAGTACAAAAGATCAATATTAAACCAATCATATCTAACGTAAGATGTAATAAAAAATGCACTATTTGTATTTAACAGATATTATAATATATACTCGTTATGCATAATAAACTTACTGAGATGACTCCATTCGTTATATTGACTAGGCATTATACCTTCAGATCATCATTTGTTATGATTGATATGATGACCTGGCGAATATGGAGAAATGTAAACTGTTAATGTTATCAACATTAATTTATTAAGTAAATGTCAAACTTCTTTATGATAGACGATTTAGCGATAAAATTTGCCTATACACAAAATACTTAAGTAGAACGAACTTGATGTAAGTACAAAAGTAATAAAAACAATTGTTTTTATGTGCTAAATATTAGTTCAATTACTCACTACATAATAAATGTACTAATGTATATACTTTATAGCTTGCATACTCAAACGATATAATTTAGACATCTAAAAATAAAGGACTGATAATATTTATTGCTACATAAGTGCACTTTACATTGTCTGCGAAAGTTATCTATAAGCAGTAGACTGTCGGATTCCATAGAGTCTCAAATTTGCTATAAAATGTTGCACTAATTCGGGGAACTGAAGTGTTTTTGTTATTTTGTATCATTTATGATATATTGATAGTGTCTAGTATATATGACACTGACACTGAAGTAAAAGGGTTAGGGCTTAGATCTTGGACTTATCACAAAAAAATGGTTAAAGGATAATTAAAGTCATTATTGGATGAGGATTAATCAGATACAAGAAGAATTTGGAGAACTCATTAAAACTATTATAAGTTAACTTTTCATATATCTGGAAGTTTTTAAAACTAACCAAAATTAAGTTAAACTACTTAAGCTAAAGTTAAGAGTAATACATTATAAAATGTAGGTTAGGTAATCTGTTTTAAATATAGTCGTTGGATTAACCAGCTTTGTTTTTACATTTAATTTAATTTTATGAAGTTTAATCTGACAGAAAATGTAAATGAAATTAACAAAATCTCTTAATATATAGCGCAATGTATTTTCCGCTTTTTTTTAGAACTCTTAAACAAAAAAAAACCTCTTTTAATCATATATCTTCTTAATGGATAATGGAGAGAGAATGCCTTCTTGATAATACCTCTTCATGTGATACTTTTATGTCATTACTTTCTTTCGAAAAGATATGACTCCAACAGTTCTACGATAGCAATTTGCTCATCCTGTAGATTAGATATTGCAGGGTATTATTTATTTTCTTCAAATACGTTTTATCAATCACTGTTACCCTATGTACTTGGGTGATTTTGAAATCCGTACTAAATTTAACAGCAGTTTCTCAAATGATATTGCAATTAGCAGCGAAATAGCAGCCTGTAAGACCCGATTTGTTCTGTTCTTTTGTCAGATTTTTAAACATAATTATCTGAGCTACCTTGGAACATTCCAGCATGTTTCTGTTAAATATATGACTTGTCTCGATACAAGAGCCAATATAGAAAGGAGGAAGAAAAGTTAGTAGAGGGCACTGTGACTTGTATCGAGTGGGTATAAATTACCAGGGATCAAAATAAAGTTTCTCTTTTGTTCCAAGGCCATAAGTGGTGTATTAATTCCGTCCCGTCCCGAATCATAAGTGATTCGTAAAAGTTTCAGTATAAAACAGCTTTTGAATATTTTGAATATATAATATAAAACTGTCTTTAATAACCCACTTGAAATATCATCAATTCCAGGAGTCTTTTTAGGATTGAGGTTGTTATCAATTTCTGTAGTAGATATCATTGGATAAATCAGATTAATAGGTATATCAGCTTGGTAAACAAGAGTTGTATACATAATACGTCAGCTAAATCTAGGTATTATGTGTATAAATTAATGTGTATAGTTTTCATCAAATATATGTTCTAAAAAAGAGTAGATATTTATTTTTGGAAATATTGCCCATTGTTTTCTATGACCTTGTGCCGTCTATATAATAAGTATAACTTGAAGGTTTTGGCACGATAAAAATGTCAACAAATTTACCATATTTTCAAGCCGTGCATCCAACTGATCAGAGCAAATGGTAGTAGGAGTTACTGAAGCAACGGGAGCTGCTCATTTCAACAGAGATATAAATTCATCAAACTTTCTTAAAATAGGTATAGATGAGCATAGGGCGTCTGACGATGACAGTTGTTAAGTTGTTGTGTCTGGACTACTGGATAATTAGTTCCTTTGCAAGAAAGAGTCTATGACTGATGTTATTTGATTGGTAACCTACAAACGCTTGTAGATTGCTATGGAACATCATTATTCTATGATAAGAAGCAGCATTGAAATGACTGTTTTCCATCTAATATTATTGAGTTATTCAGTGTACATAGATTGTTTTTCGTGATTCATGTGATTCTATTGTTGTTGGATTTGAAAAAATATGTTGTCTAATATTATAAAAGCACTTCTAGAAACTCATGATCATGCTGTCGATTTGTGATTTTGATACTAACGTCAAATTAATTCGACAAACCTATTTTAAATTCTCACAGGACTTTCAGAAAGCTCAGGAGTTGATGAATCAATTGTTTCCAGATGTTTGCAGGTGATTGGAAAGATCCGAAAGCAAAAACAGAAAGTGGCATAATTGGTAGAAAATAAGGAACCCAGTGAAAGTGTTACTACCGACGTCAATTAAACAAATTAAACGACGTATTGTTGCAAAAAAGACCAACGATGGCGAGTACCAGATGCAAAGCCATATTTTTCGATGACAACGCTCGATTATATGTTGCAATAATTTTAAATGATATGTAAAAGCTCTCATAGGTAATTCTACAGTATCCAGCGTATTGACCAGACATAGCGCCTTTTGAATACTGTTTTTTTAGATCGATACAGGATGTATTAGGTGGATATATCATACATATATTCTTCAATACTTATTATTTATTATTTATTATTATTTCTTATCAAAATGAAAATAGCATCAGAATACATGCATTTAATTTCCCAATACTATAATAACACAATTTTGTTGTTGTATTGTCAATTGGTGAAAAACATATAGATATTGATTTTATTTAAACAAATATTTATATTTTCATTTATATAGACCGTTGAGCTTAATCAAATAATAATATTGCTGTTTAATAAAATAATACTAAAAAACGAGTATGAAAACGATTTTCCAATGCATGTTACCGTTATCAAATAACAAATAAAATTGTTGAATAATCAAAATAAAATATGTAAAAAATATTATGCAAAATTAATTGGCAGATAAATTTATATTTCTGTTTTATATACATTTAAAAAAGAGTAAACAATATTTGGAACATTTGTCGACGACACAGTTATCATGGCAAAAGACATATCTCTGTCTAAGGCTGTAGAAAAAGTACAAGTAGCGGTCAACATGATCTATATATGGACAAGAGGCTACAAGAAATACAGCTTAATCGCTCCAAATCGGTCTATGTTAATTTTGCGTTGCAGCGAAATGATAAAAACCCAATTACATCACTTGACGGATGCCCGGTTCCTCAAGCAGAATCAACCAAATACTTCTTATATCTTGAATGAATATATCTTGATGGTAGATTAAGCTGGAAAAATTATGTTAGGCAAAAAGCAGAGCATATTAGATGCAAAGTCAAGCAACTGTGCTGGTTAGTCGGAAGATGCTCTCAACTTGACTTAAAATCAAAGATATTGATTTATATAGATATTGATACCCGAAGTGATCCAAGATTTTGCCTTAAAACATGAAATAAGGTTGCTCAATCACATCAACGTGGCTACTAGACAGACAGATAGACTAGACGAATACAGCTACTAGACAACACATAGGAAATCAGAGGATTGAAGCGTACTAAACAACATGAACTTGTTTACTTTATAAGTGTATTCTTAACTGTAGCTTAAGCAGATTAGATTTATTTGAATTTGAGAAATACATACTGATGTATTAATCTCGTACTCGCCTGGATTGTGTATTAATGTAAGTACAACAGAGTAGTAGTAATATATTAATTTGTAAATTAAGATGGTACTAAGCATATCTAATGTAAGATGTATTTAACTATAAAAATTAAAAAATAATGTGTTTTGGTACTGGTATTTGTCACTGACGTTCTATGTTTCAATTTCAAAAATGATATTTTATAAAAATTATGGAAAAATGTTAAGCATTAAATCATGGTAATTGCTTTTGTTCCCTACGTATCGTAAAAAGTTAGGTACCATTATGTCAGACATTGTTTTAATAAAGGGATTTTTTTTGCCTAAGAGACGTCCAGTTATTGCAATAACTTGATAAATAAAAGTAAAATACAGTGATCAAGAAAAGTTTGGGTTCAGTTGGACAACGATGTGACAAGATCATCTAATAAAATCTACTTGTGTACCTACTTTTACTATTCGAAAAAATCACCGAGTATTTCCTTTAAACAGTAAGAGTGATAAGGAGAGCATATTTTTTCAATGAAATGACATTAATATTCTGGATTTTTTATTGTCGTACTAGGCACACGATTTGAATACCAAGGTAATATTAAATAATTTAAAAACGAAAATGTTATATTACTGAGCACTTACCCTGAAAACAAAAAGGAAAGCAATAGACACGAACCCTAAGGTGGCATCCCATTTTCGGGTTTCACTAATATGCTCGATGACAGTTTTCCAAGCTTCGAGGAACTCATTTGCGGATCCCTTAATACCCAAAAGACCCTTGAGCTGGGAACACGCAATACTTAATGCGGCCGCAGTGGTAAAACCAGTTATCACCGGGTACGAAAAGAATTCGACTACAAATCCTAAAAAACGATTCGTTTGAATAGGTTTGTTCATTCTGAAAATATATAACAGGTCAATTCAAAAGACCCCGGCCTGACACATAGATGGCGCTACTAGAATTAAATCCATATGTTTTTTAGGTAGCCCTCAAAAGATGCGTGTATAAACTTGACAGCTGTCGGATCATTAGTTTAAGAATTATAGCACTTTGAGTGAAGCGACTTTTATTATTGTGAAAAAAATGGATAAAAAGGAATTTCGCGTGTTGATAAAATATTGCTTTTTGAAAGGAAAAAATACAGTTGAAGCAAAAACTTGGCTTGATGCCGAATTTTCGGATACTGCTCCAGGAAAATCAACCATCAAGAATTGGTATGCTAAGTCTAGACGTAGCGAAATGAGCACTGAAGACGATGAACGCAGTGGACTCCCAAAAGAGATTGTTACCGACGAAAACATTTTAAAAATCCACAAAATGATTTTGAATGACCGTAAATTGTAACTGAATGAAATAGCAGACACTCTAAAGATATCAACTGAACGTGTAAATCATATCATTCACAAATATTTGGGTATGAGAAAGCTCTGTGCAAAGTGGGTGCCGCGCGAGCTCACTTTTGACCAAAAACAACGACAAATTGATGATTCGGAGCAGTGTTTGAAGATGATCAAGCGTAATAAACCCAAGTTTTTGGGTCGATATGTGACAATGGATGAAACATGGCTCCATCATTTCACTCCGAAATCCAATTGACAATCCAGTCCACAATCCGAGTGGACTGTACACGATGAACTTGCAAACCGCGGGAAAACCCAACAGTCGGCTGTCAAGGTTATGGCGTCTGTATTTTGGGATGCGCATGGACTAATTTTCATTGACTACTTTGAAAAAGGAAAGACCATCAGTAGCGACTATTACATAGCGTTATTGGACCCTTTGAATGCCGAAATCTCCGAAAAATGGTCGCATTTGAAGAAAAAGAAAGTGCTGCTTCACCAAGACAATACACCATGTAAAAAATCCATGAATTGGACTTCGAATTGTTTCTTCATCCACCGTATTCTCCAAATCTGCCCCCAGTGACTATTTCCTGTTCTCAGATTTCAAAAGAATGCTCGCTGGGAAGAAATTTTCGACGGATGAAGAGGTGATCGACGAAACCGAGGCCTCTTTTGAAGTAAAGGACAAATCGTAGTACAAAAATGGTATCGAAAAGTTGGAGGGTCGCTATAGTCAGTGCATCACCCTTAAAGGGAATTATGTTGAGTAAAAAAAAACTAATTTTGCCAAAAAAATGTGTTTTACTATGGTAGGCTGGGGACTTTTCAATTGATCTGTCAATAAATTAATTCTACCTAAATGTAATACTCCTGCTAAAAATATCAACAGTCCGGTTAAAAATGATATTAGGGCTGCTGCATCTGGACCCATGGTTGCAACGCTCGGTTGAATGAATAGAGCCAATATCGCTGTGGGTCCCATATTGATATCTTTGCATGTACCAAATATTACGTACATACAGCCTCCCATAATACAACTATACATTCCATATTGGGTGGCTAGTCCTGCAATGAAAATGTGTATAAATTATGAAACCTGTAGAGTTTAAAACATTTTTATTTAATTAACTATAACGGAATACAGAGAATACTGCCGGTGCATTATTATTTTAATATAAACAAAACCCTTAATTGTAAACACTTCGCTCATCATATCTCACAGATATACTTCCGAAAATACGCCGTTTTTTCTTCGAACAGCCAGTGTCTCAGTTATATAGAGTGAGATTCTGCCTGAATGGCTACTTACTAGGTTAAAATATACGAACTGATTAATAGACACATAGAATGAGATTTAATAATCTCTAGAATAAGCTAGAATAGTCTTTAGAATCAGGTTTAGATTATAAGTTGTACAGCAGATCACTTACTGAAGTGATCCTATACTTATTGTCCACGAGCAGATTGTTGACTGCTGTATCAGAGGAAATTCACCATAAAATTCGGGTTAATAATCAACAATGACAAAAATATTATATTTATAATCAAATTGGTTTAATGATTTTATAAAAACAAATCGATATATTCAGTATTTATGAAAATAGGGATATATCCGAATTTTATTATTCTCAAGAGCAGAAAAAAGGAAAATGATTGGAAAACATATAATAAAATACTAAGCTGATGTTTATTAAACTGATATCGTTAAATTAAAATCCATTCCAACGATTATTTTTGCATTTGCATTTTTAATCTAACAGCTGGTTGAAATATGACCTTGATTTCTACGAGAATTTCATTTAATAAATCGGCCTCTTGATTTGAACTGTAAATATTTTATTTTACTATATATATACTTATATATCAACTTATAAATAAAACGTATTGATTGAAAAATAAATATGTTGAAATTATAAGCTTTGGAGATATACTCAGTAAAAATTGTACAGTATAATTCTTACTATTATTTATTACATTGTTATTATTATTTATTTTCAATACACCGATCTCTCTAATTTATTGAAATAATTTTTTGAGGTATTATGCTGCGTACAGTACGCGGGCAACGAAAGCCAACGGATGGGTCCGTTGGGATATTTTTAGTTCTGTTCGGACGGCTTGACGACGACCAACGAAGATTGGTTGGCGTTCGTTTGCAATCCGTAGAGTATCCCTAACATCAAAAGAAATAAATGGAATCAACGAATGCGTGTGGACGGTTTATACACTATAGTCGCCGCCGTCGTTGAAAAATACGGATTCACACCCAACGAACGTTTGCTCCTAACTACAAATGCAACAATGCGTACATAACGTTTCATCGGAGGCCAACGGACGTTCGGTATCCAACGCCGAATCTCATTCGTTGGTTTTCGTTGGCCCGGTCTGTACGCAGCATTAGAAGAACCCAAAAGTGCACAATGTGGAACTATGAGGTTGTCTAGAACTGGATTTTGAAACAATTGGCTATTTATAGCGGTGCTACTTTGATGAAAATGTATTTTTATTCTGTAAACTGGGTATTGTTTTTTGCATTACATTGGTCCAACGTACTACAATGGTAACCTTAATGTATTATTTCTTTAAAAAACTAATGTTAACGCTCGTTAGGTCGACCTCCGAACAATAACGTGCTTTGGAGTTGAAGTCCTTTGTTTTGATCCAGGATTATAGTAATAGAAATAGTCCCAATTCTTATTTATATTAATGAAACAAGGCATCAAATTATTTTAATCTTTTTTAAAATCGCACTCAAATGTGTTTTTGTTCCATTGTTAGCGCATATGAATGCCATATGTTTAATCGTTAATTATAAATATTTTTAAATTTCAACTTAAATTAAATTTTCTGATAAAACAAAATGATGTTCGCCTTATTGAGCAATCTGGTATGAAGAACTTTAGTTTCAAAATAAGTAGTGGTTACTCCACTATACATACATTTTGAGTTGAATGAATGAATATGAATACATGTTTTGTTACTTTAACACTATTCCTTTATTACTGTGCAAAAAAACTAATAGTACTTTTATGCGTACAGGTACTGTTTTCCTCAAATAAAGAATACGTAGCGACCTTGAGGCATGTGGAATTTTATATCTTAGAATGACGGTCTACAAAATACCCAGAAATATAATCCCAGATGTCGAACACGGGCGGGGTGCCGGCAGCACCAACTAGAACACGATAACGAATAGATGGCAATCTCGAGACGTTTATCTGGGAGATTATTGAAGGATACTTTCATTCATTCAGTCACTGACCATAATTCAATTAAGACGTGCTCCCATCGACTACGCAAACCTCGTCTTCAGGTAACACCTCTGCCTGTCCTTTTTTATTTATTTGTACAACGGTCACACCATGTAAATAATCACTGTTTCATTTCGTTTTACCTCCATTCACCGAGCCATATAACATACTCTAAAATACATAAGAGAAACAAGCCTGAAGTAATTATATAATGATGATCATATTATGGTATGTTTTCAAATCATGTAAAACATTAAAATGCACAAAAACTTAACGCCCGTTAAGATATAACATAATTATACATTTGGTTCAATAAAGGGGCTTATCATAGTATTTCGCATGACGGCACAGAAGCCACCTAAACTACCATACATAAACCACATAAAATCTACCACCATAAAGAATCCGAAGGAGAAGCATCAAAAACAATGCATAAGAAGATTCTCGTTATGACTTACAAGAAAGCGTACAGTCGGAATCCATTGTATTAATCGCTTTATAACACATATTCAAACGTAACTATTGTACAACATAGCTTACTACATATGGGTACCACTTGTGTAATTCAATCCGTAGTTAAACTATATCCGTCTATCCAATATTTATTGTTAGTTAACATCATTATATAACGGCGGAATATTCCGAATAACAAGACAAAAACGTTTTTTATCATTATCAAAATACATTATTAAAAAACTTTTAAAAAAGCCACGAATGACTCTTTGAAAAATTGTTGACACTTTGTAGATTAATGAAGATTTATGATCTAAATATTTCAAGCAGGTAAAAGCGCAAATCAATGCTCGCGTGACCCAGTAATTTTTATCTCTTGCGGTTGTCGGACCCTTTAAAGTGCCGATATCTACAAATCTGTAACACCTACAATCTGTATCAAATATTTTTATGAGATTTAATTGTAAACAGATTTAGTTGCCATGGTCGTGGTCGATAATATTATACGGATAATTAGATAAGTGTCATGAATACTGTTGGTTATTAGTATAATCGTTGATGGGATCATATAAATAATTTGTTGTGGACTTTAAATTATAAAGTTATCAAATAGGATAAAGTAATTCTTTTAAAATTATTAATGGAATTTTGGTACACAGTAAAGTTGTCCAAAGATCTCATAATATTTGACATCTGTCAACAACATAACCTCCAAATATCACCTTGAATATGTATCGTAACTTTGCGAAACTTTCACTTCTTTAATTTAGTGGAATCTTCAGTTGTCACATATTGATTTTTTTAAAAAGCACATGGAAATGCTGATTAGGTACCAACAACAATAGTGAATGAAAGTAATGGCTACATTTGAAGAATCTCAACCGTATTCGGTAAACTTCGGTAGTTTCCGGCTGATTATGCGACATTGCCATTTATAAGTAAGCGAGAGGTTGGGTCCAACGTATTACAACAGCCAATTTGGATTTGATCCTGGCGTTGGTAAGAGATCTATTTTGTAAGGTTAAGAAATGTTTATGGTTTATTTGTTTTTGTACTGTTCATATCTTGATTATAATTGGTAGAGCAGCAATGGATAAATAATCGATTGTGTATTATCAAATAAGCTATTATAACACTGTTATTCTAAAAATATATGAGAAAATTCCATCCAAGTGTATATCCATTAAATTTATATTTTAATTTTACAAATTTGGTTCAATTCCATACCAAATTCTTTATTTTTAAGCATTGTTGAGATCCAGCGAAAGTAAAAGTACCTATAAATATGATTCAATGTCCTTTATAATCATCATCATCCTCATCAGAATCACAGCTCGTAGACCATATAGTCAATCGAGAACATTAAAATCGAATAAGAAACATTGAAGTTTGGTTCGCTTGAAGATTGTTAAGGCTGGGGGTTTCAATTTTGGTAAAAATATTACTACATCTAAATTAGAGCGATTATGATCGATGAGTTTTTATATATTGATAAATAGATTATATTTGTTACTTTACATGTTGTTTTATTTTATCTTTTTCATTTTAAAATTAAATATGTTTATAAAAGGTTAAATAACATAGATATACCATATAAGCTTAAAATAATAGACAGTAAAGTTAGTTAAATTTGAACTCGAGTTTCAAGTGACATTTTAGGTTAATTTGTGAATTTCAGAATATATATTGTACTTTTTAAGAATACAAATAATTTGCAACAACTGTGTTTATGTATTCATAAATGATTACATATTGTTTTATTTTCTCTTTTTTTCTTTTCAAAATTATTTTAAAATGAAAGATGTTCATAAAAGGTCCTTCATATTAAATTTTTTATATTACAGGGGACGAAAAATATATAAACACATTTTAACTTAGGGCTGAACAGACATATTAGGTTCTATACTATTAGGTTAACTTGTGAATTCGAGATAATTTTTTTATATATAATATTCTTAAAATATACGTATAATTTTCAACAATTGGCAACGTTACAAACTCACACCCTTGTGCGCATGCGGGGATTCTCCGGAACTAGACTCTTGTGTGAATGTCTCTGTTATATTTCTATTTTAACAACACCAAGAATTCAATCAACATATATTGAATATTAACATAATGAATTAAAATAATTTAATAGCAAATCTTGTAATCAAAACAAACGTACCTGCGACTATTGCATATGCAATTCCTTGAGGTATTTCGGTTAGACTAACTGTAAAACCAGCCAGGAGATCTTGCATGAAGAACGAAAGAGTGTACGTAGGCAACCATTGGATGATGGGCAATTTCCTTTTGACGATATCCATGGTTCCAAGTTTGATAATAGACCTGGGAGGTCTCTCGGCATCTGAACAATTTAAATAACAATTACCTTAATATATTTCAAAACCTTATCTCAAACAATATCTTATCTAAATCACTACCATCTATAAAAATTTAATATAAGGGAGTTGTTTTTTACACTTACTTGATTTAATCTCTTTCAATTCAATCGGAGGCGACATGTCGTTTTGTTTTGCAGCTCTAAGCTAACACAACACAAAACGCTTCGGATGACAAAAATTTTAATGCATTGTTGAGGTAATTAAAAATTGACAAAATTGTTTCTTTCAGTATTATATTTCCTAACCAAGTTCTCGTAGCCGGCGTGATGTTGTTTAACATTATTAACATAATCGCTTCTTGATTCAAAATTATTACGTAAAGTTCACAGTCGGTCACTACACAAGATAATGAATGCTTTCAATAATCCGATTATCAACATAAAGATTGTACCTTTACATCATATTTTTTAACATGCTATGATTAGAATTTTAACATGTTAGTTTATTTATGAATGGTATTGATTAAATTAGAATTAAATAGAAAACAATCCTTCAAATATAGGCAACTATATAAAAGCATCGAAAAATTCAAGGTTTGACATAACCATCACGTTTTATAACCTTAAAAATAGATCATTTGTTTTAACGATTGTAGTTAGGTATATTTTCAGATTTAGTTAAAATGCAAAGTGCAACTAGAATTATTTTCCGGTCGACATTAAGGCAATGGCGAGGTTTACATAAAGGGTAAACATATTTAAGTCAACTGTAGTTTAAATCTGAAGTCTCACTTCATATATTTTAGAGTTCAGTCATGTCAGTCGGTCGAAGCCCAAACAGCGTCAGTCGAAAATCTTACGATTCCACCTCCAAGTAACGTAGACAAGCCGGTTTCGCCAAAAATTGATAAATTAGCTACAGAAATTTCCCAACTTAATTTAATAGAAGTCTCTGAACTCAGCAGTGTTCTTAAGAAGAGATTGAACCTACCTGATGCCCCCGCGTTCCCTATGGGTGGTTTTGTAGCTGCTGGTCCAGCCAAATCAGAAGATGATGAAGACGCTGCGCCAAAAAAAGTGAAAACAATCTTTACCGTAAAATTAATGAAGTTCGATGAGAAACAGAAAGTAGCTTTAATTAAAGAAATCAAGAATTTGATGGAAGGAATGAACTTAGTACAGGCCAAGAAGTTTGTAGAGAGTGCTCCAGCAATAGTAAAAGCTGATGTTCCTAAAGACGATGCAGATAAACTGAAAGAAGCCATAGAAAATGTAGGTGGTACTGTTGAAATTGAATAGATGTATGTATAAGTTAAGTGTTGTAGCTAATAAATTGTCTTTCTTAATGATAAATAAAAAATACCAACTGACTTACTGTTTTCATTGTTATTTTGTATTAGTGGAGTTGATGGTGTTATATTTTCAGCCCTAGTAGTAAGGGTTTCTTCTGAGCTAACCTCAATGTTATCCATTCTGATTCATCAATTGCATATACAAATTTGCGATGCAGCAATATTTATAATCTGAGTGATTGGATGATCATTTCATCCAACATCCTTTGTTTTTAAAACGTAAAATGTAACCTAAAAATTAGTATTAAAAGACGCGTTAGAAATGAAAGAGATGCATGACATTACTCTAAACGAAATATTTAATGGAATTTTAATACATTATACATGTATTGCTAAATAGATAATTTAAAACAAAATAGTTGTTTATTAATATGTTTTTTAAATAAATAAATATAACTATTTTGTTATTTTATCCGAAAATATTTGTAAATTAAGTGTTATGGCGAGTGCGCTAGGTAACCTCGCAAAGAATTAGAAAAATAAATAATATATAACATTTACAAATTATTTCTAACTAAATATATACAGGATACTTAGTAATTTGTAGATTACACGCAAATAATATGCTTTAAATAATGTATTGGAGAGGCCGTATCAGAAAATTAAATATAAAACCACTATTAGTACTGGATATAACATTTTGGTAATGAAATATCTTATTACTGAAGGAAAATAATTTTATACTAGCGAATGCGCCGTAGAGAATAGCCATAAATAAAATTTCTTTCAAAGCTTGCTTGATTCAAACAGATGCATGTATTATTGTTTCTATTATTTTATAGCTATAATATTTTTTCAGTTCTCCGTAGCAATATAATGATTACAATTTTGCCTTGGTAGAAACATAAACGGTAATTTTGAGAATTTTTGCTCGAATTAAATAATAATGTGTTACATCGTGGGATATCTTTTGGCTGTTGGTTTTGATCACGCTGTTGATAATTATTATTTGAATTATTTGATCTGCTGTTATTTTTAAAGCAAATCTTCAAAGGTTTCAAGTAGTCGACATTATTGCTGTTTGTTCGCATTCACTTTTTCCACTAATTCAGAAGTATTTTTCTATAAATCAATATTTGATATTTTGTCCTAACTCTACCTTCATTTTGCAATCTGTGGAGATTATGTCGAGAAAACGTGATTACCCCATAGATAAAATTAATTTCTGTTGTTTGTTTATTATTGTTTTCATTTTCTGTACCCACGTTTCAGATAACGTCTCAGTGCCCTGAAAGAAGTATTCTTGCATCTGAGTAGGCTAGGGGGGATGTAATTTTTCAAACCAAATCAAAATCCTGGATTCATTACTAAATTAGTTCATAATACACTAGACAAAATTCGAGAATCTTTTTTTAATATTAACTTTATTCACAAAATGTAGTTGTCAATCAGAACGGGGGAAAATAACAATAACATTTATTGAATGAATCCATACCATAGCAGTGCGTTTGAAAGTGTGATCCGTTTACTCAGGCAAAAGTTATTGAACGGAAATTTCTATATTGAAGGTCAAATAGCTCAAAATGTTATTGAAAGTCCTTAAACTATTAAGATGGAGGGGCATATTTCATCTCGCATAGATATTGGCATGTCTGTGCATTGGTCAAAACTGCTCATGCGCATTTATTCTAAAATAGATTGACAGATTTCATAGTTATGTATTTGTTGAGAAGACTTGTGGTTAGGAAGTAATTTTTAGTTTATTTGTATGTTTAGAAAAATTTGCTGAGGTAATATAATTATTTATTACTTTATAGCGTACATTTGGTAAGTATATAGGAGGAGAGAATGGATATTAAGTATTTTGTAGATCATGTAGCAAGTGCTCTAGGGGAGAATGCAGTGATTAAATCGCAATATAAGGAAGAAATTAGAAGAATATTACAGAAAATATAGACACATGGAGTAATGGAAGAATCAAATAAGGAGAATAACATTGGTAACAGAATATACAGTATGTATTAATTACAGTTCATTTAAACATGCAGCTTTTATTAAATATTTTGAAAGATAGCAAAATTAGAAAGTTACAGGTGTAATATTAATATTTACTATAATCTTTAAACAAGTTCTGTTTTCTTAATATAATAATCTTAATAATCTTTAGCGTAAATATACCATTGTTCCATAGTAATCTACAAAATTACTGTTACAAAATTATAATATTTTACTAATAATTCATACCTTACACACATATTTTCGCATTGTCTGCTGCTAGTTCTCTATATTAAATAATAAACAATTAAATTACCTCAACAAACTTTTGTAAATATAAAATTATCCTAAAAATTACTTCCTAATCACAACTCTTCTCAACAAACCCAGCGACTGTTTTCTGTCGTTTTTAAACATCGACCATAAAAGACCTTTGAACCAAGAAAGATAGGATACTAAAAGGAACTGGAGACTTGGGTTCCAGATGAATTAACAGCTAAAATTTTAATGGAGAGTAATATCTATTCATCAAGTAAATACCTATATGTGATTTGCTGCTGACGCGGAATGAACTACAATCATTAAGACACCAAAACGAGGTCAAGGTTTTAACAAGCTTCAGAAACGTTAGTAATGCCTGCGTTGGCTCAACTTTTAATAATTAATAAGTCAATAATTATTGTAATTAAAAAAAGCGACCAGAACTTATCAACAGAAGAGTTTCTGTCTTTTTTAGTGATTCAGGAATTATTGAGAGAATGGCTGGGAAGTCTTTATGCATCCTCTGGATCTTATAATTTAGACCTCAGTTCAAAACATTCTTATGACAATTACTTATTTTTTGGATTGGAAATTTCGGAAGTTTTACAGTAAAGGGAATTATAGATTTACCAGAGGTCATCGATCAAAACAGCATACAGTCTATCTAAAGTTGCTTTGAACATACGTCATCAATATGTTTAATATATTGCCTGCCGCAGTTTTTAAATTCGTTTTAGAATCCGACAATAATTTCCTTCTCATTTTATTCTAGTTAAAAAGAGATACAAGGCTGTCTGATATGTTCGAACACGCAAGCAGATAAGCCTGCAAAGGTGTTCGTTTGTCAAATGTTTGCAAAATTCTCCAAAGTATTAGTTATAACTACTATATGTTATGAACCGGCAAACGTTGTTTTATAGTTTTGCTTGTTTTGATACATTTCAATAGTCAGGGTTACAAACTGATTGCGTCTTTAATCACTTATTTCGCACAGGAACGAGATAATGAAGGACCCCTCTTGCTAGTAAATTCCGTTAGAGAAGTAAATATTGATGATAATAAAAATATAAGTTGGTGTAGTTTTACTGAAAATGGCGTATTGCTGTGCGCTAAATATTAGTTTGGGCTAGAATCTGTAAAAAATGAGGGACAAAATGTTAGATTCGTTCAAGAAAACCCATCCCAGCAATAGCGTCAGCAAAGGTTTTAATGAAGGAATGGAAACATGAATTAAGTTTCGAAGAGATTATGCTAAATACTGCACTATTTTAAATTGTTGCTTACTAAGTATAAATGAAATGTTTAATTAAATAAAGATACACAGTAGATCAGATGTCTGAACAATATTGTCACAATGTATACTCTCTCCCTATCACTGTAAATTCAATCCAATCGAGTTGATATCGGGGGTAGCAAACAATTATTACAATAGACATGCTGTTCGAGAAGGATATACAATAAGAATTGTTTGGATATGTGAAGACAAGCATTGTTTACCATAAGACCTTCGGTTTAGATGAACTGTATCAGACACACAGAGGAAGAAATTTATAAAGGCTGGAATCGTGAACAATTGCTAGACAGATTGGAAAATAACAGCTTTGTGATTCACTTGAACAATGACTCAGAAAGTGATAGTGATTAAATGAACCTTTCGGGATATGTGATAATGATGTAATGCTGAAAATTCCTAAGACAGGGTGATGACAATGGAAACAACTAAAGGAGTGTACGTAATAAATAGAGTATAAATGTAAAAAATTATATTGCAGGGTGTGAAAGATTTGTGTGCATAGATATGTTTGTAATTGTTCAGAATTATACATGAGCATTAGGCTAGGTTTTGTAGATATGACAAATGAATTAGGGATAACTCAATGATTAGTTTTATCAAAAACAGTGCATACAGGTAGTAGCAGAAGAAATAAAAACACCGTGATATCAAAATGACTTGACAAGGAAACACAACATTGAAGAAAACAAGAATTAAACGTAAATAGGTAAATATGCTCTCTAATGAAAGTAAAATACATTAATTGGTTATACAATTGTTAATTAGGTGGATTACGCCTTCAAGGGGACACCACTATATAAAAACGCGACAGAAACTCTACCTTATGGATGGTGTGGAAAAGAGTTCAATGAAAATATAACAAAACAACTCTAACCTATACATTAGTCTTGCTGTATAATTAACTGTAGTTTAAATTATCGATAATATATGCATTAGATGTACAATTATATTAAAATAGAAAATATATATTTGAAAACATTTTTGTTTCATTATTTTATTTCAACTAGAATTTTGTCATACCAAACTGAAGTAAAACTCACAGGTTTTGATATCATAAATTTAGATGACGTATGTTCACACCTACTTTGGATATATATCAAATATTAGTATTTAACATATATTTGAATAAATTGGGGTTGCAGAACATAAAGAAAACATTTCGATATTTCTTGAACACATTATTATTTAAAAAATATTTAAAGCATTTAGTTAATTACTTTATCCGATGTAACTGAACGAAAACAAATTGGTTGTAATAATGTTTCTTAATTAGCCAGGTCACGGGAACTGTATTATTAATGAGAGTGTGCAATATTTCCAGTAATATTCATGATCCTAAAGGTAACTAACGAAACCTTTTTATGATGTTTTCTTAACTTTCCCTTTTTCGATATTAAGTAATTTTCTATTTGTATTGGTATTTGAACGCCCTGTGTAACGAGATTGCAAAAAAATTAGCAACATCCAAATTTGCAATTCGAATTTGAATAACTGCTGAATTTTTCCAATGTTATTTCGTTATGTTTTTGTGTCTGATGTTCTATTATAAAGCGTTGCTTAACCTTTAATTCCTTATATTTAAATAAATTGCACTAGATTGATTAAAAGTAGGTTTTTGTGTTATTTTTGCATACTAATGGTAGTACAAATATAATTTGTAGTTTTTCATCTTTAGTAGTAACTGGATGTTATTATACCTAACCTATTAATTTTCATATAAACCATTTTTTTTAGAGATTATAGTCAGTGTGCCCAAACTAATATTCAGCGCAGCAGTAAAAATACCCGAAAACGTTTTCAATAAAACTACAACAACTTATATTTTTAATATCACCAATACTTACTTCTCCTTTTTTTATTTACCTTTCCTTTTGTAGGCTTATCCGTTTACGTGTTCGATCATATCAGACAGCTTTGTATCTCTTTTAAACTAGAATAAAATGAGAAGGAAAATATTGTCGGATTCTAAAACGAATTTACGTTGACGTTTAAAAACTGCGGCAGACAATACATTAAACATTTTGATGACGTATGTTCAGAGCAACTTTAGATAGCCTGTATGCTGTTTTGATCGATGACCTCTTGCTGCTTTTCTGGTAAATCTATAAATTCCCTTTACCGTAGAACTTCCGAAATTTCTGATTCAAAAACTTGCACTAGATTGCACCAAAATTGCACTAGACTGATTAAAAGTAGGTTTTTGTGTTATTTTTTGCATACTAATAGTAGTACAAATATAATTTGTAGTTGTTCAGCTTTAGTAGTAACTGTGTGTTATTATACCTAACCTATTAATTTTCATATAAAAAACATTAATATAAGTTCTACGCTTTAAAAGTTTTGAAACCGGCTTAGTTGGCGTAGTGATCAAAGCGACAGGAAGGTCGGACGGATGTCGACTGTAGAGAAAGAGATTGATATTTCGATATATCCATATATTGGAGAGAAAAATATATCGATATTTCTTTGCATCACCTAGGAACAGGTTATTTTACAAGAGATATATCGATATTTTTAAGAATAAAAATTATATTCTTCTCTAAACATGTTAAAAATAGCGATTATTTTAAAAATAAGGTATCTATTGCATTATATAATAATACACTAAATCTTTAAAATTATTTCAGTAACCTTAAAAATAATCAAAAGGGTTTTAAAATATTTAAGAAATATCTGTAATTTTTGTTTAAGAAATATTGAAATGTTTTCTTTATGTTTTGCAACGCCAATTTATTTATATACATGTTAAATACTAATATATGATATATATCCAAAGTAAGTGTCAACATACGTCATCTAAATTTATGATATCAAAACTTCCGAGTTTTACTAAAATGACAAAATTCTAGTAGAAATAAAATAATGAAGCAAAAATGTTTTCAAATATATATTTTCTATTTTAATACGATAGTACATCTAATGCATATATTATCAATAATTTAAACTACAGTGAATTATGCAATATATATATATATATATATATATATATATATATATCTATATATATATATATATATATATATATATATATATATATATATATATATATATATATGTATATATATATCTATATATATATATATATATATATATATATATATATATATATATTTGTATATATATTTCTATATATATATATATATATATATATATATATATATATATATTGATATGGATTTATCGATATTTTCTTGATACTGGGGCATGGTTGTTGTTATCTTATGTTTAGGATTATCCATATGACATTCATATAAAAGTGTGAATTCGACAAGGAAGTTCATCCCTGTCACGGCACTAACCAAGCTTAGTCTCCCTTTTACCAATGGAGCGTTTATCTGGATTAGACCTACTGTTTAACGTGTAGTCCGAAACTAGGTCTTCGGCATTAAGCCCATCTACTGGTTACTGATCACCAACTTAACATAGAGAACATCTCAGAAATGTTTAAGAAATATCTGTAATCTTTATTCAAAAGATATTGAAAAATATGGATGTATCGATATTTTTTTGACATCTATTTTGATATTGATATTTTTTTGACATCCTAGTAGATGGTTCTAATCCTGCTGGGGCACGCTTGTTGTAAAATTATGTTTGGGTTTATCCATATGGAAAATCCATATCCAAAGTGATAAATCCGACAAGGAAGTTCGTCCCAGTCACGGCAGTAACCAAGCTCGGTAAGACAGGATGTTTTTGACTGACATAAATGAAATATTGTAATACATCTTTATATAAGTATGTTGACATTGGAATGTATTTTTTGTTGTTAATACTTGTAACGACAGTCAACTAAGTTGCTGGGTATAATTCCCTATTTGAGAAAGGATGTATTGAAGATACGTATTTTTTTAAATATATTTTAAAGTCTCCCTTTGAACCAATCGAGCATTTATCTGGACTAGACCTATTGTTTAACGTGCAGTCTGAAGCACGGTCCTCGACATTAAGCCTACCGACTGGTTTCTGGCCACCTGGTCTTATCCAGCTTGGTTACTGGCGTGACTGGGATGGTTATTTCTCGTAGGATTGT